>NC_134100.1:43315041-44610963 GCF_000715075.1 Nicotiana tabacum
TTGTTATGCTATCATTTGGTAGCAATATTTTAGAAAAGAGTTTCTCACAACAAAAAAAGATACATTTTCCTTTTTGCGCAATTTTGGAGGAATTATAGTTGAATACAAATTCGTAACTATTAGTTTAGTCCCAAATGTCAGGCTACGTTTTTTTATTTTGATAAAAAGATCTAAAGAAAAGTCAAAGTTTTTATCAGGAATATAATTAAATGACTATTCTTAAATATTAAAAAATTAATTAAATAATTATTTTAAATATTAAGAAATTAATTAAATGAATATTTTATCTAGTGTGAGCTCTATGATTAAAGAATAAAAAAGAGGAACAACATTTCACTAAGGGCCTTCGTACTTTTAATATAGGGGTGAATGACACAGTTACTCACAAAAATAAAACTATTTACCCTTACCTACCCATTTATTTTTTTACCCATCAAACTAACTACATTTCCTATCCATACTAGTTTTTGTGGGGAATTTTCACTTTTTTCTCCAATTCTTTTTTATTTCTATGCTTCTTTTCTTTTTTCCTTTTTTTCTTTCTTTTCTCCTTTTCTTTTTTCTCGTTTTCTTCTTATTTTTTTCTTTTTTCTCTTTTTCTATTCATTTATTTTTGCCCAAATCGTATTATTGTTCTTTTTACCATAACTTATTTCACACTCAATTTTGACTCCTTCTTTATTTTTTTCTTTTCATTTATTTTCTTTATTTCTTGTTCCCTTTTTAATTCCATTTAACTCCTTTTTTCTTTTATTTTTTTATTTCTTGTTCCTTTTCTAATTTCATTTAACTTCTTTTTTTTATATTCTTTTTCTCTTCATAATCTAAATTCATTTACTGTTTTTACTATTTTTTATTATTCTTATTTTTATACAATAAGAAAAAATAATTGATGTAGTAAATATTTGTTCATCTTTTTTTTTTTTGAATATAACTAGTATAATATACCTTTTTCTAATTTTTTTAATTTAATTATTAAACTGAAATAATATCAGTTGTCACTTGATCTAATTCACTGAATATCACACTAACTGCTGCGGAGCACCATAAATTACATAATCAGATTCTAAGAATCAACACGTGATTACCATGCAAACCTTGTAAAATATCAGTACACACTCTACCATTAGCAGTAACACAACCAGTTATAGAGCAAGAAAACATAATCTACGGCCACCAAATCTCTATATATACTATTTAGAATAGAAATGATAATAAAATATTGGAAAATGCAATAAAAGTATAAGTAGCAAAAAAGACTTGTAGTACCATATGATACCAATATGGTATACATGTATAATAACAGAGTATATGATTGCTCTAGAATATTGCTACAACTATTTGCAACTATACTACTATACCAAAACATTAAAGGATGCAATAAAAGTATGAGAAAATTGCTCGCATTGCAAGCTAAATATTCATAAAGCAACTTGCTCATTCCGTATACTAACAGGGTATATAGTTGTATGAGGTCGTTCCAACAATTGTCTATAACTATAAAAACTATTACATAATACACATAATCTATGTCAATCGGCACAAAAAAATTCTAGCACTACAAATCATGTTCATATAAATAATTTCAGAATAAAACTCACTTAAAAATGGAGCTAAAACAACCAAACAAATGTTTAAACTATCATATGATACCAATATGGCATATAACTATACCAACATGGTATACAATTTTACTTGTTATTTTTCGACAACTATATGACTATACTACTATTACATAACCCACATGCATAAAGAGAAAAATAAAAAAAATAGTGTACTACATATTAATATAATAAACTATTTCAAGATATTGTACTATATTACTATTATTAAAAGAAAATCAAATAGTGTACCAATTAAATGCAGCCAATACAACCAAAAAATGATTCAACTAGCATATGATACCAATATAGTATATAGCTATACTAATAGGGTATATAGTTGTACGGGGTCGTTCCAACAACTACATATAACTATAAACTATTACATAATACACAAAATCTATGTTCATAGGTACAAGAAAATCCAACACAACAAAACATGATCATATAAATTATTTCAGAATAGAATTCACTTAAAAAGGCAACTAAAACAACCAAAAAATATTCCAACTACCATGTGATACCAATATGATATATAATTATACCAATAGGGTATACAGTTCTACTAATTAATTTCAGGCAACTATATATGACTATACTACTATTACATAATACACATGCATAAAGAAAAAAATTAAATAATAGTGTACAACATATTAATATAATAATATATTTCAAGATATTGTACTATAATACTATTATATAAAGCAAACGCATAAAGAAAAAATCAAAATGATTACATAATACACATGCATAAAGAAAAATTTAAAAAATTCAAGATACTGTACTATTCTACTATTACAAAAGAAAAATCAAATAGTGTACCAATTAAATTTAGCTAATACAACCAAAATATGTTCCAACTAACATATGATACCCGTATAGTATACAACTCTACCAACAGGGTATACAATTGTACGCAAAGAGTTTAAAAAGATTTTTTTAATTTAATTATTAAATTAAAATAATATCAGTAAATTATATACTAAAATACTATACAATATATCAAAATAATATCTTGTGTGCTTCATTCAACATTATACTATTATATTATACTAAATACTATAACATTAGATTGTTGTAATTAATTATATACCAAAATGGTACATAATATACCATTTTGTTATACAATATAAATTCATCTTTTTCGCTAGTTCAACCCAAAATTCTAAAATCTACTCAAAAATCTCTAACAAATTGATTCAGAATATAACCACAACCTCCAATTAATATTCAAGCACACTCCAATCACAATTGGATCAAAATAACTATAAATTCAACAAACCCAATTAATGAGTTTCAAGCTTCAAGATCCTTCAATGATGGATTTAATTTTTTCACAATAAAATCTTCGAAAATTAGCATTAATTATAACACCCCGAATTTGTTTTTGAAGTACTTAAGTGCTATTAAGAAAGTTGATGTGTGCTAATTATATTATTTTGTATGTAGACTAGGACTATTAATATGATGGATATCAATTGGATATGATAATAAGTGTATGAGGCATATTATAAGTGATGTGGGGTCTAAGGAGAGCCCTAAGTCTAAGTCAAGTTGGAAATTATATGATAGACTAAAGTTCCAAATGGGTACGCATAAGACCAAACTTTGGTCGAGCATATCTACATATTTATATATAAGGAGTTATGTGAGGATCTACCTATTGAATGAAAGATCTTAGATATATATATATATAAGGATTTATATGATGGAAAACCTATCAAATGAAAGATCTTCGAGTTTATTTTCTAACGCTTCAAACCGTTCGTCATTTGGACACTCCTACAAGAAATTATGACCAAAATTCCAAAAGCTGGCAAAATATGATTCTGCGGTCAATTTCGCGACCGCAGAACGGTTCTGCGGACCGCACAAGCATCGCAAAGTGGAGCAGAGAGGGCAACTTTTGAAGAACACATTCTGCTATCGCATAATTTATTCTACTGCCCACATAATCGATTCTTCTACAACATAATTGATTCTGCTGCCTACATAATCGATTATGCTACCACATAATTGCACTACATAATTGACCTCGGGGGTCATTTTTGGAAAAATATTTATCCGACCCTATTTTGATATAAGACCTTAGGGGGTTATTTTACAAGGTAAAATCTAATTTTTTAGAGAGAGGGGAGAGCTATTTTAGAGAGAGAAGGAGAAGACCTAGCATGATAATCATCCATTCTTGCCCCAATCTTCAAGAATCAAGGAAACCAATCACAAGGTCTTCAGGTAAGGTTCTACTCCCTAGCCCTAAATTTCGGGATTTGGACTGAAGGTAGGTCATGCGAAGTATGATTCTTAAGTGTGGGGTTGCTCCTTGTGCATGAATGTAACCATCAAGGTGGTAGAGAGGTTATTTAACTAAAAGGAGTAAACTCTTGGTATTGAATTAGTTGTGGGTGAAGAAAATCTTGTAGAAGAACCTTGTAGTCAAATTTTCACACCAAGTGTTTGATGAAATGCTTAAATAAGATGAACCCACGAATATCTTCCTAATTATGGTTCACTTTTGTTATGTTTCTAAATAGGTTAAAGTTTCTAGAATTTTCGGAATATTGTAGCAATCTAAGAAAAGCTCAAGCGAGGTATGTTGGCTAAACTACTCTTTTAGAAATGAATTTCATGATGTTCCCGTAAGTTTCAAGTACTGTTGACTCAAGTTCCGTATTCCCATGTTCAGAGTTGTTCCCAACAAATTCGATTGTCCCGAGTAAGCAAGTGTAAAGAATTATGTATTCAAAATATGTTTTGAATGTTCCTATCACATTATGTTATCCTTCGGGAATGTATTCAAGAATGATATGTGTATTAAAATATTATGGCTTTGAGTTGTGTTTTAAATGAAAGTCCATTATGCTTAACTAGAAAAGAATACCCCATGCGTCTAAAACTCCTATTGCTCAAATGTGTACCTAAGGTCTTGAGTTGAAATGCCTTGTTGTTGATAATCTATAAGGATGCTTGAATGTAAAAGGATTAGGTTGGAGATGTAAATCGTGGCCACCGTGCCCATAATGAAAGTTATACTTGTGGTCATTGGTGCCAAGGAAATGAAATGATGTGAGAAAGGTAAATGAGCCTTGATTCAACTATTCCAAATTGACTTCGAAAAATAGAATTGCCTAAAAACTTATGTACTCAAGCCATGCCTATATGTGGCTGTTTTAGCTAATGCTATGTTTTGTGAGTATTTTCAATGTGTTTTGCGTTCTTACATATTTGTGAGTGGAAATTGTGTATTGCCCTTTTTGGGGTAAAGTATTTCAAGAATAAGTGGTATTACTCATTTATAATCTTAATTTGTGCTTTGATTGTCAATCATTTTAGTCCATTTCTTGGAAAGAAACCTATTGTGTTTAAAGCCTTCATTACTAATGAACCTAAAGTTGTGATTTCCGGAATATTCTATATGTTGATATTTATGATGATGATCCATGAAAGGAAAGATATGAAAGTGTGGAATATGAAATACGGTCATTGTGCCATGAAAGAAGAATCATATGTATGGCTAAGAGAGCCAATGAAAAAATGATATTGAAAGTGGTTGAACGTACGAATGAAGTGATATATGGTGTGAAAAGTTATGAGATGAATGTATTTGTACTTTTGTTTTCAATGTGTTATAAGCTCCTACGTTCGTATGAGTAAAGGCTATGGTGTTCCTAAATGTTTTAAATGCTCTTAATGTTCTATGATCACCCATGACAAATACAAGTAAGTTATAGTATGAACATGAAATGTGGTCGCTTGCCAAGATATGAATTATGAGGCGTTGTATATCCCAATGGTTTCAATCATAGTATTTATGTTCACAGTATTTATGAGGGGACGCACCCATCATGTGAAAGATTGTAGGCCATTGAGCGAAATGTATTTAATTTAAAAGTCATGACACTAATGATGTTTTGATAAATCATGAATGAGTCATGATGAGATGTTGATGTAAAGTAGGCTTGCTCGACCGAGTTTACTCGGTTGTGTGCCGGTCATGCTCCCCAAGTTCGGGGCGTGACATTAACATCATAATCTACACCTCAAAGAATAATACCCAATAAATTCCAACAACAAACACTTCAAACACACATGAAAATTCAAATATTAGTTAGATAGTAAATATTATTTTTTGTTTTACTTTTAGGAGATAAAATGAATTATGGAGCACAAATAAAAAAAAGAGTGATGATAGCAAGAAAAAGGTACAATACAAACAACATACAAAGGGGTAGCCGCAACGAGAATTGATGAGGAGATAAAAAAAAGGAAAGCTAATTATGTATTAGGCTGGGCGGGTAATTAGTTATAATAGAATAGATATTTAATGTAATTACTTTTAAAATGGGTAATTACGGGTAATTACTTTTGATTAGGTAGGTATATAAGTGAATGACATAGTTACCCACAAAAATAAAACTATTTTTTCTTACCTACCCATTTATTTTTTTACCCATCAAACTAATTACATTTCCTACCTATAGTAGTTTTTGTGGGGAATTTTCTCTTTTTTCTCCAATTCTTTTTTATTTCTATGTTTCTTTTCTTTTTTCCTTTTTTTCTTTCTATTCTCCTTTTCTTTTTTCTCGTTCTTTTCTTATTTTTTTCTTTTTTCTCTTTTTTTATTCATTTATTTTTGACCAAATTATATTATTGTTATTTTTGCCATAACTTATTTCACACTCAAATTTGACTCTCTTATTTATTTTTTTTCTTTTCATTTTTTTTCTTTATTTTTTGTTCCTTTTCTAATTCCATTTAACTCCTTTTTTCTTTTTATTTTCTTTATTTCTTGTTGATTTTCTAATTTAATTTAACTTTTTTTTATATTCTTTTTCTCTTCATAATCTAATTTCATATACTGTTTTCACTTTTTTTTTATTATTCTTGTTTTTATACAATAAGAAAAAATTATTGATATAGTAAATATTTGTTCACCTTTTTTTTTTAATATAACTAGTATAATGTCTTTTTTTCTCATTTTTTAATTCAATTATTAAACTGAAATAATATCAGTTGTCACTTGATCTAATTCACTGAATATCACACTGACTGCTGCCGAGCACCATAAATTACATAATCAGATTCTAAGAATCAACACGTGATTGCCATGCAAACCTTTATCTCCTTCCATACAAATATCAGTGCGCACTCTACCATTAGCAGTAACACAACCAGTTATGGAGAAAGAAAACATAATCTACGGCCACCAAATCTCTATATATACTAGTTAGAATAGAAATAATAATTAAATATTAGAAAATGCAATAAAAGTATAAGTAGCAAAAAAGACTTGTAGTACCATATGATACCAATATGGTATACATGTATACCAACAGAGTATATGATTGCTCTAGAATATTGCTACAACTATCTACGATAATACTACCATACCAAAACATTAAAGGATGCAATAAAAGCATGAGAAAATTACATGCTCGCATTGCAAGCTGAATATTCGCAAAGCAACTTGATCATTCCGTATACTAACAGGGTATATAGTTGTATGGTGGCCAAAAAATACAGTGCCAGCTAGTGAGCCACCTGTTATAACTGCAATGCCAGGAGGGCCAAAGAAAAAAAGGAGAATAACTGCTAAAGAGATGTTCTTTGTGCAAGATTCTTGGACATAACAAGAAAGGATGTCCATCAGCAGTAAGTATTAATGTTCTTTGTGCTTATTATCAGATGAATTCAATTACTAATGTTTGTTTTGTTATGTGTATGCGGAGAAACCAAGGGGGAAGGGCTGGAACTAGTTCAATTGGAGGTGAAACTGCTGAAAATGCTTCATCAACAACAACATGTAGAAGGGCTGGAACTAGTGGAAGTGCATCAGCAGCAGCAACTTCAACTATGGAAAATGGCACCTTCACTGAACCAAACACTGGTCCAAGCACACAATAATCAACTAATGCTGTTAGAGGTTCAAAAAGGAAGACCAATGAGCCTAGAAGAGGTGGTGCAAATGTAGGGTCTAAGAAACCAAAAGCAGCAAGATATGGTGTGCTATTTGATTCAAGTGGCACTATGATACAGAGGGTAAATATTTCCACTTAATTACTCAATCAACATATATGATTTACTAGATAATCCCTCACTCACAACCTTTTATGTTTGTGCAGTCTAGAACTACTGACAGAGTTGTACACAATCCTTCTGCACTCATAAGTTCTGCCCCTACCAACATTGAACTTAGGTTCAAACCCCATGAACTAAAGTGAAGGGTCGAGCTGCAGTTACACAAAGGCAGCTACAAGAACAAAGTTACAGAAGAGCAAAATCTGCTACAACCACTCAAGCCACACCAAAGACGCAATCCAAACCAAGCAACCAAGCCACAACAGACATTAATTGAAGTGATCAACTTATATTTTGAAGATTTATGATGGATGTTTTTGTTAACTGCCTATGGTAGACAATATTTTGTAAAGCTACTTCATTATGTATGTTTTTGTTAACTGCCTATCGTAGACAATATTTTGTAAAGTAAATTCCTTATTTTGTATGTTTTATTAACTGCCTATATCAGGCTATGATATTAGTCGTTCCTGTACTTGTTGCTATAATGGAACCTTTGTCAATATATTCCATGAACAAAATTTTACGTCAACACAAAATATGTAGCCTAAACCCAGGAAATAAGAAAGTATGCTATCAATCCTAAACACATAACGTAAGAGCTAACATTGGAACAACTACAACCGCAACTATAATAGCAGCAACTCTGAACTTCGACCTTCCTTGTCTTCTGTAAAAATGGCCTCGATCACTCTTCTTAATAAGACGTGTAAGAAGACTCTTGTAGTGTTCTATCTCAATCGCAGGATCAATCCATCGAAAAAAGCCAGAACCTTCACCAATCTCATATCTTCGGCAGCCTAGGAACCTTCTTTCAGGATTGGTGGGTGTTCAAGACATTTTAAGATCTGTAGCAAGTCCACAATAACACAAGGGTTCCTTATTCATTGCTGAAGGAGAAGACGCAGCAGTAGCTTATTTCTTGCCGGAGAAGAAGAAAAAAATCGACTTTCAAAAGAAAAGAAGATGGCACAAATTGATGGGCAATGAAGAATCCCAACCAAAAAAATTCTATTTTTCACTGTTGAAGCTAACACGAGAAAGAAGAAGGCATCAGATTTAGATATAAATCAGCTTCTATAATGTTCAACAATGGAGAATAAGGTAGAAATAAGAAGATGAATGTTAAATAGGCCACATTATTACTGTTAGGGCTTTTTTAAATGCCCTCACGCCCCTTACAGGCATGTGAATCATGCACTAAAGCCAAATATGACACATATGATCAGTCTCATGTCATAAGCATTTATTATACATGGTTTGAAGCTAACAAAGTGGCTTAAGTTTCAATTGGCATTTATTATACACGGTCATAAGCATTTCAATTGGTAAATTGTTAAGTTTGGGGACCGGCATGACAAAGTGGCTCAAGTATAGGTGCCATTTAGGCCATTCTGCCTAGATTAAATCTTCACTTCCATTAGATGTATGAATTAACAACCGTATTCAGAATATCTAAAGAGTATCAACAACGGTACTTATGCAGGCAAGTAGGTAAATCCTAATTTAGTAACATGATCACTCTCCCTTTTTAAAGTTCAATATCTCATATTCACACTAAGCCTATTAAGAGTTAAGACATTCATATAAACATAATGTTGTGTTGTGACAGGGCAGACAAACTTCAGTAGTTTCTCTTAAGTTCATAGGTGAGTCACAACCAACTTATATGAGCTTAGCAAGGTTCAGTTTCCTTTATGTGATAATGCAGCATGAGAGCATATGCACAAGTATGAAAGACAAGCAAGAAGTATATTTAGAGAAAAAATGAGTGCAGAAATTCAAGAGAGGGCACCCAGACACATACAAAAGATGTTCTTAAAAGGTTGCAATACTATAAAATATGGTAGAGGATCGGATAGCATAGGATCAAACAAGTAGGCTCATTGCAGATGTTTAGAACATGAAAGTTTCATATATAATAGGTAGGCATGGTTCTAATAGCAGGATAATCAATCTAGGCAGACAGCATAACTGTGATAGCATGGGCATGATAAAGTTTCAGTTTTGGCATGTTAACAACATAACATAACCAATTCAAAAGATGATGTAGCACAAAACTCTTTAAGACAATCAAAGGCACAACTTAAGCTAGGTTAATAACAGCTGACAGAATACATTAACTGCAAAAACTCATTAAGACTTAGGTCAATCACTTCAATATACATTTATACAGCGAAACTCACAAGTATGGCCACACAAACATGAAGGTTAAGAAAAGATCTTTACAATGATGTTTTAAGAAATCACAGAATCACAGAAAATATTTGAAGAGAGAGGGCAACTCAAACAACTAAGGTGATGCACATAACCACAATGAAAAGCCTGTATTTGACCTTTAAGTGTTCATAATTATCATAGTCCTAGCTTTATAAAACAAATCTCAAGTACATGATATGGATCACCAGGCAGCATTAGTGTAAGATTAGCACAACAGACATGAAAATCTCAATAAAATATCAGGGAAGCCTAAGATCAGAACATGTGCAGAGAATCACTAAAGTTCCTTAGTTAATTACAGAAATTCAACAACACTTACATTGCTCAACTTAGAGAAGCATTCATCAAGTTCATAAAGACAGTCATTTAGCATTCATTTAACTTCAAATTATTAAAGAGACAGTGGGTTCACACATATAGTATCAAGGCATAATTATTAGTTATAAAATAATAGCATACATCAGAGGCAAATATAATCAACAAAGAATAATAGGGCAAAAATAATTTTAATTTAAATAATTAAAGAGAGGAAGAGTCAATATGTATTGACCTTCCTTTGAGCAGCAAACCAAACAACGTTTTTGCTTAGCCATTTAGGAACCAAAATCTCAAAATGGAACAATAGATGAACTTAGAACCGAAAAAGGAAAAGAAAATAAAAGAAAATCAGTAAGAAGTCTAAAGCTTTTAATTCTCTTAAGCATTTGCTCGTGTATTATGATGTGTTAGGTGCTCTTAGGTGAGAGCATTTAAGGCCGTATTTATAGTGGTCATCAAGCCTTAGGGTTCTGATAGATTTGAATTGGTGAGTGGGAGATGACGATTATGAGATGATGAAAGCAAAACAAGTGAAAATCAAAGAAGACAGAGGGGAAATTGTCGAAAGATTTTACCTGAGTGAGGAATGGTCGTTGAAGGCGAGAATCCATCGGAGAAAACCCCAATGTCAAGAGGTTACTGTGTTTGACCTCTTGACACGAATAATGAAGATGGTGCTGAAGAAAATCAACCATGCATGCTATGGATTTAAAAACACAGAGGAAGAAACAAGCGAGTTTAGTAACACAATTTTGGATCTGGGATTTGATTTGGGTTTTTGAATTTTATCGGCGAAAATGGAAAAGGAACAGCAAGATTCGAGGATTATAGGTACTTATAGGCGTTTCATGTTTTGATTGAGATGACCTTGCATAAATTTGTACAAGTTTTTGGAGATTGATGGGTTAGGGCAGAGGGGAGAATAGTGAGCAAAAGGGGAAAGGAGCGGCTGGTAACAGGGGAAATAGATTATGGTTTGGGTGATTGGAGGTTGGTCTCTAGGGTTAAGAGTAAGAGATAGAACTGGAGCTGTTGGATCTTTTGATCAACGACTTCAATTATTATCATGACCCAAAATTCAACTAGTCATGATGGCACCTAACCCAACCCGCTAGGTAAGCCAATTAATAATAAATCATAATATAATGATAACGATAAGAGTCAAAAATGAAATAACTGAATTTTATACAACTCTCCAAGGACTGGGGATACAAATCATGAGCTTCTAAGACAAGTTTACAAAGATGGTATGAAATAAATACATCATCTGTTCGAAACGTACATAAAAAGATTTATAAATCTAAAACTACCAAGAACAAGAGGCAGTTATAACCAGAACGCAAGTACATCTTCAATGCCAACTCCCGCCACTCGTAGCAACATCAGCTTCAAAATCCGCACCCAAGGTGCAGAAGTATAGTATGAGTACAATCGACCCCATGTACACAATAAGTAACAAACCTAACCTTAGGTTGAAAGTAGTGACGAGCTTGGACAACGGTCAGAGTCCAACACCAATAGCCAAGAACAACTCATAACAATATAATAAAAGCCACACAAGTAATAACTCAAAGATATGATGCTCAGCTCATTCACAGTTACAGAAAATAGGCATGCTTTTCAGGTATAACAGTAAAACCCAAATCTTTCACCGAAATCACTAAAATATGAGTAAATCAAAAAACTGTGATTTGTCCCAAAAACATTCAACAACAGATAAGATATTTTATTCTCAAATAGCATGAGGAAAGTATATCTCTATGCTTACATGTCAATGTGCACGTGACATCATGAATGTCACAAAACTGTGTAGCATGAGGAAATGCATCTCTATGCCTGTATGTCAAGTATGCATGTCAAATGCAATGCATTACATTGATGAACTCATGTACTCACACTCTTAGAGTACCCAATATCACTGTCTCACACTCCCACTCATCACGCTCAATCACTCAGCACACGTAGCTGCGCTCACTATTGGTATGTCAAACACCGGAGGGGTGGATCTTACCCAAGCGCTAATATATGCCAACATGGCCTGCTACGGCGTGCAGCCCGATCCTATCATGAATCAATAAAACCTGTTGCGGCGTACAACCCTATCCCATCAATAATAATAAAGCCTATAAGGCCTGCTACGGCGTGCAGCCCGATCCATATAATAATAATATATATAAAGCCAATATGGCCTGCTGTAGTGTGCAACCCGATCCATAATATCTCTCACAACACGGCTCTCAGGCCCCAACTTAGACATCAATCTCTCTAGCCTCTCGAGCTCACAAATCTCATGCCAATCAGCCCAAACAATGATAACATGATGTGACAACAAAGGATAACAAAGACTGAGATATGATATGCGAATGAATGAATATGATCGAGTATGTTACTGCAATTTAAGTAAATAGCTCAACAGCAGAGATGACCTCAGTGGGTCCCAACAAAATAAGGTTATAGCCTAAACATGATTTCTAATATGAGTCACAGCCCATTTTCTTTAACACGTAGAAATTTCATGGATAGAAACAGGATTAGGTAACTACATTGTATCACATAATCAACCGAGTCGTAATTCACACGGTGCACGCCCACACGCCCGTCACCTAGCATGTGCATTATATCAACACCAAACATATAACACGTATGTTCGGGGATTCATACCCTCAGCATCAAGTTTAGAAGTGTTACTTACCTCGAACAAGCCGAATCCAATATCGAGCAAGCCAAACAATACTCTAGAAATGCCATCCCATGAGTACTGGCCTACGAAAGACTCGAAAATAGTTAAAAGCAACTCAAGAACATCCAATTATGCCAAAGGAAACAAACCCAATCGATAAAGGTCGGATCTTTAATAAAAATCCCAAAGTCAACCAACAAGTCAACAAAAGTTAACACCGGGCCTGCCTTGGATTCCAAATCCAAGCTTACCCAAGCAAACCATGAACCAATACAAGTTCACACAAACAAAAACGGACTCAATCGGAGTCCGATAGCTCAACCAATTTGCCAAAATATCGCTCTTGGCTGTTCATAACCCAAGAGTCCAACCCACACTAGTTGGGTCCCATATCTCCCGAAATACTCCTCCAAAACTCGCCAAATTCGAGTATGTTATTCTCCTAATATAGGAGAACAAAATCTCAAAATGAATCGAGAAATAAATGCCCCTAACATATTTTAAATTTTTTAAAATTTAGGACATAACCCTAGGTCTTGATTTAAAGAATTAAATGGGTTTTATATTAAAATCACGGATTAAAGCTTAAACCAAGGGAATGAATCAAAGGAAAATACTTAGGTTATGGTTTACACCTTACCCCATGGACTAAACTTGAAGAACATCCTTGAATTCTCCCAATCACAAACTTTTAAGATGAGAAAAACTCCAACAACATTAATAGCCAAAAACGCCCAGCTGTTTTGCCTCGTTTCTTATGCCAAACTATCCCAGAAACTCGCTTTTGATGTCTCTAATGGATTCCTCGTGAATGTCACGACCCGATGCGAAGCCTCAAGTGCAAACTGGACTAGGTGACCCACAAAACCTTTACCATGCCGTACCCTGCCTAAAAAATAAGGACCAGTAGATCTCTCTGGTCTGCGAGGCCTCTTAGCCTCCCTGTCCTCTCTCTCCTGACCTTGCCTGTCCTCTCTTTCCTAACCCCATCTGTCCTCTCTCTCCTGGTCCCATATGCCCTCTAATCGGCGGGCGATCTCCACCACCTGCTGAAATGGAACATCTGACTCCAACGCCCGAGCCATGCTTAACCGGATATCAAGTTTGAGCCACTCAATGAACCTACAGACTCACTCCCTAACTGTAGCGACCAAAGCAAGTGCATGTCTGGACAGATCACTAAATCTAATGGCATACTCTGACATGGACATAATGCCCTGGTGCAGCTGCTCAAACTCCGCATGCCATGCATCCCGAAGGGTCTGAGGAACAAACTCTCTCAGGAACATCTCTGACAACTGAACCCATGAAAGTGAAGCTGCATCGACCGGGCTACCCAAATCATACGCTCGCAACTACTGATATGCTGCTCCCTTAAGCTGGAATGTAGTAAAAGCAATCCCACTCGTCTCCACAATACCCATAGTACGGAGAATATGGTGGCACTCCTCTAGAAAACCATGTGCACCCTCTGAAGCCAAACCACTGAAAGTAGGAGGGTCATACTTCTTGAACCTTGCATGTCTAAGCTGTTCTTCCTCAGATGTTGCGGCCCTAACCATGGGCTGAATTGGGACCACATGCTGAGTCCCCATAACACCTGGAACCTAACCAAAGTGGACTCGCTGCTCTTGAGTACAGGCGGCGGGAGTGTGAGTGCCTCCCCCGATCTATGAAGTAGATGGTGCAAGTGGAATCAACCCCGCCTGAGACAATGTACCAAACATGCTCAGGAACTGTGCTAAAGTCTCCTAGAGTCCGGGGGGTAACAACAGGCGCATTCGGTACCTGTCCCCCAACTGGAGCTACTGGCGGCTCCTCAACTGCTGCTCTGTTAGGTGCCCTAGTTGTGGCACATTCTCCTCTTCGGCCTCTGCCTCTGCCCCTAGCGACACCTGCTCCAGGGGCATCATCATCAATAATTGCAGCCCGTGTCCTCACCATCTATGAGAGAATAGAATGATAAAATCTCAAACCTCGGGATCAATAAACTCGCACGATAGGAATGAAAAAAAAAAGTGAAACAGTCCTAATAGTTCCGCAGCCTCTCAAAGATAAGTACAGACATCTCTGTACCGATCCGCAAGACTCTACTAAACTCGCTTATGATTCGTAGCACCTATGAACCTAGTTTTCTGATACCAACTTGTCACGACCCCAAATTTCCCTCCGTAGGATGTCGTGATGGCACCTAGTTTCTAAGACTAGGTAAGCCTCACACTTACTAAATAATTAGAAGAATTCAACCAGTAAATGAAAAATACGAGATAAAATCTTATAAAAATTACAATTCCCAAAACCGGTAGTACAAGTCATAAGCTCTACTGAGTTTTCTACAATAACCTCTAAATACCACTGTTTCGAAATACATATAAAATAGTGCAAGTACAATAACAGAAGGTGATTCCGAGGCATATGAACGCAGCAGTAGGTTTACCTTGAGTCTCCACCGCAATATTCGTACAGCTGGCTAGTGATCGACCAACTCTGAATTTCCTTGATCTGCACAAAATGTGCAGAAGCGTAGTATGAGTACACCACAGCGGTACCCAGTAAGTATCAAGACTAACCCCGGTGGAGTACTGACGAGGGACAGTCAAGACACCTACTGAACTAAATAACCTGGACAAGTATGGGTGTAGAACTACACAAAACCTCCCACACACATGGCACATAACTCACTCAGGATTGGACTATCACGACACTATGGTCAAAGCAGTTAAGCAAAGTTAAGATCATACAATTTAAGGTACTTATACAGGAGTCAAAAACTGAGCCTAAGCGTCATAACTAAAGCACTTACTATTCTCAAGGTATAATAAAGTTAAGAGATATTTCCTTCAACTTAATCACAACACAAAGTTTCCTACTCCTAAAAAAACTAACTACACCCGGTTCAAACAAAACCCTTGGAAAAGAACCGCGGCACAAAGAAAAACCAAAGGGGAATTACTACACTTCCTACAAATGAAAATCTTTTTGTCTTTTTTCTTTCGACTTTAATCCCTCAAGAAAACTTATCGATGATATCCATCGTGGGGAAAAATCAAAATATTTAAAATTTTTATGTTTTTTTTTCAAAATCTTCTATCTCTGCTAACTACAACTAACAAAAAGAAAAATAATAACTAATATACATACATACATACATACAATATATCCTCCCACCCCATATTTTAAGTTGTGGCATGTCCCCATGACACACAATTAAAAAGCATAAGGTAAAGAAAACTTCCCTGAATATCTAGTCGGAGTCTGAGTCAAAGTCGGGCCTCATTCCTCGATTTCGACCTAATGCGCACATCCATGCAGACAACTTCTTCTCATCCTTCTTGGGTTAGACCCCATACTTATCTTTCTCACTCACCACATCCTTTTCTTTTGAGCCCTTTACTTTCCACTCAACACTCACAGCTGGTTTGTCCTTTTGTGCCCCCTTTTCTACATCCATCTTGAAAGTTACAGTCTCCTCACCCACTCTAAGCATGAGTTTTCTCTCATGTATATCCAATATTGCTCTACCCGTTGCTAAGAATGGTCTTCCTAGGATGAGTGGTACCTCCTTGTTTTCCTCCATTTTCACCACTATAAAATTCACAGGAAATACAAACTTATCCACCCGAACTAACACATCTTTCACTATCCCCTCGGGTATTAATGTTGTTTGGTCTGCCAGCTGCAACAATATTAGTGCAGACCTTAACTCTCCAATCTCCTTCTCCAATTTCCTGTAAATACATAGAGGCATTAAATTATTGAGGAACCAAAATCACATAATGATTTATCAAAATGAATAGTTCCTACAGATCAAGGTATAGTAAAACTACCTGGATCTCCATATTTTTGTGGGAGTTTATTTTGCAATATTGCACTGCAATGCTCTGTGAGCTTGACCACTGATGTCTCTTCTATCTTCCTCTTCTTTGTCAGGATTTCCTTCAAAAATTTAGCATAAGAAGGCATTTGTGAGAGAACTTCTGTGAATGGTATGTTCACATGAACCTGTTTCAGCATATCCAGAAATCTCTCAAATTTCTTGTCCAGCTTTTCTCTATATAGCTTTTGGGAGATAGGTAAAGTAGGTATATGATGGCTCTCCTCAGGTTCCTCCCTTCTCGATTTTTCTTCCTTTTTCATTTTCTTCGATTTCATCAAGCCTTTATTCTTTATATCAACATCATTCTTCAGTTGCTCCCCACTTTCTTTTTCAAGTTTCACATCATTTTGGATCAGGGCGGGATCTTTCAACACTTGCCCACTTCTCAAGATTACATCATTCACTGTTTCTTTGGGATTTCTCTCAGTAGCCACAGGGAGAGTTCCTGGAGCCCTCTCAGATAATATTGTTACAATCTATCCCACTTGTCTCTCCAGGTTTCGAAAAGATGTTCCCAACTCTTTGATAGCTGCTCCATGGGCATCCAACCTCTCATATGTGTTGATAATAAAGGCCTTCATTAGATCCTCTAGAACATGCTGAATGGGCTGTTGAGGCTGAAATTGCTGCCTCTGCTAATTTTGGTATGATTGAGCTCCTTGTCCCTGAGGTCTAGAGTTATTTTGTTGCCAAGCATTCGCTGTACCTCCAGGTGAACTCTATGAAAAATCGGGGTGCTTCTGACCCATTGCACTAAAATTGTAGTTTCCCACATCATTCACTTCCTCAATTGAGGCTTGACACTCACGAGTAGGGTGTCCTCTTCCACATATATTACAAACTATGTGAGGCTTATTTTGTATCGAGGCTAAGGTCAACTTTCATATTTCCTTAGCCATAGTATTAAGTTGTACCTACACAGATGTATTAACATCAACTTGGTGAACACCAGTTGATCTTCTTCTTTCAGCACTCTTAGAGGGCCACTGGTTTTCATTTTCAGACAACTCATCAAGAATTGTAACTATCTTCCATGGAGTATTCTTCATCAAAGGGCCTCCAGCTGCATTGCTCAATGTTTTACGTGAGGCCGGTGTCAATCCATCCCAAAAGTCATGGAGTTGCATCTAGAGTTCAATTCCACTATGTTGACACTTTCGAACAATCTCCTTAAACCTCTCTCATGCTTCAAAAACAGTTTCAGTCTCTTTCTGGTAGAAGTTATGGATTTCTCTTCTAAACTTGCTCGTCTTAGCTGAGGAGAAATATTGATCAAGGAATTTTCTAGTCATCTCCTCCCATGTTCTAATCGATCCCGTTGGTAAGTTTTGAAGCCACTATTTTGCATCATCTTTGAGTGTGAAGGGAAATGCCCTTAAGTACACTGCATCTCATGACACACCACTGTATAGAAAGGTGTTCATAATCTCATCGAAGTCTATCAGATGTGTATTTGGGTCTTCGTTCATCTTCCCTCTAAAGACACAACAATTTTTAAGGTCTTGAAGCAACCCTTGCTTCAACTCGAAATTTGTTAGCTGTAATTGGAGGTGGTATAACACTTGATAACCCTTGATTGTAGACCGGTCTAGCATAATCGCCCAGTGGTCTCCCAGGCGTGGGAGCTATATTTCTGAACTGGTCTGTAGCCAAGGATTGATTTTGAGAAACTCCCCGACCCCTTTCTTCTTCATAGATAATCTGTGCATCTCTAATAGATGCTTTCTCAGCATCCCGTATAGCTTTTTATCGTTTTTGGGCTGCCTCACCTTTAGCCAAATCTACATTATCATCACCCTTTCCAGCCTTAGTTTCTTTGGTTGAGGATTGCCTAACCTTTTTTGAAGTCTCGGTGAGATTTCTTTCCTTCCTCAGCTGTCGTAGTTATTTTTCTATCTCTACCTCGTATGGTAGCACTTCTTTCGCAGAAGCTCGAGTCATGCACCAATCTAAACCTGTAGCCTGCGCACAGTCAACGAACACCAAATGTCAAAAGAGAAAAAAAAATTCTTGAATTAACACTACAAACTATTTCAAACACTATTGATTGCTAATCCCCGGCAACGACGCCAAAATTTGACGAGCTCGAAACACACACCTAAATTATGCTCACTAATCAAATATAGTATAGTATAATATCGTATCCACATGGATTGGATTTAAATAGTATTCTTGTAGTTTCTAGCTTGATTTTTATCCAAGATGATCAAGAATTTAGATTTATATGATGTCTAACTAAAAATAACTAAGAATCTAAAGTTATTGACTAATGACAATTGAAACAAGGAACAAGAAAAAAAGGGTATCAATTGGAGAAGATAGGGTTTTCATAGGATAGGTGCAAGATAATTATTTGGGATCTAACTCTAGATAATTCACTTTTAATGTTCAAGTGAGTCTCTCGAATTCTCTCAATTATTATTTCAAGCATTTAGCAAAAACTCCTCTCTCTATTAAGTCTTAACCTCACAAGATGAACCAATTTAAGCACGTGAAGATATGCCAGAATGCATAGTGGATTGGTCTTTAGGAAAACCTCTTTCGATTATTGTTCTATCTAGGATTAATCAATAATTCAACTAGCCTCTTTCGATTGCATATAAGAATCTAATAACTCAACCAAAAATATAATGCAACGGTATCTCAAGTTATGCATCTCTCGATTACATGAACAAGTGAATATAGATGCAATATTTAATTCCTCCAAAAACAATTCAATACATAAAACTAGAGTTATAATCCACAAAAAATCATCAATACACCAAATCCATCAAACCCTAAATGGAATACACTATAGATATGGAGGAATTAATCACAAATAAAATTAAAGTATAGGAAAATATAAATTCAATCCAAACTTGGGTCTTGAGTGAGGAAGAAATGATGAAATCCTTGTGCTTGTGTTCTTCTAACCCCTCCTTAGCCTCCTTAGGTCCAAAGTATGTCAAAAGTCCTGGAAATAACATTTTTCCAAGTATTTATACCAAGTAGGGTCGGGCCCAGACGAAACCACCTTCTCCTAGCCGAAATAGGACAATCACTATGTAAAAATTGCACAGGAGCGCTGCGGAAAGGGAGGTTCACGTTGTAGCAATTTTGAGAAAGTAAAGGGATGAGGAAAGGGAGGGTACACAGAAAAATCAAACAATGCAATTCAGTTTAACAATCCCACACGACCAAAATCCGTCATGGTAAAAGCCTAAGTATCCCCAACAGAGTCGCCATGCTGTCGCGACTCGTTTTCTCATGAAATAGGGTTTTGACATGTGACAACACTTTTAAAGGGTATTACAAGAGAAGAGTTTCCACCTAATGATTTTGAGGTGTGTTTGGGCCCCTATTTGCATATAAGTCTATTTCAACTAGTCAACATCACCAAAGATCGGGCAAGGGCTTAAATTACCTCAAAGAGAAGGGGTTAGAAACTATTCGAGGTCCACAACTATGGTTTCCCCCCAAATTTTAAAACTATGCGGGATTTATCGGATTGTAGATAATTATTCTAAGTGAGCATGTAAATGAGTTAGATTAAGGGAATAAAGAGTCTAAGTAAGTGATTGTACCGACTCGACCAGTTATTTTGAGTGTTATAGTCCCGTTCCCCCATTTACTGCTCATTCTATACTCAATTCATGTTATGTGACTTGTCGGGGTAGTTAGTTTAATTTCGAAGATATTTTGAAATGAATTGGAACACTTAGTCCCAAGGTTGGAAACCTAAGTTGAAAGAGTTGAACGGATGTTAACTTATGTGTAAAAGACTTCAGAATGGAGTTTTGACAGTTCCGATAGCTTCATAGGATGATTTTGGACTTAGGAGAGTGTCTGGATAGTGATCTGGAGGTCCGTAGATGATTTTGGCTTGAATTGACGAAAGTATAAAAAATGGAAATTTGGAGAGTTGAGAAGTTTGACCGAGAGCTGACTTTGTGGTTACCGGGCTCGGATTTTGGTTTCAAAAGTTGGAATAGGTCCGTTGTGTCTTTTATGACTTATGTACAAGATCTGAGGTTAATTGGAGTTGATTTGATAGGTTTCAGCATCAATTGTAGAAGATGGAATTCATTAGTTTTCATTAGGTTTGAATTGGGGTGCAATTCGTATTTTTGATATTGTTTGATGTGATTTAAGGCCTCGACCAAGTTCATATCGTGCTTTAGGGCTTGTTGGTATATTTGGTTGAGGTCCCAGGGGCCTTGGGGATGATTCAGATGGATATCAGATTGGATTTTGACTTAGGAGAATTTTTGGGCTGCTGATGTCTGGTGCCATCGCACCTGCGGAGGATTGGTCGCAGGTGCGTGACCACAAAAATGAAGAAGTTGTCGCAGGTGCGGTCTGAGATGAGTTGGACAATGGTCGCAGGTTCGAAGAGGTTATCCGCAGAAGCGGAATTGCACCTGCAGAAGGGAGATCGCAGAAGCGGATTGTGGGGAGTAGTTAGGATGGCCAGGTGTTCCGCAGAAGCGGAAAGGAGGTCGCAGAAGCAAACTTGGGGGCGCAGATGCGGAGCTTGGGAACTTAGTGTGATCCACAGGTGTGGAGTTTTTACTGCAGATGCAAAATTTTGGACCGCATGTGCGAACGCACTGGGCATAATATAAATTGAAGGGTTCTGTGATTTTTATCATTTTTGGACTTTGCAAGCTCCGTTGGAGGCGCTTTATGAGAGGGGTTTCGCGAGATTTCTTGAGGTAAGCCACTTTTGGTCATTTTTATCTAATTATATTGGTTACCCATCGAATTTTCCACCTAGTTTATGTATTTTTAAGGTGGAATTTTGGGAGTTTTGGGATACGGATTGGAGAGTAAGAATTGGGGATTTGAGTGGCGTTTTGGTGTCGGATTTGAGTAATTTTGGTATGGTTGGACTCGTAGTTGAATGGGTGTTCCGATTTTGCAATATTTATTTGATTTCGAGACATGGGCCCTGGATTGACTTGTTGAGTTGACTTTTGACCTTAGTTAAAGATTATAGTTTTATTAATTGGAATCAATTCCTATAGATTTTATTGATAGTATTACGTTATTTTTGCTAGATTCGAGCTTTTCGGAGGTCGATACGTATGGGAAGGGCTTTCTAGCAGAGTGATTTGATTTTATTGAGGTAAGTATCTTATTTAAACTTGGTTGGGGGACTAGTTTCCTGAATTGTTATGATAGCTATGTGCTATTGGGTGCGCACATGCATGGGGATGAACCCATGTGCGGGCACCGGTGCCATTTATTCATGCTCGGGTTTATCTCGGGCTCTTATGAGCCGAGAATTTGACTGTTAAGATTTAAGCTATGATGTTCCTCAGATTTGTAACATTTGTTTTGTGTGAACTATTTGAGCCATGTTTGAGGCTACATAGAGGTTTAATCCCTGAATGAACTTGATAAATGCTTTTCAGTGATAAAATTGATAGCACACTTTGTACATGCCTACACTTTAGCATGTCATTTATAACTGTCCAGGAGAATGAGAATCTTATTTCATTCATCACATACATGTATACTTGTTTAATTGCTCATGTATGATATGTTACTGTAGGTCTGTGACCATGCCGGGCGGATTATGTTATTGGCACGTGAGGATTTTGTGCAGCACGTGAGTTGTCCGTGCAACACGTGAGTTGTCCGTGCGAATCCATATATTGACATTATTGGCACGTGAGTTGTTCGTGCAACACGTGAGTTGCCATGCAGGTTCTATTATTAGCACATGAGTTGTTCGTGCAGTGTGTGGATACAGATCCATCCCCCTAGGGTCACCCTCTCATGTTTCTCTCTTGATGGTGTACACGTGGTTATTAAGAATACTGATCAGTGGTTTGGAACAAATATAAAAATTTGAGAGAATCTGGCAAGTGTTGTGTTGGATTTTGCATTTCCTTGATCATTTATCTGATTTAAATGCTTATCACCTATACATGCCATGATACTGTCAGAGTAGAGTACATATGCACACACAGATGTTTTCTCATGAAATTTGATGAGTTAGTATTCAATATTCTTCTGTGCCGGTTTAAAAGATGGAACTACATAGGTGATAGCTAGTATCATTAATAATTTATGCTTCTCTTGCCTTGATGTGTTTATTTATGATACTTATTGAATTAGTTGTACTCATACTATACTCTGCCCTTTGTGTGCAGGTCCAGGTACTTCCGGACGTGGAGGTTGCTAGTGTTTGAGCTTACCCAGTTTGGAGACTATCGAGGTAGCTGCTTGGCGTTCGCAGATCTTGACTCTCTTCCTTTTTCTTTAGTTTCATTTATACTGCTCTATCTTCCGAGATAGTGTTTTCCGCATTCAAACCATGTCATTGTATAGATGCTCATGTACTCAGTGACACTCGGATTTTGGGGGATATTGTATTGAGTTGCGGTATTTGCTTACCAGTATTTATGAGATTTTTGTCCTGAACTTATATTACTATGTATTTTCAAGTTTAAAGATGCGTTGTTTATGGTAATTGTCGGCTTCCCTAGTTTTACGATAGGCTCCGGCACGACATGTGAGATTAGGGTCGTGATAAGTTGGTATCAGAGCTAGGTTACATAGGTCTCACGAGTCATCAGCAGGTTTAGTAGAGTCTTGCAGATCAGTACGGAGACATCTGTACTTATCTTCGAGAGACTTCCAGACCATTAGGAAAACTTCACATTCTTGTATTCTTGTCGTGCGAATTTGTTTATTCCGAAAACTAAACTTCTATTATTTTATCTTCTCACAAATGGTGAGGACACGTGCTACCGGATCGGTGGGCTACCACCAGTACCACCATCTAGGGCCATGAGAGGTCGCGACCGTGGTAGAGGCTGGGGTACAGCTCTTACAACAGCTAGAGCAGCACCTATAGACCCACCAGTTGCTCCAACTCAAGAGTAGATTCTAGATGTGGTTAAGCCGGTGGGACCAGCTCAGGCACCAGCTATGCCAATTGTGATTCCAGACTATCAGGAGGCTTTGGCCAGAATATTGACTGTTTGCACTAGCCTTGCTCGAGCGGTTTCAGTTCAGGCCGCACTAGCCACTTCTCAAGTCGGGGGAGGTGCTCATACTCCTGCCGCCCATACTCCAGAGCAGGTGGTGTAGGGACTTCAAACAGCCGGGGTACTCCCACCTAGTCGGTTGCAGTTGCTCAGACCCAGGTGGGTCCCATTATGAGTGATGAGGAGTAGAAGAGACTAGAGAGGTTTGGGAGGCTCAAGCCTCCAATATTTAATGGGGGTAGAGTCAGAGGATGCTCAGGACTTCTTGGATATATGCCAGCAGATTCTTCACACGACGGGTATTCTAGAGACTATTGGGGTCTCATTTACTACTTTTCAGCTTGATGGGGGTAGCCTTCAAATGGTGGAAGACCTATGAGCGGGGCAGGCCAGCCGGTGTTGCACCACTTTCATGGCACGAGTTCTCTGTTCTCTTGCTGGAGAACTTTGTGCCACTGACCCACGGGGAGGAGTTACATAGGCAGTTCGAGCAGCTACGCGAGGAGGGTATGTTTGTGATCCAATACGAAATGAGATTTTTAGAGTTGGCTTGTCACACGATCTGGTTGGTTCCCACGGAGAGAGAGGATTAAGAGGTTCATTGATGGCCTAAGCTATCAGTTACGTTTTGTTATGACTCAGGAGAATGCATCAGGTTCTAGGTTCAACGAGGTGGTTGATATTGCTCGACGGCTAGAGCTGGTCCACAATCAGGAGAGTGAGGAGAGAGAGGCCAAGAGGCCGTATTGTTCGGGCGGTTTCATTGGTGTTTATTCTAGGGGTCAGTCCCCACAGCAACAGGGTTTGTCCTTATAGGCCCCCTCAGATGGCTCATTCGGTTCATCGTGGTGCATCAGTTAGCCATGGTTCTTACAGTGCTCGTTCGGGTCAGTCATCATTCAGTGCGTTACCAGTGTAGAGTTCTCACCCTGCTTCGTCTTCCTAGGCTTCTACAGGTATTTCCTCGGGTTATCAGGAGCAACAGCTCCGTCAGAGGAGGGGTTGTTTTGAGTGCGGGGACTTGAGACATCTCAAGAGAGATTGCCCTAGACTATTGAGTGTGGTTCCATAGCAGAGTTCTCGGCCGATGATACCAGCACAAGCAGCTACACCACCTGCTTAGCCAGCTCGGGGTGGGGCTCAGGTAGCTAGAGGTCGTCCTAGAGGGGGAGGCCGATCAGGTGGCAGTTAGGCTCAATTCTATGCTATTCTTGCTAGGCCAGAGGTCGTTGCTTCAAACGCAGTAATAACATGTATTGTTACAGTATGCCACAGGAATGCTTCCATATTATTTGGCCGTCGTTCTACTTATTCCTATGTATCATCCTATTTTACTCGTTATTTGGATATGCCCCGTGAGTCCTTAGTTTCACCTGTTCATGTATCTACGCTGGTGGGCGATACTATTGTTTTGGACCATGTATATCTGTCGTGTATGGTGACCATTTGAGGATTGGAGACTAGAGTTGATCTCTTATTATTTAGTATGGTTGATTTTGACATGATTTTGGGTATGGATTGGTTGTCTCCATGTCATGCTATTCTTGATTGCCACGCTAAGACCGTGACGTTGGCGATGCCAGGATTGCCGCGATTGAGTGGAGAGGTTCTCTGGATTATGTTCCCAGCAGGGTGATTTCTTATCTGAAGGCCCAACGGATGGTTAGGAAGGGGTGTCTGTCATATTTGGCCTTTGTAAGGGATGTTGTTGCTGATACTCCTACTATAGATTTTGTTCCAGTAGTGCGAGACTTTCTGGATGTGTTTCCTTTAGACCTGCAGGGCATGACACCCGATAGGTATATTGATTTTGGTATTGACTTGATGTCAGGCACTCAACCCATTTCTATTCCTCCGTATTGTATGGTACCATCAGAGTTGAAGGAATTAAAAGAACAACTTCAGGAGCTTCTTGATAAGGGGTTCATTAGGCCTAGTGTGTCGCTTTGGGGTGCACCAGCCATGTTTGTGAAGAAGAAGGATGGTACTATGCGGATGTGCATTGATTATAGGCAGTTGACCAAAGTTACAATCAAGAACAATATCATTTACCGCACATTGATGATTTATTTGACCAGCTTCAGGGAGCGAGGGTATTCTCTAAGATTTATTTGAGGTCTGGGTATCACCAGTTGAAGATTCGGGACTCAGATATTCTGAAGACGGCATTCAAGACCCGCTATGGTCACTATGAGTTTCTTGTAATGTCTTTTGGGCTGACCAACGTCCCAGTAGCGTTCATGCATCTGATGAACATTGTATTTCAGCCAAATTTTGATTCGTTTGTAATAGTATTCATTGATGATATCTTGGTGTACCCACGTAGTCAGGAGGAGCATGTGCAGCATTTGAGGATTGTACTACATAGGTTGAGGGAGGAGAAGCTTTATGCCAAGTTCTCCAAGTGTGAGTTTTGGCTTAGTTCGGTGGCGTTCTTGGGGTTTTCTTAAAGATCGTATTTTTATTAAAGATCGCTTAGTTAAAGATCATATTTTTATTAATTGGAATCAATTTCTATAACTTTTATTGATAGTATTACGTTATTTTATACTAGATTTGAGCCTTTTAGAGGTCGATACATGTGGGAAGGGTTTGCTAGCAGAGTGATTTGATTTGCTTGAGGTAAGTATCTTATTTAAACTCGGTTGAGGCACTAGTTTCCTGAATTGTTATGATGGCTACTTGCTATTGGGTGTGCACATGCGTGGGGATGAACCCATGTGCGGGCACTGGGGCCATTTATTCATGCTCAGGTTGTGCTCGGGATCTTATGAGACGAGAATTTAACTGTTAAGCTTTAAGCTATGATGTTCCTCATATTTGTAACCTTTTTTTTGTGCGAACTATTTGAGTCATGTTTGAGCCTACATAGAGTTTTAATCCCTGAATGAACTTGCACTACAAGAAAAGAGGTCTTTAACGATCACTTCTTTACGAAAGGAAATTAATTCAGTCGTTATATGTATGCTTATAGTGTGGCCAATATTTATTACGGTCGTTAAAGTCATATTTTTACTTTATTTTTTATGAGGGAATAATTTCAAGGCCCTTCAAATTGTGTCAATCCCCTCGTTAAATCTGAATAAAATAAAAAATAAGTGCTAATTATTCCCTCCTTTTTTTCCTCAACCAACTGTCCGCCCATATCCCCCAAATTAATCAAAAACCCCCTACAATGTTATCCCAAAACACGTACACCAAATTCAGCAAAGAAGAGGCAAAGAATCACGAACAAATAGGGCGCTCACTGCAACTGCCCGCTACTCGATCGGCGAAGTTCTCAAGAGATTAACATTATATATATATACAGACCAAAACTCAACAAATAATCACAAAAAGATTTGGTCTTCTTGTTGTACGTAACTTATAATAATTTGTGTGCTTTGTGGTGAATCTGTGTCAACGCTAATAGCTGGGTTCCGTTCTCTTTCTCGTCAAGGTAAACTCAAGTCGCTAAACTTAGTTGTAATTATTGTGAAATTGGGTCTTTTTGTTATCTCTCTGCTTTTCAGATATTGAATTTCTTCTTAGAATTACATGTATATTTTTCAGATTTATAGTTACATCGATGCATTTCAGATTTATATGATCATTGTTCTGTTTCCAGTATATTTCTTGCAATTTTTCAATGCACAGAACTAACTGCTTTCCATCAAAGTTGTTGTTTTGCTCATCTTCTGCTTTCTCTGCCATTTTCTGCTTCTTATTTCCTTTTTCTTCCCCCATCTGTTCAACAAAGCAAAGCAGTAAGTCTTATAACTTTGTATTATTAAGACATACAAAACTTGAAGGTTACCTTAATCAAATTAAAATGTTCATCCCTAATAAGTTGCATATGCTCCATCTTCACATCCCAAATCTTCTTCAATACTTCTTCACTGTTTTATTTCTAAAGCACTAGAAAGAAGTGAAAAATCCAGAACATATATGAAAAAATATATATAGAAAATTGCATTATAAAGAATGAGGATAGATTTAAAGGCCATTCAGGTGGAGACAAAGAGCTCAACTTTTGGTTCCTTTCGGAGAACTTGCTTATCTCGTTTTATTTCTTTGACAAAAATCTTTGTGCTATGTTGAAATAATCAATAATACCTTATGATTCCTCTATCACATTTTAAGAATTCTTAGAATAGCCCAGTCATTTATGCTATATTGGTGTCCAAAAATCTACTGCTTTGGGCTGTTATAAAATGGTACAAAGAACATGGCCGTTTTCAAAGAATACCATATACATTAAAGATCGTATTTGCTATATTTTCAAGAGATATTATGGTGGCCGAAACATTGTACAGTATTCAAATCTGATGGAGTAGTATTGATTTTAATGTATATTTATATTCTTGTACAAAATATTAGAGTACTATATATTCTTGTACAAAATATTAGAGTACTATTAATTGATTAAAGGTTAAAAATATCATCCAATTTTTATGGGCATTTTAGTAATTCATGTTTGACGTTAGGAGCTTCCTATTTTTAGTATAATATGATTGATCGTGGCCGTGATACTTTAGAAAGCTCACATATGTAACATCTGTTTGCTTTTACTTTAGATTTTTCAATTTGAATTAAGGATTTAAAAGCCGATACGATGATTATTATCGATTTTGCTTTAGTATACATTTGTACTACATACAAGTTGAAGTATTTGCTTATTTGTTGGCTCGTTGAATAAATGTTTACTTCTAGCTAATACATATATTTTAATCATATATACATATATATTACACATGCACCAGATTATGGCACCCGATAAGAAATGGATGGAACTTGTCCATGACCGACTTGGTAATGCTTATAAGCTTGGGGTGGACAACTTTTTGGATTTTGCTTTTATAAGATTAAGTGAAGCACCTGTAATACGCTGTCCATGTATCAAATGTTGTAACACAACTTCGGAAACACGTGAGATGGTTAAGTCACATTTAATTATACATGGAATAATTCAAATTATACTTTTTGGTATCCCCACGGGAAAATGTTACGTGAGCCACAATCAACTCCAGAAGATGTAGAAGATGATGACATTGAAGAAGCTGATGGTGAGGACGAAATACATGGGATCCTAAGAGATTTATACCCTGATTTTGATGCAGACAATACGAACACTGATGGTGATGATTTTCTTGAGGAGGAACCAAATCTTGAAGCAAATAATTCTATATGCTTTTAAAGGATTTTGAGCAACCATTGTACCAAAATTCAAAAGTTTCTAAACTTTCTACTATGGTTGAATTGTTTCATATCAAAAGTATTGAGCGTTGGAGTCATGAGTCATTTACAATGTTGTTGAAGATGTTGAAGGAAGATCTATTTCCTAACGAATCAAACTTGCTAGATTCATATTATGAGGCAAAGAAGATAATTCGGGATCTTGGACTTTCTTACAGGAAGATTGATGCGTGTAAGAACAATTGTATGTTATATTGGAAGGATGACTAGTTTCTTGAATCTTGCAAAGTTTGTGGAGCATATAGATGGAAAGAGGATAAACATAGTGGAGAAACTAAATTTAAGAGTGGGAAAAAGATAGCGCACAAGATTTTACGTTATTTTCCCTTTAAACCAAGACTCCAAAGGTTGTTTATGTCCTCAAAGATGTCATCTTTAATGACATGGCATCATGACAAAAGAGTTGACGATGGAATAATGAGGCACCCAGCTGACTCAATGGCATGAAAAAAGTTTGATCAACTTCACCAATCTTTCGCTGATGAACCTCGTAATGTTCGACTTGGACTTGCTAGTGATGGTTTTTAACCATTTGGAAATTCTAGAAATCCGTATAGCATTTGGCCTGTTGTACTTATTCCTTATAATCTACTACCTTGGCTATGTATGAAGCAAGAGAATTTTATTTTGTCGATGCTTATTCCTGGTCCTGAAAGTCCGGGAGACGCAATTGATGTTTATCTTCAGCTTTTGATGGATGAATTAAAGGAATTATGGGAAACTGGAGTTGTAACGACCCAGTCGGTCGTTTCGAGAGTTATAACCCCATTTTCCCCATTTCTACTTCTTTTTTATATTATTCAGCTATATTATATTATATCGGGTTAGTGGGTTAGAATCCGGAAGGAACTCGGAGTGAAATGAGACACTTAGTCTCATAATTAAAAAATTGAGTTAGAAAAGTGGACCGGATATGGACCTATGTATAAACGACCTCGGATTTGAATTTTGATGATTCCAATAGCTCTGTATGGTGATTTTAGTCTTAGAAACGTATTCGGAATATTATTTGGAAGTCCGTAGAGGAATTAGGCTTAAAATGCCGAAAGTTTTATTTTTGAGAAGTTTGACCGGGGGGTTGACTTTTTGATATCGGGGTCAGAATCCGATTCTGAAAATTGAAATACCTCTGTTATGTCATTTAGGACTTGTGTACAAAATTTGAGGTCAATCGGACGTGATTTGATAGGTTCCGAAGTTATTTGTAAAAATTAGAAATTTCAAAGCTCATTAGGCTTGAATTGGGGTGTAATTCATGGTTTTATCGTTGTTTGAGGTGATTTGAGGATTCAACTAAGTTTGTATGATATTTTAGGACTTGTTGGTATATTTGGTTGAGGTCCCGAGGGCCTCGTGTGAGTTTCGGATGGTTAACGGATCAAAAATTGAACTAGAACAGCTGCTGCAATTTCCTTCTGTTGGAAATTGCTTCTGCCCAGATCGAGCTCAGGGTCGAGGGACACGATTGAAGCCCAGATCGAGCTTAGGGTCGAGGGACACAATCGAAGCCCAGATCGAGCCCAGAGTCGAGGGCCATGATCGAAGCCATGATCGAGCCCAGAGTCGAGGGCCACGATCGAAGCCATGATCGAGCCCAGAGTCGAGGGCCACTATCAAAGGCATAATCGAGGGCCAGGATCGAGGACCTCGATCGAAGGCCAAGATCGAGGCAAAAACGAGGATGTCTGGGCAGAATTATAAAAACAGGGATTTCGTCCCATTTGCCATTTTTGACAAATTGGAGCTTGAGGAGAGGCGATTTTTGATATATTTTCAAGGAAAACTTGAGGTAAGTCCCTTGTGATCATTTTTACTCCATAATATTGAATTATCATCGAATAATCCGACTAGATTACATGATTTTGAGGTGTGAATCGGAGATTGGAACTTAGAAATTTGGAAATAAGATTTGTAGATTTGAGGGTCGAGTTGAGGTCGAATTTTGGTAAAATTGATATGGGTAGACTCGTGGTTGAATGGGCTTTCGGATTTTATAACTTTTGTCGGGTTCTGAGACGTGGTCCCCACAGGTAATTTTTGAGCCAATTTCGGGTTTTGATCTAATTTTAAAGCTTTTCTTGTGGAATTCATTCTATTAGCGTATATTGATGGTATTATACTGATTGTGAATAGATTTGGAGCATTTGGAGGCCGAGTCCAGAGGCAAGAGCATTGCGGGGTAGAGATTTGACCAGTTTGAGGTAAGTAACGATTGTAAATCTAGTCCTGAGGGTATGAAACCCCGGATTTTGTATCATTCTACTATTTTTAGTGACGCACATGCTAGGTGACGGGCGTGTGGGCGTGCACTGTTGGGAATTTTTGACTTGGTCCGTCCCGTAACAACTGTAAAGTTGCATACTTTGTTGAAACCATATGATACTTATATGTTTTAGAAAGAATTTCTGTAAATTGGGCTGAATGCCATGTTTGGGCCTTGCGCCAATGCTGTTTGGACCCTTAGGGGTTGTTTCTTACCATCCTCTCATTGTTTTCGATTGAAAATCTATACTCAGTCATGTTTATACTTGTTTACCGCATAACTCTATTTTATGACTCTATTTTGATGCATATAAATATTTTGGGCCGAATGCCCTATTTTACTGAAATGCCGGAGTCTGTACACACCCCCAGTAAGCGCAGGTACCTACTAAGTGCGAGTGCCAAGTGCCGAGTGCTGAGTGACTGGGAGTCATGAGTGGTTGTGAGGTATGCCCGAGTGGCAAGAGTGATTGTGAGGTATGCCCGAGTGGCAAGAGTGATTGTGAGGTATGCCCGAGTGGCACGAGTGACTGTGAGGTTTGCCCGAGTGGCTGTTTATGATTTCATCATTTTTGCTCACCTTTGCATTGAGCCTTTGTTTGAAAAACTATTGGAAAAATGTCTTTAAAATGATTTTTTATTGGAACTGGGTTTAAACGAGATGTTTGATTCAAATCCTGATTTTTAAGAGCATGTGGTATTTTACTGAGATTTCCTGATATGAACGTTATATGCTTTATTTCTCGTCACTATTGCTCAGTCTTTATTTATTGTTGTTACTTACTAAGTTGGCATACTCACGTTACTCCCTGCACCTTGTGTGCAGATCCAGGTGTAGCTGGACATGGTAGCGGTTATTGAGTGTTCTGGTAGCAGATTTTCTTGGAGATAGCAAGGTAGCTGTTTGGCGATCGCAGCCCCTGCTCTTCTCCCTCTTATCTTCCTCTAGTTGTATTTAGTTATTTTCCGGGCTGAGTTATCCTTGATATTGTTGGACAAATTGTAGTATGTGCTCATGACTAGTGACACCCCGATGTTGGGCTTTTTCTTTTCCGCACTTCTGTTTTTCTTTGATTTGAACTCTTTTAGTGGAGGATTTATGTTAAATAACCAGCCATCATTAAACCTCATGATCCTCTCTCTGTCCGTGGGAACCAACCAGATAGCATGACGGGCCAACTCGGAGAACCGCATCTCATACTGCGTCACAGACATATCACCCTGGCGGAGCCGCTCAAACTGTCTACGCAGCTCCTCTCTGCGGGATCGAGGCACGAACTTCTCCAAAAAGACCACGGAGAACTGCTGCCAAGTAAGGGGTGCTATGCCAATAGTCCTACCCCTCTCGTAAGCCTCCCACCATCTGAGTGCAGCCCCAGAAAATGGAAAGGTAGTGAATGAGACCCCACAAGTCTCCAAAATACCAGCAGTACGGAGTATCCTCTGACACCTGTCCAAAATGTCCTGAGCATCCTCTCTCTCTGTGCCACTGAAAGGTGGTGGCTGAAGTCTCCCAAACCTCTCAAACCAATGCTGATCATCCTCAGGTATAGCAGGAACCACACACACCCTTTTGGGTCAATTTGGTCAAGGGCAATGCAATAGATGAAAATCCCTCCACAAAGCGACGGTAGTAATCTGCCAAACCAAGAAAGCTCCTAATCTCCGTGGCTGAGGACAGTCTGGGCCAACTCTGCACCGCCTCTATCTTCTTCGGATCCACCTGAATACCCTCACTGGACACCACGTGCCCCAAGAATGCTACTGAACTGAGCCAAAACTCGCATTTAGAGAACTTTGCATAAAGTTTCTCCTCCTCAATCTCTGCAATACAACCCCCAAATGCTGAGCGTGCTCTTTTTGGCTATGAGAGTACACCAGGATATCGTCAATGAATACAATGACGAATGAGTCCAAATAGGGCTGGAATACACTGTTCATCAGATGTATGAACACTGCTAGGGCATAGGTCAGCCCAAAAGACATCACCAAGAACTCATAATGGCCATATCGGGTTCTGAAAGCTGTCTTGAGAATATCTTAATCCCGAATCTTCAGCTGGTGATAACCGGACCTCAATTCAATCTTGGGGAACACCCTCTCTCCCTGAAGCTGGTCGAATAAATCATCAATACAAGACAAAGGATACTTGTTCTTGACTGTGACCTTATTCAACTGCCTGTAATCAATACACATTCTCATGGAACCATCCTTCTTTTTCACAAATAGAACCGGTTCACCCCAATGTGAAACACTAGGCCGAATAAACCCCTTATCAAGGAGTTCCTAAAGCTGTTCTTTCAATTCCTTCAACTCCGCCGGTGCCATACGATACGGTGGAACAGAAATGGGCTGAGTGCCCGACACCAAATCAATACCAAAGTCAATATCCCTGTCAGGCGACATGCCCGGTAGGTCTGCAGGAAACACATCCAAAAAATCACGTACCACCGGAACATAATCAATGACAGGAGTCTCTGCACTAACATCCCTCACAAAAGCCAAATAAGATAGGCGACCCTTCTCAACCATCCGCTGAGCCTTCAAATATGAAATCACCCTACTTGGTACATAATCTACAGAACCGCTCCACTCAACCCTCGAAATTCCCGGCATAGCCAACGTCACCATCTTAGCGTGACAATCTAGAATAGCATGACATGGATATAACCAATCTATACTCAATATCACATCAAAGTCAACCATACTGAGCAACAATAGATCTACTAGGGTCTCCAGACCCTTAATAGTCACAACACATGACCGATATACGCGGTCCACAATAATAGTATCACCCATATGAGTAGATACATGTACAGATAAAACCAAGGACTCACAGGGAATATCCAAAAAATGGGCGAAATACGAGGAAACATATGAATACGTGGAACCAAGGTCAAATAATACTGAAGCATCTCTGTGGCAAACTGAGACAATACCTGTAATCACAGCATCTGAAGCAACAATATCTGGTCTGGCAGGGAGAGCATAGAAATGAGCTTGACCACCCCCTGATCTGCCTCCCCCTCTAGGGCGACCCCTAGCTGACTGACCTTCACCCCGAGCTGACTGGGCGGGTGGTGAGGTAGCTGGTGCTGTAGTCGGAGGCTGTCTCCTCTGCTGAGATAGACCTCCATGACGGCGAGGACATTGCCTTCACATATGCCCAAGCTCCCCACACTCAAAACAACTCCCTGGTGCTGGCGGCAGAAACTGAAGGGAACCCCTAGCACCGGGATGATTGGTAGAAGAACCTGGCATGGAAGAGCCCTGAACAGGTGGAGCACGGGATGAACTCTGAACTGGAAGGGCACTAAGTGATGAGTGGCCCTAATGAGAACTATGAGAACCATGGCCAGATGATGCACCCCGATGAAATGGCCGAGCTGACTGAGCCTGTCTGAAATGACGACCTCTACCGTGCTGGAACTAACCCCCAAAAGGAGCACCACTGAATCCACCCTGACCAAGAGGACTCTTGGCCTCCCGCTCAGCCCTCTCCTGATCGCGAACCATCTTAATCTGTCGAGCAATGTCGACAACCTCATCAAAGGTAGCACTCAAAACCCGCTCCCTGGTCATGAGCAACTGTAGCTGATAAGTGAGGCCATCATTAAACCTCATGATCCTCTTTCTGTCTGTGGAAACCAACCAGATAGCATGACGGGCCAACTCGGAGAACCGCATCTCATACTGCGTCACAGACATATCACCCTGGCGGAGCTGCTCAAACTGTCTATGCAGCTCCTCTCTGCGGGATCGAGGCACGAACTTCTCCAAAAAGACCACGGAGAACTGCTGCCAAGTAAGGGGTGCTGCGCCAACAGGCCTACGCCTCTCGTAAGCCTCCCACCATCTGAGTGCAGCCCCAGAAAATTGAAAGGTAGTGAATGAGACCCCACAAGTCTCCAAAATACCAGCAGTACGGAGTATCCTCTGATACCTGTCCAAAATGTCCTGAGCATCCTCTCTCTCTGTGCCACTGAAAGGTGGTGGTTGGAGTCTCCCAAACCTCTCCAACCTACACTGATCATCCTCAGGCATAGTAGGAACCATATAATCCTAAGAAACAGCAACCGGATGGGCTGGTGGTGCCTCTGGTGTCTGAAGTCCCTAAATAACCTGCTCGGGTGTGCGAGCAACATGAGTCTGAGTGCCTCCTCTGGGTTGAGAAGTGGTTGCGGCCGTCAAAATAGAGAACGCCTGAGCAAGGCCAGTACACGCTGTCAGAATCTGAGTTAGGGCCTCCTGAAGGCCTGGAATCACAATAGGCACATGTGGTGCCTGAGCTGGTGCATCAACAACTGGAACTTGGTCCTGATCTGGGACAACCGGTGGATCTGTAGGTACTGCCCCAACTGTTGTACGGGCTGCACCTCTGCCCCTACCACGGCCTCGGCCTCTCGCGGCCCTGGCTGGGGGTACTGGTGGCTGGCCCTCCTGACCGGTAGTACGAGTCCTCACCATCTGTGAGAGAATGAAATAACAGATGTTTAGTTACTAGAATCAACAGATTCGCACGACAAGAATTCAAGAATGTGGAGTTTCCTAAAGGTTCTGCAGCCTCCTAAAGATAAGTACAGACGTCTCTGTACCGATCTGCAAGACTCTACTAAACCCGCTCATGACTCGTGAGACTTATGTAACCTAGGCTCTGATACCAATCTGTCACGACACAAAACTAACCGCTGTCGTGATGGCGCCTATCGTGGAACTAGGCAAGCCGACTCATTTCCAAAACAAAATGATATTTTCATTTCAAAGATAATTTCAAGGTTATTTAACATAAAACCTCCACTAAAAGAGTTCAAATCAAAGAAAAATAGAAGTGCGGAAAAGAAAAAACCAGACATCGGGGTGTCACTAGTCATGAGCACATACTACAATTTGTCTAACAATATAAAGGCTAACTTAGCCCAGAAAATAGCTAAATACAACTAGAGGAAGATAAGAGGGAGAAGAGCAGCGCTGCGATCGCCAAACAGCTACCTTGCTATCTCCAAAAAAATCTGCGACCAGAGCACTCAATAACCGCTACCGTGTCCAGCTACACCTAGATCTGCACACAAGGTGCAGGGAGTAACATGAGTACGCCAACTCAGTAAGTAACAACAATAAATAAAGACTGAGCAGTAGTGACGAGCAATAAAGCATATAACATTCATATAAGGAAATCTCAGTAAAATACCACATGCTCTTAAAAATCAGGATTTGAATCAAACATCTCATTTAAACCCAGTTCCAATAAAAATCATTTTAAAGACATTTTCCAATAGTTTTTCAAACAAAGGCTCAATGCAAAGGTGAGAAAAAATGATGAAATCATAAACAACCACTCGGGCAAACCACACAGTCACTCGTGCAACTCGGGCATACCTCACAATCACTCTTGCCACTCGGGCATACCTCACAATCACTCTTGCCACTCGAGCATACCTCACAATCACTCTTGCCAGTCGGGCATACCTCACAATCACTCTTGTCATTCGGGCATACCTCATAATCACTCATGCCTCCCAGTCACTCAGCACTCGGCACTCGCACTTAGTAGGTACCTGCGCTCACTGGTGGTGTGTACAGACTTCGGAGGGGCTCCTTCAGCCCAAGCACTATAATCTGCACGGACAACCCACGTGCGATAATAATAAAGTATACTGCAGGCGTGCAGCCCCGATCCACACTCATCCTCACAAATCAGGCCCTCGGCCTCACTCAGTCATTAACCTATCAAGCCACTCGGGCATTTTAGTAAAACAGGGCATTTGGCCCAAAACATTTATATGCATCAAAATAGAGTCATAAAACAGAGTTATGCGGTAAACAAGTATAAACATTACTGAGTATAGATTTTCAATCGAAAACAATGAGAGGATGGTAAGAAACAGACCCTAAGGGTCCAAACAGCATTGGCGCAAGGCCCAAACATGGCATTCAGCCCAATTTACAGAAATTCTTTCTAAAACATATAAGTATCATATGGTTTCAACAAAGTATGCAACTTTACAGTTGTTACGGGACGGACCAAGTCACAAATTCCCAACAGTGCACGCCCACACGCCCATCACCTAGCATGTGCGTCACTAAAAATAGTAGAATGATACAAAATCCGGGGTTTCATACCCTCAGGACTAGATTTACAATCATTACTTACCTCAAATCGGTCAAATCTCTACCCCGCAATGCTCTTGCCTCTGGACTCGGCCTCCAAATTCTCCAAATCTATTCACAATCAGTATAATACCATCAATATACGCTAATAGAATGGATTCCACAAGAAAAGCTTCAAAATTAGACCAAAACCCGAAATTGGCTCAAAAATCGCCCGTGGGGCCCACGTCTCGGAACCCGACAAAAGTTACAAAATCTGAAAGCCCATTCAACTATTTGTCTACCCATATCAATTTTACCAAAATCCGACCTCAGCTCGACCCTCAAATCTTTAAATCTTATTTCCAAATTTCTAAGTTCCAATCTTCGATTCACACCTCAAAATCATATAATCTAGTCGGATTATTCGGTGATAATACAATATTATGGCGAAGAAATGATCACAAGGGACTTATCTCAAGTTTTACTTGAAAATATATCAAAAATCGCCTCTCCTCAAGCTCCAATTTGTCAAAAATAGCAAATGGGACGAAATCCCTGTTATTATAATTCTGCCCAGACATCCTCGTTTTTGCCTCGATCTTGGCCTTCGATTGAGGTCCTCGATCCTGGTCCTCGGTCCTGCCCCTCGATCCTGGTTCTTGATCCTGGCCCTCGATTATGCCTTCAATCGAGGCCCTCGACTCTGGGCTCGATCATGGCTTCGATCGTGGCCCTCGACTCTGGGCTCGATCTGGGCTTCGATCGTGTCCCTCGACCCTGAGCTCGATCTGGGCTCACATCTGGGCTCGATTTCTAGGCAGAAGTAATTTCCAACAGAAGGAAATTGCAGCAGCTGTTCTAGTTTAATTTTTGATCCGTTAAGCATCCGAAACTCACACGAGGCCCTCAGGATCTCAACCAAATATACCAACAAGTCCTAAAACATCATACGAACTTAGTCGAATCCTCAAATCACCTCAAACAACGATAAAACCATGAATTACACCCCAATTCAAGCCTAATGAACTTTGAAATTTCTAATTTCTACAAACAACTTCGGAACCTATTAAATCACTTCTGATTGACCTCAAATTTTGCACACAAGTCCTAAATGACATAATGGAGGTATTCCAATTTTCAGAATCAGATTCTGACCCTGATATCAAAAAGTCAACCCCCCGGTCAAACTTCTCAAAAATAAAACTTCGGCATTTCAAGCCTAATTCCTCTACGGACTTCCAAATAATATTTCGGACACGCTCCTAAGACCAAAATCACCATACGGAGCTATTGTAATCATCAAAATTCAAATCTGAGGTCGTTTACACATAGGTCCATATCCGGTCCACTTTTCTAACTCAATTTTTCAATTATGAGACTAAGTGTCTCATTTCACTCCGAGTTTCTTCCGGATTCGAACCCACTAACCCGATAAAACATAATATAGCTGAATAACACAAAAAAATAGAAATGGGAAAAACGGGGTTATAACTCTCGAAACGACCGACCGGGTCGTTACAGTTTCTTTGATTATTAATAAATTTAAAAATTGTTTTAAAAATAGATAATATTTTTCTAACATTGGCTTGCCTAGCAAGAGAAATGTTAGGCGCCATCACGGTCCGAAGGTAGGAATTTTGTGTCGTGACAGATATGTCTTTAAGTCCTTCAAAGCTTGTTGATATTCATTAGTACATTCAAACTAATTTTTCTTTTTCAATACTTAAAAGAGCTTAAAGCATTTTTCCGATGACTTGGCTATAAACCTTCCTAGAGCTGTTATCCTACCCGTTAATCTCTGTGCCTCTTTCTTGCTTGTGAGTACATCAAGTATGTCTTCAATAACTTTGATCTGCGCGGGATTTACTTCAATAGCTCTGTTAGAAACAACGAAGTCCAAAAATTTACCTGAAGCCACACAAAAAACTCATTTTTCGGGTTCAACTTCATGTTGTATTTGCGGAGAATTTTGAAAGTTTTAGCCAAATTTTGAAAATGGTCCCCTGCCTGTGTTGACTTGACCAACATATCATCTATGTAGACCTCCATAGTTTTTCCCAAGTGTTCTTGAAATACTTTGGTCACCAATCTTTGATACGTTGCTCCAGCATTTTCAAACAAAATGGCATGACTTTATAGCAATAAGTCCCCCTGTCTTTGATAAATGAAGTCTTTCTCTCATCTAGAGGGTCCATGTTTATCTGATTATAACTAAAATAAGCATCTAAAAAAACTTAAAAGATCATGACCTGCAGTTAAATCAATTAACTGGTCTATATGCGGTAAAAGAAATGAATCTTTAGGACAAGCCTTATTTAAATCGATATAATCTACACAAACTCGCCACTTTCCATTCTCTTTTTGAAACCACAACAGTATTAGCTAGCCAGTCAAGGTACTTTACCTCTTGTATAGAGCCGATTTTCAGAAGTTTTTTTACCTCATCCTGGATCACTTGATTTTTAAATGCTCCTTGCTTCCTTTTTCTTCTGTTTGATAGGTGGATGTAATGGATCCTCATTAAACTTATGGGGCATCACCACCGGTGGTATACCTATCATGTCTGAATACGACCAAGCAAAGCAGTCTATATTAGCACGTAAAAATTCAATTAACTTACCTTTCATTTTCGGGCTCAAGTTTGCTCCGATGTAAACTTTTCTGTTTGGCCCATGGACAAATAATATTAATGCTTTGACCTCCTCCATGGTTGTTTAGATGTTCTCGTTTTCCTCTGGTTCTTGAATAATATCAGTTCTTGAATCAATGTCAGTTTGACTTTGTAGAGTTTCAGCTGAGGTGTGAATAGAATTATCACTAATTGAATTCTTTAAGTGTTATTCGCATCTGCATCGTTGGATGTTGCATTTGCAATCACCATTGAATTAATATTCCGTGATGCTTGTTGATCTCCCCGTATTTGTCGATCTCCGACTGTGATGGAAATTTGATGACTTGATGCAACGTTGACGGGACAAAATCCATATCATGAATCCATGGCCTACCCAACATTATATTATAGGCCATGTCCGCATCTATTACTTGGAACTTTGTGTCTTTGATGACACCTTCTACAAATATTGCCAATACAAATTCCCCTTACGTAACGACGCTTGAATTATCAAACCCAGATAATGATCGTGCTTTTGGTATGATTTTATCATTCACTTGCATTTCATTTACCACTCTCATTAAAATAATTTTCACTGAGCTGCCTGGGTCAATCAAAACTCGTTCAATGTTACTATCATGTACAAGTAAAGTTATTACCAGTGCATCATTGTAAGGAATCATCAAGCCATCCGCGTCATCATCATCAAACACTATGCTGTCTCCTTCCAAGACTCGGCGAACTCATTTCCCGTGAGTGACGGTGACCTTTGATGTCTTTTTTGTAGCCGTTTATGTTACCTCATTAACTTCTTCTCCCATAGTTATGACGTTTACCGCTCTTTAGAGATGGAGGCTTTGGTGGTTCTTGCATGTTTTTCATGTATGACTAATTTCCTTTATCACCGAACAGATCAGTGAGATATCCTTGCTTCAGTAGATATTCAACTTCCCCTTGCAAGAGCCGGCAATCTGTTGTTCTATGGCCATGATCATTGTGAAAATCGTACCAGAACTCAGTGTTCCTTTTGTTTGGATCCGATCTCATCTCCTTTGGTCATCATACTCCCACTCCTCTTCGAAAGCCACCAATTCAGAAGTGCTGACGTTAAAACTATAATCTCATATTCTTGCTTGAGTGCTGGAATCGTTGCCTCGGGTGTCCTGTTCATTTTTTAATCGAGAAGAAGAATTCATCTCCTTTTTCCTTGATCTTGAATCAAACTGTGCATTTTCTTGTTTAGGCCGGGAATCTAACCCTGCAGGTCCCATGTAAGGCTAGTACCAGTTCTTACTAGACCTTCTATCTGATTCCGAGCATCTAGATTCTGGCCTTTCATCTGCCCTTGGCTGAGTAACTGTATCTTCTTCTATCCACAACTTCGTGTTGTATCGATTGTAAACATCATTCCACGAGGTTGCGGGAAACTCCCACAAACATTCTTTCAACCCCTTCGTGGCTTCTGAACTTTTTTCATTCAAATTTCTTGCAAATGCCATAGCCGCCCAATTATCAGGTACTTGTGGCAGCATCATTCTCTCACATTGGAATCTATCTACGAACTCTCTGAGCAATTCCGTACTTCCCTATTTAACTTTGAAGATATCCTCCATCCCTTTTTCAACTTTTTGAGCCCCCGAATGTGCTTTTATAAACAAATATGCAAGCTCAGCAAAAGAAAAAATAGAGTTTTCAAGTAAGAGTGAGTACCACGTTAACGCCCCTTTCGTGAGTGTTTCGCTAAACTTCTTGACCAAGACTGATTCAATCTTCTGCTTTGTTAAATCATTGCCTTTTACACCTAAGGTGAATGCAATAACGTGATCCCGTGAGTCAGATGTCCCATCATATTGAGGAATATCATGCATTTTAAACTTTTTGAGAATTGGCAAAGGTGCTGCACTTGGCTTCCAGGGCTGCTGTGGATATTTGTCAATATCCACATCATTGATCACGGGAGGCACATCAAGTATTTTCTCTATACCCTCATTTTGCTCCTTCAGCTATTTCTTCGAAGTTAGTACTTAACTTTGTAAATTGGAGTTATTCGGTGTACCTAATCCTCCATCACTGAATTCATTTGGCATTTCTCTACTTATAGAATTGTCAAGTCCTGAAATCGGATTCTCCAAGGTGGTATTCACTGGTGGTGGAGTTTGTGATGCGTTGGGCAACCCACTCGCAAAAGGTCACAGTGCTTCATTCATATGTTGTGCAATCAATTGCTTCAAAGCATCATGCTCGACGATTTGTTCACCTCCCCGTTGCCCATCAGTACGTGAAATAGACCTTTCAGGTGAATTGCTTCAAAGCATCATGCTCGACGATTTGTTCACCTCCCCGTTGCCCATCAGTACGTGAAACAGACCTTTCAGGTGAACTTTCTCGTGAATGCTGAGGTGTAGCTATAGGTATGTGATGTGGTGGAGTTCTATCTTGTTTATTCAATAAATTATTTTGTTAGCAGTAGACATGTTTTGTTGTTGAAAATGAGATTTGAAAAGTGAACAGATTATCAGATTTTCGGTAACAAAACCATTTTGTTTAACCCAAAAATAGATTTCTCGGTCAAATCTTATATTAGAAAAAAATTGGGTTACTGATAATCGGAATTACTTCACTTTCTTGGTAATTCAATGAATAGAAAAAATAATGGAAATAATAGGTAAGGAAATAAAGCTTAATGTTGATCGCTAATCTTTCCCAGAATTGCAGTTTGAACACTTTGAATAAAGTAAAAGACTGACTGCATATATTAAAAAAATATTTAGATGCCTTTACAAATAAGGAAGGAGTCCTTATATAAGGATACATAATTATAACGGTTTTTCTACTTTATTCTGGCTCGTTAATGGCATTAATTTCCTTGATTTTCCGTTACCATATTTAATTATAACGGTTATAATAATAACTAGAGATTTCTCGTAATGCCAATTTTCCTTCCTTATTTATAACAGATTTATGAATCTTCTCTTTTTATGGTCTTCATTCATCTCGTGCCTATTTCTTCTTTTCCAGCTGTAAGGGCCCGTACCTCTTCTGATGAAAGACCAGGGGTGTTTCATTCGTGCCTTTTCATTTTTTTATTGACTCAACTAAAAGTGCCACTTATCACCTTGCTGAAGGTCCGCGTGTCATGTCTCGTTTCTACCAATACACCCTTGGCTTACTCCAGGATGGTGGATCAGTAGGTGGACTAGATAGCAATTGCACTACTTTTTTTCTGTCTTATATCATGACATTTAGCCTCTTGATGTTTTACGCTTTCCTATCTTGTCTTCAAAATGGAGTCTAAACAAAAGTTTTCTACTCTTACAGGCTTCATCTGCGTTGTGCCAGGAAATGGAAAGAAAATCTGCTCATCGACGATTCGTTTCTAGCTATATTTGTCAGAGCATAGCAAGGTAGATCCTATAAATTTAATTTTGCAGTGGATAAAATCTGCATTTGCTAACTAATGTATTTGTGTAACGACCGACCGGTCGTTTTGAGTACTAACTTTCCTTTCTCTATTTTGAGACTTTTTCATAGCTCTATTTAAAGATTTATGACTTGCATGCGTGGTCCGTGTCGATTTTCAAAAAATTTAAATGTCTATTTTTAAAGAAAATGTGATTATTGACTTTAAAAATGACTAGAGATGATCACAGTCAATGTTTTTGTTAGGCGACCCCAGATCAGTATTTTGAAGATTGCGGTAGGTTCTTATGATGATTTTAGACTTGTACATATGTTTGGTTGGGGTCCCGAGTGACCTTAGGCCGTTTCGGTACTTTATGTGAAAAGTTGGGAAAATGAGTTTTTAACTTGAAATTCTTGAGTTTTGATGAGCGATTCTTGATATTTGATATTATTTTGATGATTTGATATAGTGAGAGAGTTTGTATGATGTTATTACACTTGTGTGAATGTTCGAATTGGAGCCTGAGGGGATCAGGTGAATTTCGGATGAGTTGCACAAAGTTTTAATAGCTGAAGGCATTTTTCGGTGTTGCTGAACTGCAGGTCTCGCAATTGCGAAGTCAGTGACCGCATTTGCAAGCTGGATGGCGTCGCATTTGTGACTCAGGCTGGGCTGGGTAGCCTTCACAAAAGCGAATGCAGACACGCTTTTGTGATGGGGGTTCTTCGCAAAAGCGACTGTTTTGTCACAGTTGCGATAACAAAGTAGCTGGGACATTGATCTCATTTGGGATCAGTGGTTCGCTTTTGCGATGGCCGCAATTGGGAACAAGAATTCACAATTGGGACATCTGCAGCTGGGTAAATGTTGGGATTTTCGGGACTTAGCTCATTTTACACCAGTTTTCAATCCTAAAAACCATAGAGACGATTTTTGAAGAGGAATTTTTTCCGAAATTCATTGGTAAGCAACTTTAACTTGTTTTCAATCAATTTTAATTACTTATTCATGAATTGTATCAACAAATCTAAGAGTTTCAAAGTAGAAATTGGGGGTTTTGAGTAGAATTTAGGGATTTTATTAAATTTAAATTTAGATCTCAAATTGAGGGCAGATTTCGAAACAAATCACATATCCGAGCTTAGGGGTGAATGGGTAATCTGGACTTGGTCCTAATCTTGAATTTCGACCATGTGGGCCAGGGTTGAATTTTTCAATTTTGTTAAAGATTGAACCTTTTTATCCGTGGGTAGTTTCTAAAGCTTGTTTTGAATTGTTTGAACAATATTTGACTAGATTCAATTGGTTGAAGGCTTGTTCTAAAGGAAAAGTTGTGTTGGATTATTGATTGTGTTCCGAAAAGAGGTAAGTGTCTTGCCTAGCTTTGTTGATGGAATTTTCCTAATAAATGATATTTTTTATCTACATGAGGGGGTGATGCATATACGAGGTGGAGGGCATATAAGCATGCGCCAGGGTTTCCATGCTGGGGGAGGGGTTGGGCGATTATATGCTTCTTTGTTCTTTGTTGAACTTGATCATTCCTCGATTTATGCTTCACTTAATTCTATGACTGACAAATTTAATTATCTGTGTATGACATCTTAAAATGATTAAACGTTTTGAGATTGTTTACATACTTAACTTGATCATACATGAAAACATATCTATACCTATTATTGTCATGTTACTTGAGGTTCTTTGTCCGTAATAAGAGATGATGATTCGGGCCTTAGGCCAATATTTGGCACGATAGGTATTTCCGTGCAGTTGATATGATGTTGAAACGATGAGTATTTCCGTGCGGTTTGAAATAAGATTGGCCTGTTTGTTGTTTCCGTGCGAAAAGAAAAGAAGTTAGGAATTTCTTTTATGATTACTCATTCGTTAGACATATACATGCACTCTACCTTGGTTCCCACCTATATCTTTTGTTTGTATATTCTTTCATGCTTGTGTTCCTTATATAGATTACCTCTATGTTTCCTATTTGGTTTGTTACTATCTTATCTATGTTCCCACCTTGTTTGTTATTGTTACATCCATGCTTTTACTTGAGTTACTACTGCTACAAGTCTTTACCTAATTTATGCCTTAACTTGTTTCTAGCGGTTACATGTTACTTGCCCTCACATACTACATGCCTTCACTTACTATATGCCTCTACTTAATACATACCTTCACTAACTATATGCCTTTACTGGCTATATGTCTCCACTTATTATATGATTTTACTTATTATATGCCTCCATTTGATACCTGTCTTTACTTGCCAAACATCTTTACTTATTTCATGCCGTACACTTCTTTGCTTCGTCGGATCGGGTCCCTTTTAAATTAGTTGTGAGTTTATGCTTTGTGGAAGCCTTGTCATTATATATGGGAGACTATCTTGGACATCGGGTTGCCCATATTACTTTGATTGAGTTTGTATCTCCTAGTTGGATACCACATATTCGTATTCTGGTGTTATGTTGTGAACTTTCCCATGCTTGGTTGATGTTGTAGTTTCATATGATCTTATATATATGTGAATCGGGTTGCACGTAATAAAAAATTTATATATATATATATATATATATATATATATATATATATATATATATATATATATATATATATATATATATATATATATGGATCCGGTTGCACACCGCAACAATATTAATATTGATATGAGGATCGGGTTGCAGGCCGCGACAGAGTTAATAAATATATATGTGGTTTGGGTTGCACGCTGCAACAATATTAGTATTGATATGTGGATCGGTTTACACGCCGCAACAAAAAGGATGAATTGTGGATATTCTTGGTTGTTATATTTTGCCACTGTATGGTGTTATGAGACTCTGATTTGATGATATTCTAGTTCCCTCTGTTGTTTACTTTCTCATTCCGTTTATTTTCTGGCCATTTGTTTTTCCTATATTGTTATTGCTTCTCTTCTTATCATTTATTCAGGAATATATAAAAAGTGAGTATCTTGTAACTTAATACCTCATAACTACTTAATCGAGGTTAGTCAAGATAGTTACTGAGTACATTGGTTGTTCTCATACTACACTTCTGCACCTTGCGTGCAGATTCTGGAGCTGAGTAGTTGTGAATACGGAGCTTTACATTGGAGACGTACAACGTATTGGATTCATGCTACCTTTTGTTTATGGTAGTTTAGGATGTCATTTCTGTTTATGTAGCTTTCAAAAAGATGTTGTATTTATTCATTTTACTAGCTTTGGAAATTTAAATCTTTGTTTCTCATGACTTGTACCACCAGTTTTTGGGTAATTGTATTGATTTTTCAGTTTAGTAGTAACTTATATTTTTTGGCTTACCTAGCGGATTGGGTTAGGTGACATCGCGACTTGGTGGGGTTTTTGGGTCATGACAATTAGCCTGTCCGTTTCTAGGAATATTTTAAGGAAAAAATATTGTTTCTGAAGGAAATTTTATAACTCTTGTTACTGTTAGCTTTTTGTCCCCACTCTTTACATAGTACAATGCTTCCAGAAGACATGTTCAAATTACATAAGACTGAAATGCTAAGACTCTTATCTTATCATGAACCTTCCCTTTCAAGTTTTCAGTCTCTTATTGTCATTACTAATTTCTTGATGGTACCCCTTGCTAGTCTTTTCATGTTACACAACTAGGGAGGAACTTGGAAGGATCACCAATGGGAATTTCTAGAAACCCATCTAATGGAATTTCCAGGATGCTAGCGTTATGGACAAACTAAAACCAAAGCCCAACCTAAAGCTAAACCTAAATGACTTCTATGTGCTTTTGCATGTGCTTATAGTAGCTCAGCTTCAGATGAATGTTAGCTTCTGTTTTTTGTGGCAGGGACCTACACCTATCACCACGACCCTGGATTTCCAAGAAAGCTAGTGCTATCAACTTGTGAAATTTTCCTAGGGCTTCAATAAACACTAAATTAAGATTGAAAATGAAGATGCCTTAAAAGTGCAGAAAGTTGACTAGAAAGGTATGGTTTTCTAAGTTGGAAAGGTTTTCCATGTTGTCTGGAATACATCCAAAAGAACCATTGTCACTATTATCCAAGACTAGAATGAACTTCAGCTTAGGCTGTTATGTTGAACATATATTCGCAGTAGCATAGTTGAGCTGATTGTATTGCAGATATGAGACATTTGCTAGGTTTAACAGATACAAAAAACTCTAGAGCTTCTGCTATTTCATCATCACCTTACTGAGAACATAACCTTGTCAGTCGAGCAAGTTGTAGAGGAAAGTCCCCTCAAAGATATTTCTCAAACGAATCTATGTGGAAGAGATTAATTAGTAAGAAACAGACCTTATCAAGAAAGAGAGGGAGAGAGAGAGAGTTGGCAAGAAGCAAACAAGAATTAAGCTGGTGGTTTCATAATTTTATTTACTAAGAAACTAAGGATCTTCAACATCACAAGTCGACACAACTAGGCTGGGACTTCTCTAGGGAGTCCACTACCACCTAAAATTAGAGTAAGAAGATTGGCAATCCCGTAAAACCTATACGAGCTTCCATCCATTGGCAAGTATTCAAAATATAACTTCTTTTACAATATGAGGGTGCTAAGGTTTTTGCCGCCAGCTGGAATCTCAATTGCCTTGTAGTAAGAAAGTGAGAGAAAGGATAGAGAAGCATGTTAGACAAAATCTCTACTAGTTTTTTAGTGGATAGGAGAACTGCAACCAGTGGCTTGCATAAACGAGGCTCGACAGATAACTACCATCAAATTTGTACCAAGTCAATTTCCTAAGTTGAGCAGGTTTGAAGAAAATAAATGGTGTAGAATTCACCTTTAAGATGGTTGTCCCTTAATCTAAGCATGGTGTGTCAAATCAGGACATGTAGAGGAGTAGCATCATTCAATTTTTAATCTTAGGAAGCAATTGGAGAACCTCCCAAAACTTTAAGGGTCCTTCAATTCAAGTTATTGCCACCTAATTGGAGTGTGTTGAGATTGAGAAAATTTGCAAAGCCTTCATCAATTGGATCCAAAAGAGTTATTTCTGGCAAAGTTATTCATTTCAATTCAGATGAATTGTTAATATCACCGGAAAAAGGCCCTGAGCAAACAATGAAGCTCGGAACAGTTTTGAAATCATTAAGGAGTATTGCCATTTAAGTGTCACGACCCAAAATCCGACTAGTCGTGATGACACCGAACCGAACCCGCTAGGTAAGCCAATTTAACAATAATCCAATTTCAGATGAGATCTACTGAGAAAAATAATGATAATATAACTAAACTTTTATATAAAGAATCCCCAAGGACTGGTAGTACAAATCAGGTGCTTCTAAGATTTAGAGTTTACAACACTGGTATGAATCACTCAGCACCTCCCAATCACTCAGCACTCTCAATCACTCGGTACTCGCACTCATCCGTACCTGTGCTCACTGCTGGTATGTCAGACTCCGGAGGGGCGGATCCTGCCCAAGCACAAATATAAGACAATCATCGTATGCTGCGGCATGCAGCCCGATCCAATCATAAAAATATAAAGCCTGTTGCGGCAGCCCGGTCCCATAAATATCACTCACAATTAGGCCCTCGGCCTCACACAGTCATCAATCTCTCTAGTCTCTCGGGCTCACAAATCTCATGCCAATCAACCCAAATAATGATAACATGATGTGACAACAAATGATAATAGAGACTGAGATATGATATGCAAATGAATGAATATAACTGAGTATGCAATTGTAATTTAAGCAAATAACTCACATTAGAAATGACCTCAGTGGGTCCCAACAGAATAAGTATATGGCCCAAACATGATTTCTAACATGGTTCAGAACTCACTTACTCTAACACGTAGGAATTTTATGGATAGAAACAACATAGATAACTACACAGTACCACCAAATCACCCGAGTCATAACTCACACGGTGAATGTACACACGCCCGTCACCTAGCATGAGCGTCACCTTAACGCCAACACATAACACGTATATTTAGGGATTCATACCCTCAACACCAAATTTAGAAGTGTTACATACCTCGAACAAATCGAATCCAATACCGAGCAAGCCAAACAATACTCTAGAAATGCCATCTCGCGATTATCAAAGGTTAAATATAAAATAATGCCAAGGGAAAAAACCTAATCGATAAAGGTTAAATATTTAACCAAAAGCCCAAAGTCAACCAAAAAGTCAAATAACCCGCACCTCGGAACCCGTCAAAACTCACAATATCTGACAACCCATTCAATTACGAGTCTAACCATACTAGTTTCACTCAAATCTGACTCCGAATCGATGTTCATTTATAAAATTTTAGACAAAACCCCAAAAATTTTCTTTAACATTCATAATCCAAATGCCAAAAAAAAAAGATAGACCTGAGGCTGTTTCGGTACATTAAGTGAAAAGTTGGAAAATGAGTTTTTAACTTGAAATTCTTGAGTTTTGATGAACGATTATTGATATTTGATATTATTTTGATGATTTGATAAAGCGAGCGAGTTTGTATGATGTTATTACACTTATGTGAATGTTCGAATTGGAGCTCGAGGGGATTAGGTGAGTTTCGGATGAGTTGCACAAAGTTTTGATAGCTGAAGGCATTTTCCTGTGTTGTTGAACTGCAGGTCTCGCAATTGCGATATTAGGCATGGCTAGGGGACTTTGCAATTGCAAAGTGAGTGACAGCATTTGCAAGATTGAGGGCATCACATTTGCGACTCAGGCTAGGATGGTAACCTTCGCAAAAGCGAATGCAGACTCGCTTTTGTGATGGGGGCTCTTCGCAAAAGTGACTATTTTGTCACAATTGCGATAACAGAGTAGTTGGGACATTGATCACATTTTGGATCAGTGGTTTGCTTTTGTGATGGCCGCAATTGCGAACAAGAATTCGCAATTGCGACATCTGCACCTGGGTAAATGTTGGGATTTTCGGGACTTAGCTCATTTTACACCATTTTCAACCATAAAAACCATAGAGTCGATTTTGGAAGAGGAATTGCTTCCCAAATTCAGTAGTAAGCAACTTTAACTTGTTTTCAATCAATTTCAATTACTTATTCATGAATTTTATCAACAAATCTAAGAATTTCAAAGTAGAAATTGGGGGTTTTGAGTAGAATTTAAGGATTTTATAAAATTTAGATTTAGACCTCAAATTGAGGGCGGATTTCGAAACAAATCACATATCCGAGCTTGGGGGTGAATGGGTAATCTGAACTTGGCCCTAATCATGGATTTCGACCAAATGGGCCCGGGTTGGATTATTCATTGTCTTCCGGAAAGAGGTAATTATCTTGCCTAGCTTTGTTGACGGAATTTTCCTAATAAATGATATTATTTTCTACATGTGGGGGTGATGCATATGCGAGGTGATGGGCATATATGCATGTGCTAGGGTTTCAATACTGGGGGGGGGGATTTATGCTTCTTTGTTCTTTGTTGAACTTGATGATTCCTCGATTTATTCTTCACTTAATTCTATGACTGAGAAATTTAATTATCTGTGTATGACATCTTAAAAGGATTTAACGTTTTGAGATTTTTTACAAACTTAACTTGATCATAGTATCATGAACACATTTCTATACCTATTATTGTCATATTATTTGAGTTTCTTTGTCCGTAATAAGAAATGATGATTTGGGCCTTAGGCCAATATTTGGCATGATAGGTATTTTCGTGCGGTTGATATGATGTTGACACGAAGAGTATTTTCATGCGGTTTGAAATAAGAATGGCATGTTGGTTGTTTACGTGTGAAAATAAAGGAAGTTAGGAATTTCTATTATGATTACTCGTTCGTTAGACATATACATGCACTCTACCTTGGTTCCCACCTATGTCCTCTATTTGTATGTTCTTTCATGCTTGTGTTCCTTATATAGATTACCTCTATGTTTCCTATTTGGTTTGGTACTATCTTATCTATGTTCCTACCTTGTTTGTTACTGTTACATCTACACTTTTACTTGAGTTACTAATGCTACAAGTCTTTACCTAATTTATGCCTGTACTTGTTACTAGCGGTTATATGTTATATGCCCTCACTTATTACATGCCTTCACTTACTATATGCCTTTACTTAATACATACCTTCACTTACTATATGCCTTTACTGGCTATATGTCTCCACTTGTTATATGATTTCACTTATTAAATGCCTCCATTTGATACATGTCTTTACTTGCCAAACATCTTTACTCATTTCATGCGCTACTCTTCTTTGCTTCGTCAGATTGGGTGGCTTTTAAATTAGTTGTATGTTTATGTTTTGTGGAAGCCTTGTCATTATATATGGGACACTATCTTGGACATCGAGTTGCCCATATTACTTTTATTGAGTTTGTCTTTCCTAGTTGGATACCGCGTATTCGTATTCTGGTGTTATGTTGTGAACTTTCCCATGCTTGGTTGATGTTGTAGTTTCATATGATCTTATATATATGTGAATCGGGTTGCACGTAACAAAAATGTTTATATATATATATATATGGATCCGGTTGCACACCGCAACAATGTTAATATTGATATGAGGATCGGGTTGCAAGCCGCGACAGAGTTAATAAATATATATATGTGGATTGGGTTGCACGCTGCAACGATATTAGTATTGATATGTGGATCAGTTTTCACGCCGCAACAAAATGGATGAATTTGGATATTCTTGGTTGTTATATCACCACTGTATTGCGTTATGAGACTGTGATTTGATGATATTCTGGGGCCCTCTGTTGTTTAATTTCTCATTCCATTTATTATCTGGCCATTTATTTTTCCTATCTCGTTATTGCTTTTCTTCTTGTCATATATTCAAGTATATATAAAAAGTGAGTATCTTGTAACTTAACACCTCATAACTACTTCATCAAGGTTAGTCAAGATACTTACTGAGTATATTGGTTGTTCTCGTACTATACTTCTGCACCTTACGTGCAGATTTTGGAGCTGAGTAGCTGTGAAGACGGAGCTTTACATTGGAGACGTACAACGTATTGGATTCATGCTACCTTTTGTTTATGGTAGTTTAGGATGTCATTTCTGTTTATGTAGCTTTCAAAAAGATGTTGTATTTATTCATTTTACTAGCTTTGGAAATTTAAATCTTTGTTTCTCATGACTTGTACCACCAGTTTTTGGGTAATTGTATTGATTTTTCAGTTTAGTAGTAACTTATATTTTTTGGCTTACTAGCGGATTGGGTTAGGTGACATCACAACTTGGTGGGATTTTTGGGTCGTGACAATTAGCCTGTCTGTTTCTAGGAATATTTTAGGAAAAAAAATGTTGTTTCTGAAGGAAATTTTATAACTCTTGTTACTGTTTGCTTTTTGTCCCCACTTTTTACATAGGACAGTGCTTCCATAAGACATGTTCAAATTACAGAAGACATGTTCAAATTACAGAAGACTGAAATGCTAAGACTCCTATCCTCTCATGAACCTTCCCTTTCAAGTTTTCAGTCTCTTCTTGTCATTAAAGATTTCCCGATGGTACCCCTTTCCAGTCTTTTCATGTTACACAACTAGGGAGGAACTTGGAAGGATCACCAATGGGAATTTCTAGAAACCCATCTAATGGAATTTCTAGGATGCTAGTGTTATGGACAAACTAAAACCAAAGCCCAACCTAAAGCTAAACCTCAACGACTTCTATGGGCTTTTGCATGTGTTTATAGTAGCTTAGCTTCAGAAGAATGCTAGCTTTTCTTTTTTTGGGGTAGGGACCTGCACCTATCACCACGACTCTGGATTTAAAAGAAAGCTAGTGCTGTCAACTTGTGAAATTTTCCTAGGGCTTCAATAAACACTAAATGAAGTTTGAAAATGAAGAGGCCTTAAAGGTGCAGAAAGTTGACTAGAAAGGTATGGTTTTCTAAGTTGGAAAGGTTTTCCAAGTTGTCTGGAATACAGCCAAAAGAATCTTTGTCACTATTATCCAAGACTAGAATGAACTTCAGCTTAGGCTATTATGTTGCACATGCATTGGCAGTAGCATAGTTGAGCTGGTTGTATTGCAGATATGAGACATTTGCTAGGTTTAACAGATACAAACAACTCTAGAGCTTCTGCTATTTCATCAGCACCTTACTGAGAACATAACCTTGTCAGTTGAGCAAGTTTTAGAGGAAAGTTCCCTCAAAGATATTCCTCAAACGAATCTATGTGGAAGAGATTAATTAGTAAGAAACACACCTTATCAAGAAACAGAGGGAGAGAGAGAGAGTTGGCAAGAAGCACAGGCCAAACAGGAATTAAGCTGGTGGTTTCGTAATTTCATTTACTAAGAAACCAGGGATCTTCAGCATCACAAGTCGACACAAGTAGGCTGGGACTTTTCCAGGGAGTCCACTACCACCTAAACTTAGAGTAAGAAGATTGGAAATCCCGCAAAACCTATTGAGCTTCCATCATTTCGCAAGTATTCAAAATATAACTTCTTTGAGAAGATGAGGGTGCTAAGGTTTTTGCTGCCACCTGGAATCTCAATTGACTTGTAGTAAGAAAGTGAGAGAAAGGACAGAGAAGCATGTTAGACAAAATCTCTACTAGTTTTTTAGTGGATAGGAGAACTGCAACCAGCAACTTGCATAACCGAGGCTCGATAGAAAACTACCATCAAATTGTACCAAGTCAATTTCCTAAGTTGAGCAAGTTTGAAGAAAATAAATTGTGGAAAATTCATCTTTAAGATGGTTGTCCCTTAATCTAAGCATGGTGTGTCAAATCAGGACAGGTGGAGGAATAGCATCATTCAATTTTTAATCTTAGGAAGCAATTGGGGAACCTCCCATAACTTTAAGGGTCCTTCAATTCAAGTTATTGCCACCTAGTTGGAGTGTGTTCAGATTGAGAAAATGTGCAAAGCCTTCATCAATTGGATCCAAAAAAGTTATTTCTGGCAAAGTTATTCATTTTAATTCAGATGAATTATTAATATCACCGGCAAAAGGCCCTGAGCAAATAATGAAGCTCGGAACAGTTTATAAATCATTGAGGAGTATTGACATTTAAGTGTCACGATCCAAAATCCGACTAGTCATGATGACACCTAACCGAACCCGCAAGGTAAGCTAATTTAACAATAATCCAATTTCAGATGAGATCTATTAAGAGAAATATTGATAATATAATTAAACTTTATACAAAGAATCCCCAAGGACTGGTAGTACAAATAAGGAGCTTCTAAGATTTAGAGTTTACAACACTGGTATTAATCACTCAACACCTCCCAATCACTCAGCACTCTCAATCACTTGGCACTCGCACTCATCCGTACCTGTGCTCACTGCTGGTATATCAGACTCCGGAGGGGCGGATCCTGCCCATGCGCTAATATTAGACAATCATGGCATGCTGCAACGTGCAGCCCGATCTCATCATGAATCAATAAAGCCTACTGCAGCATGCAACTCGGTCCCATAAATATCACTCACAATCAGGCCCCCGGCCTCACTCAGTCATCAATCTCTCCAGCCTCTCGGGCTCACAAATCTCATACCAATCAGCCCAAACAATGATAACATGATGTGGCAATAAATGATTACAGAGACTGAGATATGATATGCAAATGAATGAATATGATTGAGTATGCAATTGTAAGTTAAGCAAATAACTCACATTAGAAATGACCTCAGTGGGTCCCAACAGAATAAGTATATGGCCTAAACATGATTTCTAACATGGATCACATCTCATTTACTCTAACACGTAGGAATTTCATATATAGAAACAAGATAGATAACTACACAGTACCACCGAATCAACCGAGTCATAACTCATACGGTGCATGCCCACATGCCCGTCACCTAGCATGTGCGTTACCTCAACACCAACACATAACACGTATATTTAGAGATTCATACCCTCAACACCAAGTTTAGAAGTGTTACATACCTCGAAGAAGCCGAATCCAATACCGAGCAAGGCAAACAATACTCTAGAAATACCATCCCGCGAGTAGCAACCTCCGAACGACTTGAAACTAGCCAAAAGTAACTCAAAAACATCAAATAATGCCAAGGGAAACAAACCTAATCGATAATGGTTGAATCTTTAACCAAAAGTCCAAAGTCAACCAAAAAGTCAAATAAGGCCCGCACCTCGGAACCCGACAAAACTCACAAAAATACGGCAACCCATTCAATTATGAGTCTAACTATACTAGTTTCACTCAAATCCGACTCCGAATCGATGTTCAAAATACAAAAATTCACTTTATAAAATTTTAGACAAAACCCCCAAATTTCTCTTTGAAATTCATAATCTAAATGCCAAAAACAAAGATAGATTCATAAAATATAATCAAAACTGAGTAGAGAAGACTTACCCCAATCCATGTGGTGAAAACAGCCTAAAATATCGCTTCAATTCGAGCTCCATAGCTCAAAATATGCTAAAAGGGCTGAAACCTTTGAAAATAGAGTACTTATAACCACTGGATGAATCAATGAATCGCAATCGCAGAAATACCATTGCGATCGTGAAGAAGAAATATACACTGCCCCTAAAATACTATAACGACCCGGCCGGTCGTCTCGAGAGTTATAGCCTTGATTTCCCCATTTCTGTTTCCTTTTGTGCTTTTCAGCTATATTATATTATATCGGGTTAGTTTGTTCGGGTCCGGAGTAGTTTCAGAGTGAACTGAGATACTTAGTCTCTAAAGTAGAAGCTTAGTTGGAAAAAGTCAACCGGGCGTTGACTTATGTGTAAACGACCTCAGATTTGGAGGCCCGTGGTAGAATTAGTCTTGAATTGGCGAAAGTTAGAATTTTGGCGATTTTGGCCGGCAGTGGAAATTTTGATATCGGGATCGGACTGGATTTTCGGAAGATGGAATAGGTTCGTGGTGTCATTTCTAACTTGTGTGCAAAATATGAGGTAATTCGGATGTGGTTTGGTAGGTTTCGGCATCGTTTGTGGAATTTGGAAGTTTAGAAGTTCTTAGGCTTGAATCCGGGGGTAATTTGGTGTTTTGATGTTGTTTTTAATGATTCGAAGGTTTGACTAAGTTTGTGTTATTTTATGGGACGTGTTGGTATGTTTGGTTGAGGTCCCGAGGACCTCGGGTGAGTTTTGGGTGGTTAACAGATCATTTTTGGCCTTGGTGGTATAGATGATCTGCTGTTGTATTTTGGTTATGGTTTCCTCTTACGCGTTCGCGAGAGGAGGCTCGCGTTCGCGAAGAGTGTTTCTGAGATGGTGAAATTTTGTTCTACGCGTTCCCGAAGGTGAGGATGCAAACGCGATGGGTAGGGCAGTGTGTGCATTGCGAACGCGTGAGTGGTGTCACGTTCGCGAAGAGGAGTAAGGCTGTTGGGGACCCCAGGACCTTGGTCTACGCATTCGCGAGGTGAGGGTCACATTCGTGAAGGTTGAGCTGGTAAGGCATCGTGTTCGCGAAGTAGTTGTCACGTTCGCGAAGAGTAAAGTGGAGAGGCAGTCTGAGTTGGTCTACGCGAACGCGAGAGGACAGTCACATTCGCGAAGAAGGAAATCTGGGCAGTAGTGTTAAATTTCAAAATCGAGGGCTTGAACCCATTTTTCATATTTTGATCTAGAGACCACGGATTTAGGCAATTTTTGAAGGGATTTTCAGGGAGTTGATTGGGGTAAGTGTTTTTCACTTGATTTTGGTTAAATTCCATGATTATATCTTTATTTTTATCATCTAAATTGTGATTTGGGGTGAAATATTGAGGAAAAAAGTGGAAGAGTTCTTGAGATAGAATTTTGAGGTTTTGAAGGGGATTTTGTTGTCGGATTTTGGTCAATTTAGTATGACTAGACTCGTGAGTGAATGGGCTTTCGAGTTTTGTGTGTTTTGTCAAATTTTGAGACGTGGGCCCGAGAGCCGGATTTGGGCCTATTCTGATTTTGGCAATAATTTGGCATTTTTCTTGTGGAATTGATTCCTTTAGCCTATATCAATCGTATTGTATTGCTTGTGGCTAGATTCGGGATGCTCGTAGGCCGATTCGAGAGGCAAGGGCATTGCGGAGTAGATATTTTCTCGGATTGAGGTAAGTAACGGTTGTAAATCTAGTCCTGAGAGTATGAAACCCCAGATTTATATGTCATGTGACTATTTGGAGGTGACGCACATGCTAGGTGGCGAGCGTATGGGCGTGCATCGTTGGGGGATTGTGACTTGGTCCGTCCCGTAGCAACTGTAAAGTTGAACAACCTGTTGTAGCTATATACTCCTTATGTGTTTTAGAAAGATTTACTGTAAATCATGCTAGATACCGTGTCTAGGACTTATGCTAGTATTGTTTGGACCCTTAGAGGTCGTTTCTTGCTATCCTCTCACTGCTTTAGTTGTTATCCCATACTCAGTCATGTTCATGCATTCTTTCATCATAGCTCAGTCTCTCTTATTCTATTTGTTGCATCATGTTAATGTTGTTTGGGCTGATTTCTTTGATTTCTGAGAGCCCAAGAGACTGGAGAGGTTTATGACTGAGTGAGGCCGAGGGCCTGTTTGTGAGGTATTGTACCTCAGCACGTGAGTTGTCCTTGCGAATTTTGATATGATATTATAGCACGTGAGTTGTCCGTGTAGATTATAGCGCTTGGGCTGTAGGAGCCCCTTCGGAGTCTGAACACTCCTAGTGAGCACAGGTACCTACTGAGTGCGAGTGCCGAGTGCTGGGCGATTGTGAGGCATGAGTGATGGTGAGGCATGAGTGATTGTGAGGTTGCAGTGATTGGGAGGACTGAGTGATGTTAGCCCGTGGGGCAGTATATGATTTCATCATCCATGCTCATAGTTGCTTGAGAACTGTTGAAAAATATTTCTAATTGATTTACTTGAACTTGATTTAAACAAGCTAATTTGACTTAAACTCTGGTTACAAAGCATGCCGCATTTTACTAAATTTTTGAATTATGAACGGTACTTGCATTTAGCTCGTCACTACTTCTCAGCCTTTATTTATTTCTGTTACTTACTGAGTTGGTGTACTCACATTACTCCCTGCACCTTGTGTGCAGATCCAATCATTCTTGGTCATGGTAGCAGCTGTTGATATTCCTGTAGCTGATCATTGGAGTTATCAAGGTAGCTGCGTAGTGATCACAACCCTGTTTTCTCCTTCTTTATCTCCCCCTTAGTTATATTTTGGATTTTTCCTAGACTATGTTAGTCTTATTATTGTCGGACCAGTTATTTTGTAGTTGCTCATGACTCAGTGACACCCCGATGTTTGGGGCTTTTCACTCCACATTTCTATTTTTGAGTTCAACCCTTGTTTCTTTTATGAAATTCTGCTAACAAGACGCCTTTTGGCATATCTGTGAATGAATTGTTGTAGTGTTGTGGGAGTCAGCTGTCCTAGTACCATCGATAGGCGCCATCACGACCGATTTGAGTTTAGGGTCGTGACAAGTTGGTATCAGAGCCTAGGTTACATAGGTCTCACGAGTCATGAGCGGGTTTAGTAGAGTCTTACAGATTGGTACAGAGACGTGTGTACTTATCTTCGAGAGGCTGCAGAACCTTTAGGAAAATTCCACATTCTTGAATTCTTGTCAAGCGAATCTGTTGATTCTGGTAACTAATCTTTTGTTGTTTCATTCTCTTACAGATGGTGAGGACTCGCACTATCGGACGGGAGGACCAGCAACCAGTACCACCATCCAGGGCCGCAGGAGGCCGAGGCCACGGTCGAGGTCGTGGTAGGGGTAGAGGTGCAGCCCGTGCAGCAGCCGGGGCAGTACCTGCAAACCCACGAGTTGCCCCAGATTAGAATCAGATCCTAGTTGTTGATGCACCAACTCAGGCACCACCTGTGCCTATTGTGATTCAAGGCCTTCAGGAGGCCCTAGCTCAAATTCTGACAGCATGTACCGGCCATGTTCAGGCGGTCTTTAACTCGACGGTCGCAACCACTTCTCAGGCCAGGGGAGGCATTCAGACTCCTGCCGCTCGCACACCCGAGCAGGTTGTTCAGGGACTCCAGACACTGGGGCACCACCAGCCCTGCCGGTTGTAGCTGCTCAGGACTATGTGGTTCCTGCTATGCCTGAGGATGATCAGCGTAGGTTGGAGAGGTTTTAGAGACTCCAGCCTCCACCTTTCAGTGTCACAGAGAGAGAGGATGCCCACGACTTTTTTGACAGGTGTTAGAGGATACTCCGTACAACTGGTATTCTGGAGACTTGTGGGGTCTCATTCACTACTTTTCAATTTTTGGGGGCTGTACTCAGATGGTGGGAGACTTACAAGAGGCGTAGGCTTATTGGCGCAGCACCCCTTACTTGGCAGCAGTTCTCCGTGGTCTTTTTGGAGAAGTTTGTGCCTCAGTCCCACAGAGAGGAGCTGCACAGATAGTTTGAGTAGCTTCGCTAGGGTGATATGTCTGTAATGCAGTATGAGATGCGATTCTCGGAGTTGGCCCGTCATGCTATCTGGTTGGTTCCCACAGACAAGGAGAGGATCATGAGGATTATAGATGGTCTCCCTTTTCAGCTGCGGTTGCTTATGACCAGAGAGAGGGTGTCTGGTGCTACATTTGATGAGGTTGTTGACATTGCTCGGCAGATTGAGATGGTTCGCGATCAGGAAAGGATTGAGAGGGAGGTCAAGAGGCCTAGAGAACAAGGAGGATTTTGTGGTGCTCCTTATGGGGGTCAGTTTCAACACGGTAGATGCCGTCCATTCAAGAATGCTCAGCCAGCTGGCCCAGTTCACCGTGGTGCATCATCGGGCCATGGTTCTCACATTTCTCATTAGGGCCACTCATCACGCAGTGCCCTTCCAGCCCAAAGTTCATCCCGTACTCCATCAGTTCAGGGCTCCTCTATGCCAGGTTCTTCTACTAGTTATCCCGGTGCTCGGGGTGCCCTTCCGTCCTCGCCACCACCATCAGGGAGTTTTTTGAGTGTGGGGAGTTTGGACATATGTGGAGGCAGTGTCCTCGTCGTCATGGAGGTTTATCTTAGCAGATGAGTCAGCCTTCGACTTCAACACCGGTTACTTCACCACCTGCCCAGGCTGCTCGGGGTAGAGGTCAGTCAGCTAGGGGTCGCCCTAGAGGGGGAGGTAGATCAGGGGGTGGTCAGGCCCATTTCTATGCCCTCCCTGCAAAACCTGATGCTATTGCTTCAGATGCTGTGATTATAGGTATTGTCTCAGTTTATCACAGAGATGCCTCTGTATTATTTGACCCTGGTTCCACTTATTCATATGTTTCCTGGTATTTCGCTCATTTTTTGGATATGCCCCGTGAGTCTTTAGTTTCATCTGTTCATGTATCTACTCCTGTGGGAAATACTATTGTTGTGGACCGCGTATATCGGTCATGTGTGGTGACTATTGGGGGTCTGGAGACCAGAATAGATCTCTTGTTGCTTAGTATAGTCGATTTTGATGTGATATTGAGTATGGATTAGCTGTCTCCATGTCATGCTGTTCTAGATTGTCACGCTAAGGCCGTGACATTAGCTATGACTGGGTTGAGTGGAGCGGTTCTATAGACTATGTTCCCAGTAGAGTGATTTCATACTTGAAGGCTCAACGGATGGTTGAGAAGGGTTGTCTATCCTATTTGGCTTTTGTGAGAGATGTTAGTGCAGAGACTCCTGCCATTGATTCTGTTCCGGTGGTATGTGACTTTCCGGATGTGTTTCATGCAGACCTGTCGGGCATGCCACCTGACAGGGATATTGACTTTGGTATTGATTTGGTGCCAGACACTCAGCCCATTTCTATCCCACTGTATCGTATGGCACCGGCAGAGTTGAAGAAGTTGAAAGAACAACTTGAGGAACTCCTTGATAAGGGGTTTATTCGGCCTAGTATATTACCTTGGAGTGCACCAGTTCTATTTGTAAAGAAGAAGGATGGTTCCATGAGGATGTACATTTATTACAGGTAGTTGAGCAAGGTTACAGTAAAGAACAAGTATCCTTTGCCTCGTATTGATGATTTATTTGACCAGATTCAGGGAGCGAGAGTGTTCTCCAAGATTGATTTGAGGTCCGGGTATCACCAGCTGAAGATTCGGGATTCGGATATTCTTAAGACAGCTTTCAAGACCCGATATGGCCATTATGAGTTGTTATTGATGTCTTTTGGGCCGACCAATGCCCCAGCATCGTTCATGCATTTGATGAACAATGTATTACAGCCCTATTTGGACTCATTAGTTATTGTATTGATTGATGACATCCCGGTGTACTCTCCTAGCCAGGAGAAGCATGCTCAACATCTAAGGATTGTATTACAAAGATAGAGGGAGGAGAAGCTTTATGAAAAGTTCTCCAAGTGTGAGTTTTGGCTCGGTTCAGTAGCATTCTTGGGACACGTGGTGTCCAATGAGGGTATTCAGGTAGATCCGAAGAAGGTAGAGCCGGTGCAAAGTTGGCCTAGACCGTCCTCAGCCACGGAGATTAGGAGCTTCCTTAGTTTGGCGGGCTATTATCGTCGCTTTGTGGAGAGATTTTCATCTAATGCATCACCCTTGACAAAATTGACCCAAAAGGGTGCTCCATTCAAGTGGTCGGATGAGTGTGAAGAGAGCTTTCAGAATCTCAAGACTGCTTTGACCACAACTCTAGGGTTGGTTCTGCCATCAGCTTCAGGTTCTTACACCGTGTATTATGATGCCTCGAGGGTAGGTATTGGTTGTGTTCTTATATAGGAGGGTAGGGTGATTGCCTATGCCTCGCGCCAGTTGAAGACCCATGAGAAGAATTATCCTGTCCATGATCTTGAGTTAGCAGCCATTGTTCATGCCTTAAATATTTGGTGTCATTATTTGTATAGGGTTCATTGTGAGATCTATACTGATCACCGGAGTTTGCAACATCTGTTTAAGCAGAAGGATCATAATTTGCGTCAGCAGAGATGGTTAGAGCTTCTCAAGGACTATGATATCACTATTTTGTACCATTCGGGGAAGGCCAATGTGGTGGCCGATGCCTTGAGTCGCCGGGCAGAGAGTTTGGGGAGTTTAGCATATCTCCCAGCAGTAGAGAGACCCTTGGCATTGGATGTTCAGGCCTTAGCGGGCCAGCTTGTCAGATTGGATATTTCGGAGCTGAGTCGGGTATTGGCTTGTGTGGTCTCCAAGTCTTCTCTTTATGACCGTGTCGGGGAGCGTCAGTATGATGACCTCCACTTGCTCGTTCTTCAGGACAGGGTTCAGCGAGGTGATGTCAGGGATGTGACTATTGGTGATGATGGCGTCTTGAGGATACAGGGTCGGATATGTGTGCCCAATGTAAATGGGCTCCGGGAGTTGATTCTTGAGGAGGCCCAGAGTTTGCGGTATTCCATCCATCCGGGTGCCACGAAGATGTACCAGGATTTGAGACAACACTGTTGGTGGAGGCGGATGAAGAAGGATATAGTTGGGTTTGTGGCTCGGTGTCTCAACTATAAACAGGTTAAGTATGAACATCAGAGACCGGGTGGCTTGCTTCAGAGGTTAGAGATCCCAGAGTGGAAGTGGGAGCGGATCACCATGGACTTCGTAGTTGTGCTCTCACGGACTTCGTAGTTGGGCTCCCACGGACTCCGAGGAATTCGATGCTATTTGGGTTATTGTGGATCGGCTGACCAAGTCCTCACTTTATTCCGGTTGGCACTACTTACTCTTCAGAGCGGTTGGCTGAGATTTACATCCAAGAGATTGTTCGCCTGCACGGTGTCCAGTTTCCATCATTTCAGATAGGGGCACTCAGTTTAAATCGCAGTTTTGGAGGGTCGTGCAGTGAGAGTTGGGTACTCAGGTTGTGTTGAGCACTGCTTTTCACCCTCAGATGGACGGGCAGTCCGTGCGCACTATTCAGATGTTGGAGGACATATTGCGCGCTTGTGTCATTGACTTTGGGGGTTCGTGGGACCAGTTCTTGCCGCTCGCAGAGTTTGCATATAACAACAGTTACCAGTCAAGTATTTAGATGGCTCCGTATGAGGCTTTATATGGGAGGAGGTGTAGATCTCTAGTAGGATGGTTTGAGTCGGGTGAGGCTAGGCTCTTGGGTACAGACTTGGTCCAGGATGCATTAGATAAGGTGAAATTGATTCAGGAGCGGCTTCACACGGCGCAGTCTAGGCAGAAGAGCTACGCGTACAGGAAGGTCAGTGATGTGTCTTTTATAGTTGCGGAGAAGGTTTTGAGTAAGGTATCACTCATGAATGGTGTTATGTGATTTGGGAAGAGGGGCAAGTTGAGTCCCCGGTTTATTGGGCCTTTTGAGGTGCTTCAAGGGATAAGGGAGGTGGTTTACAAGCTTGCCTTGCCACCCAGCTTGTCGAGTGTGCATCCAGCGTTTCATGTTGCCATGCTCCGGAAGTATGTTGGCAATCCGTCCCATGTTTTGGACTTCAGCACAGTTCAGTTGGAGGGTGATATGACTTATGATCTGGAGCCGGTGGCCATTTTGGATCGGTAAATTTGGAAGTTGAGGTCAAAGGATATAGCTTCAGTGAAAGTGCAGTGGATACGTCAGCCTGTGGAGGAGGCCACCTAGGAGACAGAGCGGGAGATGCAAAGCTGATATCCACACCTATTTGAGACTCCAGGTATGTTTCTAGACCTGTTCGAGGATGAACAGCTATTTAAGAGGGGGAGGATGCAACGACCCAGCCGGTCGTTTCGAGAGTTATAGCCCCATTTTCCATATTTCTGCTTCCTTTTGTGCTTTTCAGCTATATTATGATATATCGGGTTAGTTGGTTTGGGTCCAGAGTGGTTTCAGAGTGAATTGAGATACTTAGTCTCTAAAGTAGAAGGTCAAGGTGGAAAAAGTCAACCGAATATTGACTTATGTGTAAACAACATCGGATTTGAATTTTGATGGTTCTGTTAGCTACGTTAGGTGATTTTGTACTTTGGAGTGCGTTCGAAATGTGATTTGGAGGCCCGTGGTAGAATTATGCTTGAATTGGCGAAAGTTAGAATTTTGGCAATTTTGGCCGGCAGTGAAAATTTTGATATCGGTGTTGGACTGGATTTCCGGAAGTTTGAGTAGGTTCGTGGTGTCATTTCTGACTTGTGTGAAAAATATGAGGTAATTCGGACGTGGTTTGGTAGGTTTCGGCATCGTTTGTAGAATTTGGAAGTTTAGAAGTTCTTAGGCTTGAATCCGGGGGTAATTTGGTGTTTTGATGTTGTTTTGAATGATTCGAAGGTTTGATTAAGTTCGTATGATTTTATGGGACGTGTTGGTATGTTTGGTTGAGGTCCCGAAGACCTCGGGTGAGTTTCGGGTGGTTAACGGATCATTTTTGGCCTTGGTGCGATAGCTGATATGCTGCTGTATTTTGGTTCTGGTTTCCTTTTACGCGTTCATGAGAGGGGGCTCGCGTTCGCGAATAGTGTTTCTGAGATCCTGAAATTTTTCTCTACGTGTTTGCGAAGGTGAGGACGCGAACGCGAAGGGTAGGGCAGTGGGTGCATCAAAAACGCGTGAGTGGTGTTGCGTTCGCGAACATGCGTAAGGCTGTTGGGAACCCCAGGTCCTTGGTCTACGCATTCGCGGGGTGAGGGTCGCGTTCACAAAGGATAAGCTAGTAAGGCATCGCGTTCGCGAAGCAGTTGTCGCATTCGCGAAGAGTAAAGCGGAGAGGCAGTCTGAATTGGTCTACGCGAACGCGAGAGGAAGGTCGCGTTCGCGAAGAAGGAAATCTGGGCAGCAATGTTAAATTTCAAAATCGAGGATTTGAACCCATTTTTCATATTTTGAGCTAGAGACAACGGATTTAGGTGATTTTTGAAGGGATTTTCAGGGAGTTGATTGGGGTAGGTTTTCTCACTTGGTTTTGGTTAAATTCCACGATTATATCTTGATTTTTATCATCTAAATTGTGATTTGGGGTGAAACATTGGCTGAAAAAGTGGAAGAGTTCTTGAGATGGAATTTTGAGGTATTCAACGGGATTTTGTTGTCGGATTTTGGTAAATTTTGTATGACTAGACTTGTGAGTGAATGGGCTTTCGGGTTTTGTGACTTTTGTCAGATTTCGAGGCGTGGGCCCGAGGGTCGGGTTTCGGTCGATTTCGGATTTTGGCTATATTTGGTATTTTTCTTGTGGAATTGATTCCTCTAGCCTATATTGATCGTATTGTATTTCTTGTGGCTAGATTCGGAACTGTCGGAGGCCGATTTGAGAAGCAAGGGCATTGCGGAGTAGATATTTGCTCAGATTGAGGTAAGTAATGGTTGATTCCTCTAGCCTGAGGGTATGAAACCTCGGATTTGTGTATCATGTGACTATTTGGAGGTGACACACATGCTAGGTGACAGACTTGTGGGCATGCACCGTTGGGGGATTGTGACTTGGTCCGTCCCATAGCAACTGTAAAGTTGAACAACCTGTTGTAGCTATATACTCCGTATGTGTTTTAGAAAGATTTACTGTAAATCGTGTTAGATATCGTGTCTAGGCCTTATGCCAGTATTGTTTGGACCCTTAGAGGTCGTTTCTTGCTGTCCTCTCACTGAGTTGATATCCCGTAATCAGTCATGTTCATGCATTTTTACATCATAGCTCAGTCTCTGTTATTCTATTTGTTGCATCATGTTAATGTTGTTTGGGCTGATTTCTTTGATTTCTGAGAGCCCGAGAGACTGGAGAGGTTTATGACTGAGTGAGGCCGAGGGCATGTTTGTTAGGTATTGTACCTTAGCACGTGAGTTGTCCGTGCGGATTCTGATATGATATTATAGCACGTGAGTTGTCCGTGCAGCACGTGAGTTATCCATGCAGATTATAGCGCTTGGGCTGTAGGAGCCCCTCCGGAGTCTGAACACCCCTAGTGAGCGTAGGTACCTACTGAGTACGAGTGTCGAGTGCCGAGTGCTGAGTGATTGTGAGGCATGAGTGATGGTGAGGAATGAGTAATTATGAGGTTGGAGTGATTGGGAGGACTGAGTGATGTTAGCCCGTGGGGCAGTATATGATTTCCTCATCCATGCTCATAGTTGCTTGAGTCCTTGTTTGAGAACTGTTGAACGATATTTCTAAGTGATTTACTTGAACTTGATTAAAACAAGCTAATTTGACTTAAACTCTAGTTATAAAGCATGCCGCACTTTACTAAATTTTTTAATTATGAACGGTACTTGCATTTAGCTCGTCACTACTTCTCAGCCTTTATTTATTTTTGTTACTTACTGAGTTGGTGTACTCACGTTACTCCCTGCACCTTGTGTGCTGATCCAATCATTCTTGATCACGGTAGCAGTTGTTGATATTCCTGTAGCTGATCATTGGAGTTAGCAAGGTAGATGCCTGGTGATCACAACCCTGTTTTCTCCTTCTTTATCTCCCCCTTAGTTGTATTTTGGATTTTTCCCAGACTATGTTAGTCTTATTGTTGTCGGACCAGTTTTTTGTAGTTGCTCATGACTCAGTGACACCCCGATGTTTGGGGCTTTTCATTCCGCATTTCTATTTTTGAGTTCAACCCTTGTTTCTTGTATGAAATTCTGCTATACAAGACGCCTTTTAGCATATCTGTGAATGAATTGTCGTAGTGTTGTGGGAGTCGGCTGGCCTAGTACCATCGATAGGCACCATCACTACCGGTTTGAGTATAGGATCGTGACAAATACTCTATACGATCGCAACAAAAGCCTCGCGAATGCAATACACAAGGCTGACAGAACTACGCGATCACAGGAACAATGTCGTGAACGCGAAGAGGAAACCAGCATCATGCCCAACTCAGGCCAATCACTACGCGAACGCGTAGAAATTGATGCGAACGCGATGAAGACCAGCCCCAACTCTACGTGAACGTGGTCATCCCCACTCAAATGCAAAGAACTAATTCACAGTAGACCAAAACACCCTTCGCGATCGCGGCTGGACCTTCGGATCTCGAAGAACACTAGAAGCAACAAGTTACATCAGAAAACTAGCAATGCAAAACCATTCGAAATGATCTGAACCACGTCTGAAACTCACCCGAGCCCCTTGGGACCCCGTTCGAACATACCAACAAGTCCATAACATAACACGGACCTACTCTAGGCGTCAAATCCCTCATAACAACATCAAAACCATGAATCGTGCCTCGAAATCAAACTTAATGAACTTATGAACTTTTAACTTTCAAAACTCGCGCCTAACCATATTAAATCAACTTGGAATGAACTCTAATTTTTCACACAAGTCCCAAATGACATTCGAACCCCATATCACCAAAGTCAATGCCCGGTCAAACTTATGAACATTCAAAACCTTCAAATTTTCAACTTTCGCCAATGAGTGCCAAAACCTTATAGAAATATCCGAATGCAAATTCGGACATACTCCCAAGTCCAAAATTACCATACGGACCTAAAGGAACCATCAAAACTCTGATCCGGGGTCAAATACTCAAAAGTCAAACTTGGTCAACTCTTCCAACATAAAGCTTCAAACATAAAATTCATTTATCCAAACTCATTTCGAAACACATGAAAATCAAAACCGACAATTCACACAAGTCATAATACATCATATAAAGCAAATCAAGACTTCAAATGGCTAAACAGAGTGAATGCTCAAAATGAACGGTCGGGTCGTTACATTTTCCCCCACTTAAACATACGTTCCTTCTCAAACGTGCCAAGAATTGTTCCAAAAAGCCGTACAAGTGCTATCAAAACTACCCTTCCACTTATGGACAACAACTTGTCTTTCCAGGAGTGAAGCACCTTAAAGATAATATCTTTGTGTTAATCCTTCTTCCTTCTACTACAAAAAATTGGATAGCCAAGATAAGTAAAGGGGAAATGTTGCCTTTGAAATTGGGTGATTAGATGCATTGTATTGGATTTATGATAAGGTGTATTCTCATCTATATAAAATGAAAACTTCTCCTTGTTCACCTTTTGGCCACATGCAACTTCATAATCTTCAAGAACATTCATAATGAACTTATTGCACCATAATGTGATAAACTAAATATGATTGTATCATCAGCATGAGAGGTAGTTGATGTTTTGGCTCCACTTTGGCATCCCAAATCCAATGAAATCTGTTATATCAAACAAAGCATCTAATGCTCTCCCTAGCACCTCAGTTGCCAAAATAAACAAAGTACGATATAAGGCGCCACATACCTTAACACCCATTGTTGATTTGAAAAATCCATTAGCCTAACCATTTAGTAACACTGAATACCAGTTGTTTGAAAACAACTTGAATACCATGTCTATGAATGCCTCACCAAAGCCCATCTATGTCTACACCTTTGTCAAGAACAACCATGATACCCTATCATATGCCTTCACCATATCTAGTTTGATCACCATATTAGATGATATTCCCCTCTTCCTAATGTTAGTAACTATCTCTTGTGTCAATAATATGTTTTCCACAATGCTCTTTCCTTTCACAAATCCTGCCTGGTTTGGTGATATAAGTGTAGGTAGAAGATCCACCAACCTTTCATGTAGCACTCTAGAGATAATTTTATTTGAAAAATTGCTCAAGCTAATAGGTCTCATGTCAGAGAATGTAGCCACATTTTTCTTCTTAGGCACTAATACTAGATTGGTCAGTGCAATAAACTTAGGAAGATCTGATCCACAAAAGAAAGCCCTTACCGTGTCCAGTATATCATCACATATAATGTCTCAACAAGAGTGATAAAACTGGATAATGAATCCATTAGGACAACTTGCACTATCCCCATTCAATCCAAATACTGACTGCTTGACCTCCTCCATAATAGGTTCATCCCAAAGTATGGCATTCTCTTCTTCAATGACCATTTTAGGAACATAGTTTACAAAAGTTTGCTGGCACCCTCTCTTCAGTGAATTGTGCTTGAAAGAAATTCACTGCCTCCTTAGCCATGTCTTCTTGTGCTTCTAACCAATAGCCATTGTTGTCATGAATTCTGGACACTTGTAGCCTCTTTCTCTTCCCCTTAACATGAGCATGAAAAACATTGTACTTCTGTCCCCATCCTTGAGCCATTGCATTCTAGCTTTTAGTCTCCAAAACTCCACATCTAGGTGAAAGTATCTAGTGAGATCTACCTAGACTTTGTGTAGCTTTGCCATATTTTGAGCAGTAGGATTAAGCTCAAACTCCACTTCATGCACCTTGATAACATCCTCTAGTGAAGCAATCTGCTTAAATATATTACCAAATGTCACCTTACACCACATTGCTAATGCATTCTTCACATTTATTAACTTTTGTTGAAAAGTGATGAAAGAATTTCCCACAATATCTGTCTTCCAATTCTCCTTTACTATCTCCAGAAAAGATTCACTCCTCACCCAAAAGTTCAAAATTTTGAATGAATTCTTCACCTGGACAGTGTTGGCATTACATGATAACACCAATGGAGCATGATCATAACCAAATTTGATAAGGTGTTCTACCTCCAATGCTGGAAACAAATCCTGGAATTGTTGGTTGGCCAAATATCTATCCAGTCTCTTAAATATACAAGAATCATCCGACCTTCCATTCCACCATGCATACAAGCTTCCTTTGAAACCAAGATCATACAGTGCACAAATGTCTTTACAGTGTGAAAAATCCTCAACTTCACTAATGTATACTAGTAGACCAACATAGTTCTCCTCCTCAAACAATATCGCATTAAAATCTCCTCCAACAATCCAAGGAACCATCATGTCTGAGGCAAGATGATACAGTGAATCCCATAGCTCAATTCTTTCAATAACATCACACTTAGCATAGACTAATGTGCCAATCAAGCCCTTACTCACTACCCTATGAAACAATTTGGGAATCAGTTGTTGATCCATATCAATCAGCACCTCTACATCAATGTCTTCATCTATAAATGCCCAGATCATACCATTCACATTTACAAAGGCAGATTCAATACCCAGCTTTCTTCTATACACTTCTAGTTTGTTGATGTCTTGCCAAGACTCTATCAAACCAATCAAGTAAAAATTGTACTTCCTGTGTAGGTTAATTAGTTTTTGAAATGCTTTTTGAGTGTTAACAGACCTAATATTCCAAATTAACACATTATCCATGGACATCATTTGGACGTTGAAAGGCCACTCCTCTTTGGTTGTACCCTAACAGGTACTGATTTCTCCTTCTGCTTCATTGCTTTCATACCACCTGGTTTCTTCTTATCTACACTTCTAGGAGATAGGTCTCCTTGTTGAGCAACTTGTTGGAAATTACTTGCTATATATTCCTCAAAAACATCATCCCTTAGTTCTTCATGTTTAGGTAGCTCATCATTAACAATTTGAAGTGCCAAAGGCTTTGGTTCATGGCTCTTTGCAATCATTCCTAGCTCTTTTTGACCTCTCTGATTAATCAACATACCCTTGGCAAGAATACCATTGGTCACATTGAAAGTCTTCCCAGCTAAAATACCAGGATCATTACTTTGAGGTTCTGAGAGATGTAGGTCATTCCCTACATTCTCTTTCAACACCAATTGGCATTGTTGTTTCATATTCTCTTTACCAATGCTTTGTCTATGAGCTATGACATATTTAGACCCCATCTGATCACCTCCTGTTATTTGCAAATCACAAACAGCTTCCACCCTAGGGTTGGAAACTGTTTATACTATTTCTTTGGTTCCAGGTGTCCTTCCTTATTCAAGTTGGTTGTCTGAGGTTGATGTCTCATCAATGACATTGCTTGGACCACTACCAACTTTCCTAGTACCTCCTACAACCTTTACATCTAACACTGACACACAGTTAACCCTAGCACGAATGCTAGGGTTTACTGTTCCTTTGAGTTTCTTCTGATCTGTAACATGTTATTATTGAAAACCATCTGGACCTTGTTCTGTATGTATTTGTGTATCTTTCAAACTTCCCAACTCCCATGAATTCATCGTGTGGCTTAAATTCTCATCAACCCTAGTTAAGTCCACTGGGGTTTACTGTAGCTAGATGAACTAGGTCAACTGCTTGGTTCTCCTCTCCTACTTTTTGTTCAATATTCTCAGTCTTGTTTTCAACATTGTTCTTCTACCTGTTCTCCACTTCATCACTCCACAACGAGTAGCCAGAATTTAATTCATTATTAATCAACTTGTTCTTTGTAGAATCCTCAAAGTTTGGGAAGGAATATTTTGACAAGAGTGGTTCACAGTCATGATTAGCTTTTTCAACTCTTCCTTACTTGTAATAAAATTCCTATGTACCCAGTCAATTGTTGACCCCTTTTTATTAGTATCAGCAATCCCAGTTACAATAGGATTAAATATTTTCTCCTTAGCCGCACTTTGAATCTGATTCTTCTTTGGAGTATCTTTCCCCGCAATTGTAGGATTTTGCTTGTTACCTTATTTTCTTAGCATTTTCCTTGTTCACCACATTCAACACAGTTTCTTTCTTTATTTGTTTATCTCCCACTTTACCTTCCTCTAATAAAGCAAATTTGTTAGTAGTCTGCACTGGAACATTAGCTTGATGCTCCATTAATAACTTCTTATCTAGCTGCCTCCTTGCTCTTTGCCCTTTGCCTCATTATTCTTCTTTGGTCGGTTATCTTTCACCTCTGTCCACTTACAATTAGGATAACATACTACCTTGCAACTAGTTATCATCTTGATTGGTGGGGAAGTATTATTTAAAATCTCCTGCTTCTTGTCACTAACTTCACGTTGGCCATTCTCACCAATATGATTCTCCACAACTGGTACAAGTTCTAGATGTAGCCTCCTACACTCATCTTCATTATGACCTTGTAACCTACATTCCTTGCAATGTTTAGGAATGTAGTCATATTGGATCCTGACCCATTCAGTTCCCCAATAGCTTTATTCTCAATGTCCATCCTCACTTTCATAGGTAAATCTGCCAAAAGATCCAATTGAACTTTCACCCTTCCCAGCTTGGTCTTGTCCTATTGATTATTGCCATGTCTAAATGCAATGTCTTTCCAACTACAATGGCTAAGGAAAAGAGATATTCCTTCATAAAATAGGTTGGTAAAAAATTGGGGAAGGAAATCCAAGCCATGGCCAGTGGTGTTTCCACACTAGCTTTAAACTTTGCATCATATATTAATGGTCGCATTAGATATTGATAACCATCCTTTGCCTTCAACTAATATGCACCCTTGGATGTTAAATTAACAAAGTCCTCCAATAAAGTCAACCCGATCAATACATGGCTATCACATAGAAAACCAACATTGCTTTCTCCTTCTACTCCACATTGCAAAGGAATAATTCTACGTAATTCATATAACTCAGGCCACCCATAAGAGAACTTAACAATGACATTATATTGAAGCCCTTCAATAATATTTATACGATTTACTTCTGCTTCAGTCCACTTAATAAGTGGTTCGCCAGGTAAGAACTGAACATGTTTGATAGGGATTGGTCCAACTGACTTTGCATTACGGTTTTCTGCATGCTCGTATTTAATGAACTAGATTTTAATAAAGTTGAGTAATCTAGGGGATGGGTTGTGTTTGGATTAGGATTAATGAACAGTGTAGTGATTTGGGGGGCTGACCAGGGAGGGAAGCAGGCCGACCGACGTGGCTATGGAGAGCTCGCGATGGTTTTTTGCCCAGAATCCCCTTTAATCGCCCAATCGCTAGAGCCCTCTAATCGCGGGTTTTCAACTTCTTATAATTTCTTATTCCTGTCTTGGTTATTTATTGTGATTTAATGATATTATACATTGTCCAGATTGAGAAGTGTGTATCATGTTTATTGTCAAAATCCTGCCATTACTTCTTTGAGATTACACTTGATACTTACTGAGTACGCATTATTTTTGTATTCATGCTATACTTATGCACATTTTTGTGCACATTCTGGCATTTGCACTTCTGGATTTCAGGAGGGTGTCGAGTAGCCGACTCGGGAAATTGGTGCTAGTTGATCGACCACAGATCCTTCAAGTCACCTTTCATTAATTTATCTCTATATTATGACTCAATTGTATTTTATCTTAGAAGCTCATGACTTCGTACCACCGGGTTTTGGTAGTTGTTGCTGAATTTATTGCATTTTGGTATTGTTGAATAAAGACCTATTTATGCTTCATTTGTTTTATGTCTAAAGTTTGTCCTTCACTATTTTACTTTGGTTGGATATTATTGTTGGCTTACTAGCGGGTTGGGGTTAGGTGTCCTCACGACTGTTGGCGGAATTTTTGGTCGTGATAGATTTAAACTCGAATTTGGAAATTAATCGCATATTTGGACTCGTGAGGTTATGAGTCAACGATGTTCGACTTTTACTTTGGATTTGGCAATGTGGGCTCGAGTTGACTATTGAGATTTTGTCAAAGATCGATGCTTTATCATTTGGATATGATTTCTATCGATTTATTTGACTTCCTTGAGAATTATTTGAGCTAGATTGGGCTCATTTGATTGATTTGGAGCTAGAAAAGGCGGATATTTAATAATAGAGCTAGCTGGGGATAAGGTAAGTATCTTGCCTTACTTCTACTTGATGTTTACACTGTCACGTCTCAAAACCGAGGAGCGCGACCGGCGCTCAACAGAGTAAACCCGGCCGAGCAATCCTATTTAGATTTCCTTCTACCCAAACTCATTCATGAATAAAGAGAATATCCTTCTACCCAAACTAATTCATGAATAAAGAGAATATATATCTTCGTTAATCAAACAATAAAGTGATCATGTCTGCAATACCAATTTCTTACCATTAGTTACTTCATTTAAAGTCTCAATTTCACACACATTTTTCATAATCTGAAGTGGAAATAGTAATCCAAACACAACATAACAAGTTTGACTTCCCCAGCACCAATATACAACCCACACTATATCTACGGAGCCTCTATAGATAAAGAAGAGTACAATGATAATGCCGGCAATAAGGCCACCCAGCTATACCTCAAACAGAATACACAAAGTACAAAAGATTCATGACCCCGGGATGAAGTGGGGCTCACCAAGTCAGCTGGGAAGAAGGTGTACTGCTATCACTGATCAATATCTCCTGCTGTGGAACCACCTGCATCCATTTAAAGATGCAGTGCCCCCGGCAAAAGGGACGTTATTACTGTCGAATAGAACTAGTATGTATAACTAAACACCCTCTCAATAGAATGACAAATAATACAAACAAGATTATCATAATGTTAATGGAAGCCTTAATCAACATCAAACCTCAATTTATGATCAAGACAGTGTTTCAATTAATTTCCATATCTCTTATTGGGAGATTTTTAGTATCGATATACCATTGTCCACAATACCATTATTCACAATACCAGTACCACCATTCTCTCAACACGGAGTCCGATTATAATCCGATCGGCTAGGCTATCTCATTATACATCAACCACAATTACTCTCAATATCAATACCACCATCTTTAACACAGAGTCCGATCACGACCCGATCGGCTAGGCTATCCATTGGGGATATCGACCACAATCACCATTTCAATTACAATTTCCAGCACAATTACCACTATGTGTGCGGCATGGTGTCATATCACAACCCGATTGGCTAGGCTGGCTTATTCGAGACATCAACCTTTTTATATCAATCGTCGTATTTCATACTTCTTTCACATCTTTACATTTCATTGGCACTAATGGCCATAATTATATAATCATTCTTGGCATGTTGGCCGAATTTAGTGTTTCATGCTCACATATTCACTTTCTAACATCAACGTCATCACCAACAACAATAACATTTAAAATCAAGGCATGTAGTTCATATGTGAGCAATTAAGGATCTATGGCACATAGAGATTCTACATAAAATTTGACATAATAGCCTTCGTTTGAACTTGACTTGAAGTCGAACATTTTTAATGCACAACCCATATTTTAACAAATCCTCAATTCATAACATAACATAAATAAAGCATTTGGGATACTTGTTGAAAACATATCTTTCAACCCACTCTTACTCGGAATAGCCAATTTTATAATGAAGCACTCGGGACTTACATAATTTACATGAATATCGTGGGATTCAAATCTAAGAGAAACATTTAGCCAACATACCTCAATCGAGCTTCTTTAAACTCTAAAATATTCCGGAACTCTTAGCAACTTCAATCTATTGTAGAAATATAACAAATCGAACAAAAATTAGGAAGATGCTCATGGTTCTAGCTCATTTAAGCATTTTACCAAACACTAGGTGTGCATTCAGGTTTCAAGGTCCTTTTATGGAGGATTCCATCATCCCACAACCCAATCTCTATCATTTTTAACTTAACAATCTTCCTACGCCCTTTGATAACGCATGCATGTAAAATAAACAACTCTCATGCCCAAAAATTATCTTCCTAATTACCCATTTCTAGACAAAATTCGAAATTGAGGGTTAGGGTGTAGAATCTTACCTCTAGGATGAAGACCGAGTGAGTTTTTCCTTCTTCCAATATTTGAGCAAGAATTGAAAAAAAAATATGGCCCAAAGTGTGAATTTAACGAAGTAGGGTCGGGTTTTAAAAACCTAAAAATGGAGCTCCAGAACAAGGTCTACCATCGCATATGATATCGCATAATCATATGCAGACCGCATATAGGTCGCATAATTGGTGTCCACAACCGGCAAAAATCTGTTTGTGTTTGCGGTCATTATGCGGCCTGTAGACCTATTCTGCAGTCGCATAATGAACTGTAGAACAGTTCTACGGCCGCATAGTCAACCGCAGAATGGCGTCCAAATAACCCTCTCCTACCTCTGTGCGGGTCGCATAATGGACCGCAGAAACGCATTTCACTGCCAAAATTTTTCCTTTACTTTCCGGTGCATTGTTCAACCCAAAAAGTCAGAGTCGTGGCAAGCAAGCTCGCCGCAAAGGATTTCTAAAATCCTTAAACATGTAAAATAAATTCGGCACCACGAGGAATTATTTTTCCTTTGCGAAATTTCACGGGGCCTTACATTCTCCCCCACTTAGGATCATTCGTCCTCGAATGAGGGTCAAAATAGGTTATTAGCATCTTATGCAACTCAGTTTTCATACCATGCACCAACAACCCCAAATTTGATTAACTCCCTAAATTTCCAAATATTTCGCCAGAGTTTCCCTTATAATTAGGCCTATCCACATGTCAGAGAGCCCCGGAAACACATCCTTAAAACATATACATAATCCAACAACGTAATATAACACAAAACAACACCAACTGTGGCCTCACAAGTAATTATATTGCCAGAACGGAAAACCCTTAACATCAAATGTACAAATCATACATAATTCATAGAAAGTATCTCTTAGCATTTTCATAGGCACAACTCACAAATACATGGTTATTCAAACAAATAAGGATATTTTTTCTTCATTTCTTCCTCGGCCTCCCAAGTAGCCTCTTCAGCCTGTTGGTTTTGCCATAACACTTTCACGGATGCAATTTCTTTGTTTATCAACTTTCGGACTTGTCGATCAATAATAGAAACTGGAATCTCTTCGTAAGTCAATTCTTCATTAACCTCAATAGTCGCAACTGGAACAATGACTGTCGGGCTCCAACTACTTTCTTTAACATAGACACATGAAACACCGGGTGCACCAATGACATTTCAGGTAGTAGCTCAAAATTGTAAACCACCTCACCGATCCTCTGAATGATTATGTACAGTCCGACATACCTCGGACTCAATTTTCATTTCTTATCAAATCGCATTACGCCTTTCATAGGGGAAACATTCACGAATACCCAATCACCTTCTTTGAACACCAAATCCCTACGACGAACATCCGAATAGGATTTCTGACGACTCTGAGCAATCTTCAACCGCTCCTTAATGATTTTAACTTTTTCCATATCCTGATGCACGAGGTTCGGCCCAATAAACTCTGCTTCTCCAATTTCGAACCACCCAATGGGAGATCTACATCTCCTACCATATAAGGCCTCGAACGGTGCCATCTGAATGCTAGCATGAAAGATATTGTTGTATGCAAATTCTATGAGTGGTAAATGATCATCCCTACTACCTTTGAACTCTAGAATACAAGCGCGCAACATATCCTCAAGCATCTAAATAGTCCGCTCTGCCTGCCCGTCAGTCTGCGGGTGAAAGGCTGTACTAAGATTCACCTGAGTACCCAAACCTTGCTGAAATTTCTTCCAAAAATTAGCAGTGAATTGTGCTCCCTGATCAGAAATGATGGAAACTGGGGTTCCATGCAACCTGACTATTTTATTGATATACAACTGAGCATATTGTTCCGCTGTATCGGTAGCCTTAACCGGCAAAAAGTGTGCTGATTTTGGGAGTCGATCCACAATCGCCCAAATCGAGTCAAACTTACGAGGAGTACGAGGTAACCCTACTACAAAGTCCATATTAATCATCTCCTACTTCAACACTGGAATTTCTATGCTCTGCGCCAACCCACCGGGCCTTTGGTGTTCGGCCTTCACTTGCTGACAATTTGGACACTTCGCCACAAACTCCACTACATTCCTCTTCATATCATTCCACCAGTAGACTTCCTTAAGATCATGATACATTTTCGTAGAACCTGGGTGCACGAAATAACTATAAGTGTGAGCATCAGTCATAATTCTTTCCCGGAGACCATCCACATTTGGAACACATAGCTGCCCTTGGTACCTTAATTTACCATAATCCATGCCAAGAGAAAAGGCCATGGTCTTATGTTTATGAATCCCCTCTTTCAATTGCACCAACAATGGATCGTTGTATTGTTTCTCTTTGACTTCCACAACAAGCAATGATTCAGCCCTATTTTGCACAATTACCCATCCTTCACTAGAGTCCGCAAGACGAACTCCCAAACTAGCCAATCGGTGAACTTCCTTGGCCAATGGCCTTTGATATGCTTCCAAGTGAGCCAAAATACCCATGGATTTCCGGCTAAGAGCATCTGCCGCAACATTGGCCTTTCCCGGATGATATAGAATATCAATGTCGTAGTCCTTGAGTAAATCAAGCCATCTTTTCTGCCTCAGATTCAATTCCTTGTGCTTGAATATATATTGAAGGCTCTTATGGTCCATGAATATATCCACATGGACCCCATATAAGTAATGACGCCAAATTTTCAATGCAAACACCACCGCCGCAAGTTCTAAATCGTCTGTTGGATAGTTTTTTTCATGATTTATGAGTTGCCTAGAAGCGTAAGCTATCATCTTGCCATTTTGAATTAATACACAGCCAAGCCCATTCCTTGAAGCATCACAATATACCTCAAATCCATCTATATCCTTTGGCCGAGTCAATACCGGTGTGGTATTCAATCTTGCTTTCAACTCCTGGAAACTCTTTTCACAAACATCTGACCATTGGAACGTAATTGCCTTCTGCGTCAATTTAGTCAATGGAGAGGCAAGAGTAGAAAACCCCTCCACAAACTTACTATAATATCCAACTAAGCCTAAGAAACTGCGAATCTCTATTAGAGTTGTAGGCCTCGGCCAATTCTTCACAGCTAAAATGTTCTGAGGATCAACCTTAATTCCTTCATTAGAGACTACATGACCCAAGAATGAGATAGATTCAAGCCAAAATTCACACTTTGAAAACATTGCATATAATTGTTGCTGATGTAGGGTTGGCAGAACTACCCTGAGATGATCGGCATGGTCTTCTCGACTTCATGAATATACAAGGATATCGTCAATAAACACTATCACAGAAGAGTCGAGGAATGGCTTAAAAACTCGATTCATAAGATCCATGAAGGGCGTTGGGGCATTTGTTAGCCCAAAATACATCACTAGAAACTCAAAATGCCAATACTGGGTCCTAAAAGTTGTTTTCGGAATATCCCACTCCCTGATCTTCAATTGGTCATATCCGGAACTTAAATCAATCTTGGAGAAGTACCTGGCACCTTGCAATTGATCAAACAAGTCATCTATCCTTGCCAGTGGGTACTTATTCTTGATTGTAACCTTATTTAGCTGCCAATAGTCAATACACATTCTCAGTGACCCATTTTCTTTCTTACAAAAAGTACCAGTGCACCCCTAGGCGACACACTTGACCGGATAAAACCCTTTTCTAACAAATCTCTCAATTGTTCCATTAGATCCTTCAGTTCTGTTGGTGCCATTATGTAGGGTGGAATAGATATAGGATGCGTGTCTGGCATCACATCAATCCCAAAATCAATCTCCCTGTCTGGTGGGATCGCAGGGAGTTCATTCAGAAAGACTCCTGAAAATTCATTCACAACAGGTACGGACTCAAGTGTAGATGCCTCAACATCGGTGTTCGTAACCCAGACCAAATGGTAAATACATCCCTTGTTGATCATCTTTGTGGCCTTAAGGTAGGATATAAACCTACCCTTCAGAACTACATCATCACCCTTCCACTCAATAATTAGCTCGTTTGGAAATTCGAACCTAACAGTCCTGGTTCGGCAATCAAGCTTGGCAAAACAAGAATAAAGCCAATCCATCCCCATTATCACATTAAAATTGACCATTCTCAATTCAATAAGATCGGCCTCGGTGTTTCGACCACGCAACGTGACAACACAATCCCTATAAACCCACGCGGCCAAAATAGACTCACCAACTAGAGTAGATACAGAGAACGGCTCATAATGCTGTTCTGGTTCTATCCCTAATTCCATAGCAACATAAGGTCTAATATATCACAAAGTGGAACCGGGATCAATAAGAGCATATACATCATGAGATTGGACAATCAATATACCTGTGACAACATCTGGAGAAGCCTTTGAATTCTGGCGATCCCTTATAGCATAGAAACGACCGGATCTTCCTGGATTCTGTGCTCCACCCCTAGCTGCACCACTCCCTACGGGTGTTGGAGTGCCTCGAGCTGGAGGAGGTGCTACGGATGTAGTAGCTGCAGAATTGGCTGGCTGTGCCATGCCCCTGCCCGCACCCTGGCGGGACGAATGAAAATCCCTCTGAATGTGACCCCTCAATCCATATTCGTAGCATATGGGTAAGTCCATGTAGCGTATTCCTAGGTGAATCTTTCCACAACGAGGACATGGGGGCCTCTTGTACTGCTGGAATATACAACCATGATGACCCTGCTGATATGAGCCCCTGTTGCCCTGACTGGGCCTGAAACGGCTCCACTGCTGCTGTTGACTAGGCCCTGATGGAGGTACAATAACCAAAGACTGAGCAAAGGACTGTGATGGCCCTAGCGACCCTCATTTGAAGGCTGACCTGCCGCCACCATAAGAACCACCAAAGTTGCCTGTAGACCGGGCCTTATTACTACCCTCTCGCTCCATTCTGCTCCTTAATTTGCGGGTCTCTGTGGCTTGACTGAATGCTACCATCTTTCCATAGTTCATATCAGAATTCAAGGCAGATGGAGTAGCCTCATTAATTACCAAGGGACTAAGGCCCTGTATAAATCGGCGCACTCTAGCCTCCATAGTGGGCAGCATGCAAATAGCATACTTAGACAGGTACGCGAATCTCATAGGGTAATCCCACATATTCAGGCTACCTTGCCTCAAGTTCTCAAACTCAGCAGCACGGGCTGTCTTAGTCTCGGCAGGCAAGGAATGATCAATGAAGGAATCAGCAAACTCACCCCACTTCGCCGGAGGGCTCCCTTCTTCATGGGACTCCTCCCATAATTCAAACCAAGAATATGCCACCTCTTTCAGGCGGTAGGAAGACAATTCCACTGCCTCTGTTTCAGTAGCACGCATAGCTCTAAGAGTCTTGTGCATCTCATCAATGAAATCCTGGGGATCTTCCTCTGGGTTAATAACCGTGAACACTGGAGGATCCAACTAGAGAAACTTGTTCACCTTGGAACTAGTAGAATCCCCTGCTAACTGGAAGAAGTGGGTGCAACATTTGACCTCTGGGTCTGGAAAGCCACTATTTGAGCCAACATCTGTATGGCTCCTCTAAGATCAAAATCAGAAACACCAGAATCAGAAGCTGGAACTGGAGGTGGAACTGGAATATCAGTTGGAGGGACCATTGCACCCTTAGTAGGTGTAGGGATAGGTGCGGTCTGATCAGTTGTAGTAGAGTCAGGCAGTGTAGTAACTGGAGTAATATTCTAACTCCTCGGGTGCTCACCCACATCATCAATTATAGGATCAACTGTCACTCCTGGGGTGACATTGGCTCTTTGGCTAGTTCTTGCCTTCTTCTTAGGTGCAATGAACTGAAAATTAGAGCAACTCAGGAGTTAAAGGAGGAACAATCTTACAAGATCACGAACATGAAATAAGGGTATTATTCCTAAATGCCCATGTAGCATCCTAATTAAAGATGTGGTCGACAACACACCGATAATAAGGAATCTACTTGACACGACTCTGAGACATCCTAGGAAAGTTTAAAACCTTAGGTTCTGATACCAAGTTTGTCACGCCCCAAAATCGAGGAGCGCGACCGGCGCTCAACCGAGTGAACCCGACCGAACAAGCCTGTTAGATTTTCTTCTACCCAAACTCATCCAATAATGGAGATAATACATATTTTCATTAATTAGACAAAAGGTGTTCACGTCTATAATACCAATTCATTTCCAATAGTTTCATCATTTTTAAAGTCTCAAATGGACAAGTAATACAACTACAATATAATATATTTTGACTTTTCCGGCACCAATACACAAACCACACTATGTCTGCGGAGCCTCTATAGATAAAGAAGAGTATAATGATAATGCCGGCAACAAGGCCCCGGCTATACATCAAACAGAATACACAAAGTACAAAAGATTCATGACCTCGGAATGAAGTGGGGCTCACCAAGTCAGCTGGGAAGAAGGTGCACTGCCATCACTGATCAATATCTCCTACTGTGGAACCACCTGTATCCATTGAAATATGCAGCACCCCCGGCAAAAGGGACGTTAGTACCGTCGAATAGTACTAGTATGTATAACTAAACACCCTTTCAATAGAGTGACAAATAATACAAACAAGATTATCAAAATATCAATGAAAGCCTTAATCAACATCAAACCTCAATTTAGGATCAAGATAATGTTCAAATTAATTTCCATATCTCACATTGGGAGATTTTTAGTATTGATATACTATTGTCCACAATACCAATACCACCGTATTCTTAGTACGGAGTCCGATCACGACCCGATCGGCTAGGCTATCTCATTAGAGACATCAACCACAATTACTCTCAATATCAATACCACCGTCTTTAACACGGAGTCCGATCACGACCCGATCGGCTAGGATATCTCCTTAGAGAATCAACCAGAATTACTATCAATACCAATACCACCGTAATTTTAGCACAGAGTCCGACCACGACCCGATAAGCTAGGCTGTCTTATTTTAAGACATCAACCCAAATCTCAATTTCAATTACAATTTCCAACACAATCACCACCATGTGTGTGGCATGGTGTCCAATCACGGCCCGATCGGCTAGGCTATTTTATTCGAGACATCAACCTTTTTATATCAATCATCGCATTACATACTTCTTTTACATCTTTTCCTCTCCGTGGCACTAGTGGCCAAAATTATATAAATCATTCTTGGCACGTTGGCGATATTCAGTAGTTCATGCTCACCTTATCAATTTCAAATATAATTATCATCATCAACAATAAATACAATTAAAATCAAGGTGTGTAGTACACATGTGAGCAATTTAGAGTCTAAGGCACATTGAGATATTTCACAAAATTTAGCATAATAGCTTTCATTTGAACTAGACTTGAAGTCGAAACATTATTAATGCACAACCCATATTTTAACACATCCTCAATTGATAACATAACATGAATAAAGCATTTGAGATACTTGTCGAGTATATATCTTTCAACCCAATCTTACGCGGAATAGCCAATTTTATAATGAACCTATCGGGACATACATAATTGACATGAATATTGTGGGATCCAATTTTAAGAGAAGAGTTTAGCCAACAAACCTCACTTGAGCTTACTTACACTTTAAATGTTCTGGAATTCTTAGCAACTTCAATCTATTGTAGAAATATAACAAATTGAATCAAAATTAGGAAGATGATCATGGTTCTAGCTCATTTGAACATTTTATCAAACACTTAGTTGCATTAAGGTTCCAAGGTCCTTTTATGGATAATTCCATCATCCCATAACCCAATCTTTACCATTTTTAGCTCAACAATCTTCCTACACCCTTTATAACACATGCATGTAAAAAAACAACCCTCCTGCCCAGAATATTTTTTGCTAATTGTCCATTTCTACATAAAATTCGAAAGTGAAGGTTAGGGTGTAGAACCCTACCTCTAGGATGAAGACCTAGTGAGTTTCCCTTCTTAATCTTCCAAAACATGGGCAAGGATTGAAGAACAATTATTCAAGAATACCTTCTTACTCTATGACACTCTCTCTCACTTTAATAGTAGATTATAGCTCAAAAATGGCCCAAATAGTGTATTTAACGAAATAGGGTCGGGTTTTAAAAATCCAAAAATGGAGCTCCAGAACGGATCTGCGGTCGCATATACGACCGCATAAAGGATATGCGGACCACATATTGGTCGCATAATTGCTGACAAAAATGATCAAAAATCTGTCTGTGTATGCGGTCATTATGCGGTCCGCATAACTGTTATGCGGTCGCATAATCGACCGCATAGCTGCTTCCACAATGGCCCTCTCCTACTCACTTCAGCGGCCATTATGCGGCCCGCACACTGATTATGGGGTCGCATAATGGACCGCATAAACTGATAGCATCCTAGGAAGCTCAAATCTATTCAAGGACAAGATTGAAGCTTTGGAATCTCAAAGAGGGCCTTTAACAAGATGTCAAGCTAAAGAGTTGCAAAACAAGGTCATTAGACTTCAAGTGCAAATATAGAAGTTGTTAATTGGGATGGAGAGATCAAGTATATGAGTTGTCTAGGTATTATAATTATTTTATGGTCCAAATTCATGTCCAAGAAAAGGTGGATTAGATCCCAAGAGACATCCTCTGAAGAAGGTCCAAATCAGGCTGTTATTGGACCTATTTGGCACCTAAAAATATGTCCAAACTTGCAGCCCAATAAGTCCTACATGAAGCCACATTTTTATAACATAAAAAGGACTTACTTGCTGCCCAAGAAAGGTTCAACAAGCGTGATAGAAGTTGGGTACAAGTTGGTGCCAAGTTGCTTGCAAGTTGCCTTCAAGATTTCCAAGATCCTATCCACGATTGGTTTGGGAATTTCAAGATTGTATCCAAGATTGGTTTAACTTATTTCCATATATTTTGGTACTAGATTTATTGCTTTCCTAGGTAATTAAGGTTATGTTTTCCTTTTCCTAAGATTGTTGAAGTTACTTTCCAAGATTGACTTGGTTTTTGTTTCCTAGTATTTTTCCTTTTCCTATGGTATTTGGACTTGTTGTCCAAAGTAGTTTAGGAGTTTATTTCCTTGTTTTTAGGTAGGAATTTCGTGACCCCCTCTCTATATAAAGGGGTGTCTTATTTGTTTTTAGATTTTAGATTATGATAGACTATTATCAATAAAAATTTTGAGATTTTTCTTGCACTCTTGTGTGTGGCTACTCTTGGATTTATTCTTCAACCTTCAAGACTCAACTTAAGGTGGTAAGATTAAACACTTTCGAATTCATAGATCACTTCTAGGTATTCAAGAAAGGTGATAAGTTTAGGCTTATTGTTGTTCTTGCTATTTTAAAGGGTCGGTTTCACAATCTATCTCTTGTTTTTAATTCTCTACCAAAGGCGATTAGTTCTTTGTTAGCTAATTGTTGTTGTTAGGATTCAACTTCAAGAATAGACTTCTTGAATTCAAGAAACTCTTTCTTGAATTCAATCTATCTTTAAGTTTCCGTTATTTTTTATTTCTTTATTTTCTTTTAGCTTCCGCACGTTTCTTGATTTTCTTTAGTAATTCTTGGACCCCTATTGTGTTGTTATCATAAACGCACTTTTCCACCAAAAATTTTCCTTTACTTTCCCATGCATTGTTCAATCCAAAAGGTCTGAGCCGCGGCGAGCTACAATCCTCAAACACGTAAGCCAAGTCCGGCACCATGAAATATTATTTTCTTTGCAAAATTACCGGGCTTTACACTTAAGTACTTCAAAAAATTTTGGGGTGTTACATTCTCCCCCGTTTAGGATCATTCGTCCTCGAATGAGGGTAAAAATCCGTCTCTAGCATCTTATGCAACTCTGTTTGTTTTATACCACAAACAAGTAGCCCCAAATTTGACTAACTCCCTAAATTTCAAAAACAAATTCGCCAGAGTTTCCTTTGTAATTAGGCCTATCCACCTGTCAGAGAACCCCAGAAACACATCCTAACAGCATATACATAATCCAACGACATAACATAATACGAAACAACACCGACTGTAGCCTCATAAGCAATATATTTCCATAACGGAACACCCTCAACATTAAATGTACAAATCATACATAATTCATAGAAAGTAAGTCTTATAATTTTTCCTAGATCACAACTTAATAAATACATGGTCATTCAAACAAATAAGGATACTTTTTCTTCATTTCTTCCTCGGACTCCCAAGTAGCCTCTTCAATCTGTGGATTTCTCCACAACACTTTCACGGAGGCAATTCTTTTATTTCTCAATTTTCGGACTTGGCGATCAATAATAGAAACCGGAATCTCTTCGTAAGTCAATTTCTCATTTACCTCAATAGTCTCAATCGGAACAATGAGTGTCGGGTCTCCAACTACTTTATTCAACATAGACACATGAAACACAGGGTGTACTAATGACATCTCAGGTGGTAGCTCAAGCTTGTATGCTACCTCACCGATCCTCTGAATGCTTTTGTACGGTCCGACATACCTCGGACTCAATTTCCCTTTCTTACCAAATCGCATTACACCCTTCATGGGGGAACTTTCAAGAATACCCAGTCATCTTCTTTGAACTCCAAATCCCTACGATGAACATATGAATAGTATTTATGACGACTCTGAGCAGTCTTCAACTGCTCCTTAATGATTTTAACTTTTTCCATAGCCTGATGTACGAGGTCTAGCCCTATCAACTCTGCTTCCCCAATTTCGAACCACCCAATGGGAGATCTACATCTACTACCATATAAAGCCTCGAATGGTGCCATTTGAATGCTAGCATGATAGCTATTGTTGTATGCAAATTCTATAAGTGGTAAATGATCATCCCAGCTACCTTTGAAGTCTAGAACACAAGCACGCAACATATCCTCAAGCGTTTGAATAGTCTGCTCTGCCTGCCCGTCAGTCTGCGGGTGAAAGGCTGAACTAAGATTCACCTGAGTACCCAAACCTTGCTAAAATTTCTTCCAAAAGTTAGCAGTGAATTGTGCTCCCCGATCAGAAATGATGGAAACTGGGGTGCCATGCAACCTGACTATTTATTTGATATACAATTGAGCATACTGCTCCGCTGTGTCGGTAGACTTAACCTGCAAAAAGTGTGCTGATTTCGTGAGTCGATCCACAATCACCCAAATTGAGTCAAACTTGCACGGAGTACGCAGTAATCCTACCACAAAGTCTATATTAATCATTTCCCACTTCCATATTGGAATTTCTATGTTCTGTGCCAACCCACCGGGCCGTTGGTGTTCGGCCTTCACTTGCTGACAATTCGAACATCTGGCCACAAAGTCTGCCACATTACTCTTCATATCATTCCACCAATAGACTTCCTTAAGATCATGATACATTTTTGTAGAACCTCGGCACACGGAATACCTAGATGTGTGAGCTTCAGTCATAATCCTTTCACGGAGACCATCCACATTTAGAACACACAGTCCTTAGTGTACCATCATCCATGCCAAGAGAAAAGGCCATGTTCTTATGTTTATGAATTCCCTCTCTCAACTGTACAACAATGGGTCGTTGTATTGTTTTTCTTTGACTTCCACTACAAGTGATGATTCAGCCCTATTTTGCACAATTACCCCTCCTTCACTAGAGTCCGCAAGACGAACTCCCAAACTAGCCAATCGGTGAACTTACTTGGCCAATGACCTTTGATATGCCTCCAAGTGTGCTAAGCTACCCATAGATTTTCGGCTAAGAGCATCTGCCACAATATTAGCCTTTCTCGAATAGTAGAAAATATCAATGCCATAACCCTTGAGTAATTCAAGCCAGCTTCTCTGCCTCAGATTCAATTCCTTCTATTTGAAAATATATTGAAGGCTCTTATGGTCCGTGAATATATCCACATGGACCCCATATAAATAATGACGCCAAATTTTCAATGCAAATACCACTGCCGCAAGTTCTAAATCATGTTGGATAGTTCTTTTCATGATTCTTTAGTTGCCTAGAAGCATAAGCTATCACCTTCACATAGTGCATTAATACACATCCAATACCTATTCTTGAAGCATCACAATATACCAAAAATCCATCTATACCCTCTGGTAGAGTCAACACCGGCGCCGTAATCAATCTTGCTTTCATTTCTTGGAAACTCTTTTCATAAGCATCTGACCATTGGAACTTAATTGCCTTCTGCGTCAATTTAGTCAATGGAGAGGCAAGAGTAGAAAACCCCTCCAAAAACTTTCTGTAATACCTAGCTAAGCCTAAGAAACTGCGAATCTCTGTTGGAGTTGTAGGCCTCGGCCAATTTTTCACAGCTGAAATTTTCTGAGGATCAACCTTAATTCCCTCACTAGAGACTACATGACCTAAGAATATAACCGATTCAAGCTAAAATTCACACTTTGAAAACTTTGCATATAATTGGTGCTACTGCAGGGTTTGAAGAACTACCCTGAGATGATCGGCATGGTCTTCTCAACTTTGTGAATGTCACGCCCCAACCTCAAGGAGCGCGACCGGCGCTTAACCGAGTGAACCCGGTCGAGCAAGCCTATTAAATATTTTCTACCCGACTCATTCATAATCCAAAAATGGATCGCATCACCATTTGTAAAACAAGGGAGAGATCAGTTATATAAATATATAAACATTGCTAGTTCATTTTTCCTTATATAGGTACATTATGCCATAGTTGAGTTTCCAAAATACAACTGGATACAATGACCACCCCAACACACATACATGACCCACATAAACGTCTACGGAGCCTCTAGGGATACAAAAGAGCAACATGACAATGCCGGCAACAAGGCCCCGGCTATACCTCAAAATATGAAAACTTATACAAAAGAAGGACTACATGACCCTTGCGAGAAATGGGGCTCACCAAGACTGCTGTGATGAGAGAAATAGAGCACCACTATCTGCGATCGGCACTATCTACGATGGAACCACCTACATCCATTCAAAGATGTAGCGCCCCCGGCAAAAGGGACGTTAGTACTGTCGAATAATATTAGTATGTAAGGCAAACACCAATCTTAGTGGAGTGAACAGTGAAACAAAGGCAAGGCAGTCATAATAATCAATAAGTACTTCATAGAAATACAAAGAAACACCAAGTAAGGATCACATAGTTTCCCATTCAATCTTTCTATCTTTTTAGGTTAATAATCTTTAGTGCCAAAGACACAACTCACAATGCCATCGTGTTTTTACACGTAGTCCGGTCTCGGCCCGACCGGCTAAGCCATCTCAAGTGAAACATATCCATATCCACATTGTAAATCAATGATTCGAACACAAATGCCACCATGTGTACAGCATGGCGTCCGATCTCGGCCCGATCGGCTAAGCCATCTCACTTGAGACATAACCTCTTTCAATTGTTCACTCAATTCACAACTCTTTCCCATCTTACGTTACATGGCACAAACAGCCTCATTTATTAAGTAGTTCTTGGCACTTGGAAACATTTTACAATTTAAGTCTTTCCCTTTGTATTCGTTCAAATAACATCATCATTCATGTTGATAAGTACCATCACATAAGGCATTTCACACATAAGGGAAGGAGCTTGGAAAATAATCATTTCGTTCTCAAATAGCATGATGACATGGTAAACATCTAAAACAATTAGGGAACATGAATATTTCAATACAACACACTAAGGCAAACAATTCTTGTATAATCAAGTTGGAACTTACACCCATTATTCGGACACTAGGAGTTCGATTCTAAGAAGAAAAGAGTTAGCCATACATACCTCAATTGCGCTTCTTTAGATTTTACAATTATCAGGAACCTTTAGTAACCTCAATCTATTTTTGCAATATACAAATTGAACCCAAAATTAGGAAACACATTCATGGTTCTAGTTCACTTTTTATTTTTCCCACACTCTTTATCACATGCATGCAAGATGAACAACCCTCATACCCATGGACCATCTAATTAATTAGTCATTTTCAGTATAAGTTTCAAAATTTAGGGCTAGGGTATAGATTCTTACCTCTAGGATGGAGGCCTAGGTTGCTTTCCTTGATAATCTTCAAAGTTTCAAACAAGAATTGAAGAATAATTGATGAGGATTACTTTCTCACTCTATAGTATCAGAAAATGAACTCAAAATAGACTAAAGGTTGTTTTAACAGAATGGGGGTCGGGTTTTAAATTAAGAAAATGGGTGCCCCGACACAGTTTCAGTTATGCCACATACCATCAGCCCCAAATTTGCCTAACTTCCTAACTTTTTGAAAATTTTGCTAGAGTTTCCTTTGTATTTAGGCCTATCCACCTGTCAGAGAGCCCCCGAAACACACCTTAGCAACATATATAGAATTAGATGAAACAACAGAATAAATAATGACACCAACTGAAGCCTCATGGGGGACATATAACTAGAAAGTAGTGCCTATATATTAGCCGAACAAGTGATACAAAAATTAAGGGGAACAACTTTATAGAGCTATTACATGGTTATTCAAACAAATGAGGGTAATTCTTTTTCATTTCATTCTCGTCTTCCCAAGCGCGATTCTTCAAGCATCACAATATACCACAAATCCATCTATACCCTCTGGTAGAGTCAACACCGGCGCCGCAATCAATCTTGCTTTCAATTCTTGGAAACACTTTTCTCAAGCATCTGACCATTGGAACTTAATTGCCTTCTGCGTCAATTTAGTCAATGGAGAGGAAAGAGTAGAAAACCCCTCCACAAACTTTCTGTAATACCCAGCTAAGCCTAAGAAACTATGAATCTCTATTGGAGTTGTAGGCCTCGGCAAATTTTTCACAGCTAATATTTTCTGAGGATCAACCTTAATTCCCTCACTATAGACTACATGACCCAAGAATATAACCGATTCAAGCCAAAATTCACACTTTGAAAACTTTGCATATAACTGGTGCTGATGCAGGGTTTGCAGAACTACCCTGAGATGATCGGCATGGTCTTCTCGACTTTGTGAATATACAAGAATATCGTCAATAAACACTATCACAAAAGAGTCGAGGAATGGCTTAAAAACTCGATTCATAAGATCCATGAAGGCTGCTGGGGCATTTGTTAGCCCAAAAGACATCACCAAAAGTTCAAAGTGCCCATATCGGGTCCTAAAAGTTGTTTTTGGAATATCCCACTCCCTGATCTTCAATTGGTAATACCCGAATCTTAAATCAATTTTGGAGAAGTACCTAGCACCTTGTAATTGGTCAAACAAGACATCTATCCTTGGCAGTGGGTACTTATTTTTGACTGTTACCTTATTAAGCTGCCGATAGTCAATACACATTCTTAGTGACCCATCTTTCTTTCTTACAAAAAAGACCGGTGCGTCCCAAGGCAACACACTCGGCCGGATGAAACCCTTTTCTAACAAATCTCTTAATTGTTCCTTTAGCTACTTCAATTTTGCCGGTGCCATTCTGTAGGGTGGAATAGATATAGGATGTGTGTCTGGCATCACATCAATCCCAAAATTAATCTCCTTTTCTGGTGGGATCCCAGGGAGTTCATCCGGAAAGACTCCCGAAAATTCATTCAATACAGGCACGGACTCATGTGTAGGTGCCTCAGCATCGGTGTCCGTAACCCGAACCAAATGGTAAATACATCCCTTGTTGATCATTTTTGTGGCCTTAAGGTAAGAAATAAACCTACCCTTCGGCACTACATCATCACCCTTCCACTCAATAACTGGCCCATTTGGAAATTTGAACCTAACAGTCCTGGTTCGGCAATCAAGCTTGGCAAAACATTAATAAAGCCAATCCATCCCCATTATCACATCAAAATTGACCATTCTCAATTCAATAAGATCATCCACGGTGTTCCGACCACGCAACATGACAACACAATCCCTATAAAACCGCGCGGCCAAAATAGACTCACCAACCGGAGTAGATACAGAGAACGGCTCATAAAGCTGTTATGGTTCTATCCCTAATTCCTTAGCAACATAAGGTGTAACATATCACAAAGTGGAACTGGGATCAATAAGAGCATATACATCATGAGATTGGACAGTCAATATACCTGTGACAACATCTGGAGAAGCCTCTGAATTTTGGCGACCCCTAACAGCATAGAAATGGCTGGATCCTCCCGAACTATGTGCTCCACCCCTAACTGCACCACTCCCTGCTGGTGTTGGAGTGCCTCGAGCTGGAGGAGGTGTTGCGGATGTAGTAGTTGCAGAATTGGCTGGCTGTGCCATGCCCTTGCCCGCACCCTGGCGGGACGAATGACAATCCCTCTGAATGTGACCCCTCAATCCGCATTCTAGTATATGGGTAAGTCCATGTAGCATATTCCTAGGTGCATCTTTCCACGACGAGGACATGGGGGCCTTCTCTACTGCTAGAATCTACCAGCATGATGACCCTGCTGATATGAGCCCCTGTTGCCCTGACTGGGCCTGAAATGGCTCCACTACTGCTGTTGACCAAGCCCTGATGGCGGTGTAATATCCGAAGACTGAGCAAAGGACTGTGATGGCCCTGACGACCCTCATCTGAAGGCTGACCTGCCACCACCATGAGAACCACCAAAGTTGCCCATATACCGGGCCTTATTACTACCCTCTCGCTCCATTATGCTCCTTAATTTGTGGGTCTCTGTGGCTTGAGCGAATGCCACCATCTTTCCATAGTTCATATCAGAATTCAAGGCAGATGTAGAAACCTCATTAATTACGAAGGGACTAAGGCCCTGTACAAATCGGCGCACTCTAGCCTCCATAGTGGGCAGCATATATATAGCATACTTAGACAGGTACGCGAATCTCATAGGGTAATCTCTCACACTCAGGCTACCTTGCCTCAAGTTCTCAAACTCAGCATCACGGGCTGCCTTAGTCTCGGCAGGTAAGAAATAATCAATGAAGGAATCGGCAAACTCACCCCACCTCGCCGGAGGGCTCCCTTCTTCACGGGACTCCTCCCATAATTCAAACAAAGAATATGTTACCTCTTTCAAGCGGTAGGAAGCCAATTCCACTGCCTCTATTTCAGTAGCACGCATAGCTCTAAGAGTCTTGTGCATCTCATCAATGAAATCCCGGGGATCTTCCTCTGGGTTAGTATCCGTGAATACTGGAGGATCCAACTGGAGAAACCTGTTCACCCTGGAACTAGTAGAATCCCCTGGCTGACTGGAAGAAGTGGGTGCAACATTTGACCTCTGGGTCTGGGAAGCCACTATTTGAGCCAACATCTATATGGCTCCTCTAAGATCAACATCAGAAACACCAGAATTAGAAGCTGGAACCGGAGGTGGAACTGGCATATCAGTTGGAGGGACCATTGCACCCTCAGTAGGTGTAGGGACATGTGCGATCTGATCAGTTGTAGTAGAGTCAGGCAGTGTAGTAACTAGAGGAATATTCTCACTCCTCGGGTGCTCACTCGCATCATCAATTATAGGATCAACTGTCACTCCTGGGGTGACATTGGCTCTTTAGCCAGTTCTTGCCTTCTTCTTAGGTACAATGTACTAAAAATTAGAGAAACTCAGGAGTTAAAGGAGGAAAAATCTTACAACCAGCTTTATCGCATGATCACGAACATGAAAGAAGGGTATTATTCCTAAATGCCCATGTAGCATCCTAATTATAGATGTGGTTGACAACACACCGATAATAAGGAGTGTACTAGACACGGCTCCGTGACATCCTAGGACACTTTTAAACCTTAGGTTCTGATACAAAGTTTGTCACGCCCTAAAATCGAGGAGCGCGACCGGCGCTCAACCGAGTGAACCTGACCGTGCAAGACTGTTAGATTTCCTTCTACCCAAACTCATCCACGAATGGAGATAATACATATTTTCATTAATTAGACAAAAGGTGTTCACATCTACATTACCAATTCATTTCCAATAGTTTCATCATTTTTAAAGTCTCAAACGGACAAGTAATACAACCACAATATAATATATTTTGACTTTCCCAGCACCAATACATAAACCCACACTATGTCTACGGAGCCTCTATAGATAAAGAAGAGCGCAATGATAATGCCGGCAACAAGGCCCCGGCTATACCTCAAACAGAATACACAAAGTACGAAAGATTCATTACCCCGGAATGAAGTGGGGCTCACCAAGTCAGCTGGGAAGAAGGTGCACTACTATCACTGATCAATATCTCCTGCTGTGGAACCACATGCATCCATTGAAAGATACAGCGCCCGCGGCAAAAGGGACGTTAGTACCGTCGAATAGTACTAGTATGTATAACTAAACACCCTTTCAATAGAATGACAAATAATACAAACAAGATTATCATAATATCAATGAAAGCCTTAATCAACATCAAACCTCAATTTAGGATCAAGATAGTGTTCAAATTAATTTCCATATCTCACATTAGGAGATTTTTAGTACCGATATACCATTGTCCACAATACCAGTACCACCGTATTCTCAGTACGGAGTCCGATCACGACCCGATCGGCTAGGCTATCTCATTAGAGACATCAACCACAATTACTATCAATACCAATGCCACCGTACTTTTAGCACGGAGTCCGATCACGACCCGATCGGCTAGGCTATCTCATTAGAGAATCAACCATAATTACTATCAATACCAATACCACCATAATTTTAGCACGGAGTCCGATCACAACCCGATCGGCTAGGCTGTCTTATTTGAAGACATCAACCAAAATCTCAATTTCAATTACAATTTCCAACACAATAACCACCATGTATGTGGCATGGTGTCCGATCATGACCCAGTCGTCTAGGCTGTCTTATTCGAAACATCAACCTTTTTATATCAATCATCACATTACATACTTCTTTTACATCTTTTCATCTCATTGGCACTAGTGGCCAAAATTATATAAATCATTCTTGGCACGTTGGCCATATTCAGTATTTCATGCTCACCTTATCAATTTCAAATATCATTATCACCATCAACAACAAATACAATTCAAATTAAGGTGTGTAGTACACATGTGAGCAATTTATGAGTCTGAGGCACATAGAGATATTTCACAAAATTTGGCATAATAGCCTTCATTTGAACCAGACTTGAAGTCGAAACATTATTAATGCACAACCCATATTTTAACACATCCTCAATTGATAACATAACATGAATAAAGCATTTGAGATACTTCTCGAGTATATATCTTTCAACCCAATCTTACTCGAAACAACCAATTTTATAATGAACCTCTCGGGACTTACATAATTCACATGAATATCGTGGGATCCAATTCTAAGAGAAGAGTTTAGCCAACATACCTCACTTGAGCTTCCTTACACTTTAAAAGTTCCAGAATTCTTAGCAACTTCAATCTATTGTAGAAATATAACAAATGGAATCAAAATTAGGAAAATGATCATGGTTCTAGCTCGTTTGAGCATTTTATCAAACACTTAGTGTGCATTAAGGTTCCAAGGTCCTTTTATGGATAATTCCATCATCCCATAACCCAATCTTTACCATTTTTATCTCAACAATTTTCCTACACCCTTTTATAACACATGTATGTAAATAAACAACCTTCATGCCCATATATTTTCTTGCTAATTGTCCATTTTTACATAAAATTCGAAAGTGAGGGTTAGGGTGTAGAACCTTACCTCTAGGATGAAGACCTAGTGAGTTTCCCTTCTTAATCTTCCAAAACTTGGGAAAGGATTGAAGAATCATTATTGAAGAACACCTTCTCACTCTACGACACTCTCTCTCACTCTAAAATATCAGATTATAGCTCAAAAATGGCCCAAAGAGTGTATTTAATGAAATAGGGTCGGGTTTTAAAAATCAAAAAATGAAGCTCTGGAACGGTTCTGCGGTTGCATATGCGACCGCATATCTGTCGCATAATTGCTGACAAAAATGATTGAAAATCTGTCTGTGTATGCGGTCACTATGCAGTCCGCATAACTATTATGCGGTCGCATAATGCACCACATAACAGTTATGCGGTCGCATAATCGAACGCATAGCTGCTTCCAGAATGGCCCTCTCCTGCTCACTTCTGCGGCCATTATGCGGCCCGTAGAGTGATTATGCGGTCGCATAATGGACCGCATAAATGCACTTTTCTGCCAAAACTTTTCCTTTACTTTCCCATGCATTGTTCAACCCAAAAAGTACGAGCCGCGGCGAGCTAGCTCGCCACAAAGAATTTCTACAATCCTTAAACACGTAAGCCTAGTCCGGCACCGTGAAATATTATTTTCTTTGCAAAATTTACCGGGCTTTACATTTAAGTACTTCGAAATTTTCCGCGTTGTTACAGTTGTGAAAGGGTTTTATGAAACCAAATCGAGCAATATGAGTGAATAAGGAAGACTGTTAAGGGTTGTAAGATAAAGTATCAATGTACAATAGGTTTCATTAGCAAGTGAGCTCTAGATTATAAAGCAGTATGGGCCATTTTTTCATTAAAAGTGGACTAGTAATTTTAACAGGGATTATCGGAAGGTCAGTTTAACCATATAGATGCGAGGTGGTACTATCGAAGGATGACTTGGGATGAACTAGAACTAAGGTACCTATTAGAGATTCAAAGGACTCTCACACTAGCTATTATTGAAGTTATAGAAAGAGTGATTAAGCAGGAGGAGGAGGAGGATTAGTGGGAGAAGAACCCTGAAAGAAATTTTAAAGATATCCTTGACAAGTCACGTGAATTAAAGTTAAACTCGTCGAAAGAAGGCATGCCAGCAAGAACGTATGACTCGCTATGTATATGTACCCCTATAAATTGTCTTAGAAGAAGAGAGGTTACCCATAGGTTAATCATAAGCTACCAGGAATACGAACCTACGGAAGGCGGAAAGACGAGTAGTACTTCAAGCGTGAAACAATGAACCATTTTCCTAAGGGGGAAAGATGGGGGTGGTAAAGCACTAAATCGAGAGCGCGTTTGTTTGTCAATGAAAAGATGGGAAAATTGGGATATAAAAGAGCATAAGAAACTTTAAAGTAATACACGGGTATATACGATGTGGGAAAGTGACGATAATGGTTTATAAACTGACGACAAACGTAGTCAAACACTTTATACATGAAAATGTTAACATGATGTCACGACCCAAAATACACAAGTCGTGATAACACCTAACCCATCCCACTAGGTAAGCCAACTAACAACCAACACACTTCAATTGAGAATAATAAGGGATCAATAAATGAAACAACTAAAACTTTATACGATAACCCAAGAACTGGTTGTACAAGTCATGAGCTTCTAAGACTTAGATTTACAAAGTTGGTATGAAATAAATACAACATCTATTTGAAATAAACATAACATATTACAAATCTAACACTACCAAGGACAAGTGGTAGTTATATCCGGAAAGCAAGTACGTCCTCAATGCCCGCTCCCGCCATACGCAGCAGCTTCAGCTCCAGCATTTGCTTGCAAGGTGCAGAAGTGTAGTATGAGTACAACCGACCCAATATACTCAATAAGTATCATACCTAATCTCGGTGAGGTAATACTCACAAGAATTATAAATGATACTCAATAAGTATCATACCTAATTTCCAACAAGAACAGAATAGATGTATGATCAAATAAGGAAAACATAGACAAACCACCTGGTGCCCATAATTCTTTTTAAAGTGTTTTTCTCGGTCAACATTCCAACATATAAGGAGGATATTCAAGTAAATCAGGTAAATAGTCAAGCAAATTGCAAATAAAGATGATATGGAATAACCAAATATCACTTTGTTGCGGTGCGCAACTCGATCCCAATAAAATTCACATCACGGCTCTCCGACCCACATCAGAATCTCAGTAATCGAACAAAACCAATAACCAGCTCTCCCAGAGCTCGCATTAACTAGAAACCCGTCGGTTTCTCATAATCCGCGTGTACACCATCAAGAGAGAAACATGAGAGGCTGACCCTAAGGGAATGGATCAGTATCCACACGCTGTACGGACAACTTACGTGTTGCACAGACAACTCATGTGCTAATAATATCAACCGCACGGACAAGTCACATGCTACACGGATAACTCACGTGCCAATAATATCAATATTTGGTTCCGCACAGACAACTCACATGCTGCACGGACAACTCACGTGCTAATAATATAATAACCGCACGGACAATTCATGTGCTAATAATCACAATCTTCCTAGCGTGGTCACATGCACACTATCACAATCTGCCCGGCATGGTCACATGCACAATATCACAATCCGCCCGGTGTGGTCACATGCACAATATCACAATCTGCCCAGCATGGTCACAAGCATAATATAAAAAATCGCGCGGTGCGTTCACAAGCACAATATCGCAATCCATCTCACACATAAAGCAGATATGCAATAATACATGTACATGATCAAAGAACATCAAATTTCATAATCCTGGACTAGTACAAGTGACATGCTAAGGTGTATGCATGTGCAAGTGTGATACCATAGCTCAAAACAGGTGAATACATCACAAAATAGCAGCTATCGGGCTAAATCAGGAGATTAACCTCTATGCAACCTCAAACATAGTTCAACTAGCTCACAATAAGGGGGTACAAATAAGAGCTACATCACAGTACGAGGCTTATCAATCAATTCAAGGCATGTCATAGCATAAACACTACCCCGAGCATGGATAAATACCCCAGTGCTCGCACCTGGGCTCAATTCCCAAACATATGCGCACCCATAGCACGTAGCTATCACTAATAACTTAAGCAACTAGTGCCTCAACCAAGTTTAGATAGGATACTTACCTCAAGCAAGCCAAATCAAATACTGAGCAAGCCAAACAATACTCTAGAAATGCCATTCCGCGCGAGTCGACCTCCAAACATCTCGAACTAACCAAAAGCAACTCAAAAATATCAAATAATGCCTTTGGAAACAAACCGAATTGAAAAGGTCGAATCTTTAATCAAATACTCATAGTCACCAAAAAAGTCAAACCTGGGCCCGCACCTTGGAACCCGACACAACTCACAAATTCCGACAACCCATTCCAATATGAGTCCAATCGTACTAATTTCACTCAAATCTGACTCTGAATCGATGTTCAATTCTCAAATATTCAATCTAGAAATGTTTAGACAAAAACCCCCAATCGATGTGGTGAAAATTGCCTCCAAAATCGCCCAAATTCGAGCTCTATAACTCAAAATATGATAAAATGACCAAGACCTTTGAAATAGAGTACTTTATACGCTTCTCCAGAGGTACTCTTTGCGATCGCGGGAAAGGTCACAGCTCCAAAATTACACTACGTGTTCGCACTATACAACAAACGAACGTGATGCACTGATTAGTAAACACTACACAAACGCGGCCTCGACCCTCGTGAATGCGAAGAAATAACCTCCAGCTCCCAGCTCAACACTGTGCAACCATGATTCCTCTTGCGCGAACGCAAACAATAACCATTTTAGACCTCCACGAATGCGTTCCTTTTGTTGCGCCCACGATGAACAAAGCACCAGTGGGCCAAAACACACTTCGTGATTGCGTGTGGACCTTCGTGATCGCGAAGAACACCTGAGGCATTAGGTATCACTAGAAAACTAGCAATGCATGTAACTCCGAAATGGCCCGAAATCAATCTAAAACACACCCGAGCCCCTCAGGACCCTGTCCGATCATACCAACCAGTTCCAAAACATAACAAAGACCTACTCGAGGCCTCAAATCACACATAACAACATCGAAATGATGAATCGCACCTCAAATCAAACTTGATGAACTTTTGAACTTTCAACTTCCAAAACTTATGCCGAACCTCATCAAATCAACTCGCAATGACTTCAAATTTTGCACAAAGTTCCAAATGATATAATGAACCTATTCCAACTCCCGCAACAATAATACGAACCCAATATCATTAAAGTCAACTCCCGGTCAAACTTATGAACTTTCAAACCTTCAAATTGCCAATTTTTTCCAATTAGTATCGAACCCTTCTAGAAATATCAAAATACAAATCAGGGCATACTCCCAAGTCCGAAATCACCAAACGAACGTAATGGAACAATCAAAACTCCGATCCGGGGTCAAATACACAAATGTCAAACTTGGTCAACTCTTCCAACTTCAAACTTCTAAAATAAAAATTATTCTTCCAAATCAATCTCGAATCACCCAAAAACCAAAATCGAAGATTCACACAAGTCATAATACATATTATGAAGCAACTCATGTGCTTGAACCATCAAACGGAATGGAAATGCTCAAAACAACCGGCCGAGTCGTTACATTCTTCCCCACTTAAACATGCGATTGTCCTCGAACGTGCCAAGAGTCGTTCTAAAGCCATCAAATCACTGTATAACCTCCATGACTACATATTCTTCAGAGCAGCTTGCTTAGATCTATTTCTGTGAGATTGTTCATTTTCACGGTGTGTCGGTGTCTATTATCTCCGATCGAGGCACGTAGTTTTAAAGAGCAGTGCAATAAGAGTTAGGTACGCGGGTTGAGTTGAATACAAGTTTTCAACCATAAAAGGATGGGCAGTCCGAGCGCACCACTCAGATCTTGGAGAACATGATATGTGCTTGTGTTATGGATTTTGGGGGTTTGTGGGATCATTTCTTACCTCTTGTAGAGTTTGCCTACAATAATAGCTACCAATTGAGTATTCAGATAGCTCTTTATGAGGCCCTATATGGGAGGCAACATCATTCTCCAGTTGGTTGGTTTAACCCGGGAGAAGCTAGATTGTTGGGCAATAATTTGGTTCAGGATGCCTTGGAGAAAGTCAAGTTGATTCATGATAGGCTTCGTACAACACAGTATAGGCAGAAGAGTTACGCTAATCTGAATGTTCGCGATGTTGCACACATGGTGGGTGAGAAGGTGTTACTCAGAGTTTTGCCCATGCAGGGTGTGATGAGGTTCGGTAAGAAGGGCAAGTTGAGCCCTTTGTATATAGTCTCCTTTGAGGTGCTTGAGAGAGTTGGGGAGGGGGCCTACAAACTTGCATTGCCACATAGTCTATCGGGTGTTCACCCAGAGTTTCATGTTTCTATGATCCAAAAGTATTATGGTGATCCGTCACATATTTTCAACTTCAGCATGGTTCCGGTAGATGGGGATTTGACTTATGATGTGGAGCCGATGGCTATTTCAGATTGGCAGGTTTGGAAGTTGAGGTCAAAGAATATAGCATTAGTGAAGGTCCAATAGAGAGGTCATCAATTCAAGAAGGCTACTTGGGAGACAGAGTGGGAGATGTGGACTAGATATCCAGACCTATTTGAGACTTCGGGTATGATTCTAGATATGTTCGAGGACGAACATTTGTTTAAGGGGGGAGAATGTAACGACCCGGCCGGTCGTTCTATGTATTGCATCCATGTTCCCCTATTTATCACTTCTTCTATGTTCATTTGTTGTTATGTGACTTGCCAGGGTGGTTGGTTTGGTTTCACGGATGTTGCGGAGTGAATTGGGAAACTTAGTCCCAAGGTTGAAGGCTTAAGTTGAAAGAATTGATCGGAGTTTGACTTTTGTGTAGACGACTCAATAATGGAGTTTTGATGGTTTTTATAGCTTCGTATGGTGATTATGGACTTGGGCATATGTCCGAATATTGATTTGGAGGTCTGTAGGATGGTTTGTGGATTTTTGGCGAAAGTTGGAAAGTTGAAGGTTTGGAGGGTTGAGATGTTTGACCGAAAGTTGACTTTGTTTATACTGGGTGCGAATTTTGGTTCAGGGAGTTGGAGTAGGTCCGTTGTGTCATTTGGGACTTGCCTGAAAAATTTGAGGTCATTCGGAGTTGATTTGGTGTGATTCGGCATTTGTTTTAGAAGTTAGAAGTTCATTAGTTTCATTAGACTTGAATTGGGGTGTAATTAATGATTTGGATGTGTTTTGATGTGATTTGAGGCTTCAACTAAGTTCGTATCATGTGTTGGGACTTGTTGGTTTGTTTTGATTGGGTCCCAGGGGCCTCGGACCTGATTCAGATTGAATTCGGATTAGTCTTTGGACTTGGTGTATTGCTGAAGCTTATGGCTTCTTGTGTGATCGCACCTAAAAAGTGTTGGCCACAGGTGCAAAGCCGTAGAAGTAGCAGATGTGTCATAGAAGTGGAGCAAGCTGGGATTGGCAGTGGTCGCAGATGCGGTCAGGGAGCTGGAAGGAGCGCAAGTGCGAGGAATGTTCTGTATCTGTGTGTCAGCTAAAGAGGGCATGTGAGCGCAGGTGCGAGATTGGAGGGAATATGTTGTTTTCGCAGATACAAAGATTGGATAGTAGAAGCGGTCCCGCAGGTGAGCATGCATGGCCACGAGTGCGATTGGTCGGGAGTTAAGTGAATTCTGCCAAAGCGGTCTTTTTACCGCAAAAGCGGTGTTCCATATGGGACCACAATGACCGCAGGTGCGATTTTGCTGGACAGAACTTAAATTTGAAGGGTTTCGTGATTTTCTCATTTGGAGAGTTTTGGGACTCGGCTAAGGGCGTTTTTTGAGAGGGATTTGGCTACAATTGAAGAGGTAAGTGAAGATTCATCATTTTATTGATAAATATTGATTACCCATTGATTAGTACTCCTAGTTTATGTGATTTTGAAGTGAAATTTGGGGATTTTGACTATGTTGTTGGAGACTGAGATTGGGTGATTTGAGGGTCGAATTATAGGTGGAATTGGATGAAATTAGTATGGTTAGACTCGTAATTAAATGGGTGTTCGGATTTCGCAAATTTTGTCAGGTTCGGGGATGTGGGCCTGGGGTTAATTTTCAAATTTTGATTAAAGATTCTGGTTATTCATTTGATATTATTTCCTATCGCTATTATAGATGGTATAAAGTTTTTGTGACTTGATTAGAGTCGTTTGGAGACTGATTCACGAGGCAAAAGGTTTTTGGAGTATTGATTTGCGCACTTTGAGGAAAGTAACATTTCTAAACTTGGAATTGAGGGTAATCAACCCTAGAGAACGTGTTATTTATGATTGTGTTGGGGTGATGCACAAGCTAGGTGACGGGCGTGTGAGCGTGCACCGGGTTAATCATGATCCAATTTGACTTTTGGACTATGTTGCTATCATACCATGTTTTATCCATGTTTTTACTATTTGTTAGATTAATTGAGCCATGATTCATGTTAGAAATTATATCTAGGCTATGTGGTTACTTAATTGAAACCTGATGAGGCTATTTCTATTGATTTGGATTATCTGATTTAACTACATTTTTACACTCAGTCATGATTCTTCATTAACATGTTATATCTCAGTCTCTGTTTATCATTCATTCTTACATCGCATGTTATCATTGTTGTTCCATATGTGCAATTTTTGGGTTGAGTGATAAGAGATTGCGAGCCCTTAAGACTTGAGAGATTGATGACTGAGGTGGTCCTTAGAGCTGTGTTGATATTGTTATTGTGGATCGAGTTGCATGGCAAAACATGCAATATTGGCTTTAATATTATTAATATTAATATGTGGATCAGCTGGCCTTATTAGCTTGATTAGTGCTTGGGCAGGATCTGCCGCTCTGGAGTTTGAGATACTAGCAATGAGCACAGGCACAGTGATATATATACATGTTCTTTGTTGTGGGAAATTGATGCCAGGCACATGTACAATGTTAAGTGATTGTGTGTGTGATGAGGTGGGACTTTTGAGACAGACAACTTAAGTATGTTGAGAGTGAGAGTATCTGGGGATATCACTATGAAATCATTTATTTGACATGCATACTTGACATGTAGGCATAGAGATGTATCATTCCTAATGCTAGCTATAACTGACATGTTCTTATCAATGTTGGGCTTTAATTGTTATACTAGAAAGCATGTCTAAATTCCTGTAATATGAACGAGCAAATTATGTTAGATACTTAGAGTTACTAATTTCTATTGTCAACATTATATTCATGTTGTCAATTTCATTGGTTCTGATCGTCTTCTTCTGAGCTCGGCACTGCTTTCGGCCCATGGTTAGTTCGGCTACTTATTGAGTACATGGGGTCGGTTGTACTCATACTACACTCCGCACTTCGTGTGCAGATCCAAGTGCATCTGGACGTGGTAATTGCTAGATCTATGTTGGTGCCAGTATCTGGAGCCTTTGAGGTAGCTATCATGACGTCCGCAGACCTTGACTCTCTTTCCTTTATTTTCTTATTGCTGTTCTATTGTTAAGACAGTTGTACTAAGGATTTGGTTTATGTATTGATAGTTAGTAGTGCTTATGTACTCGTTGACACCAGATTTTGGGAACGGTTGTAGTAGCCTTGCTATTGTTTTATCAGATAATTATGATATTCTGTTGTTAAGTTTATTAAACCATGTTTATCCAAATGCTTAGTTTTTTTGTGAACTGTTGGATGGCCTAGCATGTAGTGTTAGGCGCCGTCGTGGCTCGGGTGGAGTTGGGTCATGACAAGAGGAGACTATATCAAAATAGCCAGAAAATCCGTAACGGCTAGTTTCTCCTCTAAGACTCCTTTACATTCGAGGACGAATGTTCCAAGGGGGAGGATGTTACACCTTGTACTTTCATGTTAGAATTCGTCTTAAGTGAATCAATATGAGTCGGAGAGTTGAAGGATCTTTACAAAGATAATGATGGGTTAAAACAAGTTTTGAGGGTTGGAAGGTTAAGAAGCTAATCGAATTAAAAAAAATAAATTTCGTTTAAAGTCGGCATATTGGGAGTGTTATAACTCGTACTTGTTGGGTGAGACTAGGGTTCTTAAGATGATAAGTAATTTTATGAGGTATTTTAGTCGTATGATAGTCGTGTGTTAAGTTTTGAAGTCAAGCGAGATATGAAACAAAAGGCGACGAAAGTCGTCACAAGTTACGTTCATAAATTTTAATGAAATTTAGGTCAAATATCACTGAGATTTTCTCTCAATGTACTTGGATTTACGGGGTGATCCATATCTAAATTGAAGATCTATGAATCTAGTTTCCAATGCATTAAACCGTTCATTGATACGACATCGTACTAGAGAGATATTTGCGTTTTCACGAGACTACGCAAGCAGCTCCTCTATGGGACCCACTTAGGCGGTTGAGATATCTTGATATATATGTGACGCCTACAGCCCATTTTCACTCATTCGTTTTCACTCTCTTCAGACCCTAGACACCTAAAAACCTTCTCTCAAATTTCTCTCATGATCCAAGACCCAAACAAAGGACAAACAACACAAATCAAGTGTCGGGAATCCCATGGCGCTAGTGAGTTTCTTGTTCATCTTGTGGTTGCTGATTTTGGTGTGGTTCCCGCTCGTGTGGTGGGTTGTTTTATGTGGTTTATGTTCGTAAAATACTCTCCCAAGGTTTTCAAATCAACCCTAGGTGATTTCAAGTCTTAAAAAGTGATTATAGTGCCGAGAAACCCGAAGTAATTACTAGTTTCGCTTCCTTGTTCTTGTGTCTGCGTTGGAAGGATACTTCTTGGTGATAAATCTCAAACTGGAGTTGTTATATCTATTTAAAGGTATGTAACCTCTTACTCTACATGTATTTAATCTTATCCAAGTTGCAGCTAAGTCGTTGAAGCTAGAACTTCTGAGATATCCATCGAAATACTTGTTAGTAATGTTGTTGATTGGTGGACTGTTTGGGAGGTTTAATGTGATTGTTATTGATGTTGTTTGGTCTGTTTGGTTATTTATTTAACTTGTGAGAAATCATACAAATAGGGGAGGTGCTGCACGTTTTATCGTAAAATAGGTTGCGGTCGATATATAATAGTTACGACACTTAAACGATAATGATGGTATCATTTATCTTATTGTAGACTAAGAGCCGTGACATTTGCATAGCTCGAGGGAGGGCAGTATATAAAAGGTATGTTAGGCTATCTGTTTCTTTCTTTTGTATGACCCCGATGGTATGTAACGTAAACGAACGTGCTTCAAAAGATACTCCACTCTTAGAAGCTAGCAGTACTTACATTGTTTTCCTTCTTATGGAATGGTTGATGTTGATGTTGCTTCTCTATTGCTTATTTTATCAATGTTGTTGGTATTTCCTGATTCTTATAAGATTCATGATGATGAGTTAGCTATAATAACGTATACAAAGGTTACTGATTTTAGATTGAAATATCTTAACGGCTATAGCTTGATTATGTGTTTTCTTAGCCCATGTTATGTGATTTTGATTAACACTCAATCTATGATTAAATAATATTCAGAATTGAAACATTGCAACGTTTTTAGGAGCAGAATTATTTGTACACAAAGTATGGGACAGTCCTGTTTGCATAGGTGTAACGACCCGGCCGGTCGTTCTGTGTATTGTGATCTCGTTTCCCTATTTATCACTTCTTCTATGTTCATTTGTGGTTATGTGAGTTCCCGGGGTAGTTGGTTTGGTTTCGAGAATGTTGTAGAGTGAATCGGGACACTTAGTCCCAAGGTTGAAGGCTTAAGTTAAAAGTTAACCGAAGTTTTCCTTTTGTGTCGACAACTCTGTAATGGAGTTTGATGGTTCCGATAGCTTCATATAGAAATTTTGGACTTACGCGTATGTCTGAATATTGATTTGGAAGTCCGTAGGTTGGTTTGCGGCTTTTTGGTGAAAGTTAGAAAGTTGAAGGTTTGAAAGGTTCAGAGGTTTGATCAAAAGTTCACTTTGTTGATATCACGTTTAGATTTTGGTTCCGCATTTAGAGTAGGTCCGTTGTGTCATCTGGGACTTGCAAGGAGCAGAAGTGCGAGGCTTGTTCCGCAACTGCGTGTCCGCTGATGCGGGCGTGTGAGCTCAGGTGCAATATTGGAGGGAATGTGTGGTTTCCACAGATGCAGAGATTGGACCACAGAAGCAATCCCGCATGTGCACATGGGTGGCCGTTGGTGCGATTGGTCGGGAGTTCAGTGAATTCTGCAGAAGCAGAGCTTTTACCACATAAGCGGTGTCGCAGATGTGACCGCAATGACCGCAAGTGTGGTTTTGCTGTACAGAACTTAAATTCGAAGGGTTTCGTGGTTTTTTCATTTGGAGAGTTTTGGAACTCGGCTAAGGGCGATTTTTGATAGGGTTTTGGCTACAATTGAATAGATAAGTAAACATTCATCATTTTTATCGAGAAATATTGATTACCCATTGATTATTACACCTAGTTTATCTGATTTTGAACTGAAATTTGGGGATTTTTGACTATGTTGTTGTTGAGTGATATTGGGTTATTTGAGGGTCTATTTGTGGGTGGAATTGGATGAAATTACTATGGTTGGACTCGTAATTGTGTGGGTGTTCGGAATTCGTGAATTTTGTTGGGTTCCGGGGTGTGGGCCTAAAGTTGACTTATTTGGTTGACTTTTTGATTTTGATTAAAGATTCTAGTTTATCATTTGAGATTGTTTCCTATGACTATTATTGATGGTATGAAGTTGTTTTGACTAGATTCGAGTCGTTCGGAGGTCGATTCGCGAGGCAAGGGCTTTTTGGAGTATTGATTTGCGCGCTTTGAGGGTAACATTTCTAAACTTGGAATTGAGGGTAATCATCCCAGGAGAACATGTTATTTGTGATTGTGTTAAGGTGACACATGTTCTAGGTGATATGTGTGTGGGCGTGCACCGGTGTAATCATGATCCGGTTTCACTTTGGACTATGTTGCTATCATGCCATGTTTTATCCGTGTTTTTACTATTTGTTAGATTAATATAGCCATGATTCATGTTAGAAATTATATCTAGGCTATGTGGTTACTTGATTGAAACCTGATGAGGCTATTTCTATTGATTTGGATTATCTGATTTAACTGTATTTTTACACTCAGCCATAATTCTTCATTAGCATGTCATATCTCAGTCTCAGCTTATCATTAATTGTTACATCGTATGTTATCATTGTTGTTCCATATGTGGAGTTGTTGGGTGGGGTGATAAGAGATTGCTAGCCCTTGAGACTTGAGAGATTGATGACTGAGGTGGTCCTTAGAGCTGTGTTGATATTGTTATTGTGGATCGAGTTGCACGGCACAACATGCAATATTGGCTTTACTATGTGAATCGGGCTGCATACCGCAGTTGGCTTTATTAGCTTGATTAGCGCTTGGGCAGGATCCGCCGCTCTAGAGTCTGAGATACTAGCAATGAACACAGGCACAGTGATATATATACACGTTCTTTGTTGTGGGAAATTGATGCCAGGCACATGTACAATGTTGAGTGATTGTGTGTGTGATGAGGTGGGACTTTTGAGACAGACAACTTAAGTATGTTGAGAATGAGAGTATCTGGGGATATCACTATGAAATCATTTATTTGACATGCATACTTGACATGTAGGCATAGAGATGTATCATTTCTAATGCTAGCTATAACTGACATGTTCTTATCAATGTTGGGCTTTAATTGTTATACTTGAAAGAATGTCTAAATTCCTGTAATATGAACGAGCAAATTATGTTAGTTACTTAGAGTTACAAATTTCTATTCTCAACATTATATTTGTGTTGTCAATTTCATTGGTTTTGACCGTCTACTTCTGAGCTCGTCACTGCTTTTGGCCCATGGTTAGTTCGGCTACTTATTGAGTACATGGGGTCGATTGTACTCATACTACACTCCGCACTTCATGTGTAGATCCAAGTGCATCTGGACGTGGTGATTGCTAGATCTGTGTTGGTGCCAGTATCTGGAGCCTTTGAGGTAGCTATCATGACGTCCGCAGACCTTGGCTCTCTTTCCTTTATTTTCTTATTACTGTTTTATTGTTAAGACAGTTGTACTAAGGATTTGGTTTATGTATTGATAGTTAGTAGTGCTTATGTACTCGTTGACAACAGATTTTGGGAACGGTTGTAGTAGCCTTGCTATTGTTTTATCAGATAATTATGATATTCTGTTGTTAAGTTTATTAAACCATGTTTATCCAAATGCTTAGTTATTTTGTGAACTGTTGGCTGGCCTAGCATGTAGTGTTAGGCGCCGTCGTGGCTCCGGTGGAGTTGGGTCGTGACAAGAGGAGGCTATATCAAAAGAGCTAGAAAATCCATAACAGCTAGTTTCTCCTCTAAGACTCCTTTACATTCGAGGACGAATGTTCCAAGGGGGAGGATGTTGCACCTTGTACTTTCATGTTAGAATTCATCTTAAGTGAATCAATATGAGCCGGAGAGTTGAAGGATCTTTGCAAAGATAATGATGGTTTAAAACAAGTTTTGAGGGTTGGAAGGTTAAGAAGCTAATCGAATTAAAAAAAATATTCGTTGAAAGTCGGCATGTTGGGAGTGTTATAAATCGTACTTGTTGGTTGAGACTAGGGTTCTTAAGATGATAAGAAGTAATTTTATGAGATATTTTAGTCGTATGATAGTCGTGTGTTAAGTTTTGAAGTCAAGCGAGATATGAAACAAAAGGCGACGAAAGTCGTCACAAGTTATGTTCATAAATTTTAATGAAATTTAGGTCAAATGTCACTGAGATTTTCTCTCAATGTACTTGGATTTACAGGGTTATCCACAACTAAATTGAAGATCTTTGAGTCTAGTTTCCAACGCATTAAACCGTTCATTGATACGACATCGTACTAGAGAGATATTTGCGTTTTCGCGAGACTACGCAAGCAGGTCCTCTATGGGACCCACTTAGGCGGTTGAGATATCTTGATATATATGTGACGCCTACAGCCTATTTTCACTCATTAGTTTTCACTCTCTTCAGACCTAGACACCTAAAAACCTTCTCTCAAAGTTCTCTTATGATCCAAGACCCAAACAAAGGACAAACAACACAAATCAAGTGTCGGGAATCCCATGGCGCTAGTGAGTTTCTTGTTCATCTTGTGGTTGCTGATTTTGGTGTGGTTCCCGCTCGTGTGGTGGGTTGTTTAATGTGGTTTATGTTCGTAAAATACTCTCCCAAGGTTTTCAAATCAACCGTAGGTGATTTCAAGTCTTAAAAAGCGATTATAGTGCCGAGAAACCCGAAGTAATTACTAGTTTTGCTTCCTTGTTCTTGTGTCTGCGTTGGAAGGATACTTCTTGGTGATAAATCTCAAACTGGAGTTGTTATATCTATTTAAAGGTAAGTAACCTCTTACTCTACATGTATTTAATCTTATCCAAGTTGCGGCTAAGTCGTTGAAGCTAGAACTTGTGAGATACCCATCGAAATGCTTGTTAGTAAGGTTGTTGATTGGTGGATTGTTTGGGAGGTTTAATATGATTGTTATTGATGTTGTTTGGTATGTTTGGTGATTTTTGTAACTTGTGAGAAATCATACAAATAGGGGAGGTACTGCCCGTTTTATCGTAAAATAGGTTGCGGTCGATATATAATAGTTACGACGCTTAAACGATAACGATAGTATCATTTATCTTATTGTAGACTAAGGAGTCGTGACATTTGCATAGCTCGAGGGAGGGCAGTATATACAAGGTATGTTAGGCTATCCGTTTCTTTCTTTTGTATGACTCCGATGGTACGTAATGTAAACGAACGTGCTTCAAAAGATACTCCACTCTTAGAAGCTTGCAGTACTTACATTGTTTTCCTTCTTATGGAATAGTTGATGTTGATGTTGCTTCTCTTATGCTTATTTTATCAATGTTGTTGGTATTTCCTGATTCTTATAAGATTCATGATGATGAGTTAGCTATAATAACGTATACAAAGGTTACTGATTTTAGATTGAAATATCTTAACGGCTATAGCTTGATTATGTGTTTTCTTAGCCCATGTTATGTGATTTTGATTAACACTCAATCTATGATTAAATAATATTCAGAATTGAAACATTGCAACGTTTTTTTACTTTACCGAGCCCTTAGAGGCACTCAGATGTTACATGTTGTATCTTCTCTATCTCTCTTTACATTATTGTTCTTATTTATACTTTCTTGCTTCACATAATTAGTACTTTATTTAACTGACATCTTTTTTATTTGTGGACGTTGCATGCCATGTTGCAAGTCCGGATATAAAGGTTAACAGCCCTCCCAGTAGGCTATTAATTCAGCAGGAAGTGTTGTTGCAATGACATGGCCGGTCGTTTTCTATATTGTAGCCTCGTTCTCCAATTTATTGCTTCTTCTATGTTCATTTGTGGTTATGTGACTTACCGGGGTGGTTGGTTTGGTTTCAGGGATGTTTTGTAGTAAATTAGGACACTTAGTCTCAAAGTTGGAAGCTTAAGTTGGAAGAGTTGACAGGAGATTGACTTTTGTGTAGATGACTCCGAAATGGAGTTTTGACAGTTTCGATAGCTTCTCATGGTGATTTTGAACTTACACATATGTACGGATGTTGATTTGGAGGCCCGTAGGTTGACTTTATCGATATCAGGTTCGGATTTTGGTTATGGGAATTGGAGTAGGTCCGTTGTGTCATTTATGACTTGTGTGAAAAATTTGAGCTCATTCGGAGTTGATTTGATATAATTCGGAATTGGTTTTAGAAGTTGTAAGTTCATTAGTTTCATTAGGCTCGAATTGGGGTGCGATTCATGATTTTGATTTTGTTTGATGTGATTTGAGGCATCAATTAAGTTCGTATTGTATTTTAGGACATGCTGGTATATTTGGATGGGGTCTTGGGGGCCTCGAATGTGATTCAGACTGCAATAGGATTGTGATTTGGACTTAAAGAAATGCGGAAGCTTCGGGTCTAGTGTAACTGCACCTACGTGTTTCTGGCCGTAGGTGTAGAGCCACAGAAGCATTCGTTTGTGTGCTAGTGAGTGATTGGAGAAGGAAGTCTAGGAGCACAGATGAAAAGGTGATTCCGCATAAGCGGATGCGCTTCTGCGATGGATAGTCCGCATATGCGGAGTGTGATTGATTTGGCATTAGTCACAAATGCGATAGGTGATCCGCATGTGCGGATGTGCAGGAGCGTGTGAGTGACTGCAGAAACAGTTTCGCATGTGTGGAGCCTTGACCGCAGGTGCACGAAGTTGGGAAGTTAATGAAATTTCTCACCTAGGATTGTGAGTCTGCAGGTGCAACTCTGAGGCCGCAGATGCGGGATCACTGGGCAAGACCTTTTAAGACGACGGTTTGATGTTTTCTTCTCATTTTTGTGATTTTGGAAATCGGACTAGGGCGAGTTTTGGAGTGTTTCCCACCATAATTAAAGAGGTAAGTGACTTTTAATCACTTTTGTCAATAAATATTGATTACCAATTGATTATTACACCTAATTTTCATGAATCTAAGATAGAATTTTGGGAGTTTTGGACTATGTTATTTCAGAGTGAAATTTGAGGATTCGAGGGTCGTTTTGTGGTTGGAATTGAATGATTTTGGTATGGTTGGACTCGAATGATTTTGGTATGGTTGGACTCGAAATTGAATGTGTGTTTGGAATTTGTGAATTTTCCGGGTTCCGAGGTGCGAGCCAGTGTTGACTTTTTATGTTGACTTTTAGATTTGAGTTAAATATATTAGCTTTGTATTTTGGAATCACTTCCTATGGCTTTTGTTGATGGTATTGCATTATTTTGGCTAGATTCGGGTCATCCGGAGGTTGATACACGTGGGAAGAGCTTGTTAGAGGAGTTATTTGGCTTGCTTGAGGTAAGTATCTTATATAAACATGGTTGAGGCACTAGTTGCCTGAATTATTTGTGATAGCTACGTGCTATGAGTGGCCAATATTTGTGGGGTTGATCCCATATGCGTGCACCAGGGTACTATTTTCATGCTTGGTGTAGTGCTTAGGCTATGACATGCCTTTAATTGATTGTTAAGCTTCAAGCTGAGATGTTTCTCCTATTTGTACACCTCTGTGAGCTATTTGTACCTCATTTGATATTTCATTGAGATCATTTTCCCGATTGGACCTGATAAACTACTATTTCATGTTGAAACTGTCTGTTTAGCTATGATAACATGTTAGTTATACCAGTCTCGGGGTATGAAACTTGATAATAATTGAGCATGTACATGTATTCTTGTATAAATGTTTTTCTGTGAGTTATGACCTAGACTGGTAGCATGTGACCACGCTGGGCGGTTTGTGATTCTTGGCACATGAGTTGTCCATGCGGTTGATATTATTGGCACGTGAGTTGTCCATGCAGTCGATATTATTGGCACGTGAGTTGTCCGTGCAGCACGTGCGTTTTTCGTGTGAATCCAAATATTGATATTATTAACACGTGAGTTGTCCGTGCAACATGTTAGTTGTCCGTGCGGTTGCTACTATTTGCACGTGAGTTGTCCGTGCAGCACATGAGTTGTACATGCAGCATGTGGATATGGATCCATCCCCCTAGGGTCACCCTCTCATGTTTCTCTCTTGATGGTATACACGCGGTTATCGAGGAAAACTGATCAGTTGTTTGTACGGATATGGAAAGGTTGAGGAAAGTCTGGCCAGTGTTTTGTTTAGATTTGCATTTCATCTTTACTTGCAATTTCCATGGTCAATTACCTGATTTACTTGCATATCATTTTTATATGTTGTATAATTTATTGAACAGAGAACTTGAGTAATTTCACACACACAGAGGGTTCCTCCTATGCTTTATGACCAGGTTAAAATGATGAAATTGTGCAGGTTATAGTAGGTATCGTTTATAAATCTTGCTTCTTTTACCTCACCGAGGTTAGCTACGATATTTATTGAGTATATTGGGTCGGCTATACTCATACTACACTCTGCACTTAATTGTGCAGATCCAGGTGTTGGTACAATTTATCAACTGCAGCGTTGCTTGTTCATGTGAGTATCGAGAGACAAGGTATAGCTGCATTTTCCGCTCACAGTCTTGACTTTTCTTTTCTTATGTACTGTTGTGTTTAGTTTAGACACTATTGTTATATAACTCTAAGACTTGTATGTTGTTGTAGAGTTCATGACTCTGTATTTATCATTTTTTTGGAGGATTTATCTTGTATTAGCGGTATTCTTTTACATTGAGATTTCAGACTTATGCTATCTCTATATATTTCGTTATTTCGGTTCTTTATTGTTATGTTTGGCCTTCCTAGAAAGTGTGTTAGGCGCCATCACGGCGGGTTGGGATTTTGGGTCGTGACAAGTTAGTATTAAATCCCTAGGTTCAAAGGTATTACAAGTCATGAGCGAGTTCAGTAGAGTCTTGCGGATTGGTACGGAGACATCTTTACTTATCTTTGGGAGGTTACCGAACTGTTAGAAAACTTCACTTTCTTGTATTCTTGTCATGTGGATATGTTATTTCCGAAATTTGAACTTGACTCTTCTATTCTCTCACAGATGGTGAGGAAACGTGCGATCGGATCAGACACACGACCACCGGTACCACCTGTTAGGGTCATGAGAGGTCGGGGCCACGGTAGAGGCCGAGGTGTGCCTCGTACTACAGTTAGAGCAGCACCTGTTGAGCCACCAGTTGCCCCAGCTCAGGAGCAGGCACTAGAGGTTGTTGAGCTGGGGGGACCAGCTTAGGAACCAACAGTGCCCATTGTGATCCCAGGCCTTCAGAAGGCCTTAGCACAGATTTTGACTGTGTGCACGAGCCTGGCTCAGGCAGTTTCAGTTCCATCTACAGCAACCACTTCACAGGCCGAAGGAGGTGCCCAGACTCCTGTCGCCCGTACTCCAGAGCAGCTAGCTCTTGGACTCCAAACACCGGGTGTATTGCTAGTTCAACCGGTTGCTATCACTCAGGCCGAAATTGGTCCCCATATGAGTGATAAGGAGCATAAAAGATTGAAGCGGTTTGGGAGAAGTAGCATAGGCTATTTGAGAAGCTATGCCAAGAGGGTATGTTAGTGACTCATTATTAGATGAGGTATGCAGAGTTGGCTCGTCACGTAGGATTGTTGGTTCCCTCTGAGAGGGTGAAGATTAGGAGGTTCATTGATGGCCTCAACTATGGTTTATGCTTTATTATGGCTCGGGAGGTTGCAACTGATGCTAGGTTTGAACAGGTGGTCGAGATTGCTAGACGCTTAAAGTTTTTTTTGCAGGCAGGAGCATAAGGAGAGGGAGGCCGGGAGGCCTCGTCGTTCGGGTGGTTTCAGTAGTGCCTCATATGGAGAACAGTCCTACCGCATCGGAGGTCGTCCATCTAGACTAGTTCAGGTAGCTTGCATGTTTCTCATGGTTCTTTAGTCAGTCAAAGTTCTTACAGTGCCCGCCCAGCTCACTCATCATTCAGTGCGTTGCAGGCACAGAGTTCTTACCATGCTTCATCTGCACAGGGTTCCTCAGGCAGCTATTCAGATCATCAGGGTCAGCAGCTTCGTTAGAGGGATTGCCCCAGACTGTTGAGCAGGGTCTCACAGCAGAGCTCTTAGCCTATGATTTCAGCACCAGCAACTACACCACCTGCACATCCAGCTCGGGGTGGGTCTCAGTCAGCTCGAGGCCGCCCTAAAGGGGGAGGTCATTCAGGTGGTGGTCAGACCCGTTGCTACACATTTCCAATCAGGCTAGAGGCAGTTGCTTTCGATGCCGCGATCATAAGTATTGCTTCAGTGTGCCGCAGAGATGCTTCAATTTTATTTAATCCTGGTTTCACTTATTCATATGTGTCATCTTACTTTTATCATTATTTTGATATTCCCCGTAATTCCTTAGTTATGGACCGTGTGTATCGGTAGTGTGCGGTGATTATGGGAGATTAGAGATGAGAGTTGATCTTTTACTGCTTAGCATGGTTGATTTTGACGTGATTTTAGGCATGGATTGGTTGTCACCATGTTATGCTATTCTAGATTGTCACGCTAAGACCGTTACATTGGCGATGTCACGATTACCTAGGGTTGAGTTGAGAGGTACCCTTGATTATGTACACAGTAGAGTGATTTCATATTTGAAAGCTCAACGGATCATTGAGAAAGGATGTTTTGCATATTTGGCCTTTGTGAGGGATTTTAGTGATGATACTTTTACCATTCAGTATGTTCTGGTATTGAGAGACTTTCCATATGTGTTCCCTATGCACCTGCCAGGCATGCTACCCGACAGGGACATTAATTTTGGTATTGGGCACTCATCCCATCTCTATTCCACCATATTGCATGGAACCAGCAGAATTGAAAGAGTTAAAGGAACAACTTCAAGAGCTGCTTGATAAGGGCTTCATCATGCCCATCATGTCGCCTAGGGTGTGCCGGTTCTATTTGTGAAGAAGAAGGATGGTACTATGCGGATGTGCATTGATTATAGGTAGTTGAACAAAGTTACCATTAAGAACAAGTATCTTTTACCACGCATTGATTACTAGTTTGACCACCTTCAGCGTGCGAGGGTGTTTTCGAAGATTGATTTGAGGTTAGGGCATCATCAGTTGAAGATTCGGGATTCTGATATTTTGAAGACGGCAGTTAGGACCCGCTATGGTCACTACGATTTTCTTGTGTTTTCATTTGGACTGACCAATGCCCCAGCAGCCTTCATGAATTTAATGAACAATGTATTCCAGCCATATCTTGATTCTTTTGTCATAGTATTCATTGATGATATATTGGTGTACTCACACAACTTCGAGGAGCTTGAGAAACATTTGAGGATTGTACTCTAGACTTTGAGGGAGAAGAAGCTATATGCTTAATTCTCCATGGAGTTCTTGGGCCATGTGGTGTCTAGTGAGGGGATTAAGGTAGATCCGAAGAATATTGAGGCAGTTTAGAGTTGGCCTAGACTATGTTCAGCTGCACCTTTGACTAGATTGACCTAGAAGGGTACCCCATTCAAATAGTTTGATGAGTGTGAGGAGAGCTTTCAGAAGCTCAAAACCTATTTGACCACAACTTTAGTTATAGTTTTTTCGTCAGCATCGGGTTCATATATAGTTTATTGTGATGCCTTGCGGATGTGTATCAGGTGTGTTTTTATAAAGGAAGGTAGAGGGATTACTTATGCTTTGCGTCACCTGAAGCCCCATGAGAAGAACTACCCCGTTCATGATTTAGAGGTAGCAGCCATTATTCATGCGTTGAAGATTAGAGGAATTATCTCTACGGCATGTCCTGTGACGTATTCATAGATCATCAGTGTCTACAATACGTTTTTAAGCAAAAGGATCTAAATTTGAGGCAGCGAAAATGGTTAGAGTTGTTAAAAGATTATGATATCATCATTTTGGATCATCCCGGGAAGGCCAATATAGTGGCCGATGCCTCGAGCAGAAAGGTTGTGAGTATGGGTAGCCTTGCTTATATTCCATTTGGTGGGAGACTACTAGCATTAGATGTTCAGGCTCTGGCCAATTAGTACGTGAGGTTAGATATTTCGGAGCCTAGTCAGGTTCTTGCTTGCGCGGTTTCTCGGTCTTCTTTGTGTGAGTGCATCAGTATGATGAACCCCATTTGCTCGTCCTTAAGGACTCAATGCATCACGGTGATGCCAAAGAGGTTTCTATTGGAGATGACAGGGTGTTGCGGATGCAGGTTCGGATTTATGTGCCTAATGTGGGTGGGTTACGTGTGTTAATTCTTGACGAGGACCACATTTTGCGGTATTCCATTCATCTGGGTATCGCTAAGATGTATCAGGATTTGAGGCAGCACTATTGGTGGAAACGTATGAAGAAAGATATAGTGGAGTATGTGACTCGGTGCTTGAACCATCAACCGATGAAGTATGAGTATTAGAGGCTGAGCAGTTTGCTTCAGAGACTTGAGATTCCCGAGTGGAAGTGGAAGCGGGTTACCATATGTTTTGTTGTTGGGATCCCCCAGACTTCAAAGAAATTCGACGTAGTGTGGGTTATTATGGATAGACTGACCAAGTCTTCCCACTTCATTCCGGTTGTGACTACCTATTCATCAGAGCAGCTGGCCCAGATCTATATTCGTGAGATTATTCGTCTTCATGATGTGCTGGTGTCCGTTATCTTTGAACGAGGCACACAGTTCACATCACATTTTTGGAGAGCTGTGCAGTGTGATTTAGGTACACGGATTGAGTTGAGTACAACATTCCACCCCTAGATGGACGGACAGTCCGAGCGCACCATTAAAATTTTGGAGGACATGCTGTGAGCCTGTGTTGTGGATTTCGGGGGTTAATGGGATCCATTCTTTCCACTTGTTGAGTTTGCCTACAACAACAACTACCAATCGAGCATTCAGATGGATCCTTATGAGGCTTTATATTGGTGGCGATGTCGTTCTCCAGTTGGTTGTTTTGAGCCGGGAGAGGCTAGGTTCTTGGGCACTGATTTGTTTTGGGATTCCTTGGAGAAAGTGAAGTTGATTTAAGATTGTTTTGTACAGTGCAGTCTAGGCAGAAGAGTTATGCTAATCAGAGGGTTCGTGATGTAGCATATATGGTGGGTGAGAAGGTGTTTCTTATAGTCTCGCCCATGAATTGTGTGATGAGGTTCAGGAAGAAAGGCAAGTTGAGCCCTCGGTATATTGGTCTTTTTGAGGTGCTTGAGAGGATTTAAGAGGTGGCCTAGAGACTTTCCTTGCCACCTAGACTATAAGGTGTTCACCCAGTGTTTTATATTTCTATGCTCTGGAAGTATTATAGTGATCTGTCACACGTTTTGGATTTCACCACGGTTCAGTTAGATGGGGATTTGACTTATGATGTGGAGCCAATGGCCATTTTAACTCGGCAGGTTCAGGAGTTGAGATCAAAGAATATTGCATCAGTGAAAGTTCAATGGAGAGGGCAGTCGGTCGAGGAGTCTACTTGGGAGACCGAGGGGGAGATACGGAGCAGTTATCCACACATATTTTAGACTCCATGTATGATTTTAGACAGGTTCGAGGATGAACATTTGTTTAAAAGGGAGAAAATATAACGACTCGGCCGATCGTTTTGTGTATTGTAGCCTTATTCCCCTATTTATTGCTTCTTCTATGTTCATTTGTTGTTATGTGATTTACCGGGGTTGTTGGTTTTGTTCTGGGGATGTTTTAGAGTGAATTGGGACACTTATCCTCAAAGTTTGAAGCTTAAGTTGGAAGGGTTGACCAGAGTTTTACTTTTGTGTAGACGACTCCGGCATGGAGTTTTGACGATTTTGATAGCTTCTTCTGGTGATTTAGGACTTAGGCGTATGTCTGATTGTTGATTTGGAGGCCCATAGGTTGATTTGATTATTTTTGACAAAAATTGGAAAGTGGGAGGTTTGGAAGGTTTTGAGGGTTGACCGAGAGTTGCTTTTGTTGATATCGGGTTCACATTTTGTTTTTACGAGTTAAAGTAGGTCCATTGTGTCATTTATGACTTGTGCGCAAAATTTGAGCTCATTCAGTGTTAATTTGGTATAGTTCGGCATTGGTTTTAGAAGTTGGAAGTTCAATAGTTTCATCAGGCTTGAATTGGGGTGTGATTCGTGATTTTGATTTGATTTGAGGCTTCGATTAAATTCGTATCGTGTTTTAGGACGTGTTGGTATGTTTGGATGGGGTCCCGGGGGGCCTCAGGTGTGATTCAGATTGAAATCAGATTGCGATTTGGTCTTGAAGAAATGTTGAAGCTTCAGGTCTTGTGTAACCGCACATGCGTGGTTCTGGCCGCAGGTGCAGAGCCGCAGAAGTGTCCGTTTGTGCCCAAGTGCGTGATTTGGGAAGGAAGTCTGGGAGCGCATATGCGAAGGTGATTCTACAAAAGCGGATGCGCTTCTGCAATTGATAGTCCGTAGATGTGGAGTGTGATTTATTTGGCCTTGGTTGCAGATGCGATAGGAGATCCGCAGGTGCGAATGCACAGGAGCATGTGAGCAACCGCAGAAGCGGTCTCGCATGTGCAGAGCTTTGACTGCAGGTGTGCGAGGTCAGGAAGTTCATGAAATTTCGCACCTGCGATGGTTAGTCCGCGGGTGTGGCAACGCAGGTGCGACTCTATGGGCCGCAGATGCGGGATCGTTGGGCATGACCTTTTAAGACGAGGTTTTGGTATTTTCTTCTCATTATTAGAGAGTGAAATTTGCAGATTTGAGGGTCGATTTGTGGTTGGAATTGGATGATTTTGGTATGGTTGGACTCGAGTTAAATGGGTGTTCGAAATTTGACTGAGGTGCGAGCCCGGGGGTTGACTTTTCAGATTCTGAGTTGCGAGCCCAGGGGTTGACTTTTTTGATTAACTTTTTTATTTGAGTTAACGATCTTAGCTTTGTCTTTTGGAATCACTTCCTATGGCTTGTGTCGATGGTATTGCATTATTTTGGCTAGATTCGGGTCATCTGGAGGTTGATAAACGCGGGAAGGGCTTGTTAGAGGAGTGATTTGGCTTGCTTGAAGTATGTATCTTATCTAAACTTGGTTGAGGCACTAGTTGCCTGAATTATTATTGATAGCCACGTCCTATGAGTGGCGCATATTTGTGGGGTTGAGGCCATATGCATGCACCCGAGTACTATTTGCATGCTCGGGGTAGTGCTCAAGATATGACATGCCTTGAATTGATTGTTAAGCTTCAAGCTGAGATGCTTCTCCTATTTGTACCCCTCTGTGAGATATTTGTACCACATTTGAGATTAGCACGTGACCACGCCGTGCGGATTGTGATTATGAGCACATGACCATGCCGTGCGGCTTGTGATTTTGGGCACATGAGCACGCCGTGTGAATTGTGATTATTGGCACGTGAGCACGCCATGCGGGTTGTGATTATTGGCACGCATCCGTGCAGTTGATATTATTAGCATGTGAGTTATCCTGTAGATCCGAGATATTATTATTATTGGCACGTGAGTTGTTCGTGCGGTTGATATTATTAGCATGTGAGTTTTATGTGCAGCACGTGAGTTGTCCATGAGTTGTCGGTGCAGCATGTGGGTTGTCCGCACAGCATGTGGATATGGATCCATCCCCCTAGGATCACCCTCTCATGTTTCTCTCTTGATGGTGCACATGCGGTTATTGAGAAAAACTGATCAGTGGTTTGGTACGGATATGGAAAGGTTGAGGAAAGTCTGGCCAGTGTTTTGTCTGGATTTACATTTCATCTTTACTTGCAATTTCCTTGGTTAATTACCAAATTTACTTGCATATCATCTTTATATGTTGTATCATTTACTAAACGGAGAACTTGAGTAATTGCACACACATAGACATAGGGTTCTTTTTTTGCTCAATGACCTGATTACATCATTGTTCTATAGTGGTTAAATTGATGAAACTGTATAAGTTATAGTAGGTATCATTTATAAATCTAGCTTCTTTTACCTCGCCATGGTTAGTTACGATACTTATTGAGTATATTGGGTCGGTTGTACTCATACTACATTCTACAGTTAATTGTACGGATCTAGGTGTTAGTACTAGTTATCAGTAGCAGCGTTGCTTGTTAAGCTGAGTGTCGAGAGACAAGGTACTGCTACATTTTCCGCTCGTAGTCTTGGCTTGTCTTTTCTTATGTACTGTTGTTTTAGTTTAGATAGTATTGTTATATAGCTTTCGAACTTGTATTCTGTTGTAGAGCTCATAACTCCATATTTACCAGTTTATGGGGGATTTATCTTGTATTAGCGGTATTTATTACATTGATATTTTATTAGCAAGTGTGTTAGGTGCCATCACGACGGGTTGGGATTTTGGGTCGTTAAAATTGTTGCACTCCACTTGTCTCGGAGTTTCCTTTCGAGTTAGTATATTTATGTACATATGTTTATGGTTATGGGGAGCCCTGTCCTAGCCTTTATGATATTTATGTACTCGTAGAAACTTGTAGATAGATGTCATGTATATTGATACTTGTATAACCTTGTCGGCCTATGTTTTGAGTGTACAAATAATCATATCGGCTTTATAGGCCCGTATGTCACATGTATAAGTTTGTATATCATGTGGGTCGTCCAATGTCCAGTATTCCCTTATGTTTTATTCTGGTTATCTAATGACAGCCTTCTAGCTCATTTACACATGATAGTATGATATGAAAGATACATTATGTTGGTACTCGATTGAGTAAGGCACAGAGTGCCCGTCGCGGCCCTCCTATTTGGGTCGTGACACTTCTTAAACTCATATGCTATTTTCCTATCCTATATCTGGTATATACAATATGGCATATTCTCTTCTTACAGACTTGAATAGTACTAGAGATGATTGGACCGTGAGGGTTAGAGTTTGCCGGGTTTGGGATTCTATTAATTTCAAGAGAAATAAAGAATTAATGAGTACAAACATGATCTTTATAGATGTACACGTATCTTGTTCTTTTTTAATATGTATTTGTAATTATTAATTTTGAAAACACTAACTGTTTTTTCTTTATCATGAAATTTTGATACATGCTACAATCAACAAGAATTTAGTAAATAAGTACAAGAATTTGCAAAGTGAAGGATCAGTCTATGTTATTAAGAAATTCAAAGTTAGTGACACTTTCAGTGTATATAGACCAGTGACAAGTACTTTTAAAATTTCTTTCTTCCTTACAACTGCACTCCAGAAACTACGAGAAGGTATTGTTAATATTCCTAGAAATGGATTTAAGTTTATTAAACCATATAGGATTGACTCAAGGCTGAACAACACCACCGTATTATCATGTATACAGATTACGATCAATGTTTACTGCTATGTGATAAGGCCCCTTAAAACTTTACCAAGAATTCGAGGTTTTGTGGTGCCGAGGTAGGCTAGCATGTTTGAAGGTTGTAGATAATTTTTGCTGCGAGCTTGCGAGCCACGGCAGACTTTTTGGGTTGTTCAATACGTTGAGGAGTTGGTGTAATAAACTTTGCAGAACATGGCATTTCTGCGGTCCACTATGCATCCGCAAAACTACTCTGAGGACTGCAGATCCGTCGCGGAGTGGAATAAGAGAAGCTTAAAATTTGAAGGTCATTTTGCGGTCCAATATGCGGCTGCATAACTATTTTGCGGACCGCACCTCCATCACAGAACCGACATGAGGATGTTTCTTGAGGGAGGTTTCGTGGCCCATTTCGCGACCGCATAACTGCTCTACGGGCCGTAGAATGGCCGCAGACTTGAACAGGCCAGCCCAGTTTGGAGGGCAATTTTGCGGTCCATTTTGCGGGTTGCAGACCTGTTCTGCGGCGCCTTCTGCGACCGCATAATGTGTTCGGAGGGTCCAATTTGTGTATTTTTAAACATGACCCAATTCTAATCAAAGGCATAAAGGGGGTCATTTGGGAGCAAAAATCTGATGTTTAAGAGAGGGGAGGGACTAGAGAGAGAAGGAGGAGCTCCCCACATCTTCTATTTCAGTTCCTTGCTCAAACCTTGGGAATTCAACAAAGAAAGCTCGCAAGTCTTCTTCTAAGAGGTAAGGTTCCATACCCTAGTCCTCAATTTAGAATTTGGACAGAAGATGGGTAATGGGAAGTGTGATTCTTAGGAGTGGGAGTTGTTCTTTGTGCATGCATGTACCAATAAAGGTGGTGGGGAGGTTGTTGAACTAATCTGGGTGAACTATTGGTTGTGGGATGAAGGAATTCCACCATAAAAACCTTGTAGTAGAATTGCACACTTAGTGCTTGATAAAATGCCTAAATGAACTGAACACATGAACCCCTTTCTAATTATGGGTCAATTTTGTCATATATATAATAGATTGAACTAGCTAGAAGTTTTGGGATGTTGTAGTAAACTAAGGGAAGCTCAAGTAAGGTATGTTGTCTAAACTCTTTCCGTAGAATCTAATTCCTCAAAATTCTCGTAAACTTCAAGTATGGTTTGATCAAGTTCCTATTTCCTTCATTACTGTCTAGTTCTACGGCTAGCTAGTCCAAATACCTATAGTTTGATTCACATCTCGATTGTATAATGCTATGCTTCTCTTTTATTTTTATCCCCAATGTGTTTTGAATTCTTACACGCATATGAGCTAAAGATATGATTGTTCACAATGTTTCAAATATCCTTAAATGTTTTATGATGATCCTTGAGAGGTAATGAAAGAATGAGAGTATGAATTGTGAAACGCGGCCATCGTGAGTGCCACTGAAAATGAAATAAAGTATGAAAGGCTATGAAAAGTATTGATCCTTTTTATGATAAATGCTTTTGGGAGTATCGTTAGGTCACCGAGGAAGGCTGGGTCATAAATACCCAAGCCTAAAACTACACGTGCCAGTTTAAGGATTGATTGAGTGATAAATTCCCATTATATTATATTGAGATTATTTCCCATAATTTGGATGAGTTGAGTTAAGAGCTATCGACATTGTGGTGAGACGGCTTAGCCGATCGAGCAGAATCGGACACCATGTCACGTACATGGTGGTGTTGTGTTTCTACGTCAAGCCTTATACTTTGGGGTGAGACGCCTTAGCCGATCGGGCAGAGATCGGACTGCGTGCTAAAAGCACGGCGACATTGATTAATTCTTGAAGATTTACCTCACTCTTGACTTGGTGTTTTAATATTATTTTATTTTCTGTTTGATTTCATGTTCCTCTCCTTTTGTACTATTACTCTATTCATGGAGAGGGTGTTTAGATTTACATACTAGTACTATTCCATGTGTACTAACGTCCCTTTTGCTAGGGATGCTGCATCTTTAATGGATGCAAGTGGTTCCACAATAGGCAATATCGATCAGTAATAGCGATACACCCTTTTCTCAGCTAGCTTGGTGAGCCCCACTTCATATCGGGGTCTTTTGTCTTTTGCTTCTTGTGCATAGTATTTTGAGGTATAACCAGGGCCTTGTTGCCGGCACTATCATATTACACTTTTGTATCGATTAGAGGCTCCGTAGACATAGTTTGGGTTGTATTTTGATTTGGGGAAGTCAAACTAGAAATGTTGTACTTATAACACATGTTTCCACTTCTAAACTACGAATGTGTAATGTATTTTGGGAAATTGTAAATGGGGTTATTAAAATAAGTGAAATTGGTGTTGTAGATGTTACTCTTTCGTTGTCTAACTCGTGATATTCATCTTCGCATTATTCATGGGTAAGGTTGGGTAGAAAGCATCAAGTAGGTTTGCTTGACTGGGATATCTCGGTTGAGCACCAGTTCGGAGCATGACAAGCTTGGTGTCGCGCCCCATTTTCTCGCAAAAGAGGGTTTTGACGTGTGACAATTCTTTTAAGGGAGGTATTAAAAGAGAAGATTCACCACCTAACGATTTTTAAGGTGCATTAGGGCACCTATTTACAAATAACTCTGTTTAAGTAGTCTATGTCACCAAAGATCGGGTAAGGGCTCAAATTACCTCAAAGAGAAGGGGTTAGGCACTCTTCGAGGTCCACAACTGTGGTTCTCGGCCGAAATTTAAACTGTGTGGATTAGAAATTAAGCTAGGTGATCAAACAAGCAAGGAAAGGTATAAAAGTTGAAGACTTTATTATAACACATAAGAATAAATGATCGGTACAAATCTTGAAGATTACAAGGGTACAACTGCATTGATCTATGTTAAATGACTAAGTGTGAATAACAAGTATATAAACAAAGGGGGGGACCTAAGGTTTTAGCCTAAAGGATCACCCCGTACAACATAAATAATACTTCGCAACTCCCTTAGAGTAGGGGTTGCTCATATTATTCAGCGCGCACAGACTATCATCTCCTGCTACCCAATTATTATATTAAAGTTATTACTTAAAGGCACTCTAATTCAATTATAAACTGTATACTATGCGTGCACTACCCGTCCTATGCCTATGGTCCAGGAGGCTTTGGACCTACTATTATGTGGTTCTAGACTCAGCTTAGGTTGCTCAAAATAATAAAAGTAGATGACATTCAAAACAGATAGGACATCACATAAAGACAATTAAGGGCTCAAGTTTACCTCCACATGTAAACACAAAAGCATGCGATTAGATTTCTGGTTATGCAGCAGACGATTTCATAATTAAAACGTATTTGGGTTGTTAAATCCTATAGGCATGGCTCCTATGTGATTCTGATTCATATTATCCAAACATTACTACAATGTATAGGCCGGCTAAAGCATCGCAAGTCCTATAGGCATGATTTCTAATTGTTTATGTGATGAGGCAGTGAAGCGATACGAGTTACCAGATTACTAGTGCTAATTTTATAAGCATGCTTTTTAGGCAGACGTCAATGTCCTATAGGCATGGTTTCTAACAGTTCGGATATATTTTATATAATTATCCCTACATGCATGTCATCTAAGTATGATAATAACAAAATGACTGATTAATTGATTAGAATCCTATAGTCATGATATCTAAAAGAGGAGCGCGCTAAAAGCAATAGAAAGAATTAATTGTTCAATTAATTGAACACCTATTGACATGGTATCTAGATGGGCAGTAACAAACATGTGTTATTCATCCTATAAACATGTTGTCTAAGTGTTGAATGGAAACAGTGCAGCAATTACTTGAGTCGACATATTTTGACAAGTTAAGTGAAGTGTGTGCGTGATTCATGTAGACATGATTTCTATTGATGTGCAGAAATAAAGCAAGTTTAACAAAATAGCACATAAAGCATGTAGACCTTATAGGCATGTTTTCTACCCTTTCATGCAATATTAGAATACCCCAGCCCCTATTTTAAACTTCCCCATCATTCGTTATTATAAGTTATTACAGCCCGAATGAAATAATACGAATCAAATATGAATAGTTACAGAAGAAGACAACTATAGGCCTAATGATAAGCCTAGTACAGATAACCCAGTGCTTTTTCTAGGCCTTCGACAGCTCTAGTAGGCTCAAAACCCAGCTCATAAGACCAGCAGTAAGTCTGAACCCAACAGCCAAACCCAATATCACATAGAGCAGACACCAAGATCAAACGAAGGATTCACGCATGATTATAAGCAACAGACTATATGCTGAACTAACTTAACAAAGAAGGAAGCCCACACGTTTATTTCTTAAGACTGTAAAGCTAATTAACACCAAGATGTATAGACAAATTCATGTGATGTGTTGGCAGGAGACACACAAGACGAGTTCATGCTTGCATTTTTCAGGTTTAGGGGGACATGAGGGATCATCATAGGATAACATACTATTTCTAAAGAAGTCTCAAACATTAACATGGTCAAAAACAACTCAAGCCAATTTCAAGTAAGGGGTCTAATTATGAAAGCTGATGGATCAACAGAGAACAGCCTTAAAAGAGTAGTTTTTGCATAAAGAATGACAATATAAGTTCATAACAAGTGAAAGAGTAGCATGTTCAACATTAGCATAATTGAGGAGACATATCACTTACATTAACATCGCAAGCATACATGCTTAGTTTTCAAAACAACAAGATTATAGTAAAGATCGAATTAGCCTAAAAGAGACTCAAAACTAGGAATTTAAGACATAAAGGTCTAACAAAGTTATAGTCAGAGAATGGTAAGTAAACAAGCATGTAGGCATCGTTTATAACAGTCGATAAGAATCCTAATCACAAAGATTTCCAAGTCCAAAGATCATGGCAGGAAGATATGTCAATCTTAAGGTCAGAGGATAGACAAACTTCAGAACTTAAGCCAGTAATGATGATAAAACTAAGTGTATTGGGGTTTAACTAGAAACCTGGGCAATACTGAAGACGCAGGATTGACCAAATATCAAATTAGCAATACGTTAGGCTAAAACATTGAGACAGTAATGGACACATAAGATTCATGTAAGCATAAGAGCAGTAGAACATGCATGAAAGATTCATTAGAAAGAAATTCACTCAAACAAATTCTAGGTAGGAGATAACATCGTTAAGAATGCAGGAAGCCAAGGCAATGCATGAGGAGACGCTTTTGAAAAGCACCTAGTAATCAGAATAGCATAACCAGCTGAGAATAATCATAAATCATTCAATTGCGCACATATAACAGGCATGAAATCAGAATTCAAGTAGGTTTAGCCACTAAAAGAAAAGCATTGGGATGTAGGATAATGATAAGACAAACATGAATACGAAAAGAGACAACCTATATCATATTGGTTCACAAAAGACTGATTGACTTGGATGCAGACAAAAGTGAGTAAACTAGCAAGAGTCCCATTACTCACCAATTTGCAGAATTAACGAGCTAGTAAGGTAGAGATTAAAAGCTAACAAATTGCTTATCAGTAACACGGAAAGAACAGTAGAAACCTACAAAGTTCTCAGTGCGCCAGAGTTTCCAAGGGCTTTAGGTGAACCCCGAGCAGTGCTCGCACTGAGAGGTCGAATAATTGAATTTCGGTGGCCTTGGCTTCCAGCCGACCAAGAGCTCGAATTTCAGAATAGTATAGGACTTAGTGAGAGTAAGAATATAGTGCTTAAGGTCTGTCTTAGGGGATTTGGGGAAGGGTTTATATAGTAGCAGAAATTGAAAGAACAAACATGGAAAATAATCAATTAAGTGCGAATAAGGAAAGAAAATATCACATGCAAATCAAAATCAGTAAAGGAGATGGAGAGTTTCAAACGCTAGTTAGGGTTCAATGGTCTACAAATCAATCCAAAAGTTCAAATCGTTCTTCGTGGAGCGTATATAGACTGAATAATGCCCAAAATCAAAGGTTCGAGCCATTCCGGGCTGATCTAGGACGTAACCCTGATTCTTGAGTTGCCAACATATCCCTTGTGTTACGATAATCAGGCCATGTATAGTTCTGGATCCAACGGCAAACGAAACCGATGAAGTTGTTATAAGGGTGGTCGTGTGTTTCAAAAAGTATCTTTTGGATATAGTAGTGTCATGAGTAACAGATTATTTCAGGTGGAGCTATGAATACGGATTTGAACATTACGGATGTATAAGGAAGATATTTGAATGGTTACAGAACAAAAGGTAATCAATAGCTGATCATCGGTTACGTTTGAGGTGATCAAAAGATGTAAATGTTGTGAACGGAAATCGGAGCAAGAATTGCTCTTGTTTGTAGAACGGTTACCTCCCTAGTTACCTGTAAAACTTAAAACATGATGCATCCGAATATATACGGGGTTATTGCAAAAATTTAAGCATGATGCAAATTCCCTTCAGACCATGAGAGTTGTCTTTGGACGATGAGGATGATGTCCTTAAACTATGACATCCTAGGCCATTAAGCGTATGATAAGGGATTGATAGGCTATGGAATGGTGTCCTCGGACCATGAGGATAGTGCCTCTAGACTATGACGCCTTTGAATAATGATATGCAATTTCGAGAGATTCTTCAGCCATGGCATGATGCCTTCGGGCTATGAGGATGATGCCCTTAGACTATGGCTCCTTCAGATTATATGGTGATGTCCCAGCCCATGAAATGCAAAGATGTGGTGATATCGATTGTTTGATAGAGGAGACAGGTAATGCTTAGTCATATGGGAGAACGAGACGAGACAAGGCTTAGTCTTGTATGAAATGAGGGCAGTGCTTAGCCTTACGCAGTATGGAGGCAGTGCTTAGCCTCATGCAGAGAATGGAAACGGTGCTTAGTCTCATCCTAAGAAAGGCAGTGCTTAGCCTTATGAAATAATGGAGGTAGTGCTTAGCCTAATGCAAGGAATGGAGACAGTGTTTAGTCTCATGCAAAGAAAGCCAGTGTTTAGCCTTATGCAATAATGGAGGCAGTGCTTAGCCTCATGCAAGGAATGGAGACAGCGCTTAGTCTCGTGCAAGGAAAGGCAATACTTAGCCTTATGCAATAATGCAGGCAGTGCTTAGCCTCATGCAAGGAATGGAGACAGTGCTTAGTCTCGCGCATAAAAGTCGTTGCTTAGCCTTGTGATAGTGGAGGAAGTTCTTAGCCTCATGCAAGGAATGGAGACAGTGCTTAGTCTCATTCAAGGAAAGGCAATGGTTAGCCTTATACAATAATGGAGGCAGTGCTTAGCCTCATACAAGGGGTGGAGGCAGTGCTTAGTCTCATACAGGAAAGGCAGTGCTTAGCCTCATGCAAGTAATGGAGACAATGCTTAGTCTCATGCAAGGAAAGGCAATGCTTAGCCTTATGAAATAATAGAGGCAGTGCTTAGCCTCATGCAAGGAATGTAGATAGTGATTAGTCTCATCCAATAAAGGCAGTGCTTAGCCTTATGCGATAAGGGAGGCAGTGCTTAGCCTCATGCAAGGAAAGTCAATGCTCAGCCTTATGAAATGGTGAGGGCAATGTTTAGCCCTATGCGGCAAAAGAAACAATTAAATATGGGGGGGAAAAGTGATTCTTGGCTTGGTGCGTTTGTGCTTGGTGACTTCTATCGGTGTGAAGATAGTGAACTTGTTTTATGTATATATTTGTGGACATTCTTGTTATGTCCATTGTGCCGGCACCCAAAGAAAAATTGTGAGTTTTGAAGGGGGGAGGTTGGTTCGTGCTCTATATTCCTTGCTTTGGCTTTGCTCCTGTTTTGATGTCCTGTTTGAGTCACCCTGGGTAACGTCCAGCTACTACAAAAAATGGAAATTTCGAAAAATATACATTTGTGATAAATCATTTATATAAAATGTAGTTGTTCAAAATATGTGATAATGCATGAAAGCAAATAATTTTGTCGAATCGGTGATTATGTCTGTCACATGATGGCATTGGCTGGACTTGCTTCGGAATTTTTAGGATCCTCCTCAAAATTCTGCCCCAGTTTCTGGTACTGGGAGTGATACATTCCTTGGTGATCCTAAATACGATAAGATGGGGCAAACTCGAGATCTTGCCCCTGTTTCTGACCATAGGGGATTTTATTATGATGTGACCGAACCCACAGGGCTGCCTACGTATCCCCTCTTAAACGGGAATCAGGTCAAGCGTAGTTCAGGTTACATCAAATAGAAAGTGGAAACATAGTCTTAAACATAATATCTATTGACTGCATTCGAATTGATAGGTTTTGGCCATATCTCTCCATCCATATCTGCAAGTATAAGTGCTCCTCCTGTCAGTATTCGGTGAACAATGTAAGGGCCTTGCCAATTCGGTGAGAATTTCCCCTTTAGTTCATCCTGATGTGGGAAGATTCGTTTCAGCACCAATTGCCCTGGTGTGAATTTCCTTGATCTAACCTTTTTATTGAAAGCCCTTGCCATTCTATTCTAGTAGAGTTGACCGTGACACACTACGTTCATTCTTTTACCATCAATGAGAGCTAGTTGTTCGTATCACTTCTGTACCCATTCCGCGTCGCTAAGATCTGCCTCTTGTATGATTCTTAAGGAAGGGCAGTGGATTGTGAATCCACCACGCGCGGGTTCAATCCCCGTCGAATCTCCACTTCGGCAAGGATAACGACTTCGGTGCCATAGACCAGTAGGTAGGGGGTTTCCCCAGTTGATTTACGAATGGTGGTGCGATACCCGAGCAAAGCAAATAGTAGCTTCTCATGCCATTATTTATAATTGTCCACCATTTTACTCAATATCTTCTTGATGTTCTTGTTGGCGGCTTCCACTACTTCATTCATTTGCGGCCTGTATGCTGTAGAATTTTGATGCTTGATCTTGAATGTTTCACACATAGCTTTCATCAAGTCACTGTTGAGATTTGGGGCATTGTCAGTAATGATTGACTCAGGTACTCTAAATCGGCAAACAATGCGGTCCCGGACAAAATTTGCTATGACCTTCTTAGTTACAACCTTATAAGACGTGGCTTCAACCATTTTGTGAAGTAATCTATAGCCACCAAAATGAACCTGTGTCCGTTCAAAGCAGCGGGTTCAACTAGTCCGATGACATCCATGCCCCAAGCAGATAAAGGCTAGGGTGAACTCGTTGCATTGAGTTCGATGGGCACCACTCGTATCATATCAGCATGTATCTGGCATTGGTGACACTTTTGAACATATTTGATACAATTTGTTTCCATAGTCATCTAGAAATACCCTGCTCTTAATATCTTCTTGGCCAGAAATGAAACCATTCATGTGAGGTCTGCAAGTTCCAGCATGTATTTCTTTGAGCAATCTAGATGCCTCCTTGGCATCGACACATCGCAACAATCCCAAATCAAGAGTCCTTCTATATAGAATTCCTCAACTTTGAAAGAAATGGTTGGCCAATCTTCGAAGCGTGCGCTTCTAAGTGTGTGTAGCGTTCTCTGGGTATTCCCTTTTTTCAAATATTCCTTGATATCATGGAACCATGGATTTTCATTGAACTCTTCTTCAACATGAGGACAATAGGCTGGCTGCTTACGAAATCCTATTGGGATAGGATCGATGAAATTCTTGTATGGATGTTGTATCATGGATAACAAGGTAGCTAGTGCATCTGTGAACTCGTTGTGGATCTGTCTGAATTTTGCAACAGTGATAAGATGGATATCTGAGCGGGAGTCTTGTTTAGGTGGTCAACAACGGAGTATTCCCTTGCTTGTATCTTCCTCCAATGATCGCCAGTGCCAGTATCAATAACAGGCGGCTTAGGTGCAGCTTCTTTGCTCGTTCCTCCCACATTCCCAAGTGTGTAAACTCTGCCAGTTCTAGTCATACCTTGTGCGGCACCTATTTCTTCCATTTTGGCTTTTCCCTTTCTTCTTGCTTCCGTAACATAATCTCATGGGACGGCATCAGACTCGTAAGATGGTGTGGGAGCTACTATTATAGTGAAGGGTGTAGCTACCTTGACCTCAAATGGCATCTGGGTTTGTACCACAACTGGCGTGAGGGTGAACAAAGATGTTTTAGGAGTGTCTCCCTCTTGAATGAGTCCGATGGACCCTTCATGGTCCTATTTCTCATCAGTTTCTATCACGTTCACCCCCTCACCCCTGTGATCCGGGAGAGGGTTATTGCAGACATTTGGTGCAGCTTCCTTTGCTTGTATAACCTTAGTGTCGATCAGTGTCTGAATCTTGTCTTTCAACGTGCAGCACTCTTCAATGGTATGACCCTTCATTACTGCATGATAGGCACATGTTTTGTTGGGATTGATCCACTGGGAAGGATTCTCAACAACAAAGGAAGAGGGGTGACATAACCAGCAGCCTTCAGTCTCTCATACAGTTGGGCTATGGTTTTAGCAATTGGGGTGTATTGTCTAGGAGTTCTGCGGTCGAAATTTGGATGTGTATTTGGGTAATTTTGGCCTGCGAGTGGAGGTGAATGGTAATATACAGGCTGTGTATTGTAGGTATGGTAGGTGGTGGTAGGGTATTGGTATTTTTGGGGTAAGGGTTGATATGTGGGTGGAGGTGTTTGGTATGTGAGAGGAGACTTAGTGCCATGGGCTACCATCACAACACCCACTTCTTTCTTCTTTGAGATACTTCCTGATTGCAAGGCTTTATTTGTGGCTTGCAGCGCCTCAAAATTAGTCACCATCCCATTGTTGATTCCTTCTTCTATCCTCTCTCCCTACTTGATGATGTCTGAAAACTTATGATTCTCGATGACCATCAACCTTTCATAATACTGCAAATATTGAGCTCTAATAAAGAACTTGTTCATTTGTTCTTCTTCAAGTGCTGGCCTTACCTTTGCGTCCTCTGATCTCCAACGAGTGGCATACTTGCGGAAGGTTTTTGTCGGCTTCTTCTTGAGTTTTTGGATATAGAAAATGTCTGGCGCATTCTCTGTGTTGAACCAGAACCTGTCCATTAAATCTGATGCTATACTTACCCAGCTTGCCCATTTCTTTGGGTTTTGACTGATATACCAAGACAAGGCATCTCCTGTACTAATTCGCATGAACAGTTTCATGTGGATTTGTTCATTCTTACGTACTCATACAGGCTTGTCTCAGTAGGTTCTCAGATGCACTTTCAGATCAACAGTGCCATCGAACATTTTAAACTTGGGAGGTTCGTAACCCTTCGGCAATTCCACATCTGGATGAATACTCAAATCTTCATAGTTTAGACCTTCAACGCCTTTCCCACATTCAACACTCTAGACTCTCCCTATAAATTCCTTGAGTTCTTGTGTCATATTTCAAATGAGCAGGTCCTTCTCAGTTGGCTCAGGTATATATAAGGTTTGTTGAGGGGTATGGGGTAAGGTTTCCACATATATCGGATTACTTTGATGAGTTCCAGGAACTTGGGTATATGGGTGATAGTTGGTTGAGTTTTGGGGATCGGGAGTAGGCTGTGGTGCATATTTGTCACCCCCCAAAACCGAGGAGCGCGACCGACGCTCAACCGAGTGAACCCAACCAAGCAAGCCTGTTAAATTTCATTCTACCCCAACTCATCCACGAGTGGAGATGATACATATTTTCATTAATTAGACAAAAAGGTGTTCATGTCTATAATACCAATTCATTACCAATAGTTTCATCATTTTTAAAGACTCAAATGGAAAAATAATACATCCACAACATAACATATTTTGACTTTCCCAGCACTAATACACAACCCACACTATGTCTACGGAGCCTCTATAGATAAAGAAGAGTACAATGATAATGCCGGCAACAAGACCCCGGCTATACCTCAAATAGAATATACAAAGTACAAAGATACATGACCCCGGGATCAAGTGGGGCTCACCAAGTCAGCTAGGAAGAGGGTGTACTGCTATCACTGATCAATATCTCCTGATGTGGAACCACCTGCATCCATTTAAAGATGCAGCACCCCCGGCAAAAGGGATGTTAGTACCGTCGAATAGCACTAGTATGTATAACTAAACACCCTCTTGATAGAATGATAAATAATACAAACATGATTATCATAATATCAATGAAAGCCTTAATCAACATCAAACCTCAACTTAAGATCAAGACAGTGTTCAAATTAATTTCCATATCTCACATTGGGAGATGTTTAGCATCGATATACCGTTGTTCACAATACCATTATTCCCAATACCAATATCCACAATACCAATACCATTGTACTTTCAGCACGGAGTCCGATCACGACCCGATCGGCTAGGATATCTAATTAGAGACATCAACCACAATTTCTTTCAGTGTCAGTACCACCGTCATTAACACGGAGTCCGATCACGACCCGATCGGCTAGGTTATCCATTAGGGACATCTACCACAATCACAATATCAATTATAATTTCCAGCACAATCACCACCATGTGTGCGGCATGGTGTCCGATCATGACCCGACTAGCTAGGCTGTCTTATTCGAGACATCAACCTTTTTATATCAATCATCGCATTTCAAACTTCTTTTACATCTTTTCATCTCATTGGCACTAGTGTCCAAAATTATAAAATCATTCTTGGCACGTTGGCCGTATTTAGTATTTCATGCTCACCTTTTCAATTTCAAATATCATCATCATCAACAACAACAAATACAATTCAAATCAAGGTATGTATTATACATGTGAGCAATTTAGAGTCTAAGGCACATAGAGATATTTCAAAATATTTGGTACAATAGCCTTCGTTTGAACTTGACTTGAAGTCGAAACATTATTAATGCACAACCCATATTTTAACACATCCTCAATTGATAACATAACATGAATAAAGCATTTGAGATACTTGTCGAATATATATCTTTCAACCCAATCTTACTCGGAATAGCCAGTTTTATAATGAACCACTCTGGACTTACATATTTTTCATGAATATTGTGTTATTCAATTCTAAGAGAAGAGTTTAGCCAACATACCTCAATTGAGCTTCCTTAAACTCTAAAATATTTCGGAATTCTTTGCAACTTCAATCTATTGAATAAATATAACAAATTGAATCAAAATTAGGAAGATGATTATAGTTCTAGCTCATTTGAGCATTTTATCAAACACTAGGTGTGCATTAAAGTTTCAAGGTCCTTTTATGGAGGATTCCATCATCCCACAACCCAATCTTTACCATTTTTAGCTCAACAATCTTACTACACTCTTTGATAACACATGCATGTAAAATAAAACAACTCTCATGCCCCAAAACCTATCTTGCTAGTTACCCACTTCTAGACAAAATTCGAAATTGAGGGTTAGGGTGTAGAATCTTACCTCTAGGATGAATACCTAGTGAGTTTCCCTTCTTAATCTTCCATAACTTGAGCAAGAATTGAAGAACAATTATTGAAGAACACCTTCTCACTCTAGGGCACTCTCTCTCACTCTAAAATGCCAGATTATAGCTCAAAAATTACCCAAAGAGTGTATTTAACAAAGTAGGATCGGGTTTTAAAAACCCAAAAATGGAGCTTCGGAACAAGGTTTGCGATTTCATATGCGATCGCATAATCATTATGCGGACCACATATCGGTCGCATAATTGCTGACCAAAACGACCAAAAATTTGCCTGTGTTTGCGGTCACTATGCGGTCTGCATAACTGTTATGCGGTCGCATAATGACCCACAGAACAGTTATGTGATTGCACTCAAGCTGACCCTCTTCTGCCTCACTTTTGCGACCATTATGCGGCCCGTAGAGTGATTATACGGTCGCATAATGGACCGCATAAGCACGCTCTTCCACCAAAAATTTTCCTTTACTTTCTAGTGCATTGTTCAACCCAAAAAGTTTGAGCCGAAACATTATTTTCTTTTGCAAAAAGTTTACGGGGCCTTACAATTTTGGGGAGTGTGATAAGTAGTGGTTTGCGGGTATTGAGTTGGATGATGGTGGTGGGTTAAGGTTCTAGGGAGGTGCGGGATTATGATACTAGTGTGGTGTGGGAGGATTCAGAGCTATGGGTGGTGGATTATGGTATTGTGTGTTTTGTGGCGGTGTTTGGTTTTGGGTAGTTGGTATTTTGCTGGTTGATGTCGGGAACATTGAGAGTAAGGGAAATGTTTGCCAAACTTCTTTTACATCTTTTCATCTCATTGGCACTAGTGGCCAAAATTATAAAATCATTCTTGGCACATTGGCCGTATTTAGTATTTCATGCTGACCTTTTTAATTTCAAATATCATCATCATATTAACAACAAATACAATTCAAATCAAGGTGTGTAGTACACATGTGAGCAATTTTGAGTCTAAGGCACATAGAGATATTTCGCAAAATTTAGCATAATAGCCTTCGTTTGAACTTGACTTGAAGTCGAAACATTATTAGTGCACAGTCCATATTTTAACACATCCTCAATTGATAACATAACATGAATAAAGCATTTGAGATACTTGTCGATTATATATCTTTCAACCCAATCTTACTCGGAATAGCCAGTTTTATAATGAACCACTCTAGACTTATATATTTTTCATGAATATCGTGTGATTCAATTCTAAGAGAAGAGTTTAGCTAACATACCTCAATTGAGCTTCCTTAAACTCTAAAATGTTCCGAAATTCTTAGCAACTTCAATCTATTGTAGAAATATAACAAATTGAATCAAAATTAGGAAAATGATTATGGTTCTAGCTCATTTGAGCATTTAATCAAACACTAGGTGTGCATTAAGGTTTTAAGGTTCTTTTATGGAGGATTCCATCATCCCACAACCCAATCTTTACCATTTTTAGCTCCACAATCTTCCTACACCCTTTGATAATACCTGCATGTAAAATAAACAACTATAATGCCCCAAATTTATCTTGCTAATTACCCAATTCTAGACAAAATTCGAAATTGAAGGTTAGGGTGTAGAATATTACCTCTAAGATAAAGACCTAGTGAGTTTCCCTTCATAATCTTCCAAAACATGAGCATGAATTGAAGAACAATTATTGAAGAACACTTTCTCACTCTAGGGCACTCCCTCTTTTTCTAAAATGTCAGATTATAGCTCAAAAATGTCCCAAAGAGTATATTTAACGAAATAGGGTCGGGTTTTAAAAACCCAAAAATGGAGCTCCGGAACAAGGTCCACGATCGCATAATCAATATGTGGACCGCATATTGGTCGCATAATTGCTGACCAAAATGACCAAAAATCTGCCTGTGTTTGCGGTCCGCATAACTTTTATGCGGTCGCATAATGAACCACAGAACAGTTATGTGGTCGCATAGTCGACCGCATAATTTCATCTAAGCTGACCCTCTTCTGCCTCACTTCTGCGGCCATTATGCGGCCCGCAGAGTGATTATGCGGTCTCATAATGGACCGCATAAATGCGCTCTTCCACCAAAAATTTCCCTTTACTTACCGGTGAATTGTTCAACCCAAAACGTCTGAGCCGAAATATTATTTTCTTTTGCAAAAGTTTTACGGGGCCTTACATTCTCCCCCACTTAGGATCATTGGTCCTCGAATGAGGGTCAAAATCTATTATTAGCATCTTATGCAACTCAGTTTTTCATACCACACACCAGCAGTACCAAATTTGACTAACTCCCTATATTTCCAAAACTTTCGCCAGAGTTTCCCTTGTAACTAGGCCTATCCACATGCCAGAGAGCCCCAGAAACACATTCTAACAACATATACATAATCCAACGACGTAAAATAATATAAAACAACACCAACTGTGGCCTTATAAAAAATATTTTTCTAGAAAGAAACACCCTTACCACCAATTGTACAAATGATACATAATTCATAGAAAGCAACTCGTAGAATTTTCATAGTTCACAACCTTATAAATACATGGCTATTCAAACAAATAAGGATACTTTTTCTTCATTTCCTCCTCGGCCTACCAAGTAACCTCTTCAACTTGTTCGTTTCGCCATAGCACTTTCACGGATGTAATTTCCTTATTTCTCAATTTTCGGACTTGCCGATCAATAATAGAAACTGGAATCTCTTCGTAAGTCAATTTCTCATTTACCTCAATAGTCTCAACCGGAACAATGAGTGTCGGATGTCCAACTACTTTCTTTAACATAGACACATGAAACACCGGGTGTACTAATGACATCTCAGGTGGTAGCTCAACCTTGTACGCTACCTCACCGATCCTCTGAATGATTTTGTACGGTCCGACATACCTCGGACTCAATTTTCCTTTCTTACCAAATCGCATTACACCTTTCATGGGGGAAACTTTCAAGAATACCCAATCATCTTCTTTGAACTCCAAATCCCTACGACAAACATCCGAATAGGATTTCTGATACCAAGTTTCTCACGCCCCAAAACTTCCAAAACTTGAGCAAGAATTGAAGAACAATTATTGAAGAGCACCTTCTCACTCTAGGGCACTCTCTCACACTCTAAAATGTCATATTATAGCTCAAAATGGCCCAAAGAGTGTATTTAATAAAATAGGGTCAGGTTTTAAAAACCCAAAAATGGAGCTCCGGAACAAGGTCTGCGATCGCATAATCAATATGCGGACCGCATATCGGTCACATAATTGCTGACCAAAACGACCAAAAATCTGCATGTATTTGTGATCACTATACGGTCTGCATAACTATTCTGCAGTCGCATAATGAATCGCAAAATAGTTATGTGGTCGCATAGTCGACCGCATAATATCATCCAAGCAGACCCTCTTCTGCCACACTTCTGCGGCCATTATGCGGCCCGCAGAGTGATTATGCGGTCGCATAATGGACTGCATAAATGCGCTCTTCCGCCAAAAAATTTCCTTTACTTTCTGGTGCATTGTTCAACCGAAAAAGTCAGAGCCGAAACATTATTTTCTTTTGCAAATATTTTACGGGGCCTTAAAATTTTGGGGAATGTGATAAGTAGTGGTTTGCGGGTATTTAGTTGGATGATGGTGATGCAGTTGAGGGGTTTGCATTGGTGGTGGGTTAAAGTTCTGGGGAGGTGCGGGATTATGATACTGGTGTGGTTCGGGAGGATTCAAAGCTATGGGTGGTGGATTCTGGTTTTGTGTGTTTTGTGGTGGTGTTTGGTTTTGGGTAGTTGGGTTTTGCTAGTTGATGTCGGGAACATTGAAAGTGAGGGAAATGTTTGCCAAATTTCAGACCTGCTCAAGCTCGCCCTGTAGATCTAGGATTTTCTGGTCCAAATGTAAGACCAATACATTCTGCCCCGGGGTGCTTATACCATCTGAAGTTTCAACATTTTCCACCACAGTACCATTATCTTTCTGGATACCACTTAAATCACCCATCTTCCCTTTGCCCCTACCTTTGCTTTTCGGGTCGCTAGGTGGAGGAGGAGGAGGAGGAGGACCTCTGATCTAGTGTGGTATGCTGATGATGCCAGTATGTACGAACCAACTTTTGGGAGTGCGAATAAATAAAGAAATAAAAAGGTAACCAAGTCAGTAAGGTGAAATAAAAGAGTATTTGCAATATTTAAACATGTTCACAAAACTCATGCAATAATTCGCGTAGTAATTTGGGGACCTCATTATGCCTGAGTGAGACCTAAGCGACACATAGACTTGGAGAAAATTGATGCCAACGTTTGCTTCATTTCATTAGTGCAATAATAAGCCAAAACAATCTTTTACTAAATCGACCATAATAAAATCACTAATGGCATTAAGCCTTATTACATCAAAATCTAATCTAGACTAGAAAGCAGTAAACAACATTATCTCCTAATCTACTTGGTTCATGAAGTACCTTCTCCATGCTTAGCTCTCTCGACCCCATCAATCATGTTTCCCAAATTGTGCATGTCAAGCAACAGGTAAGCCTTTGCCAACTTTCCTCCTTGATCGTGGCCCATGCCTTGACAATCCCAAAGTCTCTTTCTCATCTTCCCTTTTATCTCCATCAGTCCTTGCTCCAAGTATTCTAATCTTTCTATCGACTTAGTGGCAATCTTTATCCATTCCCTTATCACCTCCATGATTACTTTGTGCTACTCTAGATGCTTCACTTCAGACTCGAACACCCTTTTGCGTAACCTCTTGTACTTTTTCTGTGCCTCAGCCACTTCATCTATGATCCTATCCTTCATATTGACTCCTTGTTTGACATCCCCAGCTACTACGTCGTCTTCCAGCCATGATAGATAGTAGTAAATATGGCCGGCGTGATACCTTTATGGCTCAATAGTTCTCATTCCACGGTGATCTTTTGGTTCCACACATGTTGCACTTAGAACTTAAATGTGATGACATCTCCCTTGAAATCTGCCTTGTACTGAACCATGTCGGAAACTCGAGGTATGACTTATTTTCTTCCAGCTTGCCTCATTACCTTAATAGGAGCATAAGGGTAGATGCCTCGCAGCCCAATCAGTACCAAGTGAGTAGTTCCTTTTGATCTGATGATGAACTCACTACTAGGAAACCATACAAACATCCAATGCACTTGCTCGTCTGTTAGATTGCTGAAGAAACGCACGCAGCCTACAGCATTTCCAAGCTTTGCAAACCTGTCCGGGATAAATGTCATTTTCTTTGGGTGATGATTGGCTATGTAGTCATTTAGTGGCCTTCACAAAAGCTGTTGATGATACTCATACCTTTGAAAGTGTTTCAGCAGCCAAACTTGTAGCAATAGATTACAACCCTCAAAGTGCTCGAACCCATGCTTGCACCGATTTAGAGGACGGAACATCTCAGCTAAGATCATTGGGATGATAGTATGCGGTTGTCCTTCGATGACATCCATTAAGGTCCTGGCGACCATGGCTAAGAGAGAGTGAATCATTTCTCCTTGTATTGGAAAGATCAACAACCCCAAGAAGCAGACAATGAAAACATAAACCCGGCGATGCACCCATCCCAAAGAAGTAATGGATAGTTCATCATGATGAAGACGAAATGATTTGCTAAGCCCATAACACTCGTAGAGAAACTCAAAAGGGATGTATGATTTCTTTAAACAGAGCAGTTCATCATTCTTCTTAAAACCCAACATTTTCAGAAAACCGTGGGAGTGTGATTATTTGGCACCATTAGTCCCGGACTATCCCATGGTAACTTGGCAAAACCCTTTTTTTCTTCTACGAGAAGAGTTATTTCTATATTTCCAAATCGAAAAACAGCTCTTTTCTCGTCCCAGAACATGGTAGCGGCCTCGATCAGTTCCCTAATTGGTCGAATGTTCAGCAAAGAGGTGTCGCCAGAGTTCATAGACTTTTCTAGATATTGTCATGGGTATACTGACTGTACAATCTCTTTGTGTGTATACTCTTATAGATCATCGTTCCACCTTGTCATACATCACTCCTTGTGTTGCTATGGGATTCAGGATAGAATCGGAATAGCTTCATGAGCCTTTCTCTGTATCTACTCCAATTGGTGAGTCTATTTTGGTTACGCGGTTTTGTGGGGATTGTACTGTCATTATTCATGGTCGAGACACCACGACCGATCTCGTTGAATTTATAATCGTAGATTTTGGCATGATAATGGGGATGGACTAGCTTCACTCATGTTATGCCAAGCTTGATTGTCGAACCAGAACTGTTAGGTTTGAATTTCCAAATGAGTCAGTAATTTAGTGGAAGTGGGATGATGTCATGCCAAAGGGTAGTTTTTTTCTTACCTTAAGGCAGCGAAGATGATCAATAAGGGGTGTATTTACCATTTTGTCCGGGTTACAGACACCGATGCTGAGGTCCCTACACTTGAGTCTGTGCTAGGTGTGAATGAATTTCCAGGGGTCTTCCCTAATGAGCTCCCTGGGATCCCATCAGACAGGGAGATTGATTTTTGGATCGATGTGATGTCAGGCACACAACCTATATCTATTTCACCCTACAGAATGGGGCTTGCAAAATTGAAGGAACTGAAGGAGCAGTTGAAGGATTTTCTAGAGAAGGGTTTCATCTGCCCGAGTGTGTCGCCTTGGGGCACACCTATTCTCTTTGTAAGGAAAAAATATGGGTCACTGAGAATGTATGTTGACTATGGGAAGCTCAACAAGGTCACAAATAAGAACAAATACCCGCTGCCGAGGATAAACAATTTGTTTGATCAGTTATAAGGTGCTAAGTACTTCTCTAAGATTGACTTGAGATCGAGGTTTCACCAATTGAAGATTAGTGAGCAGGATATTGCGAAAATAGCTTTCAAGACCCGGTATGGGCACTTTGAATTTTTGGTAATGTCTTTCAGGCTAACGGATACCCCGACAACTTTCATGGGTCTTATGAATCGAGTCTTCAAGCCTTTCATCGAATCTTTCGTGATAGTGTTCATTGACGACATCCTTGTATATTTGTGAAGTTGAGAGGACCTTCCCGATCATCTTAGGGCAGTTTTTCAAACTCTGAATCTGCACAAAATGTATGCAAAGTTTTCGAAGTGTGAATTTTTGTTTAAATCTATCACTTTCTTGGGTCATGTCATCTCTAGTGAGGGGATCAAGGTTAATCCTCGGAAGATCAAAGCTATGAAAATTGGCCTAGACATACAACTCCAACGGAGATTCGTAGTTTCTTGGGCTTAGCTGGGTATTACAGGAAGTTTGTGGAGGGGTTAACTACTCTCGCCTCTCCATTCACAAAAATTGACGCAAAAGGTGGTTAAGTTCCAATGGTCAGATGCTTGCGAAAAGAACTTCCAAGAATTGAAGTCAAGATTGACTACTGCACCGGTGTTGACCTTACCAAAAGGTATAAATGGGTTTGTGGCATATTGTGATGCTTTAAGGATCAGACTTGGGTGTGTATTGATGCAACATGGCAAGGTGATCGCTTATGCTTCTAGGCAACTCAAGAATCGTGAGAAGAGTTATCCAACATATGGCTTAAAGCTTGCGGTGGTGGTATTTGCATTAAAGATTTGGTGTCATTATTTGTATGGGGTCCATGTGGAAATATTCACAGACCATAAGAGTCTTCAATATATTTTCAAGTAGAAGGAATTGAATCTGAGGCAGAGAAGATGGCTCGAGTTACTCAAGGACTACGAAATCGATATTCTATATCATCCAGGAAAGGCTAATGTTATGGCAGATGCTCTTAGCCAGAAATCCATGGGTAGTTTAGCTCACTTGGAGGCACGTCGAAATCCGTTGGCCATGGAAGTTCACCGGTTGGCCGGTTTGGGAGTTCGTCTCATGGACTCTAGCAAAGGCAGGGTAATTGTGAAAAATAAGGCTGATCATAACTTGTAGTAGAGGTCAAGGAGAAATAGTACAATGATTCGTTGTTGGTGCAATTGAAGGAGGGGATTCATAAACCCAAAACCATGGTTTTTTCTCTTGGTATGAATGATGGTACGCTAAGGTACCAAGGGCGATTATGTGTTCCAAATGTTGACGGTCTCCAGGAAAGAATCATGATCGAGGCTCACAGTTCCAAGTATTCCATGCACCCAGGCTCTACGAAAATGTACCATGATCTCAAAGAAGTCTATTGGTGGAATGAAATGAAAAAGGACGTAGCAGACTTTGTGGCTAAATGTCTGGACTGTCAACAAGTGAATGTCGAGCACCAAAAGCCCAGTGGCTTGGCATAGAATATATAAACTCCAATGTGGAAGTGGGAGGTTATCAATATGGACTTTGTGGTAGCTCTACCTCGCACGCCTCGTAAATTTGATTTGATTTAGGTGATTGTAGAACGGATCACGAAATCAGAACACTTCTTACCGGTAAAAGCTACAGACACAGTAGAATAGTATGCTCAATTGGGGTGAGACAGGTTAGCCGATCGGGTAGAGATCAGAATCTATACCGCGCATATGGTTGTGTTGGATTTTATGTCAATACTCATACTTTAGGGTGAGACGGGTTAGCCGATCGGGCAGATATCGGACTTCGTGCTTCAAGAATAGTGGAGTATCGGTGCTTAAGATCTCCCAACCTAAAATATTGATTAATTCTTGAAGATTTACCTCAATCTTGAATTGGAGTTTTAATATTATTTAGATTTCTCATTGATTTCATGTTCCGCTTCTTTTGTACTGTTACTCTATTCATGGAGAGGGTGTTTATCTTTACATACCAGTACTATTCCATGTGTACTAACATCCCTTTTGTCTGGATGCTGCATCTTTAATGGATGCAGGTGGTTATACTGCAGGCGACATAGATCAGTAATTACGGTACACCCTCTTCTCAGCTAGCTTAGTGAGCCTCACTTCATATCGAGGTCTTGTATCTTTTGCTTCTTGTGCATAGTGTTTTGGGGTATAGCCGGGACCTTATTGCCGACACTATCATATTACTCTTTTGTATCGATTAGAGGCTCCGTAGACATAGTGTGGATTGTAATCTGATTTGGGAAAGTCAAACTAGAAATGTTGTACTTGTAACACATGTTTCTACTTCTAAGCTACGAATGTGTAATGTATTTTGAGAAATTGTAAATGGTGTTTCTAAAAGAAATGAAATTGGTGTTTTACATGTTACTCTTTTATTGTCTAACTCGTGATATTCATCTTCGCATTATTCATGGTCAAGATTGGGTAGAAAGCATCAAGTACGCTTGCTTGACTGGGATATCTCGGTTGAGCATCGGTCGCGCTCCCCAAGGTCGGGGCGTGACATATATTTTTCGCAATAGCAATGTAATTATGAAATGACCACTTCTTTCAATTTGATATTGTATATGTGGTTGGTTGTTTATCTGGCCTCGGTGACATGGAGAGTGTTTGATGCAAGTGAAAAAAAAGGGACATCCAAGTTATAACTGATTAGTAAGCCACTTATATTATTTTAAGTTCCCATAGTTTGTTAACTTCCTAAAACCAGATATATTTTGTGTACTTTTATTTTGTTATCCAAGTTGTTTATGCATATATCTTTAGATTACATATTAGATGAATCATATGGATTGTTACTCAATTAAATTTTGTTTTATCTTTTTCCATGTATAGTTCTGCAAAATCAAAAATAACTTTGTGGGAGAAATTTGGAGAGAATTTCGAACCATTTCGATACAACGACTCTGGACCGTACATTGTCATAGTAACTTCTAGAATTGTTAAACAATTCATTGGTTTTACAATTGCATTTAATATTAACAGGTGATGTTACTTTCGCCACCACATATGCAAGCAAAATATATGTATATCTATAAATAGATTACATAACAACTTTGATTCAAAAGTTTGGTGCCATATCTCTTGGGGTACAAACTATCGGCAGCTCTAATGTCAATAACATTCCCATTGAGGAAGAGATGTTTCTAAACAGGATGAATATTACTGAGTTGTTGAAGTCTGACTGGAGTGCCGAAATACATGATATTCTCCTATCTCTACTTATTTGTACTTAAAATCTCAATTCTTCAACATGCTTCTACTAATTAGAGTTTTTTATATGCTAGGAATACATTGTTACTGTGAGGGTAAAAATTACAGAAATAGATAACTATTTTTGATTGGTACAATATTTCATGCAACTCGTGTTCTAAGAGGATTGTACCTTCAAATGGTGTCTATACATGTCATTTTTGGGCTAAAGAATGCAAGTTTCCTTTCGTGAAGTAAGGAAGCAATTAATAATGTAAATTTTCTTATATTGTCATTTATTTTAACTGATTGTATAACAATAGGCACAAAATACACGTCAAAGTAAGAGACAAAATTAGGGAGACTACAATGGTCCTATTTAATGTTGTTGCGGAGAAGCTCCTTGATACATCCTCTCACAAGTTGTTCAATAGGCTATCATCTGATAGCAATAATGTACCTCTACAAATTCAGAGCCTTTGTGGCAAGGAATTTGTTTTCAAGATACGATTAAATAATTATAATCTTAAAGAGGGGCTTGAAAATTATACGGTATCCAAGTTGTTCATTCCAGATGAGAATCTGGAATTACAATACACAACAAAGAAATAACAAAAGGTATTATCATATAGATTTTTTCAAATGATAATCCAAATTTATATGTACACTGAAAATGTGCTTATGCAGGGGAAAAAGAATGTTGAGGTTAACATGGAAACAAAACAATTTATTGAAGGAAAGGTAAATTTCTTTACTGTTTTATTTACCGAAATTACAACTACTAATAAAATTAACATATTCAATAGATATGTAAATAATATTTCTTCTGAAAACTATTCAAGTATCTACTAATGTCTATTTACAGATTTTTGAAGACTCTCTAGAAGATCTACATGTCAATGATGGTGCTAACTGTAGGAGGAGAAGAATTTCATTAAGAAAGATTAGGAAAAGAAGAAACCTAATCATACATGACAATGAAGTTATCGGCAACCCTCCGATGAAGTTATCGAGCAAACAACCAAAAAAAGCAAAAAGTAGAGTGTTTATTTGTTGGTTTTAGAACTTTTGATGTTGTTTAAGAGTAGGCAAAATTATTGTATCCTTTTGTGCTTTTCAGTATTAATGTAGAAATTGATCTATTGTTGCAGTTGTTTTTTGCTTAACTTATTGATGTAAACGTGTTTCAGAATAGTATTGTCTCCATGTTATGTCATTGTTCGAATTTAACTTTTAATATATGATCTCACGGGATTAAAACCCACGACCTATACTCATTGGATTTCAACTTTACTACTGAGCAAACTTCAGATTACAAACTATTATAACCTAGGAATTAAACTCTTAATCCCTCACTCATTTGTAATAACTTTATTACAAGACTCTTTGTAATAACTCTATTACAAAGTTCACAACTCGACTAACTCTAGCCAAGACAAAAATACAAGATTTATGGTTTTACAAATGGTTTCCTACACAATGCTTCTAGATAAGCTAAGTAGGAATTACAAATAGATCACTCTAATAAGATACAATACAACTAAGGACATATGGTAATACACTGCTAGAAACTGGTCCTTTGTTCTGTTGTTCTTCGTTCTTGAACCCTTACAATCACTTCCAAGATGGCAGCACACTTGAGAGAGAAGCTTGATCGTTTTCGAAATGTTCAATTATGTATTTTTCCCTTGCTTCATGTTGATAATATACAAGTGATGTCACCTTGATGATGCAAGCAATTATTCGGTACAAGGCATGCTCCATAAAGTGACTGTTGCACTATTTGCACTGTTGCATGTGTGCAGAGAAAATAGTGCAGCGACTTTACAGCTGTGGGGAGTGGACTTGTACTGTCAGCAAGGGAAGTGATGTCCATATGTTCCCTCTATCGTCTATTTGAATCTAGTTGTTAGAACTTGTGGCAGTCTTTGAGACTTGTTGTTCTTGAGCACGTTGAAGATGTGTAACAGGTTCCCGATCTGGTTCTTATCATAAAGTTTTTTAGATCATCAAAATACAAAATGACACATAACTTATCAATTTCCCCCTTTTATGACAAACTTATAATTGAAGTTCCCCCTGAGAACCAGATCTCCATACAATATTTCCTGTAAAAGTATGCTTATTCCCCCTAAGAACCTATTCCAACCCCTGTTCTCCTCTCAATTTTTCTTCCCCCTTTTGGCATCATAAAATGATTATACTAGAGATGGCAATGGGGAGGGGCAGGGCGGGTTTTGCCTTAACCCACAAAATTTTAACCCGCCCTGCCCCACCCCATATATATTTTTACCCGCATCCACCCGCCCCGCATCAACACCCCCGTCCACCCGCACCGCCCCGCCCCACTCTGCAAAATTTTCCCTTTATTATTTCTTCTAATTTGTAATATTTTTATCTTATTTAATTTAATTTTCAATTATATTCCTATATGCACTGCCAATCTAAAAGTTCCTATTGGAATCCAAATTACAAACCAAAGAAGTCCAATTTTGAATATTCATAACTATAAATCCTACTGAATGCTGTTAGTTTTAACTTTTAACAATATTCGGTTTTAAAATTTTTAATATACTTATTTCTGATTTTGCATGCATCAGTATTGGAATTCAATTTGAAATATCAGTATGTCATTTCTAATGATTCAGATGTATCGTACAAGGTAATGAGATTAGATACATAAAAATTGAGTCAACTAATTACATACTCGACTCAGATAAAGTAACTATATAGTTAAAGTGGGATCGACTTTAAAACACTAAAAAAATATAATATAATATTTTCTTCCACATGCAAATAAAAGAAAAATATGTATTTACAGTCAACTAAACAAATGTCCACTATGAAATACATGCCTCATAAAAACCAAATTAGTTTGAGACTAAAATAATCAATGCATAGGAGAAAGGAACCAAAAGTTCAAAACTGAAAAAGTAAATATTTCCAGGTTGTAATAATATTAGCAATATTTGAAACGTTCTAATTTTTCAAATAGTTGAAATATTATAATTTTGCAAAAAGTTAAAACACGCATCCGCACCGCACCCACAAAAGATTTTTTAAAAATTATTTTGACCCGCACCGCACCACCCCGCATATGCTAAAACCCGTACTGCCCCGCATCCGCACCACCCCATTGCCATCCCTAGATTATACACAAGTAATAGGCAAAAAGAAGTCTAGCAAAGTTAACTCATGCCACATGTGTGCACACAACATGGCTAAAAACATAGCGTAAAAGTGTAACATGCATAAAAAAAGACGAGATGCTCATTAATTAAAAAGAGAGGAGAACAGAAATAGTATTACCATTGTTACACAACCATTCACAAAAAAAACTAAAAAGTACCAGCCATAGAAATAACAAAAGAAAGACTAAGATAGGACATACATCATTCAACTGGACACTGGGAAGGGAACTGTTTTAAGGAGCACTAGAAGTAGGAGGCAGGGATGGGGAGGCAAGGGTTCTAAGGAAAATATCCATTCGAGCATTTGTAGATACTTGTTCGTTAAGCAGCCGCTCTTTCGGGTCATCGACCTGTTTCCTGAGATCTGTATTTTCTTTGGGTGAGCAACCTCTGTGCCTTGTGCACTACTAGAACCAGGTGCCTCCTGGGCCTGACTAAGCTGCCCTTCAAGAATGGCATTTCGTGCCTTCAACCTCCTTATCTACTCATTTGCAGCATTCTGAGAATTAATCAATTGAGAGATAGTAGAATTGCTGCCAACAGCTCCTTTCTTATGAGAGATAGTGGTCTTTGAGAAAGTCTGCTTGCGAGTTCCCACTATTGCTTTTCCTAAAGGGACTTTGAAGAAGTTAAACACCCTAGTGAGCAAGAATCCATAGGGCAAACCATGATTTCCATCCTTGAAGTATGCCACTTTATTCATATGCTCTATCATAAGACCAGGCATATTGATAGTGGTGTAGCCATCCAGTGCTTCCATGAGGAATAAGTCTTCTTTTGAAGTAATCGAACGCCTTTCTGCATGTGGAAGCAAGACCTTATTCACCATCTCAAACAGAAGTTGATACACTGGAAGGAGTGCCTTCTTGTGCACCCATTCCCCTTGCTGCACAGCATCATCCTTTAGAATGACACTTTTGAAATTTGAAGAACAGGTCCCCTTAATGGATAAGATCCCTTTAGTAGGCACTCCCAATATATTCCCTAACACAGCCTCGTCCATCACAAAATCTACTCCGTTGACCTTCAAGTGAATGTTATCATCTTCCACTATAAGCATATCTGCGTAGAAGGTACGCACCTCTTCCTCATACACTTTGGGGCTCTTATTGGTGAACAAGTGTGTCCACTTTTGAAACTCCCATATGTCAAACAGTTGTCGCATCCGTGCCATGTCAAGAATGTCAGGTGCAAAGGTTCTCCTTGATAGCACCCTCTGCTTCCTAAAGTTTTCTCTTCCTCCACCTTTTGACACTATCACTTTGGCCTTTTTGGAGGAACCAGGTTCCTCATTGTCACTATCCTTCCTCTACATATACTTCCTCACAGTTTCCTCCTTCTTTGCAGACTTCTCGGAAGATTTTTCACTAGACTTCTCACCCTCAACACTTTTCTCCTCTACAGCTTTCACATATGACTCTTTCCTGGGTTTTGGAGTCACATGTTTCTTAGAGGATTTACAAATTAAGGAAGCAGGTTCCTCATTCACCTCTTCATCGTCAACATCAACAACAAGTGTTGGGGGAACCTTCTCCTCATTTAATAGATTTCTCCATTTTGCCAACCTCCTCCTTTTCTTCTCTTCTTTGTTTTTCTTCAGAACAGTTTCAAGGGCTTCCTTCTTTTGCAGCCTGGTAGTGGGTATTTTAAGAGTGGGTGCTTTTGGAACTGCCCTTCCACTTCTAGCAGCAATGAAGCTTGCTACAGTCACATTATCATAGTATTCCTCAATATTTTCATTTTTCTCTTCAGATAGAGATCTCATCTCAGGAATGACAAAGTTCAACAGCTCAATATCGAAGTGAGGAGAAAGAGCATGATCAGCACTGACTTGGGGTTCCTTTGAGGAGCAAGGGGTTTCATCCCATGTAGGAGCAGAGTGCTCTTCTTGGGTACAGGGATCATGTCCCTCTATTGTTTCCCAGTAGTACTGACATGTGCCAAATTTTCAAGGGGCACCAGTTCCCTACCCCATCCTTGTGACTTTCACCTTCCCCCTGAGGCCTAATTTTCATATTATCACCCTCATAACCACTAACCAAACCTCCCTCTGCAACAATTAGTAACATGTTCTCAATGGCTTCTTGCTCATTTACCCCCAATACAGAGTCAGAGGATACAAGAGGAATATTACATGTAGGATTGGCAATATTCAGATAAAGGTTGGAATGGCCACTGCTGAACCTTCACCACTATGAACCATATATTGTTGGGTATTAGAACTCTCTCAAACTTTTTGACTAGAAACTTCTTGTCCTTCATCTCCATCTACTGTTTCGTCTTCTGCTATTTTTTTCGGTGAGGCAGAAGGAGAGGTCACAACAAAGAACCTTTTGGGGTTCTGAGTCTTACGACTATGGTGAGAACCAGAACTCGATTGGGTTAGAGAGGAAGTAGTAGGTGGTTGTTGGTCTGGTATGGGGTTTTGACTAGGCAACTGTTAGGACTCAGACTCTCGCTCCAGAGCTTCGTGAGATGAAGACACAGTGGGGACGACACTAGTAGTGTTTGGAATTTCTGGATTCTGAGACATAGTGGAGATTGGAAGTAAAGACACGAAAAGAAGAGAGTTTGCTTTAAAAGAGAAAAGGGAATTTTTGGCTTTGATGTGGATAGTGAGGAAAGAGACAGCATTTGGGGTTATTTAGAGGAAGTGAGGGACCGGTTACAAACGGGTATGAATTACTGGGTAGACGGGTCATTCAGTAACGAGTGTGACATTTGAGTTCTAAAGAGATGAGAGAGAGACTGAAAACATTTAATGATGTGGCACTTTTATATCCATTAAAAATGTGCATGAGAGTACAAAGGAACTACTAACCTTAGTCAAGGGAACCAGGTTCCCTGACTTAGTTTTATAAATGTGAGCCTCATCCTTTTACCAAGATGCAACGTTATTAGCTACTTATTTTCTCTATAGTGGCCATGCGTGTTTACCTGTAACGGTATAGAGATGAGTTAGAACTTGCCAGAAAATACTTTTTAGTTGTTTACCTGTTCATTCTTTCATAGCCAATCATTGAGGGACCTGGTGCTCAGTTTGGTTTTATCAACCCCAATGCCAATCGATTCTTTTCAAAATGCTCTCTGCTCAGTGCTTTGGGGAAGATATCTGCTAATTGATTTCCTGTTTTGCAAAAAATCATACATATAAGACCTTTTTCAACATTGTCTACGAGAAAATGATGCCGCACATCAATGTGCTTTGTTCTCTTATGCTGAATCGGGTTCTTTTGCATGTTGAGAGCGCTAGTGTTATCACACAGTAATGGCACACAATCAGAAAATACACCAAATCCTCCAGTTGCTGCTTGATACACAGCAGTTGAGCACAGCAAGAGGCAGCTGCCACATACTCAGCTTTTGCAGTTGAAAGAGCTACAGAGTTTTGTTTCTTTGTACCCCATGAAATCAAACACGACCCCAAAAAATGTGCCATGCCAGATGTGCTCATTCTATCCACCATATAACCAGCATAATCAGCATCAGCATACCCAATTAAGTCAAAATTATCTCCTAAAGGATATTAGAGAACCAGGTCCTGCATTCCTTTGAGATATCTTAGAATCCTCTTGGTAGCTTTCAGATGAGATTCCTTTGGGCTGGATTGAAATCTAGCACATAATCCCACACTAAATACGATATCAGGTCTACTAGCTGTGAGATACAAGAGTGATCCAATGATACCTCTGTACATGGTTTCGTTCATAGGAGAACCAGGTTCATCCATGTCTAGAAGAGTGGCAGTGGCAATAGGAGTATCAATGGTCTTTGAACTTTCCATCTCAAATCTCTTTAGAATCTCTTTAATGAACTTCTGCTGACTTATCATCATTCCCTTAGGGGTTTGCTTAACTTGCAACCCTAAGAAAAAATTCAATTCCCTCATCATGCTTATTTCAAACTTGCTTCACATAAGTTTTGCAAACTCTCCACACAAGGAATCATTTTTTGCACCAAAGATGATGTCGTCAACATAGACCTGCACAATGAGCAGGTTCCTCGCCCTTTTCTTTAGAAATAGGGTGTTGTCAATATTTCCTCTTTTATAGACATTTTCAAGAAGGAAATTGGACAACCTCTCATACCATGCACGAGGGGCCTGCTTCAGTCCATATAATGCCTTGTCAAGTTTAAATACATGTTCAGGATGCTCATGACCCTCAAAACCAGGTGGTTGTTTGACAAAAACTTCTTCCTTTAGATATCCATTCAGAAATGCACTTTTGACATCCATTTGGAACAATTTGAATTCTGTATGAGATGCAAAGGCAATAAGGATTCTGATGGCTTCCATTCGAGCAACTGGGAAAAAAGTCTCATCATAGTCGATCCCTTCTTCTTGATTGTGCCCTTGCACTACTAACCTGGCTTTGTTCCTTGTTGTATTCCCAAATTCATCAAGCTTGTTTCTGAACACCCACCTAGTTCCTACAACTGTTCTATCCGAGGTTCGAGCAACCATGTTCCATACGATGTTCCTCTCAAATTGATGGAGTTCATCTTGTATAGCTGTAATCCAGTTAGCATCTTTCAATGCTTCCTTGATATTTTTGGGCTCAATTTGAGACAGGAAAGCTGAGAAGGTAAGTGAACTTCTTGTCTTTGATCTGGTTTGAATCCATGAGTTAAAAGGAGTGATCACATTTTGGAGAGGATGTGAACTTTTGTGCTTCCAGTTAGACACCTGAATCGCATTGTGGGAAGACCCAGGTTCCTCTGAATGGGATCTATTATTGGTATTAATGGAGGAGTGAGTGCCACTTCTCATCTCAGCATTAGGAGTTCCTTGCACGGCATTAGCAACTCTGTTCTCTACTACAGTTATTGTGTTGGAGGAACCAGGTTCCTCTGTATCAGCTAAAGATTCAGCTGCATCATCTTCACTGGATTCCTTGACTTGACTCATCATGTCAGCCTTTCCATTTGCCATGTCATTGACTTCACCAGGAACCTTTGACTTCTCTCCATCTTGATCAACCTTATCATGTGAATCTTTCCCACATAAGTTGTGTGATTCATCAAAGATCACATGTATGCTTTCGTCAATACATTGAGTTCTTTTGTTGTAGACCTTGTATGATTTGATTTGTGATGAATAGCCAAGAAAGATTCCTTCATCACTCTTGGCATCAAATTTTCCCAGTGCTTCCTTACCATTGTTGTGAACAAAACATTTGCAGCCAAATGTCCTCAAGTGTGTTAGCTTGGGTTTCCTCCCATTCAACAGTTCATATGAGGTTTTTTTCAAGAGGGACATGATCATACACCTGTTCACCAAGTAGTACGCAGTGTTAACTACCTCTGCCCAAAAGCCTTTTGCTACGCCATTGTAAATTAGCATAGTTCTTGCCATGTCTTCAAGAGTCCTATTTTTTCTCTCCACAACACCATTTTGTTGGGGTGTTCTAGGAGCTGAAAAATTGTGACATATGCCATTTTCAGCATAGAATTTGTCAAATTTTGCATTGTTGAACTCTGTGCCATGATCAGACCTTATACTTACAACATTGAAGCTCATCTTCACTTGAATCTACTTTACGAATGCAACACAAACTTGAAAGGTTTCATCCTTGTTTCTGAGAAATAGGGTCCATGTGAATCTGGAGTACTCATCAACTATGAAAAATATGTACTTCTTTCCTCCTCTACTTGGTACCCTCATAGGTCCACATAATCCATATGAAGGAGATCAAGTGGCCTTGAGATGCTTACTTTATTCTTGTGCTTGAAAGAGGATCTGACATGCTTTCCTTTTACACATGCATCACACGCCTTGCGATCTTTGAAACTTGACTTGGGCAGCCCACGAACTAGGTCCTTCTTGACCAACTTGTCATCAATGAAAAGCTTGCATGTCCCAATCTTCTATGCCACAACTCAGCATCATCATCAACAACACTCAAACATGTAATATCCCCATTGTGCATAGACTCAAAATCAGCAACATAGATGTTTTTGAATCCTCTAGACAACAGAACCACTTCACCAGTCACAAGATTTGTGACTGTGCAGATTTTTTATATGAATTTCACTTTGTTTCCTTTGTCGTAGATTAGAAAGACATTCCTTAGGCTATATTTCAAACCATTCACATAGTACACATTCTCAATTGAGTGAGTGAGCGACTTCATTATTCTTTCTACTCCCAGAATGTATCCTTTTTTTCCATTGCCAAAGGACACACACCCTTCTTACAGGGCTTTGAGTGAACGGAAATCATCAATGCTTCCAGTCATATGCTTAGAGTAGCCACTATCCATATACCATTTTCGGTTGCTTCCCTTCACTTCTCCCTGCACAAGAAAATTAAGGATTAGACTTAGGAACCCAAACAAGTTTGGGTCCCTTTTTAGTGAGGAAAAGGGTGAATAAAACTTCTTTTTGTCCAACCATGCATTGTACGTTTTTTAATGGAGGAACCATGTTCTTTAGCAGTAGTTACCTTTTCAACAAAAACTTTGTTTTTCTGTTAGGATTGAATTCTAACCTTATAATTTTCTTTAAAGTGCCCAGTTTTACCACAGTGAGTGCAAAGCCAGTTATCAGGGACAGTAACATACTTGCTATGTGGATTGTAGGGAGTCCTTTCCTTTTGGATCTCCACTCCCTACTTGTTCCCACCATTACTTGTATACATGATAGTGATTGTATCAGAGGACCAGGTCCATTTTATAAATTTTTCTAGGTCATTTTTCACTCTCTCTAGATCTTCTTGAAGTTGTCTGTTTCTTTCAAGTTCAGCACACATACTAGATTTCACCAATTTTAGTTCATTTTCAAGCTTAATGTGTGCATTACTTGCAACTTCCTTTCCCTTTTGGATGTTCCTAGAATTGTTTCCCCCTTTTAATTCCTTAATTGTTTCTTTTAGATCCAGAACTACTACCAACAGGTAATCTCTCCCATGCTCTATATTTTCAATTCTTTCAGTTAGAACATCTTTTTCTCTCTTTAGAACCTCAATGGTTTCTTTTAGGTTAACCACTACAATTACCAAATCATTTCTCTCATGTTCTACCATGCTAGTTCTACAATTAACACATTTTTATCATTTATAATATTATGATAAGCATAAATTAACACATTGGCCAAGGATATAATCTTCTTTTGAAAGTAAGACTTCAAATTTCTTTGAAGGTCTAGAAAGCTTACCTCATCATCATCTCCATCTTCGTCATCGTCAGATTTTGCCATCAGGGCAAACATAGAGTCATATTCAGATGCTTTGCTTTCAACTGCCATCATGGAGGTGTCACCTTATTTATCGTCTTCCCTAAATTCACTGGAAGAATCTCCCCATGCAGCAAGAGCTTGTTTCACAACATTTTCAGTGACATCTTTTCTCTTGAATCTCTTGTCAGTAACCAGTTTTCTCTTGGCTACTTTATCTGTGTTGTGCTTGTACTAGTCTTGCTTGATGAGAGGACAGTCTTTGATGAAATATCCTAGCTTCTCACATTTATGACACAAGTCATAACTTCTTGGTTTGCTGGAGCTACCTCTTTTTGGAATGCCTCCATTTCTGTGAACCATTTTCTGAAATTGCTTTCTTAGGTAGGCCATGCCAGCATCCTCACCACTTGAGTCATTGTTGTCAGCCTTGAGGACCAGGTTCTTCTCCTTTTTGTGCTCTCTTCTTTTATGGTCCTTCTTCTTCTTCATTTCATAAGTCTTCAGATTACCAATGAGTTCATCAATGGTCAGCTTTTGAAGATCTTTTGCCTCTATGATGGCATTACCTTTGCTTTCCCAAGATCCAGGTAATATGCTAAGTATCTTCCTGACAAGTTTGTTTCTTGGAATGATTTCTCCTGGAGAGTGAAGCTTATTGCTGATGGAGGTGAATCAAGTATGCATGTCCTGAATGGACTCATCATCCTGAATAGTTCATACTCAATAGTGAGCATGTCGATCTTTGACTGCTTAACTTGAGTTGTCCCTTCATGTGCTGTTTGGAGAGCCTCTCAGATCTCCTTGGCGGATTGACAGGCAGAGATTCTGTTATATTCATCTGGACCAATACCACAAACGAGTATCTGTTTTGCTCGGAAGTTTTTCTCTATAGCTTTGCGGTCAACATCATTGTACTCCTTCCTTGTTTTTGGAACTGTCACTACTGGCTCCCCAATGGTCTTCAAGGGAAAAAATGGGCCATCATAGATGACATCCTAGAGCTCAGAATCCTTATCCATGATAAAATCATTCATCCATGTCTTCCACCATCCGTAATACTATCTTTTGAATCTTAGTGGTCTGTAGGTTGATTGACCTTCTTCAAAGTTTGGTGGAGCAGCCATGTGGATCCTTTCTAGGTGTTAGCCTTGTAGAAAGAACTTGCTTTGATACTAATTGATAGAAACTTAGGGTCCACCAAACTGTATAGACAACCTGATACTCTATCAGTTCCCACAGAGCATACACAGGTATAGATAAGTAAATGACACAACAGAGTTTTACGTGGAAAACTCCCAGCTCACGGGATTAAAAACCAGGACCCACACTCGTAGGATTTGAACTTCACTACTGAGTAAACTTCAGATTACAAACTATTGTAACCTAGGAATTAAATTCTCAATCCGCCACTCACTTGTAATAACACTATTACAAGCCTATTTGTAATAACTCTATTACAAAGCTCATAACTCGACTAACTCTAGCCAAGTCACAAACACAGGATTTATGGTTTTACAAATAGTTTCCTACACAATGGTTCTAGCTAAGCTAAGTAGGAATTACAAATAGATCACTCTAACAAAGGTACAACACAACTAAGGATACTTGAGAGAACCTTGCAGTCACTTGAACCTTGCAGTCACTTACAAGATGGCAACACACTTGAGAGAGAAGCTTGATCATTTTTGAAATTTTCAAGTATGTATTTTTCCCTTCCTTCATATTGATAATTTACAAGTGATTTCACTTGGATGATGCAAGCAATTATCCGGTACAAGGCATGCTCCATAAAGTGATTGTTGTATTATTTGCATTGTTGTGTGTGTGCAGAGAAAACAGTGCATGGACTTTACAGTTATGGGGAATGGACTTGTATTGTCAGCAAGGGAAGTGATGTCCATATGTTCCCTCTATCGTCTCTTTGACTCAGACTTGTTGTTCTTGAGCACGTTGAAGATGTGTAACAGGTTCCCGATCTGGTTCTTATCATAAAGTTTGTTAGATCATCAAAATACAAAACGGCACATAACTTATCAGTTGTGTTGATGTAGAAATTTCTCTATTGTTGCCGTTTACTTTTTTTTTGTTAACTTATTGTAAGCATGTTTCAGAATAGTAATTCTCTATATCATGTCATTGTTCGAATTTAACTTTTAATGTGCGATCTTTATTTCCTTTATTGTTGTTATTACAAAACTGCATGAGAATCTAACCATACATCATGAAATAACCACTGAGAAAAGAACTTGCAATAAAAAAACAAAAACATAACCTACTAAAATAAGAAACACGCCTTCCCTTTCGTTGTTCATCTGTATCTTTTTCAAATTTCCCATATTCTAGTTTATGTTATCCTATAACTTGAATTCAAGGTAAAAACTATGGAATATTAAAAGTTGTACATCTAATGATTTGGAAACTGTACTGGCCTGTTGTTACTATTGAATGAAAGGAACTATAGATGTCTTCGACGCAAAAAAGGAGAGCATATATATGAGTTGAAGTACAACAGTCTCTGTTTCAGTATTTTCTTGTATGTTATCAACATGATATAGATAACTTTAGACACGCAAAAAACACGTAGCAATTCAAATGAGTTATTTTGCTATTTCTCTGAAAGGAAGCAAATTGAATGTATTCAGTAGCAAAAATCTACTACAATGAATTTTCTTATGTTGGATTTTTTATATTTTACTGAGCGATTCTTGCCTTTCTTAGGATTGCACCAAAAGGTACAGCTGATGTGCACGAGATGTTCGTGACTACTGATTATTTGTCAAAAGATGGTGAGAAAGGCATTTTCTCTCCTATGCATATGATTCTCTGCAGAAAACCTGAAAAGTAAAATTGAGCTCTCTTTCAAATTCTCATTAGCAGTTACAAGTATGATATAGACAATATCACAATTTGTCATACTTTAAAGAAAAATATTTCCGCTTTGGTTGGATAAAGAAATGACACATTGAATAATGTTTTAAACTATTAAAAATTTTAAGTGAAAGTTACATTGATATAAAATTGCGTCAAACATTTTGAGTTTGATTTCACTCATATAGGTAGCAGTTTTAGCAACAACACTATTTTATTTTACTACATCTATCATGTCATTATTTCTGTTGTTACTTTTTCTTTTGATGAATTTTTATATTCCAAGCGCAAAGTGGTTTCTAAATAAATTTTGTCATATTTGGCCAACGCGAGCATTTATGTATACTCTTCACTACTTATTTGATTGAAATGTATATCAAAAAGTTGACTGCATACTTTTACCATCAACTGATTGCAAATTTTAAATTTTTTAAGAATTTTGTTTATTGCAGAAAGCTAAATAGTGAGATAAGAAACGAGGGCGTATTCCTTTTCAGGTAGGAATGAAAATGGGGCAGGGCTAGGGCAGGGCGAAAGCTTTGCGGGGCAGGGAAGGGTGATGCTTAAATGGAGCGAGGTGGGGCAGGGCGGATCTGCATTCAATTTTTAAAAAATATTAACGGGGCAGGGGAGGGATGGGTCGCTGAGATGAAGTCTGAATTGCTAGTTGTAGCTTAGCGAAATGAGATTCGTGTTTGTGATGGAGCTACTAACTTCGATTTTAAGCATGAATTTACGCCCTTAACTTGTGTCGAACTCAGTAGAAAGCAATACTTAATAAATAAATAAAAACATGAAATATTGATGATAGCTTACCGGGAAAAAAATGGACAAATTGTTGCATTTCAGTGATAAAAAATTATTTTACTCTTGAAGTAATCTGAGATACAATAGAAAAGCAAAGAGATTAATATAACAATAAAAATGATGTTAACAATAACAATAATAAAATAATATTTTTATTAGGTGGGGAAGCATAATTAGTTTCTCTAAGTTATGTACTAAATAATTAAAATTTTGAAACTTCTCTTTTAATAATCGTGAAAGTCAAACTAGAACATTCAAATGCAGATTCTTATTTTCACAATTGTGCATTTTTCATTATTGACAAGTGGGTTGGGGGGTGGGGGGAGGGCAGGGGCTTTTGGTTTTCAAAGTATCATGTTAAAAATTAGCAAGAACAAGGTGGAAGATGTTCTAAGACAACTCGAGTAGGAATTCCAAAAATTTGAAACAGAAAATTCCAGATTTTGAATTTCATAAAATCACAATTTTATGTAATTTTCATGTACTGAAAGCAAAAATAAATAGAGTTTAGAGAAGTAGAAAATACTGACAAATTAAAAATAAAGAGAAAAAAATAAGAAAAAATGGGTAAATGGGGCAGGGCGGGGCAAAAATTTGTGAAGATGCTAAACGGGGCAGGGCGGGGCGGGGCAAGATCTTAGCGGGTCAAAGCTGGCCCTGCCCCGCCCAACCCATTCAACATCCCTATTTTCACACAAGTTTCTGTTGTTATATACAATCTTCCTTACTTTGAAGATTTGAATTTTCTAAATATCTTTTGGCCTTCCTATCTTTATAGTCCTTCTACAGTTTCACCAATTGAGAAAGGACGAAAGAGAAAGAAATTAAAAAAAAAATAGAAGAACACATGCTGAAATCTCTTTCTCTAGCATGATGTAGAGATCTTTTGATCAATATGAATCTTAAGTTACTCTCTAGCCTGTTAATATTTCCGTCTGGCCATCTCTTTTTGGAAACTTTGGACATCAGTTTTGTAACGATCCGGCCAGTTGTTTTGTATATTTATTCTCCGTTTTAAATTTTGATGCTTCACACATGTGTATTTTTGATTTTATGACTTGTGGGGTTGGTTGGTTTAGTTTTGCGAAGGTTTTGGGTTGATTTGGACCCTTGACTTAGAAGCCTAAGTTAGAAATATTGACCAAAGATTGACTTTTGTAAAAATAACTCTGAAATAGTATTTTGATGGCTCTGATAGGGTCGTATTGTGATTTTGGAGTTGTGTGTATGCTCGAAATTGAATTCAGAGGTCTGTGGGTTGATTTGTGTTGTTTTATCGAAAGTTGGCAATTTGAAGTTTAGAAAGTTTTTCAAAGTTTGACTGTAGGTTAACATTTGGCTGTCGGATTCAGAATTTTATTTTGGGACTTGGAATAGTGTGTTTTGATATTTGAAACTTGTCTACAAAATTTGGTGTCATTTAGAGTTGGTTTGATAGGATTCGAACGCTTGGTTGCAATTCTAGACGTTCCTAAATATTTCTTTGAAATTCACGCATTTTGATGTACAATTCATAGTTCTAGATGTTATTTTCATATTTGATTGCATGAGCGAGTTTGTATGATATTTTTAGACTTGGCTGGATGTTGGGTTTGGAGCCCCGAGGTCTCGAATGAGTTTCAGATGTATTTCGGAAAGGTTTGGACTGAAAATAGGTTGTTGGTATGCTGGTGTCTCTGATGTCACAATTGCGAGCACCAGCCTCGCAATTGCAAAGTGTACAGGTGAGGGTCAGGTATCGCAATTGCGATGCCTCACTCGCCATTGCGAAGAAAGGCTAGTCCGGGTAGGATCGCATTTGCGATATATTTTGTTGCATTTGCGATGGGGACAGGGTTCACAATTGCGAACCCATTGTCGCATTTGCGAAGTTCCCCTTAGGCTGTGAGAAGCCACATTTGCGAGTTTTTCTTCGCAGTTGCGACATCTGCAAGGACCAAAAGGGTGAAAAGTCGTGATATCATCTTATTTTCTCTCATTTTAAAAACCTAGGCTCGGTAGGAGGCAACTTGGAGAGGAAATTTTCATCTACAGTCATTGGGTAAGTGATTCTAATCAAATTCAAATTATATTTCTTGATTATATCTTATATTTAACATCAAATTTATGATAATCGAAGAACCATTTTGGGGGAATTTTGTCAAAGTTTTGAAAAATGATAATTTGGGGTTTTGAGAGTCGATTTAGACTCGGATTTGAAAATAAAATACATATATGCACTCATGGGATTATGGGTAGTCGGAATCTACCCTTGAATCCAGGTTTTGACCGGGAAAGCCTAGGGTTAACCTTTGTTGACTTTTTGGAAAATGTGTAATGATCATAGTATTATCTATCGTAATTGGTTTTTCATGAATTGTTTGATTATATTAAGTTATTTTGGTTTTATATTTGAGCTGTGTAGAGGCGAATTTTAGGAGAAAAGCTATTTTCGAGGGTTGATTTGGGCAAGTTGAGGTAAGTATCTTGCCTAACTTTGTGTGGGGGAACTACCCCTTATGTGTTAGTTGTGCTATGTAGAAGACGTGTACACAAGGTGACGAGTGTGTACACGGGCTATATGTGGTATTTTGATCGGTTTAGACTTTTAGACTTCTTCCATGTATTTAATTGAATGTTTTTAACATGTTACATCTTTAATTGTTAAATTTACTCTCACACGCTCTAATTGACGTTGTTAGCATTTGTTCTATCCTTTATTGTTGTAATTGCTCTTATATGATTTAGTTGAAGTTTCTACCGCCCTTATTATCTTGTTACCCCTTTTATTGTTGATTTTCTCTTACTTGAAGTTGTTATTTCGTGGAATATCTTCTTGTTGAGCTATTGATGTGGAAGTTGTGAAAGCCATTATCACATTGAGGTTGAAGTTGTTAATTATTGAGATAACTTTCCTTGTTGAGTTTTCCTCATTCATTTTGTTGTTATTAAGATTCTTGTACACATTGTGATTGAGCCATGAGCTATATATTGTGATAACATTGGTATTATTGATTTTGGCAAGTGTTGTGGCATATGGGCACATGCAGTGCGAGTTAATTATTGTGTTGTGATATTGATACATATGTGGTGATATAAGGATAGGGGTTGATACGTATGCGGTGATATAAGGAGGGATTTATACGCGTGTTGCTAGTAAGAGAATTACTTGAAGCCACGCGGTGAGATAAGGGGGCTAAAACGCGTGAAGCTATTTCGGAAAAATATTTTTAAAAATAAATGCAAGGCTCACGCGGTGATATAAGAAAAGATTGTGATTGCGATTGTGAAAGGAGGTTATAAGGTATGGTACCTCAGTTGTGATTCTTGTTGTACATCCTATGTTAAAAAGGGTTGTTGGTTGAGCAGTTCTTGTTGTTTTCTCCATTGTCATATGTGTAATTGTCCGTATTTGACTACTGGTTGTTTCATCATGTGTTCACTACTTGTTGCCTTTACCGCTTAAATTTCTGTTGTTAGCTTATATTATTGAACTACTTATCTATCATTTACTTACACGCTTTCCATTATTAGACTATATTATACTCTGTTCAATTTTTTTTATCCTAGTAGGTGTCTTGACCTGGCCTCGTCACTACTCTACCGAGGTTAGGCTTGATACTTATTTGGTACTATTGTGGTGTACTCATACTATACTTCTACAATATTTTGTGCAGATCCAGGTACATCTGCTCATGCCGGACACCAATGATTTGGCTAGATATCCAGGTACTCATTAATGAACTTGGGGTTGATGTTCGCAGGCCTCATAGTCACTTCTATTATTTCCTTTACTATTGTTTACTCTATTACCAGACAGTGTTGTATTAGAGATGTTAGTACATTATATAGAGCTTATGACTCAATTCCACCAATTTTGGGGAGCATATTATTGAGAGTATGCTTTGTATTATTATGAGCTTAATTGGTTTATTTTATTATATTAGTTTTGTTATCTCTATTAAGCTATCATTGAATGTTAGCCTAACCAAGTCTTAGAGACTAGGTGCCATCACGATATCCTAAGGTGGAAAATTGGGGCCGTGACAAGTTGGTATCAGAGCTCTAGGTTTATAGGTATTACGAGTCATAAGCAGCTTTAGTGGAGTTACGGATTGGTACGGAGACGTTTGTACTTATCTTCGAGAGGCTACAGAACTGTTAGGAAATTCCACTTCTTTGATTTCTTATCATGCGGATTTGTTGATTACGAAATCTGAGTCCTTGTAATCTATTCTCTCAAGATGGTAAGGACACGCACTGCTAGATCTGATGATCAGACACTCGCTCCCCCTGCTAGAGTCGTGCGAGGCCTGGGTCAGGGGATAGGCCGAGGAAGGGCATGTGTTGCAGCCAGAACACCTGCTCGAGCAGCAACTGAGGTATCAGTAGCTCTGGTAGGGGAAGAGGCACCCGAGGCGCCTGTTACTACCCCTGTACTATAGGAGACCCTAGCATAGCTCTTGAGCATGTTCGGCACTGTAGCTCAGGTGAGATTGATTCCCCTTGCACCAGCTACATCTCAGGCTGGGAGAGGAGCTCAGACTCCCGCGGCCCGTACCCCAGAGCAGTGGGTCCACATTGATCAGGTTTCAGGTGTCATGCCAGCACAGTCTGTTATTTCGATTCAGCATGTGGTCAGGCCAGAGGCATCAGAGAGGAGTAGAGGAGACTTGAGAGTTTTAAGAAGTATTATCCTCCTACTTTCAGCCGCATAGCTACCAAGGATGCGCATGGTTTGATAGAGAAGTGCCATCGTATTCTCCGCACCATGGGTATTGTGGAGGTGAGCGGAGTTACTTTTACTACATTTCAACTGTCAGGAGCAGCGTATTGGTGGTTGCAGGCTTATGAGGAGGGTAGGCCAGATGATGCAGCCCCACTCACTTGGGCCCAGTTTTCATAGATGTTCATGAGAGAGTTTGTTTGCCATATCCTCTGGGATGGATGGCGCACAGAGTTTGTGAAGCTGCGTCAGGGGACTATTTCAGTGTCAGAGTATGCTATCAGATTCATTGAGTTGTCCTGACATGCACCTGCCTTGGTTTCTACAGTCAGAGAGCGAGTCCATAGATTCATCGAAGGGCTTAGTTATGGTCTTAGGTTCAGTATGGCTTGGGAGTTGGAGACGGATACTTCATTTCAGCATGTGATAGAGATCGTGCGGAGGCCGGAGGGCATGTGAAGCCGGGAGAGAGAGGACAGGGAGGTCAAGAGGCCTCGAGATTCAGGAGGATATAGTGGTGCCCGCGCTCCAGTTGCAGCCCGTCATGGCAGAGGCTATGTGAGCTTCCCAATTCATTCAGCACTTCTAGCTTCTAGCGGTGCTCCGGCTATTCCGAAGCCTCAGGTTGCTATTTTGCTCAACCACTGTCCAGTGCACCTCCTGCATGGGGTGCTTTCAGTGGTCAGTCTAGCCGACTAGGCCAGGGTCAGTTTCAGCAGCCACGCCCACCGAGAGTTTGTTTTGAGTGTGGTGATACCAGACATATGGTGAGGGACTGCCCCAAACTCAAGAGGGGCACACCACACAGGCTCAATGGATTCCACAGGGTCTTTAGGGTTTGCAGGACATGGTTGCTGCTCCAGTTGCCGCTCCACATGCCCCACCAGCTAGGTTAGAGGTCAGGCGGGTAGAGGTCGCCCTAGATGGGGAGGCCAGGCTCGTTTCTATGCTTTTCGTAGTAGGACGGAGGCGGTTTCATTGGATGTTATCATCACAGGTATGGTTCCGGTTTGTCATAGGGATGAATCAGTCTTAATTGATCCGGGATCCACTCATTCATATGTATCATCTTACTTTGCTCCGTATTTGGATATAACACGTGATTCTTTGAGTTATCCTGTATATGTGTCCACGCATGTGGGAGATTCTATCGTTGTGGACTGTGTTTACCGGTCGTGTTTAGTTGTTATTGGTGGTTATAAGACCAGAGTTGATCTATTGTTGCTTAGTATGGTAGACATTGACGCGATCTTGGGCATGGATTGGTTGTCACCCTATCACGCTATTCTGGATTTTCATGCCAAGACTGTGACATTGGCTAAGCATGGTTAGTCGCGGTTGGAGTAGAGGGGTACATTTATATTCCTAGCAGAGTTGTGTCCTTTATTAAGGCATGGCGGATGGTTGAGAAGGGGTGTGAAGCATATCTAGCCTTTGTGAGAGATGTCGTTACTGATACTCCTACCATTGAGTCAGTTCCTGTCACGACCCAAAATCCAACTAGTCGTGATGGCTCCTAACCCATCTCACTAGGTAAGCCAATTAACATTAATCCAATTCAAATGAGATTTACTGAGAAAATATAACTGAACTTTTACACAACAACCCAAGGACTGGTAGTAGAAATCATGAGCTTCTAAGACTTAGAGTTTACAAAGCTAGTACGAAATAAATACAGCATCTGTTTAGAATATAGATAAACAAATTTATAAATCTAAAGCTACCAAGAACAAGAGGCAGCTATAACCGAAACACAGGTACTTCTTCAGTGCCATCTCCCACCATACACAGCAACATCAGCTCCAAAATCTGCACACAAGATGCAGAAGTGTAGTATGAGTACAACTGATCCATGTACTCAATAAATAACAAACCTAACCTTAGGTTGAAAGCAGTGACGAGCTCGGAAAATGGTCAGAGTCCAACACCAATGGCCAAAAACAACTTGTAACAATATAATGAAAGCAGTACAAGTAATAATTCAAAAGATATTATGCTCAGCTCATTCACAGTTATGGAAAAATAGATATTCTTTTCAGGTATAACAGTAAAATCCAAATCTTTCACCGAAATCACCAAAATATAAGTTTATCAGAAAACTATGATTTTTCCCAAACTTTCAACAACAGGTAAGATACTTCATTATCAGATAGCATGAGGAAGTACATCTTTGTTCCTACATGTCAATATGCATGTCAAGTCATCAGTTATCATATAGCGTCTAGCATGAGGAATATACATCTCAATGCCTACATGTCAAATGTACATGTCAAATCATGAATGTCACAGTACCGTATAGTATGAGGAAAAATGCATCTCTATGCCTACATGCCAAATATGCATGTCAAATGAATGGTTTCACGGTCATATTCCCAGGTACTCTCACCCTCAACATACTGAAGTCGTCTGTCTCATTTGCCCACTTCATCACACACACACAATCACTCAGCATTGTTGTGTGTGTGTGTGTGTGTGTGTGTGTGTGTGTGTATATATATATATATATATATATATATATATATATATATATATATATATATATATATATATATATATATATCACTGTGCCTGCGCTCACTGTTGGTATGTCAAACTCCGGAGGGGCGGATCCTGCCCAAGCACTAATATAAAGCCTATATGGCCTGCTGCGGCATACAGCCCGATCCACAATAATAAATAAGCCAATAAAGCTTGTTGCGGCGTGCAACCCGATCCATAATAATAATAATAATAATAATAATAATAATAATAATAATAATAATAATAATAATAATAATAATAATAATAATAATAATAATAATAATAATAATAATAATAATAATAATATCAATAAAGCCAATATGTCCTACTGCAGCGTGTAACCCGATCCACAATAACACTAACAACACGGCTCTTAGGCTCACCCCAGCCATCATTCTCTCAAGTCTCAAGGGCTCACAATCTCGTACCACTCAGCCCAAACAATGATGACATGTGATGTAACAGTGAATGATAAATAGAGACTGAGATATGATATGCAAATGATGAACCATGACTGAGTATATAATTGTAGTTAAAGCAGATAACTCAAAACAACAAACCTCTTTAGGTCTCAACCGAATAAGCACATAGCCTAAACATGATTTCTAGCATGAATCACAACTCAATTACTCTAACAAATAGGAATTTCACAATAAAACAAGACTAGATATCAACGCAGTATAGAAATCAACCCGGTTCATGTTTACCACGGTGCACACCACGCGCCCATCACCTAGCATATGCAACACCCCAACACAACACCAACAACACGTTTCACATGGGTAAATACCCTCAATTCCAAGTTTAGAAGTATTACTTACCTCGAACAAGCTAGATCCAATACCGAGCAAGCCAAATCAATACTCTAGAAATGCCATCCCACAGGTGCAGTCACATCAGGTCCAGTTCATACATGAATGAAAGATTATCTTAAACACGTCTGCAACTCACCCGAGCCACTCCAGCCCCCGTCCGAAAATACCAAAAAGTTTCAAAACAAAATACGGACATACTCGAGGCCTCAAATCACACATAACAATATCAAAATCGTGAATCGCACCTCAAATCTAACATTATGAACTTTTGAACTTTTAACTTCCAATACTCGTGCCGAACCATATCAAATCAACCCGAAATCATCAAAGTTAACTAAGCTATACCAATTCCTGGAACCAAAATCCAAACCCGATATCATCAAAGTTTACTCCCGATCAAATCTATGAACATTCCAAAGCTCCAAATTGCCAACTTTCGACAAATAGCGCCGAAACATTCTAGGAACATCCAAATGAAAATACGGGCATACGTCTAAGTCCAAAATCACCATCCAGACCTAACAAAGCCATCATAACTCTGATCTGAGGTCAAATATATAAAAGTCAAACTTGGTCAACTCTTCCAACTTAAAGCATCATAGTTGAAAATCATTCTTCCAAATCAATCCCGAATTACCTGAAAACCAAAACTGTTCACACAAGTCATAATACATTGTACAAAGCTACTCAAGACTTCAAACAGCTGAACAAAATGCAAATACTCAAAATGACTGGTGGGGTCGTTACAATTTTGATAGTGTGAGATTTCCCAAATGTGTTCCCAACAGACCTTTCGGGCATGCCGCCCGTTAGAGATATTGATTTTGGTATTGACTTGGTGCCGAGAAGTCATCCCATTTCTATTCCACCTTATCGTGTGGTCCTGGTGGAGGTGAAGGAGTTAAAGAAATAGTTGCAGGAGTTACTCGATAAGTGTTTCATCCGATCGAGTATTTCGCTGTGGGTTGATCTAGTTCTATTTGTAAATAAGAAGGATGGTTCTATGAGGATGTGCATTGATTATAGGCAATTGAACAAGGTTACAATGAATAATACCTACCTATTACCGCACATTGATGACTTATTTGACCAGCTATAGGGTACCAGAGTGTTCTCGAAGATCGATTTAAGGTCAGGGTATCATCAGCTGAAGAGTCAGGATCCATATATTCCAAAAACTACTTTCATGACTTGGTATGGTCACTACAAGTTTCTTAGTGATGTCATTTGGGCTGACCAACGCTCTACCAACATTTATATATCTGATGAACAGTGTATTCCAACCATATCTCAACTCATTCATCATCGTGTTTATTGACAACATCTTGGTATATTCTCGCAGCCGAGAGGATTGTGAGCTTCATTTGAGGATCGTGCTCCAGACCTTGATGGAGAAAAAGTTATATGCAAAATTCTCCATGTGTGAGTTCTGGCTTGATTCGGTGGCATTTTTGGGTCATGTGGTGTCTAGTGAGGGGATCAAGGTAGATTTGAAGAAGATTGAGGCAGTTCAGATTTGGCCCAGACCGTCTTTAGCTACTGAGATTCGGAGTTTCCTTGGGTTGGTCGAATATTATCACAATTTCATATAGGGTCTTTCATCCATTGTTGCACCTTTGACTAGATTGACCCAGAAGGTTGCTCCTTTCAGATGCTCTGAAGAGTGTGAGGCGAGCTTTCAAAAGCTCAAGACTGCTTTGACTATAGCCCCAATGTTTGTGTTGCCTACGGGTTCAGGTTTTTACATTGTGTATTATGATGCGTCACATATTGAGCTTGGCGCGGTGTTGATGCAAGACGGTAGGGTGATTGCCTACGTATCTCAGTAGTTGAAGGTTCATGATAAGAGTTACCTAGTTCACGACTTGGAGTTGGCCGCTATTGTACATGCTTTGAAGATTTGGAGGCATTGCCTGTAAGGTGTCCCATGTGTGGTCTATACCAACCACCGGAGTCTCTAGAAGTTGTTCAAGAATAAATATCTTAATTTGTGGTAGCGGAGATGGTTAGAGTTGTTGAAGGACTATGATGTCACTATTCTGTATCATTTCGAGAAGGCCAATGTGGTGGCTGATGCCTTGAGTAGAAAAACGGAGAGTATGGGTAATTTTACATACTTAGCGGCAGCAGAGAGGCCAATAGCCATGGATGTTCAGGCTTTCGCCAATCAGTTTGTGAGACTGGATGTTTCGGAGCCTAGTCGGGTTCTCGCTTGTGTGGTCTATCGATCTTTTTTATATGACCGCATCAGAGAACGTCAGTGTGATGACCCCCATTGGCTTGTCCTTAAGGACACAGTGCAGCATGATGATGCCAAGGAGGTTTATATTGGAGATGATGGGGTGCTGTGGATGCAGGGCCGGATATGTGTGCTTAATGTGGATGGGAGCGTATTACCATGGATTTTGTTGTTAGGCTCCCACAAACTTTGAAGAAATCTGACACAGTGTGGGTAATTGTGGATAGGCTGATCAAGTAGGCACATTTAATTCCAATGGTGACTACCTATTCTTCAGAGCAGCTAACTCAGAACTATATTCGAAGATTATTTGTCTCCCTAGTATTCCGGTGCCTATTATCTCCAATCGAGGCACGCAGTTCATATCGCATTTTTGGAGAGTCGTGCAATGTGAGTTAGGCACATGGGTTGAGTTGAGTACAACATTTCACCCCCAGATGGATGGAGCAGCTAACTTAGAGCAGCTGACTCAGATCTATATCCGAAGATTATTTGTCTCCCTGGCATTTCGGTGCCTATTATCTCCAATCGAGGCACGCAGTTCATATCGCATTTTTGGAGAGTCGTGCAATGTGAGTTAGGCACATGGGTTGAGTTGAGTACAACATTTCACCCCCAGATGGATGGAGCAGCTAACTTAGAGCAGCTGACTCAGATCTATATCCGAAGATTATTTGTCTCCCTGGCATCATTTCCTACCGCTTGTAGAGTTCGCGTACAATAACAACTACCAATCGAGTGTTCACATGGCTCCTTATGAGGCCTTATATGGGAGACGATGTCATTCTCCAGTTGGTTTGTTTGAGCCGGGTTAGGCTAAGTTGTTGGGCACCAATTTGGTTCGGGATTCCTTGGAGAATGTCAAGTTGATTCAAGATCAGCTTCGTACAACACAGTCTAGACAGAAGAGTTATGCTGATCGGAGGGCTCGTGATGTAGTATTTATTGTGAGAGAAAGGGTTTTTCTTTGAGTGTCACTCATGAAGGGTGTGATGAGGATCGGGAAGAAGGTTAAGTTGAGACCTAGGTATATCGGTCCTTTTGAGATCCTTGAGAAAGTTGGTGAGGTGGCCTACAAGTTTGCATTGCCACCCAGCCTATCGGTGGTCCACCCTGTGTTCCATGTTTCTATGCTCCAGAAGTATTATGGTGATCCGTCCCATGTATTAGATTTCAGCTCAGTCCAATTGGACAAGGATTTGACTTATGTTGAGGAGCCGATAGCCATCTTGGATAGGCAGGTCTGAAAGTTGAAGTCAAGGAACATTGCTTCCTTGAAAGTTCAATGGAGGGGTCATCCTATCGAGGAGGCGACTTGGAAGACCGAGCACGACATGCAGAGTTGTTATCCTCACCATTTCATCACTTCAAGTATGTCTTATGCACATTTGAGGACGAACGTTTATTTTAAGAGGGGGAGAATGTAACGACTCGATCGGTCATTTTGTGTATTTGCGACCCATTTCCCCATTATGATGCTTCACACAAGTGTATTTGTGGTTTTATGACTTGTGGGATTGGTTAGTTTCATTCCGGGAAGGTTTTGGTTTGATTTGGACCCTTTGGTTCTTGGCTTAGAAGCCTAAGACAGAAATGTTGGCCAACGTTTGAATTTTTTTGAAAAAGACCTCGGACTGGTGTTTTGATGGCTTTGATAGGTTTGTATTGTGATTCAGGACTTAGGAATATGCTCGAAATCAAATTCGGAGGTCCGTAGGTTGATTTGTGTTGTTTTGTCAAAAGTTGGCAATTTGAGGTTTAGAAGTGTTTTCCAAGTTTGACCGTAGGTTGACCGTAGGTTGACTTTTGGCTATCGGATTCAGAATTTTATTTTGAGACTTGGAATAGGTCCATTTTGATATTTGGAACATGTCTACAAAATTTGGTGTCATTCGGAGTTGGTTTGATACGATTCGGACGCTTGGTTGCAATTCTAGAGGTTCTTGAATTTTTATTTGAAATTCATGCGTTTTGATGTCCAATTCATCGTTGTAGATGTTATTTTTGTGTTTTGATCACGCAAGAGAGTTCGTATGATGTTTGAAGACTTGTGTGGATTTTCGGATGAGTTTCGGACGTGTTTCGATAAAGTTTGAACTGAAAACAGGTTGTTGGTGTGCTGGTGTATTTGATTTCGCAATTGCGAGCACCAGCCTCGCAATTGCAAAGTGAATAGGTGAGGGTCAGATATTATAATTGTGATGCCTCACTCGCCATTGTGAAGATAAGCTAGTCCGGGTAGGATCGCATTTTGCAATATATTTTGTCGCATTTGCGATAAGGACAGGGTTCGCAATTGCGAACCCATTGTCGCATTTGCGAAGTTCCCTTTAGGCTGTCAGTATCTGCATTTGTGAGATTTTCTTCGCAATTGTGAGGGTTCGTAATAGTGAACCCAATGTCACAATTGCAACATCTGCAACTGATCAAAAGGGTGAAAAGCCGAGATTTCATCTCATTTTCTCTCATTTTAGAGCCCTATACTCGGTATGAGGCGACTTGGAGAGGGGGTTTTTTTATCTACAATCATTGGGTAAGTGATTCTAATTAATTTTCAACTATATTTCATGATTATATCTTATATTTAACATAAAATTTATGAGAATCAAAGAGGAATTTTAGGAGGTTTTTGTCAAAGTTTTGAAAAATAAGAATTTGGGTTTTGAGAGTCAATTTGGACTCGGATTTTAAAACAAAACACATGTATGGACTCGTGGGTTATGGGTAGTCTGAATCTACCCTTGGACCCAAGTTTTGATCAGGCGAGCCTGGGGTTGACTTTTGTTGTCTTTTGGGAAATCTTGCCTAACATTGTGTGGGGGAACTACCCCTTGGGATTTTGGTTATTATGTGTTAACTGTGCTATGTGGAAGACGTGGACATTTAATGACACAATCGGTAATTTTGCGTTTTAGCGTTCCATTCGGTGGTTTAAGGTTACTCCTTTATAAAGCATATGGACATCATCATTCCAATAAAATTTATGCCTACTTAGAGTTGTCCAATAAAAACCTCTCTTAGATGCACTATGTAATGAAATTTGCAATGCGATCTTGTCGCTAAGGTAGTCCAAACATGTGCATGCCAAAGAAATTACAAAATATTGGTCATGCATCCATTTAACACAAGTATCTCTGCCACATGTATCAAATAAGACACTTTTATGATACAGCCAAGTATCAATTATAAATCACATGGATTCTTCTACATGTAAGTTATTCAAAGAAGCACATAAATTCTCAGAAAGGTCAGAAGAACCCATAAATTCCAAAATATAAATACATTCAAGCTCATGATTATAACTTTCCCCAATAATATTCGCAACAACAATGGATTCTACATGATTGCTCAAACTGTCACAGAAAGAGTCATAGATAGGTTCATGAAAGAGTATTTGATCACTAACGTCACAATAATCATGCATATCCTCTTTACTAGTAGCAAACACTTTTATAGGCTCACAATCAACATGACTAGAGGAATGACTTCCCATCAAACAACAAAACTAACATTCTAGCAATTTATCACATGCAAACTCATTAGACACTTGAATAAGAAAAGAAAGAACATTTAACTCATTAGCAAGCATCTTCTCATAAATTTCATGCCTCTTTCCACCAAGTTGGAATGCATAATCATCTATGTCATACTCAATTTCAAAAGGAAGAAAATTACTCTTGCACTTTAACTTAGATATTATAGTTAATGACTTGATATGTATCAAAATATCATCATCCACAAAAATTATAAAGTTACCAACATAAGAAATAAGAGTATAGTTCATTACCTCCAAAAATACCTTAGGTGTTCTAGAAAGGCCAAGAATGTGAATGAACCAATTATACATACCATACTTGGACTTATTTGCTAATGGAACAACATCACCTTTTATTCTCTTATGCAATGGCTCTAACTTAGCAATGCCTTTAGGGAATTCCATGTCATAAACCTGAAAATAAGAATCAAAAGATTCAATAACATAGAATTTAACCAAGCTTTTATCTTCCACCATCCAACAAGAATTGATTTCACTAAATTCATGTTGGAATCCGATTGGATCTTTTGCTACCATCTCTTGTGCCTCACCTCCCCTTTCAAAAGAAATTTCTACATATGGCTGCACAAAATCACAAGAACTAAAACAAGAAAGATTTAATAGGTTAGGAAGTAAAGAAAATATTTTCTTGCTTATACTCTCTTTGGCTTTTATCACAAGACTAACTTTTCCCTCACCCTTAGCCTCTTTTCTCTCACTAAAGTTTTTTTCTTCTTCTTTACTCAAACCCTCTTGTTTTTCTCTCTCTACCTCAAAGACTTTTCGTATCTCATTACCTTCTTTCTTTTCTTTTCCCTCAAGCTCACTCTTTTTCTCAATTGACATCCCATTCTCTTCACTCAATACAACCTCTCATTTTTTCTCTGTTGGGATGTCAACCTGCACTCCCTTACTCCTCTCATTCTTTTTTCTCTCATATTTTTCCATATTCTCTTTAACAGTCTTTTCATCTTCATAAATTTGTGAGGGAGTCAAAGGTCCAAGAATAAGTTTCTTCCCGTTAACCTCAAAAGAGTATCTATTTTTTTCCATATTATATGAAGCTCTTCTATAGGCATACCATGGCTTTCCCAACAAGATATGATAATTATTCATGGGAATCATATCACACCAGATCGCATCCTCATACCTTCCAATAGAGAATAGTAATAACACTCTTTTATCTACCTTTACTCCTCTCAACATGTAGGGTTCAATATGCTCAACACAAGGTAAGTTCAATTTTTCAACCATATAAGTGCTAATTGAGTTATAGCCAAACTCTTTGTCAATTCTAAAGGCACAAATCGCAGACATCACTTTAGCTCTTGTTTGAAAAATAATTTTACCATTGTCTTCCTTCCATTCAGTATACTGTAAGTTCGACTTTTCAAGTTGTTGAGTCATAGCTCGCCTCCTTTCACTATAACTACCTGTTTGAAACATCTTGAACAAATATTAGAAGAATTATGTATCTCTCAAACTTTGGCTTTTTCCTCTAATGTTCTCGCCTCTCTTACCTTTTTCCACTCAAAGAAACTCTTGGTCATTAAACTTTAGATTTATTAATAAACCTTACTAGTCACAACCCTTAGTGATAAGAATGTGGAGTTAGAAAAAGAAAAGAAAAGTGAAGGACCAAACCTTGGAAGAATAAGAATTAGGTATGTAGAAAAAATAAGGAAAGAATTTAGGAAACCCAAAACTCACAAGAATAAGGAAAGAAGTTACCTTAATCTTCAAGAACTAGGATCCCCTCTTCTTGTTTCCTTTCTTGACTTAGAAACCAAATAAGACTTGAATTCTACAAATAATAATGAGCCATAATGCTTTTCTTTTGGCTGATTTTCATTTTTTTTTTGTTTTGTTTTGCTCAAGAACCTCCCAAGATTATCAAGATTAAAATCTTGATTAGCCTATGCTATGATACCACTTGATAACAATACGATAGGGGTCCAAGAATTACTAAAGAAAATCAAGAAACGTACAGAAGCTAAAAGAAAATAAAGAAACAAAAAACAAGGAAAATTAAAGATAGATTGAATTCAAGAAAGAGTTTCTTGAATTCAAGAAGTCTATTCTTGAAGTTGAATCCTAACAACAATAATTAGCTAACAAAGAACTAATCGCCTTTGGTAGAGAATTAAAAACAAGAGATAGATTGTGAAACCCGACCCTTTAGAATAACAAGAACAACAATAAACCTAAACTTATCACCTTTCTTGAATACCTAGAAGTAATCTAAGATTTCGAAAGAGTTTAATATTACCACCTTAAGTTGAGTCTTGAAGGTTGAAGAATAAATCCAAGAGTGGCTACACACAAGAGTGTAAGAAAATATCACAATTTTTATTGATAATAGTCTATGATAATATAAAATCTAAAAACAAAGAAGACACCCCTTTATATAGAGAGGGGGTCACGAAATTCCTACCTAAAAATAAGGAAATAAAGTCCTAAACTACTTTGGACAACAAGTCCAAATACCTTAGGAAAAGAAAAAACACTAGGAAACAAAAACCAAGTCAATCTTGGAAAGTAACTCCAACAATCTTAGAAAAAGGAAAACATAACCTTAACTACCTAGGAAAGCAATAAATTAAGTACCAAAATATATGGAAATAATTTAAAACCAATCTTGGATAGAATCTTGAAAGTCCCAAACCAATCATGGATAGGATCTTGGAAATCTTGAAGGCAACTTGCAAGCAACTTGGCACCAACTTGTATTCAACTCCTATCACGCCTACTGAACCTTTCTTGGGCAGCAAGTAAGTTCTTTTTATGTTCTAAAAATGTGGCTTCATGTAGGGCTTATTGGGCTGCAAGTTTGGACACATTTTTAGGTACCAAATAGGTCTAATAGTGGCCTGGTTTGGACCTTCTTCAGAGGATGTCTCTTGGGATCTAATCCACCTTTTTTGGACATGAATTTGGACCATAAAATAATTATAATACCTAGACAATTCATATCCTTTATCCTTGAGCTCTCCATCCCAATTAACAACTTCTTTATTTGCACTTGAAGTCTAATGGACTTGTTTTGCAACTCTTTAGATTGACATCTTGTTAAAGGCCCTCTTTGAGATTCCAAAGCTTCATTCTTGTCCTTGAATAGATTTGAGCTTCCTAGGATGCTATCATGTGGTAGAGCTCGGTTGTAATAACTCGATTTCCTAAACTCTATCTTATCCATTATACGATGATTCCTACACCTAGAAAGACGGTTGGTAAGGGATTGAATGCGGCTGTGGAAGAGTTGAGTCAGAGAAACTCGATTTTGCATCATGCTTATGATGGGTAAATGTAAGGTCTCCAACAGATCGTGTGTGTACTAAGATGTGTGAGCTTCTGGAAAAGGATCCCTAAGGCATGAATATCTATCCACCCATATGGTAAGAAGCAACGAGAGATTCAGAAGGTAGATACAAGCTTCAACAAGTAAAAGAAGCAAGGTGAGAAAGGTACGAGGTACCTAATTAATGAAGATTACCGCTATTTACAATTTAGGATGAAAAATATAAGTATTTTGTGTTACCTTCAACAATAACAGAGGTATGTACAATTGGCCACACCCATCCCATTTATGCCCTATGGGGGCTAACAGAAGTAGTATAAGAGAAGGACGGATATCAGAATTCGGCTGGGGGTTTAGACTATCCCAAAATGATGAATGGATTGTTTGCGTTAGTCGACATTTCCAAAGGATATTGCAAATGTGCTAATAGATCTCCATGTGAGACGCCCAGATGGTGCACTCTAAAATAGTACAACTAGATATGAGTACTACAAAGATAGGCACTAGAAACCTGGAAGGGATAAATATTATCTTAGTGTGACTTCCGTCCCTAGTAATAAAAGAATGTTAGGCAACACAAAGAGCCAGTAGATGGAGCAAGAGGAGCTAAAAGCAAAATAATGTCTTGTTCGAGTTTTCAGACATGTATGACAACGGTAGATCAAAAAGATGACAGTATTACAGAATCTATAGTCAAGTGAAGAAAAGGACGAGAGGTGACAGGCCTTGAGATAACAAAAGAGTATAGACCATAAGGTCATATCCTCATTTCGAGAAATAAGTTCGTGACTACAACACGACTACTGGGAGGAAAAGATAGACCCCAGAACAATAGAAATCAGTATGGGCTGGTGAACAAGATAAACTAAATGTGAGTTAAGGACTGAGTGACTGAGTAATAGTCGGCATCATGAGAATTTCAGAGATTGTGTCCCGGCGATAATAGAATGGACGACAGAAGAATACCCTTTAAAGGTCATTCAGGAAGACGCTTCCCTAAAGCAAGCAAGGTGAGTAAAGTTAAGCGTAAGGGACTGCATGTGCCAGTTACACTAAGTGTCACCCTTGCGAGTGAGGAATTTCGTTATCCTTGGTACAGAAGGATTACCGCAAGGCGAGTAAGGATCATCGATGATGAGAAAAGATGCGAAAGATAAAAAGGTAAAACATCTATACGTAGATCATCATAGCACTAAATCTTAGTGCTCCCCTAAAGAGGGAATATGGTATGATGTGAAATTAAGTCAGAATTAAGTGGTTCTAGTAACTATGGAATGGTAAATGAAGAATGCGATAAAAATGAGAAAGGGATGAGATTGCACTCATTCAAATCCTACAGATATGCTATGATTCCATAACATTATGCAAACACGACATCAAGGAAAGGAAGTAAGGGTTCCTGCCCGGGATGTTATTGATAAATAAGGAGCCAGTGCGAAAGGTAAGTTAAGACAAAGGGAATAAACCAAGAGAGATTATGCGGAAATTCAGTTATGAAAATGGACCAACGAGCAATTAGTAGTTGATTCAGGAAGAGTCTAGTTACGGCTAGATAAGAGGTTACAGACAAATCAACAGATTGTGCAAGATAAACATAGTGAACCCCAACATGGGAATTCAGTCTCGCAGATATGACATCGTGATACTTGAGATATATTCAGATAGGAGTTGGGGTAGTTAAAGGTAAATAAAAGAGAATGCCACTGGGAAGACAGTCAAAACATCAGTTCAGGAGCAACCCTACAAGCACAAGGGCGTGAAAATAAGTAACTACGGATAATTATAGGCAAGAAAGAACATCAAAAATTCCGTCAAGTATACGAAGCTAGAAGCTTTACAAGAGTCAGAAGGTCTTCCCTAAGTACTACAATGAAAGAGTAGCTGAGGAAATAAGAAAGAAGGCTTCAACCTAAGCACAGTGACCTAAAAAGGAAATGGTCTTATAACAACAGTCTCACAACAACATTGTATGCACTCCATAAGAAAGTGGCACATATCGTGGTTAATGAACGGGAAGAAAAAAAAATCAAAAGGGTGATATTCAAGATCATATGGTTTGTATGGAATTTTAATATGTGCGGGCACTAAGATAAGCCAAATATTCATGCAATAAGTGGCAGAACGACCAGGGAAAATAATTGCTTACATTTAAAGAAAGCTGAGAAAGAACAAAAGGAATTATTCGATCAATGATCCAGAGTTAATTACGTTATGAATTCACTCAAGATTTCAGAGTATTATCCATGCAGCATATATGTTAGCAATCATATAGCCGTAGAAGGTTCCGGTATAAGTTAAAAGAAAGAATTGAGTCCAGGTCATAGACAAAGGATTGAATTATTAAAAGATTTTATCATGGATATTCCATAGTGCCCATGAGAGGCTAAAGTGATAACTAATACCAGGAGCCGCAGATCGGAAGATAGCTTAAGCCTACATAAAGGTTGATAAGAAGGAAGAGGAAACTAAAGAGTTACATTAACCAAGTAAATCAGGAGTCTGATTATTGGACCCAGAAAATTATAGACATCATGATTGAGAACCTTGTAGAATCAATCTTAATATAAGAGGTACAAGAGAGATAGTACAGGAGCCATATTCTATAACGGCTCTACAATAAAGCCAGTTAGAAGAGAACCAACCTCATAAGAAGTCAGTATGAAGCTTCCACTGGATTGTGTATGCACTAGAGGTGCAAGTATTATAATAGAGTTTCAAGTTGTGGATGTGAATTGTACCTATGTGGAAGGGAGATCATGAAAGATATAGAAGATATGATGCGAGATTTTAAGGCAAAGGTAAACAACATACGAGATACTCAAATGCAGAAGGTTGTGAACAGTTCATAATTCGGATAAAAGGCTAGAAGCGCAGGGATTCAATATCCAGGAATGATAGCAGCATCGTCAGTGACATATCTTCCAATCGATGATTTCTAGGTATCGAGAGGTCCAGTTAAGAGAGTAAAGAAGAGTTAGAGACTATGTGATGTCTCGCTTGATATTCCAAAAATCACATAAGGAAATTTGTGGTGCAAGCAAGTTGAATGAAGGTTGCGAGTAGTATAAATGAATATGTGTAGGTCGCAAACTAAAGTATGGTAAAGCGACAAGGTTTTAGGAAGACATGAGTAAGGATAAGAAAGGGCGAGTGAGAAGGTGATGAGAACGGATAAGTCCTCGGGATTAAGCCCATGAAAACAAGAGAGCTGATGGTTTGTCTAAGTTATAGAAAGTTCTGTATAGCCTGAATGAACTCAAAGGAGTCTAAGACTAATAGCATTTAAAAGAGATGGAATGCTGCCCTGGTAGTAGAATGAGTGTGTAATTGTGAAAGATAAAGGATGACGTTTGGCCTTCGATTGAGTAATGATTTGATTTCATGGACGGCACGGGATTAGAATACCCTCACCCATAAGATGAATCACGTTGGGATGCTATGAAATATGGGTTATGAGAATGATAAGTGCATCAGTCAACATTCGAGGATGAATGTTCCAAAGGGGGAATGATTTTACACCCCATATTTTCGTACGTGAGACTATGCCATAAATAAATTGATGAAAGCTTGGGAATGAGATTATTTTGGAATTATAAGTATTACGTTATTTCAAACAAGTGATGAGTAAATTCGTGAAGATGAGAGGGGTAAGAAAATCAAAGAAAATGAATTTATGTCAAAGTTTGACGTGTTGGGATAAAATACGGTCCAAGCTAAAATACCCGGTATTTATGGACTAGTACCATACAAGGTACCACATAACCATGATAGTAAGGTGAATAAGGTATGTTAAAAGCGGGTAGTATTTTAAGTAATTTGAGATACTTTTTAATTATGCGGGTAATTGGTTAATTACCGGATAACGGGACATTACCTAATTACCTAATAAGTAGATAAAAATTAATATTTCCCACCCACACCCCCACGTGGAAGCTAGGAGCTAACCAAACAAATGACTAAGGGTCATTTGGGAATAGGTGGCAACCTAATGTATGGATTTCAAGACACTTCATTTAGGATTTTAACTACAAGTAACATTTCATTCAACAATCAGATTCCTAAATTCCTTAAACATTCATTTCATTCCAATATTTTCCATATCAAAGACACTAACGTTGGCCATTCTGATATGTTTTCAATTTCTCATTTTCAAACACTACAAATCAAATTCTAAACCTTACATTAAGCAACGTGATTCCTACAAGTTTCAACAATTCCAACAAGAATTATTTACACATTAGCAACGTAAGATTTTGCGGTTCTAAGGGAGTACGGTGCTACCTTTTCCAAGAACATCATACGAATTTTTCTCTGCTCCAGATATGTTAAGGCTATCCCTTCTTTCTTTTGGCATAGTCCAAATGATACAAATGAAACGAGAAAAATACACAACTTCCACAAATGACTCTATTCATAGAAATATTAGGGTTGTCTATATTCTTGATTCCCAATGTGAATTATTATTATATCTTCTATTCATGGGTCTCAGAATAATACGTATTTGATAAAATTTATCCGACAGGCATATTATTTTTATGACATTCTGAGAAATCTTATTAATGTATTTCTTATGCATTTCATAAATTTATACATGTACATTGACTCGTGACTAGATGGCATTATATACGCGTATAAATGTATGTATATATGTTTATGGGAAAAGGTTACGGCATTATATACGCACCACCACCTGATCAGCTGGTATATGTTGATGATTTGCCCACAGTGGCCGAAATGATATGATGGGATACCCTTAGAGGCTTGATGATGTTATGAACGCATATACCAATGCATGGTATGACTTTTATACGCATATGCATGACATTATAAAAATGAAATGATTCACAGAGCTATGCAGACGTACATGTCGAGTCTTTTACTCCTTGTTTCTCTCATGTCTATTATTTACTGAATTTCATTCCTTACATACTCGGTACATTATTTGTACTGACGTCCTTTTTGCCTGGGGACGCTGCGTTTCATGCCCGTGGGTCTCGATAGACAGGTCGAGAGTCCTCTAAGTAGGCGATCAGCTCAGCGGAAGATGTTGGTGTACTCCATTTATTTCAGAGTGACTTATGTGGTCAGTATGATTAGAACATGTACTGATTAGTATGGCGGGGCCCTATCCCGACCTTTATGATATTTATGTACTCTTAGAGGCTTATAGACATATGTCGTATACGTAAAAGATTGTACGGCCTTGTCGGCCTATGTTTTGAGTTTATAAATAATGATGTTGGCCTATTAGGCTCGTATGTCACGTGTATATGATGATGTAATAAGAAAGATACGTTACGTTGGTACTCGGTTGAGTAAGGTACCGGGTGCCCGTCACGGCCCATCTGTTTGGGTCGTGACAAAAGTGGTATCAGAGTAGTTCTGTCCTAGGGAGTCCACAAGCCGTGTCTAGTAGAGTCTTGTTTATGGGTGTGTTGTGAACCACACTTATAAGCACGAGACTACATGGAATTTAGGACTGTCACTCTTCTTCTTACTCTAGATCATGTAGTAGAGCTCAGTTGTAAGAACTCGATTTCCTAAACTCTATCTTATCCATAATACGATGATGCCTACACCTAGAAAGATGGTTGGTAAGGGATTGAATGCGGCTGTGGTCTATAATTTACTGAGTATTCGGTATAACTCGTGCAGACGAAGTAACACAAATATCTCTGGTAGTCAGTCTATTTCAATCAGCCTGCTAGTGGGAGCGAGAAGTTTGGGATATGTTTTGTGTTTCTTCCATCAATCATCCGGATCTAAATCGTATATCAACAGATTATGGTTTTGAGGGTCATCCATTACAAAAAGACCTTCCTCTGAGTTGATATGTGGAAGTACGCTATGATGATCCATAGAAATGTGTGGTTTCTGAACCCATTGAGATGACCCCAAGAATTTTGCTATTTTGATTTTGCTAGTCCTTGGGAATAGCATAGCGATGGATAATTTAGAATCAGAATAGGTCCAATCCAGGGGACAAATCAATAGGAAATGCTATTTGCTTCGTAAGAATAAGAATTCACTTCTATGAAATGAAGAGTTTCACGGGAATTGTCTTGATCGTCGGATATCATTGCGAAAGAAATAGGAAAAAGTGTATTGAACAATTTTGTGCAATTCTTCCCAGTATGGAATGAGTAAAGAATCAAGCTACAAGTCTCGATCTATACGAAACGCACTAGTTTTTTTCTTTCTTTCATTTTCATTGATAACAGAAAAGACTTACTCTAAAGGGGTGCTAGCTCTTGACTAATAACATATCAAAGAGGCCTGAAAAAATGTAATAGGCTGCTACTCTAGGCTTGCTTCGCTTCTTCAAGCTCCGCCCCTTCTTTAAAAAATCAAAAAACAACGCTAACGAGCAAGAAAACTGATGCGCTAAGGCACAACTTCATGTAGCTGCTATGCCCTTGCTTCTTGCCTCATCTTACTTAGTAAAGCAACCTTTCGCTCTAGGTGGAAGCTGGCGGGCGGGGCTTGCTTAACCGGATACACGGAATTGGGATCTCTGTTGCATGCAAATCTTTCTATCGGGAAAGCCTCGCTTATTCAAAGGGCTTCTTATTTAGAAACCTTTTTTTTGCTTAGTTGTAAGTAAGCGTTGGTAGGAGCGGCGGGATGATGATGAGTATATAAATCAATAAAGACCAAAAAATAATAAATAGCAAGATAAATTAGATATCTATAGAAAAAATAACGATGTAGAGGGCGACTGAAAAGGAGGCTCGGCCTACAGGGAGAGTGGTGGGTAGGGATTCTCTGCAATGACACTGTTGTAGACCAATTGAAAGTGATATAGCGCAATTGAAAGGGATGCGGTATTTTGACCGGTTTAGACTTTTAGACTTCTTCCATGTATTTAATTGAATTTGTTTTAACATGTTAGATCTTTCATTGTTAAATTTACTCTCACATGCTCTAATTGACGCTGTTAGCATTTGTTCTATCCTTTATTGTTGTAATTGCTTTTATATGCTTTAGTTGAAGTTGCTACCTCCCTTATTGTCTTGTTACCCCTTTTATTGTTGAATTACTCTTACTTGAAGTTGTTATTTCGTGGAATATCTTCTTGGTGAGCTATTGATGTTGAAGTTGTGAAAACCATTATCATATTAAGGTTGAAGTTGTTAATTGTTGAGATATCTTTCCTTATCGAGTATTCCTCATTCATTTTGTTGTTATTGATATTCTTGTACACATTGTGATTGAGCCATGGGCTATATGTTGTGGTAGCATTGGTATTGTTGATTTTGGCAAGTGTTGTGGCTTATGGGCACATGTGGTGTGAGTTGATTATTCTGTTGTGATATTGATATGTATGCGGTATAATAAGGATAGGGGTTGATATGCATGCGGTGAGATAAGGTGGGATTTATATGTGTGTTGCTAGTAAGGGAATTACTTGTAGCCATGCGGCGAGATAAGGGGGCTAAAACGAGTGTAGCTATTTCGAAAAAAATATTTTTAAAAATAAATGCAAGGCTCACGCGATGATATAAGGAAAGATTGTGATTGCGATTGTGAAATGAGGTTATGAGGTGTGGTACCTCGGCTGTGATTCTTGTTGTACATCCTATGTTAAAAGGGCTTGTTGGTTGAGCAGTTCTTGTTGTTTTCTCCACTATCTTACTTATAATTGTCCGTATTTGACTACTGGTTGTTTCATCATGTGTTAACTAGTTGTTTCCTTTATCGCTTAAATTTCGGTTGTTAGCTTACATTATTGAACTGCTTATCTATCATTTACTTACTCGCTTTCTATTATTAGACTACGCTATACTATGTTCAATTTTCTTATCCTAGTAGGTGTCTTGACATGGCCTCGTCACTACTCTACAGAGGTTAGGCTTGACAATTACTGGGGTACCATTGTGGTGTACTTATACTATGCTTCTGCATATTTTTGTGTAGATCCAGGTACATCTGCTCGTGCCGGACGCCAGTGACCATTCAGTTATCTTTCCGGAGACTTCAAGGTATACACTTTCTGTTATTTCCCTTACTGTTGTTTACCCTATTACCAAACAGTGTTGTATTAGAGATGTTAGTATATTCTGTAAAGCTTATGACTCAGTTCCACCGATTTTAGGAATTATGTTGTTGACGTTCCATTTTGGAGTTATTATGAGCTTAATCAGTTTATTTTAATAATCTCAATTTTGTTATCTCTAGTAAGATATCATTGAATGTTAGGCTTACCTAGTCTTAGATACTAGGTGCCATCATGACATAAAATTGTTCCAGCTAATGCAAGATCTAAAAAGGAAGCAGCCTTTTGGATAAATAATTGCATGTAAGTTAACTATAACGACCCGGCCGGTCGTTTTGAGTGTTGTAGCACCGATCCCCCCTCCCCCTATCTACTACTTATTCTATGCTCAAATATTGTTATGTGACTTGCTGGGGTAGCTGGTTTGGTTCCGGGGATGTTTCAGAATGAATTGGGACACTTAGTCCCAAGGTTGGAAGCCTAAGTTGAAAGAGTTGATTGGATGTTGACTTATGTGTAAATGGCTTAGCAATGGAGTTTTGATGGTTTTGATAGCTCCGTATGGTGATTTTAGACTTAAGAGTATGTCCGGATATTGATTTGGAGGTCCGTAGATGATTTTACTTGAAATGGCGAAAGTTGGAACATTAGAAGTTTGGAGAGTTGAGAAGTTTGGCCGGGAGTTGACTTTGTGGTTACCGGGCTCGGATTTTGGTTCTGAAAGTTGGAATAGGTCTGTTGTGTCATTTATGACTTGTGTGCAAAATTTGAGGTTAATTGGAGTTGATTTGATAGGTTTCGACATTGATTGTAGAAGTTGGAATTCATTAGTTTTCATTAGGCTTGAATTGGGGTGCGATTCGTGTTTTTGATGTTGTTTGATATGATTGAGGCCTCGACTAAGTTCGTATCGTATTTTAGGACTTTTTGGTATATTTGGTTAAGGTCACGGGGGCCTCGGGTGGATTTTCGATGGTTAACGGATCGAATCTTGAACTTAGAAAATGGTTGAGGAGTTCTGGACAGGTGTGATCGCACCTGCGAAGGTTTTGGTCGCAGGTGTTAGGCCGCAGGAGCTTGGATAGCATCGTAGAAGCAGATTTTGGCTGGGCTAAGGGGGATGCGTAGGTGCGAGGTATTTTCCGCACCTGTGAGAGCACAAATGCGAGAAGGGGGCACAGATGCGAAACGCAAGGGGCAAGCGTGTTCCACATAAGCGGAGCCCAGGTCGCATGTGCGACTCCGCAGATGCAGAGTCTGGTCTATAGAAGCGAAGACAAGGCCTTCAGGGGGGAACCGTAGAAGTGGAATTTGGCCGCACCTACGGAGATATGATATGCGAATAACACTGAGACTGAGTACAAATAGAATTTAGCAGGTAATCCAGGTGTGAGATGTTTGGCAGAGTTATATGTCGAGGTTTAAGCTATGTTTCTCATTTTTAGACTTTGGAAACTCGGATTAAGGCAATATTTGAGAGGGATTTCGCGTGACTTTTTGAGGTAAGCCACTTTTGATCATTTTTATTCAATAATATTGATTACCCATCGAATTTCCCACCTAGTTTATGTGTTTTTAATGAGGAATTTTGGGAGTTTTGGGCTAGGGATTGGAGAGTAAGAATTGGGGATTTGAGTAGCGTTTTGGTGTCGGATTTGCGTAATTTTGGTATGGTTGGACTCGTAGTTGAATGGGTGTTTGGATTTTGTAACCTTTGTTGGGTTATGAGACGTGGGCCCTGGGTTGACTTTTGAGTTGACTTTTTGACCTTAGTTAAAGATCGTACTTTCATTAATTAGAATCAATTCCTATAGCTTTTATTGATAGTATTGCGTTGTTTTGGCTAGATTCGAGCCTTCCGGAGGTTGATTCACGTGGGAAGGGCTTGCGAGCGGAGTGATTTGATTTGCTTGAGGTAAGTATCTTATTTAAACTCGGTTGAGGACCAGTTGCCTGAATTATATGATAGCTACGTGCTATTGGTTGTGCACATGTGTGGGGATGAACCCATGTGCGGGCACTGGGATCATTTATTCATGTTCGGGTTATGCTCGGGCTCTTATGAACCGAGAATTGACTGTTAAGCTTTAAGCTATGATGTTCCTCATATTTGTAACATTTTGTGTGAATTATTTGAGCCATGTTTGAGGCCACATAGAGGTTTAATCCTTGAATGAACTTGATAAATGCTTTTTAGTGATGAAATTGCCGATTTGAACTATGATAGCACACTTTGCACATGCCTACACTTTAACATGTCATTTACACCTGTCTAGGAGCATGAGAATCTTAGTTCATTCATTACATACATGTATACTTGTTTAATTACTCCTGTATGATATATTTGGACTGGAGGCTTGTGATCATGCCGGGCGGATTATGTTATTGGCACGTGAGTTGTCCGTGCGAATTCATATATTGACATTATTAGCATGTGGGTTGTCCGTGCAGCACATGACTTGTCCGTGTAAGTTCTATTATTAGCACATGGGTTGTCTGTGCAGCACGTGAGTTGTTCGTGCAGCATGTGGATACGGATCCATCCCTTAGGGTCACCCTCTCATGTTTCTCACTTGATGGTGTACACGCAGTTATTGAGCTGTAACACCCTGGAAAATTTCAAAGTACTTAAGTGTAAGGCCTGGTAAAATTTGCAAAGAAAATAATGTTTCATGGTGCCGGACTATGCTTACGTGTTTGAGGATTATAGAATGCACAGGAAAGTAAAGGAAATTTTTTGCCGGAAAAGTGCGTTTATGCGGTCCATTATGCGACCGCATAATCACTCCGCGGGCCGCATAATGGCCGCAAAAGTGAGCAGGAGAGGGATATTCTGGAAGCAGCTATGCGGTCGACTATGCGACCGCATAACTGTTATGCGGTGCATTATGCGACCGCATAATGGTTATGCGGACCGCATAGTGACCGCATACACATACAATTCTTTTGGCTATTTTGTAACCAATTATGCGATCGATATGCGGTCCACATAACCATTATGCGGTCGCATATGCGACCGCAGAACCTATTCCGGAGCTTCATTTTTGGGTTTTTAAAACCCGACCCTATTTCGTTAAATACACTCTTTGGGTCATTTTTGAGCTATTATCTGACATTTTAGAGTGAGAGAGGGTGCCCTAGAGTGAGAAGGTGTTCTCCAATAACTGTTCTTCAATTCTTGCCCAAGTTTTGGAAGATTGAGAAGGGAAACTCACTAGGTCTTCATCCTAGAGGTAAGATTCTACACCCTAACCCTCAATTTCGAATTTTGTCATGAAATGGATAATAAGCAAGATAATTTCTGGGCAAGAGGGTTGGTTATTTTACATGCATGTGTTATCAAGGGGTGTAGAAAGATTGTTGAGCTAAAAATGGTAAAGGTTGGGTTGTGGGATGATGGAATCCTCCATAAAAGGATCTTGAAACCTTAATGCACATCTAGTGTTTGACAGAATGCTCAAATGAGCTAGAACCATGATCATCTTCCTAATTTTGGTTTAATTTGTTATATTTCTAAAATAGATTGAAGTTGCTAAGAATTTCGGAACATTTAGAGTGTAAGGAAGCTCATGTAAGGTATGTTGGCTAAACTCTTCTTTAAGAGTTGGAATTCTCATTATCCTTGTGAGTTCCGAGATGTTGATTATAAATCGAGTATTCCGATAAGTCTTGTGATGAAGATATATGTTCAAATCGTATTTCAAATGCTCTTATCATATTGCATTATAAATTGAGGATGTATCCCAAACTATAGATTATGTATCCGCATGTTATAATTTCTAGTCGGGATTTATGTGAAAGTTATTATGCCAAGTTGTGTAGAGATTGTGATTGTGATACACATCCACCCGCATACATTGGGCTGAGGTGGCATGACCGCTTTGTGTGGGGATTATGGTATAGAGAGTGTGATTGTGATACACCTCCACCCGCATATAAATTGGGGTGAGGCGGCATAGCCGCTTTGTGTAGGAATTATGGTATTGTGGGACTGCACCTCCACCCACTTACATTGGGGTGAGGCGGTACGACCGCTTTGTGTATAGTATTGGTATTGTTGTAGCACCACCACCCGCATACATTGGGTTGAGGCGGCATAGCTTCTTTGTGTAGGTTCTTGATATTGTGGTTATACATCCACCTGCATACATTGAGGTGAGGCGGCGGGGCCGCTTTGTGTGAAGATGGTTATGGAGGATCTCATCTTAAATCCTATAAATGTTGTTGATAGCTTTTAATAAGCTTGCTATGGTTGAGACGGTTATCTATATTATATTATTGCCACACTAGTCCATCATATTCATCTGGTATTTATGAATTCTTAAATTGGTGTTTAGTTTTCATACTAGTACTATTCGACGGTACTAACGTCCCTTTTGCCGGGGGCGCTGCATCTTTAAATGGATGCAGGTGGTTCCACAGCAGGAGACATTGATCAGTGATAGCAGTACACCTTCTTGCCAGCTGACTTGGTGAGCCCCACTTCATTCCGGGGTCATGTATCTTTTGTACTTTGTGTATTTGGTTTGAGGTATAGTCGGGACCTTGTTGCCGGTATTATCATTGTACTCTTCTTTATATATAGAGGCTCCGTAGACATAGTGTGGGTTGTGTATTGGTGCTGGGGGAAGACAAACTATGTTATGTTTTGGTTGTATTACTTGTCCATTTGAGAGTTTAAAAATGATAAAACAATTGGAAATGAATTGGTATTGTAGACATGAACACATTTTTGTTTAATTAAGGATAACATGAATTATCTCTATTCGTGGATGAGTTTGGGTAGAATGAAATCTAACAGGCTTGCTCAGTCGGGTTCACTCGGTTGAGCGCCGGTCGCGCTCCTCGGTATTGGGGCGTAACATGAGCATATTGATCAGTGGGTTGGAACAGATATGGAAAGTTGAGAGAATCTGGCCAGTGTTGTGTTGGAATTTGCATTCCTTGATCATTTGCTTGATTTAACTATTTCCTCCTCTACATGTCTTGATATTGTCTGAGCAGCGTATTTGAGAAACTGTAAACATGCACACATGAATATTTTCTCACGAAACTTGATGAGTTAGTTTTAAATATTGTTATGTGCTGGTTTAAAAGACGAAACTACACCGGGAAAGCTAGTATCATTAATAATTTAAGCTACTTTTACCTTTGTCGTGTTTATTTACGATACTTATTGAGTTGGTTGTACTCATACTACACCCTGCACTTCGTGTGCAGATCCAGGTATTTCCGAGCACGGTGGTTGCTGATTTCTGGAGCTTTCTTTTGCAGTTCAAAGATTATCGAGGTAGCTTCTTTGGCGTCCGCATACCTTGACTCTCCTCCTTTATCTCTTAGTTTTATTTATACTGTTCTAACCGCCTAAACAGTGTTTCAAACCCTATTACTGTATAGATGCGCATGCACACAGTGACACCCTATTATTTACTTAAGCCTATTTCGGTATGTTTTAAATTAAAGATGCGTGTTAAATTGTGAGTTGTCGGCTTGCCTAGTATTGCGATAGGCGCTATCACTACATATGAGATTTGGGTCGTGACAAGTTGGTACCAGAGCCTAGGTTACATAGGTCTCACGAGTCATGAGTAGGTTTAGAAGAGTCTTGCAAATCGGTACAGAGACGTTTGTACTTATCTTCGAGAGGCTGCCGAACCCTTAGGAAAACTTCACTTTCTTGTATTCTTGTCGTGCGGATTTGTTGATTCCGGTAACTAAACTTATGTTATTCTATTTTCTCACAGATGGTGAGGACACGTGCTACCGGTCAGGACGGACAGCCACCAGTACCACCAGCTAGGTCTATGAGAGGTCGGTGCTGCGGTAGATGCCGAGGTGCAGCTCGTACAGCAGCTAGAGCAGGACCTGTAGACCCACCAGTTGCTCCAGCTCAGGAGCAGATTCCAAATATGGTTGAGCCGGTGGGACCAGCTCAGGCACCAGCTGTGCCCATTGTGATTCCAGACCTTCTAGAGGCGTTGGCCGAGATATTGACTATTTGTACTAGCCTTGCCCAAGCTGTTTCAGTTCAGGCCGGGCCAGCCACTTCTCGGGTCTAGGTAGGTGCTCAGACTCCCGTCGCCCGTACTCTAGAGCTGGTGGTGCAGGGACTTTAGACACCGGGGGTTTTACTAGCCTAGCCGGTTGCAATTGCTCAGGCCCAGGTGGGTCCTATTATGAGTGATGAGGAGTAGAAGAAACTAGAGAGGTTTGGGAGGCTCAAGCCTCCAAAATTCAGTGGGGCTGAGTCAGAGGATGCTCAGGACTTCTTGGATAGGTGCCAACAGATTCTTCACACGGCGGGTATTTTGGAGACTAGTGGTGTCAATTTACTACTTTTCAGTTGACGGGGGCATCCTTTAGATGGTGGGAGTCCTATGAGCAGAGCAGGCCAGCCGTTGTTGCACCACTTTCATGGCACGAGTTCTCTATTCTCTTCTTGGAGAAGTTTGTACCACCGACCCGCAGGGAGGAGTTGCGAAGGCAGTTCGAGTAGCTACGCCAGGAGGTTATGTCTATGACCGGTATAAGATAGGATTTTCAGAGTTGGGTCGTCATGCGATCTAGTTGGTTCCCACAGAGAGGGAGAGGATTAGGAGGTTCGTTGATGGCCTCAACTATGGATTGCATTTTGTTATGACTTAGAAGAATGCATCGGGTGCTAGGTTTGACGAGATGGTTGATATTGCTCAACGGCTAGAGCTGGTCCGCAGTTAGGTGCGTGAGGAGAGGAAGGCCAAGAGGCCTCGCGGTTTGGGTGGTTTCAGTGGTGGGGTCAGTCCCACCACAACATGAGTCGTCCTTACAGGCCCGCTTATATGGCTTGTCCAGTTCATCATGGTGCATCAGCTAGCCATTATTCATACAGTTCTCATTCGGGTTAGTCATCATTCAGTGCGTTGCCATCGTAGAGTTCCTACCATGCCTCGTCTTCCTAGGTTTCCACAGGCAGTTTCTCGGGTTATCAGGAGCAGCAGCTCCATCAAAGGAGGGGTTGTTTCGAGTGCGGGGATTTGAGTCATCTCAAGAGGTATTGCCCTAGACTGTTGAGTGGGGTTCCACATTAGAGTTTTCGGCCGATGATACCAGCACCAGCAGCTACACCACCCGCTCAGCCAGCTTAGGGTGGGGCTCAGGCAGCTAGAGGTCACCCTAGAGGGGGAGGCCAATCAGGTGGCGGTCATGCTCAATTTAATGATATTCCTGCCTGGACGGAGTGTGTCCGAATATTGATTTGGAGGTCCGTAGGTGATTTTGGCTTGAAATAGAGAAAGTTGGAAAATTAGAAGTTTGGAGAGTTGAGAAGTTTGACCGATAGTTGACTTTGTGGTTACCAAGCTAGGATTTTGGTTCCAGAAGTTGGAATAGGTCTGTTGTGTCATGTATGACTTGTGTGTAAAATTTGTGGTTAATCGGAGTTGATTTGAGAGGTTTCGGCATCGATTGTACAAGTTGGAATTCATTAGTTTTCATTAGGCTTGAATTGGGGTGTGATTCATGTTTTTGATGTTGTTTGATGTGATTTGAGGCCTCGATTAAGTTTGTATCGTGTTTTAGGACTTGTTTGTATATTTGGTTGAGGTCCTGGGGCCTTGGGTAGATTTCAGATGGTTAATGGATCAAATCTCGAACTTAGGAAATGGCTAAGGAGTACTGGACTGGTGAGAGCGCACCTGCAGAGGTCTTGGTCGCAGGTTCGAGGCCACAAGAGCGTGGAAGGAATCACAGAAGCAGATTTTGGCTTGGCTGAGGGGGATGCACAGGTGCGAGGTATTTGTCGCATCTGCGAGAGCGCAGGTGCGAAAGGCGAGGGGCTAGCGTGTTCACAGAAGCAGAGCCCAGGTCGCAGGTGTGACTCCGTAGAAGTGAAGGCAAGGCCTTCAGGGGGAAACCGCATAAGAGGAATTTGGCGGCACCTGCGGAACCGTAGAAGCAGTTAAATGAACCGCAGGTGCGAGATTTCTGGCAGAATTATATGTCGAGGGTTAAGTTATTTTTCTCATTTTTAGACTTTGGAAGCTCGGATTAAGGCAATCTTTGACAGGGGTTTCACTTGATTTCTTGAGGTAGAATATTGATTACCCATCGAATTTCCCACCAAGTTTATGTGTTTTTAAGGTGGAATTTTGGGAGTTTTGGGCTAGGGATTGAAGTGTAACAATTGGGGATTTGAGTGGCGTTTTGGTGTCGGATTTGAGTAATTTTGGTATGGTTGGACTCGTGGTGAATGGGTGTTCGAATTTTGTAACTTTTATTGGGTTTCGAGACATGGGCCCGGGGTTGACTTTTGAGTTTACTTTTTTACCTTAGTTAAAGATCGTCGTTTCATTAATTGGAATCAATTCCTATAGCTTTTATTGATATTATTGCGTTGTTTTGGCTAGATTCAAGCCTTCCGGAAGTCAATACGCGAGGGAAGGGCTTGCTAGTGGAGTGATTTGATTTTCTTGAGGTAAGTATCTTATTTAAACTCGGTTGAGGCACTAGTTGACTGAATTGTATGATAGCTACGTGCTATTAGGTGCTTACATGCAAGGGGATGAACCCATGTGCGGGCACCGGGGTCATTTATTCATGTTCGGGTTATGCCCGGGCTCTTATGAACCGAGAATTGACTGTTAAGCTTTAAGCTATGATGTTTCTCATATTTGTAACATTTTTTGTGAATTATTTGAGCCATGTTTGAGGCCACATAGAGGTTTAATCCCTGAATGAACTTGATAAATGCTTTTCAGTGATGAAATTGCCGATTTAAGCTATGATGGCACACTTTGCACATGCCTACACTTTAACATGTCATTTACACCAGTCCAGGAGCATGCGATATGTTATTCATTCATCAAATACATGTATTCTTGTACACTTGCTCCTATGTGATATGTTTGGACTGGAGGCCTGTGACTATATCGGGCGAATTATGTTATTGCCACATGAGTTGTCCGTGTGGATCCATATGTTGACATTATTAGCATGTGAGTTGTCCGTACAGCACGTGAGCTATCCGTGTTGGTTCTATAATTAGCACATGAGTTATCCGTGCAGCATGTGGATACGGGTCCATCCCCCTAGGGTCACCCTCTCATGTTTCTCTCTTGATTGTATACACGCGGTTATTGAGCATACTGATCAGTGGGTTGGAACATATATGGAAAGTTGAGAGAATCTGGCTAGTGTTGTGTTGGAATTTTCATTCCTTGATCATTTACATGATTTAACTGTTTTCCTCCTCTACATGTCATGATATTGTCTGAGCTGAGTATTTGAGAAACTATACACATGCACACATGGATAGTTTCTCACAAAACTTGACGAATTAGTTTTAAATATTGTTCTGTGCAGGTTTAAAAGACGGAACTACACCGGGAAAGCTAGTATCATTAATAATTTAAGCTTCTCCTACCATGTCGTGTTTATTTACGATACTTATTAAGTTGGTTGTACTCATACTATACTTTTCACTACATTTGCAGATTTAGGTATTTTCGGGCATGGTGGTTGCTGATTTTGGAGTTCTTTTTCCAGTTCGGAGATTATCGAGGTAGCTGCTTTGGCGGCTGTAGACCTTGACTCTCCTCTTTTATCTCTTAGTTTTATTTATACTGTTCCACCCTCCTAGACAGTGTTTGAGACTCTATTATTGTATAGATGCTCATGTACCCAGTGACACCCGGATCTTAGGGTATTCTATATTGAGAAATCAGTTTCGATAATTAAAGTTAAGATCTTTACACAATTCTTCAAAAGTCAACCCCGGGCCCGCCCGGTCAAAACTCAGGGCCAAGGGTAGATCTCGACTACCCATTACCCCACGAGTCCATATATGTATTTTGTTTTCAAATCCGAGTCCAATTCGACTCTCAAATCTCAAATTTATATTTTTAAAAACATAGACAAAAATCCCAAAATTTCTCTTCAAATCGCATGATTCAGATGTTAAATCTCACAAACAATTATGTAATATAATTGAAAATTGATCAAAATCACTTACGCAATTGTTTGGTATGAAACTATCTCCACAAAATTTCCTCCCACCGAGTCTAGGGCTCAAATAGTGAAAAAATGAAGCTAAATTCCGTAATACCCAGTTATAAACAAGCTGCAGGTGTCGCATTTGTGACCCTCGCAATTGCAGAAAAAGGATTACAAAAGCGACCCCCGCCAATCCTGCTAACGTTGCATTTCCGACAACAAACTTTACAAATACGAAGTTCCCCCCCCCCCCCCCACGGCTAATCGCAAAAGCAACTCCAATTCCGCAAAAGCGAACCTCCAGTATTCGCAAATGCGATACAAATCCTCGCAAATGCAAGGTCCCTTCCCCAGCAGCGCAGATTCGCAAAAGCGAGAATGATCTCGCAAATGCATTGGTCGCATTTGCGACCTACTAATCGCCAATGCGATGGAACCAGAACCAGCACACATAATTTTAACAAAACCAATTCGAAACTCACCTGAGCCCTCGGGGCTCCACACCAAATTTCACGACCCCAAATTTTCTCCTTAGGATGTCGTGATGGCACCTAGTCTCTAAGACTGGGTAAGCCTAACATACATTAATATTTTGCAAAAATAACGATTTAAATATCTACTTAAACTAATAATCTATCATAGTAAAATCAAATAGGAACAACTGTCAATAACTGCCAAAATCTGGTGGAAGCGAGTTATAAGCTCTACAGAGAGTGCACTAATAACCTCGAAATACAATATTATTTTGAATAGGAAATAAACGGTAATTCAACTAAAATCAGAAGGTGACTTCGAGGCCTGTGAATGTTGAGCAAGTGTACCTTGAAGTCTCCAGAAATAACTGATTAATCACTAGCGTCGGGCACGAGTAGATGTACCTGGATCTGCACAAAAATATGTAGAAGCGTAGCATGAGTATACCACAATGGTACCCAATAAGTATCAAGCCTTACATCGGTAGAGTAGTGACGAGGCCACGTCAAGATATCTACTAGGATAAGAAAACTGAACATAGTATAATATAGTCTACTGACGAAAAGCATTGAAATGAATGACAACAAGCAGTACAATAATGTAGGCTAACAACGGAATTTAAGGCAATAAAGGCAACAAAGAGTGAATACACAGTAGGAACAACAATGATCAAACACATGACAGGGACAACAAGTCATCAAGTGTCGTAAAAATACAAGTAAAAACAATGAAGAAAAGATAACAATTGTTCCAAATCAATAAGCCTTTTAACATGGAATGTACAGCAAGAATCACAACCGAGGTACCACACTTCACAATCTCATTTCACAAGTCACAATCACAATCTTTCTTATATCACCGTGAGAGCCTTGTATTTATTTTGGAAAACATTTTCCCAAAATAGCTACCCGCGTTTTGGCCCACCTTATTACACCGCGTGGCTTCAAGTAGCTCTCCTACTAGCAACACGCATATCAAGCCTACCTTATCTCACCACATGTGTATCAACCCCTATCCTTATACCACCACATGCGTATCAATAACACAACATATCAAAAATCGCACTCAAGTGCCCAAATGCCACAACTTGCCAAAAGTATCAACAATATCGATGCTACCATAACATATAGCCCACAACTCAACCAATAATTTGAACAAGAATATCAATAATAACAAAATGAATGAGGAATACTCAACGAGGAAAGATATCTTAATAATCAACAAGTTCAAATAAGAATAATTAAACAATAAAAGAGGTAGCAAGACAATAAAATATGTAACAACTTCAACTAAAGCATATGAGAGCAAACTTGACAATAAAAGATAGAAGATATGCTAACAACGTCAAATAGAGCATCTGAGAGCAAATTCAACAATAGAAGATATAATATGTTATGACAATTTCAATTAAATGCATGGAAGAAGCCTAAGAGTCTAAACCGGTCAAAATACCACATATAAGCCCGTGTACACACTCGTCACCTCGTGTACATGTCTTCCACGCAATTCAAATAACACAATCAACCCTAATCCTAAGGGGTAGTTTCTCCCACACAAAGTTAGATAAGATACTTACCTCAACTAGGACAAATCAACACTCAAAAATAGCCTTTCCCTTAAAATCCACCTCTGCACGACTCAAATCTAACCAAAAATGACTTAAAACATCAAACAATGCAAGACAAACCATTTACGATAGATAAAGTTATGATCTTTACACAATTTTTTAAAAGTCAACAAAAGTCAACCCTTGGCTCATCCGGTCAAAACCCGAGTTCAAGGGTAGATCTTGACTACACATAACTCCACAAGTCTATATATGTGTTTTGTTTTCAAATCCGAGTCCATTTCGACTCTCAAAACCCGAATTTTCATTTTTCATAACGTAGACAAAAATCCCCAAAATTGCTCTTCAATTCTGATAAATTTGATTTTAAATCCCATATATAATCATGAAATATAGTTGGAAATTGATTAAAACTACTTACCCAATGATTGAGGATGAAAATCCCCTCTCCAAATCGCCTACTACCGAGCCTAGGGTTCTAAAATAAGAGAAAATGAGATAAAATCCTGACTTTTTGGCCCTTTGTTCAGTTGCAGATGTAGCAATCGCAATACCGGCTCCTGAAAGCCTAAGGGGAAAGTCGCAAATGCGACATTGGCTTGCATTTGCGAAGCCTGTCCCCATCGCAAATGCGACGAAATTATCGCAAATGTGATACTACCCAGTCTAGCCTACGTTTCACAAATTTGATCAAGTCATCGCAAATGCAATAACTGAGGCCCTATGCTATGATCACAATTGTGATGCTAGTGTTCGCAATTGCGACATCAGAGACACAATCGCACAGCAACCTTATTCAGTTCAAAACTATTCTGAAACACGTCTGGAACTCACCCGAGCCCTCAAGGCTCCAAACCAAACATCCACACAAGTCTAAAAATATCATACAAACTCGCTCCCACGATCAAAACAATTAAATAACATCTAGAACCACGAATCGGACATCAAAACGCATGAATTACTAAAGAAAACTCAAGAACCTCTAGAATTGCAACCAAGCGTCTGAATCCTATCAAACCAACTCCAAATGGCACCAAATTTTGCAGACACGTTCCAAATAGCAAAACAGACCTATTCCAAGTCCCAAAACCAAATTCCGAACCCGATAGCCAAAAAGTCAACCTATTGTCAAACTTGGGAAAACTTCTAAACCTCAAATTGCCAACTTTTGGCAAAACAAGATAAATCGACATAGGGACTTCTGAATTCATTTCCGAGCATATTCCAAGGCCAAAATCATGATTCGAACCTATCAGAGCCATCATAATACCATTTCGGTCATTTTCGTAAAAGTCAAACTTCGATTAACATTTCCTACTTAAACATCAAAACCTAGAACTAAAGGGTCCAAATCAACTCAAAACCTTCCCGAAACAAAACTAACCAACTCCGCAAGTCATAAGACAACAAATACACATGTGTGATGTATCAAAAGGGTAAATGGGGCTCAAATACACAAAATGACCGGTCGGGTCGTTACATTCTCCCCCTCTTAAAATAAATGTCCGTCCTTGAACGTGCATACAGACATACCCGAAGTGACGAAAAGGTGAGGATAACGACTCTGTATGTCGTGCTTAGTCTCCCATGTCTCATCCTTGACCCGATGATCCCTCCATTGAACATTCATTGAAGAAATGATCTTTGACCTCAACTTTCAGACCTGCCTGTCCAAGATGGCCACCGGCTCCTCAACATAAGTCAAATCCTTGTCAAATTGGACTGAGCTAAAATTTAATACATGTGATGGATCACCATAATACTTCTAGAGCATGGAAATATGGAACACCAGGTGAACTGCCGATAATTTGGGTGGCAATGCAAGTCTATAGGGCACCTCACCAACTCTCTCAAGGATCTCAAAAGAACCATATACCTAGGTCTCAACTTGCCCTTCTTCCCCAACCTCATAACACCCTTCATGGGTGAAACCCAAAGCAAAACCCTCTCTCTTATCATAAATGCTACATCACGAACCTTCCGATCAACATAACGTTTCTGCCTAGATTGTGTTGTACGAAGCCGATCCTGAATCAACTTGACTTTCTCCAATGCATCCCGAACCAAATCAGTGCCCAACAACCTAGCCACTCTCGGCACAAACCAACCAAGTGGAGAGAGACACCACCTCCCATATAAGGCCTCATAATGAGCCATCAGGATACTTGATTGGTAGTTGTTATTGTAGGCGAACTCAATAAGCGGTAGAAAATGATCCCATGAACCCCTGAAATCCATAACACATGCACATATAATATCCTCCAAGATCTAAATGGTGCACTCGGATTGCCCGTTCATCTGGGGGTAAAATGTTGCACTCAACTCAATCCGTGTGCCTAACTCACACTGCACGGCTTTCCAGAAATGCGATGTGACCTACGTGCCTCGATCAAAGATAATGGACATCAGCACACCGTGGATATGAACAATCTCACGGATATAGATCTGGGCCAGCTGCTCTGAAGAATAGGTAGTCACCATCGAAATGAAATGTGCGGACTTGGTCAGTCTATCTACAATAACCCACATTGCATCGAATTTCTTCAAAGTCTGTGGAAGCCCAACAATGAAGTCCATGGTAATACTCTCCTACTTCCACTAGAAAATCTCAAGTCTCGAAAGCAAACCACACGGCCTCTGCTGCTCGTACGTCAACTGCTGACAGTTTAAACAATGAGCCACATAGTCAACTATATCTTTCTTCATTCTTCTCCACTAATAGTGCTACCTCAAATCCTGATACATCTTGGCGGCACCCGGATGAATGGAATACTACAAATTGTGGGCCTCCTCAAGGATCAACTCACGCAATCCATCTTCATTGGGCACACATATCCGACCCTGCATCCGCAACACCCTGTTATCTCCAATATAAACCTCCTTGGCATTGATGTGCTGCATGTGTCCCTAAGGACAAGCAAATGGGGGTCGCCATACTGATGCACTCTGATGTGCTTGTCACGACCTAAACCGATGGGCCGCGATGGGCACCCGGTACCATACTCAACCGAGTACCAACGTAACGTATCTTTCATATCATTCTATCATAGGTAAATGTACCGGAGTAAAGCATGAGGAAATACAAACTTATACATATGACATACTGGCCTATAAGGCCAAAATGATCACTCGTACACTGAATATAGGCCGACAAGGCCATACAACCTTTCATATACATGACATCTGTCTACAAGACTCTAAAAATACATAATTGTCATAAAGGTCGGGACAGAGCCCCACCATATGAATCAATACATATCTTAATCATACTGACCAAATAGCAACTTCAAAGCAAATAGAGCGCACCAATATCTTCCACTGAGCTGATAGCCTCCTTAGAGGACTCTTGACCTGTCTATCGGGACCTGCGGGTATGAAACGCAGCATCCCCAGGCAAAAGGGATGTCAGTACAAATAATGTATCGAGTATGTAAGGAATGAAAATCAGTAAATAATAGACATGATAGAAACTTGGAGTAAAAGACTCAAACATGTATGTCTGAATAGCTCTGTGAATCATTTCATATTTATAATGTCATGCATATGCGTATAAATATCATACCATGCATAGGTATATGCGTTCATAACATCATCAAGCATCTAAGGGCATCCCATCATATCATCTCAGTCATTGTGGGCAAATCATCAACGTATACCAGCTGATCAGGTGGTGGTGCGTATCTAATGCCGTAACCTTTTCCCATAACCCATATACATATAATATACACGTATATAATACCATCTAGTCATGGGTCAATGTACATGTGTAAATGCATGAAATGCATAAGAAATACGTTAATAAGATTTCTCGGAATGTCATAAAATCAATATGTCTTTCGGATAAACTTTATCAAATACGTATTTTTCTGTGACCCATGAACAGAAAATATAATAATAATTCACATGGGGAATCAAGAATATAGACACCCCTAGTACTTCTATGAATAGAGTCATTTATGGAAATTGTGCATTTGGTCGTTTCATTTGTATCGTATTAATCATGCCAAAAATAAAGAAGGGATAGCCTTAAGATACGTGAGCCGATTCTCTTGAAATTTCCTCTAACACACGTCTTTTACGTAAAACATGTAATGACAGATCGAAGTAGGGAAACTCCGCATGATCTTCTTGAGAAAGATTATACTGGGCTTCCTTAGAATTTGCAATTCACGTTGCACCTTGTAGGGGTTGATCAGAATTCCTTGAGAATTCCATCCATTAGCAAATAGCAAGTCTATGTATTTCCTTAGTTAATTAGGGATGCTTGTAGGGGTTCATAAGAATTCCTTGAGAATTCCATCCGTTAGCAAATAGCAAGCCTATGTATTTCCTTAGTGAATTAGGGATCCTTGTAGGGGTTCGTAAGAATTTCTTGAGAATTCTATCCGTTAGCAAATAGCAAGCCTATGTATTTCCTTAGTGAATTAGGGATATCTTAAATGATATATAACAATCTCTTATCTTTGAGGTTTGTGGGCCCCACCCTTTTGTGATGACTAAGCCACAATAATCCTCCAAATGTGCCACCTATTTTATGAACTTAAGAGTCACAATTTGGATCTTTAATCCTTGTTCCAATTGCTGCCACGTTGCCTTAACTAAGCTTATCCATTATTTTCTTAATTAATTTGTTAATCCCCCATTAACCAATAATTACCCAATTATTCACATAATTAGGAATTCTCTTAAATTACTTAAAATACTACTCACTTTTAACACACTTTGCACACCTTACTATTATGGTCATGTGGTACCTTGTATGGTACTAGTCCATAAATACTGTGTATTGTAGCTCGAACCGTATTTTATCCCAAAGTGTCAAACTTCGACGAAACTCATTTCTTCGATTCGCTTACTCTCTCACCATCACGAATTTACTTATCACTTGTTTTAAAATAGCATAAATGCTAATAACCTCAAAATAATCACATTCCCGTACTTATGTCGATTAACTTACGATGAAACTTTAACGTACGACAATGCGGGGTGTAATATCTCATTTCTGAGCTTTCATCAATTTACTTATGGCATACTTTTACGTACGAAAACATGGGGTGTAACATCATTCCAACATTCGTCCTCAAATGTTGACGGATGCACTTATCATTTCCATAACTTATGTCTTCTGAATACTTTAGTACTCTCCTTGCCATTTAGGCAACTGTTCTTTGAATAAATACAAAGGCCAGGGCATTCCCCCCTTTAGGCCTCTTTCTCATACCATGACCTGTGGTCGGAAATCATTCAATTTCGTAACTATTGCTACCTTCTATCATGCAGCTTGTACAACTCTGACCTTTTATGTGCGCCTATGTGACTCTTCTCTCCTTTTTCCTCCAGCGTTTAGCCAATCTCTAGGCCTCACTTTGTAAACATATACAAAGCTTGACAAGATATCCCTCTGGGCATTTATAGGTATATTGAAGTTATTCGCTCGGTACTTTTTTGAACTTACAGATATTGCTATATCTTATTTCATATCATCCCAATATGATTCACCTTACGTGGGTATTTTAATCCTGTACAATTCATGAAATCCCTTCAAATCATCACTCAATCGAAGGCCCAAACGCCACCCTTCATTTATCACAATTACACCCTCATTCTACTACCAGGGCATCATTCCATCTCTTTTAAATGCTATTAGTCTTAGACTCCTTTGAGTTCATTCAGGCTATACTGAGCTTTCTATAACTTAGAGAAACCATCAGCTCTCTTATTTTCATGAGCTTAATCCCGAGGATTTATCCATTCTGGTTACCTTCTCACTCGCCTTTTCTTATCCTTACTCCTGTCTTCCTAAAACCTTATCGCTCTACCATACTTTAGCTTGCGACCTACACATATCTATTAATACTACTCGCAACCTTCCTTCAACTTGCTTGCACCATATATTTCCTTATGTTATTCTGAAACATCAAGCGAGACATCACATCATCTCTAACTCTTCTTTACTGTCTTAACTGGACCTTTCGATACCTATAAATCATCTACTGGAAGATATGTCACTGACAACGCCGCTATCATTCCTGGATATTGAATCCCCGTGCTTCTAGCCTTTTATCTGAAGTATGAACTGTTCACAACCTTCTGCATTTGAGTATCTCGTACGTTATTTACCTTTGCCTTAAAAGCTCGCATCATATCTTCTATCTCTTTCATGACCTCCCTTCCACATAGGTACAATTCACATCCACAACTTGAAGCTCTATTATAATACTTGCACCTCTGGTACGTACACAATCCAGTGGAAGCTTCATACTAACTTCTTATGAGGTTGGTACTCTTCTAACTAGCTTTATCGTAAAGCCGTTATAGAATATGGCTCCGGTACTATCTCTTTTGTACCTCTTATATTAAGAGTGATTCTGCAAGGTTCTCAATCATGATGTCTATAATTTTCTGGGTCAAATAATCGGACTCCTGATTTACTTAGTTGATGTAACTCTTTAGTTTGCTCTTCCTTCTAATCAGCCTTTATGTGGGCTTAAGCTATCTTTCGATCTGCAGCTCCTGGTATTAGTTATTACTTTAGCCTTTTATGGGCGCTATGGAATATCCATGATACAATCTTCTAACAGTTCAATCCTTTGTCTATGCCCTGGGCTTAATTCTTTCTCTTAACTTATACCAGAGTCTTCTACAGCTGTATGATTGTCAACATATATGTTGCATGGATAATACTCCGAACTCTTAAATGCATTCATAATGTAACTAACTCTGGATCATCGATCGAATAATTCCTTTCGTTCCTTCTCAACTATCTTTAAAATGTAAGCAATTACTTTTCCTAGTCGTTCTGCTACTTGTTGCATGAATACTTGGCTTATCTTAATGCCCACACATATTGGAATTCCATACAACCCATATGATCTTGAATATCACCCTTTGATCTTTCTCTTCTTCCCGTTCATTAGCCATGGTAGATTCCACTTCCTTATGGAGTGCATACAATGTTATTGTGAGACTGTTGTTACGAGACCATTTCTTCTTCAAGTTACTATGTTTAGGTTGAAGCCTTCTTCCTTATTTCCTCAGCTAGTCTTTCATTGTAGTAATTAGGGAGGACCCTCTAACTCTTGTAAAGCCGCGAGCTTATCACATCGTATACTTGACGGAATTTTTGATGTTCTTCCCCGCCTATAATCATCCGTAGTTATTTATTTCCATGCCCTTGTGCTTGTAGGGTTGCTTTTGAACTAATATTTTGACTGTCTTCCCAGTGGCATTCACTTTTATTTCCGTAATACTCATACGGTACCTTTAACTACCCCAACTCCTATCTGAATATATCTCAAGGATCACGATGTCATATCTACGAGATTGAATTCCCCATGTTGGGGTTCACTATGTTCATCTTGCACAATCTATTGATTTGTCTGTATTCTCTTGTCTAGCCACAACTAGGCTCTTCCTGGATCAACTACTAACTACTCGTTGGTTCATTTTTATATCAATATTCCGCGTAATATTTCTTGGGTCATCTCCTTTGTCTTAACTTGCGTCTCGCACAGGCTCCTTATTTATCAATAGCATCTTGGGTAGAAACCCTTACTTCCTCTCCTTGACGTCGTGCTTGCATAATGTTCTAGAATCGTAGCATATCTGTAGGGTTTGGGTAAGTGCAAGCCCATTCCTTTTTTATTTTTATCGCATTCTTCCTTTACCATTCTATAATTACTAGAACCATTTAATTCTAACTTAATGCCACATCACTCCATATTCCCCCCTTTAGGGGAGTACTAAGAGTTTGAGCTACGACGATCTACCAATAGATGTTTTACCTCTTCATCTTTGGCATCTTTTCACATCATCGATGACCCTTACTTGCCTTGCGGTAATCCTTCTATACCAAGGATAAATAAATTCCTTACTCGCGAGGGTGATACCTAGTATAACTGGAACATACAGTCCCTTAAGCTTAACCATTGCTTGCTTTAGGGAAGCGTCTTCCTGAACGACCACTCTCTGAATTTCTCATGAATCTTCTTCTGTTGTCTATTCTATTATCGCCAAAATGAAATCTGAAATTCTCATGATGTCGACCATCATCAAATCATTCAGTCCCTAATTCATGTTCAATTTATCTTGTTCACCAGCCCATACTGATTTCTATTATTCTAGGTCTAACTTTTCCTTCTGGTAGTCGCATTGGAGTCACGAACTTATTTCTCGAAATAAGGATATGACTTTATGGCCTATACTCTTTTGTTGCCTCAAGGCCTGTCACCTCTCGTCTTTTCCTTCACTTGACTATAGACTCTGTAATGGTGTCATTTGTTTCTCTACCGGTGTCATCCATGTATCACATCTTACTCATAATGCTTCATTAACTCTCTTCTTATTTCCCTGCTAACATTTCTGACTATCACTTTATTCTGATTACTTCAGCAAGATATTCTTTTGCTTTTAGCTTCCCTTGCTCCATCCACTAGATCTTCGGGTTTACCTAACAATCTTTCTCTACTAGGGGCAGAAGCCACACTAAGGTAATATTATCCCTTCAAGGCTTCCAGTGCCTATCTTTGTAGTACTCATATCTAGCTGTACTATTCTAGAGTGCACCATCTGGGTGTCTCACAAGGAGATCCATTAGCATATTTGCAATATCCTTTGGAAATGTCAACTAACGCAAACAATCCATCCACCATTTTGGGTTACTCTAATCCCAGTCGAATCCTGATATCTCGTCCTTCTCTTAAACTATATCTGTTAGCTCCCATAGGGCATATCTGAGATGGGTGTGGCCGATTGTACATACATCTGTTGTTGTTAAAGATAACTCAAAATGCTTATATCTCAAGATAACTCAAGATGAATTGTAGATAATGATCATCTTCACTAACTGGGTACCTCGTACCCTTCTTCACCTTGCTTCTTTTACTTATTGAAACTTGTATCTACCTTCTAAATCTCTCATTTCTTTTCACCATATGGGTGGATAAATATTCTTGCCTTAGGGACCCTTATCAAGAACCTTTACATGTCTTAATACATACATGTTCTGCTGGAAACCTTACATTTATTCATCATAAGCATGATGCAAAATCGAGTTCCTCTGACTCAACTCTTCCACAGCCGTATTCAATCCCTTACCAACCATCTTTCTATATATAGGCATGGTCGTTATGAATAAGATAGAGTTTAGGAAATTGAGTTCTTACAACTGAGCTCTACCATAGAAGAAAAAGTGACAGTCCTAAATGCCCTGTAGCCTCCTGCTTATAAGTGTGGTGCACAACACACCCATAAACAAGACTTTACTAGACACGGCTTGTAGACTCCCTAGGACAGAACTGCTCTGATACCACTTTTGTCACGACCCAAACCGATGGGTCGCGACGGGCACTCGGTACCTTACTCAACCGAGTACCAACGTAACGTATCTTTCGTATCATTCTATCATAGGTAAATGAACCGGAGTAAAGCATGAGGGAATACAAACTTATACATATGACATACTGGCCTATAAGACCAAAATGATCACTCGTACACTGAACATAGGTCGACAAGGCCATACAATCTTTCATATACATAACATCTGTCTACAAGCCTCTAAGAATACGTAATTGTCATAAAGGCTGGGACAGAGCCCCGCCATACCAATCAATACATATCTTAATCATTCTGACCAAATAGCAACTCCGAAGCAAATGAAGCGCACCAACATCTTCCGTTGAGATGATAGCCTACTTGGAAGACTCTTGACCTGTCTATAGGGACTTGTGGGCATAAAATGCAGCTTCCCTAAACAAAAGGGACGTCAGTACAAATAATGTACCGAGTATGTAAGGAATGAAAATCAGTAAATAATATACATGAGAGAAACATGGAGTAAAAGACTCAACATGTATGTCTGAATAGCTCTGTGAATCATTTCATATTTATAATGTCATTCATATGCGTATAAATCTCATACCATGCATAGGTATATGCGTTCATAACGTCATCAAGCCTCTGAGGGCATCCCATCATATCATCTCGGTCATTGTGGGCAAATCATCAACGTATACCAGCTGATCAGGTAGTGGTGCGTATATAACACCGTAACCTTTTCCCATAACCCATATACATATAACATACGCGTATATAACGTCATCTGGTCATGGGTCAATGTACATGTGTAAATGCATGAAATGCATAAAAAATACGTTAATAAGATTTCTCGGAATGTCATAAAATCAATATGCCTTTCGAATAAACTTTATCAAATACGTATTTTTCTGAGACCCATGAACAGAAGATATAATAATAATTCACATGGGGAATCAAGAATATAGACACCCCTAGTACTTCTATGAATAGAGTCATTTATGGAAATTGTGCATTTGCTCATTTCGTTTGTATCGTATTGATCATGCCAAAAAGAAAGATAGGATAGCCTTAACATACCTGAGCCGACTCTCTTGGCAATCCCTCTAACACACGTCTTTTGCGTAAAACACGTAATGGCGGATCGAAGTAGAGAAAATCCGCATGATATTCTTGAGAAAGATTATACTGGGCTTCCTTAGAATTTGCAATTCACGTTGCACCTTGTAGGGGTTCATTAGAATTCCTTGAGAATTCCATCCATTAGCAAATAGCAAGCCTATGTATTTCCTTAGTGAATTAGGGATACTTGTAGGGGTTCGTAAGAATACCTTGAGAATTCCATCAATTAGCAAATAGTGAGCCTATGTATTTCCCTAGTGAATTAGGGATCTCTTAAATGATATATAAAAATCTCTTATCTTTGAGATTTGTGGGGCCCACCCTTTTGTGATGACTAAGACACAATAATCCTACAAATGTGCCACCTATTTTATTTTATGAACTTAAGAGTCACAATTTGGGTCTTTAATCCTTGTTCCAATTGCTGCCACGTTGGCTTAACTAAGCTTATCCTATATTTTCTTAATTAATATGTTAATCCCTCATTAATCAATAATTATCCAATTATCCACATAATTAGAAATTCTCTCAAATTACTTAAAATACTACTCACTTTTAACACACTTTGCATACCTTACTATTATGGTCATGTGGTACCTTGTATGGTACTAGTCCATAAATATTGTGTATTATAGCTCGGACCGTATTTTATCCCAAAATATCAAACTTCGACGAAACTCATTTTTTCGATTCTCTTACCATCTCACCTTCACGAATTTACTTATCACTTATTTTGAAATAGCATAAATGCTTATAACCTCAAAATAATCTCATTCTCGTGCTTACGTCGATTAACTTACGACGAAACTTTAACGTACGACAATGCGTGATGTAATATCTCATTTCCGAGCTTTCATCAATTTACTTATGGCGTACGTTTACGTACGAAAACATGGGGTGTAACGGCATTCATACAAAGATGACCGAGAAACCATGCAATCAAGAACCGGCTGCGCTCCGAAATATCCAGTCTCACAAACTAATTGGCAATAGCCCAAACATCCATGGCTATTGGCTTCTCTACTGTAGGTAAATATGCCAAACTGCCCATACTCTCAACCTTTCTACTCAAGGAATCGGCCACCACATTGGCCTTTCCGGGATGATACAGAATAGTGATATCATAGTCTTTCAGCAACTCTAACCATCTCCTCTATCACAAATTAATGTCCTTCTACTTGAACAGATGCTGGAGACTCCGTGGTCGGTATAGACCTCACATGGAACACCGTACAAATAGTGCCTCTAATTCTTCAATGCATGAACAATAGCTGCCAACTCTAAGTCGTGCACGGGGTAATTCTTCTCATGAACCTTTGATTGGCGAGACGTGTAGGCAATCACCCTTACATCTTGCATCAACACCGCACCAAGCCCAATACGCGACGCATCACAATACACAGTGTAAGACCCCAAACCCGTAAGAAACACCAACATTGGGGCTGAAGTCAATGCAGTCTTGAGCTTTTGAAAGCTCGCCTCACACTCCTCAGACCATCTAAAAGGAATACCCTTATAGATCAATCTAGTCATAGGTGCAGCAATGGATGAGAAACCCTCTATGAAATGGCGATAATATCTGGCCAAACTAAGGAAACTCTGAATCTCAGTAGCTGAAAACAGTGTGGGCCAACTCTGAACTGCCTCAATCTTCTTCGGATCTTACCTTGATCCCCTCACTAGACACCACATGACCAAAAAATGCCACTGAATCAAGCCAGAACTCACACTTGGAGAAATTTGCATACAACTTCTTCTCCCTCAAGGACTGTAGCACGATATTCAAGTACTGCTCATGATCCTCTCTGCTGCAATAATACACCAAGACGTCGTCAATGAACACAATGATGAAAGAATCAATATATGGCTGGAATACACTGTTCATCAAGTGCATAAATGATGTTGGGGCATTGTTCAGCCCAAATGACATCACTTGAAACTTGTAGTGACCATACCGAGTCCTGAAAGCAGTGTTCGGGATATTCGGATCCCGAATCTTCAGCCCATGATACCCTGACCTCAAATCAATCTTTGAGAACATTCTGGCACCTTGAAGTTAGTCAAATAAGTCATCAATGCGCGGTAGTGGGTACCTATTCTTGATTGTAACTTTGTTCAGCTGTCTATAATCAATACACATTCCCATAATACTATCATTCTTATTCACAAATAGAATCGGAGCACCCCAAGGCGAAACACTCGGCTGGATGAAACCCTTATCAAGCAATTCTTGAAGTTGTTCGTTTAGCTTCTTCAACTCCACTAGTGCCATATGATATGGTGGAATAGAAATGGACTGAGTGCCCAACACCAGATCAATACCAAAATCGATATCCCTATCGATCGGCATGCCTAGTAGGTCTGCTAGGAACACATCTGGGTAATCTCTCACTACCGGAACTTACTCAACGGTAGAAGTATCGGCACTGACACCCCTCACAAAGTCTAGATATGCTTCACACCCTTTCTCAATCATGCATTGTGCCATTAGAGTGGACACGACCCTGCTATGAAGATAATCCAATGTACCCCTCCACTCTAACTGCCGCAAACCTGGCATAGCCAGTGTCACAGTCTTGGCATGACAATCCATAATAGCGTGATAGGGTGACAACTAATCCATGCCCAAGATCACGTCAAAGTCTACCATACTAAGTAGCAATAGATCAACTTTAGTCTCATAACCACCAATAGTGACTAAACACGACCGATAAACACGGTCTATAACAATAGAATCTCCCACATGTGTAGACACATACATAGGAGCACTCAAAGAATCACGAGATATATCTAAATACGAAGCAAAGTAAGATGACACATATGAATAAGTGGAACCCAGATCAAATAAAACTGATGCATCCATATGACAGACATGAACCATACTTATGATGACAGCATCTGACGCAATCGCCTCCGTCCTACCAGGAAAAAGATAGAAATGATTATAGCCTCCCCCTCTATGGCGACCTCTACCCGCCTGACCTCCACCCCTAGCTGGCGATGTAGGTGGAGCGGCAACTGGAGTAGCAACCATGGCCTGTGAACCTTGTGGAATCTGTGGAGCCTGTGTAGTCTGTGGAGGTGCACCCCTCCTGAGTCTGGGGCAGTCCCTCACCATATGTCTAGTATGACCACACTCGAAATAAGCCCTCGATGAGCGTGGCTACTGAAACTGACCATGGCCTAGTTGGCTAGACTGACTGCTGAAGGTACCCCGTGCAGAAGGTGCACTGGAAAGTGGCTGACCCAAATGGGCAACCTGAGACCTCGGAATATCTGGAGCACTGCTAGTAGCTGGTAGTGCTAAATGAACTGGACGGCCATGATGAGCTGCGATCGAAATGCTGGAACTACTATATCCTACAGAATCTCGAGGCCTCTTGGCCTCCTTGTCCTCTCTATCTCTCGGCCCTGCATACCCTCCAACCTCCGAGCGATATCTACAACCTGCTAAAACGGAGTATCTGTCTTTAACTCTCAAGCCATGCTTAATCTAAGACCATAGTTGAGCCCCTCGATGAATCTGCGGACTCACTCTCTAACTGTAGAAACCAAGGCAAGTGCATGTCGGGACAACTTACTATATCTGATAGCATACTCTGATACTGACATAGTCCCCTAACGCAGCTACTCAAACTCTGTGCGCCATGCATCCCGAAGGGTCTGGGGAACAAACTCACTCAAAAACATCTCTAAAAATAGAGCCCAAGTGAGTGGGCTGCATCAGCTGGCCTACCCTCCTCGTAAGCCCGCCACTACCTATACACTGTGCCTGATAGCTGAAATATTGTTAAAGAAACTCCGCTCACCTCCACAATACCCATGGTATGGAGAATACGGTGGAACTTTTGTAGAAAACCCTATGAATCCTCGGTAGCTGTGCCACTGAAGGTAGGAGGATCATACTTCTTGAACCTCTCAAGTCTCCCCTGCTCCTCCTCATATGCCTCTGGCCTGACCTCAGGCTGAACCGGTATAACTAGATGTCCTGGCATGACACCTAGGACCTGATCAACATAGACCCGCTGCTTTGGGGTACAGGTCGCGGGAGTCTGAGCTCCTCCCCTAGTCTGAGATGTAGCTGGTGCAATGGGAATCAACCCCGCCTGAGCTAGAGTGCCGAGCATGCTCAAAAATTGTACTAAGGTCTCCTGAAGTACACAGGTAATAACAGGTGCCTCAGGTGTCTGTCCCCCAATCGAAGCTACTATGGCTCCTCAGTCGCTGCAGCACGTGCCCCTCCTCAGCCTCTAAATTGGCCCCGGCCTCTCGCGGCTCTAGAAGGGGGCACGGGTGTCTGATCATCTGATCCAGCAGTGCGTGTCCTCACCATCTGTAAGAGAATAGAAAGACAAAGACTCAGATTTCGAAATCAACAAATTCGCACAATAAGAAATCAAAGAAGTGGAATTTTCCTAATAGTTCCTTAGCCTCTCGAAGATAAGTACATACGTCTTCATACCGATCCGCAAAACTCTACGAAACATCCTCATGACCCGTAACACCTATGAACCCAAAGCTCTGATATCAACTTGTCATGACCCCCAATTCCTTCCTTAGGAAGTTATGATGACACCTAGTCTCTAAGACTAGGTAAGCCTAACATACATCAAGATTTAGCAAAAATAACGAGTTAAATATCAACTTAAACTGGTAATCTATCATAGTAAAACCAAATAGGTACAATTGTCAATAACTCCCAAAACCTAGTTGAACCGAGTCATAAGCTCTACAAAGAGTGCACTACAAACCTCGAAATACAATATATTGTTTTGAACAAGAAATAAATAGTAATACAACTAAAAGCAGAAGCGTAGCATGAGTACCTTGAAGTCTCCATAAATAATTGATCAATCACTGGCGTTCGGCACAAGCGGATGTACCTGGATCTGCAAAAAATGTGCAGAAGCGTAGCATGAGTAAACCACAATGGTACCCAGTAAGTATCAAGCCTAACCTCGGTAGAGTAGTGACGAGGTCGGGTCAAGACACCTACTAGGATAAGAAAACTGAACAGAGTATAATATAATCTACTGATAGAAAGTGAGGAAATGAATGACAGAAATCAGTACAATAATGTTGGCTAACAACAGAATTTAAGGTAATAAAGGCAACAAAGAGTAAACACAAAATAGGAACAACAATAATCAAACACATGATAGGGACAACAAGTGATTAAGTACTGTAAAAATACAAGTAAAAACAATGAAGAAAAGATAACAATTGTTCCAAATCAATAAGCCTTTTAACATGGAATGTACAACAAGAATCACAACCGAGGTACCACACCTCACAATCTCATTTCACAAGTCACAATCACAAGTCACATTTAATTTGGAAAACATTTTCCCGAAATAGCTACATGCATTTTAGGCCCCTTAACTCACCGTGTGTTTTCAAGTGATTCCCTTACTAGCAACACGTGTATAAATCCCTTCTTATTTCACCGCATGTGTATCAACCCCTATCCTTATACCACCGCATGCGTATCAATGTCACAACACAATAATCAACTCACACCACACGTTCCCATATGCCACAACACTTGCCAAAAATCAACAATACCAATGTTACCACAACAATAACCCACGGCTCAACCAACAATGTGAACAAGAATCTCAATAATAACAAAATGAATTAGGAATACTCAACGAGGAAAGATATCTTAATAATCAACAACATCAAATAAGAATAATTCAACAATAAAAGAGGTAACAAGACAATAACAGAGGTAACAACTTCAACTAAAGCATATGAGAGCAAACTTGACAATAAAAGATAGAACATATGCTAACAAAGTCAAATAGGGCATGTGAGGGAAAATTCAACAATGGAAGATATAATATGTTATGACAATTTCAATTAAATGCATGGAAGAAGACTAAGAGTCTAAACCGGTCAAAATACTACATATAAGCCCGTGTACACACTCGTCACCTCGTGTACACGTCTTTCACGTAATTCAAATAACACAATCAACCCAAATCCTAAGGGTTAGTTTCCCTCACACAAAGTTAGATGAGATACTTACCTCAACTAGGCCAAATCAACACTCAAAAATAGCCTTTTCCCATAAAATTCGCTTCTGTACGACTCAAATCTAACCAAAAATGACTTAATAATATCAAACAATGCAAGAAAACCCAATTACGATAGATAAAGTTATGATCTTTAAATAATTTCTCAAAAGTCAACCCCAGACCCGCCCGGTCAAACCCGAGTGCAAGGCTAGATATTTACTACCCATAACTCCATGAATCTATATATGTGTTTTGTTTTCAAGTTCCGAGTCCTATTCGACTCTCAAAACCCAAATTTTTATTTTTTAAAACTTAGAAAAAGTTCCCCAAAATTTTTCTTTGATTTTCATAACTTTGATGTTAACTCTCATATATAATGATGAAATATAGTTGGAAATTGATTAAAACTGCTTACCTAATGATTCTAGATGAAAATACCCTCTCTGAATTGCCTCCTATCGAGCCTAGGATTCTAAAATGAGATGAAAACCCGACCTTTCCAGCCCTTTGTTAAGTTGCAGATGTCGCAATTGAGACATGGGTTTGCAATTGCGAATCCTCGCAATTGCAAAGAAAGTCTCGCAATTACGTCTCCTGACAGCCTAAGGGGAAAGTCGCAAATACGACATTGGCTTCGCATTTGCGAAGCCTGTCCCCATTTCAAATGCGACAAAATTATCACAAATGCAATACTACCCAGTCTAGCATATTTTTCGCAAATGCGATCAGGGCAGTGCAAATGTGATACCTGAGGCCCCTCTACTATGATTGTGATGCTGGTGTTTGCAAGTGCAACATCAGAGACACCAGCACACCAGCAACCTGATTCAGTTCAAAACTATTCTGAAACACGTGTGAAACTCACCCGAGCCCTCGGGGCTCCAAACCAAAAATTCACACAAGTCTAAAAACATCATATGAACTTGTTCGCATGATCAAAATACCGAAATAACATTTAGAACCATGAATCATACATCAAAACGCATGAATTTCTGAAGAAAACTCAAGAACCTCTAGAATTCCAACCAAGCATCTTAATCCTATCAAACCAACTCCAAATGAAACCAAATTCTGTAGACAAGTTCCAAATAGCAAAACGGTCCAATTCCATGTCCCAAAACTAAATTCCGAACTAGATAGCCAAAAAGTCAACCTACAGTCAAAGTTGGAAAAACTTCTAAACCTCAAATTGCCAACTTTCGGCAAGACAAGACAAATCAACCTAGGGACCTCCGAATTCGATTCATACGCCCAAGTCCAAAATCACGATACGAACTTATCTTAGCCATCAAAATACAAATCTGGGGTCATTTTTACAAAAGTCAAACTTCATTCAATATTTCTAACTTAGGCCTTTAAACCAAGAATTAAAGGGTCCAAATCAATCTAAAACTGTCACGACCCAACTGGAGGGTCATGACTAGCACCCGGGCCATACTTGCCGAGCACCAACGTACATTTTATCTAACCTTCCTTATTATCTTTAAGGGCCGACAAGACCAATATAAATGAAAGACATGGATCATGAACATCCAACAATTAAAGATAATGTCATGAACATACGTAACATGGGACGACAAGACTGTCAAGAAACTATATATAAGGTACGAGCTACCATGGTGCCATGAAAGACTATACAACAAAAATCAGCCGACAAGGCATTCCAAACCATACATGAGTCGACACCTGTCTATGAGCCTCTAAATGAACATAAGTGCTACAACATTGCCGGAACAGGGCCCCGACATACCCATAATGTCTATAACAAAAATGCATACCAAGACCACGGCAAGTCCGGAGAAGGGATCTCGCCAATAACTACTGAACTGGACAGCCTACTGTGGTGGGGGAGCTACGTCTACCTGTCTATCAGGACCTGCAGCACGACATGCAGCGTCCACAAATAAAAAGGACGTCAGTACGAATAAAGTACTGAGTATGTAAGGCAGAATAGCATAAGTAAGAACAATAATGTAAACAGTGATAGGGAATATACAACCTGTGACATCTGGGTACCTCTGAGGGCTACTGACATGAAATACATGATACATACATATATATATACATAAACGTTTAAAACATATGCCTTTGTGGGCATCATCATCATCATATCGTACCCGGCCATAATAGGCTCGGTAAAACGTACCCGGCCATCATAGGGCTCGGTAGAATCGTACCCGGCCACGTGGAGCTCGGTAAAACCCAACTGATCAGTGGTTGCACAATAGGTGCCGTACCCGGCCGACTATAGCGCGGCTCGGTAGAGTAAAATAGATACATATATATGATGCATGCTGGACTCATTGGGATCACATTTTGAACCTTTCGGAGTGACATAAGGTTGGTATCCTTCGTACACGTTATTAGGATTAACTCATCATCAAGAAACTTATAAGAATCAGGAACTACCAACAACATTGATAATATAAGAATAAGAGAAGTAACATCAATACCAATCGTTTCATAAGAAGGGCAGCAATGTAAGTACTGCTAGCTTCTAAGAGTAGAGTATCTTTGGGAGCTCGTTCATTACATTATGTACAATTGGAGTCGTGCAAAAGAATGAAGGGGATAGCCTCACATACCTTGTATATACTGCCCAACCTCAAGCTATGCAAATATCACGACTCCTTAGTCTACAATAAGATAAATGACACTATCATTATCGTTTAAGCGTCGTAACTATTATGTATCGACCACAACCTATTTTACGATGAAACGGACAGCACCTCCCCTATTTATATGACTTCCCACAAGTCAATACAATCACCAAACAGCCCAAACAACATCATTAATAATCATATTGAGCCTCCAAAACAGTCCACCAACCAACAACATTACTACCAAGCTTTTCGATATATATTTCACAAGTTCTAGCTTCAACGACTTAGCTGCAACTTGGATAATCTTAAATATATATAGAGTAAGAGGTTACTTACCTTTAAACAGAAAGAACAACTCCAATTTGACCTTAATTTTCTACGAAATATCCCTTCAATTCTGCCACAAGAACAAGGAAGCGAAACTAGCAATTAATTCGGGTTTTTCGGCACTAGAATTACTTTAGAAGACTTGAAATCACCTAGGGTTGATATTAAAAACTTGAAGGTGTATTTACAGAACATAAAGCACTTAAAACAACCTCCCACACGAGCTGGAACAACACAAAAATCAGCAACAACAAGAAAAACAAGAAACATACTAGCATCACGGGATTCCCGACATTTGATTTGTGTTGTTTGCCCTTTGTTTGGGTCTTGGATCATGAGAGAACCTTGAGAGAATGTTTTTAGGGTTATAAGGTCTGAATATACTGAAAAATAATGACTTAAAACGGGGTTGAGTTATCTTATATATGTCCAAATGTCTTAAACCGCCTTTGTGGGCCCCATAGAGAGCAGCTTGGCGCACTCTCGCGAAAACGCGAATATCTCTCTATTCCGAGATCGTATCAACGAACGGTTTAATGCGTTGGAAACTAGACTCATAGATATTCAATTTGATAGGTAGATCACCCCATAATTCCAAGCATATTGGGAGTAAAATGCAGTAACATTTGACCTAAAGTTTAAGTAAAATTATAAACCTAAGTTGCGACAACTTTTATCGACTTTTATTTCATAACTCGCTTGACTTCAAGACTTATGATGCGGATATTATATGATTCAAATACATTAAAACAAGACCTCTTGGGACAGTTAATCACCTCTAGTGTTATCCGAAAATACGGGTTACAACATCCTTGATTAGCTTAACTTCAAATACTTGTTAACCACTCTTATACACCCTTGTATCGTTTAAGACCAATAGGATTAACTTATTATCATCTCAAAGATAATCTCTTCTTGGATTTACGTCGACTACCTTACGGCGTGATCTATGATATGCGAATTTGGGTTGTAACATCCTCTCCCCCTTAGGAACATTCGTCCTCGAATGTAAGGGTTTATGGGGTGTCTAACTCATCGTGGATTCCGACGGAGATTTCCGGCTGAGTTTCCCTTATAAAATGGACACTAGCCAAACTTGCAAGCAGTTAAACCCAACCTATGTCCATACAAAACTATACAAAGCATTATGGATATGTACATTATCTGCATATCACCATTTTGTATTTAAAAAAAAGAGTATTCACAAGCTATTGCTTATCTCATAGAGCCGTTTCACCTTATAATGCGTCCTTCTTTCCCCCGGCATCCTCGTTATCTTCACTCTGGAATAGGTAAGGGTATTTAGACTTCATCTCCTCTTCTGCTTCCCATGTCATTTCTTCTATATTCTTGTTCCTCCATAATACTTTCACGGAAGCTACATCCTTTGTTCTCAGCTTGCGGACTTGTCGATCTAATATAGCCACTGGCACTTCATCATATGATAGATCCTTTGTAACTTGTACCTCTTTGATAGGGATGACCCGAGAAGGGTCTCCAATACATTTCCTCAACATAGATACATGGAATACCGGGTGGACAAATTCCAATTCAGATGGCAATTCTAACTCGTAAGCAACCTGTCCAATTCGTCGAAGAATTTTGTACGGCCCAATATACCGCGGACTCAACTTACCCTTCTTCCCAAAACGCATAACACCCTTCATCGGCGAGATCTTCAGGAAAACCCAATCACCAACCTTAAATTCCAGATCACGACGTCGGAATAAGACTTTTGCCTGCTTTGTGCCGTCCTCAGTCGCTCTTGTATCACTTTCACCTTCTCAATGGCTTGGTGAATCAAATCTGGCCCATATAATTCTGTCTCACCGACTTCGAACCATCCAACTGGTGATCTACATCTCCTCCCGTACAGTGCCTCATACGGGGCCATTTTAATACTGGAATGATAGCTATTATTGTAGGCAAATTCTATAAGTGCCAGATGGTCATCCCAATTCCCCTTGAAATCTAGAACACATGCTCGTAGCATATCTTCAAGCATCTGGATGGTACGTTCAGCCTGTCCGTCAGTCTGCGGATGGAATGCAGTGCTGAGATTTACTTGTGTGCCTAAACCCTTCTGAAAAGACCTCCAAAAGTTAGCCGTAAATTGAGCTCCTCGGTCTGATATAATAGATACCGGCACACCATGAAGCCTAACAATCTCCTTGATATACAACTTCGCATAATCTTCAGCCGTGTAAGTTGTCTTAACTGGTAGAAAATGGGCAGATTTTGTAAGTCGATCAACTATCACCCAGATGGAGTCAAACTTATGATAAGAGCGAGGTAATCCAATAATGAAGTCCATATTAATCACCTCCCATTTGTAGGTCGGAATCTCTATATTCTGAATCAATCCACTGGGTTTCTGATGCTCGATCTTTACTTGTTGATAATTAGGACACTGGGCTACAAATTCTGCAATAGACTTCTTCATGTTGTCCCACCAATACTGCTCCTTAACATCATGATACATCTTTGTCGAGCCAGGATGGATAGAATATCGGGACTGATGAATCTCAATCATAATCTTCTCTCGCAACCCTGCCACACTAGGCACACATAATCGGCCCTGGTATCTCAGTGTCCCATCTCCTCCGATCTTGAAAGCTGTAATCTTACACTGCTGAATTCCCTCTCTCAATCTTACTAAGGTAGGATCTTCATATTGCCGTGCTTTTACCTCGGCTACCAAAGATGATTCTGTTGTATTCTGTACAGTAACACCTCCGTCATCGGAGTCCAACAATCTGATTCTCATATTGGCCAGCTGGTGAAGCTCTTTGGTCAACCCTTGTCTACCTGCCTCAATATGTATTAAGCTTCCCATTCACTTACGGCTGAGAGCGTCTGCCACAACATTGGCTTTACCAGGATGGTGCAATATCTCGATGTCGTAGTCTTTCAGTAATTCAAGACACCTACGCTGCCTCAAATTCAACTCCTTCTGCTTGAAGATGTATTGTAAACTCTTGTGATCTGTGTAGATGTCAACATGGACGCCGTATAAGTAGTGCCGCCATATCTTCAAAGCATATATTACTGCAGCCAATTCCAAATCATGAGTCGGGTAATTCTTTTCATGCTTCTTCAATTGTCTTGATGCATAAGCAATCACCTTCCCACGTTGCATCAATACGCACCCCAAACCTATACCTGAGGCATCACAATATACCACATAACCTTCTGTTCCTTCTGGGAGAGTGAGCACTGGCGCGGATGTCAATCGATTCTTTAGCTCCTGAAAACTATGTTCACAAGCATCAGACCACTGGAACTTAGTTTTCTGTGTTAACTTAGTCAATGGTGCTGATATAGAGGAAAACCCTTCTACAAACCGCCTATAATATCCTGCTAGCCCCAGGAAGCTGCGGACTTCTGACGGTGTTGTAGGTCTCAGCCAATTCTTCACTGCATCGATCTTCTGAGTGTCGACACTAATACCCGCATCAGATATCACATGGCCAAGGAATGCTACTGAGTTCAGTAAGAATTCACATTTAGAGAGCTTAGCATATAACTTATGATTCTGAAGGGTCTGGGCATAAGCCTGAATACGGGAAATATCCATGCCCTCTACCAAGGAGGCTGTTGTGCACTCATTTATCAGATGTGGTCACCCTATCACTCATCTCGGCCACCATATGGGGAGTATACCTTGATAAAGAATCAAACTATATACTATACTCTCATGCACTCATATTACCCTGTCGAAGGTTCAAGAACTTATCAGCTCTAGCTCATCGTATCTCAGCTGGTAAGTAGTGATGAAGAAAGGCCTCAGAAAATTCCTTCCACACGGCTGGAGGAGCGTTCGGACCCCTAGATCTCTCCCAACTATCATACCATAAAATCGCTAAATCCCATAACCGATAAGAAGCCAACTCTACTGCCTCTGTATCACTAGCATGCATAACACGCAATGTACAATGAACCTGATCAATAAATGTTTGCGGGTCCTCCTTGGGGCTTGATCCGGTAAACACTGGAGGGTCTAGATTAATAAAATCACGAACTCCTGCACTAACCGGTTTATCAGCAGCACCGGTATTCTGCCTCTGAGCCTGAGCAGCTACTAAGTTACTCAACAACTGCACTGCACTGCGCATATCGTGGTCTGTAGTGCCAGACGGAGGAACTGGATGTACTGGGTGCCTCCTAATATCCTCGGGAGGAGACAGAGAGGTATGAGACGGCATCTCACTCTGAGTCTCACTTTGGCCTGCTATGGCTGGAGGCACCTGAATGTTACCCTCTCCTACAGCTGTATCAAGCCGTTTACTAATCGCTTGCTTCCTAGTCGAAGGCATCGCTAAAAGAAAACAAGGTGAATATTAGATATGAACACTTACGACTCAACTCTACGCACGATCTAGATTCAGGAAGAAGGTAACAACCCTAGATGTCACGTAGCCTCCTGATTATAAATGTGGCGCGCTACACATCCATAATCAAAACTCTACTAGACACGGCTCATAGACAACCCCTAGGACAGACTTGCTCTGATACCAAGTTTGTCACGACCCAACTGGAGGGTCATGACTAGCACCCGGGCCATACTTGCCGAGCACCAACGTACATTTTATCTAACCTTCCTTATTATCTTTAAGGGCCGACAAGACCAATATAAATGAAAGACATGGATCATGAACATCCAACAATGAAAGATAATGTCATGAACATACGTAACATGGGACGACAAGACTGTCAAGAAACTATATATAAGGTACGAGCTACCATGGTGCCATGAAAGACTATACAACAAAAATCAGCCGACAAGGCATTCCAAACCATACATGAGTCGACACCTGTCTATGAGCCTCTAAATGAACATAAGTGCTACAACATTGCCGGAACAGGGCCCCGACATACCCATAATGTCTATAACAAAAATGCATACCAAGACCACGGCAAGTCCGGAGAAGGGATCTCGCCAATAACTGCTGAACTGGACAGCCTACTGTGGTGGGGGAGCTACGTCTACCTGTCTATCAGGACCTGCAGCACGACATGCAGCGTCCACAAATAAAAAGGACGTCAGTACGAATAAAGTACTGAGTATGTAAGGCAGAATAGCATAAGTAAGAACAATAATGTAAACAGTGATAGGGAATATACAACCTGTGACATCTGGGTACCTCTGAGGGCTACTGACATGAAATACATGATACATACATATATATATACATAAATGTTTAAAACATATGCCTTTGTGGGCATCATCATCATCATATCGTACCCGGCCATAATAGGCTCGGTAAAACGTACCCGGCCATCATAGGGCTCGGTAGAATCGTACCCGGCCACGTGGAGCTCGGTAAAACCCAACTGATCAGTGGTTGCACAATAGGTGCCGTACCCGGCCGACTATAGCGCGGCTCGGTAGAGTAAAATAGATACATATATATGATGCATGCTGGACTCATTGGGATCACATTTTGAACCTTTCAGAGTGACATAAGGTTGGTATCCTTCGTACACGTTATTAGGATTAACTCATCATCAAGAAACTTATAAGAATCAGGAACTACCAACAACATTGATAATATAAGAATAAGAGAAGTAACATCAATACCAATCGTTTCATAAGAAGGGCAGCAATGTAAGTACTGCTAGCTTCTAAGAGTAGAGTATCTTTGGGAGCTCGTTCATTACATTATGTACAATTGGAGTCGTGCAAAAGAATGAAGGGGATAGCCTCACATACCTTGTATATACTGCCCAACCTCAAGCTATGCAAATATCACGACTCCTTAGTCTACAATAAGATAAATGACACTATCATTATCGTTTAAGCGTCGTAACTATTATGTATCGACCACAACCTATTTTACGATGAAACGGACAGCACCTCCCCTATTGATATGACTTCCCAAAAGTCAATACAATCACCAAACAGCCCAAACAACATCATTAATAATCATATTGAGCCTCCAAAACAGTCCACCAACCAACAACATTACTACCAAGCTTTTCGATATATATTTCACAAGTTCTAGCTTCAACGACTTAGCTGCAACTTGGATAATCTTAAATATATATAGAGTAAGAGGTTACTTACCTTTAAACAGAAAGAACAACTCCAATTTGACCTTAATTTTCTACGAAATATCCCTTCAATTCTGCCACAAGAACAAGGAAGCGAAACTAGCAATTAATTCGGGTTTTTCGGCACTAGAATTACTTTAGAAGACTTGAAATCACCTAGGGTTGATATTAAAAACTTGAAGGTGTATTTACAGAACATAAAGCACTTAAAACAACCTCCCACACGAGCTGGAACAACACAAAAATCAGCAACAACAAGAAAAACAAGAAACATACTAGCACCACGGGATTCCCGACATTTGATTTGTGTTGTTTGCCCTTTGTTTGGGTCTTGGATCATGAGAGAACCTTGAGAGAATGTTTTTAGGGTTATAAGGTCTGAATATACTGAAAAATAATGACTTAAAACAGGGTTGAGTTATCTTATATATGTCCAAATGTCTTAAACCGCCTTTGTGGGCCCCATAGAGAGCAGCTTGGCGCACTCTCGCGAAAATGCGAATATCTCTCTATTCCGAGATCGTATCGATGAACGGTTTAATGCGTTGGAAACTAGACTCATAGATCTTCAATTTGATAGGTAGATCACCCCATAATTCCAAGCACATTGGGAGTAAAATGCAGTAACATTTGACCTAAAGTTTAAGTAAAATTATAAACCTAAGTTGCGACAACTTTTATCGACTTTTATTTCATAACTCGCTTGACTTCAAGACTTATGATGCGGATATTATATGATTCAAATACATTAAAACAAGACCTCTTGGGACAGTTAATCACCTCTAGTGTTATCCGAAAATACGGGTTACAACATCCTTGATTAGCTTAACTTCAAATACTTGTTAACCACTCTTATACACCCTTGTATCGTTTAAGACCAATAGGATTAACTTATTATCATCTCAAAGATAATCTCTTCTTGGATTTACGTCGACTACCTTACAGCGTGATCTATGATATGCGAATTTGGGTTGTAACAAAAACCTTCCTGAAACGAAGCTAACCAACCCCGCAAGTCATAAAATCACAAATACGCATGTGTGAAGCATCAAAGGGGGAAAATATAATGACCCAACCGGTAGTTTTGAGCATTTGCATTCTGTTCAGCTATTTGAAGTCTTGAGTAGCTTCATATGATGTATTATGACTTGTGTGAATCATCGGTTTTGGTTTTTAGGTGATTTGAGATTGATTTGGAAGAGTGATTCTCAACTAGGAAACATTAAGTTGGAAGAGTTGACCAAGTTTGACTTTTGTATATTTGACGTTGTATCGGAGTTTTGATGGTTCTATTAGGTTTGAATAGTAATTTTGCACTTGCGTGTTTGCCCAGAATTGCATTTGGACGTTTCTATAAGGTTTCGGCACTATTTGGCAAAAGTTGGAAATTTAAAGGTTCAGAATGTTCATATGTTTGATCGGGAGCTGATTTTGGTAAATTTGGGTTAAAATTGTGGTTTCGGGTGTTGGAATGGGGTTGTTATGTCATTTGAAACTTTTTTGCAAAATTTGAGGTCATTCCGAGTTGATTTGATATGGTTCAGCACAAGTTTTGGAAGTTGAAAGTTTAAAAGTTTAAAAGTTTAAAAGTTCATCAAGTTTGATTTGAGGTGAGATTCATTGTTTTTATGTTGTTATGTGTAATTTGAAGCCTCTAGTAAGTCTGTATTATGCTTTGGAACTAGTTGGTATGATCGGATGGGGTCCTGAGGGGCTCGGGTGAGTTTCAGACGACTTTCGAATTATTTTGGGTCATGTTGGTTATTGCTGGCTTGGGCTGGGATCTAGTGTGACCGCACATGCGGAACTTTGGGTGCAGGTGCAGAGCCGCAGATGCGGCACTGGAAGCACAGAAGCTCAATATGAAGTTGGGGGTAGGAGACCGTAGATGCGGAGATGCCAGTGCATCTGCGATAGCGTAGAAGTGGTCTATTTGGCGCAGAAGAGGAGAAATACTCGCACCTGCGATGTCACAGAAGTGGAAGATTTTTCGTAGGTGTGAAAGGTCAGGGCTTCAGTGTTTTCCTACAGAAGCATGGATTGGGTCGTAAAAGCGACAGCGTAGAAATAACTTTTGGTTTGCATATGCGAAAATGCTGGGCAGATGTTATATATTTCAAGGGTTGAGTTATTTTATACTCGATTTGAGATTTGGAGCTCTGTTTTGGGCGATTTTGGAGGGGATTTTCACCACATGGATTGGGGTATGTATTGTTTACTCGGTTTTGATTATATTCCATGATTCCTTCTTTGATTTTGGCATTTTGATTATGAATTTAAAAGAGAAATTGGGGGGTTTTGTCAAAACATTCCTAAAGTGATTAATTGAGATTTGAACATCGATTCGAAGTCGGATTTGAGTGAAATTAGTATGGTTGGACTCATAATTGAATGGATTGTTGGAATTTGTAAGTTTTTTCGGGTTCCGAGGTGCGGGCTTGGGTTTAACATTTTGGTTGACTTTGAGTATTTTATTAAAGATTTGACCTTTATCGATTGGGTTTGTTTTCTTTGGCGGTATTGGATATTTTTGAGTTGCTTTTGGCTAGTTTCAAGCCGTTCGGAGGTCGATTTGTGTGGGATGGAGCTTATAGAGTATTGTTTGTCTTGCTCGGTATTTGATTTATCTTGCTTGAGGTAAGTATCTTATCTAAACTTGGTTGAGGAACTAGTTGCCTGAGTTATTTGTGATGGCTACTTGCTATGAGTGATCATATGTGTGAGGGTTGAGCCCATATGCGAGCACCAGGGTATTTATCCATGTTCGGAGTAGTGCTTAGGCTATGATATACCTTGAATTGACTGTTAAGTTTTAAACTGTGATGTTTCTCATATTTGTTACCTTTTGAACTATTTGATCCATGTTTGAGCTTACATAGAGGCTAAATCCCTGAAGGAACCTAACAAATGCTATTTCTGTGATGAAATTGCCGATTGAGTTATGATAGAACACTTTGCACATGCCTACACTTTGACATGCCATTATACCAGTCCAGGAGCGTGAAATATGACATTCATTCATCACATACATGTGTTCTTATATATTTGCTTATGTGTGATATGATTTGGACTCGATTGTGTTGTTATGCATGTGACCACGCCAGGCGGAGTGTGATGTTATGCCTGTGACTATGCTAAGCGAATTGTGTTGTTATACATTTGACCACGTCGGGCGAATTTTGATTATTAGCACGTGACTTATCCGTGCGGATCTTGACACTGATATTATGGTAAGTTGTCCATGGAGCACGTGAGTTGTCCATGCTGTTGATATTGAGCTTGTGACCATGCCAGGCTGATAGCACTTTGAATTGGCCGTGCTTGTGGGTGGATACGGATCCATCCCCCTAGGATCATCCTCTTATGTTTCTCTCTTGATGGTGTACACGCGGATTGTGAGAAACCGACGGGTTTCTGGTTGATGTGAGCTCTGAAAGAGCTAGTTATTGTTATTTGGATCGAGTTGTAAGCCACAAGAGGCCTTATTAGCTTATTGTTATTTTGATCGGGTTGCGCGCCACAATAGACTGATATTTGGTTATTGCATTTCATCTTTACGTGAAATTTCCTTAACCGCTTACCCGATTTACTTGCGCATTTTCCTTATATGCTAGAGTATTGACTGAGTAGCACACTTTAAAACAAAGAATTGTGAGCACCAATGTGGTTTTACCTATGTTTTCTTGAGTTGATCACATATATGTTCTATACTTGTTGGATTTAAGAACTTGTACAGGTGACTGGTGAGTATTATTTATAATTCGTGCTTCTAATACCTCGCTGAGGTTAGTTACGATACTTATTGAGTACATAGGGTTGGTTGTACTCATACTACACTTATGCACTTTACGTACAGATCTCGGAGCTGATGCTGCTGATTATGGTGGGAGTCGGTATTGAATATGTACCTGATCTCTAGACATAGCTACCACTTGTCCTTGGTAGTTTAGATTTGAGTTCTGTGTATGTATATTTCAAACAGACATTGTAAATATTTTCATACCAACTTTGTAAACCTAAAGCCTTAGTGTCTCATGACTTGTACTGCCAGTCCTTGGGTTATTGTATAAAGTTTCAGTTGTTTCATTTATTGATCCCTTATTATTCTCAATTGAATTGTGTTTGTTGTTACTTATCTTACCTAGTGGATTAGGTTAGGTGCCATCACGACCAGTCAGATTTTGGGTCGTGACAAGTTGGTATCAGAGCTCTAGGTTCATAGGTTCTACGAGTCATGAGCGAATGTCTAGTAGAGTCTTGCGGACCGGTATGATGACGTACATACCTATCTTCAAGAGGCTACAGGGCATTTAGGATAAAATTTCCATCTTTCTTTCCTTATCGTGCGGCATTGATTCAGCTTAAAGCCTATCTCTTTGAATTCTTCCCACTCACTCATTTGTTATGTTGAGCGCTCGGTATTAGATATGCATCGATGTCTTGAGATTCTATGGATGAGGTGCGAGATGTGTACTCATTGTGGTGGTTATGGTCCAGTCTGGAAGAATTAAGGCCGGGTTTTGACCGCAGCTTGGGCTCGATGGTATCAATTGTGTGAGTATTTGCTTTTGGACTCGTATGTCCTATAGTGCCCCTAGGAGTGGGACTTGCAGCTCTGTGAGTGTTTGGATAACTATATGATGAGTATTACTCCCTCCATTTCAATTTAGATGAGGTAGTTCAGCTCGACACGGAGTTTAAGAAAAAAAAGAAGACTTTAGAAACTTGTGGTCTTAAAAGCTGAAAGAGTAAAAACTTTATGGGACTATGACATTTGTGTGGCTATAATAGTTTCTCATTAAGGGTAAAATGGGTAAAATGAAGAGTTTAAAGTTGAATTATTTCTAATTGTAGAAATGTATTATTCTTTTTGGAACGAACTAATAAAGAAAGTGTGTCATCTAAATTGAAACAGATGGAGTATATGACTGTGGGATGTGCTTAGATGGTTTGGATGTGACGAGAAGAATTTCAATTGGGATGTGAAAGGACTATGGATGCTTGATTTCTGTCTTGATATGTTTTACAATCTCAGGTTGTGACTACGTTAAGGAATCTTTCATGTTGTTCATTCGTGGGATGAAATAGGTTCTTATGTCTAGGTGACGAGTTCAGACTCGGGAAGATTTAGTGATTGCATAGTGGTCGTGTCCATGAAAGGACATAGAGACATGCTAGTTTAAGGCTAATAAGGTGGGCTATCTCCTACGTGATGTTTTGAGGATGCGTGATTTATATGATGATTCTGTGGAGAGTTTCTTTCTACCGCTGGGTTGCATGTGTTGCAATTTGAGTTTGGATCGCTACAAGAAGTTGGCTTGACTTTCACAAGGAGAAAGGTGAGTTCAGCAAATGAATTGAGGTATTTTTATGATTCGTGTTACATGAGGTTATGAAGGATTTAGTTGAATTATGGTGCAGGATTATGGCAGTAATGGCGTAAGGGTATTGTGGGTTATCAGTTGTTGTGTTCTATGGCTTTGAGCCAAGTGAGGAGTCTACTATCCATGAATTAATTACATGGTTATGTGTTGTATTGGTTTTAGTCTGAGGCATATTTGAGGATCAGTTATGACTTACAGAGGTTAGTTTTAAGGATGACTCGTGTAAGGAAATTTTTGGATGCATGATGTATTATACTTTATGAACATATTGGGAATCTCAGAATGATTTGGCTTACTAATTATGGTAGATGTAATGTGCTAAGATAAGGGACTCGCTCAGTTTCTTAGAGATATGGGCTACTTCTTAAAAAACTTGTGTGCTAATGGAGCACAAGTCATTCGGCTCATATTAGCGGTACATTTGATATTAGAGCAGAGCGGATGACTCTTGACAAGATTCCAATGGGTTCAAGAATCATATGCGGTATTTGAGGAATTTTTAGATATGTAAAGGCTAAGTTCTGAAATTTGCATTGGATGGTGTCGGGACTCGCAGTATTTCTGTATCATCATGGATTCTACATTTCAGTATCAGAGAGGTTAAAGAAACGGCTTCAGATCCACATAAGGTATCTTCATAGTGGGTACTTTGGTTGCGGTACTTTTAGGTGTTTAAGAGGGAATACAGCGGCTTATGATCTAAAGGCGATGTGGCTTCATGCTAGGACCTCTTGTGGTGGGCTTTGGTTAAGGATCGCGGCATACTGGCAAGGAGAAATTTTGACTTGAAAGCACTTCGGGAGGAACTCGGAGAAATAGGACAGCTTGGTAGTAGATTGGAGCACGTGATGGAGTTCGGTTTGGGCCTAGTAGCGGAATTCGAGCGATATGGCTCATGGGGTGTTGAATGGTTGGTTGCGCCTTGGTTATTGTCTTTCGGTTTGTGGTATATTGTGCTGTTTGATTCTCCATGGTTATGGCCATGCACGTCGTGTATTCGTGGTTGATATGCTTATGGTTGTTGATTGTGAGGATCATAGTTTAAGGTATTTCATATGGACCGATGCTTGGATGGGGTCACGCATTGTAGTGGAGTTATGTTCGGATATGATCCTTTGTATTAGATTCATGTGTCTTGGTTCTACTATGTGTGATGGGCTCATAGCAGTGCGCTGGTGGTGATACCTGTTGAGCTTGCGAGATGGTTCTCTCGTTTGAGTCACTATTCATTTTTTTGTACATTTGGGTTGTTGCTTTTTGGTGCACGAACTGCAGGTTTGTGGCTTTAGGTTATGTTGGTAGAGCATGTCAGTAGAGCATCTTGTACTGGATGAGGTGAGGTTATTGGATCCGGAACGAGTGTTGTCATATTTGATTACGGTATGTTTGAAAGAATAATGTCACTAATCAGCTTAGAATTTGGCTATGGTCTTTGTCGGACGAGAGAGCTCCATGACTTGATAATCTGATGAGTGGTTATGAGTTCCTGTGTGTTTCTTTCATCATTGGCAGTGTACGAAAGGTTAGAACGAGGTTATATTTGATATGAGGTTTATTACTGGTACGGGGATTGTTTTTGAGTAGCTATTGTGGCCGGAAGTTATTGTTATGAGTATCTGAGTTATGTGGTATATCATGTGATTACATCTTGGATTATGGTTATAGCCTGATACAGCTTGTTCAGACTTATACGGTGTATGGATGTGAGAGTCGGGTCTTGTACTGGGTTTCAGATATTGGATGTCACGACCCAAAATCCAACTAGTCGTGATAGCACCTAAACCGAACCCAATAGGCAAGCCAAATAACATACAACACAACTCAAATGAGAATAATAGGAGCCAATGAGAAAAATACTGAACTTCTATACAAAATCCCAACGATTGGTAGTACAAATCATTAGCTTCTAAGACTTTGAATTTACAAAGCTGGTACGAAATAAATACATCATCTGTTCGAAATATATGTAAACAGATTTGCAATTCTAAAGCTACCAAGGACAAGTGGCAGCTATAACCGGAAAGCAGGTATATCTTCAATGCCAGCTCCTGCCATACACAGCAACATCAGCTCCAAGATCTGCACACAAGGTGCAGAAGTGTAGTATGAGTACTCAATAAGTAACAAACCTAACCTCAAGTTGAAAGCAGTGACGAGCTCGGAAGAATGTCAGAGTCCAAATTACCAATGGACAATAACAATAACAACACAGGATATAATGATGATAGTAACAACAAATAGCTCAAAGGAATTATCATGCACAACTCGTTCACATCTATGGAAAAGTAGACATGCTTTTCAAGTACAACACTCAAGACCAAATCTCACCACTGAAATCGATTAAACATGTGTTTATCAAAAAGAATTGTGCTTTCCAATTTACAACATCAAATAAGACTTTTCGTTTACCAAATAATATGAGTAAAGTACATCTCTATGCCTACCTGTCAATATACATGTCAAGTCATCAAATGTCATATACCATCTAGCATGACAAAAATACATCTCTATGCCTACATGTAAAATATTCATGTCAAATAAATGTTTTCATAGTGATATCATCAAGTACCCTCACTATCAGCCCACTCAAGATGCCTGGCTCAATGCCCCCACTCAATCACACACACAAAATCACTCAGCACTATATGGGTGCCTGGCTCAAAAGCCCCTCACCAAAGCCTGTGTATATATTATTGTGCATGCGCTCACTGTTGGTATGTCAGACTCCGGAGGGGCAGATCCTGCTCAAGCGCTAATAAAAAGCCAATATGGCTTACTACGGCGTGCAGCCCGATCCATAATAATAATAATAATAATAATAATAATAATAATAATAATAATAATAATAATAATAATAATAATAATAATAATAATAATAATAATAATAATAATAATAATAATAATAATAATAATAATAATAATAATAATAATAATAATAATAATAATAATAATAATAATAATAATAATAATAATAATAATAATAATAATAATAATAATAATAATAATAATAATAATAATAATAATAATAATAATAATAATAATAATAATAATAATAATAATAATAATAATAATAATAATAATAATAATAATAATAATAATAATAATAATAATAATAATAATAATAATAATAATAATAATAATAATAATAATAATAATAATAATAACGTACAACCCGATCCATATAATAATAATAAAGCCAATATGGCCTGTTGCGGCGTGCAGCCCAATCCACATAACATTCTTTCAACATGGCTCTCAGGCCCATCTCAGTCATCAACCTCTCAAGTCTCACGGGCTCACAATCTCATATCACTCAGCCCAAACGGCACCACATATGAAAAACAACAACGTGTGATGTAACAACAAATAATGAACAGAGACTGAGATATAATATGCAAATCAAGAATCATGACTGAGTGTATAATTACAGTTAAATCGGATAGCCCAAAACAACAGAAATAGTCTCATTAGATCTCAACCAAATAATCACATAGCCTAAACATGATTTCTAACATGAATCACAACTTAGATAATCAAACAAGTAGGAAGAACACGGATATAACAAGAGAGAACAGCAAAACAAATCTGGTAATAGTCTAAAAGTCAATTCGGATCATGATTACCCTGGTGCACGCCCATATGCCTGTCACCTAGCATGTGCATCACCTCAAAATATCACAATTAACATAGTTCCCAGGGATAATCTGTCACGCCCCAAAACTCAGGGAGCGCGACCGGCGCTCTACCGAGTGAACCCGGCCGAGCAAGCCTGTTAGATTTCCTTCTACCCAAACTCATCCATGAATAAAGAGAATACATATTTTCGTTAATCAATCAATAAAGTGATCAGGTCTGCAATACCAATTCTTACCATTTGTTACTTCATTTTAAAGTCTCAAATTTCACACACATTTTCATGGTCTAAAATGGAACAAGTAATTCAAACACAACATAACTAGTTTGACTTCCCCAGCACCAATATACAACCCACACTATGTCTACGGAGCCTCTAAAGATACAAAAGAGTATTATGATAATGCCAGCAACAAGGCCCCGCCTATACCTCAAACATAATACACAAGGAACAAAAGATACATGACCCCGAAGTGAAGTGGGACTCACCAAGTCTGCTGGGAAGAGAGTGTACCGCTATCACTAATCAGTGCCGCCTGCTATGGAATCACATGCATCCATTAAAAGATGCAGTGCCCCCGGCAAAAGGGACGTGAGTATATGTGGAATAGTACTCGTATGAAAGGCAGACAGAACAACATTTAAAAATACAGTAACTCAAATAAGAGGCATTTAAAGTACATCAAAAGACTACAAAACATCGCATAGGTTCAAATATCAGGCTTTATTATACTTGCATCATTCTAAACTTCTTTTAGGGTCAACCGAGCCATATGATCTATACGTGGAACACATAATATAATGTATACACTTATGTGTTTCATAGGCAGTCCTTAGTGTTTATTTATACCGTACACCTATACATCTCATACACAATGCACCTATGTGTTTCATAGACCGTCCACAAGATTTCATAACACAATATACCTATGCGTTTCATAGACCGTCCACAGGATTTCATAACATAATATACCTATGTGTTTCATAAGACCGTCCATAGGATTTCATAACACAATATACCTATGCGTTTCATAGACCGTCCATAGGGTTTCATAACACAATATACCTATGCGTTTCATAGACCGTCCATAGGGTTTCATAACACAATATACCTATGCGTTTCATAGACCGTCCACAAGATTTCATAACATAATAAACCTATGTGTTTAATAGACCGTCCATAGGGTTTCATAACACAATATACCTATGCGTTTCATAGACCGTCCATAGGGTTTCATAACATAATATACCTATGCATTTCATAGACCGTCCATAGGATTTCATAACACTGTTACACCCCATATTTTCGTACGTGAGAGTACGCCATAAATAAATTAATGAATGCTCGGAAATGAGATGTTACATCCCGCATTTTTGTACGTTAAAATTTCATCGAAAGTTAATCGACGTAAGATCGGGAATGAGATTATTTTAGGATTATAAGTATTGTGCTACTTCAAACAAGTGATGTGTAAATTCGTGAAGGTGAGAGGGTAAGCAAATCGAAGGAAATGAATTTTCGTCAAAGTTTAACATGTTGGGATAAAATACGGCTCGAGCTACAATACCCGGTATCTATGGATTAGTGTCATACAAGGTACCACATGACCATGATAGTAGGGTACATAAAGTGTGTCAAGTGAGTAGTATTTGAAGTAATTTGAGATAATTCTTAATTATACGTATAATTAGAGAATTAATAAATTTTAGTGGGAGATTAATTAAAAATCTTTGGATAAAATTGAAGCCCCTAACATGGCAGCCAATGAAAGCTAAAGAAATGACTCTTTGAGTTATATAGCAACATGGCACATTTAGAAGACTAGTCATCAAATTAGTGGGGCCTACCAACTAACACAATTAGAGAATTCATTTGAAACTCCAAGTCTTTGGAATGCAAAAGTGATGGATGGAACTCCAAGAATTCATTTGAAACTTCATAATTCAAGTCACTTTCTAGTCTCTTAAGAGAGTTTCAGCCAAGCACATAGAAAGGTTACAATTCAAATCACTTTCTAATCCAAGTAACATAGCAACGTTAATTCACTTTCCAGATAGCAACGTTGTTGCTAAGTTCTTAAGGAAAGGTTTCATCCAAGATTTTCTTTGCATAGCAACGTGATTGCTTCAAGCTTTTCATACGACTTGTTCCGTGTTTTGTCGCAATTAACGGGTGTTAGAGGATTGTCAAGAGAATCGGTTCAGGTATGTTAAGGTTATCCCTTCTTTTTTTTTGGCATAATCTATACGACATGAACGAAACGAGCAAATGCACAACTTCCATAAATGACTCTATTCATAAAAATACTAGGGGTGTCTATATTCTTGATTCACCATGTGAATTATTATTATATATTCTGTTCATGGGTCTCAGAAAAATACATATTTGATCAAGTTTATCTGACATGTATATTATTTTTATGACATTCAGAGAAAATCTTATTAACGTGTTTCATATGCATTTCATTTATTTATACATGCACATTAACCCATGACAAGATGGCGGTATATACGCGTATATATATGTATATATATGTATATGGGATATGGAAAAGGTTACGGCGTTATATACTCACCACCACCTGATCAGCTGGTATACGTTGATGATTTGCCCACAGTGGCCGAAATGATATGATGGGATGCCCTCATAGGCTTGATGATATTATGAATGTATATACCTATGCATGGTATGACATTTATACGCATATGCATGGCATTGTAAATATTAATGATTCACAAAGTTATTCAGATTTACATGTTGAGTCTTTTACTCCATGTTTCTATCATGTCTATTATTTACTGATTTTCATTCCTTACATACTCGGTACATTATTTGTACTGACGTCCCTTTTGCCTGGGGACGCTGCGTTTCATGCCCGCAGGTCCCGATAGACAGGTTATGAGCCCTCCAAGTAAGCTATCAGCTCAACAAAAGGTGTTGGTGCGCTCCATTTGCTCCGGAGTTGCTTCTTTGGTCAATATGATTTAGACGTGTATTGTTATGTATGGCGGGGCTATGTCCTGACCTTTATGACAAATATGTATTCTTAGAGGCTTGTAGATAGATGTCATGTAGTAAAAGATTGTATGGCCTTGTCGGCCTATGTTCAGTGTACGAGTGGTTATTTTGGCTTAGAGGCCCTTATGTCTTATGTATAAGTTGGTATTATATGTTGTATTCTACCTATCTCACGACAGCCTCTCTAGCTCAGTTATTTATGATAGTATGATCCGAAAAGATACGTTATGTTGGTACTCGGTTGAGTAAGGTACCGAGTGCCCGTCGCAACCCATCGGTTTGAGTCGTGACAAAAGTGGTATCAGAGCAGTTATGTCCTAGGGAGTCTACAAGCCGTGTCTAGTAGAGTCTTGTTTATGGGTGTGTTGTGCACCACACTTATAAGCAAGAGGCTACAGGGCATTTAGGATTGTCACTCTTTCTTCTTACTCTAGATCGTGTGGTAGAGCTCAGTTGTAAGAACTCAATTTCCTAAACTCTATCTTATTCATAATACGACGATGCCTACATTTAGAAAAGACGGTTGGTAAGAGATATAACTGTGGAAGAATTGAGTCAGAGGAGCTCGATTTTTGCATCATGCTTATGATGGATAAATATGAGATATTCAGCAGATCATGTGTGTACTAAGATGTGTAAGCTTCTGGAAAAGGAGCCCTAAGGCATGAATATCTATCCACCCATATGGTAAAAAGCAACGAGAGATTCAGAAGGTAGATACAAGCTTCAACAAGTAAAAGAAGAAAGATGAAAAAGGGTACGAGGTACCCAGCTAGTGAAGATTATCATTATTTACCATCCAGGAAGGGAGATATAAGCATTTTGAATTACCTTCAACAGTAGTAGAGGTATGTACAATCGTCCACACCCATCTCATTTATGCCCTATGGGGCTAACAGAATTAGTATAAGAGAAGGCAGGATGTCAGGATCTAGCTAGGGTTAGGGTAACCCAAAATGGTGGATGGATTGTTAGCGTTAGCTGACATTTCTGAAGGATATTTCAAATATCCTAATAGATCTCCTTGTGAGATACCTAGATGGTGCACTCTAAAATGGTACGGCTAGATATGAGTACTAAAACGATAGGCATTGGAAGCCTGGAAGGGATAAATATTATCTTAGTGTGACTCCCGTCCCTAGTAGAGAAATAATGTTAGGCGATTCGAAGAGCCAATGGATGGAGTAAGGGGAGCTAAAAGTAAAAGAATGTCTTGTTGAAGTTTTCAAAATAAAGTAATAGACATAGATGTTAGCGGAAAACAAGAAGAGGGTCAATGAAGCATTATGAGTAAGATATGATACATGGATGACAAGGGTAGAAAAAAATGATTACAATATTACAGAGTCTATAATCAAGTGAAGGAAAAGACGAGAGGTGACAAGCTTTGAGACAACAAAAGAATATAGGCCACAAAGTCATGTCCTAATTTTGAAAAATAAGTTTGTGACTCTAACGTGATTACCAAAAGAAAAAGTTAGACCCCAGAGTAATAGAAATTAGTATGGACTGGTGAACAAGGTAAACTAAACATGAATTAGGGATTGAGTGATTTGATAATGGTCGACATCATGAGAATTTCATATTTTGTTCCGGCGATAATAGAATGGACAACAGAAGAAGATTCATGAGAAATTCAGGGAATGGTCATTCAGGAAGACGCTTCCCTAAAAGCAAGCGATGTGAGCAAAGTTAAACTTAAGGGACTATATGTGCCAGTTATACTAAGTTTCACCCTCGCGAGTAAGGAAATTTTTTATCCTTGGTACAGAAGGATTACCCGAGGCGAGTAAGGATCATCGATGATGTGAAAAGATGCCAAAGAAGAAGAGGTAAAACATCTATACGTAGATCATCGTAGCGCTAAATCTTAGTACTCCCCTAAAACAGGGAATATGGAGTGATGTGGCATTAAGTTAGAATTAAGTGGTTCTAGTAACTATGGAATGGTAAATGAAGAATGCGATAAAAAAATTTGAAAGGAATGAGATTGAACTTATCCTACAGATATGCTACGATTCCAGAACATTATGCAAACACGATGTCAAGGAAAGGAAGTAAGGGTTCCTACCCGAGATGTTTTTGATAAATAAGGAGCCACTGCAAGACGTAAGTTAAGACAAAGGGAATAACTCAAGAGGGATTGCGCGGAATACAGATATGAAAATGGACCAACGAGCAGTTAGTAGTTGATTCAGGAAGAGCCTAGTTATGGCTAGATAAGAGGTTACAGATAAATCAACAAATCGTGCAAGATAAACATAATGAACCCTAACATGGAAATTCAGTCTCGCAGATATGACATCGTGATCCTTGAGATATATTCATATAGGAGTTGGGGTAGTTAAAGGTAAATTAAAGAGAATGCCACTAGGATGACAGTCAAAACTTCAGTTCCTGAGTAACCCTAGAAGCACAAGGACGTGGAAATAAGTAACTACGGATAATTATAGGCAAGGAAGAACATCAAAAATTCCGTCAAGTATACGATGCAATAATCTCGCAGCTTTACAAGAGATAGAGGGTCCTCCTTAAGTAAAACAACAAAAGACTAGATGAGGGAATAAGGAAGAAGGCTTCAGCCTAAGCACAGTGACCTAAAGAGGAAATGGTCTTGTAACACCCCAAAAAATTTCAAAGTACTTAAGTGTAAGGCCTGGTAAAATTTGCAAAGAAAATAATGTTTCATGGTGCCGAACTATGCTTACGTGTTTGAGGATTATAGAACAATGCACATAAAGGAAAAGTTTGGGTTGAACAATGCACAGGAAAGTAAAGGAAATTTTTTGCCGGAAAAGTGCGTTTATGCGGTCCATTATGCGACCGCATAATCACTCCGCGGGCCGCATAAAGGCCACAGAAATGAGCAGGAGAGGGCTATTCTGCAAGCAGCTATGCGGTCGACTATGCGACCGCATAATTGTTATGTGGTGCATTACGCGACCGCATAATGGTTATGCGGACCGCATAGTGACCGCATACACAGGCAGTTCTTTTGGCTATTTTGTAACCAATTATGCGACCGATATGCGGTCCGCATAACCATTATGTGGTTGCATATGCGACCGTAGAACCTGTTCCGGAGCTTCACTTTTTGGTTTTTAAAACCCGACCCTATTTCGTTAAATACACTCTTTGGGTCATTTTTGAGCTATTATCTAACATTTTAGAGTGAGAGAGGGTGCCCTAGAGTGAGAAGGTGTTCTCCAATAATTGTTCTTCAATTATTGCCCAAGTTTTAGAAGATTGAGAAGGGAAACTCACTAGGTCTTCATTCTAGAGGTAAGATTCTACACCCTAACCATCAATTTCGAATTTTGTGTAGAAATGGATAATAAGAAAGATAATTTCTGGGCAATAGGGTTGGTTATTTTACATGCGTGTATTATCAAGGGGTGTAGAAAGATTGTTAAACTAAAAATTGTAAAGGTTGGGTTGTGGGATGATGGAATCCTCCATAAAAGGATCTTGAAACCTTAATGCACATCTAGTGTTTGATAAAATGCTCAAATGAGCTAGAACCATGATCATCTTCCTAATTTTGGTTTAATTTGTTATATTTCTAAAATAGATTGAAGTTGCTAAGAATTTCGGAACATTTAGAGTGTAAGGAAGCTCAAGTGAGGTATGTTGGCTAAACTCTTCTTTAAGAGTTGGAATTCTCATTATCCTTGTGAGTTCCGATAAGTTTTGTGATGAAGATATATGTTCAATTCATATTTCAAATGCTCTTATCATATTGCATTACAAATTGAGGATGTGTCCCAAACTATAGATTATGTATCCACATGTTATAATTTCTAGTCATGATTTATGTGAAAGATATTATGCCAAGTTGTGTAGAGATTGTGATTGTGATACACCTCCACTCACATACATTGGGGTGAGGCGGCATGACCGCTTTGTGTGGGGATTATGGTATAGAGAGTGTGATTGTGATACACCTCCACCCGCATATAAATTGGGGTGAGGCGGCATAGCCGCTTTGTGTAGGAATTATGGTATTGTGGGACTGCACCTCCACCCGCTTACATTGGGGTGAGGCGGTACGACCGCTTTGTGTATAGTTCTTGGTACTGTGGTTATACATCCACCTGCGTACATTGAGGTGAGACGGCGGGGCCGCTTTGTGTGAAGATGGTTATGGAGGATCTCATCTTAAATCCTATAAATGTTGTTGATAGGTTTTAATAAGCTTGCTATGGTTGAGACGGTTATCTATATTATACTATTGCTGCACTGGTCCATCATATTCATCTGGTATTTATGAATTCTTAAATTGGTGTTTAGTTTTCATACTAGTACTATTTGACGGTACTAACATCCCTTTTATCGGGGGTGCTGCATCTTTAAATGGATGCAGGTGGTTCCACAGCAGGAGACATTGATCGATGATAGCAGTACACCTTCTTCCCAACTGACTTGGTGAGCCTCACTTCATTCTGGGGTCATGTATCTTTTTTACTTTGTGTATTCGGTTTGAGGTATAGTCGGGGCCTTGTTGCCAGTATTATCATTGTAATCTTCTTTATATATAGAGGCTCCGTAGACATAGTGTGGGTTGTGTATTGGTGCTGGGGAAAGACAAACTATGTTATGTTGTGGTTGTATTACTTGTCCATTTGAGAGTTTAAAAATGATAAAACTATTGGAAATGAATTGGTATTGTAGACATGAACACATTTTCGTTTAATTAATGATAACATGTATTATCTCTATTCATGGATGATATTGGGTAGAATGAAATCTAATAGGCTTGCTCAATCGGGTTCACTCGGTTGAGCGTCGGTCGCGCTCCTCGATTTTGTGGAGTGACAAACTTGGTATCAGAGCCAGGTTTTAAAGTGTCCTAGGATGTCTCGGAGCCATGTCTAATAGAGTCTTTATTATCGGTGTGTTGTCGACCACATCTATAATTAGGATGCTATATGGGCATTTAGGAATAATACCCTTCTTTCATGTTCTTGATCGTGCGATAAAGATTGTTGTAAGATTGTTCCTCCTTTAACTCCTGAGTTGCTCTAATTTTTAGTACATGGCGCCTAAGAAGAAGGCAAGAACTGGCCAAAGAGCCAATGTCACCCCAGGAGTGACAGTTGATCGTATAATTGATGATGTGGGTGAGCACCCGAGGAGTGAGAATATTCCTCCAGTTACTACACTTCCTAACTCTACTACAACTGATCAGACCGCACCTGTCCCTATACCTACTGAAGGTGCAACAGTTCCTCCAACTGATATACCAGTTCCACCTCCAGCTCCAGCTTCCGATTCTGGTGTGTCTGATATTGATATTAGGGGAGCCATACAAATGTTGACACAGTTAGTGGCTTCTCAGGCCCAAAGATTGAGTGTTGGCCTACTTCTTCTAGTCATCCAGGGGAATCTGCTAGTTCCAGGGTGAACAAGTTTCTTCAGTTAGATCCTCCAGTGTTTATGGGTGCTGATCCCGAGGAGGACCCCCAGGACTTCATTTATGAGATGCACAAAACTCTCCGGGTTATGCATGCTACAGAGACGGAGGGAGTAGAATTGGCCTCCTACTGCCAGAAAGGGGTGGCCTGCTCTTGGTTTGAGTTGTGGGAGGAATCTCGTGAGGAGGGAAGCCCTCCGGCAAAGTGGGGTGAGTTCACAGATGCCTTTATGGATCATTTCTTGCCTACCGAAACTAAGGCAGCTTGTGCCGCTGAGTTTCAAAGCCTGAAGCAAGGTAGTATGAATGTGCGGGAGTACCATATGGAGTTTGCATGCCTGTCCAAGTATGTTATTCACATGTTGCCCACTATAGAGGCTAGAGTGCGCCGGTTTGTACAAGGCCTTAGCCCATTGGTTATCAATGAGGCCTCTACAGCTACCTTGAATTCCGATATGAACTATGGTAAGATGATGGCATTTGCTCAAGACACATAGACCCGCAAATTGAAGAATAGAATGGAGCGTCAAAGTAGCAGCAAGTCCCGGTCCGTGGGCAACTTTGGTAGTTCTTCCGGTGGTGGTGGTGGTAGGTCGGCATTCAGGGGAGCATCATCAGGACCATCCCAATCATTTGCCTAGTCTTTGATGGGTGCACAGTCATCTAGACCCAGTCAGGGCAACAGGGGACCCCACTAACAAGGTCGGCCGGACAGAAGGTTTCAGCAGCGGAGGCTTCCATGCCCTAAGTGTGGGAGGATGCACTTTGGGTCCTGCTTCATAGACCTACCAGTATGCTATGGGTGTGGTTTGTGGGGTCACATTCAGAGAGATTGTCGCTCGTCCCGCCAAAATATAGGCAGAGGTGTGGCACAGCCAGCCAGTTCTGCAGCTACTACATCCGCAGCACCTCCTCCAGCTCGAGGCACTCTAACACCTGTAGGGCGCGGTGCAGCTAAGGGTGGTGCACAGAATTCGGGAGGACCCAGCAGATTTTATGCTATGCGGAGACGTCGGGAATCAGAGGCTTCTCCAGATGTTGTCACAGGTATATTGACTGTCCAATCTCATGATGTATATGCTTTTATTGATCCCGGTTCCACTTTATCATATGTCACACCTTATGTTGCTATGGAATTTTGGATGGAACCAGAACAACTTTATGAGCCGTTCTCTGTATCTACTCCAGTTGGTAAGTCTATTTTGGCCGTGCGGGTTTATAGGGATTGTGTTGTCACATTGCGTGGTCGAGACACCGTGGCCGATCTTATTGAATTGAGAATGGTCGATTTTGATGTGATAATGGGGATGGATTGGCTTTACTCTTGTTTTGCCAAGCTTGATTGCCGAACCAGAACTGTTAGGTTCGAATTTCCAAATGAGCCAGTTATTGAGTGGAAGGGTGATGATGTAGTGCCGAAGGGTAGGTTTATTTCTTATCTTAAGACCACGAAAATGATCAACAAGGGATGTATTTACCATTTGGTTCGGGTTACGAACACTGATGCTGAGGCACCTACGCTTGAGTCCGTGCCTGTTGTGAATGAATTTCCGGGAGTATTTCCGGATGAACTCCCTGGGATCCCACCAGACAGGGAGATTGATTTTGGGATTGATGTGATGCCAGACACACATCCTATATCTATTCCACCCTACAGAATGGCACCAGCAGAATTGAAGGAGCTAAAGGAATAATTGAAAGATTTGTTAGAAACGGGTTTCATCCAACCTAGTATGTCGCCTTGGGGCGCACCTGTTCTCTTTGTAAGATAGAAAGATGGGTCACTACGTATGTGTATTGACTATCGGCAACTTAATAAGGTAACAATCAAAAATAAGTACCCACTACCAAGGATAGATGACTTGTTTGATCAATTGCAAGGTGCCAGGTACTTCTCCAAAATTGATTTAAGATCTAGGTATCACCAATTGAAGATCAGGGAGCGGGATATTCCGAAAATAGCTTTTAGGACCCGGTATGGGCATTTTGAATTTCTGGTGATGTCTTTTGGGCAAACAAATGCCCCAGCAGCCTTCATGGATCTTATGAATCGAGTTTTTAAGCCATTCCTCGACTCTTTTGTGATAGTGTTTATTGACGATATACTTGTATACTCACAAAGTCGAGAGGACCATGCCGATCATCTCAGGGTAGTTCTGCAAACCCTGTATCAGCACCAGTTATATGCAAAGTTTTTAAAGTGTGAATTTTGGCTTGAATCAGTCATATTCTTGGGTCATGTAGTTTCTAGTGAGGGAATTAAGGCTGATCCTCAGAAAATTTCAGCTGTGAAGAATTGGTCGAGGCCTATAACTCCAACAGAGATTCGCAGTTTCTTAGGCTTAGCTGGGTATTACAGAAAGTTTGTGGAGGGGTTTTCTACTCCTGCCTCTCCATTGACTAAATTGACGCAGAAGGCAATTAAGTTCAAATGGTCAGATGCTTGTGAAAGGAGTTTCCAGGAATTGAAAGCAAGATTGACTACGGCGCCGGTGTTGACTCTACCAGAAGGTATAGAGGGATTTGTGGTATATTGTGATTCTTCAAGAATCGGGCTTGGGTGTGTATTAATGCAACATGGGAAGGTGATAGCTTATGCTTCTAGGCAACTAAAGAATCATGAAAAAAACTATCCAACACATGATTTAGAACTCGCGGCGGTGGTATTTGCATTGAAAATTTGGCATCATTATTTATATGGGTCCATGTGGATTCACGGACCATAAGAGCCTTCAATATATTTTCAAACAGAATGAATTGAATCTGAGGCAGAGAAGATGGCTTGAATTACTCAAGGATTATGACATTGATATTTTATACCATCCAGGGAAGGCTAATGTTGTGGCGGATGCTCTCAGCCAAAAATCTATGGGTAGCTTAGCACACTTGGAGGCATATCAAAGGCCATTGGCCAAAGAAGTTCACTGATTGGCTAGTTTGGGAGTTCGTCTTGCAGACTCTAGTGAAGGAGGGGTAATTGTGCAAAATAGGGTTGAATCATCACTGGTTGTGGAAGTCAAAGAGAAGCAATACAACGATCCATTGTTGGTGCAATTAAAAAAGGGGATTCATAAACATAAGACCATGGCCTTTTCTCTTGGCATGGATGATGGTACACTAAGGTACCAAGGGCGACTATGTGTTCCAAATGTGGATGGTCTCCGTGAAAGAATTTTGACTGAAGCTCACACTTCTAGGTATTCTGTGCACCCAGGTTCTACGAAAATGTATCATGATCTTAAGGAAGTCTATTGGTGGAATGATATGAAGAGGAATGTGGTAGACTTTGTGGCAAGATGTCCAAATTGTCAACAAGTGAAGGCCAAACACCAAAGGCCCGGTGGGTTGGCACAGAATATAGAAATTTCAATGTGAAAATGGGAAATGATTAATATGGACTTTGTGGTAGGATTACCGCACACTCCGTGCAAGTTTGACTCAATTTGGGTGATTGTGGATAGACTCACGAAGTCAGCACACAAAAAGTTAAGTCTACCAATACAGCGGAGTAGTATGCTTAGTTGTATATCAAAGCAATAGTCAGGTTGCATGGCACCCCAGTTTCCATCATTTCTGATCGGGGAGCACAATTCACTGCTAATTGTTGGAAGAAATTTCAGCAAGGTTTGGGTACTCAGGTGAATCTCAGTACAGTCTTTCACCCGCAAATTGATGGGCAGATAGAGCGGACTATTCAAACGCTTGAGGATATGTTGCGTGCTTGTGTGCTAGACTTCAAAGGTAGTTGGGATGATTATTTACCACTTATAGAATTTGTGTACAACAATAGCTATCATGCTAGCATTCAGATGGCATCGTTCGAGGCTTTATATGGTAGGAGATGTAGATCTCCAATTGGGTGGTTCAAAATTGGGGAAGCAGATTTGATAGGGCCAGACCTTGTGCATGCTATGGAAAAAGTTAAAATCATTAAGGAGCAGTTGAAGACTGCTCAGAGTCATCAGAAATCCTATTCGGATGTTCGTCGTAGGGATTTGGAGTTCAAAGAAGATGATTGGGTATTATTGAAAGTTTCCCCCATGAAGGGTGTAATGCGATTTGGTAAGAAAGGGAAATTGGGTCCGAGGTATGTCGGACCGTACAAAATCATTCAGAGGATCGGTGAGGTGGCGTACAAGGTTGAGCTACAACCTGAGATGTCATTAGTACACCCGGTGTTTCATGTGTCTATGTTAAAGAAAGTAGTTGGAGACCCGACAGTCATTGTTCCGATTGAGACTATAGAGGTTAATGAAGAATTGACTTATGAAGAGATTCCGGTATCTATTATTGATCGGCAAGTCCGAAAATTGAGAAATAAAGAAATTACATCCGTAAAAGTGCTAATGCGAAACCAACAGGTTGAAAAGGCTACTTGGGAGGCTGAGGAAGAAATGAAGAAAAAGTATCCTTATTTGTTTGAATGACCATGTATTTATAAATTTGTGATCTAGGAAAATTATAAGACTTACTTTTTATGAATTTTGTATCGTTTGAACAATTGGCGTTAAGGGTGTTCCTTTCTGAAAATATATTGCTTATGTGGTCACAGTTGGTGTTGTTTTGTATTATGTTACGTCTTTGGAATATGTATATGTTGTTCGGATGTGTTTCTGGGGCTCTCTGATAGGTGGATAGGCCTAATTACAAAGGAAACTCTGGCAAAACTTTTGGAAATTTAGGGATTTAGTCAAATTTGGGGTTGCTGGTGTGTGGTATGAAAGACTGAGTTGCATAAGATGCTAATAACAGAATTTGACCCTCATTCGAGGACAAATGATCCTAAGCGGGGGAGAATGTAACACCCCGAAAAATTTTAAAGTACTTAAGTGTAAGGCCTGGTAAAATTTGCAAAGAAAATAATGTTTCATGGTGCCGGACTATGCTTACGTGTTGAACAATGCACAGGAAAGTAAAGGAAAAATTTTGCCGGAAAAGTGCGTTTATGCGGTCCATTATGCGACCGCATAATCACTCTGCGGGCCGCATAAAGGCCGCAGAAGTGAGCAGGAGAGGGCTATTCTGGAAGCAGCTATGCGGTCGACTATGCGACAGCATAACTGTTATGCGGTGCATTATGTGACCACATAATGGTTATGCGGAACGCATAGTGACTGCATACATAGGCAGTTCTTTTGGCTATTTTGTAACCAACTATTCGACCGATATGCGGTCCACATAACCATTATGCGATCGCATATGCGACCGCAGAACCTGTTCCAGAGCTTCATTTTTGGGTTTTTAAAACCCGACCCTATTTCATTAAATACACTCTTTGGTTCATTTTTGAGCTATTATCTGACATTTTAGAGTGAGAGAGGGTGCCCTAGAGTGAGAAGGTGTTCTCCAATAATTGTTCTTCAATTCTTGCCCAAGTTTTGGAAGATTGAGAAGGGAAACTCACTAGGTCTTCATCCTAGAGGTAAGATTCTACACCCTAACCCTCAATTTCGAATTTTGTGTAGAAATGGATAATAAGCAAGATAATTTCTGGGCAAGAGGGTTGGTTATTTTACATGCATGTGTTATCAAAGGGTGTAGAAAGATTGTTGAGCTAAAAATGTAAAGATTGGGTTGTGGGATGATGGAATCCTCCATAAAAGGATCTTGAAACCTTAATGCACATCTAGTGTTTGATAAAATGCTCAAATGAGCTAGAACCATGATCATCTTCCTAATTTTGTTTTAATTTGTTATATTTCTAAAATAGATTGAAGTTGCTAAGAATTTCGTAATATTTAGAGTGTAAGGAAGCTCAAGTGAGGTATGTTGGCCAAACTCTTCTTTAAGAGTTGGAATTCTCATTATCCTTGTGAGTTCCGAGATGTTGATTATAAATCGAGTATTCCGATAAGTTTTGTGATGAAGATATATGTTCAATTCGTATTACAAATGCTCTTATCATATTGCATTATAAATTGAGGATGTGTCCCAAACTATAGATTATGTATCCGCATGTTATAATTTTTAGTCTTGATTTATGTGAAAGTTATTATGCCAAGTTGTGTAGAGATTATGATTGTGATACACCTCCACCCGCATACATTGGGGTGAGGCGTCATGACCGCTTAGTGTGGGGATTATGGTATAGAGAGTGTGATTGTGATAGACCTCCACCCGCATATAAATTGGGGTGGGGCGGCATAGCCGCTTTGTGTAGGAATTATGGTATTGTGGGATTACACCTCCACCTGCTTACATTGGGGTGAGGCAGTACGACCGCTTTGTGTATAGTTTTGGTATTGTTGTGGCACCACCACCCGCATACATTGGGGTGAGGCGGCATAGCCGCTTTGTGTAGGTTTTTGGTACTGTGGTTAAACATCGACCTACATACATTGAGGTGAGGCAGCGGGGCCGCTTTGTGTGAAGATGGTTATGGAGGATCTCATCTTAAATCCTATAAATGTTGTTGATAGCTTTTAATAAGCTTCCTATGGTTGAGACGGTTATCTATATTATACTATTGCCGCACTGGTCCATCATATTCATCTGGTATTTATGAATTCTTAAATTGGTGTTTAGTTTTCATACTGGTACTGTTCGACAGTACTAACGTCCCTTTTACCGGGGGCGCTGCATCTTTAAATGGATGCAGGTGGTTCCACAGCAGGAGACATTGATCAGTGATAGCAGTACACCTTCTTCCCAGCTGACTTGGTGAGCCCCACTTCATTCCGGGGTCATGTATGTTTTGTACTTTGTGTATTCGATTTGAGGTATAGCCGGGGCCTTGTTGCCGGTATTATCATTGTACTCTTCTTTATATATAGAGGCTCCGTAGACATAGTGTGTGTTGTTTATTGGTGCTGGGGAAAGAACAACTATGTTATGTTGTGGTTGTATTACTTATCCATTTGAGAGTTTAAAAATGATAAAACTATTGGAAATGAATTGGTATTGTAGACATGAACACATTTTAGTTTAATTAATGATAACATGTATTATCTCTATTTGTGGATGAGTTTGGGTAGAATGAAATCTAACAGGCTTGCTCAGTCGGGTTCACTCGGTTGAGCGCCGGTCGCGCTCCTCGGTTTTAGGGCATGACAAGTCTTACCACAACATTGAATGCACTCCATAAGGAAGTGGCACCTACCGTGGCTAATGAACGGGAAGTAAAATCAGAAGTGATATTCAAGATCACATGAGTTGTATGGAATTCAATATGTGTTGGCACTAAGGTAAGCTAAGTATGCACGCAACAAGGGGGCAAGAAGACCAGGAAAAGTAATTGCTTACATTTAAAGAATGTTGAGAAGGAACGGAAAGAATCATTCGATCAATGATCCAGAGTTAGTTACGTTATGAACACACTTAAGATTTCGGAGTATTATCCAAGCATCATATATGTTGACAACCATACAACCGTAATAGACTCTGGTGTAAGTTAAAAGAAAAAATTGAGTCCCGGTCATAGACAAAGGATTGAATTGTTAAAATATTGTATCATGGATATTCCATAGTGCCCATTAAAGGCTAAAGTAATAGCTAATACCAGAAGCCGCAGATCGGAAGATAGCTTAAGCCTACATAAAGGCTGATCAAAAGGAAGAGGAAACTACATAGACTAAGTAAATCGGGAATCTGATTATTGGACCCAGAAAATTATAGAGCTCATGATTGAGAACATTGCAGAATCACTCTTAATATCAGAGGTAGAAGAGAGATAGTACAACAACCATATTCTATAACGACCCTACGTTAGATCCAGTTAGTAATGTACCAGCCTCATTAGAAGTCAGTATGAAGCTCCCACCGGATTGTGTATGCACCTGAGGTGCAAGTGTTATAATAGAGCTTCAAGTTGTGGATGTGAATTATACCTTTGTGGAATGAAGGTCATGAAAGAGATAGAAGATGTGATGCGAGATTTTAAGGTAAGCAAGGTAAAGGTGAACAATGTACAAAATACTCCAATGCAGAAGGTTGTGAATAGTCCATACTTCGGATAGAAGGTTAGAAGCGCGAGGATTCAATATCCAGGAATGCAAACGGCATCGTCAGTGGTATATCTTCCAGCCTATGGTTTCTAGGTATCGAAAAGCCTGATTAAGAGAGTAACGAAGGGTTAGAGACGATGTGATGTCTCGCTTGATGTCCCAGAATGACACAAGGAAATCTATGATGCAAGCAAGTTGAAGGAAGGTTGCGAGTAGCATAAATAGATATGTGTAGGTCGCATGCTAAAGTATGGTAAAACGATAAGGTTTTAGGAAGACAGGAGTAAGGATTAGAAAGGGCGAGTGAGAAGGTGACGAGAATGAATAAGTCCTCGGGAATAAGCCTATGAAACAAGAGAGCTGATGGTTTCTCTAAGTTATAGAAAGCTCAGTATAGCCTGAATGAACTCTAAGGAGTCTAAGACCAGTAGCATTTAGAAGAGATGGAATGTTGCCCTAGCATACAATGAGGATGTAATTGTGATAGATAAAGGATGACGTTTGGGCCTTCAATTGAGTAATGATTTGAAGAGGATTTCATGAATTATACGGGATTAAAATACCCACGTAAATGAATCACATTGGGATGGTATAAAATACGCTTATTGAAGTACAGTATAGCCGCTAAGTGGATTAGGAAAATCACTTCAAATATTCATCGATGCAATGTAAGCCTTAGTGAAAAGGTATTACGTAAGAAGTTTCAAGTTATCGGTGGTATATTGTAGATCAAATATTGAGGTAAATCAATAATGGATGGACAAAAGTCACAAATTATGAGATGAGAATTAGGTCGTCATTCTTAAGATGAACAGTAATGAGGAAGCATTAAAAGACCTAGATTTATACATATGGGATAAGCAACAAGAGTAAGCTGGAATTTGGTAGCAGACCTCAACAACGATAAATCGAAGTAAGAGTTATGGTATAGTATGACCTACCTAGATGCAGTAAAGTCATACGGATGAATAACCGGGTCTATGAAATAAGATATAGAAATATTCATAAATTCAACAAAGTACCGAGCGAAGAACATCAGTATACCTATAGATGCCCAGAGGGACATCTCATCAAGCTCTGTATATGTTTACAAAGTGAGGGCTAGAGATTGGCTAAAGAACTGGAGGAAAAAGGAGAGAAGAGTCGCATAGACGCACTTACAAAGTCAGAGTCGTATAGGCTGTATGATAAAAGGTAGCAACAGCCACAAGATTGGAAATATTTCGACCACAAGTCATGGTGTGAGAAAGAGGCCTAAAGGGGGGAATGCCCTGGCCTTTGGATTTATTCACAGAACAGTTGCCTAGATGGCAAGGAGAGTACTAAAGTATTCAAAAGACATAAGTTACGAAAATGATAAGTGCATCAGTCAACATTCGAGGACGAATGTTCCAAAGAAGAAAATGAAGTTACACCCCATATTTTCGTACGTGAGAGTACGCCATAAATAAATTAATGAAAGCTCAGAAATGAGATATTACATCCCATATTTTTGTACGTTAAAATTTCGTCGTAAGTTAATCGACGTAAGTTCGGGAATGAGATTATTTTGGGATTATAAGTATTGTGCTACTTCAAACAAGTGATAAGTAAATTCGTGAAGGTGAGAGGGTAAGCAAATCGAAGGAAATGAATTTTTGTCAAAGTTTAACATGTTGGGATAAAATACGGCCCGAGCTACAATACCCGGTATTTATGGATTAGTGTCATACAAGGTACCACATGACCATAATAGTAGGGTACATAAAGTGTGTCAAGTGAGTAGTATTTGAAGTAATTTGAGATAATTCTTAATTATACGGATAATTGGGTAATTAATGAACTTTAGTGGGAGATTAATTAAAAATCTTTGGATAAAATTGAAGCCCCTAACGTGGCAGCCAATGAAAGCTAAAGAAATGACTCTTGAGTTATATAGCAACATGGCACATTTAGAAGACTAGTCATCAAATTAGTGGGGCCTACCAACTAACACAATTAAAGAATTCATTTCAAACTCCAAGTCTTTGGAATGCAAAAGTGACGGATGGAACTCCCAGAATTCATTTGAAACTTCATAATTCAAGTCACTTTCTAGTCTCTTAAGAGAGTTTTAGCCATGCACATAGAAAGGATACAATTCAAATCACTTTCTAATCCAAGGAACATAGCAACGTTAATTCACTTTCCAAATAGCAATGTTGTTGCTAAGTTCTTAAGGAAAGGTTTCGACCAAGATTTTCTTTGCATAGCAACGTGATTGCTTCAAGCTTTTCATACGACTTGTTCCGTGTTTTGTCGCAATTAACGGGTGTTAGAGGATTGTCAAGAGAATCGGTTCAGGTATGTTAAGGCTATCCCTTCTTTCTTTTTGGCATAATCTATACGACACGAATGAAACGAGCAAATGCACAACTTCCATAAATGACTCTATTCATAGAAATACTAGGGGTGTCTATATTCTTGGTTCACCATGTAAATTATTATTATATCTTCTGTTCATGGGTCTCAAAAAAATACATATTTGATAAAGTTTATCCGACAGGCATATTATTTTTATGACATTCCGAGAAAATCTTATCAACGTGTTTCATATGCATTTCATGCATTTATACATGCACATTGACCCATGACAAGATGGCGTTATATACGCGTATATATATATGTATATGGGATATGGGAAAAGTTATGGCGTTATATACGTTATATACGCACCACTAATCGGGTCCAAACCTACACCACTATAGAGTAGCGAGGATGGTCGATGCAGTTTTACCCAATGAGGTCGGGATCGATTTCCACAGGGAGTTAATTTGGTTTGGAGTTGGGTATCTAACTAATCTAGATATGCGTGTTGTTCATAATTGCACTTCCAAACATTGTTGCGATTGATTTTATTCTAATTTTATACTATAGTATGCTCAGTGTAAGTTAAGTACAATAGTTTTGGTGAAAGTTTTCAAGTGTTAAAAGGCATTAGGGAAGTGACTTCCGCCTAGGTGAGTATATAATGTATATCAAGAATCTAGGATAAGCTTGTTATGATTGAGGTCATGATATAACCATCACACATAAATGCTCACTCTATACCTCTCAGTAGTTTGAGTGACTTTGCCCGATTTGGCTTTCTCAAGCCCAAATGGGTGTTCATACAATACAAGTGAAATTTGCTCAAGTCGGGTATTACTATCTCCAGGTTTAATCCTTTAATTGGGGCTATCAATCTATTGAGTTCACCCCAAATTCTTGTTAGCCTAATTTTCCTAGACTTAGTCCCTCTTTCTCAAGAAGAGCCTAAGTCATAAAGGCATGAATCAGTGTTTGCAACCACTAATTCTATAATTTTAGCATAAATTAGGCTAAATATCACTAACCCATAAATAATTAAGCCCTAAAATTCAAGACCCATTAAATACCCACACTAAGGTTGGGTCACAACCCTAGCTATGGTGTCTAGCTACTCATAATAGCAGCAGAAATCAAAGATAAAGATGAAATATAAGCCATAATATTAAAGTACAAGATGAAAATCTAAAGTTTGAAGGTAAATCTTCTCTAAAATAGCCCAAAAAGGGAAAAACCAGTTGTTCATGTGCTCTACTCAACAAAACTTAACCTAAAAATATCATAAAGATCTATTTATACAAAGCTGAAATTTTCGGACAAAAATGCCCCTGCGGAGGATTCACGGACGCGTAATTCTGACCGCATCCGCGCTTGAGCTTTTGCGGCCGCATAATAATAAGCGCGGTCTGCGTTTCTTCAATATTGGGCTTGGATTGGACTTAGTTTCGCATACCGCGTAATTTCAACCGCGTCCGTGTGAGCTTCCATCACGGCCGCGTAATTTGGACGCGGACCGCGTTCTTCAGTTAAGCCTGACTTGCAGGGTCTCTGCACCTCAAGATGCGCTCTCAGAGGAATTTCCTTTGCGTCCGCGTAAGATTAATTTGTAGCCCCGTAATTTGGACGCGGGCCGCGTTCTTCATTTGAGCCCAACCTGTAGAGTCTCTGAACCTCGAACCACGCTCTCAGCAAAAATCTCCTTGTGGTCGCGCTAAAGATTTCGCGGCCGCGCTTTTCCAATGCGGTCAGCGTTTATTTTAGTACTCAAAGCAACTTCTCTAAATCTGCTTTCGCGGACCGTGTAATAGTGGCCGCCTCAGCGGTGGTCCTTACGCGGCCGCGCTTTTCTGCCGCTCTCAGCGCTCTAGTCTCAGCCTTGGATTAGTGCAAGTTTGACTCCTTCATGAGTTGATTATGGCTTCTTTGCCTCATTTTGACCAAACCCTACAAGCAATCACATGAAGTTAGTTTTCGGGAATACCTTTATGCATTTTTTACTCAAACATAAGCTTTTGCTTATCCTCAAGCCAACAAGGTAATTCCCACCTCCACAAAAAGAAGAAAGGAAAATTTCAGCTTTTCTAAGGTGATTTCATCAAGCATCAATTGGGACTAACAACTACCCTCAACACAAATGCATTATCAACAACATCATGCTATGATTTCTTGAGTTCCATAGTTCTAATGTGACACAAAAGCATCAAGAATTGACTCAATTCATCAAGGATGCTCGCTCTCTCACGTAGGTCATTGTGGATCCCAAACTCCTCCTCATCTACTCTCCATGAGCAAATCTCACTTTATAGAATGTGACACTCAAAACAAGGATTGTAAAGAAATGCGCTCATCACTTTCAAAAGAATGCCACAAGTCCGGCTCTAAGTACCATAAGCTTGCCCCTTATGTAGATCACCCCTAATGTAAGCTCACTCAACTTGAAATCATATAGGGCTTTAGCAGGATGTAATGAAGCCTTTTAGGATCAAGGTAGGACATAATGAACTATGATGGTTTCATCTTTCCTTAAGCACTCCATTTTCTCATTTCGGTTCATACTTTCTTGACTCTGTGAGTCATTTTCTTCTTCCTCAGGGGAACTAGAGAGACATATTGTCACTCTTTCTTGTTCATGACAATCATTTTTCTCCTTTTCTCATCATTCCATGCCTTTCAACATTATTTTCTTTGAATCCCTTCAACCTTTTCTTTCTTTTTGACATATTTCTTTTTAACTCTTTATCCTTTTCTTTGCCATTCCTTTTCATCAACTCTTTTTGTTCTTTGCATCTTTTATCACTTTGAAGTTCCTCGTCCCTCCCCCAAACTTATGTTTTCGCTCATTGCTCATCATGGATGCTAAGGAAAGATTGGTTGCCAAGAGATGGTCATTACAAAATGGATGAAGGCTTGTAATGTGGCTATTGAATGAAAAAGGCTTAGGCTCAAAGGGGTTGACTAGGGATATTACATTGGTAGACTACAAAAGCTTTCACAGTTCAAATGGGACCAAGGAGAGCCTACAATCACTTCTCGAGTCGAGCTACACTTAGAATTTCGCCTGGACAAACATTCAGGGCAAGTTCTAGACTTGTTGGCACGGGACTTGGACTTGCAATGCAATACCTCACCTCTCAAGCTACTGGATTGTTAAAGAGAATAGAGTCGAGGGCCCACAACAACCTTAGCTAAGATTGAAGAGCACAGATGGCTCACAGAAACCACTTGATGATAGTTTTAGTCAACTCAAGAGTCTAAAGGTCACAACTAGAGCTAATCTCTTCAACCAACTTGTCTCTATCCATGAGGTCAAAGGTAAATCTATTGGTACCAAGTGAAGCCTGCTTGAGACACTTTTATTCATTACTACTATATATCAAAACAGAAAGAAAAATAGACTCAATCCCTTAAGAAGGTTGTCACGTCATCCATCATTAGGAAGAGCCACCCGGTTCACACAACATCCACCTTTGGAAAGAACCGAGGCATTAAGAAAACCAAAGGCTTATTGATTACGCAGAAATGTAAAAAGAGGCTACAAATTTAAAAAGAAACTATTAAAGGAAGTAAGAAGCTAAGCTATTAAGGAAAATTACAAAAGAAGTTATATAGTAAAATACGGAAAGTAAACTGAATATGTACAATAGGGGAGTGAACGAATATACACAAAATGGGGATGAATATATACATGGAAAGGTAAAGTTATATGCATACCAAAAGTGAAAAATAACAAAAAATAGTATCATAATTATTACATGTCAGTCATCAAAGTCATCAAATCAAAATAAGACCCCCCCCCCCCCCAAATAGAAATTAGCATTGTACTCAATGCTAAAAGCAAAAATAAGCTAAGGGAAAGGATAAAGATTAAAGAAAACTCCCTATGTGGTCTCAAGTACTCTGGTAGGGTCCTCAGACTGTGTAGGCTCATCAACCCCATCAGGATCCTCTAGCTGAATCTCTAAGTCCTCGGTCTGGGGTACCACAAATCTTCTCATCGGCTCTCTGTCAGCCTCCTGCTCTGATGCTTGTGCTGTAGGGGCAGTCTACTCCATAAGCAGGTCTAGTGGAATATCTCCGGTAGAAGTTAACTTCTCAACCTCTATCTTCAGCAGCTCCACTGACTCTTTTGAAGCTTGACTCTTCTTCATATTTTTGACCTGCTTGCCCAGCTCCTTGATCACCTTCCCATGAGTATCTAATGTCTCCAAGGTTTTCTTTTGGTTTCACAGGAGGTTCTTCTGGTTATCCAGAAGCTCCTTCAATGACTCCTCCACTGATAGAGGTACCTGAAGCTATGCTGGGGCTGCCTGTGATGTGACTGCACTGGATAAGATAGGCAGCTTTGATGTAGCTGCCTGCAACCAGTTGTTGATGCTGGATAGCATCTGAGAGACTCGCAGTGCAGTCTAAGGGTAAGCTGAGGGGGAAGGCACAGATAGTGGGGCAGAGACAGATGGCCCTGAGGAAGGTGGTGGCATAGCAGCAGATGAACCTTCGACTGTGGAAGGCTCGGACCCAGTGGCCACTACCCTTGGCTCTTCAGACTGGACAGCGGAGGTAGTGGATTTGCCTTTGGACTTGAGATTGTATGCTCCCTAAAGGCTGTACCAAGAGAAGTGCCTTTTCGGATTCACCTTCGTATCAAAGTGTCTCCCCTCAACCCGTTGGTCCTCTAGGTACATAGTGATGAAATTGGGGAAAGGGTAAGATCATTCTTCCTTCCCGGTTGCCTTGGATATGTTTTGGTCCATGAGATTCCCCACATTTATCGTGTACCCCGCCATGATGGACTCTATGAGGATCGCCCGGGAGAGTGGAATGTCACTGTCATGCTGGCACGGATCAAGGCGGCTGCAGACGAAGGTGTACCACCATTTTGCTTCAAAGCTAAGGGTGTTTCTGGCAATTGAGACTCCCGGTGTAAGCCAGGGCGGTGTTGTCCCTGGTATGGCTATCACCTCTGCTAACCATGGACGGGCTGCTTCATCTAATGCCAATTGGATGTGGGCACTGGATTCAGGGGCACTCTAGTTATTTTGTGAGCTTGTGGTTTGGGCATGTTGTTTTATTCCGGGAGTAAGGCTATTGAAGGCCTGGGGATATCCCTGGGTTACTTTGTATTGGGCTTGTAATTGCTTTAGTGGGGCGTGTATTTGTTTCAGTCTATATTTTATCATCTTTAAGTATATATTATTTCACTCTGGGCCTGTAATGATTTGTAAACAAACAATTGGGAAGTTAGTAAAATTGGGGGAACGGGTATACTTTATTCTTGCATAAAAGGGTAGAAAACATGTATATAGGGTCTACGTGCCTTATTTGCTTCTTTTTTTTAATGTGCTTTTTTTATGTACACTGATAGAAATCATGCTTAAAGGAATCACACACCTCACTTAACTTGTCTAAATACATGTACACTGTTCAAAGCATGTTGGTTTGAGTAATTGTTATACTTGTTTCCATGCCTACTATTGTGCGTTATTAGACAGCATGTCTATAGGAATCAAACGCCAATAACTACTTGTTTAATTATTAGACAGCATGCTTATAGGATGCTATAATACATGCCTTTGCTAATGCTCATTTAGATATCATGACTATAGGGTTTTAATTAATTAATCGGCTGCTCCTGGAACTTTAATTATGCTGCCCCGCTAGATGACATGCCTATAGGGATAAGTAATGATAAAATCAAGTTCAAATACCAACTGTTAGAAATCCTAACTATAAGATATTGTTACTCGCTTAAGAAACTTGTCTATAAAGTCAAACGCTGGTAATTCTAAATTCTCGAACTGTTTTACTGCCTCATTGCACAAACAATTTAGATATCATGTCTATAGGGTTTGTAATACCTTTAATCTACAAATTTGTCAGTCTAAAGTTGTAGTATTGCATGTACGATACTGGAAATTAGAATCATATAGAAGCCATGCCTATAGGACTTGACGACTCTAGTGCGTCTTAATTCTGAAATTGTTGACTACCTAATATAAATATCTGCCCACATGCATTTGTTGCTTATGTGTGAAGGCTAACTTGGGCCATTTATTATCTTTATGTGTAGTCCTCTATGTTTTGAATGTGCGCTTAGTTTATCATGTTGAGCACACTAAGTAAAGTCTAGAATTACCCAAGTAGTAGGTCCAAAGCCTCCTGTACCATAGGTATGGGACGGGTAGCACACGCATAGGACACGAACTAGAATTGAATTAGATCGCTTTAAGTAAATAACTTTAACATAGTAATCGGGTAGCAGGAGATGATAGTCTATGCCTACTGAATAGGATGAGCTACCCCTACCCTAAGGGAGTTACGAAGTATTATTTATGTTGCCACTTCGTCTCTTGAATTTAGAACAATTAAGTTGTATCTTGTAAACTCTAAAGACTTGTACTGATTATTTATATTGTTTAATTCTTGTGCAATCTTCTCTACACTTGTTTACATCATATTAGAACCTTTAAATTCCTTCATCACGCCAGTTTATGTACTACTATCTTTCATGGTTGGAGGACGACATAGCCGGGGACATCAAACCAAGGGTCAATCTAAAAGATAGAATCATAGATGAGGTAGTTGAGGCACAGGTGAAGTACGAGAGGCTACGTAAAAGAGTGTTCGAATCTAAAGCTAAGCATCTGGAACAGCATAAGGTAGATATGGAGGCGATCAGAGAATGGAAGAAGATTTCAAATAAGTCGACAGAGAGGTCTAGAGCAAGGACTGATGGAGCTAGAGGGGAAGATTACAAAAAGGCTTTGGGTTTGTGTCACGACCCCAACCGATGGGCTATGACGAGTGCCCGAGTCCTACCTTTCGAACACCCCTAAGCATACGTCTAAGATATAAACATAAATTAAGGGTAGGTCATGAATAACATCTGCCATTAAACGGCTAAAGCACGTGAATAACATACATGAGGAATATATGTCCAAAAGACATATATACATATACATGCGGAATACAGCGAGAGTTGGTGTGCTCCACTTGATCCGGAGCTATTATTAATTTTGGTACGCTATTTTTGTATGTAGATATGGGTACTACAGGGCCCAGTCCAATCCTTTATACAGTTTTACACTCCATTAGAGGTCTACAGACAGTCATGTATAGTTGGCTAGTATGTGGCCTTGTCGGCTTCCAGTTTTGGATATATAGTTGTCTATAGCAGCCTTGTCGGCTCGCCCTACCGTGATCATGGATCCTAAAAAGGGGGACCTCAGCTTGTCCACCTGCACCTCCGGGCATGAAACGCAGCGTCCCAAGGCAAAAGGGACGTCAGTACGAATAATGTACCGAGTATGTAAGGCATGAAAATCAGTCCATAAAAGACATAAATGAAACATGGAGTAAAGGATACCACCTGTAAGTCTAAATAACTTTGTGAATCCTGAAATATTTATAAAGTCATGAATATGCATATAAATGTCGTATCATGCATAGGTATATGTGTTCATAACATCATCCAGCCTCTGAGGGCATCCCGTCATATCATTTCGACCTCTGTGAGCGAAATCATCAACATATACCAACTGATCAAGTAGTGGTGCGTATATAATGCCGTAACCATTTCTCATATCCCATATACATATAATATATGCGTATATAACGACATCTGGTCATGGGTCAATGTACACGTATAAATGAATGAAATGCATAAGAAGTACGTTAATAAGATTCCTCGGAATGTCATAAGATCAATATGCCTTTCGGATAAACTTTATCAACAACGTATTTTTCTGAGACCCATGAACAGAAGATATAATAATAAGACACATGGGGAATCAAGAACATAGGCACCCCTAGTGCTTTTATGAATATAGACATTTATGAAAGTTGTGCGTTTTCTCGTTTCGTTTGTATCATATGGATCATACCAAAAGGAAAGAAGGGATAGTCTTAACATACCTAAACCGATTCTTTTGACTATCCCTCTAACACACGTCAATCGCGACAAAACACATAACGGCGAGATCGAAGTAGGGAAAAATCCAAATGATATTCTTGAGAAAGGTTATACCGTGTTCTCTTAGAATTGCATCTCACGCTGCTATTACATAATCTCATATGAATTTGCTGAAGAAGATCCGTTACTTTGCAAATCTTAGCATCACACTTTAATAAGATAAGAAAATCTCTTAAAGTTATAGGTTGTGGGCCCCACTTTTGTGGCTTAGTTTTGCCCAAAGATCCTTTAATGTGCCACCTAGTCTTAATGAATCAAGAGTCATGGCTACTTAGCCCTTTTCTGGCACGTTACCAAACTTATCCACCCAATTTTCCAATTGATTTGTTAACTTGTTAATCTCCAACCAATAATTAATCAATTACCCACATAATTAGGTAATATATCAAACTACTTAAAATACTAATCACTTTTAACACACTTTATATACCTTACTATCATGGTCATGTGGTACCTTGTATGGCACTAGTCCATAAATACGGGGTATTATAGCTTGGACCGTATTTTATCCCAAATTGACAACCTTCAACGAAACTCATCTTCTTTGATTTGTTTACCCTCTAACCTTCACGGTACTTACTTACCACTTGTTATAAAAATAGCATAAATACTTATAACCTCAAAAATAATCTCATTCCCGAGTTTACGTCGATTAACTTACGGCGAAACTTTAACGTACGAAATGCGGGATATAACATCCTTCCCCCCTTAGAAACATTCGTCCTCGAATGTTTAACTCCCCGGGATCTATATAAATTTAGGGCTACACTTATCATTAACGACAATATCCTCACACGAACAATGATAATAACTAACACAGGAATCCATACACGCATCTTAAGGCTGTGATGTCACAGTTAGATCTTCCTCTGGAAGAGGAAATAAATGAGGATACCTAGACTTCATGTCTTCTTCGGCTTCCCCAGTCATTTCTTCCACATTATTGTTTCTCCAAAGTACTTTCACCGAAGCTACGTCTTTAGTCCTCAATCTTCGAACTTGTCTATCTAGTATAACGATGGGAATTTCCTCATATGATAGCTGCTATGTGACCTAAACATCGTCAACTGACATGACTCTGGAAGGATCTCCGACACATTTACGAAGCATAGACACATGAAAGACTGGATGTACAGACTCCAAGTCAGAAGGCAAGTCTAACTGATATGCTACCTGGCCTACCTTGCGTATGATCTTATATGGTCCAATGTACCGAGGGATAAGTTTTCCTTTCTTACCGAACCTCATAGCGCCTTTCATCGGTGATACCTTTAGGAATACCCAATCGTTAACCTAAAACTCTAAGTCTCGTCGTCGATTATCTGCATAAGACTTCTGACGGCTTTGAGCTGCAAATAGCCTTTCCTATATAAGCTTAATCTTCTCGATTGCCTGTTGTACCAACTCTGGTCCTACTAACTTAGTTTCCCCAACATCGAACCATCCTATAGGCGACCTATACTTCCGTCCATAAAGAGCTTCGTATGGAGCCATCTGAATACTAGAATGATAGCTATTATTATACACAAACTCAATAAGCGGCAGATAATCATCCCAGCTACCCTTGAAGTCCATCACACAAGCCCATAACATATCCTCAAGTGTCTGAATAGTACGCTCAGCATGTCCGTCTGTCTGGGGATGAAATGTTATACTAAGACTTACCTGAGTCCCCAATCTTTTTTGAAAGCACCTCCAGAAATTAGCAGTTTATCCGAGATAATAGATATAGGGACACCATGAAGTCGTACTATCTCCTTAATATAAAGCCTTGCATAATCTTCTGCGGAATATGTAGTCCTAACAGGCAGAAAATGGGCTGATTTTGAAAGTCTATCAACAATCACCCATATAGAATCGAACTTACGCTGGGTATAAAGTAAGCCTATGATGAAATCCATATTAATTACTTCCCACTTCCAAGTCGGAATCTCCATAGCCTGCAATAATCCACCAGGTTTTTGGTGCTCAATCTTAACCTGCTGACAGTTAGGGCACTGAGCAACAAACTCCGCTATATCCTTTTTCATTCCGTCCCACCAATATATTTCTCTGATATCATGATACATTTTTGTTTCTCCTGGATGGATAGAATAACGAGAATAGTAAGTTTGTCCGATAAACTGCCGGCGCAGCCCTGCAACATTAGGGACACATAATCGTCCTCGATATCTAAGGACTCCATCTCATGTAATCTCAAATGGTGTCTTCTCCTTCTGAGGGGTTGTATCCCTGTAATGAGCTAACAAAGGATCCTCGTACTGGCGTTCCTTCACTTCAGTTACTAAAATGGATGTTGTCGTGTCCTGAATAGTAACTCTGGTATCACCTGAGTCCAGTAATCAAACTCCAAGACTAGCTAGCTGACAAATCTCACGGGCTATCCCCCTCTTCTCTGGCTGTAAATATGATAGGCTACCCATAAATCTACGGCTGAGGGCATCGGCTACTACATTCGCATTCCCTGGATGGTATAAAATATCAACATCATAGTCTTTCAGTAGCTCCAACCATATCCTTTAACGTAAATTCAATTCCTTTTTCTTAAAGATATACTGAAGGCTCTTTTGATCCGTATAGACATCGACATAAATGCCATACAAATAGTGTCTCCTCATCTTTAGTGCATGAATCACCGCAGCTAACTCTAGATCGTGGGTCGGGTAATTCTTCTCGTGTATTCTTAGTTGTATAGAAGCATAAGCTACAACCTTATCATGCTGCATCAGTACACAACCCAATCCCATGCCCGAAGCGTCACAATAGATAGCATAACCATCGGTCCCCTCTAGGAGCGTTAGAATCGGTGATGAAGTTAATTTGTGTATCAATGTCTGGAAACTCCATTCGCAAGCATCAATCCGTTGAAACTTAGCTCCCTTCTGAGTCAACTTTGTCAATGGTGCTGAAAGAGAAAAAAATCCCTCTACAAATCTCCTGTAATACCCTGCCAAATCGAGAAAGCTACGAACCTCTGTCGGTATCGTAGGTCTAGGCCAAGTCTTTACTGCCTCATTTTTTTGTGTATCAACCCGGATACCTTCACCTGAAATAATATGTCCAAGGAAAGCTACAGAATACAACCAGAATTCATATTTAGAGAGTTTGGCATAAAACTTCTCTTTTTGTAGAACTTTGAGCACAGTATGCAAATGATCTGCATGCTCAGTCTCTGAACGAGAATAAACCAATATATCATCAATAAATACAATCACGAACAGATCTAGAAAGGGTCTGAACACACGGTTCATCAAGTCCATGAATACTGTTGGGGCATTAGTCAAACCGAATGATATAACACGAAACTCAAAGTGCCCGTATCTGGTCCTGAATGTTGTCTTCGGAATATCTTTCTCCTTAACCCTTACCTGATGGTACGCTGACCTCAAGTCTATCTCTGAGAAACACTTGGCACCTTGCAACTGATCAAATAAATCATCAATCCTCGGGAGTGGGTATTTATTCTTGATCGTCACCTTATTCAACTGTCTATAATCAATACACATCCTCAAGGAACCATCTTTCTTCCTCACAAATAACACAAGTGCTCCCCACGGTGATGTACTAGGTCTGATAAAACCTTTTTTAAGCAAGTCCCTAAGTTGTTCCTTCAACTCTCTCAGCTCTGCTAGTACCATTGTTACACCCCATATTTTCGTACGTGAAAGTACCGCCATAAGTAAATTAAGGAAAGCTCGAAAATGAGATGTTACATCCCGCATTTCGTATGTTAAAGTTTCGTCGTAAGTTAATCGACGTAAGCTCAGGAATGAGATTTTTTTTAGATTATAAGTATTATGCTATTTCAAGCAAGTGATAAGTAAATTCGTGAAGGTGAGAGGGTAATCAAATCGATGAAAATGAATTTCATCGAAGTATGGCATTTTGAGATAAAATACGGTCCAAGCTATAATACCCCATATTTATGGACTAGTGCCATACAAGGTACCACATGACCATGATAGCAAGGTGTATAAGGTATGTTAAAAGTGAGTAGTATTTTAAGTAATTTGAGATAATTCTTAATTATGTGGGTAATTGGTTAATTATTGAATTAGTGGGGGATTAATAAATTGATTAAGGAGAAGGGGTGAAAATTTGGATAAGTTGAAAGTGTGGTAACGTGGCAGCTAAAGAATCAAAGAATTATGACTCAAAAGTAATTAAGTTATGTGGCAATTCTTAAACAAAGTGAGTCATTTCCATTTAATAATGGATAGACACATAAAACGTGAGTCATGTCCATTATTAAAAGACACAAGTCACAATTCCATTATGATATGCATTCAAAACAGAAATGTTTATATGTTACAAAACCTAAGTTTCAAATGCAAGTCATATAGCAAATGCTAAGTATGGATCTTCAACTATTCATACAAGATTTCACAGCATCTCCAAGGAATCAAACGAGAATTCTTAGTATTTTAAGCAACGAATTTTTCCCTACTCCAATCTTGCCGTCACGTGTTTTGTCGAAGTTAACGTATGTTAGAGGGATTGTCAAGAGAATCGACTCAGGTATGTTAAGGATATCCCTTCTTTCTTTTTGGCATGATCTATACGACACGAAAGGAACATCCATAAATGACTATATTCATAGAAATACTAGAGATGCTTATGTTCTTGATTCCCCATGTGTCATATTATTTTATCATCTGTTCATGGGTCTCAAAAATACGTAAGTTGGTAAAGTTTATTTCATGATATTAATCAGAGGCATAATGGTCTTATGACGTACCGAGAGATTTTATTAACATATTTCATATGCATTTCATGCATTTATACATGCACATTGACCCATGAGCAGATGGCGTTATATACGCGTATATATATGTATATATATGTATATGGGATATGGGAAAGGTTATGGCATTATATACGTACCACTACCTGATCAGCTGGTATACGTTGATGATTTGCCCACAGTGGCCGAAATCATATGATGGGATACCCTCAGAGGCTTGATGATGTTATGAACGCATATACCTATGCATGGTATGATATTTATACGCATATGTATGAAATTATAAAAAATAAAATGATTCACAGAGCTATGCAAACGTACATGTCGAGTCTTTTACTCCATGTTCCTCTCATGTCTATTATTTACTGATTTTCATTCCTTACATACTCGGTACATTATTTGTACTAACTTCCCTTTTGCCTGGGGACGCTGCGTTTCATGCCCGCAGATCCTGTTAGATAGGATGAGAGTCCTCCAAGTAGGCTATCAGTTCAACGGAAGGTGTTGGTGCGCTCCATTTACTCCAGAGTTGCTATTTGGTCAGTATGATTAGGACGTGTGTTGATTGGTATGGCGGGGCTCTGTCCCGACCTTTATGATATTTATGTACTCTTAGAGGCTTGTAGACATATGTCATGTATATGAAAGATTGTATAGCCTTGTCGGCCTATGTTCAGTGCACGAGTAATTATTTTGGCCTTATAGGCCCGTACGTCATATGTATAAGTTAGTATATAAATTGGGTCATTTTATATCAAGTGTTTTCCCATGTTTTATTCTTGTTATCTCATACGGCCCTTTTGGACCATTTACCCATGTTTATATAATGAGAAAGATACGTTATGTTGGTACTCGGTTGAGTAAGGGCACCGGGTGCCCGTCGCGGCCCATCGGTTTGGGTCGTGACAGCCATTCTATAGGGAGGAATAGATATTGGCTGAGTATCAGGTAATATGTCAATAGCAAACTCAATTTCTCACTCTGGCAGAAGACTCGGAAGCTCATCGAGAAACTCATTAACCACAGGGATAGATTGAATGGTTGGTGACTCTACTTTCTCATCATGTACCCAAACTAAGTGATAAATAAAGCCCTTTCTAATCATCTTTCTTGCCTTGAAATAGGAAATAAATCTACCTCTCGGCGATGCTGTATTTCCTTTCCATTCCAAAACAGGCTCCTCTGGGAATTGAAATCGGACCATCTTTGATCTACAATCAACATTGGCATAACAAGAAGCCAACAAATCCATACCCATTATAACATCAAATTCTACCATATCTATCTCGATTAGGTCTGCTACTGTAGATCGACTATGAACTACTACTATACAATCTCTATATACCGACTTAGCTATTACTAGATCCCCAACAGGTGTGGACACCTCAAAAGGTTTAACCAACTCAGGTTTTATTCCAAACTTACTAGCAACCAACGGAGTGATATATGATAAGGTGGAACCGGGGTCAATCAATGCATATACATCATATGAGGAGACTGATAATATACACGTAACAACATCAGGTGATGACTCTTGATCCTGTCAACCTGCTAATGCATAAATGCGGTTCTGAGGATCACTCGAACTAGATGCTCCACCTTTGCCTCTACCACGACCGATTGGTGCTTGTGAACCTTGCCTACGGGGGCGTATTGATGATGACGAACCAACTACAGATCCCATTGGTTGAACTATGCTTGTACTACCTCTCGTCGGATAATCTCTCATAATGTGGCCTGGATAACCACAAGTATAACAAACACCCAACCCCATACGGCACTACCCGACATGCTGCTTACCACACTGAGCACATCGTGGAAAGGGAGGCCTCATCTGACTTGACTCACCCCTATACTGAGAACTTGAGGCCCTGGAACTCTGACTAAGATCTGAATATGTGGAACGATCAAATCTCTTATCGGCAAACTAAAGGGGTGCGCAAGCCGATGGCTGGGCTGGATACCTCGGGTATTGTTGTCTCTGACCACCTCGAAACTCACCAGAAAGACCCGAAGAACTCGCTCTCTTACTCTGGCCCCTATCATGCTCACGATCGGCCCTCTGCTTCTATTTATGCTCCTCTACACCCTTAGTGTATGCCTCAATACGAGAAATATCCATGCCTGGCTGAAGTGAGACCGACATACAGTCGTTAAGAAGGTGCGGCTCCAATCCCATCACGAAGCGGTGAACCCGATCCTCCATCATAGATACAATAGTGGGAGCATACCTAGCCAACATATCAAACTAAAGGTTGTACTCCCGAGCACTCATATTACCCCGCCGAAGGGTCAAAAACCTATCAACTCTGGCCCATCTAAGCTCTGGTGGCAGATAATTACAAAGAAAAGCCTCTGTAAACTCATGCCATACCGCTAGAGGTACATCCTTACCTCTGGACAACTCCGAAGACTTGTACCAATTAACTGCAACATCCGAAAGTCTATAGGAAGCTAGCTCAGCTAACTCAGTAGCAGTGGCCTTCATTACCCTTAAAGTCCTCTGCATCCTATCGATAAATACCTTAGGGTCCTCATTTGGATCTGCTCCAGTGAATACCGGATGGTCCAAATTAATGAAATCACGAACTCTCGCACTGATGGCCCTATCTGCATGACCAATACCTACTTCCTGACGCCGAGATTGTGTGGCTACTAATCAAGTCAATAGCTGAATAGCATCTCTCATCTCCTGACCTGGTGCATCTGGTTAAGGAGCTGGTTGTACAAGGGCAGGCGCTGGAGCTAGGTGCCCCGCGGAGCTCCTCTGGAGAGGGCGGTGTATGTGAAGTCTGAAATGGAATCTCACTATGAGACTCTCCTCGAGCCCTGGTAACTCATGGCGCTTGAATAGTAGTCTCATCAGCCACGGACTTGCCCTTCTGGGCGGCTATAGCCTTCTTAGGCATCGCTGAAAACATAACATTTATTAGGGAAATGAATCCTTATATCGCATGATCTAAGATAAGAAAGGAGGACAACATCGTATATGTCTTGTAGCCTCCTATTTCTAAATGTGGTGCACAACACACTCATAAACAAGACTCTACTAGACACGGTTAGTAGACAACCCTAGGACAGAACTGCTCCGACACTACTTTTGTCATGACCCAAACCAATGTGCCATGATGAGTGCCCGAGTCCTACCTGTCGAACACCCCTAAGCATATGTCTAAGATATAAACATGAATTAAGGGTAGGTCATGAATAACATCTGCCATTAAACTGTTGAAGCACGTGAATAACATACGTGAGGAAAACATGTCCAAAAGACATATATACATATACATGCGGAATACAGTAGGGCGAGCCGACAAGGCTGCTATAGACAACTATATATCAACCAGTACTTCTATAAGCTTCCAATATTTACTATTTTTGACCTTTTGAGATTGCAGTACCAGTGGAAACTTTGTTATCCCATTGATCATCTATAAAAAAGCATTGCACCATGTTGGTTGTTGCGATAGTTTCTCTACAATCTAACAAATACGGTGATAGTGTTGTTCAATGCTAATTAAATTTCAGCAAAACTAACTTATTCTTTTATAATGACCCGACCGGTTATTTTGAGTTTTAGCGTTTCGTTCAGTAGTTTGAGGTCTTGAGTGGTTTCATATTGTGTGTTATAACTTGTGTGTATGGTTGGATTTAATTTTCGGATGTTTTGGGATTAATTTGAATGAGTGATTTTTAGAAGCTTAAGTTGAAAATATTAACCGAGGTTTGACTTTTGTGAAAACGACCTTGGAACGGTATTTTGATGACTCTGATAGGTTCGTATAGTAATTTTGGACTTTGACGTATGCTCGGAAATGAATTCAAATGTCCCTAGGTTGATTTGGCATGTTTTACCGAAAGTTGGCAATTGAAGGTTTAGAAATTCCTTAGGTTTTACCATGGATTGACTTTATGGCTATCGGGTTCAAATTTTGTTTGGGGACATGGAATAGGTCCGTTTTGTTATTTGAAATGTGTCTTCAAAGTTTGGCATCATTCTGAGTTAATTTGATAGGAATCAGACGCGTGGTTGTATTTTAGAAGTTCTTGAGTTTCAATATAAATTGCATGCGTTTTGATATCCGGTTCATGGTTTCGGATGTTATTTTGGTATTTTGATCATGCAAGCGAGTTCGTATGATGTTCTTAGACTTGTATTGATGTTTAGTGTGGAATCTCGAGGGCTCGGGTACGTTTCGAATGCGTTTCAGAGTGATTGGAAGAGTTTCAGCTTTGCTGGTTTTTGAACAGGTGCTTCAGGTCTCGCAAATGCGAGATTTTGTTTGCATTTTGCGACCTTCGCATTTGCGAGGTGGGAGTCGCATTTGCGAAGTTCACTAGGGTCTTCCAGGTTCGCATTTCGATGGGGGCCTGGGCTAAGCTTGTTCGCATTTGTGATCATGATGGTCGCTTTTGCGAAGTATTCATCATTCACATTTGCCAAGCATTTGCGACATTAGCAGGACTGTGGTGGATGTTGCTTTTGCGATCATTCTTCGCATTTGCGGTAATTGCATTTGTGGGGTTCACAAATGCGAACCCCAGGTCGCATTTACGACACTTGCGCCTGAACATAAGGGCTGGAAGTCGGGATTTTACCTCATTTCTCTCATTTTAGAAATCTAGACTCGGTAGGAGGCGGTTTGGAGAGAGAATTTTCACCTACAATCATTGGGGAAGTAGCTTTACTCAATTTTCAACTATATTTCATGATTATATATGAGATTTAACATCAAACTTTTGAGAATAAAATTGAAAATTTGGGAAATTTTATTTATGTTTTGAAAAATAAAAATTTGGGATTTGAAAGTCGAATTAGACTTGGATTTTGAAACAAAACACATATATGGACTCGTGGGTTATGGGTAGTCAAGATCTACACTTGGACCCAAGTTTTGACTGTGGGCCCGGGATTGACTTTTTAGGAATTGTACAAAGATCAGCTTTACTTACTGGAATTGGTTTCTCTTCCACTATTTGATGTTATTAAGTCGAATTTGTTTTGATTTGAGCCGAGCCAAGGTGAATTGTAAAAGAGAAGCTATTTTTGAGTGTTGATTGGCATAGTTGAGGTAAGTATCTTGCCTAACTTTATGTGGGGGAACTACCTCATAGGGATTGGTTTAATTGCACTGTTTGAATTATGTGAAAGATGTGTAAACGATGTGACGAGTGTGTACATGGCCTTGCATATGAAAATTGACCGGTTTAGACTCCTAGGGCTCTTTCATGCATCTAATTGAAGTTGCCATATCATGTTATACTTTCCATTGTTAAGTTTACTTTTACATGCTATAATTGAAGTTGTTAGTACATACCCTATCTGTTATTGTCAAGCTTACTCATATATGTCTTAATTGAAGTTGTTACCTCTTTTATTGTCATGATACCTCTTTTATTGTCGAGTTATTATTAATTGAAGTTCGTTTCATGTTACCCCTTTTATTGGTTATTTATCCTTATTTGAAGTCATTATTACATGTTATCTCTTTCATTACTAAGTTTATTCTTCTGTTTCATTGTACTGTTGTAATTCTTGTGTTGATCTACTTACCGTACACTCGTGTTATTGTTATTGTTGTTATACTCAGTGTTGTTGTGCCGTGGGCTATGTATTGTTGTTATGAAAATGTTGTGGCAGACACGTGTGGTGCGAGTTGTTATGTTGTGTTGTTATATTTTGGCGCATGTGGAATTGTGAGAGGATTGTCGGGGTGCTTGCACGTGATTTGTCCGTGCTATTATTATTATTAATAATAATATTTGCACATGCGGCGAGACAAGGGGGGCTATATATGTTGGATTTGCGCATGTGGCGAGACAAGGTGGGCATTGTTATTAATGATAATTGTGTGATGGTGTGACCTTCTTATGTGTGTCATGCATACTACGGGCTTTGTTGTGTTGTTTCCAATATGTTACTCATTGTCTTTGATTTTACCTGTTAACTTGAGCTGTAATAGTACACTTACACAAGCATACACCGTAACTTGTCACCTATATTTGTCCAGGAGTATAAATCTTGATGTTTATTGACCATGTACATGTATTATTATATACATGCTTTCGGTGTGTGGATTGGACGGGTGGCACGTGAGTTGTCCATGCAGATATGAGATATTATTACTATTGGCACGTGAATCATCCATGCAGATCTGAGGTATTATCGGTATTGGCACGTGAGTTGTCCGTACAACACGTGAGTTGTCTGTGCAGCTGTGATTGATAATGTGGGCACAAGGTGCCATGTGATTATGATTTCATGATCTGGGACTCGTGATTTGTGATTATGAGGTGTGGTGCCTCGGGATGATTCTTGCATAAATCTTGTGATAGAATGGTTGATTATTTGATTGTCATTTGTTTACTTAATTGGTATTGCTGGCACTTTAACTGTGTTCTGATTACTTGTTGCGTTATCACATGCTTACTTCATGTGGCTACTTGTCGTTTCCATTTTCCATTGTGATAGGTTATATGTATCCTTGTTATGTTTTGATGATCTAACAAACTTAATGATAAGAACCAGATAAGGAACCTGTTACACATCCTCAAGTACTTAAAGAACAACAAGTCTCAATTCGGGGACGTGGTTCAACTCTTCGGAGTCAAAGGAAAAACAGAGGGAACATATGGCCACCAGTTCCCGTGGTGACTGTACAAGTCAACTCCTCACAGCTGTAAAGTTGCTGCCTGCACATGTAACAGTGCAAAACCAGTGCAGCAGTCAACTTTATGGGGAATGCCCTTTACCTAACTTGCTTGCATCATTCAAGTTATGTCACAAACGAGTTATTAACATCAAGCAAAGGTAAAACAAAATACTTGCACATTCAAGAATTCATCAAGCATTCTCTTAAGTATGTGTCAATCTTGCAAGTGATTCTCACGGGCATCAAGAACAAAGAACAACATAACGAAGGACCAGTTTCCTATATTGAGTCATTACATGTCCTTAGTTGTGTTGCACCTTTGGTAAAGCACTTTACTTGTAATTCCTACTTAGCTTAGTTGGAAGCATTGTGTAGGAAATCTTTGTAAAATCATAAGCCTTGTATTTGTGTCTTGGCTAGAGTTAGTCGAGTTGTAAGTCTTTGTAATATAGTTATTGCAAAGTGGCTTGTAATAGAGTTGTTACAAGTTAGTGAGGGATTAAGAGGTTAATTTCTAGGTTACAATAGGTTGTAATCTAAAGTTTGCTCAATAGTGAAGTTGAAATCCTAAAAGGGTAGGTCGTGAATTTTACTCCCGTGAGCTGGGAGTTTTCCACGTAAAATTCCATTGTATCATTTAATTACTGTTGTGTGCGTGCGTTCTGTGGGAACTTATAGAGAACCTGGTTCTCTACATAGTTTGGTGGACCCTTAGTTGCTATCAATTGGTATCAGAGAAGGTTCTTTCTAAAAGGTTAACACCTAGAAAGGATCTTCATCATGGCTGCTCCACCAAACTTCGAGGAAGGACAATCAACATACAGACCACCTAGATTCAACGGCCAATACTATGGTTGGAGAAAAACAAGAATGCATGATTTCATCATGGCTGAGGACTCAGAGTTGTGGGATGTAATCTGTAATGGACTTTTTGTTCCCATGAAAACTGTTGATGAGGGAACAGCTACAGTCCTAAAAACGAGGAAAGAGTACAACGATGCTGACATAAAGGCTATTGAGAAGAATTTCAGGGCAAAAAAGATTCTTGCATGTGGCATCAGACCAGATGAATACAACCGCATCTCAGCTTGTCAGAGTGCTAAGGAGATCTGGGAAGCTCTTCAAACAGCACACGAAGGGACAACTCAAGTCAAGCAGTCGAAGATCGACATGTTGACAAATGAGTATGAGCTCTTCAGAATGAAGGACGACGAGTCCATTCAGGACATGCACACTCGCTTCACCTCTATCATCAATGAGGTTCACTCACTGGGAGAAATCTTTCCCAGGAACAAACTTGTTAGGAAAATACTTAGTGTATTACCTGGTTCCTGGGAAAGCAAGGTAAATGCCATCACAAAGGCAAAGGATTTGTAGAAGCTGACCATTGATGAACTCATCGGTAATCTAAAAACTTATGAAATGAAGAAGAAGAAGGACATTGAGAGAAGAGAGCCCAAAAGGGAGAAGAACCTAGTCCTCAAGATAGACAAAAATGACTCAAGTGGTGAGGATGCCGACATGGCTTACCTGACAAAGAGATTTCAAAAAATGGTTCGCAGAAATGGAGGTATTCCAAAAAGGGGAAGCTCTAGCAAGCCAAGAGGCTATAACCTATGTCATAAGTATGGGAAACCATGACATTTCATCATGGATTTCCCCCTCCTTAAGCAAGATCATTACAAACACAACACAGACAAAGCAGTCAAAAGGAACCAGGTTCCTGACAAAACGTTCAAGAGAAAAGATGTCGCTGACAATGTTGTGAAACAAGCTCTTGCTGCATGGGGAGACTCCTCCAGCGAATCTGGAGATGATGATGATCAAGGTGACAGCTCTATGATGGATGTAGAAAGTGAAGCAGCTGAATATGATTCCATATTTGCTCTAATGGCTAAATCAGATGAGGATGAGGAAGATGACGATAAAGATGAGGTAAAATTTCTGGATGTTCAAAGAAATCTGAAATCCTATTCTCAAAAGAAGCTTATATCCTTGACTAATGTTTTAATTGATGCTTATCACAGTCTCATTAATGATAAAAATGCGCTAACCACGGAACTAGGAGAAATAGAACACGAGAGAGATGATCTAGTAGTGGTTGCGGTTGATCTAAGAGAGACCATTAAGAGTTTAAAAAGGGAAAAGGATATTTTGACTGAGAGAATTGCAAACATAGAGCATGAGAGAGATGACATATTGGTAGTAGTTGTAGACCTAAAGGAAACAATTGAGGAACTAATAAGGGAAAGTAGGCCTACGAACACTCAAAAGGGAAAGGAAGTTGCAAGTGAGGCACACCTTAGGCTTGAAAATGAGCTAAAATCAGTGAAATCTAGTCTGTGTGCTAAGCTTGAGAAAAACAAACAACTTCAAGAAGATCTAGGCAGAGTGAAGAGTGACCTAGAAAAATCTCTTAAGTGGACCTGGTCCTCTGATGCAATCACCGCTATATATACGAACAGTGGGGGGAACAGACAGGGAATCGGGTTCCAAAAAGAAAAACCCCTTACAACTCACACAGCAAGTACGTTATTGTTCCTGATAACTGGCTCTGCACTCACTGTGGTAACACTGGATATTTCAAGGATACATGTAAAGTCAGATTCCAGTCCCAGCAGAAAAACAAAGTTTTTGCTGAAAAAGTAACTATTGCAAAAAAACCTTCTCCCTCATATAACAAATATGTATTGCCTGCTTGGACAAAAACTCGTTTCCTCATTTCAAGGGACCCAAACTTGTTTGGGTTCCTAAGTTTAATCTGTGATTCTCTTATGCAGGGAGCAGTGAAAGGAAGTAGCCAAAGATGGTACATGGATAGTGGCTGCTCGAAGCATATGACTGGAAGCACTAATGATTTCCTTTCACTCAAAGCCCTGCAAGGAGGGAGTGTATCCTTTGGAAATGGCAAAAAGGGATACATTCTTGGAGTAGGAAGAATTGGTAAGTCTCTCACTCACTCAATCAAAAATGTGTATTACGTGAATGGCCTGAAGTACAGCTTGCTGAGTGTCTCTCAGATCTGCGACAAAGGCAACAAGGTAGAATTTGTGTCAAAAATCTGCACAGTCACAAATCTTGTGACTGGTGATGTGATCCTGATGGCAAAAAGATACAAGAACATCTATGTCGCTGATTTTGAGTCACTACATAATGGGGATCTCACGTGTCTGAGTGTTGTGGATGATGACACTAAACTATGGCATAGAAGGTTGGGCCATGCAAGTTTTACATTGCTGAACAAGTTGGTCAGGAAGGACCTGGTTCGTGGATTGCCTAAGTCAAGCTTCAAAGATCACAAGGTGTGTGATGCATGTGCAAAAGGAAAGCAGATCAGATCCTCCTTCAAACCCAAAAAGGAAGTAAGCAACTCAAGGCCACTTGATCTCCTCCATATAGATCTCTATGGACCTATGAGAGTGCCAAGTAGAGGAGGAAAAAAGTACATTTTCGTCATTGTGGATGACTACTACAGGTTCACATGGACCTTGTTCCTCAGAACCAAAGATGAGACCTTTTCAGTGTTTGCTGCCTTTGTCAAAAAGATCCAAGTAAAGATGAGCCATAATGTTGTGAGTATAAGATCTAATCATGGTACAAAATTTGACAATGCAAAGTTCGACGAGTTCTATGCTGAAAATGGTATAAGTCACAATTTTTCAGCTCCAAGAACACCTCAACAAAACGGTGTCGTGGAGAGGAAAAATAGAACTCTTGAAGATATGGCTAGGACAATGTTGATTGATAGTGGTGTTGCAAAAGGTATCTAGGCAGAGGCAGTCAACACTGCATGCTACTTAGTGAACAGGTGCATGATCAGGTCCCTCCTGAACAAAACCCCATATGAACTACTGAATGGGAGAAAACCTAAGCTAACACACTTGAGGACATTTGGTTGCAAATGCTTTGTCCTCAACAATGGTAAGGAAGCTCTGGTAAAGTTTGATGCCAAGAGTGATGAAGGAATATTTCTTGGATATTCATCACAAAGAAAAGCCTACAAGGTATACAACAAAAGAACTCAATGTGTTGAGGAAAGCATAAATGTGATCTTTGACGAAGCACAGCACCCTCTTGGAAAAGCTGCACATGATAAGGCTGATCAAGATGGAGAGTTGTCAAATGTCCCTGGTGAAGTTATTGACATGGCAAATGGAAAGGCCGATATGATGAGCCAGGTCAAGGAATCAAATGACAATGGCACAGCTGAATCTCCAGCTGACATAGAGGAACCTGGTCCCTCAATCACAATAACTGAAGTAGAAAATAGAGTTGTGGATGTTGTACATGGAACTCCAGCTATTGAGGTGAGGAACATGACACATGGATCATATGCAGAAGAATCTGGAACCTCTCATAATGAGATTCAGGTGTCCAGCTGGAAGCACAAAAGCTCACACCCTCTTCAAAATGTGATCCCCCCCCCCCCTTGACTCAAGAATTCAAACTAGATCAAAGTCTAGAAACTCACTTGCCTTCTCTACAGTTCTCTCTCAAATTGAGCCTAAAAATATCAAAGAAGTATTGAAAGATGCTGACTGGATTACGGCTATGCAAGATGAGCTTCATCAATTTGAGAGGAACAGTGTATGGCACCTGGTTCCTCGACCTGCTGACAGAACACTATCATAGGAACTAGGTGGGTATTTAGAAACAAACTTGATGAGTTTAAAAACACCACAAGAAATAAGGCAAGCTTAGTAGTTCAAGGATACAATCAAGAAGAAGAAATTGACTATGATGAAACTTTTTCTCCAGTTGCTCAAATGGAGGCCATCAGAATCCTTATTTCCTTTGCATCTCATATGGAATTCAAATTGTTTCAAATGGATGTCAAAAGTGCATTTTTGAATGGCTTTCTGAAAGAAGAAGTTTTCGTCAAGCAACCGCCTGGTTTCGAGTGCCATGAGCATCCTGAGCACGTGTTTAAACTTGACAAGGCATTATATGGACTGAAGCAGGCTCCTCGTGCATGATATGAAAGGCTGTCCAAGTTTCTTCCAGAAAATGGCTTTACAAGAGGGAAAATTGACGACACTCTATTTCTGAAGAAACGGGGGAGGAACCTGCTCATAGTGCAGGTCTATGTTGATGACATTATCTTCGGAGCAACAAATGACTCTTTGTGTGAGAAATTTTCAAGACTCATGAGAAGTGAGTGTGAAATAAGCATGATGGGGGAATTGAATTTCTTCTTGGGTCTACAAGTCAAGCAAACTCCTAGGGGCACAATGATAGGTCAGCAAAAGTACATCAAAGAGCTTCTGAAGAGATTTGAGATGGAGAGTTCAAAGATCATTGATACACCTATTGCCACTGCCACTCGCCTGGATATGGATAAACCTGGTTCTCCTGTAAACGAGTCTATGTATAGAGGCATTATTGGGTCACTTATGTATCTCATAGCAAGTAGACCAGACATTGTTTTCAGTATGGGACTCTATGCCAGGTTTCAATCCAATCCAAAGGAGTCTCATCTGAAGGCTGCAAAGAGAATTCTGAGGTATCTCAAAGGAACGCAGGACCTGGTTCTCTACTATCCCTCAGGAGATAACTTTGACTTAATAGGGTATACTGGTGCTGACTATGTTGGTTATCTAGTGGATAGGAAAAGCACTTCTGGTATGGCACATTTTCTAGGTTCGTGTCTAATCTCATGGGGCACAAGAAAACAAAACTCAGTGGCCCTTTCAACTACTGAAGTTGAGTATGGCAGCTGCCTCTTGCTGTGCTCAACTATTGCGGATCAAGTAGCAGCTAGAAGATTTCGGTGTGTTTTCTGATTGTGTGCCCTTACTATGTGACAACACTAGTGGTCTCAACATGGCAAAAAATCCAATTCAACATAAGAGAACAAAGCATATTGATGTGCGGCATCACTTCCTCAGAGACAATATTGAGAAAGGGCTCATCTGCATGAAGTTTTGCAGCAAAGAAGATCAAATTGCAGATATCTTCACCAAAGCACTGAGCAGAGAGCACTTTGAAAAGAATCGCTTGGCACTAGGGTTGATGAAATCTAGCTAGGGGCCTGATCCCTTGATGATTGTCTATGAAAGAAATATACAGGTAAAATAGCTAAAACGTGTTTTCTGGCAAAGTCTAACTCACCTCTATACCATTGCAAGTAGACACGCATGACGATTACAGAGCAAACAAGTAGCTGATGATATCGCATTTCAGTCAAAAGGATAAAGTTCACATTTACAAAATTTGTTAGGGAACCTGGTTCCCTTGGCACAGGTTAGTAGTTTCTATGTACTCTCATCCATATCCTTTTAACGGCTGAAATGGTGCCATGTCATTAAAATGTCAATCATTCCCTTCTCTCTCTTTATGGAACTCAAGCGTCCTACCTGTTATGAAACGACCCGTCTACCCAACTTGATACTCGTTCCTAACCGGTCCCTCACCCATCTTAAATAACCTCTCTCACGGTCACTATCATAACTGTTCACATCAAAGCTAAAAATTCCCTTTTTCCTTCAAACCAAACACTCTCTTCTTCCATCAAACTCTCACTATCCTCAACCATGTCTGATAATCTGGACACTTAGATTGTTCCAAGCATCGTCCTCACTGTGTCATCACCCATTGAAACCCCAGGGCTAGAACCTACAATCCCTATACCATCTAGTCCAAACCCTAATCTAGAGTCATAACCACCTACTGTTTCCTCTCCAACTCAGTCGAGCACTGGCTCTCATAGGAGTCGCAAAACCTCGATTCCCAAGAAATTTGTGGCAACAACCTCTCCTTCTGTCTCGTCAAAAAAAATAGTAGAAGTAGATACAGTGGCGGAAAAAGACAATCAGGAAATTTCTAGTCGACCAGTGGAAGAATGTTCTGAGATGCAAGGAGTGGATTGTAATAGTGATGAATCGGCAAAGACTACCCCAGGTCTTGATTTGAATGTCGCCGAGTCTACAGGTAATGCTCTTCTTATGTCTTCTTAGTTTACTTTGGGTTTGCAAGAACAAGAGGCCATAGAGAATATGTTGTCAATCGCTACTGAGGGCTGTGTAGTTGGTGAGTATGAAGGCGTGTCTGAAACAAATGGGTCTAAGGGGGAAGGTGATAGTCTACTGGTAGAGGGAAGGGAACTGGTGCCTGTCAAAAATCTGGCACCAGACAGTACTACTGGGGAAATTCCTGCGGGGCCTGATCCCTCCACACAAGAGGAGCACTATGCTCCTACTTGGAATAAAACTCCCTGTTCTTCTAAAGAACCCCAGGTCAGTACTGATCCCGCTCCCTCTCCTCATTTCTAGGCTGAGCCATTGGCCATTATTCCTCCTGAGATGAGATCTCTGTTTGAGGAGGAAAATGAAGGGAGTGAAGATGATTATGACAATGTGGCTCTTGCGAGCTTCATCAGGGCTAGGATTAGTCAGGAAACTCCCCAAGAGTCAACTTCTAAGAGACCTATCACTAGGTTGCAGAAGAAAGAAGAATTTGAGTCAGTTTTAAGGAAAAGCAAAAAGGAAAAGAAGAAGAGGAGATTGGTGAAAGATGGAAAGGTTGTAAATGAGAAGGTAGTGCCTCATGCACTAGTCGTTTATGTTGATGATGAGGTAGAAGAGGAAACTGGTTCCTTGGTTCATAAGTCCTCAAAGAAACCTACTGTTCCAAAGTCCAAAAGGGAGTCATATGTGAGTGAAATGGACTTGAGCAAGGTTGAGGGTGAAAAATCTTGTGAGAAAGTAGCTGAGAAATCTGGTGAAGAGTTGGTTGAACACGTGTCTGAGAAAAAGGTGTCTGAGAAATCTAGTGAGAAAATAAAAAGTGCAAGACAATCAGTGAAAATGAAGGCTAGTGCTAGTAAAGAACCCGGTTCCTCCAAGAGGGCCAAGGTTGGTGCAACCTAGGATGCTGGAAGGGAAAAACTGAAAATCCAAAAGGTACTGTGGGCCCGTACATTTGCCCCCGATATTCTGGAGATGTCAGGAATGCGCCAATTGGTGGAGATCTGTGAATTCCAACAATGGACACATCTGTTCACAACTGACAATCCCAAGGTATATGAGGCAGAAGTGCGTAGCTTTTATGCTGACTTCTTCACAGTTGAGGATGATAACATTTGTCTGAAAGTGAACGGTGTTGATTTTGTGATGGACACTAGTGTACTGGGAGCCATTTTGGGCGTGCCCACTAATGGGATGGCATCCATTGAGGGGGTCTGCTCTACAAATTTCATAAATTCCATTGTGAAGGATAAGGCAGTACAGCAAGGGGAACGGGTACACAAGAAGGCCCTCCTTCCAGTGTACCAACTGTTGTTTGAAATGGTGAACAAAGTTCTGCTCCCACGTTCTGAAAGACGCTCTATTACATCATGAGCAGACTTGATTCTCATGGAAGCACTATATGGATACACCACCATAAACCTGCCTGGTCTTTTGATAGAGCACATGAAGAAAGTAGCAGAGTTCAAGGAAGGTAATCATGGGTTGCCTTACGGGTTTCTCCTCACTAAAGTGTTTGAATTCTTCAAGGTTCCCTTGGGACAGGCTAAAGTAGGAACTCACAAGCAATCTTTCTCCAAAACCACCCTTGAAGAGTGTGAGTGCATTGATAGGAGTGGAGGGGTTGGCAGCAATTCGACCATTTCTCAATTGATCAATGCTCAAAATAGTGCCACTGAAGAAATAAGGAAGCTGAAGGCTCAGAATGCCATTCTCGAAGGTCAGCTCAGTCAGACCCAGGAGGCAGCTGGTTCCAGTATTGCCCAAAACACAGAGGTTTCCCGCCTGACAAAGAAAAATACTACTCTCAGGAAACAGGTTGAGGACCTGAAGGAAAGGTTGCTAACCGAGCAAGGGTCTGCAAATGCTCGTATGGACATCCTTCTTAGATCCCTTGCCTCTTCCTCTGCCTCCAGTGCTCCCCCTTCCAGTGTTCCTTAATAGTCGTCATGTTTCCAGTGTCAAGTTCCTAGTGTCCGTCCTCTGTTTTTAGTCTTAATGATGTTTATGACTAGTACCTTTTGTTGTTTTTATTTTGTGGATGTTTTGGTAAGAATGGAACTGCTCCCTGCTTAATTTCCGAAAATTAATGAAAGTTTAATCCTTTTGTTGTGCATGTCTTGCTCTTTTTCTCTGTTTTTAGTCATGATTGTGTGCACACATGTGGCATGAGTTAACCAAGCTAGACTTCTTTTTGCTTATTGCTTGCTACTGATCTTTTTATGATGCAAAAAGGGGGGGAAATAATTGAGGGGGAACAAGTTGGGGAACAGATTCAGGGGGAATATAGGAAACTTATCTACCATTCTGGCTCTTAGGGGGAACTTCAATTATAAGCTTGTCATCATCAAAAAGGGGGAAATTGATAGGTTATATGTATCCCTGTTATGTTTTGATGATCTAACAAACTTAATGATAAAAACTAGATAAGGAACCTGTTACACATCCTCTAGTACTTAAAGAACAACATGTCTCAGTTCGGGGACGTGGTTCAACTCTTCAGAGTCAAAGGAACAACAGAGGGAACAGATGGCCACCAGTTCCCGTGGTGACTGTACAAGTCAACTCCCCACAGATGTAAAGTTGCTTCCTGCACACGTAACAGTGCAGCAGTCAACTTTATGGGGAATGCCCTTTACCTAACTTGCTTGCATCATTCAAGTGATGTCACAAATGAGTTATTAACATCAAGCAAAGGTAAAACAAAACACTTGCACATTCAAGAATTCATCAAGCATTCTCTCAAGTCTGTGTCAATCTTGCAAGTGATTCTCAAGGGCATCAAGAACAAAGAACAACATAACGAAGGACCAGTTTCATGTATTGAGTCACCACTTGTCCTAAGTTGTGTTGCACCTTTGTTAAAGCACTTTACTTGTAATTCTTACTTAGATTTGTTAGAAGCATTGTGTAGGAAATCTTTGTAAAATCATAAGCCTTGTGTTTGTGTCTTGGCTAGAGTTAGTCGAGTTGTAAGTCTTTGTAATAGAGTTATTACAAAGTGGCTTGTAATAGAGTTGTTACAAGTTAGTGAGGGATTAAGAGGTTAATTCCTAGGTTACAATAGGTTGTAATCTAAAGTTTGCCCAGTAGTGAAGTTGAAATCCTACAAGGGTAGGTCATGGTTTTTAATCCCGTGAGCTAGGAGTTTTCCACGTAAAATTTCATTGTGTCATTTACTTACTGCTGTGTGCGTGCATTTTGTGGGAACTTATAGAGAACCCTGTTCTCTACATAGTTTGGTGGACCCTTAATTGCTATCACATTGCTAGCATTTTATTGTTGTTCTTTCGATGTTTAGTTGTAGGTTGATATTTGTTCCTTTGTTAGCTTTATATTAACAATTGCACAGGTTATTATGTATAGTAGTTGTCTTGACTTGAACCTCGTCACTACTCCACCGAGGTTAGTCTTGATACTTTTCGGGTACCGCTGTGGTGTACTCATGCTATGCTTCTGTACATTTTTTATGTAGATCCAAGTACCTCGGAGCGTGCCGGTCATTAGTTAGTTGATTGTGAGAGTGCCGGCCCCAGGCTCGCGAACGCGATGAAGAAGCCATGAAGACCTGCCCAGCTCAGCTCTACAAGGCGAACGCGTGCACACCTACGCGAACGCGGTGCTCGATCTGCAGTAACCTATGCGAATGCGGACCCATATTCACGAATGCGATGAAGAAAAACTCAGCCTCAATTTTTCCCTTACGCGATCGCATCCCTCAGTCCGCGATCGTGAAGAACACTGGGTGCACCAGACATCAGCAAAACCAGCAGTGAAGAATGAAGGAAATAAAATAGCCCGAAACCCGTCAGAAACTCACTCAGGCCTCTCTGAACCACGTCCAAACATACCAACAAGTCCCATAACATAACACGGACCTACTCGAGGCCTCAAAACACACATAACAACATCGGAACGACGAATCACACCTCAATTCGAATTCAATGAACTTTGAAACTTCAAACTTCCACAACCGATGCCGAAACCTATCAAATCATGCCCGATTGACCTCAAATTTTGCACACAATTCACATTCGACATTACGGACCTGCTCCAACTTCCAGAATCGAAATTCGACCCCGGTATCAAAAAGTCCACTCCCAGTCAAACTTCCTAAAATTTCAACATTCGCCATTTCGAGCCAAATTCAACCACGGACCTCCAAATCACAATCCGGACGCGCTCCTAAGTCTAAAATTACCCAACGGAGCTAATGGAACCATCAAAATTCCAATATGATGTCAAATGCTAAAAAGTCAAACTTGGTGAACTCTTTCAAATTTAAAGCTCCCTAGTTGAGAATCATTCTTCCAAATCAGTCCCGAATAACCTGAAAACCAAAACCGAAGATTCACACAAATCACAATACATCATATGGAGCTACTCATGCCCGTAAACTACCGAGCGAAGTGCAAATGCTCAAAACGACCGATTGGGTCGTTACATTCTCCCCCACTTAAACATTCGTTCGTCCTCGAACGTGCCAAGAGTTGTTCCAAAAACTATCAAACTGTCGTATAAACTTACCATGCACATACCCGGGGGTGATATCACGTCACCCTATCCCATATAGGTCTGATAACATAACATAACTGAGATTTCCTTAATTCAACCTAGACCATAAGCCTTAAAATCCAATTCCCATCATCCGGAACTTTCTATAAGATCAGAATCTCGCATCAACACTCTGTATAAGTCTGAACAAGCTATATCAAGCCATATCCATAACCCAAGATGTAATCACATGATATACCGCATAACTGAAATACTCATAGCAATGATTTCTAATCACAACAATTGTCCAAAACAACCCAATTCAGGTAATAACCTCATGTCAAACCAAACCTCGTCCTAAAACCTTCGTACACTAACGATGATGAAAGAAACACGCGGAAACTCATAACCATTCATCAGATCAACTAGTCATGGAACTCCCTCTCTTTCAACAAAAATTATAGCAAATTTCTAAGCCGGCTTTCGATATTATCCTTCCAACCATGCTGTAAATAGATAGTATCCATCCTAGGTCCAATGACCTCATCACATCCAACACGACCACTCTAGTGACATGAAACATCAATACAATCTGAAGCCATAACCCGTGCAATCCATGCACCAATAAGCAACAATCCAAATGTACTCAATCAAGAAAATGACTCAAACAAGAGAACCGTCACGCAAGCTCAACGGGTAACACCACAACGCGATGCTAAGAACCCATCACACACCGTAGAATCATAACATATGAATCTAACATATAGGATCATATCTCAACATAACTCTACAGCAATGCGCGACCCCATCCAAACACTGGCACATATGAGACACCTCGAGCCACCATGCTCAAAATCAATAACCACGCACAATTCGACACCAAGTCCCCAAAGTGCATTACCATAACCACGGAGAAGCCAATGTAATAATGCCACCCAAAACTCGAAAGGACATAACCAATACGCAATCAATCATGCAAAACCCAAATACTCATCTCGCTCAAATTCCGCAATAAGGCCCCCACTTGGAGTTCTTAAGCTTGATTCAATTGGTTTTAGGGTGTGATTATTGGTTTTAATGTTGTTTCGAGCATTCCGTGAGTTTGAGCGAGTTCGTTTTGTGACTTCAAACTTGTTGGTATGTTCGGGCGGGGGCCCGGGGGACCCGAGTGCCAATCGGACGAGGCTCGGACTAAGTTGAGAATTTGGAACTACAACTGAGTGCACCAGTTCTGTCATAACCGCACCTGCGGTTGGCCAGTCGCAGGTGCGAGCCAAGCCCTCGCAGATGCGATCCCAGGATGTCCAGCAAGGTTCCGCAGATGCGGCTCTTTCTATGCAGAAGCTGGACAGTAGAAGTAGGAGCTCTTCCGCAGATGCAGCCCCAGACGGCCCAGCCAATTCCGCGAAAGCGGACATCTGGTCCGTAGAAGCGAATCCACTGGTGCGGCCAATGCACCGCAGGTGCAAAAATCGCAAGGGCAGTGAGGTTCAATTAATACGAGACTTCAGCCATTTTCACTCATTTTCTTTTACTCTTTGGGCGATTATTGGAGCTTCTTGAGAGGGATTCCCACCTAGCTTTTGGAGGTAAGTAATTTCTACCTATTATGAGTTTAATACTTAGATTATGGGTAGATTAACATGTGAAAATTAGTGGAAAATAAGGGTTTAGAGGAAGACCCAGGTTTTTGATAAAAATGAGATTTAACCGCGAAATTTGTTATAGAATTTAGTAAAAATCATATATTTATGTTCCTAAGGTTATGGGTAACGACTTTCTTTGAAAATCTCCGGAATCCGAGCATATGGGCCGGGGTGAATTTTAGGAATCTTACAATTTAGGGTGGGTAATCACTTAAATGGTAGAATTATGAACTTTTGAGCATAGATTGATTAGTTTATGTCATGTTTGACTAGCTTCGAGTCGTTTGGCATCAAATTTGGAGGTTTGAGCACGTTCTTGAATTGGGAAGTAGGCTTTGAGGCGAGGTAAGTCTCCTTTCTAACCTTGTAAGACGGAATTAACCCCATAGGTGAGTTAAATAAATGTTTGTACCTAATTGTAGGGGCTACGTACGTACGAGGTGACGAGAGTCCGTACGTAGCTACTATTATGCTACTGTCCGGGCAGTTTATGACCCGTATCATTCTATACTTGGAATGTTTGTGCCCTTACTTGCTAATTGTCATGATAGAAATTGATAAAAGAATTGTATAAGGTTAAATTCACTTACTTGAAGGTTTGTATGAGATACTTGACTGTAAATGAGAAACTTGTGCTTTCTTGAAAATAATTGTTATTTGTGGATCGGGATGAGCGCCTCGGTAGTAAATAGATGCATCTATGATTCGCGTCGTTCGACCCTCCGACAGTGCACAATTTAATATTATGTTGGATCGGGTCGTACAACCTCGGCATAATTGTGCATGTTAATTATTTGGAACTCTCTGTGATTTATACTGCTTAAATGCCTTGAAATGTAAGTGGTTAAATGATATGACCGAAATTGAAATTTTAAATTTATGAAAGAAGTACTTATCTCTTCCCTTTATTGAACTGTCAGAATTATTCATGATATCTATACTTAGCATAACACATTAATTACATTATTATTGGCCCTAGTAAGTGTCAAGCCGACCCATCGTCACTACTTTTTCGAGGTTAGACGGGATACTTACTGGGTACATAATGTTTATGTACTCATACTACGCTTCTGTACTTAATTGTACAGGATCTGAGGCTGGTGCATCTAGTTACCTGCCCGGAGCGCATACCTGATCATGGACCGAGACTTCACGGTGAGCTGCCCCCTTCTGAGCCATTCAGCAGCATGCCAGAGTTTCTCTTTTGTTTATATCTGTCTATTCTGTTTCAGACAGTAGGATGGTCATCTTTTGTATATTCTACTAGTTGCCCACACACTTGTGACACCAGATCTTGGCACGTGTTAGTATACTTTGATTTTTGGGTTGTAATTCAATAGTTATAACTGCTTCTAGATGTTTTCATTTGTTTGCCTTAAAAATCCTTTATTTATCAAATGCTTTAAATGTAAGTAAAGCTAAATATTGGAATGGCTTAATAAATAATAAACAAAAATGGGTAATCACTAAGTGGTTCCATGTTGGCTTGTCCAGCAACGGTGCTGGACGCCATCACGGCCTGACATGGAATTGGGTCGTGACAAACACGAACCTACTCGAGGCCTCAAAACACACACAACAACATCGGACTGACGAATCACACCTCAATTCGAATTCAATGAACTTTGAAACTTTAAACTTTCACAACTGATGTCGAAACCTATCAAATCACGTTCGATTGACCTCAAATTTTGCACAAGTCACATTCGACATTACGGACCTTCTCCAACTTCCGAAATCGGAATCCGACCCCGATATCAAAAAGTCCACTCCCGGTCAAACTTTCCAAAATTTCAACTTTCGCCATTTCGAGCTAAATTCAACCACGGACCTCCAAATCATAATTCGGACGCGTTCCTAAGTCTAAAATCATCCAACGGAGCTAACGGAACCATCAAAATTCTAATCCTAGGTCAAATGCTAAAAAGTCAAACTTGGTCAACTCTTTCAAATTTAAAGCTCCCTAGTTGAGAATCATTCTTTCAAATCAGTCCTGAATAACCTGAAAACCAAAACCGACGATTCACACAAATCACAATACATTATACGGAGCTACTCATGCCCATAAACTACTGAGCGAAGTGCAAATTCTCAAAACGACCGGTTGGGTCGTTACATTAATGTTGAAAATAATGTATAATGGGACAACTCAATGCGTAGAGATTAGCTTTCTCCTAAGTCATGTATAGTTGGATACTTGCAGAGGAAAAATCTTTAGCTGAAGTAGCACATGCTTTTAAGGTACCAAGAAGAGTATCTGGTTGTACAACTTTGTCTCAATTATATCATTGTTGTATTTCCTAAATATTTCCTCTTAATGAGACCCCTTTTGTTCTCCTTTTTAGCAGAAGTAGATACTTCCCAACAATGCATTCTTGCTAATTGATTAACTCTAAGTTGTTACTTGACTATTCAGTGTTGCTTAGTTAGTTGATCATCTGACTTGTGCTGCTTGGCAGTGTTAGTTATTGCCGATACAGAGAGCTTCTCAATAATTTCCACATGCCTGTTGAAAACTAAAATATCTCCTTTAGGTCGCTTAAATATTACAATTGGCTTCTTAGATTCATCATTAATGAAAAGATAACTAAAGGCTATTGTAGACTCTGAAACTTAGAAATTACCTTCATTGACTAGGAATGCATAAAATATAGCAGTAATAGATCTTTTTTATGCGTATTATCTAACTTTGTCTTTTTTACTAACCAATTTCTAATTAAACCAAGCCAGAATAAGTAGAAATTCATTGTGATATCTGCCCCATTAATAAAACATTTATCGAGTGATTTCAATTTCCTCAAAAAAGTTTTAAACTCCATGACAGATAATGTACGCACAAGAAGCTACAATAAAAAATGCACCAAATAGCAAAGATTTTTCTGAGAGCAAAATTGAGTATTCATCCTACCAATTTCAAGAACAAAGTAAGCTCCTCAGTAGTATTTAGAAATTGGCTAAGGGAGCACCTATCGAATCAGGCAAACGCATCATATTAAAGTAACTCAATCATTAGCTGAAGGTTATTACTTTTGGACGACATACGTGAAACTTAAAGTGCTACACAGTTTAATTCATAATATTAGTAAGTGTATCAATCAAAAATTCCAATACACTGAGAATATATTTAGCAACAAAGGTCAATACGAACTACGACATAAGGTATGATTGTAATTCGTATACATTTGTTAGGTTAGACATGCTCCGAAAGGCAAATAAGCACATGTTGATTACTCCTGCATTCTTAGATGCACTCTTTACTTTAAATGGACGAAACCGTTTGGTGTCTTTTAATTTCTTTTGCATCCTAAGTACTTTATAGGCTTAAAACATTCATTTTAATTCAGAGTATATTACTTTTGAGCACTATCTTGATGTGTTAAAATTATCTTTTTCTCTCTTGCAGGAACAACCATTACCTCTTGACCATGTTCGACAATGTCTTCCTCATAGACTCTTCAAGATACAACAGAGAAAATTATTTTCAGGCTTTAGCTGCCTCAACATCCAAAATTATGCATGTTTGTAATAACAAAGAGAACATAGAAATCTATGTATATCACTACAAGAATTCTGCCTTTTAGCGGCGACCTTAGTCGCTACAAAATCATCATATGTCGCCACTAAATGTTTATAGCAGTGACACTCAGACTTGCTGCAAGTGAGTCCATTACTAAACGTTGTTTGTGATGACTACAGGGTGTCGCTACAAAAGGTATGCCAAGTCGCCACAAAAGGTAGTTCCACCAAACAGATTCAGGGGAAGTCGCCACTGAAGAGTGACATTTAGTAGCAACTACAGGGTGTCGCCACAAAATTAAATAACTATCAGTGGCAGCTTATTTATCGCTACTAGAGAGTTGCTTTTAGTAGCAACTGAAGTCGCGACAAAAACAATTAGCAATTCTCATATCGCTACTTGAGAGTTACTTTTAGTAGCAATTGATGCCGCCACAAAAACACTTAACTATCAGTGGCAACTCTGATATCGCTACAAGAGAGTGGCTTTTATTAGCAATTGGAAGTCGCCAAAAAAAGCATTAAACCATCAGTGGCGACTCTGAGCTCGCTGCTGGAGAATGATATTTAGTGGCAATGATAATTGCTACAAAAACTATTAAACAATCAGTGGCAACTTTAATATTGCAACAAATACTTTTCTGAATAAGATTTGTCACCACTGAAACCTATTTAATTCAGCAACTGTAATGACCAAAATTATATAAACGCATCCAATAGTATTTTACAAACACCAAAAGAATATCTTAAGTCGGATATTAAATACTTCCATTACTAAAATGTGAATTACATATATAATGCATAATACTTCATTGTCATTGTATGCATATACATCCCAAAAGAGCAAAATACTAAGTGCCTTGAAGCCCATCCTTGGTTGTCTCCATTGTTTTAGAACCTCATCCATGTTATTACACAAAAGAAACACAAGATCACTTTGACAATTCTCATAATCTAATGCTAATAGTACAATGGATGACATAGAAGTGGAAAAATATATTATAACAATTTCAACCATTAACCACGTCTCCTAAGTATTGCTTCAAGTTTGAATAGGCAATGCAGTAGATGCTAATGTTGTTTTAGTTAGCTGAAAAGCTCTTATTACATGTGATTTGCAGCTAGGAATGGCCAGTACTCTATGTGGACAGGCTTATGGAGCAAAGCAATACAAGAAAATTGGAACACAAACAAACAACAACAACAACAAACCCAATTTTTTTATTCAGAACATGCAGAAAAACAGTTTTTTTTTCCAGTGAAATAAGAGCATTTGTGCCTCATCTGTCTTAGATAACTAATTTACGTAACAGGCTGAATTGAATTTCTTACCAGAAAAAGCTTTTCAGAGAAGTTGGACAAGAAAACATAATATCCACTATGTGAACTTACCACATGCAAAAGACTGTGAATGCTTTCTCCACTGATGTTTTACAAAGGCAACAAAAGGCAAAAAACAAAAGAAGATAAAAGAGGGACGAAAAATTAAAGCACATAATCATTTCTCAAAAATTTGAATTAAGTGCCACACACATAATCAAAGAGGACCTTTAATGAACTACAGAAGTACTATTTAGTAAGGGAGTGGAAAAATGGGATGACATCAGAAGAATGAAGCAGTAAGAAAAGACTTCAAAATTCAGAAATGGAGAAAACAAGGTGCCGGGGAAGAGGATAAACTAAGTAAATGTAGTTCACAAGTAACCACAAGTGTTTGAGACAGCAAGATCACGCAAGATAAAATACTAAATGATACTGTGGCATGCAGACATAAGAGGTCATGGTGAAGAACAAATTCCACATTGGATAACATTTACATTTACAGCTCATTTGGCAACCTTCAGAAAAGACGCTAAGAGGAATCCTCAATAACAAATAGATGAGCATGGCCAGAAAAATGGTGATCTTTAAGATCAGGAGCATACCCATCCAGAAAGAGAGGAACTCCAAGTGGAGAATCGTAGAAAAACAAAACAAAAAAAATGATTGGAAAAGACCTTTAAGAGGTTCTTAACAAAGAGTAACCAATCATCAAATACTAATTGGTATCTCATGGTTTTCTGAAAATAATACCAAAAAATAAAAATGTTTACCTAAGTTGTACAAAAGTATCTTTCCACCGTTTATGAAGACATCAAGTGCATGGTATAGGAAATTATCACTGAGTTTTAATATATAGATACTATACCTGAAACTCAATATGCATTTATGGTTCTTCCTGTATTTGATACTTCATCACACTGAAAATTGGAACACAAACATACACTGCTATATTCTGTCTCTTCATTGTTTGCATCACCTTGTCAATGTCAATACTGATGCAATTATCTGACATTCAATAATGACGCAATTGCCCAACACTCCTAGTAGAAAACACACCCTATAATATTGGATGGTCTAAGACCTTAATAGCCTACACAAAGCATCTGTTTCCACTAATGGTGAAAATAGATTCCAAGGTATTAGTCGATCTAATTTACTCAGAAAACAAAACTGTTTCTTATTCAAATTTGTGGAATGATTGCAGGATGCTCTTCCAAATCTGTTTCAATAAAATGCATCCTTTAAGCAAAAAAGGAAAAACATTGGGATACAAGACATATAGAGTATTTGATTTGGTTTTTGATGATACACACAAAAACAATCATGCAACCAAATAGTCCAACCAAATTTTGCATAACCAGAATTTCAGAATCGCACCAGAACATAAACGTCCGAAACAAACTCAAATTTATCATAAGATGACACTTATTCACAACAATAACATAAAAGAAGCTAGCTTTCTCAAAGCTGCATAGAATATAAACAAAGATTTCTCTCAGGTATTTTATCAAACACGTCATATGCCTCGTAAAATTAATTCCAATTTGGCATAAACATGTACCAATCCAACTTATTGTCATAAAGATAATTAAAGAAGGAGAAGATGAAGAAAAGAATTGTCAAGAAGGATGGAAGAAGATTCAAGTCGGTAAGAAGAAGAAATATCAAAAAGGAAGAGTATAAAAACATTAAGAGTAAATTACCTTTTGCATTCTGGTCATGAAAGCACCCAATTGTTCGTGGATCTTCTTGGCTACTTCTAGACTGACCTTGTTCTCTACTTCCAGATTCACATGTTCAAGCTTCTCATCCAACTTTCTTTGCAACTCTTTCTCCATGTTCCTTTTCAACTCCGCATCCATATGTTCACGTTCTTCTTGCAACTTTCGATCCATATCAGCTTGTATCTCTTGACGCACAATTTCTATTGCAGAAGACACACTAGCCTCTATGTTTGCCGCTTGCGTGAGACTATTTTTTGGAGGCTTCTTTCCATACCCTTTACCACGAACATAACCTGTCCTTTCACCATGAACAGAGGATAAAATCTCATCTCTAGTCATGGGATGCACGATCTCTTCAGATTGTTACTGAGTCACAAGTTCCTGGATTTGGCACTGCAATTACACATAGCTATTTACACCAAAGCTAATAAAAAGGAGTAAAAGATAGTAAGGTATTGATTTAAGAATATTACATGAATCTGTTGGGATTGTGGATCCACCCACACTATTTCTCCTCTATCATTTTTACGTGTATGTTGGATCTCCCAAACTCTATCAGGTGGTTCCTTTTCTCCAGTGGCAGGATTTTTCTAAAATATAGTTCAATAGGAAAATAATACAGAATCAAATAAATAAATATATAAATAACAAAGATGTTTAATTAATAATATGAAAATAAATATATTTCAGTGTCGATTCCTCAACTTCTGCAAAAGACCTCGTACCACAAGCATACTTAGTTATCTGCTTTTCCCTATTCTTTCTATTTCCTTCGCTTATAATCTGCATTAAGTCAATGATTAAGAAGCCATTATTCAATGGGCAGTGAATCAAACATTGTTATTAAGTTACCTTAAATTTCGGACTTCCAAAATACTCTACTAAGTATTTCCAGTCCTCTAGCTCAATATCTTCAGGTCGACGAGACAATATGTTTCCTTCAGCAACATGGCGAGAGTAGCGAATGCTCAGTCGAGCTTTCCAAGCTCTAAAAAGTCGTCGCATAGTGTCGATAACAAAGGCTTGAAACCTATGCTCTCGCATGCCGCCAAGAACTTCAAATTTATCCTGAACATACATGAACCATTATATTTGATATTCTAACCACAAAAATAAATGATGCAACGGGAAGTCAATACGATATTAAAAATAATTTTACCTTGACCTTCAACCACATTGCTTCTCCATGTTTTGAAACAATCTTTTGCCAACTCCCATCACGGAACTAGATAGTGCTCCTCATGATCAAACCACAAAAATTAACAATATCTCTAGCCCCAGGACCTACTGCTCTATCAATATCATCTGGAATTGTAATTGTAATTTTTCCGCCATACTTAGTTTTTATATCTACAGTTTTGGATTTATATTTCCCTCTTCCTCTCTTTTTATTGCTGGAAGAAACTACAAACAAAAAATAGTAGATGTGATCAGTCTACATAGGTGCAGTCATGTTAAGAGTATTAACTGAATACTCAAAAACTAACCTGCATCATTTTCAACTTCAGGAGAGGGAAGCACACTTCTGTCCAGATTCCTTGACGATACTGTCTCTAGAGAAGGTCTCTGCCAAGGGTTACTTGATATTTGTCCTCTCTCTAGAGGTTCTTGACTGGGATTATTTGATTCTCCTATCTCAGGAGATGCTACAGTATTCCCTATTGGTTGTACTTGTGCATCGCTCCAGGATCTAGCATTACCACGTCCTTGAAAATGGCCACATCCACGACCAGTTCCACTTCGACCTTTACCTCGTCCTGTCATTTGGACCCTCCTGCATGATGTAGAAAAACATCAGTAAGAATAGAAGCACGATTAGGAGTAAAAATATTTCATTATACATGGAAAATATAATGATGCTTAGTGCACATAGAAGGCAAGTAACATTTCACAAAAGCTTAATTTATAATCTAGTTATGAAATTAAAAGTTACAAGCATAATGAATTAATTTCATTGTCATGTTAATAAGGAACAAAATACAGAGAACTTTTCAAAACAAAAAGTAGACATCTATATTATCTTGCTTATCAGTCTTCCAGAGCATCATCAATATCTTATCCATATTATCATCAAGCCAATCTTCTTCGCTTTTTTCACCCTCGGATATATCTATATGATTGTCATTAATAAAATCCTCTTCTTCTTCATCCTCATATATATCTATAAGATTTTCATTAAAAAATTCTCTTCCTCATCATGCACACTTGTTTGTGCTTGTTTGCTTGCATGATTGTTGTTAATACTTTGTGGTTGAACATCATTCCTATGTAAAGACAAATCGATATCATTTTCATGGTCATTGGTACGCAAAATGTTCAATTCAACTTCCTCGTGTTGATAAGTTTCTTCATTCAGCAATGCTTCATCGTCAACTTCTACACAATTATCATCTTCGGGCATATTGAAAAGATCGCGAGGATTTGTCTTTACAATTACAAGCCTATCTTTATCAACCATGTCGTCTAAATAAAAGACTTGTTCAGACTGAGATGCCAACACAAATGGCTCGTTTGTGTTCAAGGCACAATGAGTATTCACACTTGTGAAGCCATATTTATCAATCTTATATCCCCTTCCCAAGCGAGCCACATCCCACCAGTGGCACTTGAATAGGTAAACTTTCCTATTTCCTATACAGGACAACTCGTAAATGTCGCCTAATACACTATAATACTCCTTATTAGAGTCTGAATCATCTCCTCTCACAAGGAATCCACTATTTTGTGTTTTTCTTCTCAACTCAAGATCTCTTGTATGGAATCTGAATCCATTCACCACAAATCTGGAATATCGATGCACCATTGGTGCAGGACCAACGGCTAAGCTTATGAGCTCCTCATTTGCGCGCCCTTGTGCAGCTAGTACAAAGACCTACAAAGCCAAACAACATCGTTGTAACTAATAACGTCGTCGTAATATCACACTAATATTAAAAATGTCACTTAACTAGACACCTACACGTGCACGAAACCAATCAAGAAACCCACTGTTATGCATCTCATCACTCATTGAACCTTGTCTTTCAATCTCTCCCTGGTATTCCCTATATTTTTGACAATGGAGTCAGTTAAGATAATGTTGTTGAAACATTTTAATGTGAGCCTATATTGAAATTAATATGATACTTACTCCATGAATGGCGGAACCTCTTCATAATTTTTAAGCACATACATACATGCTTGTTTGAACTCATCATGAGAGAGCATGATGCCTTCTGAACCACCTTTTTTTTTTGCCCACTTTTTTTGAAGATAGACATCTCCCAATATGACATAGATCCATCGTCATTCCTGGCCGGTTTGTTGAACTTGGTTGACATATTCTTTAAGTATCTTGAGCAAAATGTGAGACTTTCCTCTGCCAAATAACCTTCGGCAATTGAACCTTCTGGATGAGCATTATTGCGAACATATGACTTTTGTGTTCGCAAATACCTATATTGAAATAACTCATTAATATAATGTGTCATTCAAATTATGGTACTAAAATTATATAATATATTACCTCTCAAAAGGGTACATCCATCGAAATTGAGCTGGTCCACCAAGCTTTTCCTTTCTTGCCAAGTGAATTGGCAAATGAACCATGACATCAAAGAATGTCGGCGGGAAAATAATTTTAAGTTTGCATAATGTGCATGCACATTCAGCTCCAAGATGTCAAGACCTTCGATTGTCAAAGACTTAGAACATAGATTCTTGAAAAAATTTCCAAGCTCTATAATTGGTTCACACACTTCTTTAGGCAATAAACCACGTATTGCAACTGGGAGAATGTCTTGCAATAATACATGGTGATCATGACTTTTTAATCCATAGATCTTTTTCTATAATATGTTTACACACCTTGAAATATTTGATGAAAAAGCATCAGGAACCTTCAAATTAGCCAAAAAATGGCATAACTTCAACTTCTCCTCCAAGGACAATGCATAACATGCTGCGGTAACAATACATTGTCCTCATCCTCAATTGGATGCAATTTTTGTCTAATACCAAGGTCCACCAAGTCATATCTACTTTTTAATGTGTCCTTTATCTTTCCAACCATATTCATCAAAGTTGATATTATATTGCCTGACACATTTCTCTCTATGTGCATCACATCAAGGTTATATCGTAACAAAAGAGTACTCTCTAATAAGGCAATTGAAAAAATATACTTTTCTTCATCCAATTGTAAGCATTTTTGGGAAAATCACGTTTTCGCTTTTTTCCCTTCCCAAAACTCACATTCCCCAAGCCTTGTAATTGCATAAGTGCTTCATCACCTGTTAAAGGAATAGGTGCAACCCTCTTTTCTACCTTCCCATCAAATTTTCTACTATTTCGGCGCCATGGATGCTCTATTGGAAGGAAGCGACGATGACTCATATAACACAACTTACTACGTAAAGAAACCGATTGTCTGTCTTTATGGCAACAAAGACATGCAAGCTTGCCTTTTGTTGACCATCCTGAAAGGTTCCCATATGCAGATTAGTCATTAATCATCCACATTACAGCTGTACGCATCATAAAATTAGATTTTGAGTATGAATCATAAGTTTCGACTCCATCCCATAATTCTTTCAACTCTTCAATCATTGGTTGCAAGTATACATCTATATCATTTCCTGGATACTTAGGGCCTGGAATAAGAAGTGTCATCATGAAATACGGATCCTTCATGCAATCCCATGGCAGCAAATTATATGTTGCTAGTACGACTGGCCAAATACTATGATTGGCACTCATGTTGCCAAAAGGTTGGAACCCGTCACTTGCTAAACCTAATCGAACATTTCTTAATTCAGCTAAAAAGGTGGGATGTCGCTTATCAAAGAATTTTCACGCTATGGAGTCAGACGAACGTCGCAAGACACCGTCATCAACATTTTTATCCTTGTGCCACCTCATCTTTTTTGTTGTCTCTCTTGCCATGTACAATCTCTGAAGCCTTGGTTTGATTGGAAAATGTCGCAATACTTTAAAAGTTACTTTCTTGCCTTTGTGTTCTTCTGACTTCCATCTAGACTTACCGCACTTAGGACATGATTGGGCATTGGCATAATCACGCCAATATAAAATACAATCATTCACACATGCATCTATTATGGTGTAACCCAATCCTAGGTCACGAAGAACTTTCTTCGCTTCATAGAAAGAACTGGGCACAAATGACCCCTCCGGAATAACTTCTTTAAAGAAACTCAACAGTTCATCCATTGATTTGTTGCTCCAATGATTAAAGCACTTCAAGTGAAGTAGTTTAACAACAAAAGATAACTTTGAGACTTTACTACAACCAGGATAAAGTTCTGTCGAGCATCTTCTAATAATTTGTAGAACTTTGCTGCATGTAAATTTGGCTCTTCATTGTCCTCAGAAGTATTATTATTATCCTCCACATTCGCATGTCCACAAGCATCGTGAATCATTTCTGTAATATTATCCTCTTCAATGTTATCATCTTCTACTTCATTATTGAGTGTTACGTTAGAATTTTCAACTCTAACTAACACTTCTCCATGCAAGTCCCACACTTTTTAAGAATCCCAGAAACCCTTCCTCAATAAGTCTCCTCTTACATCGGGCCTTAGCTTGAATGCAGTATTCATACACCCTTTACAAGGACATCGAATCATAGTGCTCCCCCTTGGTTGACTGAATGCCCAACTAAAAAAGCCATCTACTCCATCTCTATACCTTTGGTCACCTCTATTCCTAATTTTCAACTAACTTTTATCCATTCCTATTTTTAGAATAACAATCAATCAATTAATTAATTAATAAATCTCAAGGACCACAAAAACCAACACAGCTACAAGAACATAACCAGATGTTACTATAACTCATCTTGCTTCCCTAAAGTAAGATAAATTTTCTCTTTACAGAGAGTTCTACATGGGTTAAAGTCAACACTTACATATGATATATGTCATAGCAAAATATAATCTCAAAAACATGGTATAAAGAGTGTTGCAATTAACTTTAAACCAATAGTTGCATCTGTCAACAAATATAATTATATAACACAACCAAGAGTTCTTTTCCAATATATCTCTAAAGATAAAGGAATGACAAAGTCATAAAATATTTTACATAAGGAATGACAAGGCTCCAACCTAGATACATTTATGAACTAATAAGACAATAAACAATTCATTTCAAGATTATGGAAATTACAGCCGACAAAAAGTTAAGAAAATATAACTTTCAAATGCAAAATTAAATTATCTAAGGGGATATCATCAAAACACCTCGGCTGCGATAAATAGACGAACTAGAACTTAATTGACTCCATTTATCTATTTTACTTTGTCTAAGTTGTTTTCAATTTAACACTATAAATTGGCCAATTATATTATCTATTAAATCAATTAGCAGAAAATAATAAGAACTAATTCAGCACTCGGTAGAGACATGAAGAAGCTCAAAAAATGGAGCGCTATATGAAAATAGATGTATATCACAAAGACGATGAACAAACAGAGAAGGAATGATGAACAAAATAAATGAAGTAACATCTTAAAATGAATCAAATATATCCTAATATTTTTCACTTCTGATATCTTTCTTAATGTATAACTCAAAAGAATCTTCACTGCTCTCTCTACCTAAAATATTATTGGGTGAAGATTTATGAAACATATGGAATTTTGTCGAAAAATATCAGGAAAAATAACATACCCATACCACACAACATCTCATTTCAGCATTTTGAGAGGAATACCAAATATGCAATCACCAAAAAGTTCAGAATTTTAAATAAAAAAAAACTTACCCAGCGAAGAGATCGTCAACACCGAGAAGGGCTTTACACGATGATATTGTTGGAAAAATTACTTTTTACTCATGTAGATTTCAAATGGGTTAGAGAAATTAGAGGTGAATATGAAGAAATAGTCACTCTTGCTAACTGCATTTAACACCCAAAAGGATTTGGGGTTTGAACACATTACTTGATTTGAGTACAATCTTAGAATACAAATGGTGTTAGGGTTTTTGGGTTTCATAAATTAGGTTCACATCTTGTGATTAAACAAAAGTGAAAGATTTAATTTGAGAAATTCGAAGAAGTAATGGAGCTTTTGCAGAGAGAATCGAGAAGAGGGAAGAAGAAAATGGACCTTCGGTCTTCTATTTAGGACTTAGTATTTTTAGGATCTTTTATTTAGTTTTTTATTTTTAAATGTCAGATATTTACATTATTAGAGGCGACCCAGTCCCCCCAAAAATACCTTCAGCAGCGACTCTCTATTAGTCGCTACTAAACATTTGTAGCCAAATTTTTAGTCGTAGCGTGAACAAAATATTCAGGATTTACTGGCACATATTAAAGGCTACCTGCAAAAGTTGCCGCTAAAAGTTTTTATTTTGTAGCAATTATCAGGTCACCATAATAAATATATCATTTATAGCAATAAATAAAGTCGCTACTAAATATTGCCACTAAAAAATAAATTTCTTGTAGTGCACCCATTTCAATTAACACAGTCATACAATGTTGTTGAATATGTACCATTATTGTAAATATAGATTAGCACTTTTGTACCACACTAAAGGATAGAAAAAAAGTACAATACAAACTATTTAGTAAGATAATTAGTCAATTGCACCATTGTAGGAAATCAGTAAATAAGAAAATATTTCCCCAGTAAACAAAAATATTTCATCATGCTTTTATTTTTTTGTTCAAGTATAATCAGTTCTTCATTCAATGATGCTCACATTTATCTTCCGCTATAAAAGTAACACTTGTAACACTTTGGATTACCAATCGAAGAACAAACAACTCAAAGAAACTTTAAATGTAATTTTTGTAAATACATTACATCCCTTTCTATATTTATCGGTAAATTTTCATTTGTTCACATCATCCTCTTCTCTATAAAAATAACCCCTCCCCAAAATAACCATCTATTTATCCGTAAAACGATATAATTTAATTTATACGTGGTTTCTAGACAAGTGAATTAATTTGATCCTGAAATAATGAAATAATTAAAGAAATGTGCAATACTTAGCCTTGAAATAAAGATGAAATCACGAAAAAAAGTAATTTCGGAGGTAGAGCTTCTGGGCACAACAGTGATGAAACCAAGGAACAAGGAAGTAAAATTGTGTAAAGCTTTTAATCAATTATAGCGTAAGTTTGCCAGAAAAGCCGTGTCCTTACAATGATAACAGAGCTCACTATTTATAGCTACGCCTAGAGAACAAGGTCCTAGGATCGTGCCCTTCTTTAATGTCAATTATGAGGGCCATTGATGAAGGTGTAACGGTGAGCATAAATGATAAATTCTCTGTAACGGGCAGCGCACTAAATATTGTGGAATATTCTCCATTAAATACTACCGGTCGGAGGGTATTTGTTGCATCTTTAAGAGTGTCATTCTTTCAGGGAGCAAACGGGATAATTGCCTTCGGTTCATACTGTCACGCCCCAAACTCGGGGAGCGCAATCGGTGCTCAATCGAGAGAACCCGACCGAGCAAGCCTATTAGGTTTTCTTCTACCCAAACTCATCCATGAATAAAGAGGAAATGTACACCATTAATCATTCACTGAAAAGATTTTATTAATAACTTTCTTTTTCATTCTCATTAGCAACTTCATTCATAATTTCCAAAATATTACGAGTTTATAGAATTAATGAAAAACATGATTTTCAAATACCAACATTTCTTGTTCAATTCCCAACTTCAACCACAACCCACAACCTGTCTACAGCGCCTCTAAATACAATAGAAGAGTAATATGAAAATGCCGGCAACAAGGCCCCGGCTATACCTCAAAACTTAGTACATGAGAAACAAAAGATACATGACCCCGAAATAAAGTGGGGCTCACCAAATCAGCTGAAAAGAGTGCACTGCTATCACTGATCAATGTCGCTTGCTGTAGAACTACCTGCATCCATTAAAGATGCAGCGCCCCGGCAAAAAGGACGTTAGTACTGTCGAATAGCACTAGTATGCATAGCTAAAAGTCGTCTTTCAAAATAGAATGCCCATATAAGAAAAGGCAACACATAGAAACAACAAGTCATAATCAACAATATCCAAATGTTCAGTTAAAACATAATATTTTTTAAAATACGAACTTCATATACAATTTTGGTAGGGAGATCATTAGCACTGATATACCACCGCTTTTGTTAGCACGGAGTCCGATCACGTCCGGACGGCTAGGCCATCTCCCCACGAACAATGTGGTTTGACATGTGATGCGAAAGAAAGTTGTTACCAAGAGTAGTACCACCATATGCGCAATATGGCGTCTGATCTCCACCCGATCAGCTAGGTCGCCTTCCCATATATGACATGCGAGTTGACTTTCCCAATCCACAAAGGTTCCAGTTTTATCCCAATTAAGGAGAATAATATCACAATTTCCCAAAGGTTCCAATTTCATCCCAAATAAGGGGAATAATCACAATCCACCTCTACACTGGCACGTGTAGTTTCAGGTGTAGGCCTTATGACCCACCCTTCCTCGGTTTTGCTAATGATGCTCCCAAAAATATTTTTGATTTGATTTGCAAACAGAAATATCATAAATACAATTGTACTCACCTCAACATCTTTCACATTGTATAAATTCTCATTAGTATTCCAAGTCATTCACAACGACAATATTTCCTTGGCTCATTAGGCCATTCACAAGATTCTTTATTCCTGGCACGATGGCCGTATTTCATATTCCATACTTTCACCTCTTTCAATTTCAAAGATCACCATCAAGTATCAACATATAGGATATTTCAGAAATTATATACTTCAAATCCATTTGAAATGGAAACTTCAAACACAAATGGTTTCTTCCCAAAGAATGAGGCATACCATCCAACAATAGAAACACACATGAAAATCATAAACAATCAATACACCATTTATTCTTACAATGCTCTTCCCTAGCAATGACAATGTACCAGTTCAACATATGAGTATATAGAACTTGAATCACACTAGATATATTTATAAAGCAAAGCATTAGTTAAAGCAACCACTAATGGGCATGAATTGAGTACAAAAACCTTTTAGATAATTCTATCTTCGAAGTCATTTTTAAACAATTAAGTCGAGGCTCATTTCACATTCTTTATCGCATCTTCTCAAATCATTTGCACTACTAGACACAATCATAACTTAAATTCTTGACACGTTGGCCACACTCTATATCCCCACTTAACTTATTTCACTTCCAACTATCTTTATAGATTATCAACAATAAGGCATTTCTAAATCAAGACTTTAGGTATACATATGAGCAATTAAGAGTCTTAAGAATATTGAGATTTCTCACACAATTTGGTATACTATCTTTCATTGAAACACGACTCAAATCCATAACCTTTTAATACGCAACCCATACTTTGAAACTTACGGAAACATTATGGAATTCAATTCCAAGAGAGAAAGTTTAGCCAAAATACCTCAATCGAGCTTCCTTAACTCTAGAATGATCCGGAATTCTTAGCAATCTAGATCTATTTTGAGGCATAATAAAATTGAACCATATTTAGGAAGATATTCATGGTCTCATTTCATTTGAGCATTTTACAGACACTAGGTGTGCAAATTTAACTACAGGGTTCTTCTACAAGTTTTCCTTCACTCCATAACACAATCCTTACTTATTTCAGCTCAACAATCTTCCTACAATTCTTATTGGTACATGCATGTATAAATAATAATCTCATACCCATGAATCATACTCCTAATCAACCATCTTCTACCCAAATTCAAAATTGAAAACTAGGGTATGGAACATTACCTCTTAGATGAATAACTTGTGGGTTTTCCTTGTTAATCTTCCAAGATTTGAGCAAGACTTGATGAATAATTAGCCTAGAGTTTTCCTCTCTCTCTAAAACACTCTCCCTTATCTCTAAAATATTAGATTTTTGCTCAAAATGACCCAAAGCGTGTATTTAACGAAGTAGGGTCGGGTTTTAAAAACCCAAAAATGGAGCTCCAGAACAGGTTCTGCGGTCGCATATGCGACCGCATAATAGATATGCGGACCGCATAATAGATATGCGGACCGCATATTGGTCGCATAATTACAGACCAAAACGATCAAAAAGTTGTCCGTGTATGCGGTCACTATGCGGTCCGCATAACTGTTATGCGATTGCATAATGCACCGCATAATTGCCCCCAGACTCGCCCTTCTCCTGCTCACTTTTACGGCCATTATGCGGCCCGCAGAGTGATTATGCGGTCGCATAATGGACCGCATAAACGCGCTTTTCTGCCAAAAAATTTCCTTTACTTTTTGGTGTATTGTTCAACCCAAAAAATCCAAACCGCGGCGAGCAAGCTCATCGCGAAGATCTTATACCATCCTCAAATACGTAAGCCTACTCCGGCACCACGAAACCTTGAATTCACTTGCAAATTTTACGGGGATTTACCCTGAAATACTTCAAAATTTTTTGGGGTTTTACACTTACTATCCCCTGCCTTAAGTTTCACGTGTCATTCTCTTAAGTGGCCACTTAACATAGCTTACCGAATAAAGATAGTCCCCCTACTTTTCGGTGACATAACTTTGTGTCACCGGGAAGCTGGTAGAAACACTCTTTTTGGTGGGAACTACTATGATTACTTCTGAAAAGCTTCTGACGGTTGATTAGACACACGTCTCTCTGCATTTAATGCCCCGAACACGTATCATCCTACGATTCGGCATAGCTTTTTCTGGTTATCGAGGTAATCATTGCCACGAATTTAGCCGCCTAAACCTTTACTTATACGTATCAACCTTCTTCACTCATACTCCATAACTCTTCAAACTCCCTAAAACTCTCTTTATTATTCTTCCACCTTTCTTTAACTTCCTTTAAAGGAAAAAGCTTTTCCTTCATCCATAACATATAATGGCTTCTTCTTCAAATAACACCAACTCTTCAACGGGCAAGAGCAAAGCTGAGGACACTGCTCCTCCAACAGTGGGCACCATCATCCCTAGAAGTCTTGTTACAACAAAAGGCTTTGAAGAGAAATTCCCTTCGGCTAACCCTCGCACATGGGTCATTGGCAGATACTCTTCTTCCATCTGTCCTTCCAGTATTTCTATTATGAAGGAAGATTGTCGCTGCCAAGATTTGGACATTGTTTCTCTTGATCTAACAGAGCGAGTAACCCTACCCAGGGAGGGTTTTACATATTTTTACATATATCCCTTTACTTTGGGTGCTTTTTCTTTGAGTGGAGAGCTTGACTCCATTATTGCGGAGTTCTGCCTCCGCTATCAGGTGTGTTTGGCACAAGTAAATCTTTTTGTGTGGAGGAAGATTGCTTGTCTTCGGCGTTTGTGCCGAGAGACGGGAGATGAGCTATCCTTAGCTCATGTGATGAGTCTCTATTCCCCCAAAGTCTTCTGCGAGGGAATGATAAACTTCAGCAAACATGGTCACCATGCTTTATTATCTAGCATGGATGACGACAATGACCGTGAGTAGATGAAACAGTTCATTGCAGTTTCCACTAATGATATCATTCCGGCAATGGCTTTATCCTTTCTAGAATCATGGAACCGCACTCGTAAGTTCCTTGTTTAATATTTCTTCTATTAGAAATTCTTTCACATCTGGACTGATCCTTCTCTTTTCGCCTATTTTAGCAACTCGATGGTTCCACCTAGGGTTGAGGGTTTGGCCCAGTGGGTCCAGAAGATCTTGGACGTCACTACGCCCGAAACCCGCACATGGAAATATTATAGCAATCTTCTGGCCTAGTGGGTCCAGAAGATCTTGAACGGTCGGGTAACCTTTGCTTAATAGCAAACTTATTTTCCCGGTGGGAATTTTGCTATCGAGCCAAAGATTATCTAACCGCCCCGGAGTAGTTCTTCGCTTGTGTGCCTTGCTATTAAAGGTCTTATTGTTGTCGTTGAAACTTTCTTCGTAGTATGCTTTTCGTTGTTGCCTCGTTAAAAACCTTGCCATAAAAACCAAGTTGGGACAAAAACTTGACGAAGGGAAAAAGAGTGCAGCACATACTTTCAGTACAGATGATGTTTGTCAGCAATAATATCTCTTGAGGTGCGCCACATTCCAATTGCTTGGCCACTTTTCTCCATTCTAATTCTCTAACTCATACGAACTATTCCCGATGATAGCTGAAACCCGATAGGGGCCTTCCCAGGTTGGGCCTAGCTTCCATGCGTTGAGTTCTTGGGTGTTTTGAGTTACTTTCCTTAAAACCAAATCTCCCACTTTAAAATAATAAAGGTTGGCTCTTCGATTGTAATATCTTTCCATTCTCTGCTTTGTGCCGCCATCCTTATATGTGCCAAGTCTCTGCGCTCATCGAGTAACTCCAAGTTGACCAACATCGCTTCGTTGTTTGCTTCTTCGCTTGCCTGGAAATACCTCAAGGTAGGCTCCCCTACTTCTATAGAAATTAAGGCTTTTGCTCCGTACACAAGGGAAAAGGGAGTTTCCCCTGTGCTCGATTTGGCCGTCGTTCGGTATGCCCATGAAACTCCAGGTAGTTCCTCAGACCATTTACCTTTGGCCGCTTCCAACCTTTTCTTGAGGTTTTATATAATCACTTTATTCATCGATTCTGCTTGACCATTTGCGCTCGGATGATAGGGTGAAGATGTGATTCTTTTTATTTTCAAATCTTCAAGGAACTTTGTGATATTTGCGCCGATAAATTGTGGCCCATTATCGCATGCTATTTCTTTTGGTATTTCGAACCTGCAAATTATGTTTTCCCATAAGAAATCCACCACTTCGCGTTCGCCGATCTTTTGATAAGGACATGCTTCCACCCACTTAGAAAAATAGTAAGTTAAAATTAAAAGAAATCTTACCTTACCGGGAGCTGGCGATAGCGGTCCAACGATATTCGTCCCCCACTTCATGAATAGCCACGGAGACAGAACCGAATGTAGTGGTTATGCCGGTTGGTGTACCAGCAGCGCATAGCGTTGGCACTTATCTCATTTTTGTATAAAAGCTTTGACGTCTTATTCCATGCGGGGCCAATAATATCTTGTCCTTACCAGTTTTAGCACTAATGAATCTGCGCCCGAATGGTTTCCGCATATCCCTTCGTGAACTTCTCGCATAACATAATTAGCTTTGGATGCTCCCAAATATCGAGATAATCGATGATCTCATTCCTCTAGTCCCAAACCAAATTAGTCGTATTTACCTCGTAGTAGCTATTTGCACCCAGGACCGAGTGCATCAGTTGTACTACTGCCCCGGGCTCTGATCCATTCATTTCTGTTGATGAACCGAGGTTAGCTAATGCATTTGCTTCTGCATTTTCTTCCCTCAGGATATGAGTAATTGACTACTCCCGAAATCGAGCTAGTAGAGCCTGGACCTTCACCATGTATTGTTATATGCGTTCCTCTTTGGTTTCGAAGATCCCGTAGACCTGATTTACCACCAGTTGTGAGTCACACTTGATTTCTATAACCTCAGAATCTAGTCCCCGTGTCAGTTCGAGTCTTGTAATCAAAGGCCCATGCTCTGCTTCATTGTTAGTTAAAGAGACTGTTCTGATGGCTTGCCTTAGGTTTTCTCTTGAAGGTGTGGTTAATACTATGCCAAGCTCAGACCCTTTTTACATTGGAGGCTCCGTCCATAAATAAGGTCCAAACTCCCGATGATGATTTTGATACCATTACTGCCTCTTTGGTTGCTAGAGGCAACAATTCCGGACTGAAATCGGCCACAAAGTCAGCCAAGACTTGTGACTTAATCGCAGTCCTTAGTTTATATTCTATGTCAAATTCACTCATTTCGACGGCCCATTTGGCCAACCTACCCGAGAGTTTGGGTTTGTGAAGGATGTCCCACAGGGGAAATGTGGTCACCACGACTATCGGGTGATATTGGAAATAGGGCCTCAGCTTCTGAGCGGTGACTACGAGAGCTAAGGCCAGCTTCTCCAAATGCGAGTAGTGAGTTTCTTCTCCCGTTAAAATTTTACTGACGTAATAAATGGGAGATTACGTATCTTCATCCTCGCGGACTAAAACTACACTTACCGCTACTTCCGAGACTGCGAGGTAGACCAACAACGTTTCACCTTCCTTTGGTTTCGAAAGTAACAGAGGGCTTGACAAGTACCTTTTCAATCTCTCAAAGCCTGCTGGCACTCCGGGGTCCATTCGAAGTTATTTTTATTTTTTAGCAATGCGAAGAAATGGTGGCATTTCTCTGATGACCGGGAAATGAACCTGCTCAAAGCGGCCAATCTCCCCCGTGAGCCTTTGGACTTCTTTCTCGCTTGACAGCTAGTCCGGGATGTCTTCGATGGCCTTGATCTTATCGGAGTTTACCTCAATCCCTCTTTGTGACACCAGAAATCCTAGGAGCTTGCCGGAGCTGACCCCGAACATGCACTTCTCTGGGTTAAGCTTCATGTTATGCTTCCTTAGGATGTTAAAGGTTTCTTGCAGATGCTTAAGTTGGTCACCTACATTCAAATACTTAACGAAAATATCGTCTATATAAACTTCCATAGTTTTCCCTATTTGTTTTTCAAACATCTTGTTTACGAGCCGCTGATAAGTGGCTCCGGCGTTCTTCAACTCGAAGGGTATCACATTTATAGCAATATGTGCCGAAATTCGTTATGAACGAAGTCTTTTCCTGATCCTCCGGGTTCATCTTAATTTGGTGTACACGGAATAAATATCGAGAAAACTCATTAACTTGTGCCCAGCCATCGCATCAATCATTTGATCGATATTTGGCAGTGGGAACGAGTCTTTCGGGCACGCCTTATTCAAGTCCTTATAATCTACACACATGTAAAATTTACTGTTCTTCTTAGGAACTACTACTACATTGGCTAGCCAGTTTGGATACTTTACCTCTCGGATCGAACCGATATCAATTAAGTGAGTTACTTCTTCTTTGACGAATTTATTCCTGGCCTCCGCAATAGGGCATTTCTTTTATCTTACCGGAGGGATGTTGGGATGCAAACTTAGCTTGTGTACGAATAGCTCTGTTGGGATACCTGTCATGTCCGCATGCGACCACGCAAAATTATCGGCATTAAATTTAAGAAATTCAATAAAGCCAAACCTGAGCTCGGGGTGCAGTCCTGTCCCCAAGTGGAATTTCCTTTCTAAGAACTTTTCAAACAATGCAAATTGCTCGAGTTCTTCCGTCGTGGATTTTGTTGCATCCGTCTCTTCTGGTACCTGGAAATACCTTGACACCTGATAAGATTCTGACGCTTCTACCCCCGGGCTAACTTCATTCGATTTGGGAGCGGGCGCCAGTTCCTGTAGTTGCTATGTCGCGTGCTCCTTCCCTTTGCTACTGGAGACCAAAATCACATTCATCTCCCTTGCCGCCGGTTGGTCTCCCCTTATCTGCTTAATTTTTTCTGGCACTGGAAATTTCAGCAACTGATGATACATTGACGATACATCTCTCATCTCGTGCAACCATGGTCTTCCTAAAATAATATTATATCCCATATCACCATCCACCACTTCAAAAAGAGTCATTTTCATCACTCCTTCAGCATTCTGGGCAACAAAATCTCTCCTCGGGTTATCACGCTCGCGAGGTTGAATCCGACGAGGAGTTTTGTGGCCGGAATGATGCTTTCGGTGAGTTTAGCTTGCTCTAATACTCTCCATTATATGATATTGGCCGAACTTCCTGGATCCATTAGAACACGTTTGATTTTAAAGTCTAGCTCATTTAAAGAGATTACCAATGCATCGGTATGCGGTAGCAACAATCCGTATGCGTCCTCCCCCGTGAAAGTGATGTCATCTTCAGCAACTTCCCGGAGTCTCTTGCTATGGGTTATTGATACTTTTATCTTTTTTGCTGCCGAGAAGGTGACCCCGTTGATCTCGTTCCCCCCGAAGATTATGTTGACGTCTGGCACGGGGGATCCTCTCTCTCCTGCTTTCTAGGGTTCCGCGTTATCCCGTTTGTGACGGTAGTTGTTCTTGGCCCGGTCGATTAAGAATTCTCTAAGATGCCCATTCTTCAATAGTGTCGCCACTTCTTCCCGGAGATATCTGCAGTCCCCAGTCCGGTGGCCATTCGTCCTGTGGTATTCACACTACAAGTTGGGATCCCTCTGGCTGGGATCGGATCTCATCGGCTTCGGGAACCGTGCTTCTTTGATGTTTCTCATACATATACCAACTCTTCTATACTGACATTGAAATTGTATTCTGAAAGCCTGGGGTAGGAAGGATCCCGCGTACCTGATGCTTCTTTGTCCTACAATGATCTATTGTTCCGACCGCGATCAGTCCTTCTATCGGTAGCAAACCTATCTGCTGACCGAAAGCCTCTGTCGCGGCCTTCGGTCCGATCGTAGGGCAAAAACCAGCCTCTCAAAGACCATTTGTCTGTGTCAAAATTGTTTTTTGATTTTTCTTTATTCTTCTCCCGTCTTTTTGCCGACGATGAGAAACCAACCTGATCATCTTCGATCCTTATCTTTGACTCGTACCGGTTGTGGACATTCGCCCAAGTCGTTGCTTGGAACTCAAGCAAACTTTTCTTTAGTTTTCGGGAAGCGTCTGAACTTCTCAGATTCAGACCCTTGGTGAATGCTTCAGCCGCCCATTCATACGGAACAACCGGGAGCAACATCCTCTCCTTTTGGAATTGGGTAACGAACTCTCGTAGCAACTCGAATTCTCCTTGTGCAATTCTGAATATGTCGGCCTTTCAGGCCTGCACCTTTCTGGCCCCGGCATGAGCCTTAATAAAAGAATCTGTGAGCATCTTAAAGGAATCTATGGAAGTCTTTGGTAACAACGAATACCACGTCAAGGCTCCCCTCATGACATCAAGAATCTGCGAGCATCTTAAAGGCTCCCCACGTCAAGTCTCTCCAAATTTTTTCAGCAAAACAGATTCAATCTCGTGAGGAGCTAAATAATTCCCCTTCACCGCCATTGTATATGTGGTAATATGCTCCTGAGGGTCTGAAGTTCCATCATACTTTGGCACGTCAAGCATTTTAAACGGCTTCGGGATTAATTCTGGTGTCGCGCTTGGTTTGTACGGCAACTGAGTATACTTCTTTGAGTCCTGACCTTTCAGCACCAGTGGTGCGCCACCGGGATTTGGTCCATGCGGGCGTTCACTTCTCTCATAAACCGTAAGAGCTCATTCTTAAAGGGATTGTTTTCTTTATTAGGGCTGGATCCGCTCCCCCACAGCCCCATCGGAACCAACCTTGCCCCTCAGGGTGTTGTTATCGACCCTCTGTGTTGTTTGATTTGCGGGAGCACCGGAAGGAACTGGACCTCGTCTATTCGCGTTTTTGGAAGCTCCCGATAGTGCATGCTTCAACTCCGTCATACCTTATCCTGCCATGTGGGGTGGCCCAGAATGATCGCTTGTTGCTCTTATAGGACCCTTACCGCATCAACGACATGATCCTTTTCAGCATCATCGTGAGTTGCCTCCCGAACATATCACGGGTACCGCCTGTCGTGGACCGGCGTGGCATCGTTTCCCTCATTGTGGGTATCACTGATCGAATCCTCGAGATGAGGCTGGTCTTCTTGAACCTCAAGATTATGTGTGTTTCTTAACACCATTATCTGCCATTTCCAATGATTTTTTGTTAAGATAAATAATCAAAACACGTTAGTAAAAGAGGTAAGGATCAACTTAATTATACGGCTATCTAGGCCCCACGGTGAGCGCCAAATTATTTACCCCTAAAACGATACAGTTTAATTTATACGTAATTTCTAGACAAGTGAATTAATTTGATCCTGAAATAATAAAATAATTAAAGAAATGCACAATACTTAACCTTGAAATGAAGATGAAATCACGAAAAATAGTAATTTTGGAGGCAGAGTTTCCGGGCAAAACAGTGATGAAACTAAGGAACAAGGAAGTAAAATTGTGTAAAGCTTTTAATCAATTATAGCATAAGTTTGCCAGAAAAGTCGTGTCCTTACAATGATAACAAATCTTACTATTTATAGCTACGCCTAGGGAACAAGGTCCTAGGATCGTGCCCTTCTTTAATGTCAATTATGAAGGCCATTGATGAAGGTGTAACGGTGAGCATAAATGACAAATTCTCTGTAACAGGCAACGCACTAAATGCTGTAGAATATTCTCCATTAAATGCTACCGGTCGGAGGATATTTATTGCATCTTTATGAGTGTCATTCTTTATGGTGACAAACAGGATAATTACCTTCGGTTCTTACTATCCCTCGCCTTAAGTTCCACGTGTCATTCTCTTGGGAGGCCACTTAGCATAGCGTATTTTATCGTATACACCCCCTCCCCAACAAAACAAACAAGTAAAGATTGAGAGAACAACAAGTTTATGTCACTCCTCAACTACAATGTCTGAGCATGCCACTCCCCTCGTTGGCTTATTTTTTGTTCTTTTTTTTTAGTTGTGAGAAGAGGGTGAAATGAGGGAAATGAGTTAAGATTTTATTGAAGGAATCGTCTTTAGATTCAATTATAGAAAGTGTCACCTTAGCTTCTTCTTTTATTGTCTCCATTACTTAGCATCCGTTTAATCTGCTTAGTAATTAACAAGCTTTGTTATGTTACTAGTGTTGGCTAATCATTGCTGGATAAATTTTGAGCACACCATCTTTTATCAGGTTTCAATAATATTCCATTGTTTATGCCTGAAAAAGACTTCTCTAAGCCCTTCAGCTAATATAGAGTAACTGCTGATGCATTCTTTATGCCTAACAAAGACTTGCTTATAATGTAGCACTGCTTCATTTGTACTGAGTATTCTACAAAATCTTATGTTTTAATTTGGTTATGAACTTTCTCCTATTATACAATATATACTTTTCAATATAAACTACTGATGTACTTCAATGAAAAAATGTCGCTAGCATGAGGTTTCAATACTTTATATTTCTATGTCTCTCTTGTATTCACCATCTTCTTTGTAGTTTACCTGTATATACGTCTTCTGATGCTATGTACATACGTGTTTCAAACCCCCTAGCTTGTGTATGACAGGTACCACAAATAATAGCCTACTACTTTTTTTATCTACCAAATTACTTTTGTCACTTGTCATTATTGATATCCTTTTGTTTTCCAATATTGCAGAAAATATGGTCAATGCACTTCACTTTATGTAACTTATTGGCATGTATATTTATATTTTTGTTAGCCGGTAAAATATATTGGTCCTGTAACTGATGTAAATAGTGCTTGCTCAAAGACTCACCAGTAACTATGATCTCCTTTTTGGCTTGAATTTGTTTTCTTCGTTCTATGATCTATCGAAGTTTCTAAATAGAAACAAAGTCATTGTTTGTCCCACTGCAAATATGAAATCTAGAGCATTATTTAAATTGTTATACGAAACAAAGTAATTCACAATGAGTTTAATGCAGTTAAGTCGTTTACTTTTTTTAATTGAAAATTCTTTTGCTATTCGTCTCAGTTTTTTCATGATAACTTAAAAGGGATTGCTCTATTACTACTGTGTTAACTATAATGTGCGCTATCCGAAAATGCGGTAAAGGATACAAATAAATGTACATAAGGAATTCCTTTTTAGTTGCTTCTATTACATAAGTATTGATTGCCTATTGATCAATAGTCTCTATACCCATTAAGCTTACTTGAGTTTACATACATGAAAAAAATCCCTACTTTTGAACTTTTGAGAGAATTCTTCTACGAGCTAATAAAATATTGTCATTGGGGATTATATTTGAATAACAAATAAACTGGTACATTTCAAATCCGCATTTGATCATAATACAAGTTACTCTCCATCAAAAGTTATTCATTATTCTCATAAGTAAATATTAGTTGCTAACTTATGAAGTTTTGGGCCGGGCTCAGCACGGGCCATTCCTCACTAGTATTAGATATAACCAGTTAGCCTAAGTTATTATATTTATTATTATTATTATTGTTTTTTAAAAGATAATAAAACCAAATAACACTATACTAATACTATTATTAAGGGTTCGTTTGGTACGCAGAATAAGGTGAAATAGGGTGATCAATTAAATTTATACCATGACCATCAACTAAACATAATATAACTTAATATTGGATATAACACCTTATTAACACCTTATTACATCAAACTTAAAATTATTATTAGTCAGCTTACCAAATGACCCCTAAGTCATCCCCTGCTGTCTTTACCTCGGCTAGTCCGCACTCCAAAAACCATCAAAAGGTGTTTGCTTCTCACTCTTGTAAGTCTCAAACTCCTTTCAAGAATGAGAACCAAATCTGTAACTGGGGCGGGTTTCTTCCTGCTGTTGATCCTTACGACGTCAGATGGGTTCCAGTCCGACGAGCTTCTCGTCGACGATGAAGAGTTCGGTCTCGAAGGTGGAATCCGATCCCGTGCAGCTGATCCCAATGACGTCAAAGTAGGTTCAGCACCTTCTTCTCCTGTTCAGTCGACCCGGAAGAGGTCTACCGGGTCGGGTTCCGATTCAGATTCGAAGATCCAGTTCACTCTAGAACATGCCTTCGGTGACTCAGATTTCTTCCCCGCCGGCACCTTCACTGCTCGCATCAAATCTCCTTCTCATGGTTCCCAGGTTTTCCCCTAATTATTCTTTCTTTTGACGATTGAAACTTTTATATAGTTATCAACGTAATTGTAATTATTTTTTGTTGAAAACTATCTCCTTAATCGTAATTATAGACATTGTTGGGTAATATAAAGATCGCAGAGCACAGGTTGATATCAGTTTACTTAATAATAAAGATAGTTTGTTAATTTCACGGACTTGCAATCTGATTTAAAAAAAGTAATGCGACTAAACAACTTTAAAAGACAAAATGTACAAAGTAATGACTCCAAAATACAATCCATTATCCGTAATATTAAGAATATTTACTGTAACTACATGTATCTGCTGCTCGTGTGAAGCATAACTCTGGATGACTTTGACTAGATGTGACTTGCAAGAATGTTATTTGGACAGAGGGACTAGGAAAACTTAGCCTTTTGGTTCTGGAATGAGGTTGTTGAGATATTGATGGGTGGGGTACTAGCACTTGTTTATATTCACAATTGTTGGGTGTCTTGCAATAATATTTAAGTCTATCATAGTGGTTGTTAAAGAACAATGGCTATAGATGGACATTTTGTTAGAGTGGGAATGACCTTATACTTGTAATTGTACAAGAAGTATCTAGTGAGAACTAGATCATGCTAGAATTTTCCTTTACCCAAAAAAGATCATGCTAGGATTGTCTGTCCGGCTTTTACCCTATATTAAGGTAGAGCATGTATAAATGGCACAACTTCTATAAAGAGTCCATTATGCAACTTGGAAAATGAATCCATTGAGCATTTGTTCTTCATGTCAATATTCAGCTGCAATATGGAGAAGATGCTACATTGGCAAGGGGTTAATATGCAAAGCCAGTGGCGGACGCACGTGGTGGCAAGCGGGTTCAACTGAACCCGCTTCATCAAAAAATAATACTGTGTATATGTATAAATTAGGATTAAAGCTGCGTAAATTTTGTATAAATATTTTATTTGAACTCATTTGACAACTACTATTTTACGACTAAAGTTATGTACTTCTAAGATTAAACCCGCTTGCACAAAATCCTCGGTCCGCCACTGTGCAAAGCTGTGGGTTGGCATGGGCTGTTGATCATGCACACATGGAGGTTTTCAGGGGCAATTATATAAAGAATGGCTTTGGCTTGCTGTATATATAGTGTCTGGTGTGAAAGGAATATGAGTATTTTTCAGCAGCAGAGCAGAACTGCCTCGTTGATTATCAATCAGATAGTTCAAGAGGTACACTGTAGAGGTGCTATGCTAGCCAGATTAAATAGCAGTTTGAAGAGCCCAAATTTTTACCCTTAGTTAAGCTTTGATTTGTAGATACTGTCACAGTCAAAAAATCCCACCAAAGGTCGTGATGACACCTAACCCACAATGCTAGACAAGCCAATATCCAAACATAGATCAAACTAAGCATAATAAGATATAATATAACTGCTATAGCATAAATACGCGAAATGAATCCTTTAACAACAACAAACACAGAAGTACTACGACAATAGTTTTCCCAAAACCCGGTAGTACAGAGTCATAAGCTCTAAAATAAGATACAACATAATCTCTCGATATTACAAATAATGTCTGAAATGTAAATAACAGTATGATAAAAGAAGGAAGGGGACTCAAAGGGTCTGCGGACAACCATGCAACACTACCTCATGTCTCCTATATTAGCTACTGGGCACCCTCCTGAGGTCCACTCGAGCCAATGCCAGAATTTGCACAAAAATATGCAGAAGTGTAGTATGAGTACGAGACAACGTGTACTCGGTAAGTATTAAGACTAGCCTCGTGAAGTAGTGATGAGGTTCAAGTCATGTGATACCTACTAAGAAATAAACCTGTACAATCCTTATTGATACACAACAAGATTATGCATGCAGATTTGGGGTTGTGTCCAAATGTTTTTTTTTAGTGTACATATTATACTTGGTAAATACATTTTTTTCTCTAACTACCTCCTTCCATAAGGATTGTTCTTCTGAGGCAAATCTCCATAACCATTTTATCATCAAACTTTGATTCTGTACTCTTAAGCTCTTGATTCCTACCCCCTGCCTTTTTGTTAACTGTAAGGGAGTTCCATCCGACCAAATGGATTTTCTTTTTATCACTGTTGCCTTCCCATAAGAAATTTCTTCTCAAGGCATCTATTATGTTCACTATGTTCACTGGCATAGGGAATAGGGACATCATATATGTAGGTAATGCATCAAGAATTATATTTATCAGAATTAATCTTCCTCCCCTAGACAAATACTGATTCTTCCCGTGAGCTAGCTTCTTCTCACATTTCTCTAAGACCCCATTCCATATCTTTTTTGTCTTGCTTTTGGACCCCAGCGGCATCCCCAAATATACTGTAGGCAGTGTCCCAATATTGCCTCCAAGAATGACAGCCAAATTTTGTAAGTCACTAACCTCATTAACTAGATAAATAAAACTTTTATACCAGTTAATGTGTAATCCAGAAGTAGCTTCAAATAGAATAAATATAACCCTCAGCATTTGCAGTTGTTCTCTGTCAGCTTCACAAAACACCAGGGTATCATCTGCATATTGTAAGTGGGAAATCTCCATGTTACTGTCTACCCTAGAATTCACCTTGAAGCCCCATATCCAATTATTTGATTGAGCAATCTTCAACATATCATTCAAACCTTCCATAGCTATGATAAATAAAAAGGGAGACAATGGGTCACCCTGTCTCAGACCCGTCTGGGACGGAAAAAACCCAGCAGGAGACCCATTAATCAGAATTTAAAATCTCACAGTGCTAATGCTTTGCAGTACTTAACCCAACCCACCCATCTACCACCAAAAGCCATCTTCCTCAAAGTTTCCAGCAGAAAGTTCCAGTTCAGATGATCATAAGCCTTCTCAATATCTAGTTTGCATAGTATACCAGGTTCCTTGCTCAAAATTCTTGAATCAACACATTTATTGGCAATTAAAATGGCATCCATTATGTGTATGCCCCTAATGAAAGCCATTTGTTGAGTATCCACCAACTTGTGCACCACTTTCTTAATCCTCCCTGTCAGCAATTTGGAGATGATTTTGTAAATACTGCCTATCAGACTAATTGGTCTAAAGTCCTTCAATTCTTTAGCTCCCACCTTCTTAGGAATTAATGCTACAAAGGTAGCATTAAAACTTTTCTCAAATATTCCTTGGTCCGGAAAGTTCTGTACAACATCTACCACTTATTTATTCACCACTTCCCAACATTGATGGTAGAAAGCCATTGAAAAACCGTTAGATTCCGGTGCTTTGTCCCCTGCACATGCCTTTACACTATCCCATATCTCCTGAATTTCAAACGGACTTTGCAACATTTGATTGTCCTCATGGGTAATCATAGGGAAATTCCTAAGATTACCCTGTGGCCTCCACTCCTGTTCTTGAGAGTATAGTTTTTGGTAAAAAGAGACAATCTCTCTCTTAATATCTCCTTGGTTGTTAACAGGTTCCCCTTCTACTACCAGTTGATCAATGTTATTATATCTCCTGTGTGCATTTGCAGTTCTGTGAAAAAAATTGTATTTATGTCCCCTTGTTTCAACCATAAAGTTCTGGTTCTTTGCCTCCAAGCCACCTCCTCACGTTTTGCAAACTCCTCAAGTTCCATAGACAAGGAAGTTTTTGCATAAATTTCCTCGTCATTCAGGGGTCTTTGGTCATGAATCTCCTCCAGTTCCTGAATCCTTCATCCCATTCTTTAGATATTAAAAATCTATGAAGTCTTGCTCCTATAACATTTCTATCCCCCTTTTTCCAAGTGTACTTGCCTCCTGCTAAGTGTAGATCTACCAATTCCATGTCGTCAATAAATTATGAGAAATCCTTCATGGCTCTTGTGATTCTATTGCAGTTTTTCTTTTCTGATGGGAACCTCACAGTGTTAAAATCTCCACAAACTACCCATGGCCCAACAAATAATCCCCTAGCCCGTGCCAACTCCCACCACACTTCTTCCATTTTTATTCTGTCATTAGGTGCATATACACTAGATAAATGCCAAAAAAACTCCTGAGTCTTACCAGTAAACTTACAGGTAATTGAGTGTGCTCCGAGACTACTAACCTCCCCATCCCAATAATCAATATCTGCTGTCCCACAAGACAATAATTCCCCCTCTAGTCCCACTAACTTCTAATTGTGCAAATTTGGCCGCCCACAATTCTTTTACAATCCCCCTGATATCCCCCTCTAATTTGGACTCCTGGAAACAAAAACATCTGCTTTCCAGCTGTGCATCAAACTTCTCACCAAACTCCTCTTCCTTTGTCGATTTAACCCCCTAACATTCCATGAAAAAATGTTAACCTTCATTGATCTTTTATAATGAGATATCCCCCCTTACTTCTAGTCCCATTGCTTTTGAAACTACTCCCCATCTCCGGCCCTTTCAATTCCTTGAAACCCTTTCTTTTGGAGTTTCAAATCACCTGTGCTGTTGACTTCCCTTTGTTTCCTTGCCTTTTGTTGTCAATTTTTGTAAAAAGCTCGAAAGCTTCTTTCTCACCGCCATGGAAATCCTCGCTAAATTCCTTGCTAACTCTGATGATGTTCTGATGAACCCAAATTGTAGCATCAAATTCTGGGTCCTTCTCTTCCTCTAAACTCATCAAGTTTAAAGGTATTGCCTCTTCAATTGCCCAATTGACAGTTTTCACCATGGCTTCTGCATGCATGTGTATGCTATTGATGCTCTGTATTTCTCCTGGACTTGCTTTCTCTTGTATTAGTGACAAAGCATTGCCCTCTTCGATCAACTCTTACTGAAATTTCTCCCCATCTCCTTCTTAAGCTTCTCTGTTATTTTCTTCCACTGAATGCTCTTCTATGCAGGCTATAACTTGTGATTCTAGTGAAGTGCTCCATTCGTTTGCTACTATCTCCTCTAAAAAAGGGTCAGGCCTGGGCTCTATTTTACCAGCCCTAAAAGTATTCTCTACTGGTAAGCATTGGGCCAAAATATTAGGGCCCAAAATCCTCACATTGTTTGGTTGGCCCATTTTTAAACCTGGGAGTACAGAAGACCCCTTCTTACGTGAAAAGTCACGGGTGGACTTCAAATAACCTTTTGAACTTCCCACGTGCCCCGTCAAATCAGAGTTATATTGAGCCCCTCCCCTTGTACTATGGGTGTCCTCTTTTACCCAAAGGTCCGATTGTCTCTCTCCTCCATCTACTCCGGTACTGGTACGCACCGGAGTTTCGCACCAGATCTGAACCTCTGAGACTATACCTTCAAACTCCAACTTCACGACTTTTGGATCTAATCCTCCATCACCTCTAACCTTCAATCTTGCCCATTTCAAGTGATTTTTAACTCTGTTTCTTCCTCATTTGGATCCAGCCACCGCAGAAATCCCCAACTTCTTTAAACACCTTTTGAGACCACAAGTGTAGAGGAAGCCCTATCAGTCTGATCCATACCTGATTAATCTTCTCGTTTCTTGGCACCGAACCCGCTGTCGGAGACCACCATTGAAGTTTAACTTTGTGCTTTTTCCAGCTCCAATCACCTCTCAGAACATGTTCGGCAGTGACTTTCGAAGAGAATTCAAAGAGAAATAGGTTATGACCCATCTCATATATGTTGGTACCATGAGCTTGCTTCCAAGTGCTGCTTGCCCAACGGCGTATCTCCGATAGAACAGGGATATCAGAGATGTCTTCTGGGAGGCTACCCACCAAACTTCTGCCTAGAAGGACGTTTTGTGTTGGGTTGGATTCTCCGGATATGCGTATTGTATCTCCTTCTGTCTGGATCATGGCTTCATTCATTTCTCTAGAAGACCATTTATGTCTTCTGGTTGTTTCTGAGTACAAAAGCCCTTCCTCTGTAATTCTTGGAGCATTTATAACTGTTCTGTTGCTTTTGTTATTAATGAACCTTTCGATCTTTAATGCAATATCCAGCCATCCCGTATTAAATGCCATCTCGGGTATAATAATGACTGATCTCCTTCTTCCTTGGACGCTGATGATGGTTATGTATCGAGCATAATTGTTATAGTTCCTGGCACAGAAAAACTCAGAAAAATGATCATGAAATTTCCATCTCTTTACATGATTGCCCTTGATTTTTGATGCTTCCTTCAATGTCTCGCATAACCACGCCATTGTCTTCCTGTTGAAAGTGGTTCTTCTGATTAGGTTCCTACCGCGCTCCGTCCATTCATACCACTCGTCGGCTCTGGTCACACTTCTAATAATATCATATGACTTAAATCCCACTGCAAAATAAATGATATTGTCACCCATGACTAATAAGGTTAATAATCTTAAACTTTTGTTGATAAAACACTGCTTAAATTCCGGCCAGTCAACCGAAATTTCCCCTGAAAAAGTGGTTAGGATGAAAGACAAGACTAGAAAGAAATTAGTCTTGGGAAATGTGCCTGGGAGCATTCAAAATTTTTCCATACTGGTGTAGCCTTGAAATTTTCAAGTTCTCGTTAGATTCTGGGGGATAATTATCATCAGTGTGCAGTATGTTGTTCTTAGTGTTGCAGCAACTTCATTTTTTTGTAAAGCTGTATTACAGCAACTTTGTAGCAGCTTATAAATAGGTTGCGTATGTATCTTAAATCATGCTACGTCTTGTCATTAATATTTTGAATAGAAGTTGCACCCAAGGGTGTGGCCTAGTGGTCAATGAAGTGGAAGGAGAACCATGAGTTCTCAGGTTCTCAAATCCCAGGGATGCAAAAAGCACTAGGTGATTCTTCCCATCAGCCTAAGCCTTGGTAGCAGAATTTTCTGGTACGTGTGCTAGTGTGAGGTACCTGCTACCCGATGGAATAGTCGAGGTGTGCATTTGTTTGATTGGTAAAATAAAAGTTTTTTGTTTCAGTTATTCAATTAGAGTTGTCAGTGATAAAACTGTTGAGAGCCTAGATAAACCTGTACCTGTTCCTATCTCTCTCCCCTCTTGTCATGTCCTCTCAAATACCATCCTAGTTCTTGCAATTAGGTGAGAAAATTACTCTTTCTCTAATTTAGTACTTGCCTCCTCTCAAAGACCAAGAGAAACAACATACTAGCATCTCACAGATATATGCCATCTGTATCAGATGGCCACAATGAGATATTAAGTAGTAATGAAATGATAGGAGAAGTTATTTAAGATATTACCCGTCCAAATGGAATTGAAAAAAAAGACGTAATTACTGATATGCAATCTCACATTCATTTGCAAATCATTTAAAGCTGAAATATGACAACTTTTTGGACTTTAAACATCTGGGGTTAAAATCATTCTACATTTATTGAGATGTTGAGCCAGTTCCATTTCTTGGGATTAGAATTAGGAAACATTCCTTACTAAGGGTGTAGAAGTGTTATATTGGCATGTGTTTTTTTTGTTGTTTTTTTTGAACTGTCGTTTAAGTTTATTACTTCCCAAGCAAGCAACTAGCAGGAGTAACAAGTTCTGATCTGGCTCGTTATGAATTGATATTAGTTGTTTCTGCCTTCTGTGGTAATTGCAGCTAGATATAAAAAGCTTTTAAGTTTTAAGGCATTAGCAGCTACTTAAGAGAATAGTATGTGGTAGCTTTGGCTTATAGAAAGCTTGTGTAGCGGGCTAGCAATGATAGAGTTATCCAGAAACTTAGGTAAGTACTCAACTTTTCATGATGCCATATAAATGTCTCTAGCATTCAATTGAGGGAGGTGGAACAGAGGAAATCTCTTTGGTAGGTTGAAGAGCTTTTTCAATATTTTATAACAAGATTGTGCTTTGAGCCCCACTTTTATTCAAATTCTTTGAAGCAGTAAATTATCTAGAGTTTTGTCCAGCTATCATTTTCACATGAAACAACTCTTATCTTAATAACATCCCATATTAAAATTGCTAATAAATTTTGTTGGAGAGAGAGTCCAATAGCTAAGGTAATAAGTGTGTGTTTAAAGTGATGAAGAGATGTGAAGTGAGGGAATTATTGCTTCATGGGTGAAGGCATGCGCTTTAGAGAAGTTTTCGCTATCCACAACTTGATTTCTGTGTCGCTTTTTTGAACATCATCTTTGAGTTGGATTAATAATGGTTGTATATTGGATGCTGAAATTAGTTATGTTAATTGCAGTTTAATTTTTAATGTACTAAATTCATAGATGGTTGATACTTTTTTTAATTTCTCGAATTCCCGTACATTGTGCGCTTCACTTCAAAGAACTCACTTTTCGCTTCAACTCCAATGGATCTGGTCGCTTTTTGTGCTTTTCACTTTCAATAATTCTTGGCTGACTTTTACTGTCCACCTATGTCTGGTTGATGTTTGACTTTTTACCATCCAGTAATAGATTTTTTGCACTTCTTGTTGCAGACGCAAACGCTGACAAAGCTTCGCTTCTCCAGAAATGCTTTTACTGAAACAGAGAAGGAGGATTTCAAAGTAATTCTATTTTCTGTTCGTACAATCATGGCACCCTTTTTGTTTTATTTGTAACTTTTCTTGTGAATTTTATGTGATGCAGAAACTTTTGAAAGGTGATGACTTTTACAGAATAAGAGTACCGTCAAAAGTATTGAACCTTCCTGGAAGAGAATATGTTCTTTCCTCGGTGAAAGCAGTAAGTTTGGAACTATTGTGGCTAGAAGTATCAGCATTTTGTACATGTGGTGTCTATACATTTAAACATTCGTAAGGAAGGAATAGTTTGAAATGGTGTCAATACTTTGCCTTTGTGTACACTGTACAGATGTATGCCCATGTCTTTCTGTCCTTGTGACATTGAAATCTTAGGAATAGGAAAGTTAAATATTATGGTGAATGACAGCACGAGTTTTCTTTTATCAAGCAAGGGCATTTTGTCTGTAAAACTTCTTTCTGGGAAGAAACTTTCATGTAATTTAACACATACTTTCTAAAGGGCAAGTTTTCTTTTATCTAGCGAGGGCATTTTAGCTAGTAAAATTTGTTTGTCAGAACAAGAAGTTTCATATATTTGCGACTTTAATACTGTATCTCTTATGGAATCTTAATAGAAATATTGAAACTTATTAACTTCTTTCTGGTGCTACTGGATCTGCGTATGTGCATTTAGCCTTGCTCTTGTTTTGAGTTAAAATTTATATCGCCCTAGGAAGATTTAAATCATTGAGAAGCCGTCCAGAGTGCTAATTAACAATTGCTTACCCCAGTTAGATATTTCTCCCCCTCAAGAAAAAGAAAAAGTAGTGCATAAAAAGCTGAATGAGCTAGTTTGTCCCCCTTTACAATTTTATTCCTCTGTTTTGTTAGATGTAAACAGCATTGAGAAAAAGTTCCCAAGAGGGCCCTTTCTTGCTCAATGATACTTAATCATAGTTTTATTCTGTGAAAGTCTACAGCTCGCTGGCTGCTCTGCCTATAGTATCCAGTTTCTTGATATTGATTTTTATTTTGTACCTTGGAATTATCGGTTGGTTTAAATTGATTATCCAATCTTAACCTTTGTAGTACAAACTCTGAATTCTTTTCAACTTAGGTGCTCTCCTTTGTCACACACGATCCTTTATACTCTATTTTTTTTGAAAAAGTTAACAATTATATTCTTCAGCACCCAAAAAACAGGGCTGGTATCTAATATTTTCAAGTATAACCCCTGAAAATCTTACAGAGAATCAAAAAGGTCTAGTAGTGATTCTACATCACCTTTCAACTGTTCTTTACACCAAAAATGAAAAAGAGAAATGCAAGAACTCTTGATTTTCTATGTTGAACTGCTCTTGCCTTCAAAACATCTTGCATTCCTCTCGTTCCAAATTGTCCACCATATGCAAACTGGAACATTCTTCCACCATTCCTTGTGACAGGTTCTTCCCCTAATACTGTTCCAGCTGCATATCAGGCCAATGATATCTTTGGACATCACCCAAACAATACCAGCTAGTGCTATAAAGAGCTGCCAAAGTTGTCTAGTAATAACATAATGTAAGAAAAGATGTTCATTGGTTTCATCTTCCTGGACAACATAATGTAAGAAAAGATGTTCATTGATTTCATCTTCCTGCTGACATAGAAAGCATGTAGAGCTAGTCTGAATACCTCTTCTTTGAAGAATTTCTAGAGTGAGGCAGGCTTTTCTTACCACTAACCATGAAAGCAAGTAACTTTGAATGGTACTTTGATCTTCCAAATCTTTTATCAAGGCCAAGGATTGTTGGGATGTCCTCTAGATGATAGATAGTTGTATGCTGGCTTAACTGTAAATTTAGAGCTACTGCCTCCTTTCCATGTAAGAGAGTCCTCCGCCTCACTTAATCCTGCAAAACGTTCTAGCATTTTAAGAATCTCAGTAGCTCTAGTGACTTCCCAGTCATTGAGAAGCCTTCTAAAAATTAGGTTCCAGCCCTGGGAGCTCCAAGATTCTTCTACTGTGGCATTAGGTGAAGTGGTGAGATTGAATAGATCAGGAAAAAGGTCTTTCAATGCTCCATGACCAATCCAATCATCATGCCAGAATGATACCTTCCTCCCATTTCCTATCCTAAAACCTGTGTTTGTTGAAAACTCCTTCCATAGATTCCTGATGGCTTTCCAATTGCCAACTCCATAAGGAGTTCTCATTGGTTTGGTGCTCCAATGTCTTGATTGCTCATACCCGCATGTGACAACTTGTCTCCATAAGGCTTGCTTCTCAGTGTTGAATCTCCACAACCATTTCATTAAGAGGCTCTTGTTTTGCAAACTTAAGTTTCTAATGCCTAGACCGCCAACTGTCTTGCTGGAGATGAGAGTGTTCCAGTTGACAAGATGGGAACCTTTGGACTCCCTGTTGCCTTCCCAAATAAAGTTCCTTCTCAGCTGGTCAATTCTTCTCCTTACTTTGGCTGGGATAGGAAATAAGGACATAATGTAGGTGGGCAGGAGTTAAGTATTGTGCTTTCCACCTTGTAAGTCTCTTTTCACATATATCCAAGTACCCCTTCACATATATATGCAACTTTGTTCTTGGAACCTAATTATAATCCCAAATACTTAGTTGGTAAATTTCCTACTTCACAACACAAAATGCCAGCTAGAATTGGACTGTGGAGGATCTACTAGCTGTAGATCATTGATTGTGTCGGAGAAATCTCTCATAGCTCTGGTTAGACAGTGGTTGTTGCTTCTTTCATTTGAGTGTATGGTTGTGTTGAAATCCCCACAAACCACCCATGGCCCATTACAAAGCCCTTTTGAGGCTGCTAGCTCCCACCATAAGTCTTGCCTCTAAATTCTAGAATTTGAGGCATATATCCCTTTGATGAACCATGAGAAATCTTGGCCTATTGCAGTCAATCTACAAGAGATACTCTGACTACTAGAAGTAATCAACTCCCCTTCTAATATTCTTTTATCCCACATGATAAGAATTTCCCCACTAGTACCAATAGCTTCAAGATTGACAAAATCCACCCATCTACTCCCCCATAAATGTCTGGCAACAAGAGTTATCACCTTCTATCTTTGTTTCTTGAAGAACCACTACATCACATCTCCATTCATTAAGAGCAGTTTTAATAAGTCCCCTTTTCTCCCCATCATTCAATCCCCACACGTTCCATGACAGTATATCGATCTTCATTAATCAACTTTGAGGGTGCCTCTCCCCCTGACCCTAGACTTCCCATCTTTATATTTGATGCATGATTTTAACCTCTTTAATTGCTTCTGACCTTTTGGTTTGATTGCAGTGTTGCTTAAGGTTGTGGTATCTTCCATCTTCTTGTGCCTTCTACTGTCAATCTTCATGAATTAAGACATGACATCCCCTTCACACCCTTCAAAATCAACCCCAAATTGCTTAGTTTAAGAACATTCATATGCACCCACAATGAAGCTTCTTCTTCCTCCCTTTGTATTTGCATGTCAATTGGAATAGCTTCTTCATCAATACATGCAGATGGATCCCCAAAAATAACCAACTGTTTGCTACCCTCGTCCGCATGCAATGACTCCCCTTCTCTGATGAGTTGAGTTCCCTGGACCGAGTGCAAGATTAGAGGAACCTGTACCAAGTCCTCTTCAATGCTCAGAATAGAGTCAGTAGAAAGAGAAGAAGAATTGAGTTCCAAAAGCATAGGATCAAAATGGTCTTCCTTCATCTCTTTTGTCTGCTCCTTCGAAGACATAAACATCAACACTTCCAAAGATGGCAATTGAGATCCAGAAATTTGCCTGATGTCTATTTGGTTAGTAATAATCAGCCCATTAGAGTCTTTGGTAGATGGGCCATTAGAATGTTCGTCAGTTCGGCCTTTAGGGATAGCCACATGTGGTCCCTCAAATTCTTGGATTTGCATCTGCAATAAAGGGTCAAAAGAATTAGGATCCGCACCAATTAAGAATTTAGGGTTGGGCCTTTGCACCAAGAATCAGTTGATGGATCTGTCAAAATTGAGCCCACACGAATTAATTAACTTTGGCCCAGAACTCCCTTTTGTTTAAAGAGTTCAACATCAACCTCACGTGACTCGGGCACGTGATGTTACACTGTAGAGGTACTATGAGCAGGTATTGATTGAAGGATGAATGAACCAAAACATGTAACAACTAATTGACAGGTAACAAGGCATGAATAACTAGGCATGAATAACAAACAAGGACATGTGGCAAATCAAAGCATGTAACGAAATATAACATAGAATAAATAAAGATATAAAGGTAAATAGCCCAACCCGCATGCTTGAACCCATGGCAACACATATGCACTCGTCACCTCGCATATACGCCGTTCCTACACATAGGTTCACGTAGCAAATAGACCAAACAAGTCCTAATTCTCTCAAGGCAAAGTTAAACATGATACTTACCTCTTTCCGCAACCAAATCAATACTCAACCACGACGTTTTCTTTGGAACAAGCCTCCAAACCAACCGAATCTAGCAAAATATCGTTCAAACAATTCAAAATAAGCTTTAGAAACTACCCACGAGTGAAAACGATTCAATCTTTAGTTAAATTGAAAAAATCAACCCCGGGCTCGCTTGGTCAAAGCCCGAGATTCAGACCAAACCCGATTACCCATTCACCCCCGAGCCCGGTTATGTGATTTGTTTCGAAATCCGACCTCAATTCGAGATCTAAATCTCAATTTTAGAAAATCCCTTAATTCTACCCGAAACCCCTAATTTCTACCATGAAATTTCTTAGATTTGATGTTAACAATTCATGAAAAGTAATGGGAATTGATTGAAAACTAGTTAAGATTACTTAGTGTTCACAAATGCCATGTCCGCAAATGCGAGGCACTGGTCGCAAATACAAACAGTGCATTAGATACACAGATTTGCGAAGGACACCCCCTTAGCTTCGCAAATGCGAAGATCCAGCCCCCAGTCCATGCTCGCACATGCGATCACTGACCGCAAAAGTGAGGCTCGCAAATGCGAGCTAGACCTCGCAAATGCGAGATCTGCAACTGACTATCAGCAACTGAAATGCATCAGTTATTCCGAATCAATCCGCAACGCCTCCGAAACTCACCTGAGCCTCTCGGGTTCCAAACCAAACATGCACACAAGTATATTAACATCATACAAACTTGCTCGCTACCTCAAATCATCAAAATAACATCAAATAACAAGAATCGATCCTCAAAACTCAAGATTTCAACTTGAAAACTCAACTTTCACAATTTTTCACATAACACGCCGAAATTTGCTCGGTTCACCCCGGACCCCAACCAAACATGCGTACAAGCCCCAAAACATCATACGAACCTACCGGAATGTCAAAACACCGATCCGAGGTCGTTTACCCAAAATGTTGACCATGGTCAACTCTAGCCTCATTTTAAGTCAAAAATCACATTTTCATCAAAATTTTACGTAAAAGCTTTCCGGAAAACGACACGGATCACGCACGCAAATCGATAAACATCAAATAAAGCTATGGGGAGTCTCGAAACACAGAAATAACGGCTAGTACCCAAAACGACCTTATCGGGTTCACAGCTGTCCACTTGTATATCTTTCGGCACCTTACTCCCATCTCCCTTCACTTTGATTCTAGCCCCGTGTAAATGGTTTTTTAGTGTTGTCTCCTCTTCCGTTTCAATCCAACCACCACATTGATTACCTATTGCTTTGAAAACTTTCTGTGACCCAAGGTTAATAGGAAGTCCCAGAAGCCTAATCCAAACCCAATTACGCTCCACCTCTTCAGGCCAACAGCCAGTAGTAGGTGTCCACCATTCAAGGATCACTTTGGTCTTCTTCCAATACCATTCACCCTTAAGAACATGTTCAGCATCCTTCGTTGAAGTTCAAACAAGAACTTGTAATCGTTCATCTTGTACACATTCACACCAAAGGTAGATTTCCATGTGTCACAGGCCCATCTCCGGATGTCATTCAAAGTTGGAGTCTCCTTCATAGGAGTCAGAACTTTTTCAACTATGCACCTTCTTAGCACATCTTTGTCCGATAATTCTGAACCCCCAGGGATGATGACTTTGGAATTGTTGGATTTGATCGGAGAAGATTTCGTCCCTTCTGATGGCCATCTACTGGTTCTGATTACTTCGTTATAGGACGACTCTCGCTGTGGGTTTCTGACAATAGGGACATTCTTCTCTTCTTCTGGGACATTTATGAACCTTTGTATTTTTTGAGCTATGATTCCCCACCCTGCCTTAAATGTAACTTCTGGTGTAATAATGACATACCTGCGCTGCCCCTGTACAGCAATGAAACTGATGTACCTTCCGTGATCATTGTATTTAAGAGTGCTATAAAATTCTGCATAGTGACATATTCCACCTCCTTATTGCCCTGCCATGCTCCTTTGAGGCCACATTAAATACCTCTACGACCCACTTCATAACTTTGAGGCTTACATACAATTGCTTCCCTCATCAGGTTCCTGCTACGTTCAACCCATTCGAACCAAACTTCAGACCTAGAACAATTTTTTGTAATGTGAAAGGATTTAAAACCAGCATGATAGTAAATCCTGTCACTATCCATATTAACAGAATAACACGATTGGGGTTTAAACAATAATCACAGTAGGTGAGGGGGTGAATTCCGGTGGAGAATCACACCGGAAAAGGTTATTCGACAGTCCTAGAAAGTAGGAAAGGGAAGTGTCTCGGGAATGGTGCCTGGGAGCATTTTGCTCAAAGGTTCTTTACCTTAATGAAGGTCATTTCTTGTCTATTTTTATATTTCCATTTCAGACAATGGAATTTCCTTTGTGATTTGGCTAATTATTCCGGTATTTTCCTGGAATACTGCAAGCTTCAAATGACACGCTCATCATCTAATTGCTATTACTGTTTTTGCCTCAGAGGTGTCTTCCTCGGGATGGTTTGGAGGAGCACTTTGTCATACATATGGTAATATTCAACTTAATACTTGTTACCTAAGTTTTCTATTTAGGTTCCAGTATGATATGTTTCTTTTCAGTTTTCCTTTTCTTTATTTCCTTTTTTGTTGGATGTAGGTGGTTAAGAATATAATTCTGTCTTGTCTAACAGGATTTGTTAAGTACTTCGGCTACTGTGGAATGTAAAGAAAATAAAGTTAAATTAAGATATTTCAACATGACGTATTTCCTTTATATATCATATTAGCGTGTTTTGCATTTTGTATTTTCTTCTAAGGGAAATAGGTGGTTTCCTTGGCTAGTTTAAGTATTTTCTCTTGAATTTCAATAAAGACATATAAGGTCAGAGTTTTTGTTATTATGCGAACTAATCAAGTTGGCACAGTTTCCTCTTTATTTGTGCAAATCTTTCATTTTTATCTGTTAGGAATTTGACTTTGATGTGTTCATTGCAGGACGGTGTGAATATTTTGGCTGTTAATTATGGTTCCCCTGGTGCATGCCAATACCCTCGTCAATTGAAGCTTGTAAGTATTGATCCCTAAGTTTTAGACCCCTACTCACCAGCTAACCTCCCCGTCCTTTCTGCCCAACTTATATGAAGTATATCATGTATGTCTAATCAGTAGTTCTCGGATTTGAGCTTGAGAATTTTGATAGGGCAATAGAATGATACTACTCTGTTTGAAAGCTTTAAGCTGTTGGATCAGGAAATAACTTAAATGTAATTACCAATATCTTGGCAATCATTCAAAATTTGGGTGCTTTTCTCTGAAAGCATCTATTAGTATCTGAAGATCTTTTACCAAAAGATACCTTTTGGAAGATTACATGATGTATTTAGATTTCCTAAGGGAATTATAACCTCATTTTTCAAGGAACCTCTATATTTGCTGTACTTTTGATTTTTAGGTTTAGACCAATGACTGAGGCAAAATGATTTTTCACTCGCAACTTTTGTGATACTTTTTACAATTGAAGTGTTCTATTGCGAAAAAATAATCTATCTCATACAGAAGAGGTATACAATATAGATACCAGCCGGTGATTTTGACATCGCCACCAAGAATATTCTTTTCTTTATAACTGAGAAATCCCCAAGGGATAGTGGCGCACAGCTTGAAACTTGATGGATAATGGGCCTAGAATATCTTATATGCAGCTGCGTGCCAAGATATACCCAAAAAAACAGCAAAATCTATGGATAGTGGAAGCATTTTTCCCATCAGTAGCTCTTGTATTTCTCCTCCCAACTAGTCACATGATAGCTTGACAGATGATATCTCAAGCTCCGCTTCTTCCGATGGAGCTGGCTTTGGACCTTCAGCTCCAAAGTAGATTTTTGCACTGTTAGGCATAACCCAGTTTGTAGCGGAAAATTTCCAGTCTTGTCACCCTTGGAGCTGATAAGTGGGTGGTCGACTACCCATTTATCAGGAAAAAAAATATTATTCCAGTCTTGTCACATACTTGGAACTTATAAGTGGGTGGTCAACATCTGCTGTTTCTTTACCATAAGAATCTCCAAATGTGTATTCTTCTCTGCCTTATATTATTAGCCGTACGTATAGTGTTCCAAGCAGTTACATAAAAGTATCAACCTCCTGGGGAGCTCTACTTCGCAAGCTACTGAATGTGGAGAAGTATCTGGTTGGGTTTTTCAGCAAATTAGGATTTGACTTTATATTGTCTTGTCATATGTCCCTTCCATAGCCAAGAGGCGTTGTCCTCCCATTTTGTGTAAATTCAAGTCAGTCTGTAATTGCTTAGTTCTTCCTTTCTCTGTCTTGTAAAGCCTTTCTGAAGTGCAGGTCCCAAAACATTCATCCTCTTTCCTCATAGCAGCCTCTTCTGGTTCTGGAGATGCCAAAAGTGGCTAAATCAGATCTTCAGAGGCTTAATTCTCCACATCCAGAGTGAAAACTTTAACTTGTACTCAGCTGGAGAAGAAACAAGTTTTCAATTTCATTGAACTTCAAAATCCAAATGTGAGTTCTGTAATGTCCAGGTGCAATGAGACTTCTTTTTTCTGATAACCGAGAAATTCGCTAGGGCCAGCTGGTGCACGGTTCAAAACATGGTAGATAATGGGCCCGCCCCTCTACCCTTCTCTGCTCTAATATCTGGCTTTTGCTTGCGGCGCGATTCGACCTTGTGATGTGCCCCTTATTCATATATCACGTGCTACGCTCTTACCACTAGACCCAGGGCGATTCGATGAAACTTAAATTCTTGACTATTACCTAATACATAGATCATTGAATTCGTGTAATGGGGATGGATTAGCATTCACTACATAACCTAGACTCAGATGGTAAAGGCAGGTCTTTTGGTCATACATCAATATACGTGCAGAAATCTTGCTTAGACAGAGTAATTCTTTCTCAAGTTAGAGAAAACTTGACAGGCGTATTATAGTTTAATGACTAAGAAAAGGTTATTTGGGCATCTGAAAAAAAGAAAAGATTATTTGAGTCCACACTTCTGTTAATATGAGTTTGGTTTGAAAGACAAATTATTACTAAAAGCTAAAACATTAGAGAAATAATCTGGATTGCTATTCGGAACTATAGAACAAAATTCATGATATGCTGTGGAATATTCTAGTTGTGGAACTCTGTCTGGACCAAGTTCTTACTATTGAAATACGTAAACTGGAACAGCTAAGTTGATTCAGTCTGTACTACTAATCTTAAGAATTATCTAAAATCTGGTAAGGAATAATACTGCTATTTCGGTCTCTGAAAAATCTGCAACAACCCAAAGACCTTTTATACTCAATTTGAAGTTCAAAAAAAGAAAGTCTTGATTTCTCACCTGATATATTTCAGTCAAAGAATCAAGATAGTAACTAACCGACAATTCACATCAGGCTATTGAGAATTTTATAACCATCAAGTACTGATAAGTGGCAAAATGAGAATTACTTTATGCAATGTGATTTAGTGTAAGGTTGATACAGGTTATGGTTTCCTACAATTAGCTTTAGGTTCTTGAGAGACTCACTATTAGATTTGTTTCCAGGATGGATCAATTAGTACTGCTGGTGATGCTTTTGAATCATAGTGTATGAGATATTCATGTTCTCTATGTCAGTTACATTTTTCTATTTATAAAAATCTGGGGACTATTAGCAATGTCATGCATTAGGCAATATTTTTTTCGTGAGGAAGTAAACCGTTTCCAAATCATTTCTGCTGGTTCCGCTGATGGATTCACATGCTACCTTTTCTTTTCTTTGTATATTATTCTCTTTCTAGCTTATTAATGGGACTTGACATTAGCTAGTTTAGTAAGTGAAATGTAATAGCAAATTTTCATGGTATTGGAGAAGGAAAAGGATTTCATGTAAATAAGATGCTAATCCTATGACTGATGCTAAGTTTTGTGCTTCTATTTCAGCCTGCAAAATGGTCCTTTAACTCTCACACAGTCCTAAAACCTACTGAACAGGCACCCAGGCAAGTCACTGTAATTTTTTATTTTCCTTGTTCCTGACATTGTATTCTGCTTTTGCATAAAGCAAGTGACAGGTGGTAACTAATCAACTTGGGTAAAAAGATCATATCATGACACTATGCTTTGTTATCAGGGAGTTTATATAAGCTAATAATCTCCTTGAGAGAAGCTTCAAGTACCTGGCTGTGTGCCAAAGGATAATTTGATGTGGCTTTTTAAATTGTAAATATGGCTCCAGCACTGCCTTTGTTTTGAAATTGATTCATTTGACTATTCAAAAGCAAAATGTGTCAAACTAGTCAGGAGGGGTGGAGATTAGGGGAATCTTCTCATGCTCCTTCTGAGAAACTTAAAGAAATGGCTAGGGAACAGTCTGTCAGATGACAATGTCCCTACTTTTAGTACGAGCATTACAGATATTTTTGTTTTTGAGCTTCTGTAGAGCAGAAAAGGAAGATCAAGTGAAGCCGAAGAAATTTGTGCATGTTTCCATGAACTTATGTTGCTTATTTCCATGATACTAAAAAAAGTTGTTGGAACAGAACACCTATATTTTCAGAAGCTGTTGTTGGGGAGAATGGAGAGGGTGAAGAAATTCAGCCTCCAGAGAGATCTTTCTGGGCTAAATATGTGAGTTTGAATCAGTTACTTGTTTAGTTTCTTGTAAACCTAATAATTGCACACCCTCATTCTCATATTACAATTTTTTTATATGATCTTTATTTCAGTGGATGTATTTGATCCCTCTCGGACTCATTGTTATGAATGCTATGACACAAGCGATGAACATGGCCGAAGAACAGACTAGCGGACAAGCAGGGGCCCAAGGACAACAGGTTATTGGAGCTCAACGTGCACAAAGTACTGTGGTACGAAGAAGATGATAGGTGAGTAAGTTGAAGTTAGTTTGAGTACATTTGTGATTTATCTTCATTACCTATTTATACATCCATGGTATAAATTGTATTAGCCCTTCTTAGGTGTCTACAAATAATGTATTTGTGGTTCCGAGTATATTAAGTTACAGCAAATATCATGAAGTACTTTTTAATTTTATTTTCGATTGTTTGAGATTTCTTGTAGTGTCTTTTGTTAATGTAGTGATTAGCTGTCTCAATAAGTTTAGAGTTCCCAAAACAGAATTTTAATTTGAAATGGACACACGTTATGCAGAAAGAAATATGTGATGGCCTATCTGAAATGTTAACCAACTTTTATGGTTGAAATGTGCACTTTCGCATTCCACTTGTACAAGGCAGCACCATATACCTTAATTGTGTTTGATGCTTCCATTTCTCTTTCTTCGATCTCGCTGGATTAGTATAGCATATACCTTTATAGGTCGCTTCTACTGATATAGTATCTGTTTTGGGGGTTATATTTTATGGAAATTTGTGTGGTCATCACTTTTTCCGTTGTTTTTTGGATCTTTTTGTTTTCCGTTACAAGGAAAGGGTTTTTTGATGAAGACCCTTACGAGAAAAGGGTTGATGTTTGCTGTCCACAAATGGTCTTCTCTGAGAAATGTAGGACAGAGTGGAGCGTTGTTGGTTGCCTTACTCTAGCATAAACCAAGTTTAAATTCAAAGATGACTTTTTTTCTCTGCAGATGAATATGATCTGCCACTAATGACTCTCCACCCGTTCAAAAACCCCTTTGTCTCCTCTTCTTTATCACCCACCTAAGGTAAGAGGAGAAATCTTCTCAAACTTCCTTTGATTTATCTTCCTGTAGGATGTAAAGCTGAGCTTTTGCATTCCACAAGTGGTGCTTTGTTGGAAACAAAGAGGAGTGGAGTGTCTTGTTGATTCCTCCCATTCTAGCATAAAACCAGATGCATATGATCTGCCACTCAGGATTCTCCACCCGGCCAAAATACCTTTAATCTTTTCTTACACATTAGGTGCATAAGAAGAGAAATTTTCTTAAATTCATTTATCGTACGCTGTATCCAGAAGTTCTTGGTAGGAGTTGATCATTTAGATTCTACAATTGGTGCTTTTATTAGAAATAAAGAGGGGATGGAGTATGGTTGGTTACTGCTGTTCTAGCATTCTTCTTTTCCTCTTTTTGGATAAATATTCCTGCGCCTCTGGCATAAACCATGTTGAGCTGAGGGTCTATCGGAAACAACCTTTCTACTCCATCGGAGTAGGGGTAAGGTATGCGTCACTACCCTCCCCAGACCCCCCACCTGTGGGATTTTACTGGGTTGTTGTTGTTGTTGTTTTTGTTGTTGTCTCTGGAGATGCATGTGATTGCTACCAAATGCACCTGTCAAAGCCCTTTTGTCTTTTTTTACACATCACCCAAATAAAAAGAGAAATCTTCTCAAACCTTCCTTTGTTGCACACCCAATCCAAGACCTCTTGGCAGTGTTGGAATGTTGCATTCCACGTGTGAAAATGCACGGGAAAAAAATCTATTATTTATATTCTATTCAATTATGATACAACGAGCCCTATTTATATAATACATATCCTACTCCTATTCTATGTGGGACTAGGACTAATTAACGTTATTTACATAACTATCTAACACTCCCCCTTAAGCCGGTGCATACAAATCATATGTACCGAGTTTGTTACATATGCAACTTTACGAGGACCAGTGAGGGACTTGGTGAAAATATGTGCAAGCTGATCATTCAATTTCACAAACTTTGTAGTAATATCTCCTGAGAGTATCTTTTCTCTAACGAAGTGACAACCAATCTCAATGTGTTTAGTTCTCTCATGGAACACCGGATTTGATGTAAAAGGCAGCTTGATTATCACACACAAGTTCCATCTTACTGATCTCACCAAATTTCAACTCCTTGAGCAACTGTTTGATCCAAACTAGCTCACATGTAGCCATAGCCATTGCTCGATACTCTGCTTCTGCATTAGACCGAGCAACCACATTCTGTTTCTTGCTTTTTCAAGATACCAAATTACCTCCTACTAAAACACAATATCCAGACATAGAACGTCTATCAGAAGGTGATCCTGCCCAATCAGCATCTGAGTATCCAACGATCTGCCAATGGCCTCGATCCTCAAACAATAATCCTTTGCCCGGAGCGGATTTTATATACCGAAGAATGCGGGCAACTGCATCCCAAAGATACGAGGTAGAAGAGAGAACAAAAGTGAGTGGGGAAACAAGACAGAGAATGGAACTTGATTCTGGATAGCCGAGCATGACATATGATTAATAAGATAACAAGATGTGAGAACATCCCCCAAAAATGCAATGGAAGATGAGATTGTACGAGTAGGGTACGAGCAGTTTTAATGAGATGTCTATTATTTCTTTCGGCTACCCTATTTTGTTGAGATGAGTATGGACAAAATGTTTGATGAATGATTCCATGAGAGTTCATAAGCTGCTGAAATGGGGAAGACAAATACTTTAGGGCATTATCGCTACGAAATGTGTGGATAGAAACCGCAAATTAATTATGAATTTCAGCGCAGAAGGTCTGAAAAATAGAAAACAACTCGGATCGATTTTTCATCAAAAATATCCAGGTGCACCGGGAATAATCATCAATGAAACTGACAAAGTAGCAGAATCCCAATGTAGAACTCACCCGACTAGGACCCCAAACATTTGAATGGACTAAAGGTGACTCTACTCGATTGTCAAGACGCCGAGGGAAACGGGAGCAAGTATGCTTACTGAGCTGACATGACTCACTCTAGAGTGGACAAGTGAGATAATCCAGGTACCATTTTCTGAAGTTTTGACAAACTGGGATGTCCCAACCGTTTATGTAATTAATATGGTGAATCTGTAACAGGACAAGTTGTTGAAGAAAGACAAGATGTGAGTTCATGTGATTTAGCAAGGATAAGGTAATAAAGTCCATTTGATTCATGCCCGGTACCGCCGAGGGAAACGGGAGCAAGTATGCTTACTGAGCTGACATGACTCACTCTAGAGTGGACAAGTGAGATAATCCAGGTACCATTTTCTGAAGTTTTGATAAACTGGGATGTCCCAACCGTTTATGTAATTAATATTGTGAATCTGTAACATGACAAGTTGTTGAAGAAAGACAAGATGTGAGTTCATGTGATTTAGCAAGGATAAGGTAATAAAGTCCATTTGATTCATGCCCGGTACCAATGATCCGCCCCGTGCTGCGTTCCTGTATAAAAATAAGGTCATCACAAAATAAAACAGAGCATTTAAGTGATTTGGCTAAGGGACTAACGACTATGAGATTAAAAGGACTACAGAGAACATAAAGAACTGAATCTAAAGGTAAGGAAGGAAGTAGACTTGCTTGACCTATACCAGTTGTTATGGTTTTAGACCCGTTGGCCGTTGTGACTATTGGAAGAGATTGAGAATATGACATAGTAGTGAAAAGAGATTTGTTACAAGAAATGTGATCAGATGCACTTGAATCAATGACCCAAGAATCTGATGATGAAGATTGGTGGGAGACACAAGTCACGCTATTACCTGTTTGAACAACTAAAGCTATCTCCGAAGATGTCTGTTTTGTACTGAAGGGAACTCGATATAATCCGGTAGAGAAACCATCCAACTTTTCATAGTATTGGATCCCATTTCGCTACAACCAATTTCTCAAATTCTTGACTAAAACTTGTATGATTAACCGTAGAATGCCAAATCAGAACAAGTTAAGCTAAAGACTTCCCCTTTTGTTTTGTTTTCCTTGGTTAGACGGAGTTGGAAAGGAAAGGGCGACCTCTGGAAACCAAGTTCTTCACTTGAAATAGTGAAAAATGGAAGAAATATCTGAGAAAACACTGTTCACAACATGTGAAAGCACTGTTCACGCAGGAATCACTGTTCACGCCGGAAAAGTGCAATGTTCACGCTGGAAAAAATAAAAGTTGTCGGAATTTGGTTTAAATTGTATGGGTAGAAGCTTAGCGTCAACATTCGGATCCATAGGAGTGTCAACAAGTCTGCAGCGCATCATTCCAGTCTCAAGAATGTCTAAGGCATACTTCCGCTGTGAAATAACAATACCTGAGCTAGAGCGACCTTAATACCTAGAAAATACTTCAATCTACCCAGATCATTAGGCTGGAAGTGCTGAAAGAGATGCTGCTTCAGATTAGTAATACCATCCTGATCATTGCCAGCAATAACAATTTCATCAACATAAACCACCAGATAAATACATAGATGAGGAGTAGAATGCCGATAAAACACAGAGTGATCAGCTTCACTACGAGTCATGCCGAACTTCTGAATAACTGTGCTGGACTTACCAAACCAAGCTCGAGGGGATAGTGACATGCGCAATCAGCATACAAAACCACTAGACTCCCCCTGAGCAACAAAACATCAGGTGGTTGCTCCATATAAACTTCTTCCTCAAGATCACCGTGGAGAAAAGCATTCTTAATGTCTAACTGATAAAGAGGCCAATGACGTACAACATGCATGGACAAAAAGAGGCGAACATATGCTACTTTAGCCACGGGAGAGAAAGTGTCACTATAATCAAGCCCAAAAATCTGAGTGTATCCTTTTGTAACAAGACGAGCCTTAAGCCGATCAACCTGGCCATCCGGGCCGGCTTTGATTGCATAAACCCAACGACAACCAACAGTAGACTTACCTGAAGGAAGAGGAACAAGCTCCTAAGTGCCACTCGCATGTAAAGCAACATCTCTTCAATCAATAGCCTGCCGCCATCCTAGATGAGATAGTGCCTCACCATGGACAAAGATGATATAAAAGCATAATGAGGTGATGACAGGCGATGATAATTTAAACCGACATAATGGGGATTAGGATTAAGTGTGAATCATACACCTTTGTGGAGTGCAATTGGTTGACTAAGATGAGACAAGTCCGCAGTAGGTGCAGAATCTGATGCAGGAGGTGAATCACCTGAGCCTGATGCTGGACGTGGACGATGATGATAAGTCAAGAGTGGTGGTCTTGCTGCTGAGGATGTAGGAGGAGCAACTATAGACTCCTCAAAAGTATGTATAGGTAGTTGTAGTTGTGGTGGTGCTGTGGGTGTGGATTCCTCACAAGTAGGTACATGTAAGACTTCAGATATATTAAGATGATCAGAAGAAGCAAAGTAAGGTTGAGACTCAAAAATGTGACATATACCTATGAAGATCAGGTGAGTAGCAGCGATACCCCTTTTGAACCCGAGAATAACCAAGGAAAACACACTTAAGAGCACGAGGAGCTAACTTATCTTTTCCAGCAGCTAAGTTGTGAACAAAACATGTACTCCCAAAAATACGAGGAGAAAGAATGTATAAGGGTGACTGAGGGAACAATGCTGAATGTGGAATCTGATTCTGGATAGCAGATGAAGGTATTCGATTAATCAAGTAACAAGCTGTAAGAGCTGTATCGCCCAAAAAACGCAGCGAAACATGGGACTGAATGAAAAGTGTGCGAGCAGTTTCAATGAGATGCCTATTCTTTCTCTCTGCTACCCCATTTTGCTGAGGGGTATACGAACAAGATGTTTGATGGATAATTCCTTGAGGTCATAAACTGCTGAAACTGAGAGGATAAGTATTCTAGAGCATTATCACTACGAAAAATGCGAATAGAAACACCAAATTGATTTTTAATTTCAGCACAAAAATTCTAAAAGATGGGAAACAACTCGGAACGATCTTTCATTAGGAAAATCCAAGTACATCTTGAGTAATCATCAATGAAACTAACAAAATAACGAAATCCTAAGATTGAACTAACTCTACTAGGACGCCATATATGAGAATGAACTAAAGAAAAAACAGACTCTGAACGACTCTCAGCACTACGCGGAAAGGTGGCTCGGGTATGTTTCCCAAGTTTACACGATTCACAATCTAATGTAGATAAACTAGACAAACTAGGCACCATCTTTTGAAGCTTGGATAAACTCGGATGTCCTAAACGTCTGTGAATTAGGTCCGGAGGATCTGTAACTGGACATGCTGTGGAAGGATTGAGTGAGTTAAAGTAGTAAAGTCCTTGTGATTCAAGCCCTCTGCCAATTGTCTACCCCCTACTGAGGTCCTGCATAATAAAAGAATCATCAATAAAATATATACCACAATGGTGGGCATGAGCCAAACGACTAACAGATGCAAGACTAAAAGGACAACCAGGGACATAAAGAACGGAATCTAGAGTGACAAAAGATGAGGGATTAGCTTGTCCAACTCCTTTTGCTTTAGTTTGGAACCCATTGGCTGAAGTAAGAGTAGGAAGAGACTACGAATACACAATGTTCGACAAAAGTGATTTATTACCAGATATGATCAGAAGCTCCTGAGTCCATGACCCACGGTCCAAGAGTACTAGACTGGAAATACAAGCAAAAGAATTACCAGCAACATGAGTATCGATCTGAGCAACCGAGGCTACTTGTGGAGATGTCTGCTTACTTGCTCGATACTGAAGGAACGCATTATATTCCCCTTCAGATAAAGAAAATCCTTGATTACCTGTAGTCTCGGTTTGAGCAACATGAGCGTTTCTAGGTGGCCGACCATGTAAAGAATAGGATACTTCACGAGCGTCCAAGTTTATTACAATAAGAATACTTGGGTCGAGATCCCCCAAAACGACCTTCTCCTCGTCGATTCTCCATAGCCTGAGATGTTCGATTTTCCATTGTCTGAGATGCGAGAATAGAGGAGTCAACAGTTGGTGGTGAGACCACTGTGTGACTGGATGGCGCAGCAAGACGAAGCAATCGAGAGAATAATTCATCAACTGTAGGAACCGAAGGCCTAGCCAAAATTTGGTCTCTCACTGAGTCAAGGTCATTAGGCAGTCCAGCAAGTGTAAGAACTAGAAACATCTTCTAATGTTGCTGTTGTTGTTGTTCAACACTAGTAGTGACCAACATCAACTTCTCAAATTCCTCCAAAACTGCTTGCACTTCTCCCAAGTAAGTAGACATATCCAATTCTTGTTTCTTTAAGTTTGTCATCCGAGATATCACATCATACAAACGAGATATGTCATTAGTGTATAAAGTACGAGCCTTCTCCCAAATTGAATAACTTGTCTGGAATGGACGAAACAAAGGCATTAACTAGGAATCAATCGATCGCCACAACAAACTACATAATTAAGCATCAATTTTCTGTAGAGTGCTTTGGCCTTTTCATCTCCATCACTAGTCTTCTTGGGTAGGTGATCTTGAACACCTTGACCCTTGCACCACAACTCAGAAGAAGCCCAGGCTAAGTAGTTTGAACTTCCCATTAAGGGTTCCGAAGTAATCATCAAACTTGAATTTCCTGAACCCGTATTTTTAGAATCAAAAATATCAAGCCCCAAAGAAATTGTTGGACCAAATAGCACAGATAATCAAGAACACTAAAAAGCTCACAGGAACAGTGAAGAAAAAAACACTGTATCTCACCTGAATCTGAACAATCGCCGGAAATCTCACCGGAAAATAAAAAAATCGTCGGAATTTGATGTAACTTGGATGGATAGGCTCGTAATAGCCTCGCGAGCAAGCTGTTCAAAAGAACTTTCGTCAGAAACTGACCTGAAAGCAGCTCGCGCCGACGCGTGAGGAGATTTGCCGGAATTTTTTTCCCTTTGGTTGGCGCGTGTGGGCGCGTGTTGGGGTATTTTCCGGCGGAGTTTTCTGGGGTTTGGTCGCCGGAGGGTGTAAGACCCTGTGGTGGTGTTGGTTTTAGCACAACACTGAGGGAAATGTAGGTGACAGAATAATAGCCCTAGAAGTCGCCGGAAATTGACACACGACGACTGTCCGGCGGAGTTTTCTTTCTCGGATGTTTCTCACCAACGCTTTGATACCATGTGAGAAGTATAGCACGAAAACTTTTTATATTAATTATCTAAAGTGTTGTACAATGCCCTATTTATATACAGTGATTACATAATAATATGTATCTACTTCCCGATGTGGGACACTCTACATGATTAACTACTCAACATTTATATTCTATTTAATTATGATACAATGAGCCCTATTTTTACAATACATATCTTGCTCCTATTCTATGTGGGACTAGGACTAATTAACGTTATTTACATAACTATCTAACACCACGATATGTGCTTTATCAGAAACAAACAGATGGAAGTCTCCCCACTCTAGCTTAAAAATATTTTCTCGAGGTGTCTGCCGCCGGTTCATCCTACCCGTTCCATTTATATCTTATCTTAAACATCATCCACTTAAGATAAAAGGGCAGCCCGATGCATAAGGCATCCCGCGTTCACGCTGGGTCTTGTGAAGGGCCGGCACCTTAATGGGTGTGATGTAGACAACCTAACCTAATGCAAGCACCCTCCACTTACGATATAGAGGACAAATCTTTTCAAACCTACCTTCATTCCACACCTATGACCTCTTGGAGGAGAGTGGGTTTAGGATTGATTCCACATAATTAAGAAGTTGATGACTACTATGTTTCCGTTTTCTCTTCTAGGTTCTGCCAAAATTTTGCATAGCAAATGAAACGAAGTAGATAAATTTTAATGCCTTCTGCTCTTTATTTTGTTTTAAATGTTTTTATCTTATAGGTAGATCTCAAATTGCATATAGCGAAGTTGTCTCAAAAGACCTACGATCGCTTGGAAATTTGGAAACATTGTGGATTTCGCCAAGGACAGAACAAAATGGAAACCAAGGATCCATTTAGACAATACCAACTAATTAGGATTAAGACTTGGTTTCTATGTTGGTTAGGATTTCATTTATTCTGTTTTAAGACTGCAATGCCAGTGTGGGGTATGTGTGAGATTTAGAGAATTTCTAATAAGGACCCTTGATTTGCCTTAAAGTCGAATTATCTAGTATTTGAATGAACTGGACATAAAAAGAGTGCAATGGATACATATAATTTATGTAGCCAACCTTTACTATTGTTTTTGATTGATAAATAATAAAGACTCATCACACCGATCACAAAATAACAATAAAGAAAGACTATAGTCGTGCATTGAATTTCAGATATCTAGTAGAACTTTTCTTTTGTGTACATCCTGGCCAATAAAAATTTTCTGCACTCTGAGACTTATAATTACTGGAGCTGGCTCTTTTGTGAGAGTTAAAGAGAATAAATGCTTTGCGCATTACGAAGCCGGCGTAACTCATTGGCTTTTTGGCTGGACCAAAAATTAAATTTTATACGTTATATATGGCTGGTGGAGTGTTACATTTTCTGTGGAACAACTTTTTTGGCAATTGACTCCTATTACAGAGACCGTCGTACTCCCTCCGTCCCATTTTATGCAATACACTTTGACTGGGTGTGGAGTTTAAGAAAAAAGGAAAGTTTTTTGAAACTTGTGGTCTACAAACAAGCCATAGATATTTCTATGGTGATAAATCATCTCATTATGGGTAAATTGGAAAGTTTAAAGTTAAATTATTTCTCCATATAGAAACGTATCCGTTCTTTTCGTGACAGACTAAAAAGGAAAGTGCATCACATAAATTTAGACAAACGGCGTTTTACATACTCCAGCTTTTTGAGGGTTTGATAATTTAAAGCATTTTTGGGCTCTCCCTTCTATTTCTTTGTCCTTCCTCCTCTTGAGTGCTTGTAGGAGTTGGCAAGAGTGCATGTGATACTAGTTTTCTGGATTTTAGCTCCATCGCAGATTACTACTGATAGGATCTGTTTTCTGCAAGGTTCCTAGTGGAATTCTATACTTCCGTAAGGATCCAGTTGTAATTTTCAGCACAATCTTACTGCTGCTTTTGCTTTTATTTACTTATCAATAAAAAAATATCTTTGCAATCGGCAAGTTCAAACTTCTATCGGAAAACAACTAGTTGTTTGATTCTTTGTGCTTTGATGCCAGCAACTTGCAGATCCCCTGGATTTTCGATCTTCAAGATGGTAATACTGCGGAATCAGGCCCGTTGGTTCTGATTGAAATATCCATTGATATGCTTTTGTGGGGTGAACAATTAACCTCTGCAATGATTTGAGGGGAGTAAGGGCATTTTGAGTCATCAGTTATTTTTGATTGACATGATTGAGTGGTTAGTATACATTTTCTTCCTCTCTTATGGAAGATATTTGTAGGTTTTGATCGTTACATTTGTACCCATCTTTGAGTGTCGCTGAAGGATACTTTCCTAAAATGATGGCAGATGTAAAACATAGGTCTATATCCTTGATTTCAATAGTTTGTACTATTTATTTTAAAGTTTTCCACTTGAACATTCTCTCTTTTCATGCTTTTATTTATTGTCTTTGTGATTTCTAAGTTCCTGCCAAGCTTACCTCATTTCTTTATTCTTTCTCTTTTGATGTTACGAGAATTGACAAAAGAAAAATACCATCATTTTGGGGAGGTCTCAATTCAGTATAACATCATTTTGGGAGAGGTCTTAGCAAATTTGTTTTTGCCTATTTTAATATGAAAATTTTGAAAATCAGAATCATCCCCTGAATTGTTTATGATTTTGTGGCTGGGAATTTGTTTTTTGAAAAAATGACACTGTATACCTACTCTTAAAATAATAGCTGAAAAATGTATATTTATTGTATATACATTCTATATGTTATATACAAAAATTATATAAATTATACATTTTTTCGGTTACCGAATGTAAATAGTTTTCGACGCGAGCTAAAAGTGAAAAAACCCTTTTTTTTGGGGGCAAGATTCATGTTTACGTTTTAAAAAGCAGCACGTTTTTTCTTAACTTTGCCGGTGAGAATTTTACGACAATAAGATCCCCACACCTTATAAATGTTATACCATTAAGATGGTTTAACCCGACAAAACCCAGTTGAAAACTGACTCAAAGTTAAACTTTAATGAATTTTTTTCTAGTCTAGCTCTTATTTTTTTTGGGGTTAAAATGTCAACTTTGCGGTGAGAGCCTCAGAGGTTAGGCTAGACCTCAACCTTTGTTGACATCTAAAAGTTGAATACATACGAGATAGGGACAACGAATATGTCCACTTCTTGGGCAAAAGTTTGAGAGGGTCATATCTTTATATACTGGAATGCCCTAGGATATGTATGAAAGGCTATTGGACAAAACGGAGGTTTCAAAGTATATCCTATAAGCAAAAAGTATACATCAAATTGTTTCCTTCTGGTTTTTATTCTGAAAGTTGTAATTTGATCTCTATCTATCATTGTTGAAACTTTCACCTCTCTTGGTAAGACATTAGCATCCATGAAGACATTAAAGGTTTTGGTATGTAGGTCCCAGTTGGCCAGCATATCAGCATTACCATTTGCTTCTCTACTGCAATGGCTGAAAGTAGTGTTGCCTTGATTCTTAACCATTTGCTTAATTTGCCGGGGGGTGGGGGGGATCAAAATAACTGTTGATCTCATTTATCTAGATTTAAGAGTCAGATTCCAACTTGAATAGTCTTGTAGCCTTTTCCCATACACCATGTTATTCCAAATATCGAGGGTCATATCTTTATATACTGGAATGCCCTAGGATATGTATGAAAGATTATTGGACAAAACGGAGGTTTCAAAGTATATCCTATAAGCAAAAAGTATACATCAAATGGTTTCCTTCTGGTTCTTATTCTGAAAGTGGTAATTTGTTCTAATAACTATTTCACATGGATGATGTTGAGTCTGCTTTTGATTTTGTCCACCAGTGTACAAAGATAATTTCACTCATTAGTGATAGAAAGCTTAGTGAAAAGTATACTTACCTGGGTGAGCATAGTTGTTTCGATTTGGTATTTGAGCCTTGCAATAGATATCTCTTTACCTTCCAAAGTGATTGCTTGCTCCTTAGGTTCCACCAGGCTTTAGCTGCAAAAGCATTTGAAATGTCCTGAATGGATCTAAAAACTGCATCTCCTTCATCTTCTTCATAGCACAGAGAAGTCCAAGAGAACTAATGGATCTTGTTCTTCTCCTAATTGTTCCCCCCAAAAAAGTTACTAATATTGTTTCTCTATGTGTTGAAGGACAAATTTGGGAGGGTTACAACAGTAGATAGAATGTGCATGGGAATGGAATGTAGAACTGCCTTAATAATGATAACTTTCCTACCCTGCACTTTCCTACCTATTTTAACTTTAATATCACTAAAGTAGATTACTTTTTTCCTTCCTAGGTATATGGGAGCTCCCAGATATGTGAAGAGGAGGGAACTATTAGCAAACCTTGTCAGATCCTTGACTTGATTGATCCTTAGTGTCTGAGTTTGGATGCATGTAGAATTGTGATTTCTTATAGTTGATCATCTGGTCGGAAATATCAGAATAGTCATCTAGGCATTTTTTAATGATCTGTATAGAAGTCTGATCAGTTGAACAAAAAGGAATTGTGTCATCTCCATTTGTAAGATGAGTGATGCAAGCACCCTTTTTTTCATTCTATATGGTATGAAATCATGGCATTGAGCCGTCCCATTCAGCATCTTAGAAAGTATTTTAGAAGCTAGGACAAATAAAGGTGAGAAATGGGATCTCCTTGGATTTGAAGAAAACTTTCCTTATCCCATTGATAGCAATGGAGTACCATATGTTAGAAATAACAATGAATATCATATTTATCCAAATTTTATTGAATCCCATTATCCTCAGCATTTGACACAGGAAAGCCCATGAAACCCTATCGTAAGCTTAGGCATATACAATTTGATATTCACATTGTCTCCCTTGTTGTCTCTATTCATATTGCGTGCAAGCTCGTGTCATCGTGATATTGTCTGTGATTGCCATCCACAGATTGATTAGGGGATATCAATCTTGGTAAGGGTTCAGGTAAGCTGTTGTTCATAAGCTTGGAGATGATTTTGGATATCACATTGGCTAAACTATGTCACATTCCAACCTTGGGGAGCGAGACAAAGCGCTTAATACTAAGACATGGTTGAACAAGCCAACATTCCCTTAACTTCCCATCCATATAACCCATGCATAATTTAATATGCACATCCATTCTTTGAAAATATCTGCCTCCTATTAGTTTGAAAATATTAAATAATAAAGTAATTGTTATACATGACATGAGACTTCAGTAGAAATTAATAAATATATAATTTAACTCACAAATATCTATGGAGCTCTATGACAAGCGTGCAAAGAAAATAAATGAAATAGTAGTGATAAGGCTCCGTCTATACCAAAAAAGAGAATACCATAGACTGAAATATCAAAGATAGCACCGAAAATGAAGGAGACTGTCACGACCCAAAATCCCACCAACGGCCGTGATGACACCTAACCCTTAAGACTAGTAGGTAAACCAACATATAACATAAATAAAAAATAATCTAAACGAGATATAACATAACTGAAATAGTATAAATAGTGGAATAAATCTCCAACAACCGATAATATGTAGATACTGCATCATCAAATCCCTCAAGATCTGGTAGTACGGAGTCATGAGCTCTAATATAGAGTACGACGAAATCTCTCCATAATATAATACTGTCTATAATATAGAAAACAATATGAAAGATAGGGGACTCTAAGGGTCTGCGACGATCATGTAGCACTACCTTGAATCATCTATGTCAGCTACAAGACTCACTCGTGAAGTCCGCTACTGCCAACGCACAGATTTGTACAAAATATGGAGAAGTTTAGTATGAGTACGTGACAACATGTACTTAGTAAGTATCAAGACTAACCTCGATGAAGTAGTGACGCGGTTCAAGTCATGTGATACTCATTAATCAAATAAAACCTGTGCAGTTTATAATAATTCGCAACGAGAATTTAACAAAAGATGCAATATCATCAAATATCATATCAAGAGATATCAACTAAACATGGATAATTAAATCTTGACGAATAAGTCGTCAACATATAATAGAGGCATCACGTAACATGTTAGAATTCAACCCAGAAACATATAAAATGCATAACAAGGCATAAAAGATTCACTTGCATGGTCAAAACTTCCACCTTTATGCTCAAACACCATCAGATTTTATATCAGAATCAACCAACATCTATCAATTTACCACAATCCGCGTGTATGCCATCAAGAGAGAAACATAAGACGACGACCCTAGGGGATGTATTCAAATCCACACGTTGTACAGTATAATACTCGTGCAAAACAGTGACAATATCATCATAACAACACGACAAAGACTTCGCGCCACAACAAACGATAGAAACCTCGTTCCACTTCCAAATAAATTCGCTCAATATGTCCAATTGTGCCATAATTATAACATTCCGAAATAAAATTTCATAATCAAAGAGGCATGCTCACAAGTAATCAATAAGGTGCACAAGGACAATATATAAGGTGCGGATGTATGCTCAAGATGTGAAGCATGACAACGACTAAATCAAGTATAGCAACAATACACAAATAGCCCATCTTGGCCAATTACGAAATAGTAATCCTAAACATGGATACTAGCACGAAAGGAATAGCTTAAGTAGTCATATAATTAATTAAAACATGAATATAAAAGGCATACAATCCAAACAAGGCATAATAGAAACATAACCGGTCATGAATCATACATTGCACCCGCATATACGCTCGTTACCTTGCATATACGTCGCTTTTCACATAATCAAATTAGACAAATAAGATCAAATCCTAAGGGTTATTCCCTCACAACAAGATTAGGCAAGACACTTACTTTAATAAGCCAAATCAACTTTCCAAAATCGCCTTTTCTCTAGAAATTACCTCCAATCGGCTCGAATATAGCCAAATATTACTTAATAATGTTAAACAATATCGTAGGAATCAATTCCAAGTAATTAAGGTTCAATCTTTAATCAATTCCCAAAAAGTTTTCAACAAAGTCAATCACGGGTGACATGGCCAAAATTCGAGTTTAGGGGTAGATCCCGTTTACCCATAACCCCAGGAGTTCAAATATGCGTTTAGTTTTCAAATTCAAGTCCAAATTATAGCTCAAAATCTCAATTTTTACTCTCTTAAGTTGTAGGCAAAAGCATCAAATTTCTTCATAAAATTTCATGTTCTAGATATTAACAATCTATGTAGATTCTTGAAATAATACCATAAATGACCACTTACATAACATAAAACATAGTACATGAAAGAAAAAAGGCTTCTAATAGTCTTTTATATATTATCATCATTTTCTACAAATAAGTGAGGATATCTTCTCTTTGTATCTTCTTCCGCCTCCCAAGTCGCTTCTTCAACATGTTGGTTTCGCCATAGCACTTTAACGGAGGCGACCTCTCTTGTTATCAATTTTCGGACTTTCCTATTAAGTATGGCAACAAGAACTTCTTCAGAAGTGAAGCCTTCATTAATCTTGATACTCTCCGTGGGATAATGAGTGACGGGTCCCCTGTTACTTGCTTCAACATGAACACATGAAATACGAGATGTACGAAAGATAATTATAGAGGCAATTCAAGCTCATAGGCTACTTGGCTTATTATTTTCAAGATTCTATAAGGCCCAATGTACCTTGGACTAAATTTCCCTATCCTCCCAAACCACATAACGCCTTTCATGAGAGAAACTATCATGACTCAAAATCCCACCAAAGGTCGTGATTGCGCCTAACATGCTTGCTAGGTAAGCCAACACTCAATAATAGTAACAGAAACCCAATTATTAAGTCAATAACAGGATTTTGTTATAAAATATGAAAGTGGAATAAATCTCAAAATAGCATCATAAATACATAAACCAAGACAGGATCTAAACGTGACACAATTATCTTACAATATGCGCAAAACCTGATGTCACAATATCACGAGTATCTAACAAGAGTAAACAGTCTCGCTAATAACATCTGTCTAGAAATAGGTAAATAGACAGAAAGTAGATAAATAAGTGAAGAGGACTCCATGTGTTGGGGATCGAACAAATAGGGCAGCTCATCACGAAGTCTCCAATGCAAGCTCCAAAGAAGCTGAATGTGTCAATAAAGACCCAAAACAACAATAATTATAGAAATAACATAAGTCTGAAGTGTCAATATGACAAGATGCCGGTAATACAAGATAAATCCCCCCAAAACTGGTAAATACCGAGTCATGAGCTATACAATGGAATACAAATCTGAAACTAAATAATGATACTGCCTGAACTGAAATAACAGTACATAAGAAAAGACAAGTCAAAACTGAGGTCAAGAATGCAACTCTACCTCGCCTCTCGAAGCTCAGTCCAACAAGCAAATCTACTGCTCATAACTGGTCCCCACATCTGGATCTGTACAATTAAGTACAGAGTGTAGTATAAGTACAACCAACCCAATGTACTTAATAAGTATCGTAACTAACCTCGGCCTGGTAAAGGAAGCGAGAACTATAAATGATACTAGCTATAACCTGTACAGTTTCATCATTTTTAACAAGTACATAAAATAATGAAATCAAGTCATAAAGCACAGAAAGAAGCATCTGTGTGTGTATGTGTACAACTACTCAAATACTCTGCTCAGTCAATGTTCAACATATAGATATGATATGCAATTAAATCAGGTAATTAACCACGAAAATGCAAGACCCAAACAACACATTGGCCAAAATTTCCTCAATATCCGCGTGTACACCACTGATAATAGGCGATAAGTATGTAGTTTAGCTACTATTTGCACTCTAACTTAACTGCACTTGATATTTGAATATTAAATGATAACAAATTGTTCTAATTAAGAACTTTATGCTTTGCTGTAGCAAGTTCGGGTTATGAAGACGTTAAAGAGTATTTTGGAGCTAATATGGAGCATTGAAGGCCAATTGGAGGTTAGCGCGCTTAAAAAGAAGAAAGAAATATGCTGTAGAAAATCCTCCAGGTGAGCGGTCTATGCGCGGCCACGCACTGGTCGCGCATGTCAGGCAGAAATTGGCCAAAGTGCACGGTCGATGCGCGGTCGATGCGCGACCGCGCACGTGTTTCCGAGAAAAATCGTCCAAGGCCAATTTTGTAATTTGAGAGGTGACTAACCTTGACCTATATGAAGCCCAGCTCGCCCAAAAAGAGGGTATCTCTGATTTTAGAAGAACTTTGGAGGCAAGAACAAAAAGAGAGCAAGACGGAGAATTCTCCTACGTGTTTTTCATCTTCATCTTCTTAATTCCATTATTGGTTATGACTTTTTATATTGTAATCTTGCATAGTAGTATGAGTAGCTAAACCCGTTATCTAGGGTTGATGGAACTAATTGTTGGATGAAGTCTTGATTACGTTTTGATATAATTGAGTCGTTTTTACTCTATAATTGTTCAACTATGTGTTTCTTGTGATTAATTGAAAAGGTCCTTGATTCGTGTCTAGTTATCTAGTGTTGCTTGAGAAAGAACACTTTATTAGATTGTTGTTGAACAATGCCACTTTCGAGTAAGTTAAGAGATTAATTACTTGAATTTAATAGCGGGATTAGAGATAACGAAGCTTGGTGTGATATTTATGAGTTGTACAAATTGTTAACTAGAGTAGTTTGAGAGAATGCTTCTAGTAAATTATCGTAATTGATCGAGAGATAACTACGGTAAGCAAGAACTCATCATCTTTATAGAGTGTTACAGCGATATTATAGCTAACGTGTCAGGAATTAATCCGACAATTGGGAAAATCAATAACCCTAGATTTTTTTACCCTTGAATTCAACTTCATTCTTGCTTATTGATAGTTTTTATTGTCATTTTTCCTTAGTTAAATAATTTCTGTTAATTATCAAATAAAATCTTGAACTCTGAAAATTGTCTGAGCTTATCATTAGCGATACTAAAAGTTGTAGCAAATAGGTTAGTTCCCTGTGGGATTCGACTCTGGACTCTTGAACCGGATTATTTTTGAAGCGACCGCTTAGTCCTTTTTATAAGGCGTAGTTGGGCGTGTTCAAATTTTGGCGCCGTTGCCGGGGAACTAACAGTGTTATTTATTATAACTTGGAAGAATTGCTAGGATTTTTTAGTTTAGATCAATTTTCTATGGTGTTAAAAATATTTCCATTGAAATTCTAACGTTTGTAGTCTTGGGTGTTAAAGGTGCATGCATAGGACCTTCTCAAGAACTAGTGAACTGCTCGAAGCGTTATCAGATCTAGAGAAAGTTTTCAAGGCGCTAAACCGTGCAAACAAGAAAAGTAAACAACAACAAAACTTGACAGAACAAATCGAATTAGACATGGATGACGAAATAGAAAATCTAATCAACAACAGAAACAATGCGAATGAACCAAACAATCAGGGTGTGGTGCCTCTTGTACCAGAAGCAGTATTATATGAATGGGTATAACCCACCACCGACAATCTGGCAACCGCAATTGCAGTCCCTCAAATACAAGCAGAATCATTTCAAATCACAAACAACATGCTACATTTGTTGCAGAATATGGGACTGTACTCAGGGTCACATATTGAAGATCCTCAGCAACATCTGAAGAATTTCCTGTCGATATGTGTCATGCAAAGGTAACCTAACGTGACACCGTTAGGAAAAGCTAACGCAATAAAGCTGTTATTGTTTCCATTTTCGGTGACAGGAGAAGCTCAGACTTGGCTTAATTCACTCCCCATAAACTCCATCACTATCTGGGGGGAATTAGTTAAGTAATTTTTGAACAAATTCTACCCACCCAATAAAACTGCCCAACAAATTGATGATATATTGAGCTATAGGCAGAAACCAACAGAATCACTACAAGAAATGTGGGATAGGTTCAAGGGTATGCTGGTCAAGTGTCCACATCATGGCATTCCGAATCAGATATTGGGGCAGAGATTCTACATGAGACTGGCTGACGGCTTAAAGGCCAATGTTGATGCTTCAGCAGGTGGAGCATTTTTGAGTAAAACATTCGGAGAATGCAAGATCCTACTTGATAAGATGACCCAAAAGTCAGGATGGATAACAAGAGCCTCTACGATCACTCCGATAGTTCACTCAGTGGCTTTGGATCCAAATAACTCCATAGCTGAGAATATGGCCACTCTCGTTGACGCAAGAAGATTGATGAATCAGGCCAGAAGCAGCAGGTTCACATAGTTGACACAACTAATGTGGGTTTATGTACACCATGCATTGATCAACCATATGTGTGCTCGTGGAGTGCGGAACGTGACAACCAGCACTATCAAGAAGATATGAATTATGTAGCCAACTATGGGGGATAGAGGCAAGGTGGTCAGAATTGGGGTCAACATAATCAACAGTATAGACCAACCCAGCAACAATACAATACCATTCCAGGGGGAGCACGAGCACAAGACCAAGTCGTGCCTTATCAAAGGCAGCAGGGCTACAATTAGCAGCACCAACAACAGTTGGCGTACCAACCGCCTCATCAACAGCAGGACAGTAATATGATAGAAATCAAGGGCATGCTGCAACAACTCATGGGGACAAATGGAAAGATGCAATAAAAGTTAACCACACATGATTCGGCTATTAAATGCATTGAAACTCAATTAGGCCAGTTATCTATGGCCTTGAACAATCGTCCACAAGGAACGTTGCCTGCAGACATAAACATCAATCCAAAGGAGCAGAATCTAAATCACCTAATGGCAGTGAGTCTCAGGAATGGAAGGGATTTAGATAGAGAGCAAGAAGTTGTTCAATCTAGGAGAGACGCAGTACCCAGTACTCCAGTGACATTAGAGACCGACGAGTCAAGGGAGCTCACAGAGGTTGTAATTGAACATGCACAAGTGGACAAAGGCAAGGAGAAGGAATTTGAACAACTCCCAGAACAGGTGGTGGAAAAGGCTCCTAATAAAGAAAAGACACCAAGCAGTGGGCAGAAGCTAACTCCTGCACCATTCCCTCAAAGGTTGGCATAGCAAAAGAAAGATGATCAATAAAGGAAATTCATGGAAATGCTTAGACAAATTCAATTGAATATTCCGCTGATGAATACTTTGAGGGAAATTCCAGGCTATGCAAAAATGATGAAGGATCTGATGTCTCGAGAATTTGACTTCCAAGACCTGTCTACTGTAACTCTAACTCAAACTTGCAGCGCGGTAGTGACAATGCCTATGGCTCAAAAATTGTCTGATCCCGGTAGTTTCACTATCCCATGCACAATTGGAAGTTATGCTTTTGCTAAAGCATTGTGTGACTTAGGAGCCAGTATCAACTTGATGCCTTTGGTACAAAATTAGGCATTGGCAGAGCTAGACCGACATCAATGTTGTTGCAACTGGCTGATCGCACATTCAAAAGGCCGACAGGAATTCTCGATGATGTGCTCGTCTAAGTGGGGAAGTTTTTATTTCCTGCCGACTTCATTATTCTTGACTGTCAAGTTGACGAAGAAATACCAATAATTTTGGGGAGGCCGTTCTTAACCACTGGGAGAGAATTGATCGACTGTGAGACTGGAGAGTTAAAAATGAGGTTGAATAATGAGGAAATAATATTCAATGTTCAACAATCTATGAGGAGGCCCAGTGAATTTGCAAATTGTTCACTAGTGGAGGCGGTGGATGTAATAATATAAGAGGAGGATGAAACCCTTAATGTCGGAGATCCGTTAGAAGCTTGCTTGATGAATTTGGAAGATGTGGATGGTAAAGAGTTGGCAGAGTGGGTCATGGCTCTCGAAGGTCAAGGGTTCTGGAAAAGGAAACCCCAGTTTGAGCCACCACACTTAGAAGAAAGGGCAACACCACCTGCGAAGCCATCAATAGAGGAACCGCCACAGTTGGACCTGAAACCGCTTCCAGCTCACCTCAGGTACGCCTTCTTAGGGCCTAACTCTACTTTACATATTATTATGTCATCTGGTTTGTTAGCTATGCAGGTAGAACAACTCCTACAAGTATTACAGGAATGTAAGACTGCTATTGGTTGGACCATGGCAGAAATAAAGGGTATCAGCCCGGCCTTTTGCATGTACAAGATTCTCTTGGAAGAAGGGCACAAACCTTCTAGAGGACATCAAAGAAGGTTGAACCCGAACATGAAAGAAGTGGTGAAGAAAGATGTGATCAAATGGTTAGATGCGGGTATCATCTTCCCCATCTCTGATAGCAACTGGGTCAGCCCAGTTTAGTGTGTGCCAAAGAAGGGTGGAATGGCGGTCGTGCAAAATGAGAATAACGAGTTGATCTCGACTCGTACAGTCACGGGTTGGCGAATTTTCATGGATTATAGAAAATTGAACATAGCCACCCGGAAAGACCATTTCCCCTTGCCATTCATTGACCAAATATTGGATAGGTTGGCTGTGCGGTCTCACTTCTACATTTTGGATGGATATTCGGGGTACAATCAGATCTCAATAGCCCCTGAAGATAGAGATAAAACATCCTTTACTTGTCCATATGGCATTTTTGCCTTTCAGAGAACACCGTTTGGCCTGTGCAATGCATCGGCTATATTTCAGAGGTGTATGTTAGCCATTTTCACTGATATGGTGGATGATATTATGGAAGTCTTTATGGATGATTTCTCAGTGGTGGGGGATTCATTTGAATACTGTCTTCACAATTTAAGAAGAGTGTTAAAAAGGTGTGTGGAGACAAATTTAGTGCTGAACTGAGAGAAGTGCCATTTTATGGTACAAGAAGGTATAGTATTGGGGTATCGAGTGTCCAGTAAAGACATTGAGGTCGACATGCTAAGGTTGATGCGATTGAGAAGTTGCCACCACCCACTTCGATCAAGGCAGTGAGAAGTTTCCTTGGGCACGCCGGGTTTTACATTCGATTTATAAAAGATTTCTCTAAAATTGCTAACCCCTTATGTAAACTCCTTGAAAAGGATCATCCCTTTGTGTTCTCTAATGATTGCAGGTTGGCATTTGAGGAGCTAAAGAAGAGACTGGTGACTGCACCAATCATTGTTGTACCCAACTGGGAGCAACTGTTCGAGCTCATGTGTGACGCGAGTGACTATGCTATAGGAGTAGTCTTGGGGCAGCGAAAGGACAAACTGGTGCACCTAATTTACTATGCAAGCAGAACGCTAAGCGATGCACAACTTAATTATACCGTGACTGAGAAAGAGATATTGGCGGTGGTGTTTGCCTTCGACAAATTCAGGTCTTATTTGATTGGTTCAAAAGTGATTGTTTATACTTACCATGCAGCACTTAGGTACTTGATAGCAAAGAAGGAGTCAAAGCCACGCTTGATTCGTTGGGTTCTTTTGCTACAAGAATTCGATTTGGAGATCCGCGATAGGAAAGGGACAAATAACCAAGTGGCAGACCACCTTTCAAGGTTGGAGGGAGCTGAAAAGAAAGTAGAGGTTGAAGATATAACTGAGACATTCCCGGATGAATAATTACTAGCAGTGGCAATGGAGGAGACGCCATGGTATACTGATATTGCTAATTATTTGGCAAGCGGTATTGTACCTTATGAACTCTCTTCGATTCAAAAGAAAAAATTCTTTCGCGATTGTCGGTCTTATTACTGGGATGAACCTTTACTCTTTAAAATATGTGTAGATAACATGATCCAGAGGTGTATCCCCGAGAAAGATCAATCTTCTGTTTTGCAGGCTTGCCATGCTTCACCATATGGTGGGCACTTTGGAGGAATTTGGACAGCGGCGAAGGTGTTGGAGTCGGGTTTGTATTGACCGACTTTATTCAAGGATGCCCATGCTTGGGTGAAAAGTTGTGATGAGTGCCAAAGGACATGCAACATATCTCACCGTCACGAGATGCCGATGACTACAATTCAAGAGGTGGAAGTATTTGACATGTGGGGGATTGATTTTATGGGACCATTTGTCAGCTCGTATGGTAACAAGTACATATTGGTAGCAGTTGACTACGTTTCCAAGTGGGTCGAAGCTGTTGCCCTTCCAACAAATGATGCCAAAGGAGTGACATGCTTTCTAAAGAAAAATATTTTCACATGTTTTGGCACTCCGAGAGCTATAATCAGTGATGATGGAACCCATTTTTGTGATAAAGCGTTCACAAGGCTGTTAGAAAAGTATGGAGTTCGCCATAAGGTTGCCATACCTTACCACCCACAAACGAGCGGGCAAGTGAAAGTGTCCAACAGGGAAATCAAAAGTGTCCTGACCAAAACAGTGAATGCGACAAGGACTGATTGGGAAAAGAAGTTAGATGATGCATTATGGGCATACCACACAATATTTAAAACTCCAATTGGTATGTCTCCATAAAAGTTGGTGTTTGGAAAAGAATGCCATCTTCCAGTGGAGCTTGAGCATAAAGCCTTATGGGCACTGTGGCAGTTGAACCTGGAAATGGAAACCACAGGCACAAGTAGAGTCACAGAGCTACATGAACTTGAGAAATTCTGGTTCCATGCATTCGAGAATGCAAGATTGTACAAAGAAAGGATGAAGATGATGCATGATAAGCACATTCTAGATCAGAAATTCAAACCCGGAGATCAAGTGTTGTTATACAACTCGAGATTAAGATTGTTTTCGGGTAAGCTGAAATCTAGATGGTCAGGACCATTTAGAGTTGTGCAAGTGTTCTCAAGTGGAGCAGTAGAAATTAAGTGTTTTGCACTTAATGTGTGTTTTATGCCTTGCAGGAGTGATTCCGAGCTATGTAGATGTTGTGGAATGAGTTCAAGCGATTTGGTGCTTTGAAGTCTGAGTAAAAACCTAAGGGATCAGATCGGGATCGGGTTCGGGGGTCGAGGACCAAGTCTGGACGTCAAAAATTAAAGTTTGGTTCGTACTCTGAGAATTCCCAACTGCCGCGGCGTGTGGGGCGGCGCGTGGGGCACCACGCTAATGGATCTCTGCTGTTTGTCAGGAATTAGATCTATGGATCTCCACACTAATGCCCCGCATGGCGCGTCGCCCCATTATTACAGAGTTATTTTCCTATTTCAACTAGGAGAAGGTGGTTTCGTCTGGGCCCGACCCTATTTGGTATAAATACATGGAAAAACGTTATTTTCTGGACTTTGACACATATTCGACCTAAGGAGGTTAAGAAGGAGTTGGAATAACACGAGCACAAGGATTTCATCATTCCTTCCTCACTCAAGACACGAGTTTGGATTGAATTTATGTTTTCCTATACTTTTATTTTATTTGTGATGAATTGCTCCATATCTATGGAGTAGTTCTCTTTAGGGTTTGATGGATTTGGTGTATTGATGATTGTTTGTGGATTATAACTCTAGTTTTATGTATTGAAGCATTTTTGGATGATTTAATCATTGCATCTATATTTACTTGTTCATGTAATCGAGAGAGGCATAACTTGTGATATCTTTGCATTATATTGTTGGTTGAGTTCATTAATTCTTCTTAATAATCGAAAGAGGCTAGTTGAATCATTGATTATACCTAGTTAGGAGGATAATCGAGAAAGGTTCTCCTAAAGACCAATCCACTACGCATTCTTGCATATCTTCACGTGCTTAAATTGGTTCATCTTGTGAGGTTAAGACTTAATCGAGAGAGGAGTGTGCCTCACGTTTGAGCTAATAATTGAGTGAATTCGAGAGACTCACTTGAACATTATAAGTGAATTATCTAGATTTAGACCCCAAACAATTATCTTTCACTTATCCCATCAAAACCCTATTTTCTCCAATTGATAACTTCCTTGCTTACTTTTGTTGTGATTGTCATTAGTCAATAGCTTTAGATTCTTAGTTAATTGTAGTTAGAAGTCACAGAAATCTCAATTGTTGATCATCTTGGATAGCAATCAAGCTAGAAACTACAAGAATACTGTTTAAATCCAATCCCTGTGGATACGATATTATACTATACTATATTTGACTAGCTAGCATAATTTAAGTGTGTGTTTCTAGCTCGTCAAATTTTGGCGCCGTTGCCAGGGATTGGCAATCAATAATGTTTGAAATAGTTTGTAGTGCTAATTCAAGAATTTTGTTTTCTTTTTATTTTATTTTTCCCTTTTTACGTTTGGTGTTCTTTGGTTGTGCGCATGTTATCGGTTAAGATTGGTGCATGGCTCGAGCTTTTATGAAAGTAGTGCTACCATACGAGCCAGAGTGAGAAACAAAACTGCGACAACTGAGGAAGGAAAAAGATCTCACCGAGAAGCTAAAAAAGGTTGGGCAATCCTCAACTCAAGAAACTATGGCCGAAAACGGTGATGATAATGTAGATTTGGATATGAGGGAGGCAACACAACAACGAGAAAAAGTTGCATGGGATGCTGAGGAAGCAGCTATTAGAGATGCACAGATCATCTATGAAGAAGAGAGGGGCCACAGACTTAATCAACATCAACCCTTGGTTGCAGACCAGTTTGGAAATATAGCTCCCAGGCCTGGGAGACCACTTGGCGATTATGCTAGACCGGTCTACAATCAAGGATTATCCAGTGTTAGACCACCTCCAATTATAACAAAAGATTTCGAGTTGGAGCAAAGGTTGCTTCAAACCCTTCAGAATTGCTGTGTCTTTAGAGGGAAGCCAAATGAAAATCCAAACACACATCTTATAGACTTTGAGGAGATTATGAATACATTTCAATACAATGGGGTGTCACAAGATGCAGTGTACTTAAGGGCATTCCCCTTTTCACTTAAAGATGATGCTAAGGAGTGGCTTCAGAGTTTGCCCAGTGGATCGATCAGAACTTGGGAGGAGATGACTAGAAAATTCCTTGATAAATATTTCTCCTCAGCTAAGATGAGCAAGATTAGAAGAGAAATCCATAACTTCTGCCAGAATGAAACTGAAACTATTTTTGAAGCATGGGAGAGGTTTAAGGAGATAATTTGAAAGTGTCAACATAGCGGAATTGAACTCTGGATGAAACTCTAGGATTTTTGGGAAGGATTGACACCGGCCTCGCGTAGAACATTGAGCAATGCAGTTGGAGGCCCTTTGATGAAGAAGACTCCAGAAGAGATAGTTACAATTCTTGATGAGTTATCTGAAGATGCTAATCAGTGGTCCTCTGAGAGTGCTGAAAGAAGAAGATCAACTCGTGTTCACCAAGTTGATGCTAATACATATGTGCAGGTACAACTTGATGCTATGGCTAAAGAAATACGAAAGCTGACCTTAGCCTCAATACAAAATGAGCCTCACGCAGCTTGTGATATATGGGGAAGAGGACACCCTACTCATGAGTGTCAAGCCTCAACTGAGAAAGTGAATGCTGTGGGAAATTACAATTTTAATACAATGTATCAGAGACACCCCAATGTTTTATGTAGTTCACTTGGGGGTACTGCGAATGCATGGAAACAAAACAATCCCAGACCCCAGGGACAAAGAGGTCCTAGATTTATGAATCAACAGAGGCAGAAATTGCAGCCTCAACAACCCATTCAATCTGGCATATAAGAGCTCACGAAGGCCTTCATTCTGAAAACTGATGAGAGGCTTGAAACTCATAGCGCAACTACACGGGAACATGGAGCAGCTATGAAGGAACTGGGCACTAGTTTTTGAAACCTAGAGAGACAAGTGGGACAGATTGCAACAATATTATCTGAGAGGGCTCCAGGAACTCTCCCCGCTGATACGTAGAGAAATCCCAAAGAAACAGTGAATGCTGTAACTCTGAGAAGTGGGCAAGTGTTGAAAGATCTCATCCCAATCCAAAAAGATATTAAACTTTAAAAAGAAAGTGGGAAGCATCTGAATAATGATGTTGATAAAAAGAAGAAGGGCCAGATAAAAACTGAGAAGAATAAAAAGGAAGAAAAATCGAGAAGGGAGGAACCTGAGGAGAGCCACTATATGCCTGTTTTATCCTTCCCTCAAAAGCAAAGTAGAGAAAAGATAGACAAGCAGTTTGGGAGATTTCTGGATGTGCTGAAACAAGTTCATGTAAATTTTCCATTCACCGAAATGCTTGCTTATACCAAATTCTTGAAGGACATCCTTACAAAGATGAAGAATATAGAAGAGACCTCAATGGTCAAGCTCACAGAGCATTGCAACGCGATATTGCAAACAAACTCCCACAAAAGTGTGGAGATCCAGAGAGTTTTACTATACCTTGCTCATTAGGAACTATCTATTTTGATAAATATTTATGTGATTCTGGTGCTTCAATTAATTTAATGCCTTTATCTATTTACAGAAAACTAGACAAGGAGATTGGAGAGATAAGGTCTGCACCCATATCTTTGCAACTGGCATACCAAACGACTATAATACTCGAGGGGATAGTGGAAGATGTGTTAGTTTGGGTGGATAAGTTTGTATTTCCTATGGATTTTATAGTGGTGAATATGGAGGAAAACAAGGAGGCCCCCGTCATCCCGGGAAGACTATTATTAGCGACAGGCAGAGCTATATTAGATATACACGAGAGAAAAATCATGCTTAGAGTGGGTGAGGAGACTGTGACTTTTGAGATGAATGTAGCAAAGGGAGCACAAAAGGAAAAACCAGCTGCAAGTGTTGAGTGGAAAGTGAAAGGCTCGAAAGAGAAGGGTGCAGTGAGCGAGAAAGATAAGTGTGGGGTGTACCCCCAAAAGGCTGAGAAGAAGCTATTTGCATGGATATGCATATTAGTTCGAAGGCGAGGAATGGAGCCCGACTTCGACTCAGACCCCGACTAGATGTTCAGAGAAGTTTCCTTTACCCTATGCTTTTTAATTGTGTGTCATGGGGACATGCCACAACTTAAAGTATGGGATGGGGTATATGTTGTATGTATGCATGTATGTATATTAGTTTTAGGTTTTGTTGTTTTAGTAGTTAGAGATAAAAAACAATTGAGAAAAAAATATAAAAGTTTTAAAATTTCCGATTTTCCCGACGATGGATATCATTCGATGGGTTTCTTGAGGAAGTAAAGTTGAAAGAAAAAGACAAAAAGATTTTCTTTTATTAGGTAGTGTAACAATTCCCCCTTGATTTTTCTTTGTGCCGCGGTTCTTTTCCAAGGGTTTTGTTTGAACCGGGTGTAGTTAGTTTTTATTTTTATTAGGAGTAGGAAACTTTGTGCTATGATTTGAATGGAAGGCAATATGTCATAACTTTTTAATACCTTGAGAATAGTGAGTACTTTAGTTATGACGCTTAGGCTCTGTTTTTGACTCATTTATGAGTACCTTAAAGTGTATGATCTTAACTTTGCTTAACTGCTTTGACTAGAGTGTCTTGATAGTCCAATCTTGAGTGAGTTATGTACCATGTGTGTGTGAGGTTTTGTGTTATTCTGTGCATTGCATTTGATATCTATAACTTGCCCCGTGTGTTTGCAAAGCAAAATAGTAGCTTTATTCAGTCTTGGAAGTGATTTAGCATTTCGTTGTTGAGCTAGTTATATGATTTTACCCACCTAATTGTTATGTATATTAGTTAACCCTGTTGAGCCTGTAATCCTGTTTCTTTGGCAACCACATTACAAGTCGTACCTAATTATTTGAATTGACCATTTATTTGAGGCTTATACTTCTTGTGAGCACTTGAATTTGTTATGATCTTTGTAAAAGTTGAAGTGTGGGTGTAGTTGGTTTGGATTTTGAGTGGAACTATTGAACTAAGGAGAAAGGTGCACTGTTTTGAAAAAGAAAGAGCCACTTGAATTGGAAAAGAAAGGAAAAAAACAATTAAGTGTATGATTGTGCAAAATATTCATTGATAGTGGTAACTTGATGTAATTGTGCTTAAAGAAGTAGGGAGTTAATGTATATTGGTGTAAATGTGGAGTTATGGTTTGACATAAGTGTGGGGTTTTGAATGGTAAGTTATATGTATTAAAGTACTTAGGGAGGTGTAGTCACTCTTATATCTAAATGTATCCTACTCATCCCGCAGCCTACATTACAACTAATGATAGTCCTACTTGATCCTTGACTGAATGAGCTCAATTAGTAGAGTAGTACACTACGGGCAAGCCTATGGTATGTCTTTTGTGGCATATGAATGTTGTTTCTGAGAGTGAGTGAATTCCTTCTATCTTGAGTTCCTAATTGTTCTTAAATTTTATTGTATGGGGAACTACTCTCTATTGTTGTGTGAGGGAACTTGATTCATGAAGGAAAGGTAATGTCGTTGACCTCTGTGTTAGAGTAAGTAAGCGGGTTATAAAAATGCGTGGTGCTTTTGAGTCAATTATTGAGGCGAGGATGTTACAGTATTGTTCTTATTCCATTTTAAATATTCTTGGTATGATGAGTTATGAGAGTTGTTTAAAAGGTTCGTGTCTATATGAAGTGTAGTTTGATTGCTCGAGGACGAGCAATGGTTTAAGTGTGGGGTGTTGATGGTAGGCTATAATTATGTATTTTAGTTGCTTATTGCACTCTAATTCATTACACTTTATTCGTGTTTGAGCTTTATTCAGTAGTATCAATATCCGGACGGCTTGAATCTAGCCAAAACAACGCAATGCCATCAACAAAAGCCATAGAAAGTGATCCCAAAAGATAAAGCTAGATCTTTAACTCAAGTAAAAAAGTCAACCCCCGGGCCCACACCTCGGAACCTGACAAAATTCATAAATTCCAAATACCCATTTAATTAGGAGTCCAACCATACCAAAATCATCCAATACCAACCACAAATCAACCCTCAAATCCTCCAATTTCACTCTCCAATGACATAGTCCAAAAATCCCCAAATTCTAACTTAGATTCATGAACATTAGGTGTAATAATCAATGGGTATTCAATATTTATGGACAAAAGTGATTAAAAGTCACTTACCTCTTCAATTAGGAAGAGAAATACTCCAAATATGGCCTTAGACCGAGTCCCACAATTCCAAAAGTGAGAAAAAATTGAAACACTCGACTTTAATACACTGCCTAGCTATTCTCGCTTCTGCGGGCTCAATTATGCACCTACTATACCGCTTTTGAGATAAAAGTCTCGCTTATGAAAAATCCATTAAAACCCCGACCTGCCGCTTTTGCGGCCAAAATCCCTCTTCTGCAGGTCTGCTTCTGCGGTTCTCCTCGCACTCCTGTGCGTCCGCACCTACGTAAGTCTTCCACATCTGCGATCCTCAGCCCCTCAAGCCAAAATCCGCTTCTGCGAAACTTTCCTCGTAGAATAGCATTCGCTTCTGTGGATCTCTGCATGCACTTGCGAGAATCCCTTAGCCAGTCCCAATTCCACTTATGCGTCCCTCCAGCCTCACCTGCGGCGTCACATCTGCGACCAAGCGCACTGCACGTGCGATTACACCAGTAATCCAAAACCCTTCAGCAATGCTCTAAGTTCAAATATTGATTCGATAACCACCCGAAACTCACCCGAGGCCCCTGGGACCTCAAACATACCAACAAGTCATAAATCACAACATGAACTTAATCGAAGCCTCAAATCGCATCAAACACCATCAAAATCGCGAATCGCACCCCAATTCAAGGGTAATGAAATCAATGAATTTCCAACTTCTAAAACCATTGCCGAACCATACTAAACCAACTCCTATTGACCTCAAATTTTGCACACAAGTCATAAATGACAAAACAGACCGATTCCAACTCTCGAAAACGTAATCCAAACTGGATATCCACAACATCAATACACGGTCGAACCCCTCAACCTTCCAAACCTTCGACTTTCCATTTTTTTTGTCAAAATGCACCAAATCAACCTACGGACCTACACATCCAAATCTCGACATATTCCTAAGTCCAAAATCACCATACGAAGATATCAGAACCGTAAAAACTCCATTCTGGAATCGTTTACACAAAAGTCAAACTCCGGTCAACTCTTCTAACTTAAGCTTCCAACCTTGGGACTAAGTGTCCCAATTCACTCCGAAATATACTAGGAACCAAACCAACTACCCTAGCAAGTCACATAACCATAATTGAACATAGAATAAGCAATAAACAGGGGAACGAGGCTACAATACACAAATTGACCGCCTGGGTCATCACAATACCTCAATTTCGATTCTTGGCGATACTACGATGTTCCGACACTCTTACAACTTCAATCGACAAACATACAAGTCAATTGGAACATTATTAGCAAGAATACCCATGATTTTGTTGTATCAATCTGGCCAGTTTGTTTTGTATTCGAGCCCCGTTTACCCATTTGATACTTCCTGTATGCTTAGTTTTTGTTTTGTAACTTGCGGGGATGGTTGATTTGGTTCCGGAAAGATTTTGGAGTCAATTGCAATACTTAGTTTTATTGTTGGAAGCTTAAGTTATAAGAGTTGATTAAGGTTTGAATTTTGTGTTAACGACCTCGAATTCATATTTGGATGGTTCCAATAGGTTTGTATAGTAATTTTGGACTTAGACATATGCACGAATTTAGATTCGGAGGTTCCTAGGATAATTTGGCTCTTTTTGCCAAATTTTGGCAATTTAAAAGTTTAGAAATTTTATAAGTTTGACCATGGGTGTACTTTGATTCCATTAGGTTCGAATTGTTGTTTCGAGACTTGGAATAAGTCCGTTTTATCATTTTAAACTTGTGTGCAAAGTTTGGTCTCGTTGCGAGTTGGTTTGGTAGGTATGAAACACTTGGTTGTGAATATTGAAGCTCTTGAGTTTTAAGGCTTGCATAATGCGTTTTGGTGTTCGATTCGTGGTTTTATATATTATTTTAATGTTCCAAGTTTGCGAGTGAGTTCGTATGGGATTTATGTACTTGTGTGGATATTTGGTGTGGGCCCCAAGGGACTTAGGTGAGTTTTGAATTAATTTCGGAGTAATTTGGTGAAGCTTCAGTTTTGGTGCTGCTGCAGACCTCACATTTGTAAGGGTCCGCAATTGCGGACTCATTATCACATTTGCGATTGTTGTCCACCAAGGGGGACCTCGCATTTGCGAGGAATATGGTCACATTTGCGACATTTGTTGGCAGGCTGGGACTTCACAATGGCAAAGTGGGGGTCGCATTTGCAACATCTCCTGGGGAGTCTGGGTTCGTATTTGCGAGCATCAGGTCGCAAATGCGATATCTGCAGCTGGTTATTAGTTGAGCATTTTGGGACTTAGCCCCATTTATCATATCTTGAGCCCTAGAGTTGGTGAGGGGCGATTTCTGAAGAGAATTTTCACAAAAGATTATTGGGTAAGTGATTTTAACTTGATGTTAATATTATATCTTGATTTCTCATGGATTTGTACACCCAAATCATGAAAGTTGGAAGGGAATGTTTGGGGTTTTTTGACTATGTTTTGAATAATAAAAATTGGGGATTTGAGAATCGATTTTAGAATCTAATCACATATTTGGACTCGCAGGGTTATGAGTAGTCGGGATCTACCCCTTGACTCGGGTTTTGAGTGTATGCGCCAAAGGTTGACTTTTGTTGTCTTTTAAGAAATTGGGTTAATATTGAGACTTTATTGTTTGGAATTTATTCCTTTAGCATTGGTTGATGTTATTGAGTCGGTTTTAGCTAGATTTCAGCCGGGCGGAGGTGACTTTTAAGGGAAAGGCATTTTTGGAGTATTGATTTGTCTTGTTCGAGGTAAGTATCTTGCATAACCTTGTGTGGGAAAAATATCCCTTAGAATTTGGCCTTATTTTACTAATGTGTTATGTGAAAAGCGATGTATGCATAAGGTGACTTGCGTGTACACAATTTCTATGTATGGTTATGACCATATTTGGTCTTAGGCTATTAATATGCCTTAATTTGATGATGTTCTTTATATGAAACATGTTCAATCACTTCGTGTCTACATGAACTTGATTGCTACAATTGATTTATCCGTAGTCTTATATGTTGAACACCCATTCATATTTTATTATTATCATGTCCTAGTGCATCTTGTTGATAAATTAAGGGTTATCTTTGATGGAAATTTGGCATACTACTTTATGATAATTATGGCACATGTGGACATATTGGGCAGATTGATTGGGAATTGGCACGAGGTCTTTGCCATGCAATTGTGATTATTGTTATGCCTATGTGGCGAAATAAGGGTGGTAATATGTACATGTGGCAAAATAAGGGTGGCATTTCTTGATATTATACATGCAGCAAAATAAGAACAACACTATTGATGATGTTATGTGATAATTCTCTTGATGATTTTTATGTGACGAAACAGGGATGATATTTTTTGGTCATATACATGTTTACTTTAAAACTCTGTCATATATCTTAATGAGTTTTCAGTTGTATTTGACATGCTATTATATGCCTCTGTTTTTACTTGATGAACTGTTGTCGAAGATGGATTCTCCTACTTTGAGTTGTTATTACATGTTCTAACGAGATTGTTGATATTGTCTTCCATTATATATTCTATAGTCAGTTATTGATATATTGCATATGTTCTTAGACTAGTGAGTATCATAATACTTGAACCTCGTCATTCCTTTATCGATGTTAGTCTTGATACTTACTAAGTACCGATTGTGATGTACTCATCCTACACTTTTGTATATTTTTGTGCAGATCCCGATGTTAAAGGCATCAGACCTAGAGAGTGAGATCATGCACTTATCGCGGGGGTCAAGGTACAGTTGCATGACCGTCGCAGTCCCTTGGAGCCTCATCCTTTATGTTGATACTGTTAGTTTTACATTAAAATAGTATTGTATTTTAAGATATCCTTATATATTCAGTTAGAGCTCATGACTATGTACTACATAATCCTAGGAAGTTATATTGGGTATTGCCATTTTGGCTTATGTTATAACTATTTATGTTGTTTCTTGTTAAATTCAATCTTCTTTCATCTTATTTTGATAATTCGATATTGTTGATATGATGGGCTTATCTAGTCTTGAAGGTTGGGTGACATCATGACTCCTTTGGAGGGATTTGGGTCGTGACATTTGATCGCTTAGGCATTTAATCAATCTCTAGTATGCATATATTACTATCACTAACAAATGGTGTTTTTTCACCCAAAAGTCTCTCCTTCATACCAATAAATGATACTAGAACATCTTTGTGCTACTAATAACCTCCATTAGCACAAATACAACCAACAATCAACTCATATCCACCCAAACCTCGATTAATAAATTACATAATCTTTACAATACCCACTGATTTTGGTATAGAACTTATGGCTTCTAATCACCATTTCATAAGTTATAACACTAAGTTCCTACTTATATACTCACTATCAATCTATGCATGTAAGTTTTAAGGGTGCAGAATTACCTTTTGGAAGCAACTCAAGAAAATCCTTCACTTGAGTTCTTGAGAAGACTTGTTGACAATCTTTGAATTTCATGACTAGGATGTGTTAATTATAGTGTTACGATGTTAGAATAGGCACTAATTCATGGATTTTTTTTTATCTTGAAGTATATAGGTGTCGGGGATGCTCCTCCTTCTCTCTACAATGGAGTCCCATCAAAGAAATATTTGTTTTCTCTCTCTTTCTCCAAACCACCCTCCGACTCCCTTATTAGAGAAAACAACATGTGTTGAAATATAAATATCCCTTGGTGCAAGTCTTCAATTGCATAATGGACTGCAGAAGTATTCTATAGTCCGCATAACCGTGAATTAGCCTTCTAGAACTGTTAGCTTAGGAAATTCAATCTCGCAGATATGATGACATCGTGATCCTTGAGAAATATTCAGATAGGAGTTGGGGTAGTTAAATGTACCGTATAAGTGTTACGAAAATAAAAGAAAGTGCCACTGGGGAGATAGTCAAAATTTCAGTTCAGAAGCAACCCTACGAGCACAAGGGCGCGGAGGTAAGTAACTGAGGATAATTATAGGTGAGTTGGAACATCAAATATTTCTTCGGGTATACGGTGTAATAAGCTTGCAGCTTTACAAGAGTCAGAGGATCTCCCCTAAGTACTACCATGAAAGATTAGTTGAGGAAATAAGGGAGAAGGCATCAACCTAAGCATAGTAACTTTAAGAAGAAATGATCTTGTAACAACAGTCTCACTACAATATTGTATACACTCCATAAGAAAGTGGCACCTATTGTGGCTAATGAACGGGAAGTAAAAATCAAAAGTGATATTTAAGATCATATGAGTTATTGGAAATTCCAGTATTCGTGGGCACTAAGATAAGCCAAGCATTAATGCAGCAAGTGGCGGAACGTCCAGGATAAGTAAATGCTTATGTTTAAAGGCAATTGAGAAGGCACAAAAAGAAATCTATGGTGCTAGCAAGTTAAAGGAAGGTTGCGAGTAGTATGAATAGATATGTGTAGGTCACAAGCTAAAGTATCATAGAGCGACAAGGTTTTAGATAGATAGGAGGAAGGATAAGAAAAGGCGAGTGAGAAGATAACCAGAATAGGTAAGTCCTCGGGATTAAATCCATCAAAACAAGAGAGCTGATGGTTTCCGTAAGTTATAGAAAGCTCTGTATATCCAGAATGAGCTCACAGGAATCTAAGACTAGGAGCAATTAGGAGAGATGAAATGCCGCCCTGGCAGTAGAATAAGAGAGTAATTATGATAGATAAGAAGATGACGTTTATGCCTTTGATTGAGTAATGATTTAAAGACAAAGGATTTCATGAATTGCACAAGATTAGAATACCCCCCATAAGATGAATCAGATTGGGATGCTATGAAATACGGTTATTGAAGTATAGTATCATCACTAGGTGGATCAGGAAAATCACTTCAAATGTTCCCCGATGCGACATGAGCCTTAGTGACAATGTATTACGTAAGAGGTTTCAAGTTATCAATGGTAGATTATAGATCAACATTAAGGTGAATCACCAATAGATGGATAAAATTTCAAAAGTATGAGATGAGACTAGGCTGTCATTATTAAGATAAAAAGTAATGAGGAAGCATTAAATGACTTAGATTTATACATATAGGATAAGCAACGAGAGCGTAACCTAGAGTTGGGTAGCAAACCTCGGTAATAATAAACTGAATTAAGTGTTATGGTATAGTATGACCTACCTAGATGCAGTAAAGACACAAGGATAGATAACCGAGGCTATGAAACAAGATATATCAATAGTCGTAAGTTCGATAAAGTACCAAGCGAAGGACTTCAGTACACCTATAGATGCCTAGAGGGACAGCTTGTCATAATTCTGTGTATGTTCACAAGGTGAGGCCTAGATATTGGCTAAAAGATGGAGGAAAAATGAGAGAAGAGTCGCATAGGCACACAAACAAGGACAAAGTCATAGAGGCTGCATGACAGAAGGTAGCAACATTTATGAGATTGGAAGAATTCCGACCATAGGTCGTGGTATGAGAGGCCTAAAGGGGGGAATACCCTGGCCTTTGGATTTATTCACAGAACAATTGCCTAGATGGCAAGGACAATATTAAAGTATTCGTAAGAGGTATAGGCTATGAGACTAATAAACGCATCAGTCAACATTCGAGGATGAATGTTCCAAAGGGGGGAATGATGTTATACCCCATATTTTCGTATGTGAGAGTACGTCGTAAGTCAATTGATGTAAGTTCAGAAATGAGATCATTTTTGAAAGTACATAAAGTAAGTTAATCATATTACCTTGGAGGTTACAAATATTTAAGATCACGAATAACAAGTACCAAGAGGGTTGGAAAGCTTAGACGCTAAACGAATTGAAGAAAATGAGTTTCGTCGACAGTCGACAAGTTTGGAATATTATAACATGTAATTTTGGGGTGAGACTAGGGTTCTTAATATGATAAGGATGTTATGTTATGAGTTATTTTAGTCGTATGATAGTCGTGTGTTACGTTTTGAAGTCAAGCGATTTATGGAACAAAAGTTGACGAAGGTCATCACAAGTTACATTCATAATGTGCTGAAAATTAGGTCAAATGTAGATGTGTTTTTATCCAAATATACTTGGAATTAAGGGATGATCCATTTATCAAATTTGAAGATATACGAGTCTAGTTTCTAACGAATTAAACCATTTGTCGATACAATATCAGAGTAGAGAGATATTCGCATTTTTGCAAGACCACGCAAATAGCTCCCAATGGGACCCACTTAGGCGGTGGTCGACCTACTTCACTATATAAACGATTTGGACGCCTATTGTTTGCTCCTTTTATACTCAACTTCGTCTCCAAACTTCTCCTAACCCTCCTAAATAGATACCATAATGGTTTGAGTGATACCAAAGTGATTACACCATATTTCAACATCAAAAGTTAGTTCTAGTGAAGAACAACACCTCTTTGAGGTTGTGTTGTCATTGAGGATAGTTGTAGGCTATGTTTGGCTGAAATTTCAAGTGTTTGCTGCTGTTTTAGGTATTTATAATACTCTACTCCATGTTGTAAAAGTTTTTTGTATGTTGGTTGCATTATTTGAGCAAGATACTACAAGAGAAGACTTGAAATAGTTTGAGATGTTATTATTCTTAATGGACTGTTTTGGGAAGGTTGTTTCCATGAACTTTAAATGGTTGGAAGCCTTAAAAAATAGCTTTTTATGCTGTTATTTTCATGAATATATTGTCTACATGTCGAACTTGCTATTGGTATTGTGAATAAGAAGATAAAGGACAATATAACAATGGAAAGTTGTACTTGTTGTTGGATTGTTGGGTTGTTTGAGTGTGGATTAGGTGATTAATAGGAGGTAGGAAGTCCTCCAATTTTACTTGGTATCATGCTGGACATGTTTTTAGGTTAACTAATGTATGATAATGGGGTTGAAGGGTGCTAAAGGGATTCAATCCAAGCTTGCCGCTCGTCGTGATATGTTGATGACTTGTTAATGGAATATTTTGTACCCTATTGTTGATGTTGTTCTTATTGTATTGCTCTGGTTGTTTTTGTCGGTATATGGTATTGGAGGAGGCCCTTGTTATAGGGGAGATGCTTCCCAAATTTACATAAATGGGCTACTAGTTTAAGTTGCAGACTTAGCCTTTACTCAACACTGATTTTGAATCCTCTTATGCTATGGTAGATTGAGTTGAGTTGCTTGAAGAATTTCTTGGAAGGTATTAAGGACTCAATGGAGTTAAGGTATGTCAAGTCTATCCCTTCTTTCCTTTCATCATGATCCATATGATATAAACGAAATGAGCAATCATGGAACTTTCACAAATGACTCTATTCTTAGAAGTACTAGGGGTGCCTATATTCTGGATTCCCCATGTATCCTATTATTATATAGTCTATTCATGGGTCTCAGGAAATACGTAAGTTGATAAAGTTTATTTCATGATATTAACCAAAGGCATATTGATCTTATGACATCCCGAGTGATCTTATTGACTTACTTCTTATGCATTGCATTCATTTTTACATTTACATTGACCCATGACTAGATGACATTATATAAGCGTATATTATATGTATATGGGGTATGGGGAAAGGTTATGGTGTTATATACGCACCACCACCTAATCATCTAGTATACGTTGATTTCACCCACAAAGGCCGAGATGATATGATGGGATGCCCTTAGAGGCTTGATGATGTTATGTACGCATATACCTATGCACGATATGACATTTATACGCATATGTATGACATTATAAATGTTTTATGATTCAAAGAGCTATTCAGACTTACAAGTTGAGTTCTTTACTCCATGTTTCTTTCATGTCTTTTATATACTGCTTTCATGCCTTACATACTCGGTACTTTATTTGTACCGACGTCCTTTTTGCCTGGGGACGTTGCGTTTCATGCCCGTAGGTCCCGATAGACAAGTTGACAGTCCTCCTAGTAGGCTATCAGCTCAGCGAAAGGTGTTGGTGCACTCCACTTGCTCCGTAGTTTCCTATTTGGTCAGTATGATTTGGACATGTATTGATTGGTATGGCGGGACCCTGTCCTGACCTTTATGATGTTTATGTACTCTTAGAGGCTTGTAGATAGATGTCATGTATATGGATACTTGTATGGACTTGTCGGCCTATGTTTTGAGTGTACAAATGATCATATCGGCCTTATAGGCCCGTATGTCACATGTATAAGTTTCTATATCATGTTGGGTAGTCCTATGTCTAGCATCCCTTATGTTTTATTCTGGTTATCTCATGACGACCCTTCTGGCCCATTTACCCATGATGGTGTGATAAGAAAGATATGTTACGTTGGTACTCGATTGAGTAAGGTACCGGGTGCCCGTCGCGGTCCTCCGATTTGGGTCGTGACAAAGGCAATGCACATTTTCAACTCATGGGTAAATAAGAACTCAAAACACATTAGAAACTCTCACAAGGGAGATCATGGTGATTTACTATGGAAATACAAATTCAAATCATACGCTCTAGTTACAATAACCATGGCCACATTTTATATCTCACTCCCACTTCTTTCACTTCCAAACATCGTCATAGTTTATCAATAATAAGGGCATTTGGAATAGAGATTTGATATGTATATGAGCTATAAGAGACTTAAGCACATTGGGTTTTCTTTCCAAGTTGAGCATAATAACTTGCAATGAAAACATTATTGAAATCATAATATTTCGATACATTGGTCACGTTTGAATACATTCCTGAATGAGAACACAATATGATAGGAGCATTCGGCACACAATTCTAGTATATATATCTTTCAACACAAGCTTATTCAGAATAGTCAAATTTATAAGGGATAACTCAGAACATGGGAATTAGGAACTTGGCCCAACCATACTTTAAACTTACAGGAACATCATGGAATTCAATTCTAAGAGAGAAGTTTAGCCAACATACTGCTTGAGCTTTCCTTAAGTTACTACAACGTCCCAACACCTCTAGAAATATCAATCTATAGGAAGATATCGAAAATCAGATAATAATTAGAAGGATTCTCATAGTGTAACTCTCTTAGGAATTTTGTCAAACACCTATTATGCAAAATTAACTACAAAGCTCTACAATGGTAATCCCTTCCTCCCTCAACCAATTTCAACAAGAAACTACCCCAAATAGTTCAACAATCCCACATACTACCACCTAATGTCACATGCATGGCCTATCTCTAACTCCACAATCTACTTAGACCCTAAACAAACTTGCATGGATGATGTAGGACAAGAACATACCCGGATAGATGATGGTCTAGTGAGTGACTTGCATGATTCTTGAAGATTGGGGCAATAATGGATGATTAGAATGGATAGGTCTTCTCTTTCTCTCTCTAAAATACTCACATCTCTCTAAAATCGTCAGATGTATGCTCCAAAATGAGCCCCAAAGGCTTTTAATCAAAATGGGGTTGGGTTATAAAAATAGAAATTGGACCCTCCGAAATCAACTTTGCGGTCGCAGAATGGACCGCAGAACAGATATGCGGTCCGCATAATGGACCGCGAAATCGACTTCAAAAACTGGGCTGCTCTGAACAAGTCTGCGGCCAGTTCTGCGGTCCGCAGACCAATTATGCGACCGTAGAATCACCTATCAAAATTATTCATGCCAAATCTGCGACGAAAGTGCGGATCACAAAATGATTATGCGGTCGCATGATGGACCGCACAATGATCTTCAAAATTCAACAATTTTTTTGCTCAACTCTAAGATGGGTATGCGGCCCGCAGAATGGATCTACGGTCACAAATCTGACCGATAATTGCCTTTTTCTGCCAAATATTTCCACCAACTCCTCGATGCATTCTTCAACCCAAAAAGTCTGTACCGCGGTGAGCAATCTCACCGCAAATATTAACCACTACCTTCGAATCATATTAGACTACCTTGGCACCACAAAACCTTAAATTCCTTGGTGAAATTTATGGGGCCTTACAATCGACAAGTCCGCAAGCTGAGAACAAAGGATGTAGCTTTCGTCAAAGTATTGTGGAGGAACAAGAATACAGAAGAAATGACATGGGAAGCAGAAGAGGAGATGAAGTCTAAATACCCTTACCTATTCCAGATTGAAGATAACGAGGATGCCGGGGGAACGCAGGATGCAATAGAAGCTGAAACGGCTCTATGAGTTAAGCAATAGCTTGAGAATAATCTTCCTTAATACAAAATGGTGATATGCAAATAATGTACATATCCATAATGCTTTGTATAGCTTTGTGAGGCCATAGGTTGGGTTTAACTACTTGCAAGTTTGGCTAGTGTCCATTTTATAGGTGAAACTTGGCCAAACATTTCCGTCGGAATCCACGATGAGTTAGACTCCCCATAAACCCTTACATTCGAGGACGAATGTTCCTAGGGGGGGGAGGGTGTTACAACCCAAATTCGCATACCTTAGTTCACGCCCTAAGTTAGTTGACATAAATCCGAGAAGAGATTATTTTTGAGATGATAAGAAGTTAATCCTATTGGTCTTAAATGATACATGGGTGTATAAGAGTGGTTAACATGTATTAGAAGTTAAACGAATCAAGGATGTTGTAACCCGTATTTTCGGGTAAAACTAGAAGGGATTAATATTATCAGGAGGTTGTGTTTTAAGGTCTTTGAATCATATAATATCCATATCATAAGTCTTGAAGTCAAATGAGTTATGAAACAAAAGTGGACAAACGTTGTCGCAACTTACATTCATAATTTTACTTAAACTTTAGGTCAAATTTTACTAAGATTTTATCCAAATTTACTTGGAATTATGGGGTGATATACCCACCAAATTGAAGATCTATGAGTCTAGTTTCCAATGCATTAAACTGTTCATCGATACGACGTCGGAGTAGAGAAATATTTGCCTTTTTACGAGACTGCACAAGCAACTCTCTATGTGACCCACATAGGCGGTTGAGATATATCGATATGTATGAGACGCCTTAAGCCCATTTTAACTCATTCTTTTTCACTCTCTTCAGACCCAAACAAAGGGCAAACAACACAAATCATGTGTCAGGAATCCCGTGGTGCTAGTAAGTTTCTTGTTCTTCTTGATGTTGCTGATTTTTGTGTGGTTCCAGCTCGTGTGGGAGGTTGTTTTAAGTGTTTTAAGTTCTGTAAAATATTCTCTCAAGTTTTTAATATCAACCCTAGGTGATTTCAAGTCTTCCAAAGTGATTCTAGTGCCAAAACACCCGAATTGATTGCTAGTTTCGCTTCCTTGTTCTTGTGGCAGCATTGGAAGGATATTTCGTGGTGAAGTAAGGTCAAATTGGAGTTGTTCTATCTGTTTAGAGGTAAGGAACCTATTACTTTAAATGTATTTAAGATTATCCAAGTTGCATTTAAGATTATCCAAGTTGCGGATAAGTTGTTGAAGCTAGAACTTGTGAGATATCTATCGAAAGGCTTGTTAGTAATGTTGTTGGTTGGTGGACTGTTTTGGGAGGCTTAGTATGATTATTATTGATGTTGTTTGGCCTGTTTGGTGATTGTTTTAACTTATGGGAAGTCATATAAATAGGGGAGGTGCTGTCTGTTTCATTGTAAAATAGGTTGCGATCGATATATAATAGTTACGACGCTTAAATGATAACGATAGTGTCATTTCTCTTATTGTAGACTAAGGAGTCGTGACATTGGCATAGCTTGAGGTTGGGCAGTGTATACAAGGTATGTGAGGCTATCCATTTCCTTATTTTGCACGACTCCGATTGTACATAATGTAATGAACGAGCTTCCAAAGATACTCCACTCTTAGAAGCTAGCAGTAGTTACATTGTTTCCCTTCTTATGGAACGTTTGATGTTGATGTTGCTTCTCTTATTCTTATGTTATCAATGTTATTGGTACTTCCTTATTCTTATAAGATTCATGATGAAGATTTAGTCCTAATAACGGGTACGGAGGATACCGACCCTACGTCACTCCGAAAGGTTCAGAATGTGATTCCAATGAGTCCAGCATGCATTTTATATATGTACCTATTTTACTCTACCGAGCCGCGCTATAGTCGGACGGGTACGACACCTATTGTGCAACCACTGATCAGTTGGTTTTACTGAGCTCCACATGGCCGGGTATGATTCTACCGAGCCTTATGATGGCCGGGTACGTTTTACCGAACCTATTACGGCCGGGTGCGATATGATGATGATGCCCACAGAGGCGTATGTTTCTTGGTATGTATTTTTGTTATAGACATTATGGGTATGTCGGGGCCCTATTTCGGCAATATTGCAGCATTTATGTTCCTTTAGAGGCTCATAGATATGTGTCGACTCATGTATAGTTTGGATTGCCTTGTCAACTAATTTTTGTTGTATAGTCTCTCATGGCAGCTTGTCAGCTCATACCTTATATATAGCTTCATGACAGCCTTGTCACCCATGTTCTATATGTTCATGCCATTATCTGTTATTGTTGGTTGCTTAGGATTCATGTCTACCATTTATGTTGATCTCGTCGGTGCTTATGGATAATAAGAAAGGTTAGATAAAATGTACGCTGGTACTCAGCAGGTATGGCTCGGGTTCCAGTCATGGCCCTCCAGTGTGGGTCGTGACACAAACCTACATATATAGCCCGCCTTGTCACGCCGCATGTGAAAATATCAATAATAACAATAGCACATACCACTCATGTGCGAACACCCCCGACAATCCTCTCAACAATACCACGTGTGCCAAAAAACACATAACAACACAATATAACAACTCGCATCAGATGTGCCTATATGCCACAACAATTCCTTAAAACAATTCCAATACCACAACCACGAATAGCCCACAACTCAACGACACCGAGCACAACAACAACAACAATAACCCGGAAGTATGGCAAGTAAATCAACACAAGAATTACAATAACACAATGAAATGGAAGAATGAGCTCACAATGAAAGACATAACAAGTATTAACGACTTCAAATAAGTATAACCCAACAATGAGAGAGATAATATGTAACAATGATATTGAATAAGAATAACTCAAGAATATGAGAGATACATGTAACAACGACAATAGGAGAGATACATGTAACAATGATTTTGAATAAGAATAACCCAACAATAAGAGAGATAATGTGTAACCATGATATCAAATAAGAATAACTCAATAATAGGAGAGATAACATGTAACAATGATTTCAAATAAGAATAAATTACAATGGAAGAGATAATATGTAGTAATGAAAGAGGCAACAACCTCAATTAGGGCATATAAGGGTATATTTGGCAATAAAGGGTAGAACATGAACCAATCAACTTCAAATAAGACATGTACAATGGAGGATATAACATGATAAGACAACTTCATTTTAATGTACAAAAGGATCTAAGAGTCTAAACCGATCAAATTTCCATATATAAGCCGTGTACACACTCGTCACCTCGTGTACACGTCTTTAACGTAGTTCAAATAGTACAATCAAACCAATCCCTATAGGGTAGTCCCCCCACACAATGTTAGGCAAGATACTTACGTTTAAAGCCCTCAATCAATACTTTAAAATAGCTTTCCCTTTACAATTCACCTCCGCTCGGCTCAAATCTAACCAAAATCGACTCAATAACATCAAATAATGCAAGAGAAAACAATTCCAAAAATTAAAACTATGATCTTTACAATTCCTCAAAAGTCAACAAAAGTCAACCCAAAGCTCGCCCAGTCAAAACTCGGGTCCAAGGGTAGATTCTGACTACCTATAACCCCACGAGTCCATACATGCATTTTTTTTCAAAATTTGAGTCCAAATCGACTCTCAAAATTCAAATTCTTATTTTTCAAAATATAGACAAAATTTCTCAAAATTTCACTTTGATTCTCATAATTGTTTATGTTAAAACTCACATATAATCATGTAATATAGTTGGAAATTGAGCGAAAATACTTACCTAATGATTGTAGATGAAAACCCCTCTTCAAAATTGCCTCCTACCGAGTTTAGGGTTCCAAAATATGAAAATGAGACCAAACTCCCGTCCCTCAGCTCTTATGTCCAGTCGCAGGTGTCGCAAATGCGACCCGGGGTTCGCAAATGCGACCCGGGGTTCGCAAATGTGAACTTCGCAAATGCGACCCTTAAGATCGCAAATGCAAACCAGCTCAACCAGGCCACCCCATCGGAGATGCGAATGCGGGGTTCGCAAATGCAAACCCATCGCAAAATATCGCAGTTGCGATCAATATGTCGCAAATGCATATCTGAAGCACCTATGCAAAAATCAGCAATGCTAGAATCCTTCCAAACACTCCGATACGTGTCCGAAACTCACCGAGCCCTCGGGGCTCCAAGCCAAACATCAACACAAGTCTAAAAATATAACACGAATTTGCTCACGCAATCAAATCATCAAAATAACATCCGAAACCATGAACCGGACCTCCAAAACTCATGATAACAACATGAAACTTAAGAACTTCTAAAAACACAACCGTGAGTCTGATTCCTATTAAATGAACTCGGAATGATGCCAAACTTTGCGGATAAGTTCCAAATGATAAAATGGACCTATTCCAACTCCCAAAATAGAAATCCAAATGCGATATCTATGAAGTCAACCTACAGTCAACTTTATCAAAATTCTAAGTCTTTAAATTGCCAACTTTCGACAAAACTACACAAATCAACCTATGGACCTCCGAATTTGATTTCGGCCATATGTCCATGTCTAAAATTATGATACAAACCTATCGGAGTAATCAAAATACCATTCCGGGGTCGTTTTCATAAAAGTCAAACCTCGGTCAACATATTTAACTTAAGCTTCTAAAGTGAGAATCACTCATCCAAATTCATCCCGAAACATCCGAAATCAAATCCGACCATGTAAGCAAGTCATATAATACACAATCTTAAGCCACTCCAGACATCGAACCGTTGAACGAAATCTTAAAGCTCAAAATATCCGGTCGGGTCGTTACATCTTAAGAGTCAAATAAAGTAAAGCATGATAAAAATTTCTTTTTTTTAAAACTGTTATATTACCAACAACTCAACAGAATATGAGATAATGACTCCACACAAGAAGATTCATTTTGACAACCAATTCACCAAGTAACAATGTGTTACACCCCATATTTTTGTACGCAAAAGTACGTCGTAAGTCAATTGATATAAGCTCGTAAATATGATCCTCTTTGAAATTATATAAATTAATTTAATGATATTACATCCCGTATTTCCGTTCAACATATAAACGACTAGGTCGAAGATGAATGCACTTAAATGTGATAAAGGAGATTTTGGACCAATAAAAATGAGCTGTTTGCTTACCCAACGTGCCTGCTTCACCAACTTACATGCCGTCCTACTTGCTTCGTGATTATTAAACGAGGATGAGACACATATTTAAATTAATTAGGGCATCATGTGATACAACCTAGTGAAACAAGTAGGTGACTAGTAGGTGTGTCACCTACTTGCTAAAATGAGAGGCCCAAATTAAAGGGTTGTTTGTAGCCCAAATTAAAGGTTAAAGAGAGGGCCATTGTGGCAGTAGTTTGGTCGACCATAAGGTATTATTAAAGCCAATATCTGACCATCTTTACCCATCTTCATCCAAAATAAAGTTCAACAATATCCTCTCTTTCTCTCCCAAGCCAAACAACCACCCTTCTTTCTACTAGGGTTCTAAGTGGAAAGGGCTTCAAGTTTCATTCTTCCTTATCATGTGAGATGATTTTCATGTGTTTTATATTCTCTCCAAAGATCTCAAACGTTTCTATACCAAACAGCCCAAGGCAGCCCCTCTCCTCCAAGGTTATACCACCTACTCTTGATTAAAAGTGTTGTGGAAGTGGTGGAGATCACTTGTTTGATGTTGTTGCTAAGTTGTGAGCATTCTCAAGTTAAATGAGACTTTTTCTAGGATTTATTCCTACTGCATAAGGTAAGGAATCTTCCCTTCTTCATGTGTTTGAGCTTATTGGAGTCAGCAAGGCTCGTGCATACAGTCAAGATCTGGGCCAAGGCCTCCTGAAGGCCAGGGTTAACAATAGGCATTGCTGGTGCTTGAGCTGGTCCCACTGGAGCAACTGGTGGCTCCACAAGTGTCGCTCTGGCTGTAGTACGAGCTGCACCTCGGCCTCTACCACGACCCCGGTCTCTCGATGCCCTAATTGGTGGTACTAGTGGACGTCTGCCTGATCCGGTCGTATGTATCCTCACCATCTGTGAGAGAATCAAAGAGTCAAGTTTCAAGCTTCGAATATAACAAATCCGCACGACAAGAATACAAGAAAGTGAAGTTTCCTAACAGTTAGGTAGACTCTCGAAGATAAGTACAGACGTCTCCGTACCGATCTACAAGACTCTATTAAACCTGCTTATGACTCATGAGACCTAAGCAAACTAGTGCTTTGATACCAACTTATCACGATCCAACTCCCACCGGAGCCGCGACGCTGCCTAACACTACATCCTAGGCTAGCCAACAGTTCGCAAAATAACTAAACATTTGGATAAACATGGTTTAATAAACTTAATAGTGGAAATATCATAATCATCTAACGAAAAAAGTAACAATACTAATACAACCATCTCCAAAATCTAGTGTCGATGAGTACATGAGCACCACTGCGTATCAAAACATAAATCAAATCCTTAGTACAACTGTATGAGTAATAGAACACTACTGAAGAAAATAAACGGAAAGAGAGTCAAGGTCTGCGGGCGTCATAGCAGCTACCTTGAAGTCTCTAAGCACCGGTACTAGCACGGATTTATCAATCACCTCGTCCAGATGCACCTGGATCTGCACATGAAGTGTAGAGTATATTGAGTACAACCGACCCCATATACTCAATAAGTAACAGAACTAACCTTGGGCTGAATGCATTGACGAGCTCTAAAGAAGACAATCAGAAACAAGAATAAATGACAACATAGATATGGTGATGACAATAGCAACAAGTAACTCAAGGAATTATCACAATCAGCTCGTTCATTTTATAGGAATGTAGACTTGCTTTCAAGTATAACATTTAAGCCCAACACTTATAAGAATATGTCAGTTACAGCTAGCATGAGGAATGATACATCTCGATGCCTACATGTCAGGTATGCATGCCAAATGGATGATTTCACGGTAATATCACCAAAAGCTCTCACTCTCAACATACTCAAGCCATTTGTCTCAATGCCCACCTCATCACACATACACAATGACTCAGCACTGTACGGGTTCCTGGCATCAATGACCCTCACCAAAGCACGTGTATATATAATAATAATAATAATAATAGTAAAGCCAATATGGCATGTTGCGGTGTGCAGTCGGATCAACAATAACACTCTCAATACGGCTCTAAGTCCCACCTCAATCACTAATCTCTCAAGTCTCTAGGGCTAAAAATCTCATTTCACTCAGCCCAACAACTCCACATAAGGAACAATAATGATAATATGCGATGCAACGATGAATGATAAATAGAAACTGAGATATGACATGCCAATGAAGAATCATGACTGAGTGTAAAAATACAGTTGAATCAGATAACCCAAAACAATAGAAATAACTTCATCATGTCTCAATCAAGTAAACACATAGCCTAAATATAATTTTTAACATAAATCATGGCTCAATTAATCTAACAACTGAGAAAAACACAGATAAAATATGGTATGATAGCAACATAGTCCAAATGTCAACCCCGATCATGATTACCCCGGTGCACTCCCACACGCCCGTCACCTAGCATGTGCGTCACCATAACACAATCTTAAATAACACGTTTTCCAGGGATAATTACCTCAAAGCACACAAATCAATACTCCAAAAGGCCCTTGCCTAGCGAATCGGTCTCCAAACGACTCGAATCTAGTCACAACAACTTCATAGCATCAATAATAGCCACAGGAAACAATCTCAAATGATAAAACTAGAATCTTTAATTAAAATCGGAAAGTCAACCCCGAGCCCGCACCTTCGAAACCGACATAATTTACACATTTTGAATACCCATTCAATTACAAGTACAACCATACTAATTTCATCCAATTCCATCCAAAAATCAACCCCAAATCACCAAATCTTACTCTCCAACAACATAGCCTAAAATCCCCAAATTTCTACCTCAAATACACATAAACTAGGTGTAATAATCAATGGGTAATCAATATTTAACATCAAAAGTGATTAAGCTTCACTTACCTCTTCAATTGTAGCCAAATCCCTCTCAAACATCGACCTTAGCCAAGTCCCAAAACTCTCCAAATGAGAAAAACCACTAAACCCTTCGAAATATAACATTGCAAGTCAATCCGCACCCGCGGCTACTTAACCGCATCTGCGGCCCCGCTTCTGTGGAAAAGTGGCCACATCTGCAGTCCCAGACCTTCCAGCCAACATCTGCTTTTGTGGTCATATCTGTGCTTCTGCGCACGCACACCTGTGCCTCAACGTTCGCATCTGCGGAAACCCATGACCACACTCCACTTCGCTTCTGCGCTCTACTTCCCGCATCTGCGAGCTCGCAGATGCGGACCAACATTTGTACCTATGCATTTCCCCAGACCTAGAATATTCTACACCTATGATGTCCTGACCGCTTCTGCGGTCTCGCACCTGCGATCGAATTCCCGTAGGTGCGATTGCACCGGAACTTGAAATTCTTCAACATTTCTTCTAAGTCCAAACTTGGTTTGCACATCATCCGAATCGAACCCGAGGCCCCTAGGACCATATCCAAACCTACCAACAAGTCCTAAAATATGATACAAACTTAGTCAAAGCCTCAAATCACGTGAAACAATATCAAAACCATGAATCACACCCCAATTCAAGCCTAATGAACTGATGATCTTCCAACTTCTAAAATTATTGCCGAATCATTCCAAATCAACTCCAAATGAACCCAAATTTTGCACACAAGTCATAAATGGCATAAGGAACCTACTTCAACTCTCAGAACCAAAATCCGACCCTAGTATAAACAAAGTCAATTCTCAGTCAAACCTCTTAACCTTCCAAACCTTCAACTTTCCAACTTTCGCCAAAAAAGTCCCAAATCAACTTACGGACCTCCAAATCAATATCCGGACATACGCCTAAGTCCAAAATCACCATACAAAGCTATTGGAACCCTCACACTCCATTTGGGAGTTGTCTTCCCAAAAGTCAAACTCTGATAAACTCTTTTAACTTAAACCTTCAACCTTGGACTAAGTATTCCATTTCACTCTGAAGCTTCCCCAAAACCAATCCAACTACCCAGGAAAATTACATAATCACAAATGAACACAGAGGAAGCGATAAATAGAGGAACGAGGCTACAATACTCAACACGATCGCTCGGGTCGTTACACATACACATCAATATCACCACCCTTATACCGTCGCATGCACATCTCATCATAACAGAATAATCAACTCGCACCACACATTCCCATATGCAACAACACTTCCACAACAACAATACCAATGCTACAATGTTTCTCAAAAAACAATACCAATGCCACAACGATACATAGCCCACGGTTCAACAACAAGGTATACAAGAATATCAACAACAACACAAAGAAATGGAAGAATAAACTCAACCATGAAAGATATTCCATGTAATAACAACTTCAAATAAATGCATAAGAAGAAACTCAACAATGAAAGATAATCCATGTATTAACAACTTTAATTAAATGCATACAAGAATAAACCCAACAATGAAAGATAAAACATGTAATAACAACTTCAATTAATGCACATAAGTAACCTAAGAGTCTAAACCGGTTAATTTCCATATATAAGCCCGTATACACACTCGTCACCTCATATACACATCTTTCACATAATTCAAATAGTGCAATTAGATCAAATCCTATAAAAAAGTTTCCCCCACACAAAGTTAGGCAAGATACTTACCTTAACAAGGCCAGTTTAACACTCAAAAATGGCTTTTCCTTTAAACTTTGCCTCTGCACGGCTCAAATATAATAAAAATGACTTAAATATACCAATAATGCAAGAGAAACCATTTCCGATAAATAAAGTCATGATCTTTATACAAATTTCCAAAAGTCAACAAAAGTCAATCCCGGGCACGCCTGGTCAAAACCCTAGTCCAATGGTAGATCTCGACTACCCATAATCCCATGAGTCCGTATTTGTGTTTTGCTTTCAAATTATAGTCCAATTCGACTCTTAAATCTCAAATTTTCATTTTTTAAAACATAGACAAAATTTTCCAAAAGTTCTCTTCAAATTCCATGGATTATGTAAGGCCCCGTAAAATTTTACCTAAGACCCGGGGTTTCGTGGTGCCGAAGAAGGTTTATGTGTTGACGATTGTAGACCCAACATGAAATTTTCAGGAAGGGAGTTCTGCAGCACATTATGCAAACACAGAATTGGTCTGCGGACCGCAGACTGGTCGCAGAATGGGCCAGCAATGCCCAGTTCCGGAGGGCCATTATGCGGCCCATTTTGCGAACTGCAGAAGCATTATGCGGTCGCATATGCGACAGCAGATCTGGGACGGGGCTCCTATTTTACTAATTTTTGAACCCGACCCTATTCTTATAAAACACCCTTGGGGATCATTTTAAAGGGGAAAGACATATATTTCTAGAGAGAGGGAGTGATATAGAGTGAGAGAGGAAGTTCCTAAGCTCATCATCCACCAATTCTTGCTCAAGTTGAAGAATTTTCAAGGAGAATTCACTAGGTTTCCATCCTAGAAGTAAGGTTCTACTCCATAGCCCTCAATTTCGTGATTTTAATTGTAAATAGGTAGTAAGCCAAGCAATTCTTGGGTGTGGGAGTTGGTTATTTTACATGCATGTACCATCTAGGGTACTGGAGAGATTGTTGAGCTCTTTTGGGTGAACTTTGGGTAGTGGGGTGAAAGAATCCACCATAGGATGACCTTGAAACCTTAATGCACACCTAGTGTTTGATAAAATGCTCAAGTGAGCTGGAACTATGAACTTCTTCCTAATTTTTGTTCATTTTTTCTATATCTCTAAATAGATCGACGTGGCTAGGATTTTCGGAATATTGTAGTAAATTAAAAAGCTCGAGGCAAGGTATGTTGGCTAAACTCTTCTCTTAAGCTTTAACCCCGCAATGTCCTTGTAAGTCTCATGATGCTCTTTATAAATTGAATTTTTGTCAAATAAGCCTTATGTCGAAATAATTATGCGTTCATTATGTATTCCAAAGATTTGTGTTATGTTGAGTTAATGTTTGAGAATGTTGTTTAAGTATGGGTTGTATGTTACTATGTTATGATTTAAAAGAGTGATTTTTTTATGAAAGCTATCATGTCAATTGTGTAAGAAGTCACATGTGCCTAAGACCCTAAAATTTGCTCAAGTATGTGTTTAAAGTCTTAATTTGAAAGGCCTTGTTGTTTATTATCCATGACAATGATTGAAAGTGAAATAGCGACCATGAAATAAGAAATACGGCCAACGTGCCAAGAATGATATTGCATTATGGCCAATGATGCCAATAAAATGAATGACATGTAAAAGAATACGAATTGAGTGGTAAGTACTTTTAATAATAAATGCCTTCAGAGTATCGTTTAGCCACCGAGGAAGGATAGGTTGAAACAACCTAACCCCGAAACTACACGTGCCGGTGTTGGAGTGATTGTTGGGCAAATCCCCATGTTAATGTGATGAGACCGTTTCCCCTTATATGGGATTAGATTGGTGTGTTGAGATGTTTCCCCTTAAATGGGATGAGATTATTGCTAGCGAGACGTAATGTGATGTCGACCCACACGGCATTGTGGTGAGACGGCTTAGTCGATCGGGCTGAGATCGGACGCCATGCCGCACACATGGTGGTATTGTAAGTGTATGTCTCGGGGTGAGATGGCTTAGCCGGTCGGGCTGAGATCGGACTCCGTGCTAAAACATGATGGTGTATCGGTGCCAAAGATCTCCCAACTTATATTACCGAATCCTATTTGAAATTTACCTTTCCCTTGACTTGACACCTTGATACTGTTTGAGTCTCTTATTGATTTCATGTTTTATTCTCCGTTTACTGTTGCTCGTTCTACTGAGAGGGTGTTTAGTTTTACATACTAGTACTATTCCATATGTAGTAACGTCCCTTTTTCGGGGGCACTGCATCTTTAATGTATGCAGGTAGTTCCATAGCAGGTGGCATTGACCACTGATAGTAGCATACCCTCTCCTCTGCTTATTTGGTAAGCCCCACTTCATCTCGGGGTCCTATGTCTTTTATCCTTTGTACATAGCATTTTGATGTATAGCCGGGGCCTAGTTGCCAGCATTGTCATAGCGCTCTTTTGTTCCTATTAGAGGCTCCTTAGACATAGTGTGGGTTGTATCTATTTTTGGGAAGGTTAAACTAAAAATTTTGTAATCGTATCACCTGTTCCACTTTAGCTATGATTGTACATTGTACTGTTTTGAAGACTTGTTAATGACGTGACTACTGAAAAAAGGACTGGTGTTGTTCACATGACTTCTTACTAACTTATTAATGAAATGTATTCTTCTTTTTATTCATGGGTGAGTTGGGTAGAAGGTATTGTAAAGGCTTGGTTGACTGGGGTATCTCGGTTGAGCGCCGGTCACGCTCCCCGAGGTCGGGGCGTGACAAACTTGGTATCAGAGCCTAAGTTTTTAAAGTGTCCTAGGATGTCTCGGAGCCGTGTCTAGTAGAGTCCTTCTTATCGGTGAGTTGTCGAACACATCTATAAGTAGGAGCCTACTTGGACACTTAGGAATAATACCCTTGTTTTATATTCTAGATCGTGCGATAAATCCAATTGTAAGATTGTTCCTCTAACTCGTGCTTTGCTCTAACTTTCAGTACATGGCGCCTAGGAAGAAGGAAAGAATTGGCCAAGGAGCTAATGTTACCCCAGGAGTGGAAATTGATTCGATACTTGATGATGGGTGTAAGTACCCGAGGGGCGAGAACATTCCCCCGACTACTACACTGCTTGATTCTACTACACTGATGAGACTGCACCTGTCCCTACACCTAATGAGGGTGGAACTATCCCTCCAACTGATATTCCAGTTCCACCTGCAGCCCCAGCTTCCAGTTCTGGTGTATCTGATGGGGATCTTAGGGAAGCCATACGGATGTTGGCTCAGATAGTGGCTTCCCAGGCCCAGAGATCAAATGTTGCACCCAGTTCTTCTAGTCAGCCAGGAGATTCCACTAGTTCTAGGGTGAGCAAATTTCTCCAGTTGGACCCTCCAGTGTTCACAGGTACTGATCCTGAGGAGGACCCCCAAGACTTCATTGATGATATGCACAAGACTCTCCAAGTTATGTGTGCTACTAAGACAGAGGGAGCAGAGTTGGCCTCCTACAGCCTGAAAGGGGTGGCCTATTCTTGGTTTGAAATGTGGGAGGACTCCCGTGAGGAGGGAAGCCTTCCGACGAGATGGAGTGAGTTTGCCGATGCTTTTATTGATCATTTCTTGCCTGCCGAGACTAAGGCAGCCCGTGCCGCCGAGTTTGAGAACATAAAACAAGGGAGCATGAGTGCGTGGGAGTATAATATGATTCGCGCGCCTGTCCAAATATGCCATCTATGAGTATCATATGGGAGCGGCTCGAAAACCTAAACCAACCATACACGCAAGTCATAATACATAATATGAAGCTACTCAAGGCCTTTGTCACGCCCCGAACCTTGGGGAGAGACCGACACTCGGTGCCTCACCTATCCTCGCGTACCAACTTGCGACTAAGGGACTCTGAACATATAATGTCATACTTTGGCCATGGGCCACATTGCAAGACAATGGCGAATACTGACTAAATAACAATAAAAAGCTGGGCCGACAAGGCCGTCATAACTACTACAACTGACAATCCAACAAAATGTACATAAAAGGCTTACAAGCCTAACATACTGCATTAACTGACAGGATATGTCTACAAGCCTCTACTGATGGATATACTGTGATCGGAACAAGGCTACAACCTACTCATAATATATATATATGTATATACAAAGATGTACGTAAAGCTCTAGACCCGGCAACTATATATATATATATACACAAAGATGTACGTAAAGCTCTAGACCCGGCAACTCCGAAGGGTATGGAGCTTACCGATCAAGCTGAACTTGGGCAACACCTAATAAGGAGGTCTACCCGTCTGTCTGTCTGAATCTGCACGCATGAAATGCAGCGCCCCCAGAAAAGGGACGTCAATATGAAATAATGTACCGAGTATGTAAGGCACTATACCGAAAGCTAAAACTGAACTGATAATATAATAACTAAAAGCAACTGAAAGTCAATTATAATCTTAAGATATGCTTACCTGCTGATACTGACTCAACTATCTCAATATAGTAAGTAAAATAGCTGTCCGGCCTTATAAGGCTCGGTATATATATAACTGCTCTGCCGTAGTAGGCTCGCTCATAGGCGCTCGACCATACTAGGCTCTGTATCTCGGCCAACTGGGCTCGCTCATAGGTGCTCGGCCATAGTAGGCTCGGTATATAACTTACCATCTGATCAGAGGTTGCCCAATAGGGGCCTGCCCATCAATTATAGCTCGATGGTAATGAAAATACTGTAATACTGTATATATAGGCTCTCTGCTCTCTTGACTGGAAGAAGACAATACTCAATTAAATATGAAGTCCCGATAAGGAGAATACTGTAATTTATGAGACTAGGATAATGTATATAAATTCGGGAGTATGAACTTCTCTTTATGCCTCGTTATCAAATACATGTAATTACGAGATCATGCCAAAATGAGGAAGGGCTTTGCCTTAACATACCTGGAGTAGGGAAAAATCCGTATGATATTCTTGGAAAATATTGCACCGTACTCCTTTAGAACCACAAAGTTTTACGGTGCTAAGGTTCTAATAATTCTTGTTGAAATCGTTTGGTTGCAAAAAGTCTTGTTGAAAACTAGAAAGAATTGCTAACGTTCTGTAGTGTCTTTGTATCCATATATGAGAAATGAAGTGTTTTGTATATAACACACTACTTTTACAAGTCTTTGTATTCAAAATGAGAAATGAAGTGTCTTGTACTTAATACCTTACTTTGCCACCTAACCAAAAATGACTAAGAGTCATTTGTTTGGTTTAGTGTCTTGCTGCCACGTGGGGGTGGGGTGGGGATTTTAATCTTATCCAATAATAAATTAATTAATTAGGTAATATTCCGCTACCCGGTAATTAACCAATTACCAGCATAATAAAGAATTATCTCAAATTACTTAAAATTCTACTTATTTTTAATACACTTTATACATCCTACTATCCTGGTCATATGGTAACTTGTATGGTACTAGTCCATAAATATCGGGTATTATCGCTCGGCCCGTATTTTATCTCAATATGTCAAACTTGGACGAAAATTCATTTTCTTTGACTTGCTTCCCCTCTCACCTTCAAGAATTTACTCATCACTTGTTTGAAATAACATAATGCTTATAATCTCAAAATAATCCCATTCCTGAGTCTATGTCGATTAACTTACAACGAAACTTTAACTTACGAAATGCGGGATGTAACATTATTCCCCCCTTTGGAACATTCGTCCTCGAATGTTGACTGATATACTTATCATTTTCATAACTTATGTCCTCTGAATACTTCAGTACTTTCCTTGCCATTTAATCAACTGTTTTGTGAATAATTCTATGGGCCTGGGCATTCCCCTCTTTAAGCTTCTTTCTCACACCACAACTTGTAGTCGGAATCCTTCTAATCTCGTAACTGTTGCTACCTTCTGTCATAGATCCGTTTATCCATCCGTATGACTTTACTGCCATAACTCTTACTTTTATTTATCGTTATTGAGGGCTTCTACCAAACTCCAGGTTACTTTCGTTGCTTTTCCTATATGTAATAAGCTAAGTCCTTTAATTCCCCCTCATTACTGTTCATCTTAATAATGACAGCGTAATCTCATCTCATACTTTGTGACCTTTGTCCATCCATTGTTGATTCATCTTAATACCGATAACTTGGCCTATTATGTAACACTACCACTAGGGCTCACGTCTCATCAGGGAACATTTGAAGTGACTTTCCTAATCCACTTAGGGGTGATACTGTACTTCAATGACCGTATTTTATAGCATCCCAATGTGATTCACTTACGTGGGTATTTTAATCTCGTATAATCCGTGAAATCCTCTTCAAATCATTACTCACTCGTAGGCCTAAACGTCATACTTTATCTATCGTAATCATACCCTTATTTCACTACCAGGGCAGCATTCCATCTCTTCTAAATGCTACTAGTTATAGACTCCTTTTAGCTTATTCAGGCACCCATGAGCTCTCTCTCATTTTCGTGGGTTTAATCCCGAGGGCTAATCCATTCTCGTCACCTTCTCACTCACCCTTTCTTATCCTTACTCCTGTCTTCCTACAATCTTGTCTCTCTACCATACTTTAGCTTGCGACCGATACATATCCATTTATACTACTCGCAGCCTTCCTTCAACTTCCTTGCACTATAGATTTCTTTGTGTTATTCTGGAACATCAAGTGAGACATCACATTGTCTCTAACTCTTCTTGTACTTTCTTAACTAGACCTCTTGATACCTAGAAACCATAGGCTATAATATATGTCACTGACGATGCCGCTATCATTCCTGGATATTGAATCCCCGCGGTTCTAGCCTTCTATCTGAAGTATGGACTATTCCCAGCCTTCTGCATCTGAGTATCTCGTATGTTGTTCACTTTTACCTTACTTACCTTAAAATGTCGCATCACATATTCTATCTCTTTCATGACCTCCTTTCCATATAGGTATAATTCATATTCACAACTTAAAGCTTTATTACAATACTTGCACCTCTGGTGTATACACAATCCGGTGAGAGCTTCATACCGACTTCTTATAAGGTTGGATCTTCTTCTAACTGGCGTCCTTATAGAGCCATTATAGAATATGATTGTTGCATTATCTCTCTTGCACCTCTGATATTAAGAGTGATTCTACCATGTTCTCAAGCGCAATTTCTATAATTTTCTAGGTCCAATAATCAGACTCCTGATTTACTTCGTTGTTGTAACTCTTTAGTTTCCTCTTCCTTCTGATCAACCTTTATGTAGGCTTAAGCTATCTTCCGATCTGTGACTCATGGCAGTAGTTATTACTTTAGCTCTTCATGGACGCTATGGAATATCCATGATACAATCTTATAACAATTCAATCTTTTGTCTATGACCTGGGCTCAATTCTTTCTTTTTACCTATACCGGAATCTTCTACGACTGTATGATTGTCGACATATATGCCGCATGGATAATACTCCAAAATCTTAGGTACATTCATTATGTAATTATCTCTGGATCATTGATCGAATAATTCCTTTCATTCCTTCTGAACTTTCTTTAAATGCAAGCAATTGCTTTTCCTGGTCGTTCTGCCTCCTTGTTGCGTGCATACTTAGCTTTTAGTGCCCACACATATTGGAATTCCATACAACCCATATGATCTTGAATATCACCTTTTGATTTTGATATATATATTTCTTCTTCCCGTTCATTAGCCACTGATGGAGTGCATACAATGTTGTTGTGAGACTATTGTTACATGACCATTTCCTCTTTAGGTGACTGTTCTTGGTTAAATCCTTCTTCCTTATTTCCTCCGCTAGTCTTTCATTGTAGCAATTAGGGAGGACCCTCTGATTCTTGCAAGGCTGTGAGCTTATTACATCGTATACTCGACGGAATTTTTGATGTTCATACTCACATATAAAATTCCTTAGTTACTTACCTCCATACTTATATGCTTGTACGGTTTCTCCTGAACTGAAGTTTTGACTGTCTTCCTTTAACACTCATACAGTATCTTTAACTACCCCAACTCCTATCCGTATATTTCTCAAGGTCACGATGTCATATCTGCAAGACTGAATTCCCCATGTTGGGGTTCACTCCGTTTATCTTGCACGATCTATTGATTTGTCTGTATCCTCTTGTCTAGCCATAGCTCTTCCTGAATCAACTACTAACTACTCATTGGCTCATTCTCATATCAATATTCTGCATAATCTTTCATGGGTCATTTCCTTTATCTTAACTTACGTCCCGCACTGGCTCCTTATCTATCAATAACATCTCAGGCAGGAACCCTTACCTCTTCTCCCTGACGTCGTGTTTGTATAATGTTCTGGAATCGTAGCATATCCGCAGGACTTGAATAATTGCAATCTTATCCCTTTCTTATTCTTATCGCATTCTTCCTTTACCATTACCATAGTTACTCGAACCACTTAATTCTAACCTAATGCCACATCACACCATATTCCCTCCTTTAGGGGAGCACAAAGACTTAGTGCTATGATGATCTACGTATAGATGTTTTACCCTCTCATCTTTGGCATCTTTTCACATCATCGATGATCCTTACTCACCTCGCGGTAATCCTTCAGTACCAAGGATAACAAAATTCCTCACTCGCGAGGGTGACACTTAGTGTAACTAGCACATACAACCCCTTAAGCTTAACTTTACTCACCTTGCTTGCTTTAGGGAAGCGTCTTCCTGAATGACCATTCTCTGAATTTCTCATGAATCTTCTTCTGTTGTCCACTCTATTATCACCAGAACGAAATCTGAAATTCTCATGATGCTGACTATTATCCAATCACTCAGTCCATAATTCATATTTAGTTTATCTTGTTCACTAGTCCATACTGATTTCTACTATTCTGGAGTCTAACTTTTCCTTCCGGTAGTCGCGTTGGAGTTACAAACTTATTTCTTGAAATGAGGATATGACTTTATGGCCTATACTCTTTTGTTGTCTCAAGGCCTGTCACCTCTCGTCATTTCCTTCAATTGACTATGGACTCTGTAATACTGTCATCTTTTTGATCCACCATTGTCATCCATGTATCATATCTTACTCATAATGCTTCATTAACTCCTTTATTATTTACCGCTAACATTTATGTCTATCACTTTATTCTGAAAATTCGAACAAGACATTCTTTTGCTTTTAGCTCCCCTTGCTCCATCCAGTGGCTCTTGGGGTTGCTTAACGTTCTCGCTCTACTAGGGACGCGAGCCACACTAAGGTAATATTTATTCCTTCCAGGCTTTCCGTACCACATCTAATTGTAATATTCTAGAGTGCACCATCTGGGTGCCTCACAAGGAGATCTATTAGCACCTTTGTAATATCCTTCAGAAATGCCAACAAACACAAACAATCCATTTACCATTTTGGGTTACTCTAACCCCAGTCGGATCCTAATATCCCGTCCTTTTCTTAAACTACACATGTTAGCCCCCAATAAGGTATAACTGAGATGGGTGTGGCAAATTCTACATATGTCCGTTACTATTGAAGGTAAGTCACAATGCTTACACTTTTCTGCCGGAGTTGAAAATACTGGTAATCTTCATTAACTGGGTACCTCGTATCCTTCCCATCTTGCTCCTTTTACTTGTTGAAGCTTGTATCTATCTTTTGAACCTCTCATTGCCTTTCACCATAGAGGTGGATAGATATTCTTGCCTTAAGGCTCCTTATCAAGAATCTTACATGTAAGGTACACACATGTTCTGCTGAAGACGTCACATTTATCCATCATAGGAATGATGTAAACTCGAGTTTCTCTAACTCAACTTATCCACAGCTATATCTCTACCAACCATCTTTCTGGATGTAGGTATCCTCGTATTATGAATAAGATAGAGTTTAGGAAATTGAGTTCTTACAACTGAGCTCTACCACACGATCTAAAGTAAGAAGAAAGAGTGACAGTCTTAAATGCCCTGTAGCCTCCTGCTTATAAGTGTGGTGCATGACATACCCATAAACAAGACTCCACTAGACACGGCTTGTAGACTCCCTAGGACAAAACTGCTCTGATACCACTTTTGTCACGCCCAGAACCTGGGGGCGAGACCGGCACTCGGTGCCTCACCTATCCTCACTTACCAACTTGCGACTAAGGGACTCTGAACATATAATGTCATACTTTGTCCATGGGCCACATTGCAAGACAATTGAGAATACTGACAAAATATCAATAAAAAGCTAGGCCGACAAGGCCGTCATAACTACTACAACTGACAATCCAACAAAATTTACATAAAAGGCCTACAAGCCCAACATACTGCATTAACTGACAGGATATGTCTACAAGCCTCTACTGATGGATATACTGTGATCAGAATAAGGCTCCAACCTAATCATAACACACACACACATATATATATATATATATATATATATATATATAATGGGTGGTTGATTTCTATTCATTTCTTATGCTTCATTATGGTTGATGGTTGCGAACATTAAATAGTGCCAATTTACTTTATTTTTCACTTGGAAAAGTGGGTTAGGGTTTGGTAGAATTGAATAGCAAGAACTCAAGGCTTTAGACCTTGTTTTATAGAATCGCTTGAGAATAAGTGGGTTCTACTTGGCATAAATTGGTTGCTTTTAATTGTAACTATTTTATATTTTGTTAAATCATAAAGAGGAAATACTACCTAACTAGTGGGAAATATTGGGTAGTCATTTTGGAACCATCTGCATATCAAAGGACCTCCCATCAGAAATATATCATACTAACACCGATAACATTACATTCCATAGAAAGGGACACAATCTTGGTTTCTTAATCCAATTAATCAATTCTCTTAACAATTCACAATTAACAAACTCTTTCCAAACGAACAGAGTAGAATTACGGCTTTAGTCAAGTGACACACTATTCAAGTAACCTATTCACGCATATTTTCTATGGGATTCGACCCCAACCTAGTTGGGTTATTATATTTGACATCGACCGCCTTACACCATTTATATAGGTGTAATTTGAGTGTATCAATGCTCCTCTACTATTCAGTATTGCCTCTAATGAGTAAAAAGTTGTCAACCTAGTCTAAATTATCTGTAGTTGATATATTAGTTGATATTAAAAATATGAAAAAGGAAGCAAAGCAACTGAAGGAACAATACCTATCTTGAACATTGAACAAATGAGAATGGCCCTACATGAGAAGAAGGCAAGGTTAACCGGGATGCTAAATCTTCAAGGGACCTACTGAAGGCAGAAAGCTATTAGAAATGGGCAAAGGAGGGACACCATAACACTACTTTTTCCATGCTTCAGTAACAAGTAAAATAAAGAAGTTTGCATGTAACGACTCGACCGGTTGTTTTAAGAATTTATATGCAGTTCGGTGGTTTAAGGTTGTTACATCCCGCATTTCGTACGTTAAAGTTTCGTCGTAAGTTAATCGACGTAGACTCGGGAATGGCATTATTTTGAGATTATAAGCATTATGCTATTTCAAGCAAGTGATGAGTAAATTCATGAAGGTGAGAGGGGAAGCAAGTCAAAGAAAATGAATTTTCGTCCAAGTTTGACATATTGGGATAAAATACGGGCCGAGCGATAATACCCGATATTTATGGACTAGTACCATACAAGGTACCATATGACCAGGATAGTAGGATGTATAAAGTGTATTAAAAATAAGTAGAATTTTAAGTAATTTGAGACAATTCTTAATTATGAGGGTAATTGGTTAATTATCGGGTAGCGGGATATTACCTAATTAATTAATTTATTATTGGATAAGATTAAAATGCCCACCCTACCCCCACGTGGCAGCAAGCCACTAAACCAAACAAATGACTCTTAGTCATTTTTGGTTAGGTGGCAAAGTAAGGTATTAAGTGTAAGACACTTCATTTCTCATTTTGAATACAAAGACTTGTAAAAGTAGTGTGTTATATACAAAACACTTCATTTCTCATATTTGGATACAAAGACATTACAGAACGTTAGCAATTCTTTCTAAATTTCAACAAGACTTTTTGCAACCAAACGATTTCAACAAGAATTATTAGAACCTTAGCACCGTAAAACTTTACGGTTCTAAAGGAGTACGGCGCAATATTTTCCAAGAATATCATATGGATTTTTCCCTACTCCAGGTATGTTAAGGCTAAGCCCTTCCTTCATTTTGGCATGATCTCGTAATTACATGTATTTGATAATGAGGCATAAAGAGAAGTTCATACTCCCGAATTTATATACATTATCCTAATCTCATAAATTACAGTATTCTCCTTATCGGGACTTCATATTTAATTGAGTATTGTCTTCCTCCAGTCAAGAGAGCAGAGAGCCTATATATACAGTATTACAGTATTTTCATTACCATCGAGCTATAATCGATGGGCAGGCCCCTATTGGGCAATCTCTGATCAGATGGTAAGTTATATACCGAGCCTACTGTGGCCTAGCGCCTATGAGCGAGTCCGGTTGGCCGAGATACAGAGCCTAGTATGGCCGCCTATGAGCGAGCCTACTACGGCAGAGCAGTTATATATATATACCGAGCCTTATAAGGCCGGATAGCTATTTTACTTACTATATTGAGAGAGTTGAGTCAGTATCAGCAGGTAAACAAATCTTCAGATTATCGTTGACTTCCAGTTGCTTTCAGTTATTATATTATCAGTTCAGTTTCAGCTTTCAGTATAGTGCCTTACATACTCAGTACATTATTTCATATTGACGTCCCTTTTCTGGGGGCGCTGCATTTCATGTGTGCAGGTTCAGACAGACAGACGGGTAGACCTCCTTATTAGGTATTGCCCAAGTTCAGCTTGATCGGTAAGCTCCATACCCTTCGGAGTTGTCGGGTCTAGAGCTGTGTGTGTGTGTGTGTGTGTGTGTGTGTGTATATATATATATATATATATATATATATATATATATATATATATATATATATATATATATATATATATAAACACCCATTAACATTACACCTACTTAGGGTCCATAACCTTAGTATTTAAAGTTAGGTACTTATACTAAAATACAAGAACAAAGTATTAAAGAAAGTCACAAAAGCTTAAATGAAGACAAAGTCTTGGAATCTATCCAAAAAGCTCCAAAACAAGTGGTGTATTCAATGCTCTCAATGTAGGACCTTTTTCTGGCAAGATGTCCCACAAAAATCCTAGTTATTCTATTTATAATGGCCCAAAAGCTGCGAACAAAATTCAACAAAAATAGCCGTACAAGTTAGTTTGCGATCGTAGAATGGACCGCGGAAGTGATTCGCGGTCCGGACAATCGTTGCAATGCCGCATATATGATCTTCAGCATTTCTAGATTTCCATTGCATATCAGTTATGCAGTTCGCAAACTGATGTCGCGGTCTGCGTAATGGATCACGTAATCGTCACTTTGCATTACTGGGAATTCCTCTTGCATTTGTGCAGCAATTCTGTGGTCCTCACAATAGATATGTGATCGCATATCAGACCACATATTTGACTCTTAAAACTGGGCTGGTCAGGTTGCATCTGCAATAGAAATATGGTTCGCCCATTAATTCTCAAGGGATCCCAACCAGGTATGCAAATATCATGGAACTCACGGTGATAGAATGAAAGACAGTCGACAACTGAGAGAAGAAGTAGCCCGACTATTTAACAACGGGCACCTTCGAGAGTTCTTGAGCGACCAGGCTAAGAATCATTTCAGGAACAAGGATTCTAACAGACAGACGGAACAAGAAGATACCGAGCCTCAACACGTCATTAATATGATCATCGGTGGAGTCGATGTTCCATAGGAGCCAATGTTGAAATGCCCCAGAATCTCCATCACCAGGGAGAAACAAACACGAGACTACATACCAGAAGGAGTCTTATCTTTCAGCGATGAGGATGCAAAAGGGATCATACAACCTCATAATGATGTGCTGGTAATATCTGTACTCGTAAATAAAACAGCATATCTGTCGCAAATCTGCTTTCTTCATGATTTTTGACATTTGTTTTCATGTTCTTGGCTCTTCAAGTTCGGTTTCCTACAAAACAACAAAATTACATAAGAAAAGACTCAAAAAGTTTTCAAAGGTAAGCTAAAGTCTATTAAATTAGTATGAAAAGTGCCGCATTTCTACGACACATCAACACCCCCAACTTAAACTCTTGCTTGTCCTCAAGCAACTAAAGAGCTACCATACTAGGGACTATTTTACTTCTGACTGTTCACAAAACATTAATTACTATAGATGGTTCTAACTTTTAGCTAACAAACATGTGACTTCCATTATTTACCCTTCAGCTAAGACAAAAATTGTTTAGCGATTCAAATAATCAAGTTGTGAGCTTCGAGCCTCAACAACAATGACAAAGTGCTATTAATAGCTAGATAAGCACTTGCATCCTACTTCAAGAAGCCTAAGTTCTGCTAACTCTTGCAATTCACGCATCCTCACAATGAAGAAAATTCCCAATTCGATAGATACAAATATGTATAAGAGATACAATCAAAAACTCTCGCACTCAGAAAGAAAGCCAAGTGCTACAAGTATCAGTCCATATGCTTGCCCTTATTTTAACTCGTTGCTAGCTCATGAATAGTTGGTTGTTGATCAAAAAGGACTTTTCACAGTTTGTAGTGTAGGCTTGGGGACGGGTTGGATGAATATCTGGGAAAATAGTGACTAAACCCTCCTTGAACGATATACAAATTATTTCTTTAATAACACACATTGCCCTTATTGATATCTAATTGCTACTATCAACCCACCTTGTAGTTCATAACCACCCCTAGTTGCTTGTCTTACCACGTTTACTCAACACTCCATTTTTCTCTTCTTTAATTTTTTTAGAAGATTGAGTATTTCATGGTTTAGGATGACGTGGAGCTTTTGGTTTAAAGTACATTGGCTCTCAACTTAGCCGCTTGCTTCACAAGACACAACCTTGAAAGAATAGCCTTTGCACATGATACACTCCTCTATTATTTCCCAATTGATACCCCCCCCCCCAACTTAGGCTTAAAGCCTCATTCATAACATTTAAGGAGGGACGAGTTTAAAAGAGGGAGTAATTTCGCAGAAAGGGGTAAAGCTTTGTAATGTGGTAGCCAAAGGAAAGGTTAAAGGCTCAACGGGGGACAACTAGGGTAATAAATACACAAGGGAGGTCAATTTGGCCAAAAATTAATTAGCAATCACAAGGATGGCCTAAGATCATTTCAACAACCAATCATCAACCTAAGATTCACGCTGAGGAACCAATCGGGCAAGTTCTACACAGTACAAGTTAAGCACATGCATTATTCACAAATTCTCACCACTCATGACGCATGAAATGCTTGACTCGGCAAATGTTTAGCCCTCAAATGAATACAAGGCAACTCAAAGTTTTAGCACATGATATTGAGAATCTAATTAAGCACAAATTCAAAGAACGAGCCTCTATTTCACAAAAAGGACTATTTATTCAAAAACTTTGAAGGGTACAATTTATTTCACAAACATTTATCACATGCTTGAATCTAGAACAAAATCATCAAACAAGTCAAAACGTTTCATGACTACGACCGTGGTTTTACTGTTACACCCTTGAAAAAGAACCCGACAAAGAAAAACAAAGAGGAATTCATTACTATCTACACTGTCAAGACTAATATCTATGTACAATTTGCAAAGGTTTTCTTGCTACCCCTCCCCCAACATAGAATCATGCATTGTCCCCAATGTACTAAAAAAGTAAGAGTAAAGTTTAGGGGCTTCCTGGAATGCACTAAGCGCTTGGAGGGGATGGACTGTCTGATGCGGCCGTGGGGCCGGTTGTTGAAATTGGACGATCAGTAGGGTGAACCTCCTGCTGGACAGTTGTGTCCGGGACCAAAATAGTGGGCTTCTCAAGCTGCGGAGCCGGGTCCTGAAACTTGGAGCTGCTGGCCTCACCCGGTGATGACTCTGTAGTAGTGGTGGTGGCCATGAAAGCCATGTACTCAAGGGAATGTGCAATATCCCTCTGCATGTCTGCCTCCTCATCAGCCTGTTCCTCTGTAGAGGCAACCTATTTACCTTTGTTAGTCATCTGATCATCGACCTCCTCAACTACTTACTCTTCGTCTGTCTCCCCACGAGACTCTACTGATTCCTCATATGAATGGTCATCAGTGTGTGCAGAAGGTCCCAGAGCCTATGAGATGCCAGTACCATGTTCCTCCTCTACTGAGAGGAGGTTTGTGGAGTCCAAAGGAAGGTCCAGTGCTCGGGAGGTGCCAGTGCCATGCTCCTCCTCTACCAGGAGAAGGGTCGTGAGGTCAAACTCCAATGTCTGTATTTTATGCATCTCCAACTTAAGCTTGGCAACATCTTTTTTGCTTTGAGGCATATCCCTATCTCCATCTCGTTCAACCTTCTCAAGGCGTGCTTCAAACTTTTGGAGTCGATCTTCATATGATGGATGTTTCTTTTGAAGATCACTCACCGAGGCTTGGAGTAGTGCCAATGCTTGCCTTTGAGTAGTGGAAGATCTTTTGCAAGCTTGTCTACTTTGGCATTAGTGTGTTGTGCAAGTAGACCAAGCTTGATGATGGAAGGCAGTAGTAGTGGCCGGCCAGGGTGTTGTGGCTGGCCTAGGAGTGGATGTGGAGGTGGTAGGTGCTGAAGAGGTGGCATGTACTGAAGAAGTGGCAGGTTCTGCTGAAGTGGATGAGGCCATGGGGGAACCTCTACATCTTCACACAAAGTAGTGATGAGGCACGGAAAGGGAAGTGAAGTTTGCCCTCGGTTTTCCCGGATGCCAATCTCAAGGAATATGAGCTGCCCCAAATCAGTCTTGAAACCCGACAAGGTTGAAGAAATTAGGATTGCCTTGTCTAGACTAATGTCGGTCTCATTTCTTGTTGGTTGTATGCGAGATTAGATGAAACTTAGCCAATACTGGCTTTCTTGGGTGAGATCTCTCTTTTGAATCTACTGGCCTGATTCAATCTAGGCTGGAGTCCCCTGAGCTATGACAAAGGCTACCCAAGAACACTCATCTTCCTTATTTTCCAATCTTTGCATCATATTCTGTCGTGCCTCCTTCCCAAATCTCGAAATAGACTTCATTTATCTATTTGGGGCCACAAGATACCACAACTCCTCTTACTGCGATAGAGGTCAAGTAAGCACAATGCCTTGCTTGCTTCTTAGTCATTGAGGCAGTATATGCAGCGTAGAACGCCCTGACAAGTGTCTTGTTGAATTCCTCCGGAGGCTCAGTGAAGAACTCCTATCCCCTCTTCTTGATGTTCTCTAGTACATGCGAGAAATTCTCTTTAAGTCCATTCACACTTAGCTGCTTTTCATCGATGATATTTCTTTTTTCCAATGCCTCTTTGTATTTAATCCAGGATCTGGCGATACTAAACCTGAGTGTATCCCTAGCATTCTTTCTTCATACTTCTGCGCGGTGATCAATTGGTGGTACTAGTTCAAGTTTTTCCCTATCCTCTTCAGACTGGGAGACAGACTCAGATGAAGTGACATATGTGCCAGGATTTTTGCGTTGGGGATGATGTGATGTCAGACCTATAGCTTCAGCCTGTATTTTTCCTCTTGTGGTGGGTGCTTTAGATTCTTGGGTTTTCTTTGGTGCCATTCCTGCCAATGGAAGTGAAGTGAGCATGTGGTAGGACATTCATAGAACATGGAAAAGAAATGAAGGGAAAACACATTCTGTAGACAGCTTATGCGATCGCAGAACAAATTTGCGAACCGCGAAATCCACCGCAGAATGTACAATGCTATGGTCAACAAATTATGCATACCACAGAAGTGGTCGCAGAACTAATTTGCGATCGCATAATGAATGCAGATTCAAATTCAAAATACTCATGAACCTGTTGACATCTACGATGAATTCATGGTCCGCATACCAGTTTCGCGACTGCAGAATCCACCGCACAGTCACCACCCCATAACAATACAATTTGCCTTAGATATGCGATGATTCTGTGAATCGCGAATCAGTTATGCGGTGCCGCAGAATTCATCTTCTTCAATTATATACAACACACAGGTAACCATTGGACATTAATTCTAGCTATACTACATAGATACGGCAGGATTTCACAAAAATGTACACACCACAACCAGCATATTATCAATTTCAAGTTCTACCCATGAACACCTAACAAGACATTAATTTTCAAGAGCAATTGTCCCCCCCCCCCCCAACCGATCACCCATCACACGACAACATTGAGAATAAATCCTAGCAAGAGGTTCTCAGTAAATCACAAAGAACAGGAAGGAATAATAGGGATTATGGGTTGGGGGAAATTTTTGTAAGTAAATACAAAATCAACAAGAGTAGAGGGGGGAGAATTTCTTTCCAGAATTGTTGATGAGAGTGGAACCTTGGTGATTGTACACTGGTGGAAACACGTTATTAGCATGGATTGTATTTTGTTCAAGATTTTGTTTGTCTTTTATTTTCTTCTATTTTCTTTCGTTCAGAATTAGAGTGTGGGAGTCAGAAGTGGGAAAGTGACAGGGGGGGGGTTTAATACATGTGCATTCTATGGTACGTTTACCATCGTGAAACAACATTCGAGGTCGCATAAGCATTATGCGATGATATATTACCTGGGATGCGTGTGGCCAATGTGCAGTCGCATCTGCGGTCACAAAACCATTATGCGATCCGCAAAATTTGGCCTTCCACCACATTTTGAGTGACTTGGTTTTATGAAGGTCTAATTATATCTGCGGCCAGTATGCTGTCCGCGAAACCATTATGCGGTCGCATTTGTGGCTGCAGAAAGACATCTGAAGCTCAGTTAACTTTTCTTCACTTTCCCTTTGCCTCTGCATCCCATTTCTTTGCATTTTGAGCACCCTGTACTCTAAAACACACACATCAAAATGTTCAACAAAGACAAATAAACCTACAATGAAACAAATCTAACCAAAAATATTTCCACACATGGGTTTCCTCCCAAAAAGGGCTTGATTTAACATTGTGGCATGACGATGTTATCCCTTTTTGGCTAATCTGTTGTGGAGGTTAGTACATGACCATCTTTGAGTTTGAATTATTCCACCAGCTGCCTTCTCCAATGGTTCCAAGGTAGTGCTTCACCCTTTGACCATCTACTTTGAAGGTTCGAGTCCCATCCTTGAACTCTAATTCAACGGTGCCATAAGGAAACACTCTAACAATTTTGAATGGGCCAGACCATTTGGACTTGCGTTTTCCCAAAAAGAACATCAACCTTGAGTTGAAGAGCAAGACCAAGTCGCTGGATTTGAATTTCTGCATCAAGATCTTCGTATTATGAACAAACTTCATCCTTTCTTTATACATGGCTACATTCTCATAGGCTGTGAAACGGAACTCATCCATCTCATTGAGTTGTGTCATCCTTAGATTAGCAGCTTCGGCCAAGTCAATATTTAACTTTTTCAACACCCAAATGGCTTTGTGTTCTAGCTCCACTATAAAGTGACATGCCTTACCAAAAACCAACCAGTAAGGCGAGGTTCCAATGGGTGTTTTGAATGCGGTTCGATAAGCCCACAGAGTGTCATCTAGGTTTATTGACCAATTAATCCTATTTGCATTAATAGTTTTTGCTAGAATGTTCTTGATTTCTCGGTTGGAGACTTCAACTTGACCACTTGATTGAGGATGATAAGGGGTAGCCACTTGTTCTTAACTCCATATTTCTCGAGCAACCCCGCAAAGGCTTTGTTGCAAAAGTGAGAACCACCATCACAAAGGATGGCCCTTGGGGTTCCAAACTGAGTAAATATGTTCTTCTTCAAGAAGGCGATTACACTCCTTGCCTCATTGTTTTTCAAGGCAACTGCTTCGACCCATTTTGAAATATAGTCCACTGCTACCAAGATATAAGTCATGCCATATAAGCTCACAAAGGGACCCATGAAAATGATCCCCCACATCATAGATCTCTACCTCTATCACAAATGTCATAGGCATCTCATGCCTTCATGAAATTGACCCTTGCCTTGACATTGATCACATTCATTGACCATTAGATTTGCATCTTGGTATATCGATGGCCAATAGTACCCACATTCAAGCACTTTCATCATCGTACGGTTTCCACCGTGGTGACCCCAACTGGAGAGTCATGACATGCTTTGAGAATTGGCATCAACTCATCTTCTAGAACACAACACCGAATGATGTTTTCTGCGCATATCCAGAAAAAAGGGTTCCTCCCAATAGTATTACCTACAATCACTCAAGAACTCTTTCCTTTGATAAGCTTCCTATTCGTTGGGGATAAGGACACTAACCAAGAAGTTAACTATATCAGCATACCAAGGAGTTGAAGTGGTAGATATTGCCAAAAGTTGTTCATCTGGGAAGGCGTCATTAATTTCAAGATCTCCATTTGGTCTCCCTACCTCTTCAAGCCTAGATGAGTGATTCGCGACTTGATTTTCCGTTCCTTTCTGGTCCTTGACTTCATAGTCAAATTCTTGTAAATAAATGACCCACCTAATCAATCTTGGTTTGGCATCCTTCTTCGCCATAAAGTAGCTGAGAGCAGTATGATAGGTAAAGACTATCACATTGGATCCCAACAAATAGGCCCAGAATTTTTCAAAAGCATAGATAATGGCAAGCCGTTCTTGCTCAGTCATAGTGTAATTCATTTGCGTGCCATTGAGTTTATTGCTTGCATAGTAGACAGGGTGAAGAATCTTGTTGTGCCTTTGACCAAGCACTGCCTCAATAGCCACACAACTGGCATCACACATAAGTTTAAATGGAAGAGACCAATCAGGTGTGAATATAATGGGTGTCGTGGTGAGCCTTGCTTTCAATTCCTCAAAAGCTTTGAGGCGCTGCTCATCAAAAACAAATTTAGCATCCTTTTCAAGGATCTTGCACATGGGGCTTGCAATCTTTGAGAAGTCTTTGATAAATTGCCGATAGAAACCGGCATGCCCCATAAAGCTCTGAACACCTTTGACCGATGTGGGAGGAGAAGCTTGGAAATTACTTCAATTTTTGCTCGATCAACCTCTATGTCTTGCTTGGAGATTTTGTGGCCAAGAACAATACCTTCGTCCACCATGAAGTGACATTTTCCCCAATTGAGAACAAGGTTGGACTCCTCGCATCTTTTGAGTACTTACGTAAGATTATCAAGGCAATGTTCAAAGGAATCACCAAATACTGAGAAGTCTTCCATGAATACCTCCAAGTAATCCTCCACCATGTCTGAGAAAATCGACATCATGCACCATTGAAAGGTGGTCAGGGCATTGCATAACCCAAATGGCATTCGTCTAAAAGCAAAGGTCCCATAAGGACAAGTGAATGCCGTCTTCTCTTGGTCTTCCAAGGCTATGATGATTTGGTTGTAGCCGGAGTAACTATCCAAGAAGCAATAAAATGACCTTCCCGCTGGCCGATCAAGCATTTGATCAATAAAAGGCATAGGGAAATGGTCTTTGCAAGTAGCTCTATTGAGCTTCCGGTAGTCCATGCAAACTCTCCACCCGGTTACCGTCCTTGTTGGAATGAGTTCATTTTTGTCATTTTGAATCACGGTCATGCCTCCCTTATTTGGCACACATTGCACCGGACTCACCCAAGGACTATCTGCAATGGGGTAAATAACCCTAGCGTCCAACCATTATATAATTTTCTTCTTCACCACTTCATTCATGGAGGGATTCAACCTCCTTTAATGCTCCACACTAGGTTTACTGTCTTCCTCGAATTGGATTTTGTGCTCACAAATACCGGCGGGAATTCCTCGGATATCCGCTATTGTCCAACCAATGGCCTGTCTATGCTCCCTCAAGGTCTCCAATAATTGTTCAACTTGCACATCATTTAACAAAGAGGAAACAATTACGGGTAGAGTTTCATTAGAGCCAAGAAATTTATACCTTAGGTATGGTGGTAGTGGCTTGAGTTCAAGCTGTGGAAGCTCAACAATTAAAGGCTTGGGGCAGGAAGAGTGGTTCTATTCTCCAAGTCAAGAAAAATCTTCTTTGGTGCATAAGTGTATGAACCAAACCCTTCCAATACGTTCACCGTCTCCACATATCCTTATACGTCTTCACCATCAAAATTCATCAAGATCGTCACCAATGCCTCACCAAGGCATTCCTATTCCATCTTTACCTCAACGGTATATTCTACCACATCAGTAACATCAAGTACTGAGATACTCTCATATGCATTTGGCAATTTCATGCCCTTACTTGCTTGAAAGGTAACTTCTTCATCATTAACCCGTAATTTAATATAATTTATTTTCGAGTCCATGAGTGCTCTCCCGGTTGTAGGGAATGATCTCCCTAAGATGATAGGGATCTCTTTTTCAACTGCAAAATCAAGAATAACGAAGTTGGTAGGGAGGAAGAACTTCCCCGCCTTCAGAAGCACATCATCCACTATCCCCATCGGTCACTTCACCAAATGGTTAGCCATTTGCAATCTCATACTCGTGGGCCTAGGCATTCCTAAAACCGCTTGCTTGTGGATACCAAGAGGCATTAAGTTGATGCTATCCCCATTATCATAAAAATCTCGTGCAAAGTCACGCAATCTAATAGTGCATGGAATGGTGAAAGCCCCCAGATCCTCTTTCTTTTGGACAGAGGTTGTTGAAATGATAGAGCTAATCTGGTAGGTGACACTCACCGTTTCATTCTTGATGGTCTGCTTTTTTGTGATCAAATACTTCAAGTATTTATCAAAACCAGGTATCTCTTGAAACACTTCCACAAACGGAATGTTCACCGATAATTGCTTTAAGATATCATAGAACTTCTCTAATTTGCTATCATCAACTCTTTGGGATAGTCATTGAGGAAATGGAGGGGGATGTCTAGGAATCGGTGCTAGAGGTTTTGGTGCCCCTATTACTTTTTCCTCAACCTTTTCATGGCTCACATCTCTAGCTTTCACCTTCTACGAAATTCTCTCAACGTCAACAACATTAGGCACCACAACTTTTGCCTCATCTTCTTGTTCAAAATCTTCCACTTCGACCACCCATTCACTCTCACTTTAAAGTAGTTTCCCACTTCGAGTTGTAATGGCCATACAATGAGAGATTGGGTCACCCCCACTACTCTTTGGGTTCGCAATTGTATTACTTGGGAGTGTGCTTTTTTGTTTTGGGGTTTGTTCTCTTGAGAGATCCCTCATTTGCATCTCCAACTTTTGAATAGATGCGGTGTGAGAACCCACAATCTCGATCATGTTTTTCATTAAAGTATCAGTCCTCTCTTGATTTTGCAATACTCTTTCAAGCATGTTCTCCAATTTGGAATCTCTTGAAGAACTCTCCTTCCAATGTTGAGAGTTAGAGTATTGCCCCTTCGATGGAACATAGGGGTTTGAACTCCAATTTGCAAAATTGTTGTTGTTGTTGTTGCTCCAATTTTCTTGATTAGAACTACCTTGGTCATTTCGCCATTATTGGTTACGTTGCTCTTGCGGGTTAGGTCTCCATTGATGTTGTTGTCCTGACCCTTGGTAGTTTTGTCTTTGATATCCTCCTTGTGAATTGTTAACATAGTTTGCTTCTTCGTATTGCATTGAAGGATAATCTTGTTGTTGGCCTTCTTGATGTTGATAATTGGAATTTGACATTGGTTGCACTTCTTCCACAACATTCACTCTCTTTGTTTGGCTTTTCATAAACATTTTTGTCAAAACATTGACATTGGTAGCAAGCCTGGCAACCAATTGATCTCATTCTTGATTCTCCTTGACAATGTTGGTCAAAGAAGGGGTACCATACGAGACTCCACCCGCGGTGTCATCCAAATGCCAAGCTTGGTTGTGTTCGACTACCTTGTCGAGGATTTGAGTGACTCTTGCAAATCTTTTATCCATGAACGATCCATTATCTGTATTGTTGGCTACGAATTGATTCATAGGATCCAAACCCGTGTAAAACTTCTCCAACAAAATATTTTTTGTAAACCCGTGATTTGGTGATTTCACCAAATACTGCTCGAATCTAGCCCATGCTTCGTGTAGTTGTTCCCCCGGTAATTGCTTGAAGAAGAAAATTTTGTCCCGAAGTTGGGATTTCTTGCTTTGTGGGAACTATTTAGCTAGGAAAACATGCACAAGTTCGGCCCAAGTGTGGATGGGAACCATTGCCTTGCCTCTCCTGCTAAAGAGTATTTGAACACCCTCAACCTTAGGGCATCATCCGAAACATGATTCTGCTTATGCATTGCACACACATCCAAATTTTTTTGAGGTGTTGTGTCGGATCATTGTCGGTGAAATTTCGGAAGAACCCCTCCTCCTTTAGCATTAGGATTAGACTATGTTCAACTTTGAAGGTAGCCATGTCAACTCTAGGAGGGGCAATGGCATTTATATCATCAATATAGTCATATATATATCCGCAAACATATTCTCCGGCTCGCCCATTCTTGCCTAGTGACACCAAACAAAACAAGCAAAGTGTGATGGAATAGAAAAAGGTGTAAAGTAAAGCAAACACTAGTTGGTAATTTCAAAACCGTATTCCCCGGAAACGACGCCAATTTTGATGACGTCCAAATCCACTCCTCAAAGAGTAAGTGAACACGGTCACATGCAATATAATATACCCAACTATGAGTCAAAGTCGAATTCCACAGAGAACAATATGTAGGTAATTAGGCAAGTAACAGAATTATCGCTTATTATGCTAAGCCAAACACTAAAAAGGGTTTTGAGAAAATGTTTATATCTAAATGCAAAAATCTAAACTAACCTAGAAAGCGAGTAAATGATCAATGGGTACAAGCATGGATACACGAGGAATTACTCTCAAGTAACTATTCAATGTATTTTACGATTTTACAAATATGAGTGAGTTTATGTTAATTAGCCTCGGATAATAATTCTATATTAGCTTCTTTAGAAGACTAACAAGACTTTCTAATTGAATTATTCCTAAAACAATTAAGAGATAAAGAGTACCCTATGTGGCCATAAGTAGTTCAATCCTATCCCTAGGTAGAATCTATAATGTGAGGGTTAACACCTCAACTTCTTGTTAATTAATCTTTCCCAACCCCAAATTAACTTTTTCAAGTTTTATTCGAAGTTAATGGTTCGAGTCCTAGGGTTAGCTAATCCCTTTGGAAATATTAAAGAACCAGAATAATTTAAAAAATAATTAACTCACTTCATAATTAATAAAAATCATTCAATACTTAAGCACAACAAGAGATTTAATCCTAATTTTAACAATAAATACTCCCGTAAACAAGTTTCATATATTGGAATAAATAGTACACACTTAAATATTCAATACAAATCAAGAAAATAAAGAAATGAGTAAAAATGGGTAAGAAATTCTCATACAAAGTCTTCAAATCTTCAAGTCCCAAGTGTATGTGCAAGAACCCTAGCTCCAAGCTCGTTTTTCTTAGTCAAGAAGACCAAATATTATCCAAAAATCCATTCCAAATTAGCTGGGTCGAGTATTAAATAGTCTGGGACAAAAAATTTTGAATTTCTAGAATTGCCAAGTTTTTTCGCCAATTTCTTCATCGCGTTCGTGATAATGCCTTCGTGTTCACGAAGGTTTGAATCCTGAAGCTTCGCGTTCGCTATCATTCCTTCGCGTTCGCGAAGGTTTTACTTCTGAAGCTTCACGTTTGCGATTCTCCTTAGCGTCCGCGAAGGGTAATTCACTGGGCAGAATTCCTGTGTTCATTTTAGCTCATTTTTTACTTGTTTTCAGTTGGTTTCTTCTCGATCACTTCTAAATCACATAAAACCTATAAAATTGAAGTAAACAAACTAGGAATCGGGTTTTGATTATTCTGATAGGTTCATATGATGATTTTGGACTTGTACGTATATTCAAATTTTGTTTCGGAGGTTCCTAGAAGAATTGGACACTATTTATCGAAAGTTGGCAATTTTAAGAACTTAAGAGTTTTTAAGTTTGACCAAGAGTTGACTTTGATGTTATTGGACTCCAATTGGTGTTCCGAGACTTTGAATAGGTCTATATCTTGAATTGAAATTGTGTGCAAAGTTTGAAAGTATTCCAAAGTGTTTAAGTGTGATTCGGATACTCTTTTGAAAGAATGAAGATTTAGAGAAATTCTATTCGGTTTGAGCCTCGATTCTTTGTTGTGATGTTCCCGTGGGTGTATTGAGGCTTTGGATAAGCTTGGATGATGTATTTGTACTGTTGGTATGATTGGATGGGGTCCCGAGGGGCTCGGGTGTGTTTCAGATCATTGAATGAGAAACTAGTTATGATAAAGATTTGAAGTTTGACCATGGTCAATATCGGATCAAGATAACCTATTTTCGGTATTTTGAGTGCGCGATCAGGTTCCTAGAGTATTTTATGATTGAAATGAAAATATGGTTAGTGTTCAGAAGGTTCAGAATGAGTTTTGGGTGCTAAAACAAAGATTTTCTTATTGTTGGTTTTTATCCTGGTGAAAATAATTACGAACATGCCATTATAATTTTTAAATTTCTTTTAAAACTTGAAAACATCATATCTCCCTTATTTTAAGGCTAAATTGGGTGATTCAAGAGGGTATCTTGAGTGTAATCTCGCAAGGATCGTGTTGGGCTTATCAAATGTAAGTTTATGCATCATCTATGACCGGAATCGAGCTGGACAGTGATGCATTTTTTTTCTTGTTTCAGAATTTAGTTACTTTTTCTCACAAGGTTTTGGAGCGAGGTTTTGGAGGGAATTTTTACTACTTGAATTGGGGTAAGTATTTTTGACTCGAATTTATTATTATTTCATGATTCCAACCTCGATTTTAGTGTTTGATTAATAATTTGAATTGGAGAAATTGGAAATTTTAGTAAAACCTTTCTAAAAATAATTGATGGTTTGAAGGCCGATTTGAGGTCGGAATTGAATAATTTTGGTATGATTAGACTCGTATTAGAATGGGTGTTCGGAATTTATGAGTTTTATTCGTTCCAAGGTGCGTGCTCGGTGTTGACTTTTTGGTTTTCATTAAAGATCGAAGCTTTATTATTTGAAATTATTACCTATGGCTTTTATTTATGATATTATGTTATTTTGGCTAGATTCGAGCCGTCCGGAATTGAAAAATTTATGATATTAAGTTATTTTGGCTAGATTAAGTTAAAATATCGATTTAGCTTCTTTGAGGTATTGTAACGACCCGATCGGTCGTTTTGAGCTCTAGCGCATCGTTCGACGGTTTGAGGCCTTGAGTAGCTTCACTTCAGGTATTATGACTTGTACGGGTAGTCATAATTCAATTTCGGTAAGTTCGGAATTGATTTGGGAAGAAAATTCTAATTTCGAAAGCTTTAAATTGGAAGAATTGACTAAGGTTGACTTTTGAGTAAACGACCTAGGAATCAGGATTTGAATGTTCCAACAGGTTCGTATGATGATTTTGTTCTTAGGAGCGTGTCCGAATGTTGATTTGGAGGTCCGTAGGTTATTTCGACGTCAATGGGCGAAAGTTGGAAATTGGATAACTTTTGGAAAGTTTGACCGGGAGTGGACTTTTTGATATCGGGGCCGGATTCCGATTTCGGCGTCGAATGTAGAAGTTTAAAGTTCTAAAGTTCTTTAATCTCGAATTGGGGTGCGATTCGTGATTTTAGCGCTGTTTGATGTGATTTGAAGGCTCGACTAAGTTTGTATTATTTTTTAGGACTGGTTGGTATATTTGGTCGAGGTCGCAGGGGGCCTCGGGTTGATTCCGGATGGTTAACGGATCAAAAGTTAAATTTGTGAGATTGCTGAATGCTGGGCTCAACTGGTGTAACCCACCCTACGGAGCTTTGATCGTAGGTGCGGGATGTGTTACGCAGATGTGGAGAAATGGACTGGGGACTGTGGAGCGCAGATGCGGCATGAATTTCGCAGATGCGGAGTCGCACCTGTGCTTGGAGGGTCACAGAAGAGGAAGTAGGGGTGATGAGGTTGATTCACAGAAGCGGGTTAGTTCGCGCAGATGCGCGCCCGCAGAAGCGAGGACCAGACCGCAAAAGCGGTTGGGCGGCTTAGTGGCCTCCGCAGATGTGAAAGACAGACTGCAAATGCGGTGCCGCAGAAGCGGTTGACTGGCTGCAGAAGCAAAAAGTGATGGCCTTGGGGGAAGCCACATCTGCGAGGAAGTTTCCGCAGAATCGGAGCCGTAGAAGCGACTACAGTTCCGCAGATGCGAAAAGGTCGCTGGGGCAGTGTTCTTTTAAGAACGGGATTTTGGCCCACTTTCTTTCATTTTCACTTGGATGGGCGATTTTTGGAGAGCTTCAAGGGGAGATTTTCATCATCTATTGCAAGGTAAGCTATTCCCACATATTGTGAATTAAATACTTGGATTATGTACGGATATTTACATGGGAATTAGTAAAAATTTGGGATTTTGGTAGAAAAATCTAGAAATCGGTATTTTTGAATTTTGACCACGAAATTGGACATGGAATTTGGAATAAATTGTATATTCGAGTTAGTAATGTTATGGGTAAAGTTTATTTTAGAAAACTTTTGGAATCCGGGCACGTGGGCTCGAGGGTTGATTTTAAAGACTTTTCGAGTGGAGTTGGAAAATTGTTTAAAATGATTAGTTATGGATAATAGAAGATATTTTGACTGGTTTGCACGTTGTTTGAATAGTTTTGGATCGACGAGCTTTGGTTTAAGGTGTTAGAGAGGCCTTGGAGCCGGTTATGAAACTTCGGAGCGAGGTAAGTCTCCTGTCTAACTTTGTGAAGGAGAAACTACCTCTAGGTGATGTAATTATTATGTGCTACTTGTTGCGGGGGCTACGTACCCACGAGGTGACGAGAGTCCGTATGTAGCTAGATTAATGTTATGTTCGGGTAGACTTAGGTTCCCTCCATGCTATAATTGTACTACTTGAGTTATCTCTCGCCTATTAAATTCCTTTATTTTACGTTGCGACTTGATACTAGACTTGCGTAGAGTGATGGACTTGATATGGTAGAGATTCAACAGGCTTCATGGTTAGCCGCGAAATGATTGTACTCCTTTTACGAAATTCTTCCGTGTATCGCGTTTCACCGAAAGGTTTTCCCTTAATATATATAAACTCATATGTCTATTCGTGAATGGGGTCAAGGACCCATTAAAGCTTCCTATTCTAATGGGATCGAGCCATTCGCCTTCGGCATGATACATACATCTATGGTTCGTGCCATTCGACCCTCGACAGTGTGCACACTATGTTGGATCGGGCCGTATGCCATGACATGATTTATGTACCATACTCTCATGGGAGCGGGCCATTCTCCTCGGCAATAAAATAGATGTATCTATGGTGTGGAAATGTTATGATAGATTGGGCCGTACGCCTCGGCATTTCTATAAAAAACTCTTATGAAATCGTGCGTAATAATTGGCAAGAAGCCAGCATATCTGTGAGCTTTTCCTGATTGAACTATGACGACCTATCTGGTAAGGTCCATTATATATACTTCGATTGAGGAGGTAGCTACTAGCTGAGAGTTCGATTTATTGCCGAGAGGAGGATTGTACCACATATTATACTTGGTACTTCGTTTATCTTCTATGATTCACATCTTTTAACTTCTACTGTATCTGTCTTATTGGATCACTAGTAAGTGTCGATGTCGACCCCTCGTCACTACTTCTCTGGGTTTAGGCTAGTTACTTATTGGGTACGCATTGATTTACGTACTCATACTACACTTGCTGCACTTTTTGTGCAGGTACACATATGTCCGGTGGTCTTTGGGCACAGAGGCATGTCCATTTCTGGGACTTTACCGTGAGCTGCATCTCATGTTACGATCCGCAGCATGTAGAGTCTCCATCAGAGTTATTTATATTTTGCTGTCTAACTTGTATTCCAAACAGATGTTGTATTTTATTTTATTTCCTAGTTCATGCTCATGCACTTGTGACACCGAGTTTTGGGGGTTTCCTTTAGGTTATTCATTATTGTGGATCGTGTAAATATTTTTGTTTACTCTGTAAATTCTCTTTATACTATTCAATTAAGGAAAATAATGATTTCAGAATACTAAAATGAGTAATTTAAATTGACTAAACACTGTTGGCTTGCCTGACGGCGGTGTTAGGCGCCATCACGACCACTAGTAGATTTTGGGCCGTGATAGCTTGGTATTAGAGCATTAGGTTCACTTGGTCTCACGATTCATGAGCAACTCTAGTAGAGTCTTGCGAATTGGTACATAGACGTCTGTACTTATCTTCGTGAGGCTATAGTGTTGTTAGGAGAACTCCCCTTCTTGATTCCTCATCATGCGATTTGATTTCTTTGAGGCTTATACCTTTATTTCCTTCATACTCATTCTTATACGATGTTGAGCGCTCGTGTCGATTGGGCATCGAGGAGTTGTAGTGGTACTACAAACATGGGGCGAGATGTTTCTCCCTGCTCATTCGAGCAAGTTATTATCGTCTTCTTGCGGAATGATGTTCTGTTATTTCAGCTCAGTAGCTGTATTTTCGATGGTTTTGAGGCTATGCACAAGTTGCTATGATGTTCATGAGTTGTTATCGCACAACACCGATGTAATGGTAGGGTGCTCATTTATGCGTCGACGTAGTGAATGACTTGAAAGGAGGATTTCTCAGTGCATGATTTAGGGGTCTAATGTTTGATTCCGGCAAAGGAAAGGCAATCGGACTATGAATGTTCAGGTTTGGGTTGATGGAGTAACGAGACTTAGTACCTTTGAGCGTGGTTGAATTTTCATCTGTGATGTGGTGTCATTGTCCTTGTTTGAATGTATTAAGGTGTGCCGGTGTTATGGTCTTCTTTGATTTTCCTATGGGAGAGAGTGATGTGAAATGGTGCCTGAGAAGTGGTTGTCAGAGATAGCGGTGTGTAGCGGTTTCGGGATCGAATCGGTGTCTCTAATGTTGATGGCTTGAGAAATATGATCTTCTAGGAGGTTTAGAGCTGGTAGCAATTCATTATTTCAGGTGCTACAGGTATGGATTCTGATTTGAAGCAGGTATTAGGCAGTGAAGAATGAGGAAGGACGTGGCAGGAGGTGTCTCGCGGTGGTTGAATTACAAGCAGGTCAAGTATGAAAAACAGAGGTCGAGCAGTTACTTAAGGAAGATGGTTTAAGCGAAGTAGGAGTAGCAGAGTAGCATATGGATTCTATGGTAGGGAGCCACTTGTTTGAAGAAAGTTTAGAGCGATTTGGGAATCATGGTGGAAAAGTGACTAGGTGTACTAATTGTATTTAGGATGGTGAATATTGTACTGAGGAACATTGAATACAATAGAAAGGAGTTTGCTTGAAATGAAGGGAAATGCAATGTGACTTCGAGTTTGGAATGTACTGTCGTACTTTTAGTTGATGTCAATGGGAAATGAACGAACTTGTACAACTGGTGGATGAGCATGGGCTTAGGAGGGCCTACTGATTTCGTAGTAGTTGTACCAAGTGCAGCACCGTTGGAAGATGTCGCATGAAATTCCACAGGTGGGTTATCTCCTGTGAGCAGAGTAGCGGTTGCACGATTTTGATGAATTTTCTATGAAGAGTTCTACTTACTATCCAGCGGGAGGTCGGACAGGCGATCATGGATGATAATTCAGAATGTTCACGAAAAGTTTAATAAGAAACTACAAGAAATTTGGCAGGATAATTGTGCGAGATCATGGTAATTGGGAAGGAGGAATCTTGGTGGGGTTCTAGGGTTATGTGATTGTAGCTTCAAGCTAAGTGAGGGAGCCTCACCATCTATGATTGGATCACGTGGTTGTCTGCTTGTGCAGTTTCTGGTTATCGGTGTATTGGTGGGCTATTATGACCGAGGAAAGAAAAATCAGTGGTAATTCGAGCAAAGGATTTGAGGAATGTGTGCTATTTTTGGCCTTATCGATTCATGTTCAGGTTTTTGGGAAGACTCAGAGTTTATGCTTCTTGTGTGTGTGGGGGGGGGGGGTATGTACAAGGAAAATAATTCAGTCAGGTGCTTCTTTGATAGAGTGTTCACGTGCTAGCAGCGCACTAGAGTTTGGCTTATATTCGAGGCCAATTCAGAGTAGGTGACTCTCAACAGTTATCCTAGTGGGTTCAAGAATTCGAGTGCAGTGCCTAAGGACTTGGAAGGTTCTACTTTTTAATTGGGTATGCAATGCAGTATTGGAGGAAGGGAAGAAATATTTTCGAGTTCGTGGAAGGTCGTGCAAAATGGGTGTACCAGTTGGAGAAGCTATTATGTGCGTAAGGAGAATATGAGATGATTCATGAGTAATGAGACATGTGGTCTCGTGATACGGGTCACTCTGGATGAGTGCGGATTGAGTTCGTTATATTTTGAATGAAGCTATTATTTGGAAGAGGTTGGCTCGGTTGGTAATGGAGTCAGCATGATTGTGGAAATGATCAGTTCCTTCGGCGTGTGAAGTTATACATGTGACTTGTGATTGTACATGCAGGCTCGGTAGCCATCACAACTTGATTGATTTTGGAGGTATTTGATTCAAATGGATTTGTGGTGTAAATGGATTCAGGAAGAGTCATGGCGATTAAGATCATGACTTGAGGTTTGTATTTTCTATGGTTTGGAAATTCAGTTGCGTATTGCATTGGTTCTTTTAAAATGAGCTAAGTGAAAGGCTTTCCAGCCAATGAAATGTTTATTCTACTAGTAGTTCAGGAGTTATGATGAATTCTGGTATTCTCGCGTAGCGACTTGATATGTGCAGTGAGCGGCAAGGGAACTAGAGGTTGAAGGTCAAGGTTGCGGTTCGGTGTTGATAGAATGTCACGAGCTCAGATGAACAGGGGTGAATTCAGATGTTCAGAGTAAGCTGGCATTTTATTTAGTGTCACCTGAGAATGGTGTTCTGTGGAAGAGGCTTTGTGTATTGACTTGCGGATTTTGATTTGCTTTACAGAATTTGAACGGTTAGTGGTATGAATGTGCAGACTTTGCTACCTGAGCGGAAGGTTGTGGGAGCGTACCCCATGAGGAGATTTGTATAAGTGTGACATATTAGTCACTTGATTGTTAAGGATTGAAACCAAGTATGGAGGTGATGGTAATGTCGCAAATGCGAGAGTTTATGCCTGAGAGGCGTTCTATTCCTTGGGCTGTGGACTGTGTGAGTTTGTTCTGGATTTGACGAATGTTCTTATGTTTCATGGAAAGAGATTATCGTGGATCCTTGAAAGGTTATTAGCCTAGTATGCTATGATCAGAATCAGCTTGAGGTCCGTTGGAGGGTTTAAATGTGGATGTGTACCCTACACCAAGCCGGGTGTATTCATTCAGCATAACATTGCTTATGGAGGAGTCTTCAGGCATTGGATGTTATTTTCGTCGTCAGCTATTTCATGTAATACTCTATTGTGCCATGTTGGTTATGCGACGACTTAATTATTCGCACGTGTGTTGAGGTCCCGTGTAGCTTGTGGTGTCAGATGAGCAGGATGGCTCTCGAGATGTAGGTCATTTATCACACCTTAGTCGTGCTTGGGTTTTGTGGAGTATTACGCTACCCGTCTCCCCAGAGTTGTATTTTTGCACTTGGTGTGCTTGTGGCCGATATTCGGTATTCCATAGGTAGAAGCATTATGGCTAGAGGGGTATGTCCTTATTTATTGTTGTGAGTGAATCGGGTGGCACGCTGCCATGGGTACGTTATTTGGATTGGGTTGCACGCCACAATAGTATCATGTTTAGATCAGGTTGCACACCGTAACTGTATCATGTTTGGTTCGGTTTGCACGCCGCAACAGTGTTATGTTGAGTACGGTTCCCTATATCTATTCCTGCATATTTTGTTTCTCATTCTCTGAGAAGGATTCGTAACATCTGTTCGACCGTTTTATTTGTTACGCGGGCTGGATAATTCTTTTCCAAAGTTCGTTCCTCCTTATGTGTCATATTCGAGTTGTAGCTTGTCGGTGCATTAATGGCGTCATATGAGATCCGAGTCAGTGTTTGAGGTGGCTTATTGCCTGAGCATCTTGTACTGGGTGAGACGAGATTATTGTGCCTGGAATTTGTGCAACCAGATTTATATAATATACAAAAAAAGGAAAAATATCGATATTTAGTTCAGAATGAGGTAAGGGTTCTTGTGAGGAGAAGAGACTCCATGAATTATTGATTCAGCATCTGGTTATGAGTTTTTACACGTCCCTTTCATCGTGGCAGTATTGCGAGAGTTGGAACAGGATTTACACACGTCATGAGATGTATTGCGGGCACCAGATTTGTGAAATTACAGCTATTTTGGTCGAAGGGTGTTAATATGGGCAACCGACTTATGTGGTGCATGGTATGATTTCAGCATAGGTGCAATATCATGTTTTGGTATAGTGTGTAGCGATTGGTACAGTGTTCGTGTGTTAGAATCAGGCCTCGTAAAGAAATTCGGAAGCTAGAATTTGGTTTTAAGGTTTGTTGGCTAAGGTTATAGGGAGGATTTTCAGTCTGGCTAGAGCTAAAGTGTTCAAATAGAATGTGGTGGCACAGGTAGGTGCACGAGGTGTTAAACACTTATTTTGGACAACTCCGGAGTAGTCCTTAGCACGTTCGAGGACGGGCGCATGTTTAAGTGGCGGAGAATGTAACAACCCGACCGGTCGTTTTGATCTCTAGCGCATTGTTCGGCAGTTTGAGGCCTTGAGTAGCTTCACTTAAGGTATTATGACTTGTACGGGTGGTCGGAATTGAATTTCGGGATGTTCGGGATTGATTTGGGAAGAAAATTCTAATTTCGAAAGCTTTAAGTTGGAAGAATTGACTAAGGTTGACTTTTGAGTAAACGACCTCGGAATCGGGATTTGAAGGTTCCAACAGGTTCGTATGATGATTTTGGTCTTAGGAGCATGTCCGAATGTTGATTTGGAGGTCCGTAGGTTATTTCGGTGTCAATTGGCGAAAGTTGAAAATTGGATGATTTTTGGAAAGTTTGACCGGGAGTGGATTTTTTGATATCGGGGTCAGATTCCAATTCCGGGAGTGGGAATAGGTTCATAATGTCAATTATGACTTGTGTGCAAATTCAAGGTCAATCGGACTTGATTTGATAGGTTTCGACGTCGAATGTAGAAGTTTAAAGTTCTAAAGTTCATTAAGCTCGAATTGGGGTATGATTCGTGGTTTTAGCGCTGTTTGATGTGGTTTGAAGGCTCGACTAAGTTTGTATTGTGTTTTAGGACTGGTTGGTATATTTGGTCGAGGTCCCGGGGCCCTCGGGTGGTCCGAATGGTTAACTGATCAAAAGTTAAAGTTGTGAGATTGTTGAATGCTGGGCTCTGCTGGTGTAACCGCACCTGCGGAGCTTTGATCGTAGGTGCAAGCTCGCAGGTGTGGGATGTGTTGCGCAGATGCAGAGAAATCGACTGGGGACTGTGGAGCACAGATGCGGCAGGAATTCCATAGGTGCGGACTCGCACCTGTGCTTGGAGGGTCGCAGAAGCGGAAGTAGGGGTGATGAGGCTGATCCGCAGAAGCGGGTTAGTTCGTGTAGATGCGCGCCCGCAGAAGCAAGGACAAGACCGCAGAAGTGGTTGGGCGGCTTAGTGGCCTCCGCAGATGCGAAGGGCAGACCGCAAATGAGGTGCCGCAGAAGTGGTTGACTGGCCGCAAAAGCGGAAAGTGCTAGCCTTGGGGGAAGCCGCATCTGCGAGGAATTTTCCGCTGAAGCGGAGCCGCAGAAGCGGCTACAGTTCCACAGATGCGAAAAAGTCACTGGGGCATTGTTGTTTTAAGAATAGGATTTTGGCCCACTTTCTTTCATTTTCACTTAGATGGGGCGATTTTTGGAGAGCTTCAAGGGGAGATTTTCATCATCTATTTCAAGGTAAGCTATTCCCACCTATTGTGCATTAAATACTTGGATTATGTACGGATATTTACATGGGAATTAGTAAAAATTTGAGATTTTGGTAGAAAAACCTAGAAATCGGTATTTTTGGATTTTGACCACAAAATTGGACATGGACTTTGGAATAAATTGTATATTCGAGTTAGTAATGTTATGGGTAAAGTTTATCTTCGAAATTTTTTGGAATCCGGCACGTGGGCTCAAGGTTTGATTTTAAAGACTTTTCGAGCGGAGTTGGAAAATTGTTTAAAATGATTAATTATGGATATTAGAATATATTTTGACTGGTTTGCACGTTGTTTGAATAGTTTTGGATCGACGGGCTTTGGTTTGAGGTGGTAGAGAGGCCTTAGAGCCGGTTATGGAACTTCGGAGCGAGGTAAGTCTCCTGTCTAAATCTGTGAGTAGGAAATTACCCCTAGGTGATGTAATTATTATGTGCTAAGTATTGCGGGGGCTTCGTACCCACGAGGTAGCGAGAGTCCGTATGTAGCTAGATTCATGTTATGTCTGGGTAGACTTAGGTTCCCGCCATGCTATTGTTGTACTACTTGATTTCTCTCTGGCCTATTAAATTCCTTTATTTTACGTTGCGACTTGAGACTAGACTTGCGTAGAGTGATAGACTCGATATGGTAGAGATTCAACAGGCTTCATAATTAGCCGCGAAATGATTGTACTCCTTTTACAAAATTCTTTCGCGTATTGCGTTTCACCGAAAGGTTTTCCCTTAATATATATATATATATACTCACACATCTATTCGTGAGTGTGGTCAAGGACCCGTTAAGGCTTCCTATTCTAATGGGATCTGGTTGTTCTCCTCGACAGGATAGATACATCTATGGTTCGTGCCGCTAGCCCTCGGCAGTGCGCACACTATGTTGGATCAGGCCATACGCCACGACAGGATTTATGTACCACACTCTCATGGGAGCGGGCCGTTCGCCTCAGCAATAAAATAGATGTATCTATGGTTTGGCAATGTTATGATGGATCGGGTCGTACGCCTCGGCATTTCTATAAAATACTCTTATGAAATCGTGCGTAAAAATTGGCAAGAAGCCAAAATATCTATGAGCTTTTCCTGATTGATTATGACGACCTATCTGGTAAGGTCCATTAAATATATACACTCTGATTGAGGAGGTAGTCACTAGCTGAGAGTCTGAGTTATTGTTGAGAGGAGGATTGTACCACGTATTATACTTGCTACTTCATTTATCTTCTCTGATTCACATATGTTTACTTCTACTGTATCTGTCTTAGTGGACCACTAGTAAGTGTCGATGTCGACCTCTCGTCACTACTTCTCTAGGGTTAGACTAGATACTTACTGGGTACACGTTGATTTACATACTCATACTATACTTGCTGCACTTTTTGTGCAGGTACACTCATACTTATTGGTTACCTTACTTAAAATTATTATCATGTTTCTCTTTTAACATATTCTATATTTAATTCATTAATTTAACTGATGTTTTGCTTTGTTTAAATATGTTATTTTACTCAATTTTATTGATTTCTAAACTAAACCCATATGATACTCTATTTTGTGTATATTTTATTTTATTTTAATTTAATTGATTTCTAAAATAAACTCATTATTTCATTTGACGCCTTACTTTATTCAAGATTGTTAATATGCTTTATGGTGTTTAGATATAACTCTTGATTATTTTAATTGATATTTGTTACGGTTGCAATGTACATGGTAGCACGTGGGCCTTGTCGTGTGAAGGTAATTGTTATTGTGGGCACGAGGTGCCATATGTGTAAGATTTGGAAATTGTGGTCCATGATTTGAGATTTACGAGGTGTGGTGCCTCGGGGTAATTCTTGTTTAAGGCCCATGCGTTGGGAATGATTTAATTATTTGAACTGTGATTGGTTCCTCCTTATTTGAGTTCATTCATATCTCGTCGGTGTCTTGATTATGTTGCTTCTCTATTACCCTTTAAATATTTGCTGCCATTTGCGTTTCTATTATTTTGTTGTTGGTTGAAAATCAATAATCTTTCCGCCATTAGCCTTACATTAATGTTGTTTCCATTGTCAGCTTTATGCATATCTTGTACATATTTTATGTCTAGTAGGTGTCTTGACCTGGCATCGTCACTACTCTATCGAGGTTAGGCTTGATACTTACCGGGTACCGTTGTAGTGTACTCATGCTATGTGTCTACACATTTTTGTGCAGATCCAGGTATTTTTGATCATGATATTGAGAGTTGTGTCTGCACGGCAGAGACTTCATGGTATACCTGCTTGACGCTCGCAGGCCTCGGAGTCACCATCTTACTTCCTTATGCTACTGTTAAATTGTAAATCAAAATAGCATAGTATTTAGCAATTCTAGTATATTTCAGTAGAGCTTATGACTTCGTACTACCGGTTTTGGGAAATTGTATAACTATTGGCCATTGCAGTTATGTATGTCATTTACTGGTTTATGATTTAATGATTAAGTAGTTTAATTCTGTTATTAACTCAGCATGTGTTAGACTTACCTAGTCTTAGATACTAGGTGTCATCACGACATCGTAAGGTGGGCATTTGGGGTCATAACAAGTTGGTATCAGAGCTCTTGGTTCATTGGTTCTACGAGTCATAAGCAAGTTTAGTAGAGTCTTGCGGATCGGAACGGAGACGCCTATACTCATCTTCTAGAGGCTACAGAACTATAGGAAATTCCACTTCTTCAATTCCTAATCATGCGACTTTGATTCAGCTTGAAGCATATATCTTATATTCCTTTATATACATTCGTATATGATGTTTCATACTCGGTATCAACTATGCATCGACGGTTTGTGATGCTGCGGATGGGCTACGAAGGGGGCCATGGATGCTCGATCATTATCTTAACGTGCTGTCCAGACTGAGTATAGGGATGTATTGACTAATATTTTAGTTTTTCACATGTAGGATGCATCGGGTTCTAGTATCTGATTGGTGTTGTACGATCTTATGAAGGTTGGTATTGTGGATCATCAGATGTTGTGTCCTATGGCTCGCGCCAAATGGGGGAGTTTACTATCGACGATCAGATTGCATGGTCATGTGTCATATCAGTTTTTGACTGAGGTATATATATGTGGTATTGAAAGGTTCCCCGAAATTGTATATGGCCAAAAATCTAAGACTTACATGGGATAGTGCTTAGACTTGCGGTATTTCTGTATCATTATTAATTCTAAATTGTAGTGTCAGAGAGGTTAGAGAAACATCTTCAGATTCACAGAAGATCTCTTCCGAGTGGTATCTCGATTGTGCCATTATTAGGTGCTTCAGAGGAAACCCAACGGTTTATGGGATTTCGGACGATGTGGTTCGTGCTAGGATCTCTTACATTGAGCTTTGGTTTAGGATCGTAGTGTACCTGCAAGGACAATTGTTAACTTGAAGGCAAGTCGAGGAGGATTCGAAGAAATGTGTCAGCTTGGTCATGTTGGGTGAGGATAGTAATAAAGGTAATTGGTTCCTTTGGTGTGGTGATGCATTATCGGTGTTTTGTGGCAATACTCTTGGGTTGGACGGCTTGCCTGAGTTGGTTGAGTTGGGGAAATTAAGTTCTAATGGCTTGGTTATGTGAGGATGGGTTTCGAAGAGTTCTTGATAGTGTCGAGCACTGGTTGAGCTAGATGTCTGCTACCAATATTAGGAACATGTTGTGTGTTACGATTTTTGCTTGGATGGGGTCACAAGTTTTAGATAGCACGGATGATTTCATATGTTTAGAAGAATGCTAGCATCATTTTGTACCACCTAAGAAGGGTGCACACTCCAGAAGGCACACTGTGCTTCGACTTGCGCTTGCTCACTGGTATTACGGTAATCGCCTGATTGATCGACCGCTGATGTTTAGATTTTACTATATGGCACGAAGGAATTATGGAAGTATTTATCATGGGATGATCGTGTATGAGAAAGGTGTCATTCATTTAAGTAGTGCAGTTGGGACCGGATATGTATATTATGGCACTCTAAGGATTAGAAGACTAAGAAGTTTCTCAGAGGCAGCTTATTCCATGGTTACGGACGGTAAAGGTATGCTAAGAGGTTGATGACTGATGCTATGTTCTATAGATATGCTATTGTGGGATTTTCGGAAGCTACCCACCTATTTTGGAAGGATCAAAATTGATTTGGAGGCCGCTGGTATGCCTAATGAGAATGTGTATTCTACACCGGGTCAGATTTGTTTACTCAGCACAATAATTGTAGGAGGTGGTGCCATCGGTTAGACTTGACCTTATTCGTGTTATTATGTATTCTATGTGTTACTCTTCTATGCCACGACGAATTGTGAGACTCTTGTATATTTACATACGATGCAATTATGTTTGGGCATTGTAGCGAAATTCGAGCAAGATTGCTCTTGGGGTGTTGAATGGTTGATTGTGTCTTAGTTATGGTCTTCCTGTTTCTAGTATATAGTGATATCCGTATCTCCATGGTTATGGTCATGCGCTTTGTATGTTTGTTGTTGATATGCTTATGGTTGTTGTATATGAGTATCATGGCTTGGCGTATTCCAGGTGGACCGGTGTCAGATTGGGTCATGCATCGCATGGCGTTATATTAAGATATGATCCTTTGTACTTATTTCATGTGTTATTTTCCCCTTGTGTGGTGTATTGATAGCATTGAGCTTCATGGTAGTATCTGTTGAGCTGGCGGGACGGTTCCTTCATTTCCATTCTCTTTTCATCATTGGTATATCTGAGTTATTTTTCGTTGGTGCACGGATTGCATGGTATGTGGATCTTAGTAGGATTTGTGTGACAGGTCAGTCGAGTAGCTTGTACTGGATGAGATGAGGTTATTGGACCTGAAATGAGTGCCATCGGAATTTATTAAGGTATGTTTGGAAGAACAGTGTCACTAGTCGACTTAGATTTTGGCTATGGTTCTTATCGGGCAAGAGAGCTCCACAACTTGTTGATCTGATGGGTGGTTATGTGTTTTTGTATGTTTCTTTCATCATTGACAGTGTACAAAGGTTCAGAACAAGGTTTTATGTCTTGAGATATGGTTATGGATTGGTACAGCTTGTTAAGAGTTATACGGTGCATAGATGCAAGAATAGTGTCATATAATGAGTTCCAAATGTTGAGGATTTGGGTTTTAAGGTTTATGGACTAAAGTCGAAGTAAGGATCCTCTGTTAGTGGTGTTGTCGGGCTTATTTGGATTGGGGTGATGTGGGATCACCCATTGTTATGTGTATGGTGAGGTTATATGGCGATTTGATAACTTTGGAACAACTCTTGGCACGTTCGAGGACGAACGTATGTTTAAGTGGGGGAGAATATAACGACTCGACCAGTCGTTTTGAGCTTTAGCGTTCCATTCGGTGGTTTGAGACTTTGAGTAGCTTCATATTATGAATCATGACTTGTGTGTATGCTTGGTTTCGGTTTTCAAGAGGTTCGAAATTGATTTGGAAGAATGATTCTCGTTCTAGAAGCTTTAAATTGGAAGAGTTGACCAAGGTTTGACTTTTAGGTAAACAAACTCGGAATCGGGTATTAATTATTCTGATAGGTTCGTATGATGATTTTGGACTTGTACGTATGTTCGGATTTGGTTTCGGAGGTTCCTAGAAGAATTCGACACTATTTCTCGAAAGTTGGCAATTTGAAGAACTTAAAATTTTATAAGTTTGACCAAGAGTTGACTTCGATGTTATTGGACCCTAATTGGTGTTTCGAGACTTTGGATAAGTCTATATAGTTGAATTGAAAGTAATCTGAAGTGTTTAAGTGTGATTCAGACACTCTTTTGAAAGAATGAAGATTTAACAACTTAAGAGAAATTCTATTCGGTTTGAGCTTCGATTCTTTTTTGTGATGTTCCCAAGGGTGTTTTAAGGCTTTGGATAAGTTTGGATGACGTATTTGTACTTGTTGGTATGATTGGATCGGGTCCGGGGGGGCTCGGGTGTGTTTCGGACCGTTGAATGAGAAACTAAATATGTTAAAGATTTGAAGTTTGACGATGGTCAATATCAGATCAAGATGACCTCGTTTCGGTATTTTGAGTGTGCGATAAGGTTTCTAGCGTATTTTATGATTGAAATGAAAATATGGTTTGTGTTTGGAAAGTTCCGGATGAGTTTTGGGTGCTAAAACGAAGATTTTCTTATTGTTGGTTTTTTCTAGTGTGAATAATTACGAAATTGCCATTGAAGTTTTCAGATTTCTTTTAAAATTTCAAAACATCAGATCTCCCTCATTATAAGGCCAAATTGGGTGATTCAAGAGGCTATCTTGGGTGTAATCTCGCAAGAATCATGTTGGACTTATCAAACATAAGTTTTGGCATTATCTAGGAATGAAATCGAGATGGACAGCTAATGCATTTATTTCTTGTTTCGGAATTTAGTTACTTTTTCTCACAAGGTTTTGGAGCTCGATTTTGGAGAAAATTTTTACTACTTGAATTGGGGTAAGTATTTTTGACTCGGATTTATTATTATTTCATTATTCCATCCTCGATTTTAGTGTTTGATTAATAATTTGAATTGGAGAAATTGAGAATTTTAGTAAAAACTTTCTAAAACATAAATTGATGGTTTGAAGGCTGATTTGAAGTCAGAATTGAATGATTTTGGTTTGATTGGACTCGTATTGGAATGTGTGTCCTGAATTTGTGAGTTCTGTCAGGTTCCAAGGTACGAGTCTGGGGTTGACTTGTTGGGTTGACTTTTTAATTTTCATTAAAGATCGAAGCATTATTATCCGAAATTATTTCCTATGGCTTTTATTTATGATATTAAAATATTTTGGCTAGATTCGAGCCATCCAGAGGTTGTTTCACATGGGAAGGACTTCTTAAAGTATTGATTTAAATTCTTTGAGGTAAATATCTTGCCTAACTTTGTGTGGGGAACTACCCCTTGTGATTTGGGTTGATTGTGTTATTTGTGTTATGTGAAAGCCGTGTACGCAAGGTGACGAGTGGGTACACGGGCAATACATGGTATTTGGCCGGTTTAGGCTATTTAAACTCTTTTCATGTATTTAATAGAATTGTCATAACATGTTATATCTTTCATTGTTAATCTACCCTTACATGTATCAATCTATCCTTACATGTTTTATTTGACATTGTTAACACTTGCTCTATCTCTTACTTGTTATTTTGCTCTTACATGCTTTAGTTGAAGTAATTGTCTTCCTTATTGTCTTATTAATTCTTTAATTGTTGAATTACCTTACTTGAAGTTGTTATTTCATTGAATATTTTCTTGTTGAGTTATTGGTGTTGAAGTTGTGAAAACCGTTATCACATTGAGGCGAAGTTGTTAATTGTTGAGATATCTTGCTTGTTGAGCTATTCACCTTTATTTTGTTATTATTGAGATTCTTGTTCATATTCTGGTTGAGTTGTGGGCTATATGTTGTTGAAACTTTTGTACCGATAATTTTTGGCAAGTTGTGGCATATGGGCACTTATGGTGCGAGTTGTTATTGTGTTGTGATATTGATGTGCATGCGACGGTATAAGGATAGGGGTTAGTGTGCATGCGGCGGCATAAGGTGAGATTTATATGCGTGTTGCTAGTAAGGGAATTACTTGAAGCCACGCGGCGACATAAGGTGGGCTAAAGTACGTGTTGCTATATTGGGAAAAAATATTTTCAAAACTATCTAAATGTAAGGCTCACGCGGCAGTATAAGGAAAGATTGTGATTATGACTTGTCAAATATGATTTCGAGGTGGTACCTCGGCTGTGATTCTTGTTGTACACTCTATCTTGGGATAACTTGTTGATTTGAACGGTTATTATTTTTTTCCTTCAATCATTCATCCACATATTTATTGTGTTTGGTTATTCCTTCAATCATTCTTGTGTGAGTCATGCATTCTACGTGATTTGTTGTATTGCTTTAAAATGCCAATCTATACCTCTGTTATAACCTGGTAAATTGATTATCAATGTAAATTTAATTGCGTGGATCATATTATGTTGAATTGTTGGTAACATAACGATTTAAATAATAAAATTATTGACATGTTTTATTCTATGTGTCACTTAATATAGAACTCACCATCTCACTCGGTGCCTTATTATTTTAAATGGTTATCGCCCTTTTACTATAATTCGGTTCTCAAATTATAGTCAACACCCTGTTGATTGGTTACCTTACTTAAAATTGTTATCACGTTTCTCTTTTGAAAAATTCTATATTTAATTCGTTAATTTAACTGATGTTTTTCTTTGTTTAAATATGACATTTTACTTAACTTTATTGATTTATAAACTAAACCCATATGATACTCTATTTTGTATATATTGTATTTTATTTTACTTTAATTGATATCTAAAATAAACTCATTATTTCATATGACGCCATACTTTATTCAAGATTGTTATTATACTTTATGGTGTTTAAATATAACTCTCAGTCATTTTAATTGATATTTGTTACGGTTGCAATGTACATGGTAGCACATGGGCCTTGCCGTGTGAAGGTAATTGTTATTGTGGGCACGAGGTGCCATACGTGTAAGATTTGGAAATTGTGGTCCATGATTTGTGATTTACGAGGAGTGGTGCCGCGGAGTAATTCTTGTTTTAGGCCCATGTGTTTGGAACGATTTGATTATTTGAGTTGCCATTGGTTCATCCTTATTTGAGTTCATTCATATCTCATTGCTGTCCTGATTATGTTGCTTCTCAATTACCCGTTTAATACATGCTGCCATTTATATTTCTATTATTTCGTTGTTGGTTGTAAATCAATAATCTTTCCGCCTTTAGCCTTACATTGATGTTCTTTTCATAGTTAGCTTCATGCATATCTTGTTTAAGTTTCTATGTCTAGTAGGTGTCTTGATCTGTCCTCGTCACTACTCTATCGAGGTTAGGCTTGATACTTACTGGGCACCATTGTGGTGTACTCATGCTATGCTTCTGCACATTTTTGTGCAGATCCAGGTATTTCTGATCGTGATATTGAGAGTTGCGTCTGCGCAGTGGAGACTTCAAGGTATACCTGCTTGACGTTCGCAGGCCTCGGAGTCACCATCTGTCACGACCTAAACTCCCTCCGTATAACGTTATGACGGCACCTAATCTCTATGACTAGGTAAGCCTAACAAATTTCGGAAAATAACAAAACAAAAGTAAAACTTGGCAACCAACAACAGTAGATAACTGAATAACTAGTAGCAATGCCTCTCGGCATGTATAATAACCAATACTCTATAAATACACAGTCTTCCCAAAATCCGGAACATCGTAAGTCACAAGCTACAGAAGGAAAATAACATCTCTATACACAAGAGTCTAATAAAAGGATTACATGAAGTGTTTGACATAGGGGAGAATAGAGGGGGACTCCTAGATCTGCGGACGCGACAGATGTACCTTGACGTCTCCGTACAACAGCAAGCACTCTCAGCTAATAGCGGGGCTGATAAGAAGTACCTGGATCTATAAAAAAAAAACATGTGCAGAAGAGTAGCATGAGTATACCACAACGGTACCCAGTAAGTGCCAAACCTAACCTCGGTCGAGTAGTGACGAGGTCAGGTCAGACCCACTGCTATATAATAATTAAAGCAGGGGAATATAACATTATATTAAGATACTGGAATTTAACAAAAGGAAAACACAAGAAAAATAGCAGTACAACACAGGGGTAAACAACAGGGAATCTCCCGAGATACCGTCTCGTAGTCCCGAAGTAAAGAAGCAAAGAGATCTCCCGAGGTACCGCCTCGTAGTCTCAAAAGTAAATGTATAGGGAGAACTCCTGAGGTACCACCTCGTAGTCTCAAAAGTAAATATGTAGGGAGAACTCCCGAGGTACCGCCTCGTAGTCTCAAAAGTAAATGTGCAGGGAGAACTCCCGAGGTACCGCCTCGTAGTCTCAAAAGTAAATGTGCAGGGAGAACTCCCGAGGAACTATCTTGTAGTCTCAAAAGTAAATACACAGCTCAAACCGATAAATACAACAGTTAACAGCAAGATTTATACATTTATACTAATAAAGAACAAGGAAAAGCATGAAATCAACTAGGCATGCTTCATAGAGTTCAAATAAGCAGTTAAAGCACGTAAACATGCGATATTAGACTAAACAGGATAACTACACATATTGGAATAGCTCAATTAAGAATGAAAAGAGACTAATACTCATTTAAACGGTATAACTCAAATTAAAAGAAAAAAATAGATTACTACTCAGTAAAATAAATGGGGTTTTACAACAAATAGCCCGTGTACATACTCGTCACCTCACATACACGGCTCTCACATATCACAAAAGTACCAAATCCTAAGGGGATTTCCCCCACATAAGGTTAGGTAAGCCACTTATCTCGAACCAAGCTCAATCAATCGGTAACAATGCCTTTTCCATGAATATCCAACTCTGAATGGCCCAAATCTAGCCAAAATCAATTACATACCATAAATACAACTATAAGAAACTAATCTAATTAATGAAATCAAAGCTAAAGCAAAAAATTAGAAAATCGCCCAAAAAAGTCTCCCCGGGCCCCCGCCTTGGAATCGGGTAAAAGTCACAAAATATGAACACCCATTCACTCACGAGTTCACTCGTACCAAAATTATTCAAATCCGATATCAAAATCCCAATCAAAACTCAAAAATTTAGTTGAAGAACTTCTCCCATTTTCCCCAAATTTTTCCACCCAAATCCGAAATTAAATAATGGAATTAATGATAGATTAGTGGGATATAACCCAAAATAAGTGAAGAATCATTACCCAATCGATGTATTTGAAAATCCCTCAAAATCTCGTCCAACTCCGAGCTCCCTATCTCAAGTTTTGATAAAAAAATGGCCAACCCTAGTTTTTGGAAACTTTAATAGTGCCCAGACATCCCTTCTTCGCGAACGCGGCCACACCCTCGCGTTCGCAAAGCACAAAATTGCTTCAGTCAAAAATCCTTTATCGCGAACGCGATGCCCTTGTCGCGAACGTGAAGACCACTTAGCTCGACCCTACGCGAATGCGGGACCAATGTTGCAAACGCATAGGCAAAAAGAGCCTGGGGACCCAGTTGGTCAATACCTCTACGCGAACGCGGGACCTCCATTGCGAACGCGTAGACCAAGTACCTAAGTGCTTCACGAACGCGGGACCTCCATCGCGAATACGAAGCACAAAATCTCGCCTGCCTCCAGTTCCTCTTCGCGAATGCGAGACTCCCCTCGCGAAAGCGAAGAAGGAAACAAGAACTGAAGAACACCAGAAAACTGCAATCTCTCCTAAGTCCAAAATGATCCGTTAACCACCCGAAATCAACCCGAGGCCCCTGGGACCTCAACCAAACATACCTATAAGTCCTAAAACACCATACGAACTTAGTCGAGCCTTCAAATCACATCAAACAATGCTAAAAATACGAATCACCCTCCAATTCAAACTTAAAGAACTTTGAAGCTTTAAACTTCTACAACCGATGCCGAAATATATCAAATTACGTCTGATTGACCTCAAATTTGGCACACAAGTCATATTCAGTCTTATGGACCTACTCCAACTTCCAGAATTGGAATCTGACCTGGATATCAAAAAGTCCACTACCGGTCAAAATCTCCAATAATTTGACTTTCGCCATTTCAAGCCTAAATCAGCTACGGACCTCCAATTCACAGTCCGGACACGCTCCTAAGTCCAGAATCACCTAACAGAGCTAACAGAATCGACAAAACTCTATTCCAGAGTCGTCTTCACACAGTTCCAACTACAATCAAAATCCTAAGACTTAAGCTTTTGTTTAGGGAATAAGTGTCCCAATTCACTCCGAAACCACAACAAAAACCTCCCGGCAAGTCACATTAGCAGAAAAAGATATGGGAAAAGCAGTAAATAGGGGATCTAGGCTAATACACTCAAAACGCCAGGCCGAGTCGTTACACCATCTTACTTCCTTATGCTAGTGTTAAATTGTAAATCAAAACAGTATAGTATTTAGAAATTCTGGTATATTTCAGTAGAGCTTATGACTTCATACTACCGGATTTGAGAAATGTATAACCATTGGCCGTTAAAGTTATGTATGTCATTTACTGGTTTATGATTTAATGATTAAATAGTTAAATTATGTTATTAACTGTAAGACCTCATAAAATTTTACCAAGAACTCGAGGTTTGTGGTGCCGAGGTAGGCTAATGTATAAGGCCCCTTTAATTTCTATTTCTAATTCGAGCGATTTCGAGCTTAGGAATACAATTTAATTTAGACCGAACCACATGAGAATTTCTGGAGTGAATAAAGTTATTTGGATACTTGGGGATAATTATTTTATTAATCTTTGAGTGCTGTAATAATGGGGAACACTTGGATGTTAATTTCAAAGCAATAAGCCTAAAGAAAATACAGTGTGCTATCTCCCCATAGCGCATCTATAGCACAAGAGGGAAGCTAAAAATTTTAGCAAACCAGTGAGCTAAAGCCTTATAGCACAAGGATAACACGAGTGGAAAAATACTGTACCTAGGCCTATTAATACTTGAGTGGGGAGAGAGAAGAATAAAAGGATTCCAAGACTAGGGCTTTTCTCTCCATTACTCATCCGGTCAAGGCTTCCAATACACACTTATGGTGAGTTTTTAAGTATGTTTTTATGATGATTCCACTTCTCAATCACTAGTTACAACAAGGTATTGTATTGGATTCCATAGGATTTCTTCAAAATCTCAAGAACACCCCAAAAGTTGACTTTCAAGATTTGGTCTACAAGAGGTAATCTTTCACCCTTAAACCTACATGCATGGATATGATCAAGGAATAAGTACTAGCACTTATGAGATGGTGATTGGAAGCCATAAATATTTAAACTAGATTATTGAGTGTTGTAGAGATTTTGTAATGAATTAATTAGTAAAATTTGGTGGATGTGAGTTCATTGATGATTATAATGGTGCTAAAGAATGTAGTTAGTAATCAAAGGATATTGTATTATATCTTGTTTGTGGGAAGGAGGGATTGTTGGATGAAGAGATACCATTACTAGAGGTAGTTGAATGCTATGCACTCTAGGTGTTTGATAAAATGCCAAAACGATCAAAAACCTGGAAATGTTTACTAATATTTGTCCAATTGAATTATGTTGATGTAGATTGAATTTGTAAGAGTAATGAGTGGTTTTAGTAGCACTAAAGAGCTCCATTAAGGTATGTTAGCTAAACTACTCTTTTAGAAATGAATTCCATGATGTTCCCGTAAGTTTAAAGTATGGTAGGCTCAAGTACCTAATTCCTATGTTCCAAGTTATTCCTTATAAACTTGACTATTCTGAGTGAGTCTTATGTCGAAATATATATGTTCAAAGTATGGGTTGTGTATTAAAATGTTATGGCTTTAAGTCGTGTTTCAAATGAAAGCTAGTATGCCAAATTGTGTGAGAAAAATCGATAGGCTTAAGACTCTTAATTGCTCATATGTGTACCGAAAGTCTTGATTGGAAATGCATTGTTGTTGATAATCTATAAAGATGCTCGAAAGTGAAATAAGTGAGTTGAAGATATAAAGTGCGGCCACCGTGCAAAGAATGAAAGCTATACTTGTGGCTAGTGGTACTAATGAAATGAGATGATGTGAGAAAGATTATGAAATGAGCCTTGATTCAACTGTTCCAAAATTACTTCAAAAGTAGATTTTCCTAAAAGCTTATGTCCTCAAGTCATGTCCCAATGTGGCTGTTTTAAGTAATGCTATGCTTTGTGTGTATTTTCAATGTGTTTTGCTTTCTTACATATTTGTGAGTGGAAATTATGTATTGCCCTTTTTTGGGAAAAGTATTTCCAGAATAAATGGTGTGCTACTTGTTTATTATTTTAACTTGCTCTTCGATTGCCAATCATTTTACTCCATTTCCTGGAAAGAAATCCATTGTGTTTAAAGCCTTCATTTCTAACAAACTTAAAGTTGTGATTTTTGAAATATTATATATGTTGATATTTATGATGATAATCCATGGAAGGAAAGATATAAAAGTGTGGAATATGAAATACGGCTACCGTGCCATTAATAAAGAATCTTGTGAATGGCCAAAAGAGCCAAGGAAATATTGTTGTTATGATTGGTTGAAAATACTAGTGAAGATTTATACAATGTGAAAGATGATGAGGTAAATACATTTGTATCTATGTTACCTTTGTGTGCAAAACCAAAAATAATTTTTTTGGGAGTATCATTAGCAAACCGAGGAAGGGTGGGTTGTAACAACCCACACCTAAAACTACACATGCCGGTGTAGGAGTGGATTGTGATTATTTCACTTATTTGGGATGTGATTGATGGGTTGATATTGTTCCGCTTAATTGGGATGAAACTGATAATAGTTGTGAATTGGAAAAGTCAACCCACACGGCATATGTGGGAAGGCGTCCTAGCTGATTGGGTGGAGATTGGACGCCATGTTATGCATATGGTGGTACTACTCTTGGTAACACCTTTTTTCCGCATCGCATGTCAAACCACATTGTTCGTGGGGAGATGGCCTATCCGATCGGGCTTGATAAGACTCCGTGCTAAACACACGGTGGTATATCAGTGCTAATGATATCCCAACCAAAAATATATATTAATTTTATATTTTGAAAATTGTTATGTTTTAACTGGACATTTGGATATGGTTGATTGTGACTTGCTGTTTCTATAATTTTTTCCCTTTTTATATGGGCATTCTATTTTGAAAGAGGACATTTAGCTTTACATACTAGTACTATTCCATATGTACTAACGTCCCTTTTGCCGGGGGTGATGCATCTTCAATGGATGCAGGTGGTTCATCAGTGGGCAACTTTGGTCCTCGTTAGCAGTTACTCCCTATTCAGCAAGTTTTGGTGAGCCCTACTCTATTCCGGGCCTAAGGTCATTTGATGTTGTACTTTGTATATTTAGGAATAGCCGGGGCCTTGTTACCGGCATTTCCATATTACTCTTCTGTTGTACTTAGAGTCTCCGTAGACAGGTTGTCGGTGGTGTTTGATGTGGGTAATTGAACTAGAAATGTTGGTATTTGGCAAACATGTTTTTCATTATATCTATAAACTTGCAATATTTTGGAAATTATGAATGAAGCTGCTAATGGAAATGAAATGGGAGTTGTTAATAAAATCTTTTCAGTGTTTGATTAATGTAGTGCATCTCCTCTTTATTCATGAATGATTTTGGGTAGTCTTGACAAAATTTTCCAAAAGTCAATCCCGGGCTCGCCCGGTCAAAACCCAAGTCCAATGGTAGATCTCGACTTCCCATAATCCCACGAGTCCATATATGTGTTATGCTTTCAAAATCGAGTCCAATTCGACTCTTAAATCTCAAATTTTCATTTTTCAAAACATAGATAAAATTTCCCAATAATTCTCTTCCAATTCCATGGATTAGAGGTTAAATCGCATAAATAATCATGTAATATAATTGAAAATTGATCAAAATCACTTACCCAATAGTTGTATGTGAAAATCCCTCATCATAATTGCCTCATAACGAGTCTAGGGTTCTAAAAATATGAAAACTGAAGCTAAGTCCCGAAATCCCACCCTTTTGTTCAGTTACAGAAGTCGCAAATGCAACCAGGGGTTCGCAATTGGGACACAAGGATTGCAAAAGCAATCCCTGTCAACCCTCATAGATTTCACATTTGTGACACAGGGCTCCGCAATTGTGATGGCAGCTTCTTTGCAAATGCAACCATGTGGTCGCAAATGCGACCAGACCAAGACCAACGCTGAATTTGCAAATGAGATAAGGGCGTCACATTTGTGATATCTGAGCATCCCATGCCCTCTTCGAATTTGTGATGCTGGTGCTCGCAATTGCGATAACTGCATCACCAGCACACCAGAAACCAGTAGCAAGTTCAATCCAATTCGAAACACGTCTCAAACTCACCCGAGCCCTCAGGGCTACACACCAAACATCCATACAAGTATAAAAATATCATACGAACTCGCTCGCATGATCAAAAACACCAAATTAACATATGAAACTATGAATCAGACATCAAAACACATGAAAGTTTCTTAATGAACTCAAGGATCACTAGAATCACAATCAAGCATCCGATTCACATCAAACCAATTCGGAATGACATCAAAATTTTCAAACAAGTTCCAAATGCCAAAATGGACTTAATCCAAGTCCCGAAACCAAAATCCGAACCCGATAGCCCTAAATTCAACCTACGGTCAAACTTAAGGAATTTCTAAACCTTCAAATTCCTAACTTTCGGCAAAACAAGCCAAAATAATCTAGGAACCTCCGAATTCAATTCCAGGATTAGGCCTAAGTCCAAAATCACCATCCAGACCTAATGGAACTGTCAAAACTCCGATCCGAGATCCAATAAGCAAAATTCAAACTTGGTTAAATCTTCCAACTTGAAGCTTCTAAAATGAGAATTATTCTTCCAAATCAATCCCGAGCCGCTTGAAAACCGAAACCATCTATACACGCAAGTCATAATACATAATATTAAGCTACTCAAGACCTTAACCCACTGAACCGCATACAAATTCTCAAAACAACAGGTCGGATCGTTACAAGCAAACTTCTTTCTTTTCCTTGTTACTGAAGCATGTATAAAGTAGTGTTATGGTCTTCCTTCATTTTCCCATTTCTAATAGCTTTTTGTCTCCAGTAGGTCCCTTGAAGATTCAGCATCACGGTTAACCTTGCCTTCTTCTCATGCAGGTCCATTCTCAGTTGTTCAATATTCAAGATAGGTATTATTCCTTCGGTTGCTCTGCTTCCTTTTTCATATTTTTAATATCAACTAAGATATCACCTACAGATAATTTAGACTAGGTTGATAGCTTTTTACTCATTGGAGGCAATACTGAATAGTAGAGGTGCATTAATACGCTTAAATTACACCTATATAAATGGTGTAAAGCGGTCGATGTCAAATATAATAACCTAACTAGGTTATTATCGAATCCCACAAGGAATATGCGTGAAAAGGTTACTTGAATAGTGTGTCATTTTACTAAAGCCGTAATTCTAATCCGTTAATTTGGAAAGAGTTTTTTAATTGTGAATTGTTAAGAGAATTGATTAATTGGATTAAGAAAACAAGGTTGTGTCCCTTTCTATAGAATGTAATGCTATCGGTGTTAGTATGATATATTTCTAATGGTAGGTCCTTTGATATGCAAATTGTTCCAAAATGACTACCCAATATTTCCCACTAGCTAGGTAGTATTTCCTCTTTATGATTTTCCAAAATATAAAAGAGTTACAATTAAAAGCAACCAATTTATGCCAAGTAGAACCCACTTATTCCTAAGAGATTCTATTAAACAAGGTCTAAAGCCTCGAGTTCTTGCTATTCAATTCTACAAACCCTAACCCACTTTTCCAAGTGAAAGATAAAGTAAATTGGCACTAGTTAGTTTTTGCAACTATCAACTATAATGAAGCATAATAAATGAATAGAAATTAACCACCCATTATATATATATATATTCAATGGTAAACACTCATTAATATTACACCCACTTACGGTCCACAACCTTAGTATTTAAAGTTAGCTACTTATACTAAAATATAAGAGTATAGTATCAAAGAAAGTCATAAAAGCCTTACAATGAAGACAAAGTCTTGGAATCTACCCAAAAAGCTCCAAAACATGTGGTGTATTTAATGCTCTCAATGTAGGACCTTTTTCAGACAAGAAGTCCTACAAAAATCCTAGTTATTCTTTGTCACGCCCCAAAACTCGAGGAGCGCGATCGGCGCTCTATCGAGTGAACCTGACCGAGCAAGCCTGTTAGATTTCTTTCTACCCAAACACATCCATGAATAACGAGAATATATATTTTCGTTAATCAAACAATAAAGTGATCAGGTCTGCAATACCAATTCTTACCATTTGTTACTTCATTTTAAGGTCTCAAATTTCACACACATTTTCATGGTCTAAAGTGGAACAAGTAATTCAAACACAACATAACTAATTTGACTTCCTAATCACCAATATGCAACCCACACTATGTCTACAGAGCCTCTAAAGATACAAAAGAGTATTATGATAATGCTGTCAACAAGGCCCCGGCTATACCTCAAACACAATACACAAGGAACAAAAGATACATGACCCCAAAGTGAAGTGGGGCTCACCAAGTCTGTTGGGAAGAGAGTGTACCACTATCAGTGATATGTGCCGCCTGCTATGGAACCACCTGCATCCATTAAAAGATGAAGCGCCCCCGGCAAAAGGGACGTGAGTACATATGGAATAGTAGTCGTATGAAAGGCAGACAAAACAATAATTAAAAATATGGTAACTCAAATAAGAGGCATTTAAAGTATATCAAAAGACTACAAAACATCGCATAGGTTTAAATATCAGGCCTTATTATACTTGCATCATTCTAAACTTCTTTTAGGGTCAACCGAGCCATATAATCTGTACGTGGAACACATAATATATTATACACTTATGCGTTTCATAGGCCGTCCTTAGTGTTTATTCATACCGTACACCTATACATCTCATACACAATGCACCTATGCGTTTCATAGACCGTCGACAAGATTTAATAACACAATATACCTATGCGTTTCATAGACCGTCCACAGGATTTCATAACACAATATACCTATGCGTTTCATAGACCGTCCACAGGATTTCATAACATAATATACCTATGCATTTCATAGACCGTCCACAGGATTTCATAATACAATATACCTATACGTTTCATAGACCGTCCATAGGGTTTCATAACATAATATACCTATGCGTTTCATAGACCGTCCACAGGATTTCATAACACAATATACCTATACGTTTCATAGACCGTCCATAGGATTTCATAACACAATATACCTAAGCATTCCATAGACCGTCCATAGGGTTGATAACACAATATTCCTATGCGTTTCATAGACCGTCTATAGGGTTGATAACGCAATATTCCTATACATTTCATAGACCTTCCATAGGGTTCATAACACAATATTCCTATTTTGGCAAACAGCCACAATTTATGTTCATACTATCGCTTACTTGTACTAGCCACGGTTGATCATAGGACATTAATGACATTATTATGTAAAGGAGCTAAGACTCATCTCATAATGTTCACACATTCTTTTATTTCATTGGCACTATTGGCCACATATGTAATTCTTATTCTGGGCACGATGGCCACATTTAGTATTCAATACTCAGCCTTTTCACTTTCAAGTGTCATTATCATCATCAACAACAACAAGGCATTAAAAATTAATGTTTTTAGTACACACGTGAGCAATTAAGAGTCTTAGGCACATAGAGTTTTTTCACAAAATTTGGCATAATATCCTTCGTTTGAACTTGACTTGAAGTCGCAATATTATTAACGCACAGCCCATACTTTGAACGTAATCTCAAATGATAACATAACATGATAAAGGCATTTTGGGATACCTATTGAACATATATCTTTCAACACAAACTTATTCGGAATAGCCACTTTCATAATGAACAATTCAGGACTTACTTAGATTATATGGATACCATGGGATTCAATTCTAGGAGAAAGGTTTAGCCAACATACCTCAATGGAGCTTACTTAAACTCTAAAATATTCCGAAATTCATAGCCACTTCAATCTATTTGAGAATTATAACAAATTGAACCAAAAGTAGGAAGATGATTATGGTTCTAGCTCATTTGAGCATTTTATCAAACACATGGTGTGCATTAAGGTTTCAAGGTCCTTTTATGGAGGATTCCATCATCCCACAACTCATTCTTTACCATGCTTAGTTCAACAATCTTCCTACACCCCTTGATATCACATGCATGTAAAATAAACAACTCTCATGCCCAAATGTTATCTTGCTAATTACCCATTTTCAGATAATTTCGAAATTAAGGGTTAGGGTGTAGGATCTTACCTCTAGGATGAAGACCTAGTGAGTTTCCCTTCTTAATCTTCCAAAATTTGAGCAAGAATTGAAGAACAATTATTGAGGAACACCTTCTCACTCTAGGGCACTCTCTCTCACTCTAAAATGTCAGATTTTAGCTCAAAAATGGCCCAAAGCGTGTATTTAACGAAGTAGGGGCGGGTTTTAAAAACCCAAAAATAAAGCTCTGCAACAAGGTCTGCGATCGCATATGCGATCGCATAATCTATATGCGGACCAAATATCGGCCGCATAATTGGTGTCCCAAAACTAGCAAAAATCTACCTGGGTCTGCGGTCACTATGCGGCCCGCAGACCTGTTCTGTGGTCACATAGTGAATCGCATAACAGTTCTGCGGTCGCATATTCGACTGCAAAATGGCATCCAAAACTGCCCCTCTCCTGCCTCACTCTGCGGCCATTATGCGGTCTGCAGAGTGATTCTGCGGTCACATAATGGACCGCAGAAACGCATTTCTCTGCCAAAAAGTTTCCTTTATCCCACAGTGCATTGTTCAACCCAAAATATTATATTTCTTTTTGCAAACTTTTATGGGGCTTTACACTTAAATACTTCCAATTTTATTTTTCGGGTGTTATATTCTATTTATAATGGCCCAAAAGTCACGGACAAAATTCGACAAAAATAGCCCTTCAGGTTAGTTTGCGATCGTAGAATGAACCGTGGAAGTGATTCGCGGTCCGGACAATTATTTCAATGCCACAGATATGATCTTCAGCACTTCCATATTTCCATTGCATATGAGTTATGCGGTCCGCAAACTGATGTCGCGGTCCGCATAATGGAGCACATAATCATCACTTTGGATTACTGGAATTCCTCTTGCATTTGTGCGGCAATTATGTGGTCCACACAATGGTTATGTGATCGCATATGAGATCGCATATTTGACTCTTAAAATTGGGCTGGTCAGGTTGCATTTGCAACAGCAATGCGATTAGCCCATTAATTCTGCGATCGTATATCTGTCGCAAATCTGCTTTCTTCATGGTTTTTGACATTTTTTTCATGTTCTTGGATCTTCAAGTTCGTTTTCCTACAAAACAACAATATTACATAAGAAAAGACTCAAATAATTTTAAAAGGTAAGCTAAAGTCTATTAAATTAGTATAAAAAGTATTGCATTTCTACGACATAACAACACCCCCAACTTAAACTCTTGCATGTCCTCAAGCAACTAAAGAGCTACCATACTAGCGACTATTTTACTTTTGACTGTTCACAAAACATTAATGACTATACATGGTTATAACTTTTAGCTAACAAACATGTGACTTCAATTATTTACCCTTCAGCAAAGACAAAAATTGTTTAGCCGTTCAAATAATCAAGTTGTGAGCTTCGAGCCTCAACAACAATGACAAAGTTCTACTAACTCTTGCAATTCACGCGTCCTCACAACGAAGAAAATCCCCAACTCAACAGATACATATATGTACAAGAGATAGAATCAAAAACTCTTGCACTCAAAAAGAAAGGCAAGTGCTACAAGTATCAGTCCATATGCTTGCCCTTATTTTAACTCGTTTCTAGCTCAGGAATAGTTGGTTGTTGATCAAAAAGGACTTTTCAGAGTTTGTAGTGTAGGCTTGGGGACGGGTTGGATGAATATCTGAAAATTTAGTGATTAAGCCCTCCTTGAACGCTACACAGATTCTTTCTTGAATAGCACACATTGCCCTTATTGATATCTAATTGCTACTATCAACCCACCTTGTAGTTCATAACCACCCCTAGTTGCTTGTCTTACCACGTTTGCTCAACACTCCATTTTTCTCTTATTTCATTTTTTTAGAAGATTGAGTATTTCATGGTTTGGGATGACGTGGAGCTTTTGGTTTAAAGTACGTTGGATCTCAACTTAGCCTCTCGCTTCACAAGACACAACCTTGAAAGATTAGAATTTACACACAATACACTCCTCTACTATTTCCCAATTGATACCGACCACCCCAACTTAGTCTTAAAGCCTCATTCATAGTATTCAAGAAGGGACGAGTTCATAAAAGGGAGTAATTTCACAGAAAGGGGTAAAGGTTTGTAATGTGGTAGCCAAAGGAAAGGTTAAAGGCTGAACGGGGGACAACTAGGCTAATAAATACACAAGGGAGGTCAATTTGGCCAAGAATTAGTTAGCAATCACAAGGACAGCCTAAGATCATTTCAACAACCAATGATCAACCTAAGATTGACATTGAGGAATCAACCGGGCAAGTTCTAGACAGTACAAGTTAAGCACATGCATTATTCACAAATTCTCACCACTCATGATGCATGAAATTCTCGACTCGGAAAATGATTAGCCCTCAAATGAATACAAGGCAACTTAAAGCTTCATCACATGATATTGAAATTCTAAGTAAGCACAAAGTCAAAGAACAAGCCTCAATTTCACAAAAAGGACTATTTATTCACAAAATCTGAAGGGTACAATTTATTTCACAAAAATTTATCACATGCTTGAATATAGAACAAAAGCACCAAACAAGTCAAAACGTTTCATGACTACGGCCGTGGTTTTACTATTATACCCTTGGAAAAGAACCCGGCTAAGAAAAACCAAGGGGAATTCATTACTATCTACATTGTCAAGACTAATATCTATGTACAGTTTGCAAAAGTTTTCTTGCAACCCCACCCCCAACATAGAAGCATGCATTGTCCCCGATGTACTGAAAAAGTAAGAGAAAAGTTTAGGGGCTTCCTGGAAAACACTAAGCGCTTGGAGGGGATGGAATGTTTGATGCGGCCGTGAGTCCGGTTGCTGAAATTGGTCGATCAGTAGGGTGAACCTCGGGCTGGACAGTGGTGTCCGAGACCAAAGTAGTGGGCTCCGCAAGATGCGGAGCCGGGTCCTGGAACTAGGAACTGCTAGCCTCACCCGTGATGGCTCTGTGGTAGTGGTGATGACCATGGAAGCCATGTCCTCAAGGGAATGTGCAATAGCCCTCTGCATATCTGCCTCCTCATCAGCTTGTTCCTCTGTAGAGGCAACCTTTTTACCTTTGTTAGTCACCTGTCATCGACCTCCTCAACTGCTTGCTCTTTGTCTGTCTCATCATGAGACTCTATTGATTCCTCATCTAAATGGTCATCAGTGTGTGCAGAAGGTCCTAGAGCCTATGAGATGCTAGTACCATGTTCCTCCTCTGCTGAGAGGGGGTTTGTGAAGTTCAAAGGAAGGTCCGGTGCTCAGGAGGTGCCAGTGCCATGCTCCTCCTCTACTGGGAGAAGGGTCGTGAGGTCAAACTCCAATGTCTGCATTTTATGCATCTCCAACTTGAGCTTGACAACATCTTTTTTGCTTTGAGGCATATCCCCATCTCCACCTCGGTCAACCTTCTCCAGACGAGCTTCAAAGTTTTGGAGTCGATCTTCATATGATAAATATTTTTTTTGAAGATCACTTATTGAAAGCTTGGAGTGGTGCCAATGCTTGACTTTGAGTAGTGGAAGATCTTTCGCAAGCTTTTCTTCTTTGGCATTAGTGTGCTATGCTAGTAGACCAAGCTTGGAGATGGAAAGAAGTAGCAGTGGCCAGCCTAGGTATTTTGGCTGGCCTAGGAGTGGATGTGGAGGTGGTAGGTGTTGAAGAGGTGGAAGGTACTACTGAAATGGATGAGGCCGTGGGGGAACCTCTGCATTTTCACACAAAGTAGTGATGAGGCACGAAAATGGGAGTGAAGTTTGCCCTTGGTTTTCACGAACGTGAATCTCAAGGAATATGAGCTGCCCCAAATCAATCTTGAAACCCGACATGATTGAAGCAATTAGGATCGCCTTGTCTAGACTGATGTCGGTCTCATTTCTTGTTGGTTGTATGCGAGATTAGATAAAACTTAGCCAATACCGGCTTTCTTGGGTGAGATCTCTCTTTTGAATCTTCTGGCCCGGTTCAATCTAGGTTGGAGTCCCCTGAGCTATGACAGAGGCTACCCAAGCACACTCATCTTCCTCTTTCCTAAATCTCGTAAAAGACTTCATTTATCTATTTGGGACAACAAGATACCACAACTACTCTGACTGTGATGGAGGTCAAGTAAGCACGATGCCTCACTTGCTTCTTAGTCATTGAGGCAGCATATGCAGCGTAGAACGCCCTAACAAGTGTCTCGTTGAATTCCCCCAGAGGCTCAGTGAATAACTCACATCCCCCCTTCTTGATGTTGTCTAGTACATGCAGAAAATTCTCTTTAATTCCGTTCACACTTAGCTGCTTTTCTTCAAGGATATTCCTTTTTTCAAATGCCTCTTTGTATCTAATCTAGGATCCGGCGATACTAAACCTTAGTGTATCCTCATCATTCTTTCTTCGTACTTCTACACGGGGATCAACTGGTGGCACTAGTTCAAGTTGTGCCCTCTCCTCTTCAGACTGGGAGACATACTCAGATGAAGTAACATATGTGCCAGGCTTTTTATGCTGGGGCTGCTGTGATGTCGGACCCATAGCTTCAGCCTGTCTTTTTCCTCTTGTGGTGGGTGATATAGATGCTTGGGATTTCTTTGGTGCCATTCCTGCCAATGAAAGTGAAGTGAGCATGTGGTAGAACATTCATAGAACATGGAAAAGAAATGAAGGGAAAACACATTCTGCAGAGAGCTTATGTGATCGTAGAACAAATCTGCGAACCGCGAAATTAACTGCAAAATGTACAATGCTATGGTCAACAAATTATGCAGACCGCAAAAGTGGTCACAGAACTAATCTGCGATTGCAGAATGAACACGGATTTAACTTCAAAATACTTATGCATCTGTTGACATCTACGATGAATTCATGGTCCGCATACCAGTTTCGCGACTGCAGAATCCACCGCACAGTCACCACCCCATAACAATACAATTTGCCTTAGATATGCGATGATTCTGTGAATCGCGAATCAGTTATGCGGTGCCGCAGAATTCATCTTCTTCAATTATATACAACACACAGGTAACCATTGGACATTAATTCTAGCTATACTACATAGATACGGCAGGATTTCACAAAAATGTACACACCACAACCAGCATATGATCAATTTCATGTTCTACCCATGAACACCTAATGTGCATTATCAAGAATCGCTACAACCAATAACACAAATCAGTAACCCTAGCCCTATCCCCACGATTTTGACTAGCACCCCCCCCCCCACCCAAAATCACCCATCACATGACAACATTGAGAAGAAACCTCAGCGAGGGGTTCTCAGTAAATCACAAAGAACAGGTAGGAATAATGGGGATTATGGATTGGGGGGAAATTTTTGTATGAAAATACAAAATCAACAAGAGTAGAGGGAGGAGAATTTCTTACGAAAAATGTTGATGAGAGTGGAACCTTGGTGATTGTACATAGGTGGGAATGCGTTCTCATCGTGGATTATGTTGTGTTCAAGATTTCGTTTGTCTTTTGTTTTCTTTCGTTCCGAATTAGAGTGTGGGAGTCAGAAGTGGGAAAGTAACAAGGGGGGAGTTTTAATACAACGCTTGCCATCATGAAACAGCATTCGCGGTCGCAGAAGCATTATGCGATGATATATTACCTAGGATGTGCGTGGCCAATGTGCGGTTGCATCCGTGGTCACAGAACCGTTATGCGGTCCACAAAATTTGGCCTTCCACCACATTTTGAGTGACTTGTTTTCAAGAAGGTCTAATTATGTCTGCGGCCAGTATGCTGTCCGCAAAAGCATTATACGGTCCCATTTGTGGCTGCAGAAAGACATCTGAAGCTCAGTTAGCTTTTCTTCACTTTCCCTTTGCCTCTGCATCCCATTTCTTTGCATTTTGAGTACCTTGCACTCTAAAACACACACATCAAAATGTTCAACAAAGATAAATAAACCTACAATGAAAAAGATCTAACCAAAAATATTTTCACACATGGGTTTCTTCCCAAGGAGCGCTTTATTTAACATCGTTGCACGATGATGTTACTCTTTTTGGCTAATCAGTTGTGGAGGTTGGTACATGACCATCTTTGAATTTGAATTGTTCCACCAGCTACCTTTCTCCAACGGTTCTGAGGCAGTGCTTCACCCTTTGGCCATTTACTTTGAAGGTTCGAGTCCCATCCTCGGACTCTAATTCAACCGCGCCATAGGGAAACACACTAACAACTTTTAATGTGCCAGACCATTTGGACTTGTGTTTGCCCAGAAAGAACTTCAACCTTGAGTTGAAGAGCAAGACCAAGTCGCCGGATTTGATTTCCCACTTTAAGATCTTCTTATCATGAACAAACTTCATCCTTTCTTTATACATGACTGCATTCTCATAGGCTTGGAAACGGAACTCATCCAGCTCATTGATTTGTGTCATCCTTAGATTAGCAGCTTTGGCCCAATCAATATTTAACTTTTTCAACACCCAAATGGCTTTGTGTTCTAGCTGCACTAGCAAGTGACATGCCTTACCAAAAACCAACCAGTACTACGAGGTTCCAATGGGTGTTTTGAATGAGGTTCGATAAGCCCACAGAGTTATCTAGATTTCTTGACGAATCAGTCTTATTTGCATTAACAGTTTTTTTCTAGAATGTTCTTGATTTCTCGGTTGGAGACTTCAACTTGACCACTTGATTGAGGATGATAAAGGGGTGGCCACTTGTTCTTAGATCCATATTTCTCGAGCAACCCCGCAAAGGCTTTGTTGTAAAAGTGAGAACCACCATCGCAAATGATGGCCCTTGGGGTTCCAAACCGAGTAAATATGTTCTTCTTCAAGAAGGCGGTTACACTCCTTGTCTCATTGTTTGTCATGTCGTATGAGCTCACAAAGGGACCCATGAAAATGATCCCCCACATCAAAGATCTCTACCTTCATCACAAAAGTCATAGGCATCTCATGCCTTCTTGAAATTGACCCTTGTCTTTGACATTGATCACATGCCTTGACCATTAGATTTGCGTCTTAGTATATCGATGGCCAATAGTAGCCACATTCAAGTAATTTTGTCGCTGTACGATTTCTACTATGGTGACCCCAACTGGAGAGTCATGACATGCTTTAAGAATTGGCATCACCCCATCTTCCGGAAGACAACGCCGAATGATGTTGTCTGTGCATATCTGGAATAAAAAGCATTCCTCCTAATAGTATTGCATACAATCCCTCAAGAACTTCTTCCTTTGATAAGCTTCCTATTCATCGGGGATAAAGCCACTAACCAAGAAGTTAGCTATATTAGTAAACCAAGGAGTTGAAGTGCTAGATATTGCCAAAAGTTGTACATCTGGGAAGGCATCATTGATTTCAAGATCTCCTTTGGTCTCCCTGCCTCTTCAAGCATAGATAAGTGATCCGCGACTTGATTTTCCATTCCTTTCCGATCTTTGACTTCATATTCAAATTCTTGTAACAAAAGGACCCACCTAATCAATCTCGGTTTGGCATCCTTCTTCACCATAAGGTAGCAGAGATCAGTAAGATCGGTAAAGACTATAACCTTGGATCCCAACAAATAGGCCCGGATTTCAAAAGCATAGACAATGGCAAGCCGTTCTTGCTCAGTCATGGTGTAATTCATTTTTGTGCCATTGAGTTTCTTGCTTGCATAGTAGACAAGGTGAAGAATCTTTTTGTGCCTTTGACCAAGCACTGCGTCAATAGCCACACAACTGGCGTCACACATAAGTTTAAATGGTAGAGACCAATCAGGTGTCACAGTAATAGGTTCCATGGTGAGCTTTGCCTTCAATTTCTCAAAAGCGTTGAGGCATTTCTCATCAAACACAAATTTAGCATCCTTTTCAAGGAGCTTGCACATAAGGCTTGCAATCTTTGAGAAGTCTTTGATAAATCGCCGATAGAAACCGGCATGCCCCATAAAGCTCCGAACACCTTTGACCGAAGTGGGAGGGGAAGCTTGGAAATTACTTCAATATTTGCTCGATCAACCTCTATGTCTTGCTTGGAGATTTTGTGGCCAAGAACAATACCTTCGTCAACCATAAAGTGACATTTTCCCCAATTGAGCACAGGTTGGTCTCCTCACATCATTTGAGTACTTGCGTAAGATTATCAAGGGAATGTTCGAAGGAATCACCAAATACTGAGAAGTCATCCATGAATACCTCCAAGTAATCCTCCACCATGTCCGAGAAAATCGACATCATGCACCGTTAAAAGGTAGTCGGGGCATTGCATAACCTAAATGGCATTCGGCTAAAAGCAAAGGTCCCATAAGGACAAGTAAATGCCTTGTTCACTTTGTCTTCCAAGGCTATGTTGATTTGGTTGTAGCCGGAGTAACCATCTAAGAAGCAATAAAACGACCTTCCCGCTAACCGATAAAGCATTTGATCAATAAAAGGCATAGGGAAATGGTCTTTGCAAGTAGCACTATTGAGCTTCCGGTAGTCCATGCAAACTCTCAACCCGGTTACCGTCCTTGTTGGAATGAGTTCATTTTTGTCATTTTGAATTACGGTCATGCCTCCCTTCTTTGGCACACATTGCACCGGACTCACCCAAGGACTAACTGCAATGGGGTAAACAACCCCAGCGTCCAACCATTATATAATTTTCTTCTTCACCACTTCTTTCATGGAGGGATTCAACCTCCTTTGATGCTCCACACTAGGTTTGCTATCTTTCTTGACATGGATTTTGTGCACTCAAATACCGGCGAGAATCCCTCGGATATCCACTATTTTCAAACCAATGGCCTGTCTATGCTCCCCTAAGGTCTCCAATTATTGTTCAACTTTCACATCATTTAACAAAGAGGAAACATTTACGAGTAGAGTTTCATTAGAGCTAAGAAATTTATACATTAGGTATGGTGGTAGTGGCTTGAGTTCAAGTTGTGGCAGCTCAACGATTGAAGGCTTGGCGGGAGGAGTGGCTCTATTCTCCAAGTTAAGAAAAAAGCTTCTTCGGTTCATAAGTGTATGAACCAAACCCTTCCAATGCATTCACCGTCTCCACATATCCTTCTATGTCCTCACCATCAAAACTCATCAAGATCGCCGCCAATGCCTCACCAAGGCATTCCTCTTCTATCTTTACCTCAACGGTATCTTCTACCACATCAATAACATCAAGTACCGAGATAGTCTTGTATGCATTTGGAAATTGCATGCCCTTACTTGCTTGAAAGGTAACTTCTTCATCATTAACGCGAATTTAATATCATTTCTTTTCGAGTCCATGAGTGCTCTCCCAGTTGTAAGGAATGGTCTCCCTAAGATGATAGGGATCTCTTTATCAACTGCACAATCAAGAATAATGAATTCGGCAGGGACGAGGAACTTCCCCATCTTCAGAAGCACATCATCCAATATCCCCACTAGTCACTTCACCGAACGGTTGGCCAATTGCAAACTCATACTCGTGGGCCTAGGCATTCCTAATACCACTTGCTTGTGGATAGCAAGAGGCATTAAGTTGATGCTAGCCCCATTATTACAAAAATATCGTGCAAAGTCATGCAATCTAATAATGCACGGAATAGTGAAAGCCCCCGGATCCTCTTTCTTTTGGATGGAGGTTGTTGAAATGATGGAGCTAATCCGGTGGGTGACACTCACCGTTTCATTCTTGATGGTCTTCTTTTTTGTGATCAAATACTTTATGTATTTATCAAAACCGGGCATCTCTTGAAATGCTTCCACAAATGGAATGTTCACCGATAACACTTCAATTAGAAAGTCTTGTTTGTCGAGGATTTGAGTGACTCTTGAAATTGATTCATAGGATCCAAACCCGTGTAAAACTTCTCCAATAAAATATTTTTCGAAAACCCGTGATTTGGTGATTTTTACCAAATACTGCTCGAATCTAGCCCATGCCTCATGTAGTTGTTCCCCCGGTAATTTCATGAAGAAGAAAATTTGTCTCGAAGTTCGGATTTCTTGCTTTGTGGGAACCATTTTGCTAGGAAAACATGCACAAGTTCGGCCCAAGTGTGTATGGAGTTAGGAGGTAGAATGTGAATCCATTCCTTGCCTCTTCGGCTAAAGAGTATTTGAACACCCTCAACCTTAGGGCATCATCTGAAACATGATTCTGCTATGCATTGCACACACACCGAAAAATTATGAATATCCAGAACTTGGTCGAGTATTAAATGGCTTGGGACCAAAAAATATGAATATCCAGAACTGCCAAGTTTTTCTGCCAATTTCTTCATCGCGTTCGCGATAATGCCTTAGTGTTCGTGAAGGTTTGACTCCTGAAGATTCGCGTTCGTGATCATGCCTTCGCATTCGCGAAGTTTTTACTTCTGAAGCTTCACGTTTGCGATCCTCCTTAGCGTTCGCGAAGGGTAATTCACTAGGTAGAATTCATGTGTTCATTTTTGCTCATTTTTTACTTGTTTTCAGTTGGTTTCTTCCCGATCACTTCTAAATCATATAAAACCTATAAAATTGAAGTAAACGACATTAACTACACTATTTTATCAATCAAACATAGCAAAAATCTAAGATTATAAAAGAGATAAGTTGGTAAAATACCAACTTATACTTAAACTATTGCTTGTCCTCAAGCAAATCAAAACATGCATTCTCTTTTGAAGAATCAAATCAATAGTGCATCAATATCACGCCAAGTCAAAAAAGTTTACTTTAAGCACAAGTATAACGACCCGACCGGTCGTTTTGAGAGTTATAGCCCCGATCCCCCGTTTACTGCTTTCCCCGTATCTCCTTCTACTTATGTGACTTATTGGGAGGCTTTGGTTGTGTTTTCAGAGTGTTTTGGGACACTTAGTGTAACACCCCGGAAAATTTTGAAGTATTTCAGTGTAAATCCTAGTAAATTTCGCAAGTGAATTCAAGGTTTCGTGGTGCCGGAGTAGGCTTACGTGTTTTAGGATGGTATAAAATCTTCAATTATGGTGTAAATCCCAGTAATCACTCTGCAGGCCGCATAATGGTCGCAGAAGTGAGCAGGAGAAGGGCCAGTCTGGGGGCAATTATGCGGTCGGCTATGCGACTCCATAACTGTTATGCGGTGCATTATGCGATCGCATAATAGTTATGCGTACCGCATAGTGATCGCATACACGGATAACTTTTTGATCATTTTGGTCTGTAATTATGCGACCGCAGAACCTGTTCCGGAGCTCCATTTTTGAATTTTTAAAAACCCGACCCTACTTCGTTAAATACACGCTTTGGGTCATTTTTTAGCAAATATCTGATATTTTAGAGAGAAGGGAGAGTGTTTTAGAGAGCGAGGAAAACCATAGGCTAATTATTTATCAAGTCTTACTCAAATCTTGGAAGATTAACAAGAAAAACCCACAAGTTCTTCATCTAAGAGGTAAGGTTCCATACCCTAGTTTTTAATTTTGAATTTGGGTAGAAGATGGTTGATTAGGAGTATGATTCATGGGTATGAGATTATTATTTATACATGCATGTACCAATAAGAATTGTGGGAAGATTGTTGAGCTAAAATAAGTAAGGATTGGGTTGTGGAGTGAAGGCAATCTTGTAGAAGAACATTGTGGTTAAATTTGCACACCTAGTGTCTGATAAAATACTCAAATGATCTGAGACCATAAATATCTTTCTAATTATGGTTCAATTTTGTTATGTCTCAAAATAGATCGGGATTGCTAAGAATTCCGGATCATTCTAGAGTTAAGGAAGCTCGATTGAGGAATGTTGGCTAAACATTCTCTCTTGGAATCGAATTCCATAATATTTTCGTAAGTTTCAAAGTATGGGTTGCGCATTAAAAGGTTATAGATTTGAGTCGTGTTTCAATGATAGATAGTATGCCAAATCATGTGAGAAAATCTCAATATTCTTAAGACTCTTAATTGCTCATATTTGTACCTAAAGTCTTGATTTGGAAATGTCTTATTGTTGATAATCTATAAAGATGGTTGGAAGTGAAATAAGTTAATTGAGGATATAGAGTGTGGCCAACGTGCAAAGAATTTAAGTTATGATTGTGTCTAGTAGTGCAAATGATTTGAGAAGATGCGAAAAAGAATGTGAAATGAGCCTCGACTCAATTGTTTACAAATGACTTCGAAGATAGAATTGTCTAAAAGTTTTTGTACTAAATTCATGCCCATTACTGGCTGCTTTAATTAATGCTTTGATTTATAAATATATCCAGTGTGATTCGAGTTCTATATACTCATGTGTTGAAATTGTACATTGTCATTTCTGGGGAAGAGTATTGCAAGAGTAAATGGTGTATTGACTGTTTATGATTTTTCATGTGTGTTTCTATTATTGGTTGGTATGCCTCATTCTTTGGGAAGAAACCATTTATGTTTGAAGTTTCCATTTCAAATAGATTTGAAGTATATGATTTCTAAAATATCCTATATGTTGATACTTGATGGTGATCTTTGAAATTGAAAGAGGTGAAAGTGTGGAATATGAAATACGGCCATCGTGCCAGGAATAAAGAATCTTGTGAATGGCCTAATGAGCCAAGGAAATATTGTCATTGTGAATGACTGGAAATACTAATGAGAATTCATACAATGTGAAATATGTTGATGTGAGTACAATTTTATTTATGATATTTCTGTTTGCAAATCAGATCAAAACTAATTTTGGGAGCATCATTAGCAATACCGAGGAAGAGTGGGTCATAAGGCCCACACTTGAAACTACACGTGCCGGTGTAGGGGTGGATTGGGATTATTCCCCTTATTTGGGATGAAATTGGAACTTTTGGAAATTGTGATATTATTCCCCTTAATTGCGATGAAACTGGAACCTTTGTGGATTGGAAAAGTCAACCCACACGGCATATGTGGGAAGGCGGCCTAACTGATCGGGTGGAGATCAGACGCCATATTGCGCATATGGTGCTACTACTCTTGGTAACAACTTTCTTTCGCTCACATGTCAAACCACATTGTTCATGGGGATATGGCCTAGACGATCAGACGTGATCGGACTCCGTGCTTACAAAGACGGTGGTATATCGGTGCTAATGATCTCCCAACCAAAATTATATGTGAAGTTCGTATTTTTTAAATTATTATGTTTTAACTGGACGTTTGGATATTGTTGATTGTGACTTGCTATTTCTATGTGTTGCCTTTTCTTATATGGGCATTCTATTTTGAAAGAGGATTTTTAGCTATACATGCTAGTGCTATCCGACAGTACTAACATCACTTTTGCCGGGGGCACTGCATCTTTAATGGATACAGGTGGTTCTTCAGCAAGCGACATTGATAAGTGATAGCAGTACACTCTTTTTTGCTGATTTGGTGAGCCCCATTTCATTTTGAGGTCATGTATCTTTTGTTTCTCATGTACTGTGTTTTGAGGTATAGCCGGGGCCTTGTTGCCGACATTTCCATATTACTCTTCTATTGTACTTAGAGGCTCCGTAGACAGGTTGTGGGTTATGGTTGATATTGGGAATTGAACTAGAAATGTTGGTACTTAGAAATTATGTTTTTCATTAATTCTATAAACTCGTAATATTTTGGAAATTATGAATGAAGATGCTAATGGGAATGAAAAGGAAGTTGTTAATAAAATCTTTTCATTGATTGATTAATGGAGTACATCTCCTCTTTATTCATGGATGAGTTTGGGTAGAAGGAAGTCTAATAGGCTTGCTCGGCCGGGTTCTCTCGGTTGAGCGCCGGTCACGCTCCCTGAGTTTGGGGCGTGACAAACTTGGTATCAGAGCCTAAGGTCTTAAAGTGTCCTAGGATGTCTCGGAGCCGTGTCTAGTAGAGTCCTTCTTATCGGTGTGTTGTCGACCACATATATAATGAGGAGGCTACTTGGACATTTAAGAATTTCACTCTTCTTTGATACTCCAGATCGTGCGATAGAGCTCAAGAAAGGAAGCTAATTTCCTCGTTATGTCTCATGATTTCTTTTTTCAGATGAGTAATCCACGAGTTCAAAACAACGAGGAGGGAATGACCGCTCCATTGAATCTAGGGGAGATTACACAAGAGTTCGTTGGGAGAATGCGTCGAGCCGTGGAGGGGTTGGAAGAACTTGTTGCTAAGGGAAGTGTCCTTATTCCTACCACTGTCATCGCACCACCGGATCATGTGGTGAGAGAATCTAAGAAACGAAAGAGGGTTGTTGGTGCTAATGAACCGGATTGTGTGATTTGCAAGAAGCGACACTTGGGAACATGTTGGATGGCCCTTGTTATATGTTATGGCTATGGAAAGAGGGGGCACAAGAAGAACCAATGCCCTAGGTTGGGTACACCCATCCAGTTATGTCCGTCATGCGGGAAGGAACATTTGGCATCGTGTTGTGAGTATGCTCAGCAACGCGTTAGAGGTGGTATTTTTGGGCAATTCCAAAGGCCCACACAACAATCCGGTGCTGGAATTGTTAATCCCTCATTGGAAGCTTGGATGAAGGATAAGGGGTATGCTTATGATGTTTACAAAAAGGGTAAATATCAGGTCAGTGAGACGAGTCAGTTCAGCAGACCTCATCCCCGTTGTGTGAAGTGTGGGAGATGCCATCCGGGAGTGTGTCACTATGGTACAAAGGTATGCTACAAGTGTTGTATGATGGGCCACTTTCAAAGAGATTGTTCTTTGTCTCGCCAGAGCAAGGGCAAGGGTATGGCACAGCCAGCCAGTTCTGTAGCTACTACATCCACAATGCCTCCCCCAGCTAGAGGCACTATAACGCCTGCAGGGCGTGGAACAGCTAGGGGTGGTATTCAGAGCTCGGGAGGGCCCAATAGGTTTTATACTATGAGGAGGCGTCAAAAGTTTGAGGCTTCTCCAGATGTGGTTACAAGTATATTGACTGTCCGATCTCATGATGTGTATGCTCTTATTGATCCCGGTTCCACTTTGCCATATGTCACTTCTTATGTTACTATGGAAGTTGGGATAGAACCGAAACAGATTTATGAGTCATTCTTTGTATCTACTCTTCGAACGAGACACAATATTCGTGAAGCCTCTTTATCACAATTCCTTATATTTACAACCTCTTGAGAAATTGAGTTCTATAATGGGTTCCTTGAATTGCGTTATAACCCTAGGTTAATACTTCCCACTGCTTCCCTAAATTCTCAACAAGGGACAATACCTGATGAATTTCGTAGAGAACCTTTTGATTCAAATGGATAACATCTGCTCATTTGTACCTATACATGCATCACCATAATATTTACCTATGCGGTATCATATCCAATGGAAAGCAGCCTAGTGTTGAGATCCTTCTTGAGTCACTGTTTTCCTCTCCGGTAAATGTGACTTATATGGTTAGAACAATTATTCTACTCCTTTATGAATAGTATCATGAATCCTTTTCATTGTCTAGTAACATGAGAGTATATCTTAGCACCTATCATGTGCGCACATGCCAATTGAAAGGGTCCACTTATCCGCATAAAGTTTCTGAGCAACTTGATGTTTATCACAAATTCGTCACAGGGAGGTCTTGTTGTTTACTTATCTCAGTATGACTTTCATGTCCACCTAGATCATGCCTCAGTGAGTAACTCACCTTGTTCCCAGTATTGTGGTTGCCCGTGAATTGGCTTGATATGGCAACTTGAGAGTTGTTATGGCAAAAACATGTCTAGCTCACGGCAAAGTGTTCATTCTCTCTAACTAATACATGATTTCATCCCAACATTAAGATGTCCTAGCTACATGATTCCACTTGTGTGAGATTGAAAGTTAAGCAGCCTTATGATGAGCATATTGAATTGAAAGACAAACTCGTCGTATCTCTAGTCCTCTCACATATGATCAAATATTGGCAAAGGTTAAGCTGTGGGAATGATAATAATCTCACAAGTGTTCAATTTCTTTTCATCCTCGTAAGCTTGTGGCCTAGATTCCTTGTTCTAGTTACTGTTAAGAGTGTAATGCAACTTTGTGTATCTTGAAACCCATATCATATTCAGGGTGCTAGAGTATTCTCATTTTGAGTTAAACTGATTTTTCCCTACATACCAAGAGGCGACTGGTGTCACATAAGTGTTAGCTCTCTTTGAGGCTTACTATTTCCAAATAAGGCACGAATGGAATGAAACAATTGTTGATGTCCTTTTCATGACTCATTTCCTTTAAATCTCAGAATTATGAACATTTTCCCTACGTTATCAATGCCTACTAGGCAACTCTATGACTCGTTTGTTGAACCGATGATGTCACCACAACGAATCACCATGTCAACGCTATTGGTAGTGACGTTCATGTCTCTTAGGATATAGCCTTCTGAAATGCCGTGCTCAGCACGTTGATGGATTCTTGAATATTTCCAGCAAAATCTCGAACCTCGTTGTTCCTATTTGTATAAAATCTTTCGAGTATTGTAGGTTCAGGCATGTCAAACAATAAGCATCATCCCGTGATCAAATATATGGGATAGGAAATTTTATGGTCATAGTCAAGCTAGCACATCTTAGAGAAATTGTTGGAGGTTGCCAAAGGTTTACTTTGGGTGTTCGGCGTGGAGATTTATATTTGAAGAAAGTGAATGGGTTATTCTCAATATGTTTTGCATGAGGATGCTATGTGAATTGTTAATAAAGGTAAAGTATGTGAAGTCACATTAGGCCTTATGAAATTTTGAAAGGAAATAGGCTAAACTATGAGTATGATGTTTCCCTATTATTGTTCTCCGTGTACCCGGTGTTTCATGTGTCTATGTCTAATAAGGCGAAGATAAGGGATAATGGACTTGTGAGGAGCAACTATTTGCTATCCTTGTAAGAAAAGTCCGGGAGTTGAGATTGTCTCCGTTAATGTGTTATGGCGAAGTCTGTAAGTTGAGGAGACCACATGGAGGGGCAAAAGTGTTAAGGAAATAAAATGTTCCCACTTGAGTGTATAGTTAAATGATTGTGATTTGAAAGGTACTTCTATGTGTTATGATTTAAATATGTGCATCTCATATCTAGATACCACTCTTGATAGTATAATGCCTGTAATGATGAGATTAGTGACGTTGTTATACATGGTGATATTTTGTCAAGTTGTGGATGTGTTGTTAGGAATTGTTTTGGTGTTACTCTGGCAGGTGGATAGGCCCAGTTACAGGGGAGACTCTCGCGAAATTTTTGGAAATTTAGGGAGTTAGTCAAATTTTGGAACTACTGGTGTATGTGAACCAACTGTTGAACCACATTGAATGCTAATGACGGATTTTTACCCTCATTCGAGGACGAATGATCCTAAGCGGGGGAGAATGTAATACCCCGGAAAATTTTGAAGTATTTTAGTGTAAAGCCCAGTAAATTTCGCAAGTGAATTCAAGGTTTCGTGGTGCCGGAGTAGGCTTACGTGTTTGAGGATGGTATAAAATCTTCACGGCGAGCTTGCGAGCTGCGGTTCGGACTTTTTGGGTTGAACAATACATCGAAAAGTAAAGGAAAATTTTTGGCGGAAAAGAGCATTTATGCGGTCCATTATGCGACCACATAATCACTCTGCGGGCCGCATAATGGCCGCAGAAGTGAGCAGGAGAAGGGCCAGTCTGGGGGTAATTATGCGGTCGGCTATGCGACCGCATAACTGTTATACGGTGCATTATGCGATCGCATAACAGTTATGCGGACCGCATAGTGATCGCATGCACGGACAATTTTTTGATCGTTTTGGATTGTAATTATGCGACCGATATACAATCCGCATATCCATTATGCGGTCGCATATGTGACCGCAGAACCTGTTTCAGAGCTCTATTTTTGGGTTTTTAAAAACCCGACCCTACTTCGTTAAATACACGCTTTGTGTCATTTTTGAGCATTCTCTGATGTTTTAGAGAGAAGGAAGAGCGTTTTAGAGAAAGAGGAAAACCCTAGGCTAATTATTCATCAAGTCTTGCCCAAATCTTGGAAGATTAACAAGGAAAACCCATAAGTTCTTCATCTAAGAGGTAAGGTTCCATACCCTAGTTTTCAATTTCGAATTTGGGTAGAAGATGGTTGATTAGGAGTATGATTCATGGGTATGAGATTATTATTTATACATGTATGTACCAATAAGAATTGTGGGAAGATTGTTGAGCTGAAATAAGTAAGGATTGGGTTGTGGAGTGAAGAAAATCTTGTAGAAGAACCTTGTGGTTAAATTTGCACACCTATTATCTGATAAAATGCTCAAATGAGCAGAGACCATGAATATCTTCCTAATTATGGTTCAATTTTGTTATGTCTCAAAATAGATCGGGATTGCTAAGAATTCGGGATCATTCTAGAGTTAAGGAAGCTCTATTGAGGTATGTTGGCTAAACTTTCTCTCTTGAAATCGAATTCCATAATATTTCCGTAAGTTTCAAAGTATGGGTTGCGTATTAAAAGGTTATGGCTTTGACTCGTGTTTCAATGAAAGATAGTACGCCAAATTGTGTGAGAAATTCTCAATATTCTTAAGACTCTTAATTGCTCATATATGTACCTAAAGTCTTGATTTGGAATTGTCTTATTGCTGATAATCTATAAAGATGGTTGGAAGTGAAATAAATTAATTGGGGATATAGAGTGTGGCCAACGTGCCAAGAATTTAAGTTATGATTGTGTCTAGTAGTGAAAATGATTTGAGAAGATGCGATATAGAATGTGAATGAGCCTCCACTCAATTGTTTAAAAATGACTTCGAAGATAGAATTGTCTAAAAGCTTTTGTACTAAATTCATGCCCATTAGTGGCTGCTTTAACTAATGCTTTGATTTATAAATATATCCAGTGTGATTCGAGTTATATATACTCATATGTTGAAATTGTACATTGTCATTTCTGGGGAAGAGTATTGAAAGAGTAAATGGTGTATTGACTGTTTATGATTTTTCATGTGTGTTTCTATTGTTGGTTGGTATGCCTCATTCTTTGGGAAGAAACCATTTGTGTTTGAAGTTTCCATTTCAAATGGATTTGAAGTATATGATTTCTGAAATATCCTATATGTTGATACTTGATGGTGATCTTTGAAATTGAAAGAGGTAAAAGTGTGGAATATGAAATACGACCATCGTGCCAGGAATAAAGAATCTTGTGAATGGCCTAATGAGCCAAGGAAATATTGTCATTGTGAATGACTGGAAATACTAATGAGAATTCATACAATGTGAAATATGTTGATGTGAGTACAATTTTATTTATGATATTTCTGTTTGCAAATCAGATCAAAACTAATTTTGGGAGCATCATTAGCAATACCGAGGAAGAGTGGGTCATAAGGCCCACACTTGAAACTACACGTGCCGGTGTAGGGGTGGATTGGGATTATTCCCCTTATTTGGGATGAAATTGGAACCTTTGGAAATTGTGATATTATTTCCCTTAATTGGGATGAAACTGGAACCTTTGTGGATTGGAAAAATAAACCCACACGGCATATGTGGGAAGGCGGCCTAGCTGATCGGGTGGAGATCAGACGCCATATTGTGCATATGGTGGTACTACTCTTGGTAACAACTTTCTTTCGCATCACATGTCAAACCACATTGTTTGTGGGTAGATGGCCTAGCCGATCGGGCGTGATCGGACTCCGTGCTAATAAAGACGGTGGTATATCGGTGCTAATGATCTCCCAACCAAAATTATATATGAAGTTCGTATTTTGAAAATTATTATGTTTTAACTGGACGTTTGGATATTGTTGATTGTGACTTGCTGTTTCTATGTGTTGCCTTTTCTTATATGGGCATTCTATTTTGAAAGAGTATTTTTAGCTATACATACTAGTGCTATTTGACAGTACTAACGTCCCTTTTGCCGGGGGCGCTGCATCTTTAATGAATGCAGGTGGTTCTTCAGCAGGAGGCATTGATAAGTGATAGCGGTACACTCTTTTCAGCTGATTTGGTGAGTCCCATTTCATTTCGGGGTCATGTATCTTTTGTTTCTCATGTACTGGGATTTGAGGTATAGCTGGGGCCTTGTTGCCTGCATTTCCATATTACTCTTCTATTGTAGTTAGAGGTTCCGTAGACAGATTGTGGGTTATGGTTGATGTTGGGAATTGAACTAGAAATGTTGGTACTTGGAAATTATATTTTTCATTAATTCTATAAACTCGTAATGTTTTGGAAATTATGAATGAAGCTGCTAATGGGAATGAAAAGGAAGTTGTTAATAAAATCTTTCAGTGATTGATTAATGGAGTATATCTCCTCTTTATTCATGGATGAGTATGGGTTGAAGGAAGTCTAATAGGCTTGCTCGATCGGGTTCTCTCGGTTGTGTGCCGGTCGCGCTCCCTGAGTTTGGGGCGTGACACAGTCCCTAAATGGAAGCTTAAGTCTTAAGATTTTTGACTGTAGTTGGAACTGTGTGAAGACGACTCCCGAATAGAGTTTTGTCGGTTTTGTTAGCTCTGTTGGGTGATTTTGGACTTAGGGGCGTGTTCGGATTGTGTTTTGGAGGTCTGTAGCCGATTTAGGCTTGATTTGGCGTAAGTTAGTTTTTTGGAGATTTTGACCAGTAGTGAACTTTTTGATATCGGGGTCGAATTCTGATTCCGGAAGTTGGAGTAGGTTCGTAACGTCGAATATGACTAGTGTGCAAAATTTGAGGTCAATCAGACGTGATTTGATATTTTCGGCATCGGTTGCAGAAATTTAAAGTTTCAAGTTTTTTAAGTTTGAATCGGAAGGTGATTCATGTTTTTAGCGTTGTTTGATGTGATTTGAGGGCTCGACTAAGTTTGTATGGTGTTTTAGGACTTGTTAGTATGTTTGGTTGAGGTCCTGGGGGCCTCAGGTGTGTTTCGGAAGCTTAACGAATTGAATTTGGACTTAGGCTAGTTGCTGAAGATTTTCTAGTTTCTGTTATTTGCGCACCTGTGGAGGGGACACTGCAGATGCGGGATCGCACGTGCGGAAGGAGGAGCGTAGGTGCAGTTTGGTCAAGCTTGTTCTGTGAGCATAGGTGCGAAATGGGAGCCGCATCTGCGCATCCGCAGATGCAGAGGATTGACCGCAGGAGCGAAAAGGGGCGGCCTAGGCAGAGTTGCAGATGCGAAAGGTCATCCACAGAAGCGGGCCCACAGGTGCATGCCCTGGTCCGCAGAAGCAGATCTTTGGACCTTAAGCCATCTCTGCACATGCGATGGAAATTCCGCAGGTGCGGTGTCGCAGGTGCGACTGGTAGTCCGAAGATGCAGAATCACTTGGCAGAAAAGGTCAATTTCGAGGGTTTGATCTCATTTTCATTTTTGGGTCTTTGAGAGCTCGGATTGAGGCGATAATTCAAGGAATTTTTAGAGAGAACTTTGGAGTAATGATTCTTAACTCGTTTATGGTTGTATTCCATTAATATATAGTTGAATTCATCATTTAATTAAGGAATTTAGTTGAGAAATTTGGGAAAAAGTTGGAAAGTTATTCAAATAAATTTTTGAGTTTTGATTCTGATTTTGATATCGGTTTTGGATAATTTTGGTACGAGTGAAATCGTGAGTGAATGGGTGTTCATATTTTGTGACTTTTACCCGATTTTGGGGCAATTTTCTAATTTTTTGCTTTAGCATTTATTTCATTAATTAGATTAGTTTTCTTATAGTTGTATTTATGGCATGTAATTGATTTTGGCTAGATTTGGGCCATTTGTAGTCGGATATGCATGAAAAAGGCATCGCTACTGATTAATTGAGCTTGGTTCGAGGTAAGTGCTTTGCCTAACCTTGTGTGGGGGAAATCCCCTTAGGATTTGGTACTGTTGTGATATGTGAGCGCCGTGTACGTGAGGTGACGAGTACGTACACGGGTTATTTGTTGTAAAACCCGATTTATTTTACTAAGTAGCAAACTATTTTTCCTTTAATTCGAGTTATACCGTTTGAATGAGCATTAATCTGTTTTCATTCTTAATTGAGCTATTCCAATATGTGTAGTTATCCTGTTTAGTCTAATATCGCATGTCTATGTGCTTTAACTGCTTATTTGAACTCTGTGAAGCATGCCTAGTTGATTTCCTGCTTTTCCTTATTCTTTATCAGTATAACTGTAGAAATCTTGATGTTAATTGTTGTATTTATCAGTTAGAGCTGTATGTTTACTTTTGAGACAACGAGGCGGTTCCTCGGAAGTTCTCCTTGCACATTTACTTTTGAGACTACGAGGCGGATCCTCGGGAGTTCTCCCTGCACATTTACTTTTAAGACTACAAGGCGGTTCCTCGGGAGTTCTCCCTGCACATTTACTTTGAGGCTACGAGGTGGTTCCTTGGGAGTTCTCCCTGCACATTTACTTTTGAGGCTACGAGGTGGTACCTCGAGAGTTCTCCCTGCATATTTACTTTTGAGACTACAAGACGGTACCTCGGGAGTTCTCCATGTATATTTACTTTTGAGACTACAAGGCGGTACCTCGGGAGTTCTCCCTGTATATTTATTTTGGGACTACGAGACGGTATCTCGGGAGATCCCGTGTTGTTTACCCCTGTATGTTGTATTGTTGCCTAGCTGTGTTTCCTTTTGTTAAATTATAGTCTCTTATTATACTGTATATTCTCCTTCCTTATTTACTATTTACCAGTGGGCCTGACCTGACCTCGTCACTACTCGACCGGGGTTAGGCTTGGCACTTACTGGGTATCATTGTGGTGTACTCATGCTACTATTCTGTGCATGTTTTGTGTGTAGATCCTGGTGCTTCTTATCAGCTCCGCTACTAGCTGAGAGTGCTTGCTATTGTACGGAGACTTCAAGGTACATCTGCCGCGTCCGCAGATCTAGGAATCCCCCTCTATCCTCTCCTATGTCAATTACCTTATGTACTTCTTCTCTTAGACTCTGGTGTATAGAGATACTAGTTTCCTCTTGTAGCTTGTGACTTATGATATTTCGGGTTTTGGGAAGACTGTGTATTTACAGAGTATTGGTTATTGTACATGCCGAGCGACATTGTTACTAGTTATTCAGTTATCCACTGCCATTAGTAGCCAAATTTTACTTTCATTTTGTTATTTTCCGCAATTTGTTAGGCTTACCTAGTCGTAGAAACTAAGTGCAATCATGACGTTATACGGAGGGAGTTTGGGTCATGACAACAAGCATATGACTTTAATTGGTACCAACAATTAATTCAAGACATATGAATCACCGGCAACTTCTCATAAATATCATTTCGTTTCAAGTGCTCAAACACCAAGTTAATCTAAGTAGCAATCAAGTCATGGAACAAAAGCTTCAAAATTTGCATATTTGTCACAAAACAACTTTCTTTTGTTCATTCTTTTCAATTGGAAAATGGAACAAATTAACAACTCAAATCTCTATGTGCCCTCACATTCAAGAGAGAATTTCACACTCATAAAATGCATTTCAAAATGAAAATAGGATATCAAATGGAAAGAATTAATTCTCTCTCACACACACACAAAGATGTTCAAGCACACAAGTAGTACCATATGCTTGCCCTTCGTATATTTCTTCACTAATATAGACACACTTGGTTCAAAATCAATTAGGACTTAAAGGGTTGTAGTGCAGGCTATTGGTTAAGGTAGGGCACAATTTTTGGTTAGAGTGACTCAAAAATCTCCCTAAGCACAACAATTTTCAATAATTAAAGCACATTTCCTTTAAAACTTTTCCATTCTTTTCGTCATTTTTCATTGCACCACCTAGTCTTTTCTTTATTCATAACTCCTTATTTTTGCTTCCTTTTTCTTCTTTCTTATTTTTTTTTTCAAAAACCAATGAAGGTTCCACTATTTTTTAATTTTATTTTTGTCTTTTTAACCTTTCACCATATAAGCAAGTTTCACATTTCAACTTTTCTAATCGTCACCCCCAAACTTATTCTTTTAGCCTATATTTTAACTTTCAAAGTACTTAGGGAGGTGGGATGCCAAAAGATAGATCAATAAAGAATAAAAGGTTAAAGCCTGTAACATGGTTGCTAAAGAAAAGTTTAAAGGGTCAAAATAGGTTGAATAGGGAAAATATGCAAGGATAGTAAAGTTAAGGCAAAAGAACGGTCCAAGGAAGTTCTAACATCATTTTCAAACCAAGTTAGTATAACGACCCGACCAGTCGTTTTGAGCTTTAGAATTCCATTCGGTGGTTTGAGACTTTGAGTAACTTCATATTATGTATTATAACTTGTGTGTATAGTTGGTTTCGGTTTTCAAGCGGTTCGAGATTGATTTGGAAGAATGATTCTTGTTTTATAAGCTTTAAGTTGGAAGAGTTGACCAAGGTTTGATTTTTGGGTAAACAAACTAGGAATCGAGTTTTGATAATTTTGATAGGTTTGTATGATAATTTTGGACTTGTACATATATTCGAATTTTGTTTCGGAGGTACCTAGAAGAATTCGACACTATTTGTCGAAAGTTGGCAATTTGAAGAACTTAAGAGTTTATAAGTTTGATCAAGAGTTGACTTTGATTTATTGGACTCTAATTGGTGTTCTGAGACTCTGGAAAGGTCGATATAGTTGAATTGAAATTGTGTGCAAAGTTTGAAAGTAATCCGAAGTGTTTAAGTGTGATTCGGTCACTCTTTTGAAAGAATGAAGATTTAGAGAAATTATATTCGGTTTGAGCCTCGATTCTTTGTTGTGATGTTCCCATGGGTGTTTTTAGGCTTTGGATAAATTTGGATGATGTATTTGTACTTGTTGGTATGATTGGATGGGGTCCCGAGGGGCTCAGGTATGTTTCGGATCATTCGTTGAGAAACTAGTTAAGTTAATAATTTGAAGTTTGACCATAGTCAATATCGGATCAAGATGACCTCTTATCGGTATTTTGAGTGCGCGATCAGGTTTGTAGCATGTTATATGATTGAAATGTATATATAGTTTGTGTTCGGGAGGTTCCGAATGAGTTTTGGATGCTAAAACGAAGATTTTCTTATTGTTAGTTTTTTTTCTGGTGCAACTAATTTCGAAAATGCCATAAAAAATTTCAGATTTCTTTTAAAACTTCAAAACATCATATTTCCCTCATTTTAAGGCCAAATTTGGTGATTCAAGAGGTTATGTTGGGATTATCACACGTAAGTTTCGGGGTCATCTAGGACCGGAATCAAGCTGGACAGCTGCTGCATTTTTTTCTTGTTGAATTTAGTTACTTTTTCTCACAAGGTTTTGGAGCTCGGTTTTGGGCGATTTTGGATGAGATTTTTACTACTTGGATTGGGGTAAGTATTTTGACTCAGATTTATTATTTTTTCTTGATTCCAACCTCGATTTTAATGTTTGATTAATAATTTGAATTGGAAAATTGGGGATTTTAGTAAAAACTTTCTAAAATATAAATTGATGGTTTGAAGGTCGATTTGAGGTAGGAATTGAATGATTTTGGTATGATTGGACTCGTATCGGTGTGGGTGTTCAAAGTTTTTGAGTTTTGTCGGATTCCAAGGTGCGGGCCCGGGGTTGACTTTTTGGTTTTCATTAAAGATTGAATCTTTATTATCCGAAATTATTTCCTATGACTTTTATTTATGATATTAAGTTATTTTGGTTAGATTCGAGCCGTCCAGAGGTTATTTCAAACGGGAAGGACTTATTAATGTATTGATATAGATTATTTGAGGTAAGTATCTTGCCTAACTTTGTGCGGGGGAACTACCCCTTATGATTTGGGTTGATTGTGCTATTTGTGTTATGTGAAAGCTGTGTACGCAAGGTGACGAGTGGGTACACGGGCTATGGTATTTGACCGGTTTAGGCTATTTAAATTCTTTTCATGCATTTAATTAAATTGACATAACATGTTATATCTTTCATTGTTAATCTATATCCTTACATGTTTTATTTGACATTGTTAACACTTGCTTGATCTCTTACTTGTTATTTTGCTCTTACATGCTTTAGTTGAAGTAATTGCCTTCCTTATTGTCTTGTTAATTCTTTAATTGTTGAATTACCTTATTTGAGGTTGTTATTTCATGGAAAATTTTCTTGTTGAGTTATTGGTGTTGAAGTTGTGAAAGTCGTTACCACATTGAGGCGAAGTTGTTAATTGTTGAGGTATCTTTCTTGTTGAGCTATTCACCTTTATTTTGTTATTATTGAGATTCTTGTTCATATCGTGGTTGAGCCGTGGGCTATATGTTGTTGAAACTTTGGTACTGATGATTTTTGGCAAGTTGTGGCATATGGGCACTTATGGTGCGAGTTGTTATTGTGTTGTGATATTGATGCGCATGCGGCGGTATAAGAATAGGGGTTAATGTGAATGCGGCGGCATAAGGTGGAATTTATATGTGTGTTGCTAGTAAGGGAATTACTTGAAGCTACGCGCCGACATAAGGTGGGCTAAAGTGCGTGTAGCTATTTCGGAAAAATATTTTCAAAACTATCTAAATGTAAGGCTCACGTGGCGGTATAAGGAAAGATTGTGATTATGACTTGTGAAATGTGATTTCGAGGCAGTACCTCGACTGTGATTCTTGTTGTTATTGTTCTTCCTTGAATCATTCATTCGCATTTTGATTGTGTTTGGTTATTCGTTGTTATCTTGGTGTTGGAACGATTGTGGATTCTTGTGTGAGTCATATATTCTACGTGATTTATTGTATTGCTTTAACATGTCAATATGTGCCTTCGTTATAACTTGATAAATTGATTGTCAATGTGAATTTAATTGCGTGGAGTCATTATATCATATTTTGTTGAGTTGTTGGTAACATAATAATTTAAATAATAAAATTATTGACATGCTTTATTCTATGTGTCTCTTAAGATAGAACTCGTTATCTCACTCGGTGCCTTATTAGTTTATATGGTTATCACCCTTTTTACTACAATTCGATTCTCAAATTACACTCAACACCTTGTTGATTAGTTACCTTACTTAAAATTGTTTTCATGTTTCTCTTTTAACAAATTCTATATTTAATTTGTTAATTTAACTGATGTTTTGCTTTGTTTAAATATGACATTTTACTCAGTTTTATTGATTTCTAAACTAAACCCATATGATACTCTATTTTGTATATATTTTATTTTATTTTACTTTAATTGATTTCTAAAATAAACTCATTATTTCATTTGACGCCTTACTTTATTCAAGATTGTTATTATGCTTTATGGTGTTTAAATATAACTCTCGATCATTTTAATTGATATTTGTTACGGTGCAATGTACATGGTAGCACATGGGCCTTGCCGTGTGAAGGTAATTGTTATTGTGGGCACGAGGTGCCATACGTGTAAGATTTGAAAATTGTGGTCCGTGATTTGTGATTTACGAGATGTGGTGCCTCTGGGTAATCCTTGTTTTAGGCCCATACGTTGGGAACGATTTGATTATTTAAGTTGTCATTGGTTCCTCCTTATTTGAGTTTATTCATATCTCATCGGTGTCCTAATTATGTTGCTTCTCTATTACCCCTTTTAATACATCCTGCTTGGACGAAACGGAAGATATTGTCAATAAATAGAAGTACGTCTTGTTCATTAACATCTCGAAAATATTCCGCCATAGTTAGGGCAGTCAAACCAACTCTCATACGAGCTCCCGGTGGTTCATTCATCTGACCGTAAACTAGGGCCACTTTTGATTCTGCAATATTTTCTTCATTAATCACTCCAGATTCTTTCATTTCCATGTAAAGATCATTTCCTTCCCGAGTACGTTCACTCACTCCGCCAAACACAGATACGCCCCCGTGAGCTTTAGCAATATTGTTAATCAATTCCATAATAAGTACTGTTTTACCCACTCCAGCTCTCCCGAATAGTTCGATTTTTCCTCCACGGCGGTAAGGGGCTAAAAGATCTACTACTTTAATTCCTATTTCAAAAATAGATAATTTTGTATCCAACTGTATAAAGGCGGGCGCAGCTCTATGAATAGGAGACATTATACTAATATCTATAGTCCCTAAATTATCAACAGGCTCTCCGAGCACGTTAAAAATTCGTCCCAGAGTCGCTCCCCCGACCAGAACACTTATAGGAGCTCCTGTGTCAATCACTTCCATTCCTCTCGTTAGACCGTCTGTAGCACTCATAGCTACAGCCCTAACTCGATTATTTTCTAGTAATTGTTGTACCTCACAAGCCACATTAATTGGTTGACCAATACTATCTCGACCTTGAACTACCAGAGAGTTATAAATATTCGGCATCTTGCCCTGGGGAAAGGCTACATCTAGTACCGGACCGATAATTTGGACGACATGCCCCGAGTTTATTTTTTCAAGCGTGGAAACCCCAGAACCAGAAGTAGTAGGATTGATTCTCATAATAATAAAATAAATAAATATGTCGAAATATAGCTGCTACACCAAAACTAGGTGCAAAGAACCAACCAGACTGACCCAGTGGATAAATCAGAAATACATAAACAAAAACAGCAATTGGACCAGAGAATGCGATTGCATTATAAGGTCTCAATTGAATAGATTGAGCAAGCTCTAATTAACGTAACATGAAACCTATTAAGCCAAAAGCTCCATGGAGAGCAACAAAAGTCCACAGAGCCCCCAATTGACACCAACGAGTAAAATCTCCTTGTGCTTCAGGACCCTATAGTAACAACAACGAATGTGCTAAACTATTGGCAGGAGTAGAAACTGCGGCAGTTAAGAAATTACAGCCTTTCAAATAAGAACTGGCCAATCCATGGGTATACCATGAAGTTACAAAGGTTGTACCTGTGAACCAACCCCCTACAGCAAAATATGCACAAGGAAAGAGCAATAGACCAGACCAGCCTACAAAAACAAAATGGTCCATCTGTAACCAGTCATCTATAATATCAAATAAATTATTTTCATCTTTGGTAAACTTACCAAGGGATATAGTCATAGTGATCCTCCTATTCAACTACTTCCACCATTTCCGAGCACCTCATATCTTTTTCGGGGCGTCCGGAGATTCGATCATTTTTGTATGATTTCTCTTGCACTGCCCTTTCCAATGGGTTTCGAAGATACAAATCCTTTATTGATTATCCCATAAACTGACCTAGGTAAATCTATGAACTCCATTGGATTATTCCTTCTGACTAAGCATATGAACCATGAATTGTCCTAATAAGACAATTCAATCAATCCTTTGTTTTGAAAGAATTCTTCAAGGACCAAGCGATCCCTTTCCTTCATACTTCATATAAATAAATCTAAAACCCCAGAGTATATCTTTCCACGGATCGAAGGAAAAAAGGCAGTTCGATCGAATATTTATTTTTAGATCCTTTTATCTGTTAGAAAAAGAGATAATCTACTATTTTTCCTTTTAGATTTTCCTTTTAGAAAATCGAAAATTCAATAAAAATAAAATAAATAAGAGACTGAAAATGAAAGTCTCTTTCTCGGATCTATTCTTCATCACACTGTTGGAACAAAACAAAAATACCGGATGCAACGATATTGAAATATTTGGTACATGAAGCCACGATCTGATAGATATACATCGAAATCTACAATCTACTTAATATAATATAGATATATAATCTATATAGAAATTAATGATGAAATTAATCTTTGATCTGGAATCAAAGAAAGATATTAAATGGCTCTTATGGTGTGACTTGGAAGAAAGGTTTCTCTGTAGAGGAAAGGAATAACAATTTATTCCTATAATATTTCCTATAGAAAATTTAGTAACAAGAAGATTTAATCGGAAATATCGATAAATTCTTGTGGAGTCCAAAACAAAAACAAATTTAAAACACAAATCAACTGCACCAATTTCATCTCTATCGAATTTTAATATCAGAATAGCGGATATAGTCATGATTCAATAGGTCAGGTCCACTTACTTTTTCTTTTGTTGATTTCTAACCTTTCGAATGGATTTGGTTGGTATAATGGAAAATAGGAATATTCAGTGATTTAAGAAGTGACTTTTCATTATTCAGAAATTCATAATAATGAAAATTGACTAAACAAATATTCAACTTTATAACTAAATATACTAAGTATAATAATTAAGTATAATGATAATGTATTATCCAGTTAGCTACTTTTTCTATTACAAATAAAAATACAATTCTCCCCTCAAATATGAATCAAATATGAATACTAGATTGGAGTTTTACAAAGCACCTTTATCGGATTTGAACCGATGACTTACGCCTTACCATGGCGTTACTCTACCACTGAGTTAAAAGAGCCTTTATGATTTAATTCCGAAATTATTCACTATGTTGATAAAATATTTGTATGTACATATATTATAAACATAAGTATATATGCATAAGTACATGCAGTAGATACATAGTGTCTAGTGGCTCATTGTTGAATAATAAAATGGATTTACCTAGGAAGTCTAGGATAAAATGCAATGAATTATTTCAAGAGCGACTCGAATTGCTTTTTTTCTTTTATTGAATTGATCCCACCAGAACAAAATTCACTTGATTGATACATGTGCATACACCTAACAATTCAACATAAAATTCAAGATATTTCATCGAATCATGGAATGAAGAGATTCTACTTGTCTCCTGAACTAAATTCTTGGAGAAAAAAGAATTTTCTTCTTGATCTCGCTTGCTAGATTTCTCGTTTGTTAATTTTCTGTCTTGGTGGAAGGGAGATAAGGATATCTCGTCTTAACAATGAATCAAATGAAAGTGAAAGAAATCGAATTTCACACCTTTTTTCTTTTCTGACGGACAAATCATTCCCTGCAAAAATCCTACTCTTTCTTATTATTTCTATTTTTTTGTATTTATTACTTTTTTTATTTATAAATAAAAAAAGAAAATTCTAAATACTAAATAATCTAAACTAAAATAATCGAAAGAAATTCAATTGAAATAATTCCAAAAAAAAAAAAATACTACTACTAGATTTCTAATGGCGATTCTAATGAATAATTCATCAATGACGAATAAAAAAATTCTATGCAATTCTGAAAGGGGGAAAGATCCCTCGGATAGAATCATTCGATTATATTGACAATTTCAAAAAACTGATCATACTATGATCATAGTATGATGGCGGTTGGTCAAGTAGGCCCCCATCGTCTAGTGGTTTAGGACATCTCTCTTTCAAGGAGGCAGCGGGGATTCGAATTCCCCTGGGGGTAGTGTACTACGAAAGGAAGTTGATCATGGATTACCAATAAGTCTAAAATTGATTTTTTCTGGGTCGATGCCCGAGCAGTTAATGGGGACGAACTGTAAATTTGTTGGCAATATGTCTACGCTGGTTCAAATCTAGCTTGACCAAATAATTCGCCAATGCTCCATGAGATGATATAACCACCTTTGTACTTTAGAAATACCCGATCCCGCGATTAAAAAGAATCAAATTTTCTATTAGATCCCATATTTCCCTAGGATTGTAGTTCAATTGTTCAGAGCACCCCCATGTCAAGGCGCAAGTTGCGGGTTCTAGCCCCGTCAGTCCTGACGGATCCAATAAATATATCAATAAATCTCTCTCTTTTTTGAATTTTATGAAGCGGACTGGGGGCAGAATTTCATTGTCAAAGCAAAGGAGAAATCCTTATTTTTTTTTTCTCTCCTTTTGGTAGGAGAAAGACATATGCGGTTGGATTAGTACAATTATTGGTAGCATTATAGTCAGTATTCCAAGAAATGCTGGCTTTTTCGATTGCCCCTAATGCATTTAATGGAATCAAGTACTATACATTTTTGAGGCGTGCATACACAAGGGAAATTCCTTTCTTGTCCAATACAAAATTTAATATAAGAAAATACTTTCCAGTAAAAAAAAAAAAATTATTTTTTTGGCTACGGATTTATGGAACATCACTTACTAGTTTGAAGTTGAAAAATAGATTTCATGCAAATTACACACTCGGCTTTTGGTATAGGTGTCTTGGGGTTAATAATCTACGAAGAAAGAAGGGGAAAGGGCAGATCAACCAAAGATCCTACTCCTCTTAGAAAGGGGAATGAATCATTTTTTCGATTGTTCATTTTGTTTTAAGGCCCCATCGAGGAAAGAACAAATCGAAAAATAGTAAATTTGATGAATATTCATTTTATACAGTTTCATCTTTATCATACTTCTTTGTCTTCTAGGTCAAAAATAATTTAGTTCTAAACTCCTTTCTTTTTCCATTTAGCTTTTATTGTTTGTTTGGGTTTATAACTATGTGACCACTAGAAGTGGAAGAGCTATTTGATAAGACTTCAACATATGATTGTACAAGAAGGAACTAGATAGATTAGAGAGAAAAAAAAGAACAGATGAGAAAAAATGATAATGATAAATAAATAAAGAAATTTTGGATTGGGTCAGGAATCCAAGTTTGGGGCGGTATGGATTAAAGAACTTCCTATGTTATACTATTTAATTCTCGACGACGAATTGATTTGATAGTTCAGATATTGTTATTCATGATATTGATCAGATTCAAGATCATCGAAAGGTAATATTCATTCAGTGAATTTGCAGGCCAAAGATTTATCATCTCTATGGGATTAAATCCAGAGCTTTTCTTTATCCATATTTGCGTTTATATTATTTCATTGTTAGTTGTAGATCAATAATGTTTCCGCCATTAGCCTTATATTAATATTTTTTCCATTGTTAGATTCATGCATATCTTGTACATATTTATATGTCTAGTAGGTGTCTTGACCTAGCATCGTCACTACTCTATCGAGGTTAGGCTTGATACTTACTGGGTACCATTGTGGTTTACTCTTGCTACGCTTCTGCACATTTCTGTGCAGATCTAGGTATTTTTGATCGTGATATTGAGAGTTGCGTCTGCGCGACAGAGACTTTAAGGCCTGCTTGACGCCCGTAGGCCTCGGAGTCACCATCTTACTTCCTTATGTAACTGTTAAATTGTAAATCCAAACAACATATAGAAATTCTAGTATATTTAAGTAGAGCTTATGACTCCCTACTACCGGTTTTGAAAAATATATAACTATTGGCCATTGAAGTTACGTATGTCATTTACTAGTTTATGATTTAATGATTAAATAGTTTAATTCTTTTATTAACTCAGCATGTGTTAGGTTTACCTAGTCTTAGATACTAGGTTCCATCACGACATCCTAAGGTGGGAATTTGGAGTCGTGAAAAGTTGGTATCATAGCTCTAGTTTCATAGTTCTACGAGTCATAAGCAAGTTTAGTATAGTCTTGCGGATCGGTACAGAGATGTCTATACTTATCTTCGATAGGCTATGAAACTATATGAAATCCCACTTCTTTAATTCCTAATCATGCGGCATTGATTCAGCTTGAAGAATATATCTTATATTTGTCACGCCCCAAACTCGGGGAGCTCAACCGGCGCTCAACCGAGCGAACCCGGCCGAGCAAGCTTACTAGATACTTTCTACTCCAAACTCAATCATGGAAAAAGAGGTGATATATATTCATTAATTAGACAATAGGGAGATCATGAATACAATACCAAAACGTTTCTATTAATTACTTCACTTTTAAGTCTCAAAATGCACACCTTTTTATAGTCTAAAGTGGAACAAGAGATCAAAACACAACATAATCTGTTTGATTTTTCTAGCACCCATGTACAACCCACATAGTGTCTGTGGAGCCTCTAAGAGATACAAAAGAGAGTTAAGATAGTGCCGGCAATAAGGCCCCGGCTATACCTCAAAACGTAATAACAAAATGTACAAAAGATACATCACCCCGGAATGAGGTGGGGCTCACCAAGTTTGCTAGGAGGAAGGTGTACTGCTATCACTGATCAACACTGCCTGCTATGAAACCACCTGCATCCATTTAAAGATGTCGCGCCCCCGGCATAAGGGTTGTTAATACTATCGAATAGTACTAGTATGTAAAGCTAAACACCATCTTAATAGGATGAATAATAATACAAGGGAAAAACAGTCATGAGTTCAATAAGGGCTTCAAACAATTCTAAAACATCAAATAAGGATCACATCAGTTCTCAAGTCGATCTCCATCTTATTAGGTTGGGTGATCTTTAGTGCCGATATAACACAATTCACAATACCTCTGTATTCTTACACAGACTCTAATCTCGACCTGATCGGCTAGGTCATCCCATTTGAGACATCAACCATAACCACAATTTCAATTATCATTTCTCATCACAGTCACCACCATGTGTGCGGCATGGCGTCCGATCATGCTCGATCGGCTAGGCCGTCTCCCCCAAGACGTTACCTTTTTCAGTCAATCAATTCACATCATACTTCTTTCATATCTTTTCAATTCATTGGCACTAGTGATCACAATTACAAAGTCATTCTTGGCACTTGGCCGTATTTCATAGTTCCAGTTCCCTTTTCCACATTCAAATATCATTATCATTATCAACAACAATAGGGCTTCCCATTCAAGACATTAAATTCATATATGAGCAATTTGGGAAAATCTTAGGCACATATAGGCTTTTCATACAATTTGGCATAACAATCGTTATTTCGATCTTGACATGAAGTCTTAACATTTCTAACACTTATTCCACATTTTGAACACATCCTCAATGATGAAGCATTTAGAATAAGTATTGAACATACATCATTCAACACAACCACATTAGGAATAGCCCATTCAATAATGATCTAGGACTTATTCTAATTACATGAACACCGTAGGATTCCATTCTAAGAAGAAGGGGGTTTAGCCAACATACCTCAATTGAGCCTCTTAAAACTCTAAGACGTTCCAGAATATTAGCAACTTCAATCTATTTTAGCAATATAGCAAAATTGAACCACAAAATTAGGAAAACGACCATAATTCTAGCTCACTTGAGCATTCTATCAAACACTATGTATGTATTAAGGTTTCATGCCCCTTTTTATGAAAGACTCCACCAACCCACACCCCATTATTTTCTATCTTTAACTCACAACCTCCCCACATACCTAAGGAACACATGCATGCAAGGTAAGCACTCCCATCCCCATGAATTACCTTACTAATGGCCCATTCTAGTTACATTTTGAAATTAAGAGTTTGGGTGATAGAATCTTACCTCTTAGGAAGAAGACCTAGGTGCCTCTCTTGATAATATTCAAGGTTTTAAGTGAGAATTGAAGAGCAATTTGATGAAGATCACTTTCTCCCTCTAGGATCCTCTCTCTCACTCTAAAAATATCAGAAAATAGGTTCAAAATAGCCCAAGGTAGGTGTTTTAACGGAATAGGGTCAGGTTTAAAAACCCCAAAAATGAAGCTCCGGAACAGGTTCTGCCATCGCATAATTGATATGCGGTCCGTATATCGACCGCATAATTTGGCCTCCAAAACTGGGCGTGACTGACCCGGTTTGCGGTCACTATATGACCCGCAGACCTATTCTGCGGTCGCATAATGCACCGCAGAACCTCCATCCGAGAAATCCCAAAGCGGGATATGCGACAAGAGTGCGGAACGCGAAGTGGTTATGCGGTCGCATAATGGCCGCAAAATTTGACATCAAAATGACCTAGAAAACTGACCCACTCTGCGACCATTCTGCGGTCCGCATAGTGGTTCTGCGGTCATAGAATAGGACGCAGAATAGGCCTATTTTGGCATCACGGAAATCCTGGGTTTTAGGAAAAAATTTACGGGGCCTTACAATATTCCCTTATACACACTCGTATATGATGTTGCATACTCGGTATAAGCTATGCATCGACGGTTTGTAATGCTGCGGATGGGCTACAAGGGGGGCCATGTATGCTCGATCATTGTGTGAATGTGTTGTCCAGACTGAGGACAGGGATGTATTGATTGATATTTTAGTTGTTCACATGTAGAGTGCATCGGGTTCTGGTATCTTATTGGTGATGTATGATCTTATGAAGATTGTAATTGTGGATCATCGGATGTTGTGTCCTACGGCTTCACGCCGAGTGGGGGAGTTTAGTATCGACAATCAGATTGCATGGTCATATGTCATATCAATTTTGGTTTTAGGTATATATATGTGGTATTGAAAAGTTCCCCGAAATTGTATATTGCCAAAAATCTAAGACTTACATGGGATAGTGCTGAGACTTGCGGTATTTCTGTATCATTATTAATTCTACATTTTAGTATCAGAGAGGTTAGAGAAACAACTTCAGATTCATAGAAGATCTCTTCAGAGTGGTATCTCAATTGCGGCATTATTAGGTGCTTCAGAGAAAACCCATCGGTTTATAGGCTTTCGGACGAAGTGGTTCGTGCTAGGATCTCTTGAAGTGAGCTTTGGTTTAGGATCGTAGTGTACTGGCAAGGACAATTATTAACTTGAAGGAAAGTCGAGAAGGATTCAATGAAATGTGTCAGCTTGGTCATGTTGGGTCAGGATAGTAATAAAGGTAATTAGTTCCTTTGGTGTGGTGATGCATTATTGGTGTTTTTTGGTAATACTATTGGGTTGGACGGCTTGCCTGACTTGGTTGAGTTGGGGAAATTCAGTTCTAATGGCTTGGTTATGTGAGGATGGGTTTCGAAGAGTTCTTGATTGTGTCGAGCACTGCTTGAGCTAGATGTTTGTTACCCGCATAAGGAACATGTTGCGTGTTACAATTTTTTCTTGGATGGGGTCACAATATTTAGACAGCATGGACGTTTTCATATGTTTAGAAGAACGCTAGCATCATTCGGTACCACCTGAGAAGGGTGCGCACTCCAGAAGGCGCACTATGCTTCGACTTGTGCTGTGATGATCCAAAAGGTCATCTTATGTTTTGGAACTCGAATATGTGCTCTTAAGCCTTAAAAATCTCATTTTTACCCTCCTCGATTTGCGTGCGCAATTCGGGCAGGTTTCTGGAAAGCTTTTATGTTGAAAATTGATGAAAATAAGAATTTATACCTTAAAAATTAATTTTAGTTGACTTTGGTCATTATATTTTGGTAAACGATCCTGGATCTATGTTTTGATAGTCCCGATGGGTCCGTATCGAATTATGGGACCTGGGCATATGCCCGAAATTGAATTCAGAGGTCCTTAGCTCAAGTTATGAATTTTTGATGAAAATTAAAAATTTGAAAATTAATTATTTTTAAGAATTGATTGATATTTGGCATTGTTAGTATCGGGTCCGTATTTTGGTTCCGGATTCCGGTACTGGTTCATTATGATATTTAAGACTTGTCTGTAAAATTTGGTGAAAAACAGAATTGATTTGACGTGATTCGGACGTCCAGTTGAGAAGATATGAATTTTAAAGTGTTCTTGAAAATTGCATTTGATTTGGTGCTAAATGCGTAGTTCTAAGTGTTATTTTGGCGATTTGATTGCGCGAGCAAGTTCGTATGATATTTTTAGACTGGTGTCTACCTTTGGTTTAGAACCTCGAGGGCTCGGGTGAGTTTCGGATAGGCTACAGAGTGAGATTTGGCTTGGAAAACACTGCTGGTGCATCTGATATTATTGCAGGCCTCTGATCTCGTATTTGCGAGATCAGGCATCGCAATTGCGACCTCTGAGAGGTATTTGCGAGATCAGGCATCGCAATTGCGACCTCTGAGAGGTTTGCATTTGCGAGCTTCTCATCGCAAATTCGAAGAGAAGCTGGGCCAATAGTTTTCGCATTTGCAAGTTTTCTTTCGCATTTGCGAAGGGAGTCGGGGAAGGGCAGTGATCGCAAATGCGATCATTTAGTCACATTTGCGAAGATTCAAGGTTCGCATTTGCGAACTTATCTTCGCATTTGCGAAGGCAGTAGAAGTGTGAAGGGCTTCGTATTTGCAATGACTCCTTCACATTTGCGAAGCTCAGGTTGCAAATGCGACATCTGCAGCTGATCAAAATGACTTTTGGACCGGAATTTTCATTCATTTCCCAAATTTTCAAGACCTAAAACACAAGAGGCGATTTTTCCAAAGACCATTTCTTCCCCAAATCATAGGTAGGTGATTTTAAACTGGTTTTTTTCAATATTTCACTACATTTTACAAGATTTCAACCTAAAATCTAAGGTTTTCATGGTAGAATTAGGCGTTTTGGGTAGAAACTAGGGATTTTGGAAATTTGGGGATTTAGACCTCAATTTGAGGTCGGATTCCAAAAAAAATTATATATTCGGGCACGGGGGTGAATGGGTAAATGGATTTTAGTCCGAACCTCGGGTTTTGACCAAGCGGGCCCGGGGTCGATTTTTTGACTTTTTGGAGGCAAATTTGGGAAATCTGTAATTTTTCATTAAACTTGATTCCTTTAGCAATGTTTGATATTATTAAGTCATTTTTGAATAGATACGAGTGATTTGGAGGTGAATTCCAAAGGAAAAGCTGTGATTGAGAATAAAGTGACCTTCGGAGCGAGGTAAGTGTTGTGTCTAACCCTGACTTGAGGAAATTAGGAACCTTAGATTATTTGCTAAGTGAAATTGATGTGAGTGGCATATATGTGAGGTGACGAGTACTTATACGCCGCCAATTTACCTGTTTTTCCACGTTTCTTCCGTTTTCTTATATTGTCTCTTCCTATGCCTAATTGCTACATGTTTACACTAGTGTTGTTAAATTGATCGTCATTATCATGTTTACGGATTTTCTGTTGGAAATCGAGTATTTATTTAAAAGTTGAGATTTATATTGTGGAACCAAATGTTGAAGTAAGGTTTGTACTTGTTATTCTATCTCCCTATTATTATTTATGCATTGCATTATGGTAAGGGAGAGTGTTAATTCACGAAGGGTGATGCCGTGCTATATTGTGAGTGTTAATGCACGAAGGGTGATGCCGTGCCATATTGGTAGTGTTAATGTATGAAGGGTTATGCCATGCCATATTGTGAGTGTAAAAGCACGAAGGGTGATGTAGTGCCATGATATGTGAGTTAATTCATGAAGGGTGATGCCGTACCATTTCTATTGATTTTATAGTGAGATTGAGAGTAAAAGCACGAAGGGTGATGCCGTGCATTTTTTTTTACTGTTTTCAATATTCTTGTTGATTCATGGTATATTCACTGCTTCGGTTATCATTCTGTTGTAGTTCTTTATCTCGTATTCCCCTCAGTATGTTTCTTTCCCGACATTTCCTGTTTAGTTCTTCATTTATGTTATTTGTATATACACCGTTAAATTGTACAGGTTGATTTGTAGGTGCCTTGCCTTAGCCTCGTCACTACTTCGTCGAGGATAGGCTCGACACTTACCAGTACATGGGGTCGATTGTACTGATACTGCACTCTGCACTTTCTGTGCAGACTTTGATACCGGCTCAGGTTGATCGAGATTTTGCTATTGGTTCGCTGTCCGGAGACTCAAGGTAGATCTGTCGGCGTTCACAGACCTTGAAGTCCCCGTCTACTTTTTATTTCACTGTTGGTTTCTTTCATTCAGACAGTTGTATTTCTTCCAGACTATTACTTGTAGTAAATTCTAGAATGCTCGTGAATTGTGACTCCAGATCCAGGTGGTAGTAATTCATACAGTTTTATGATATTCCGCACTTATTATATTTCATCTTAGTTAATTATTGTTAATTACTGAATGGAAATAAGGAATTGGTTTAATGATTCTCTAACATTGGCTTGCCTAGCAAGTGAAATGTTAGGCGTCATCACGGTCCCGTCGGTGGGAAATTTCGGGTCATGACAGTTGGTATCAGAGCACTAGGTTACATAGGTCTCACGAATCACGAGAATGCTTAGTAGAGTCTGAATGATTGGTACGGAGACGTCTGTACTTATCTCTTAGAGGCTATGAAGTTTAGGAACAATATCACTTCTTTCATTCCTTATCGTGCGGCATTGATTTTTCTTGAAACATATATCTCGTATTCCTTTGTATCTACTCGTGTATGACATTGCGCACTCGGTATCAGTTGTGCGTCGATGGTTCGTGATGCCGCAGATGAACTACGAGGGAGCCAGAGATGCTAAAACATTGCCTCAATGTGTGATTCCGACTGAAGATGCGGACGTATAAAGAGATCACCCAGTGAATAATGTGGGGGGTGCAACGTACCTTGGCATCTGGTTGATTTATATGAGTTGTGAAATAACATATTGTGAACCATCGGACGTGGTGAACTATGACTTCGCGTCGAGTGGGGGAGTCCACTATCAATGAATGGATTGTGAGTCATGTGTTATATCAGTTTTGGCCTGAAATGTATATATGTGGTACTGAAAGGTTCCCCAAAAATTTACACATGTTTAAGGCCTGAGATTTTGTAGAGGATAAGGTTGGTACTTGCGATATGTCCGCCTACTTACTAATTCTATACTTCAGTACCAAAGGAGTTAGAGAAATAACTTTAAATTTACAGAAGATCTACTCAGCGTGGACGTCATGGTTGCGGATTTTGGGATGCTTCGGAGGAAGTACAGTGGTTGACGAGATTCTAGACTATGTGGTTTGTGCCAAGATTTGCTGGTATGGAGCTCTACTTTTGTGATCGTTGTTTATAAATGGGGGTAAGGGTTACCCCAAAGAAGATTCGAAGATTGTGTTAAGAAATAGGTCAGCTCAACAGTGTTGATTCAGCGTAACAAAAGAAGAAATTGGCCTTGTGAGAGATAATTCTCCACAGGTGTTCGTGCCAAGCCTATGAAGAGGGAAGTATGACTGTTACTCAGTATGAGTCCCGTTTTGTGGATTTGGCCGTTATGCTCTCCTTTACTACCTACTGAGGGAGAGAGGCTGAGGGGGGTTTATTGAGGGACTCACTCACCCTATCAGGCTTCAGATGGCCAAGGATACCGGAAGTGAGATTTCTTTTCAGGCGGCTGCTAATGTCTCGAGGAGGATCGAGATGGTTCTTTCACAGGAGAGAGGGTAGAGGTCTGATAAGAGGCCTCGTCAGTTCGGTGATTTTGGTGGTGCCTCGTCTGGAGGCAGGGGTACTTATGGCAGGGGTCAGGTACCTAGAAGTGGAGGTCAGACCGTTAGAGATGGAGGACAGGCGGGTAGAAGGCGTCCTAGAGGTGGAGACCCTGTCGTTGTTATATTTTTTTTATGGTATGACGGAGGTCGTTACATCAGATGGTGTCGTTATGGGTACGACCTCGATTTAAAATAAAGAAATAATTTCCTTAACTTGATTCGGTTCTGAGTATCAAGACGAGTCCTCCTATTGTGCTCCACTTATGAGTGAGCTTCGTAATTCTATAATCTACTTATGTGTCTACTTCTGTTGGGAGGTTTTATGGAGATAACTACACCTATCATTCCATGATGGACTCTAATAAGATCTGTGAGGCTAAAGGTGCCTTTCTGGTACTTATTTCGGTATGTTTTGATGTATTTCTGGATAATTAATTACAAATTGTGAATTATATGCCCTACCGGTGTGTGCTTCATTATATGTTGTGATTTTGTTTAATGAAATTTATTTAAAAGGATAAAATGGAAAGTTTCGATTGGCAAGATGTGCATATTATTTGTGATTCAGAACTGAGGCTGAGGTCCTCACATTTTAAAATAAATTGATATGTTTAGACCGGGCTATGAGCTGCTGTAGAAGTTATATAAGGACGACATCCTTGTGATAAAAATTCTTGTGTTTAAATTCTCCCTTGTGAAATTAAATTTGTACGATAGTACTAATAGGGAGTCATGCCCTCTAGGCTTATTTAAAAATATTTGTATGAAATTCTCTGTGCATACTTGCCAAATTCGTGTTGTAATATTGAGTTGTAACCTATGAGGTAGGTGCCCGCCCAGGTGGCGTTAAATGTGACTCGTTAATTCGGGTAAATAATTATGAGGTGTTCATGCCTCGCATCTCGTTATTAGTATTATGAAGGTTTGAAACGAGATTTTTGTTAACATGAAGGTTAATTGGCAATTCAGTAATCGATCATGAACAACTATTAAGAACAAATATTCGCTGCCAAGAATAGATGACTTATTTGATCAGCTTCAGGGATGCCAAGGTATTTTCAAAGATCGATTTAAGGTCTGGTTACCATCAGTTAAAGATTAGGGCATCTGATGTCCCTAAAACAGCTTTTCGGACACGGTATGGGCATTACAAATTCCTAGTGATGTCATTTGGGTTGACAAATGCCCCAGCAGCAAATTATGGATTTGATGAATCGGGTGTTCAAGCCCTATTTGGAATCTTTTGTGGTTGTATTCATTGATGATATCTTGATTTACTCTAGCAGTCGAGAGGAGCATGAGCAGCATCTTCGGAGTGTGCTTCATACTTTGAAGAATAATCAGTTATAAGCCAAATTTTCAAAATGTGAGTTTTGGTTAGACTCAGTTACCTTTTTGGGGCATATTGTATCGGCAGAAGGCATAAAGGTGGATCCTAAGAAGATTGAGGCTGTTCAGAATTGGCCTAGCAGGTTATTATCGTCAGTGCGTGGAAGGGTTTTCATCTATAGCAAGCCCATTGACCAGATTGGCCCAGAAAGGTGTCCCATTCAGATGGTCAGACGAGTGTGAGTTAAGCTTTCAGAAGCTCAAGACAGCTTTGACTATGGCGCCAGTGTTGGTATTACCCACAGGTTCAGGATCGTATACAGTATATTGTGATGCATTTCACATTGGGCTTGGTAAAGTATTAATACAAGATGGCAGGGTGATTGCATATGCGTCACGGCTGTTAAAAGTTCACGAGAAGAATTTTCCTGTTCATGACTTAGAACTGGCAGCCATTGTTCATGCGCTGAAGATTTGGAGGCATTTCCTCTACGGTGTCTCGTGTGAGGTATTTACTGATCATTGTTTCCTTCAGTACCTGTTCAAACAAAAAAAAATCTTAATTTGAGGCAGAAAAGATGGTTGGAGTTGTTGAAAGACTATGATATCACCATTTTGTATCACCCCGAAAAGGCCAATGTGGTGGCCGATGCTTTGAGTAGAAAGGCTGTGAGTATGGGCAGTCTTGCGTATATTCTGGTTGGTGAGGGGCCATTAGCTACATATATTCAGACTTTGGCTAACCAATTCATGAGGTTAGATATTTCAGAACCCAGTCGGGTTCTAGCTTGCACAGTCACTCGGTCTTCTTTATATGAGCGCATCAGAGAGAGGCAGTATGATGATCCTCGTTTACTTGTCCTTAAGGACACGGTGCGGCACGGTGATGCCAAACAGGTTGTTGTGGGGGAAGATGGAGTTCTGCGAATGCAAGGTCGTATTTGTGTGCCTAATGTGGATGGGCTTCGTGAATTAATTCCTGAAGAGGCACATAATTCCAGGTATTCTATTCATCCAGGTATCGCCAAAATGTATCAAGATTTGCGGCAACATTATTGGTGGAGGAGAATGAAAAAGGATATAGTTACATATGTAGCTCGGTATCTGAATTGTCAGCAAGTTAAGTACGAGCATCAGAGACCTGGTAGGTTGCTTCAGAAGTTAGAAATTTCTGAATGGAAATGGGAGCGTATCACTATGGATTTTGTTGTTGGACTCCCACGGACTCAGAGAAAATTTGATGCAGTTTGGGGTCATTGTGGACAGCTTGACCAAGTCAACACATTTCATTCAAGTGGCAGCTACTATTCTTCAGAAAGGTTAGCTGAAATTTACATTCGTGAGATTGTCCGCCTTCACGGGGTGCCCGTGTCTATTATTTCAGATCGAGGTACGCAGTTTACCTCGCACTTTTGGAGGGCAGTACAGCATGAGTTGGGTATGCGGGTTGAGTTGAGCACAGCATTCCATCCTCAAACGGACGGGCAGTCCGAGCGTACTATTCAAATCTTGGAGTATATGCTCCGCGCCTGTGTTATTGACTTTGGAGGTTCTTGGGATCAGTTCTTGCCGTTAGCGGAGTTTGCCTACAATAATAGCTACCAGTCGAGCATTCAGATGGCTCCATATGAGGCATTATACGGAAGGCGATGCCGTTCACCAGTTGGCTGGTTTGAACCGGGAGAGGCTTGGTTATTGGGTACCGATTTGGTACAAGATGCCTTGGATAAGGTCAAGATTATTCAGGATTGACTTTGCACAGCTCAGTCTAGGCAAAAGAGTTATGCCAATCGTAGAGTTCGTGATATTGCATTCATGGTTGGAGAAAGAATATTGCTTCGGGTATCTCCCATGAAGGGTGTTATGAGATTTGGGAAGAAGGGCAAGTTGAGCCCTAGGTATATCGGGCCATTTGAGATCCTCGAGAGAGTGGGGGAGGTAGCTTATAGACTTATGTTGCCTCCAGGGTTATCTTCAGTTCATCCGGTATTCCATGTGTCTATGCTCCGGAAATATCATGGTGACCCGTCCCACGTGTTAAATTTTAGCTCTGTCCAGTTGGACAAGGATTTGACTTACGAGGAGGAGCCGGTGGCAATTCTAGCCCGGCAAGTTCGCCAGTTGAGATCAAAGAGTTACCCTTCAGTTCGAGTGTCGTGGAGAGGTCAGCTACTTGGGAGTCCGAGTCCGATATACGGAGTAGATATCCCCACCTTTTCACCAGACCAGGTACTTTCCTATGTCCATTCGAGGATGAACGATTGTTTTAGAGGTGGAGAATGTGATGACCAAATCTGCGCTCTTAAGCCTTAAAAATCTCATTTTTACCCTCCTCGATTTGCTTGCGCAGTCCAGGCAGGTTTCCGGAAAGCTTTTATGTTAAATATTGATGAAAATAAGAATTTATGCCTTAAAAGTTAATTTTAGTTGACTTCGGTCAATATGTTTTGGTAAACGATCCTGGATCCGTGTTTTGACGGTCCCAGTGGGTCCGTATCGAATTATGGGACCTGGGCGTATGCCTTGAATCGAATTCGGAGGTCCCTAGCTCAAGTTATGAATTTTTAATGAAAATTAAAAGTCTGAAAATTAATTATTTTTAAGAATTGATTGATATTTTGTATTGTTAGTATCGGGTCCGTATTTTGGTTTCGGAGCCCGGTACAGGTTCATTATGATATTTAAGACTTGTCTGTGAAATTTGGTGAGAAACGGAGTTGATTTGACGTGATTCGGACGTCCAGTTGAGAAGATATGAATTTTAAAGTGTTCTTGAGAATTTCATTTGATTTGGTGCTAAATTCGTAGTTTTAAGTGTTATTTAGGAAATTTGATCATGCGAGCAAGTTTGTATGATATATTTAGACTGGTGTGCACCTTTGGTTTAGAGCCCCGAGGGCTCGGGTGAGTTTCGGATAGGCTACGGAGTGAGATTTGGCTTGGAAAACACTGCGGGTGCATCTGATATTAATGCAGGCCTCTGATCTCGCATTTGCGAGATCAGGCATTGCAATTGCGACCTCTGAGAGGTTCGCATTTGAGAGCTTCTCATCGCAAATGCGAAGAGAAGCTGGACCAATAGTTTTCGCATTTACAAGTTTTCTTTCGCATTTGCGAAGGGAGTCGGGGAAGGGCAGTGATCGCAAATGCGATTATTTAGTCGCATTTGCGAAGATTCAAGGTTCGCATTTGCGATGACTCCTTCGCCTTTACGAAGCTCAGGTCGCAAATGCGACATCTGCAGCTGATCAAAATGACTTTTGGACAGGAATTTTCATTCATTTCCCAAATTTTCAAGACCTAAAACACAAGAGGCAATTTTTTCAAAGACCATTTCTTTCCCAAATCATAGGTAAGTGATTCTAAACTAGTTTCTTTCAATCTTTCACTACATTTTACAAGATTTCAACCTAAAATCTAAGGTTTTCATGGTAGAATTAGGTGTTTCGGGTAGAAACTAGGAATTTCGGAAATTTGGGGATTTAGACCTCAATTTGAGGTTGGATTCCAAAACCAATTATACATTCGGGCTCGGGGGTGAATGGGTAAATGAATTTTGGTCCGAACCTCGGGTTTTGACCAAGCGGGCCCGGGGTTAATTTTTTGACTTTTTGGAGGAAAATTTGGGAAATCTGTAATTTTTCATTAAACTTGATTCCTTTAGCAATGTTTGATATTATTGAGTCATTTTTGAATAGGTACGAGTGATTTCCAAAGGAAAAGCTGTGATTGAGAATAAAGTGGCCTTCGGAGCGAGGTAAATGTTGTGTCTAACCCTGACTTGAGGAAATTAGGAACCTTAGATTATTTGCTAAGTGAAATTGATGTGAGCGGCGTATATGTGAGGTGACGAGTACTTATGCGCCGCCAATTTACCTATTTTTCCACGTTTCTTCCATTTTCTTATATTTTCTCTTCCTATGCCTAATTGCTACATGTTTACACTAGTGTTGTTAAATTGATCGTCATTATCATGTTTACAGATTTTCTGTTGGAAATCGAGTATTTATTTAAAAGTTGAGATTTATATTGTGGAACCAAATGTTGAAGTAAGGTTTGTACTTGTTATTCTATCTCCCTATTATTATTTATGCATTGCATTATGGTAAGGGAGAGTGTTAATGCACGAAGGGTGATGCCGTGCCATATTGTGAGTGTTAATGCACGAAGGGTCGTGCCATATTATGAGTGTTAATGCACGAAGGGTGATGCCGTGCCATATTGTGAGTGTAAGAGCACGAAGGGTGATGTCGTGCCATATTGTGAGTGTAAAAGCACGAAGGATAATGTCGTGCCATGATATGAGAGTTAATGCACGAAGGGTGATGTCGTGCCGTTTCTATTGATTTTATGCTGAGATTGAGAGTAAAAGCACGAAGGGTGATGCCGTGCATTTTTCTTTACTGTTTTCAATATTCCTATTGATTCATGGTATATTGACTGCTCCGGTTATCATTCTGTTGCAGTTCTTTATCTCGTATTCCCCTCAGTATGTTTCTTTCCCGACATTTTCTGTTTAGTTCTTCATTTATGTTATTTGTATATACACCGTTAAATTGTACAGGTTGATTTGTAGGTGCCTTGCCTTATCCTCGTCACTACTTCATCGAGGTTAGGCTCGACACTTACCAGTACATGGGGTCAGTTGTACTGATACTGCACTCTGCACTTTCTTTGCAGACTTTGATACCGGCTCAGGTTGATCGAGATTTTGCTATTGGTCCGCTGTCTGGAGACTCAAGGTAGATCTGTCGACATTCACAGACCTTGAAGTCCCTGTCTACTTTTTATTTCACTGTTGTTTTCTTTCATTCAAACAGTTATATTTCTTCCAGACTATTACTTGTAGTAAATTCTAGAATGCTCGTGAATTATGACTCCAGATCCTGGTGGTAGTACTTAATACAATTTTATGATATTCCGCACTTATTATATTTCATCTTAGTTAATTATTATTAATTACTGAATGGAAATAAGGAATTGGTTTAATGATTCTCTAACGTTGGCTTGCCTAGCAAGTGAAATGTTAGGCGCCATCACGGTCCCGGCGGTGGGAAATTTCGGGTCGTGACATGCGCATGCTCACTAGTATTACGGTAATCGCATGATTGATCGACCGCTGATGTTCAGATTTTTCTATATGGCACGAACGAATTATGGAAGTATTTATTATGGGATGATCGTGTATGAGGAAGGTGTCAGTCATTTGAGTAGTGCAGTTGGGACCGGATATGGATATTCTAGCATTCTAACTAAGAAGTTTCTCAGAGGCAGCTTATTCCATGGTTGCAGACGGTAAAGGTATGCTTGATCTTTCAAGAATACGTTTCTTGATCTAAATTCATTCTTTTGATATCATAGAATCATAACTTTAATTGAATTGGTGCAACATCAATATTTACTTGTTTTGAATGAGTAAATAATCTTTCTTATAGTTCAGATCGTCGACTTTCACCTCATTTTTGAATCATCAGATTTTGAGTCCTAAAACTTGAGACACGTTATTTCTTGAAATCAACCCACAAACCACGTTTTCGTTTCAAGATCTTGATCCTGGTCAGTTGGTTCTTTGTTAACTTGAAGAATTACATCAGACCGTCGCATTCTCGAAGAGCAAACTTTTTTCCTCAGGAATTTCCCTTCGCGTTCGCGAATAGACCACCGTGTTTGTAAAGGTGATCTTCGTCTCCCAGACATTTGTTTCTTTCAAGCATTTTCTCAAACGGTTTGTGTGCACTAAAATCTTGTTGTTATTTTCAGATCTTTTTAGCACACATCTTGCCCATAGTTTTTCAATAACAAACACTCACCCTCAACCAACCTCACTCAGCAATCAAGCATAATTTCACACATAGGTTTCACTTAAAAAATTAAAATTTTAATCCCTAAAACACAAGAACAAGGTTGCTCTTCAATTATTCCACAACAAGAACAAGAAGAAGCAGTAAAGAAACAAGGGAGAAAGCCACATACTTTGAAAATGGTGAGGGAAAATTGCAAGGGAGTTGAAAATTATTGGTAATTTGGGATGATCTTGGGGGGGGGGGGGTGGAAACGGTTCTTGATCAAGAGGGAGTGAGTGACTGATTTTCAGTATTTTAATGTTTTAAAATTACCTCACGGGTCATGTTCGTGAGGAATATATTGCCTTCGCGAAGAGTTAAAGTTTTCAAAATAGTCGCGAATGCGAAGAAGGGATCGCGAACGAAAAGGCTTAAAAAATTTTACTCTTCGCGATCGCGAAGAGGCATCGCGAACACGAAGCATTGCCTCTGCAATTTTTAGCAACTACTGGTTTATGGCTATCCAGGCACTCCTACCTACTCAAATCAACTCCAAAAGTTCTAAAACTTCGCAAATTAGTCAAAAACAGTATAATAAACTATTCTAAAAATTAAAATTTCAAAAATGACTAAAATATTTGTACAAAATGATGGGTGTGTGCTTGACCAATGTGCGATCGCATATACGGTCGCATAAACGTTATGCGGTCCATAAAATTGACCTTCAACCACATTTGTAAGCGAGTTTTTTTTAAACATTTCTGACTATTTTCGCAACCAATATGCAGTCTGTGTAACGATTATGCGGTTGCATTTTTGGCCGCAAAAAAGCAACTGAAGCTCAGCTAATATTTCTTCACTTTTCCTGCACTCTAAGACACACACACACAATAAAATGCTTAACAAAAACAAAAAAACCTACAAAAATAAAAATCTAACAAAAATATTTGAAAACAATGGGTTGCCTCCCACCAAGCACCACATTTAACGTCGTGGCACGATAAAAATCAACTTTATCACTTTTCTCTCCAGTTGGAGGATATGAATTGGGCACCTAACTTGGTCTCAAGTTTGTGACCACGAGCGGCCGGGGGTGGTAAGTAGATGATCATGCCAAACATCGATTTCTTCATTTTGTATTTCTTGGCTCTCTTTTGAGGAATGTCACTTTATCGTTTTGAACTTTTAAATTGCATGATGTATGTCTCTTGTCTTTCTTCTTTGCTCTTCCATACGGATTCACATGGCTCAATTCCAATATCACCATGAAAATCCAAAGTTAAAAAATGCATAGAATGAGATAATAACCTCCCAACTTGTAACTTTCTCCGCATTTTGACATCCTCTTTTTCCCCCGAACTAGAGTCAAGTTCAACCATATGCTCAATTATGCCGATTGACTCTAATTCTATTTTTTCTCAGCATCACCAACAAGCATGGATTCGGTTGGCGGATGTTCAATTCCTGATTCAAGCTCCAACCCAATTTGGAGACTATTTTCCAAAATCTCCTCTTAGGCTTTTTGCTCTTTGTTTCCTTCTTCATGTAGAACTTCATCATGAGTTTGAACTCTCCGCTCTTCCCATGCTCTTTTTTTTCCTCTTCCAATTCCCTATAAATGTCAAAACCAAAAATAATATCGTCATAGTGGGGGTTCGGGGAAGGGACGAACAAACAAGAATAATTTCCCAAATGACCACCACACCTATCACATATACTCCACTCATGGATTTGAGATTGTGCGCACAATCCGACCCTGGAAGAATTTAAATAATTCTCCATGAGTGTGGTCCTCTAAAATAAGAAGAAGAGTCATCAAAGTATGAAAAGCCACCATCCGATCAATTTTCGTTACATGATGTCGTTTCTCAAAAATTCAGAAAATGAACAAGAAAATAAACAAGATAAATAAAATAAAATTAAGAAAGATAAGAAAATAACTACACAAATATTTACAAGTTTGGACCAAAGCACGTACGTTTACTTCTCAAACAACCTAAATGCGCCAAATTATTTCCCGACAATGGCGCTAAAATTTGATACGTTCAAATTACACCTATATAAATAGTGTAAGGCGATCGATGTCAAATATAATAAGCTAACTAGGTTGGGGCTGAATCTCACAGGGAATAGGCGTGAAAAGGTTACTTGAATAGAGTGTCACTTGACTAAAGCCGTAATTCTACTCCGTTAGTTTGGAAAGAGTTTGGTAATTGTGAATTGTTAAGAGAAAATATTTTGTTAAGAGAATTGATTAATTGGATTAATAAATCAAGGTTGTGTCCTTTTCTATGGAATGTAATTCTATCGGTGTTAGTATAAAATATTTTTAATGGGGGGTCCTTTGAAATGAAATGATTCCTCAATGACTACCCAATATTTTCTAATATTTAAGTAGCATTTCCTCTTTATGATTTTCTCAAATATAAAAGAGTTACAATTAAGAGCAATCAATTTATGCCAAGTAGAAGCCACTTATTCCTAAGCGGTTCTATAAAACAAGGTTTAAAGCCTTGAGTTCTTGCTATTCAATTCTTCCAAACCTTAACCCACTTTTCCAACTGAAAGATAAAGTAAATTGGCAATAGTTAATGTTTGTAACCATCAACTATAAATGAAGCATAAGAAATGAATAGAAATCTATATATTCAATGGTAAACATCCATTAACATTACACCCACTTAGGATCCACAACCTTGGTATTTATGTCATGCCCCATCCTTGGAGAGCGGGATCGTCGCTCAACCGAAATACCCCAGTCGAGCAAGCCTACTCGATCCTACTATCCAACCTTACCCATGAATATTTTGAGAATCAATAACAAGAGATAGACATGAGAGGATACAATGTGAAGTGCCAATTTTCATTACTTGCAGGAGCTTCATTTATAATTACCAAAATATTACAAGTCCATAGTTTGAAAGTGGAAACATGTCCAACAACTACAACATTTCTATTTTATTTTTCCCAAATCAAAGTACAACTCACAATATGTCTGCGGAGCGTCTAAGTGAACATGAGTGCAAATATGGAAGTGCCGGTGATAGGCGCCGGCTATACCTCAAAAGTAACGTACATGAATACAAATATAAAATATGGGCCCTGGTATAGAATAGGGCTCACCAAAATACGCTGAGAAGAGGGTATGATGCTATCAACGATTACTGCCACCTGCTGAGGAACCACATGCATCCATTAAAGATATAGCGCCTCGGCAAAAGGGACGTTAGTACATATGGAATAATACTAGTATGTAAAGCTAAATACCCACTCATGGAATTGAATGCCAGGATAAAAGGATGAGAAACATGGAAAACAGTAAGTAAATCAATCATATTTAAATGCCAAATTAAAACAAATAAAGCTTCAAGTGAACATTTTCATTTTTAGGTTGGGAGATCCTTAGCACCGACACACCACTATTCCCATGGTATAGATTCCGATCTCTGCCAGATCGACTAAGCCATCACACCCCAATGTATGTGGGTTGACATAAAAATACAATACGGCCATGTGCGAGGCATGGCATCCAATCTTCATCCGATCGGCTAGGCTGTCTTACCACAACGCCATGTGGGTCAATATGTCCTCGCTAGCTATCAACTCATCCCAATTAAGGGGAATAATCTCAATATAATATAATGAAAATTCACCCCTCAATCAACTCCTACACCGAAACGTGTAGTTTCAGGCTTGAAAATTTATAATTCAGCCTTCTTCGGCGATCTAACGATACTCCCAAAAACATATGCCATATAAAATAATTATATTGATTCATAGCCTTTAGTACTTCCTTTCATTTCATTGGCATTATTGGAAACACATGTAAATCATCATTCCTGGCACGATGGCCGCATTTTACATTTCATGCTTTCATTCTTTTAATTTCAAGGGTCATCATAAGTCCTCAACATAAAGAACATTTAGAAACAATGACTTTAAATACATGAGCAATAAGAGTCTTAAACACATTGAATTCGTCTTCCCAAAAGAGTGCAATGATTTGCAATTGAAACATGGATTCAAGTCATAAGCATTAGATACAACAACTGTAATTGAAACATTTTTCCAATGGAGAGTTACATGATATGACAATTAGAACATGACTTGAGTACATAAGAATTAGGATAAAACAATTGGTAGAGGCAATTCAAAACAATAAGATAGGGGCTTGAGCAACCCATATTTGGAATTTACAAAGAACTCATGGATTCCGATTCTGTAGGAGTTTTGCCAACATACCTCAAATTTGCCCCTTTAATGATACTACGATGATCCACTACACTAAACACATTAAATCTACAAGAATAACATCAAATAGGACCAATATTAGTGACAAATTTTATAATTTAGGCTATTTAGATATTTTATCAAATACCTAGTAGGCATACATCTCTACAACTCTTAATTGTTTATCCAACTGCCACCATTTGCCAATAATTTATTCCACTATCATCCTTAAATAATTTATACGTCCAAAGTCACATGCATGTCCAACCATCCACACCCAACCAACACAAATTCCATCAAATAATCATTGGATATGATGAAAGAAAAACGGGCCGGAAGTGCGTGGACTCCAAAACTCATCTCTTTGTTTTTCTCGAGAATGTCATATTCAATGAAGTCTCCCTGGACCTCAATGACATGAAACTCAGCAATTTTGGGAAGGCCAAAAAGAACTATTATTAAGCCCTCTCGCTTCAGATATGAAAATTTGGTCAGTATGTATTCCTGTTTCTTTGCAGGACCGAATTGATGATGAAGAACCTTCCTCCTTCAAAGAAGCTAAAGGAGTCAATAATTGGGAGCTTGCTATGTGTGACGAAATGGAGGCTCTAATGATAAATCAAACTTGGATCCTTATATCAAAGTTGAAGTATGTACAACTTATTTCTTATAAATGGGTTTAGAAAATCAAAAGAAGAGCAGATGGTAGCATAGATTGATATAAAGAAAGCTTGGTTGCTCAAGGGTTTTCTCAAAAGTACGGCGAAGATTATGAATAAACCTTTAGTCCAGTGGCTGAGATGATTTTAGTCCGAGTTGTGCTAGCCTTGGCAGCCTTGCATGATTGAAAGTTATGGCAACTTGATGTGAAGAATGATTTCTTATATGAAGAGCGTGACATAGATTTTTATATGGAGCAACTACCCATATATGCCTCTAACTTACATCTTGATTATATCTGCAAACTTAAGAAAGCCCTTTATTGACTCAAACAGGCTCCATGAACATGGTATGAAACAATTGCTCAATATCTATATTTTTGTGGTCATGATGCATCACATTCAGATTCTCGCTTATTTTTTATGAAACAAAGAGACTTGCATATGGTTGTTCATTTGTACATGGATGATATGACTATAAAAGGACAAAAATAAAAATAAAGTTGCAAGGCTTCAAAAAGAGCTTGAAAACAGATTTGATATTAAGAAGTTGGGAGAACTACATCACTTTCTTGGTTTGGAGGTGACAAACACTGAAGACATTTTTGTTACTGGAGAAGGATATGCCAAGAAACATGTTGACATGTTGGGTTGAAATAAAGCAAAGATTAGCACAAGGTTAAGGTATTGTAGCGACCTGATCGGTCATTTTGAGCTTTAGCATTTCTATTCAACGATTTGAAATGTTGAGTAGCTTCATATGAGGTATTACGACTTACGCATATGGTTGTGTTGCACCTTATTTTGCACTAGTCAAAACAAAATACAACTAATGATTCATCTGAAGTTGATAAAAGAGAGTTGTCACCTAATATGTTAAGGTATATTAGGGTATTTATGGGTTTATAGGATCATTATCCTAATGGTATGCTAATCAGTAAGATTTGGGTAAGGGTTTTAGTTATTCTAAAGGGAAGGTGTTAGACACCCTTCAAAATCTACCTGAGGTATCTCCTTAGGTTTAGGCTAGGTTCGAGGAAAGAAGTATCTATATTCTGCATAATCAGGTGCTTAAAGTCTATAAAAATATTCTAAGTCTAAAGTTCACTATTTAAGAAAAGGGTCGTGTATGTACTTTGAAAAGAAGTTTATAAGTTTTTGGATTTTATAATAAAAATCATCCTTGAAATGTATATACTTATGAAGTTGAAAAACTAGGTAATGCCTTAAAATCTTATAAAGAAGCCTTGTTTAAAAGAAAGTTGAGTGTTTTAGAAAGATAATTATCTATTTGAAACTTAGTAAAGTGAGGGACTATTTAAAAATATACCTTAAGTTGGAATACTTTACTTGAAAATCAATTGAAGAGACCTTGCGTTTTCGAAACTTGTTGAGGTCTACCTGTTTATAAATATCGGTTGTGTTTGGTTGGTTTTCTATTTCGTGAAATAATTTTGCAATTATTCTTTTTCGCAGTTCTGATTTTCAAAGAGATTTCGTGTTGCTATTGAGATCTGTTAAAATCCAAACTTATTGAAAATTATAAGTGATAACAAGATAAAGCCTTTCATTATCGAAAAGATAAGTTTGAAAATTAATTAGTGATTAAATATTAATAGATCTAAAATGAGCAGAATTTCTACTTTGATTTTACCTATGGGCCTTGGTTTGCCTACTTCCCTAAAAAAGATCAAAATATCAAAGATATCCAATAACGAAGTTAGTCATTCAGGGATACATATATACAAGATAACAAATAACAGCGAACAAAGTTAAAAATAAATGAGAGAGAGAGGCTGGACTCTTGGTGATTTGGGCTTGGTAAGCTTAACCAGGCCCATTAGCTGTTAGGCTAAGCAGTAGACTCCTATGCGCGACAGGAGAGTGGGATGGATTGGACTTTGGGCCTGAGTTCCCAATGGAACTAAGTAGGCCAAGTCGAAACATGCACAAAATAATAAAGTGGATCATTAGTGTATATCAAATGAAATAAGACATAAATTATGGCAAATAATAATAAAGTACTAAAGAGTGCAATGGGACATATTTCATTTATGGTAATCCTATGAGGATTAATAGGAGTTAATGATTAAAGGATTGGTATAAATCCTCATTTATGGATATGATTTTCCTTTGAGCCCTTGGCACTTCAGAGTTCACGAGGGTCTCACGGACCCCGAGTAGTGCTTATGTCAAGGAGAGGGATCATAACCAAAACAAATTTTCACATCCAAATATCATTAACCATCTACTTTTAATCTTCCTCAAAGGTTTAATCATGTATATATAATAAACACAGTAATTTTATACTACTAAGATACATACACTAGGTAAATCTTTTGGAAGTTCAACACACAAAGATTCAACAGCTGTGAACAAAAGGGATGTTGTTGGTTCATTATCAAAACACAGAAGCAGTTATGTCACGACCCAAAATTCACCTAGTCATGATGGCACCTAACCCAACCCGTCAAGTAAGCCAATTAACCACTATCCAACTTAATGAGATTTATCAAGATCAGAAATGATAATACACCGCTTTTATACAAAAAAATTCTCAATGACTGGTAGCATAAACCATGAGCTTCTAAGATTAGAATTTACAAAGCTGGTATGAAATAAATACATCATCTATTCGAACAACACATAAACAGATTTTTTATAAATCTAAGGCTACCATGAACAAGAGGCAACTACAACTGGAATGCAGGTACATCTTCAAATCCAGCTCCCGTCGATCACAGCAACATCAGCATCCAATATTTGCACGCAAGGTACAGAACTGTAGTATGAGTACAACCGACCCCATGTACTCAATAAGTAACAAACCTAACCTTAGGTTGAAAGTAGTGACGACCTTATACTAAGGTCAGAGTCCACACCCATGACCAATAACATCTCCTAACAATACAATTTAAAGCAGCACTAGTAATAACTCAATAATAAAATGCTCAACTCATATACAGTTCTGAAAAAATAAATATTTTCTTTTTTAAGTATAACAGTAAAACTCAAATCTTTTGCCGAAAGTCACCGAAATATGAGTAAGTCTGAGATCTATGATTTTTCTCAAAACTTTCAACAAGTAAATGTTTCATTTTCAAATGGTATGAGGAAATACATCTTTATGCCTACATGTCAATATGTATGAGAAGTCATGAATGACATGATACCGTACAACATGAGGAAAAATGCATCTCTATACTTGTATATCAAGTGTGCATGTCAAATGTGATGCAATTCAGTGATAAAATCATATGCATACTCTCAGAGTATCAATTCACTCAGTCCTCCCAGTCACTCATTCCTCACAGTCACTCAATCCTCCCAATCGCTCGGCACTCATCACTCGGCACTCGGCACTCGCACTCAGTAGGTACCTACGCTCACTGGGGGTGTGTAGAGACTCCGGAGGGGCTCCTTCAGCCCAAGCGCTACACGGACAACTTGCGTGCTATAATATCAATATCTGGATCCACACGGATAACTCACGTATTACACGGATAACTCACGTGCTATAATATCAATATCTGATTCCACACGGATAACTCATGTGCTGCACGGATAACTCACGTGCTATAATAAGCCAATCTGGCCTGCTGCGGTGTGCATCCCATAATTATCCTCACAATCAGGCCCTCGACCTCACTCAGTCATCATTCTGTCCAAACTCTCGGCCTCACAAAGTTATGAAACTAGCACAAAATAATGATATGATGTATCAATAAATAACAACAGAGTCTAAGATATGATATGCAATGAATGAATATGACTGAGTATGAAATTACAGTTTAAACATATAATTCGACAATAGAAATGACCTCAGTGGGTCCCAATAATAGCAACATTTGCCTAAGCATGATTTCTAATATGAGTCACAGCTCAGTTTCTCTAACACATAAAATATATGGAAAAATAAAGTTAATTTACTATACAGCTCTACAGAATCAACCGAGTCTCAATTTCTACGGTGCACGCCCACACGCCCGTCACCTAGCATGTGCGTCACCTCCAAACAATTCACATAACACATGTAATCAGGGTTCATACCCTCAGCTCCAAGATTAGAGATGTTACTTACCTCGAACAAGCTGAATCCAATGCTGAGACAGATAAACAATACTCCAAAAATTCCATTTCGCGTGTATCAACCTCCATACGCCTTCATGTCTCCTCAATTCAAGCCAAACGATCTGTATCTATTCAAATAACGTGCAAAATAAATCACAATTTACTCTAATGCTTACGAATTAATAATTTATGAAAATTCCCAACTCCGCTCGAAAAATTGATACTAGGGCCCACATCTCGGAATCCGATAAAACTCATAAAATTCGACAACCCATTCAATTATGAGTTCAACCACACTAATTTCACTCAAATCCGACTTCAAATCGGTATTCAAATCCCAAAAATTCATTTTATGAAATTTCTATAATTTTTCCCAAATTTCTATCTTAAAATACTGATTAAATGATGAAAACAATGATATATTCATGTATGTTAATCTAATCCGAGTTAGAATCACTTACCCTGATAAATTTCTTGAAAATCCCATGAAAAATCGCCACAAACCGAGCTCCCAAAATCAAAATATGAAATAATACTCTAACCCTCATTTATAAAGTACAACAATCTGACCTCCCATTGTGCTGACCGCACATGTTTTTGTGCGGCCGCACATCGCAGGTTCTGCGGCCGCAATTCAAATTGTGCGACCGCACTTCAGCATCTCTGCACTACCATGATTCGGTAAATTGGCCATAACTTTCTCTACATATGTCCAAATGATTAATCGTATACCTTTCTGGAAACTAGACCCAAAGGGCTACAACTTTCGTTTCTAAATCATCTCCAAATTCCTTGTAGACTAAAAGATATAAGCTTCCGAAATCGGACCATCGAACCTGCAGAATCTCCTTTCTGCGGCCGCGAGAGGAATTCTGCGTTCCGCACATTTCTTCTGCAGTCCGCACTTTTCCTCTGCGGTCCGCACTTTTACTTTGCCTCAGCACTCCAAAATGTTCCCCCGCACTTCAAAAGTTCCAGAACAACATCAGAGTGCCGAAATGCCCAGACTCGCTCAAAACTCACCCCACGAGAAATAACACCCGAGCTACTCGGGACCCCGTCCGAATGTACTAACAAGTCCTAAAACACGATACGAACTTAGTCGAGCCCTCAAATCACATCAAACAACATCAAAAACACAAATCGCACTCCAATTTAAGCCTAATGAAAACTAAAAATTTATGACTTCTACATTCAATGCTGAAACCTATCAAATCAAGTCCGATTGATCTCAAATTTTGTACACAAGTCATAAATGACATAACGAAACTGTTTCAATTTCTAGAATTGGATTCTGATCTCGATATCAAAAAGTCAACTCCCCGGTCAAACTTTCAAATAATTTTACGGACACACTCCTAAGTCCAAAATTACCATACGGAGTTATTGAAATCATCAAAACTCTATTCCGGTGTCGTTTATATGTAAGTCAACATCCGGTAAACCTTTTCAACTTAAGCTTTGAACCTTGAATTTCATTCTTCCAAACTAACTCTGAAATACCTGAAAACCAAAACCGATAATTCACACAAGTCATAGTACATCGTATGAAGCTATTCAAGACTTTAAATAGTAGAAAGGAGCGTAAATACCTGAAATAACTGGTTGGCTAGTTACAAGTTAAGGGCACAATACTGACATAATAGGGTCATAGTATGGGATATACAAGTAGACATGAGACATAGTCAAACAGGAAACAAAGTTTAAATAGTAAACATGTTTCATTTCTCATGGATTTTAGACCTAGAAGTGTTACATAGAGGTAAGCATTGTTCTATTGGCTTCACTGTAGATCAACTGTTCCACAATTCTTCCAGGCAAGTTTAGATTATATGAATAGGTCTCAAATACTTCTAAGACACCAACAGAGCTAAGAACAGACATACATCTCACTAAGACCTCATCATCTTAACAATTAGGCTAATAAGTTACAGTACACTAACACTTGGATAGGTAAAGAAATTCACTAACAACACTTAGCTTATTAGTCTATGTATAGATTTTTACAGCATCATGGCTCAGCTTAACAGTCAAAATCATTCAACAAGAACATCTCATCAAGGTCTGTCTCTTATGTAGAATCACTTACTCAAACTATTTTATTACCATCGAAAGATTAGGACTATACATATGAGCACAAAGATGCAAGGATAAACTTCTTCAAGCTACTGTCATGAAATACCCTATGGGCACAGTAGTACTAATACAACAAGTGTGAATTAAGGTGTAGAAACTAAGGAGAGTCAAGACAACAAAGAGCTTCATATAGCAGGGCTCAAACAATCAGGAAATGGCATTCATTGCAGAGATTAATCACATTCAGATCTTCTAACATACTGACAGAGTTCATTGCATGATCTCTATTGTTTCCAATTATCATAAGAAGCATACACAAATCATTCTATTATAATAGCATGGACAGGGCACTGACTAAAGTCCAGACAAATCATAAATGGCATAATCATGTTCCTAGAACTAAGGCAAAATATAATAGCACAAACATGAAGATGGTTTGGTGTTAAAAAGTTAACAGTGTTCTCAAGACGAGCTTAAGGGTCTCATTTTAGAACTAGTTACCTAGCTAACATATTGCATACAACATTGTTAATAGGGGATTTAATAAAGCCTTAACAGAGTCCAAGAATAACAGCTATACACAGATTGCTGGACATGCAGAACTAGCAGGTTATCATATTTTATCAGCTGAGACTACGAAAGTAGACAGGCTACAAGGCATAAAATACAGGGAATCCACTTATAAGACCAACATAATGCCACAAGTAAGAGGGTCAAATAATCTAGAGATACAGAAACATAAAGAAGAGTTTAAGAGCATGATTTCAGTTGACCTAATATCATTGTTCAACTAATAGAGGTAAATTATGTACAAAAATTAATCTTAACTTAATCACAAAAGTTTAGTAAGGTTGATGACAAAAATATTACTTAGTTTAGAATTATTTTTACTAATTGAATCATGAAAGATAATTATCAATTACGCAGATTCAATAACAGTATCAATATAGTATATTTCAATCAAAAAATTCCTATGTTAATAATGGAAATAGCATGCAAAGACTGGTCATAACAAACACAATTTCATGTCATCAATAACTAACATAAACGATGGAAAAACGATGAACACAGATCCACATGACTAATTCAAAAGTAAAGGAAGGTTTAGTGGGCACTGACCTTCTGCATAGCAGCAAACCAAGTAAGAAGTGTTCTATAGCCATTTAGCACTACAAGAAATCTGTCTTATTGTGGCGACTTAAGTCGCTACAAATGCCCCAAAAGTAGCCACAAAATACCTTTAGTGGCGACTACAAGGTTGTTGCAACAACAACCGTAACTAAATGTTCAAGTATTTCAACAACCGTAACTAAATGGGACATATTTGTAGCGACTTTACCCGCCACTAAAACTAAATAAATATGCTACAAAAGAGTTTCACAAAAAGAGATGTTAGAAGAATAACCTTTGGTGGCGACTAAAGTTGCCACTAAAACATTATACCTTCCAGTAGCATCTTTAGTCGCCACAATTCTTGATGTATAGTGGCAATCTTAGTCGCTACAAAAACTAATAGCATTTGTGACAAGCTTCAGTCGCCACTGAAACCACTTTTTCTTTCAAACTACAATAGCCAAAATTTCTAATAGATTTCAGATGCGACCTAACTTCCGAAAACCAATACACAAATAGATTTCTATTAATTGCCTACAACACCAAAAGCATCCATATTATTCGACAAACACCAAAAATATTTCTCAAGCTAAATATTATAAATACTTCCATTACTAAAAAGTTAATAAAATACTATACAATACTTTATTGTTCATATTGTCATTGTACGCATATAATAATGTCTAGAAAATAAAACACTAAGCGCCTTCAAACTCCTTGGTCGACGACATTTGTAATATTTGAGAGCCTTGTTCCTGTTATGAAGGGAAAAAAATACATGATCACTTTGACATTTCTCATAATATAATGTCAAAAGGTGTCCAAGATAACATTATTGTAGATGATTATGAAACACATTTAATAAGAGTGCGAAGGACAATATGACCAAGCAAAGTTTATGTTAAAACAATTAACATCTCTATATAATATAGTCAATCGAGTAGATCCACCCTTATCAAATTACTTTAATGAAATAAAAAACAGAAAAAGAAAATGGTATTCCTCAACAATAAGGTAATTATTTTCTACAAGTTGTCCATCTTCGGACATGTTACTAGTGTACAACATTATTACTTGTGTGCTACATGCTATTTATGCGATTTATCATAACTTCAGCACATAAGCATTTTTCTTAACTTTCTAGACAATGTGACACACTCTAAGACAAGCAATTCATAAAAGTAATGTTATCACACTCTCATTCAATGCTTAGGTACTCTTGTGTCAAGGTCGTTGTATAAAATGTGTCACGAAGTAGCTAGGCACAAAATAAATGCAGCAAGAAATAAAATTTCACATAGCTAGAGTTATTTTTTATTTTCTTACGCTCATAGCAGAAATAAACCATAAAGTTACCCTACACCCACTAGACAAGAAGCTTAATCCCCCACGACTAAAATCATTGGAGTCAATATTCAACCCTTAGTTGCCACAATATCTACAAATGGACCATGTTACATGGACTATAAACAAGGATGTATTACAAATATGCAAAAATATTAATTATACTAGTTGTAATTCAATCAACTCCGAGAAAAAAGAAATAAACAACAAGAATGTAATCCACACTTCCCTAACTGACCAAGCAAAGGGACAATTTGACCAGCAAAGATTTTGATAAAACAGAAGTTAGTAATAGGTTACGCCATTTCATCAAACTCGACTAAACCAATCCACAAATCCTTCAAAATACTATGCGATCAATTGAAATCAGTAGTGAGATGCACCGCAAATAGAGTATCAAGCATTCACCATCAAAAATGACAGATTCAAAATATTATGGTGGAGGGTGTTCAGCAAATGCCATCAACACAAAAGCAAAAATCATAAATATCATATGGTGGAGGGTATTATAAACAAGACCTTACTCAAGATTTTTCAAGCTCACAATTAAATCATTAAAGAAGTATTACAATTACGTGCCTATTTCTCATTCTTTGTTCCTCAATAAAGAATGATGCAAATTGTATATTTCTTGTTGATAAGGATCTCGAGTGATTAACTATGTAACTCTGACTTCTAGGAGAAACAAAGGCTTATCAGTTAGCTTAACCATATATATTCATTGCCAAGAAGAGCAGAAAACTACAACACAAGAAAATAAATATCCCCAACAACTTACTCGTAAATAATGGAGGAAAATATTATATCACAAATAATGAAACAGGTTTGTGTCCAAAATCAACTAAAGAAGCACTGATTTCAAGTCCCATACCCAGAAAAGAACCAACATAGAATAAAACACCACAATAAGACAGACAGAGCAGATTAGACATCAAAGTACATGCAAAATAAAAAACTAAAGAATCAAAGGGTTAGACAACATGGCATTCTAGTGAATTGAAAAACAAAAACTTTCAAAGGGGTAACTATGGTTTTATAGAACTTTTCAGAATATCAAACATATTAGTAGGATTTCAGGTATTGACACCAAAATATAAAAAAGAAATATATCAAATTAGAAATCATGACAAGAAGAAAGTAAAAAGGACCTTGAACAACACCATTCTTTCTCAACTTTGGCTTGCATCTCACAGGGAGCAGCAACTTCATCTTCCATTTCCTTTAATCGTTTCATCATCTCATCCAATTCCTGGTAATTAATCAGATCCACTCATAATCAATAATAATCTTTGTGTATTCATATATAATATGAAATTTGATATCCATGTTTTTGGCATAGGAGGATAGCAATTAATTTAATACACCAAACAGAATAAAACAACAATTAGGCTTCAACCCCAAACTACTTACGATTGTGTAACGATCCGACCGGTCATTTTGAGCTCTAGTGCGTCGTTCGGCGGTTTGAGACCATGAGTAGCTTCACTTCGAGTATTATGACTTGTACGTGTGGTCGGAATTGAATTTCGGGAAGTTCGGAGTTGATTTGGAAAGAAAATTCTAATTTCGGAAGCTTTAAGTTGGAAGAATTTACTAAGGTGTGATTTTTGAGTAAACGACCTCGGAATTAGATTACTCGCCACTAAATCCTTAATTTTAGGTGTGACTTCTATAGTCTCCACCAAATGTTGCCACTAAAAGTCCCTTTTCTTGTAGTGTAGGGATCCAAACTCAAGACCAATACAGCAATCGAACTCAACCTGAAGAAGAGAAAGAAAACAGAAAGATTAGAGAGTACTTAGTGAGGAAACCTTAACCTTTAATTCTTTTCTTTCTTTCTTTCGTGTTTTCAGATAGTATTAGATGTGTGTTAGGTGAGGATATTTAATGCCCCTTTTATAGTGGCATTCAAGTCTTAGGGTTCGGGTTGATTTCAAATCAGTAGTGGAAAGTGACGAAAGTAAGATGATGATAGAATAGGGGTGAAATCAGTGAAGAACGGAGGTGAAAACATCACAAATTACCTAGACACCAAGGTCGACCGTTGAAGCCTTTGGACTGCCGGTCAAGCCCTAATATCCAGAGATCACTGCATTTGACCTTTGGATAAAGAATGACAATGATGAAATCGGAGATGAACAACCATGCATGCCATTGATTTGAAAGATCGAACGAAGAACATGCGATTTTCAGTAGCATCTTTTAGGTCTAGGGTTCAATTTGGGGGATTTGAAATTTAGTGATGAAAACGGAAGTAATCATCTACATTCACGGATTAGGGGACAGATTGAGTGATTTGGGGTTTGAATCTGTAATCTTGCACAAATTTTTTCTAGGATTTATGATTGACGGGGTTGATGGGGATGAGAGAAAAGAGATAGAACTGGGAAAGAGAGGCGACCGGTTGGGTTGTGAATGCATAGGGTTTAGGGTCTCTAAGTATTAAAAATGAAAGATTGAATTTGAGCTGTTGGATCTCTTGATCAACGTCTCCAATTTTTTAGAAGGTGAGAATTGATAAAAATGATTATTAGGGGAAAAATAGAGACCGTTGGATATGTGTGATCCAACAGTTGAGATAAGGTCTGGCAAAAGGTCGTGATGGCACCTAACCCAACCCGCTAGGTCAATAAATTACAGTAAACACAATTCTAATAAAATAAAAGTGATCAACAAATTATATATCTGGATTCCATACAACATCCCAAGGACTGGGAATATCAATCATGAACTTTTAAGACTTAGAATTTATAAGCTGGTACGAAATAAATACATCATCTGTTCGAAGTCTACATAAACAAATTAGCGAAATCTAAAGCTACCAAGGACAAATGGAAGTTATAGCCGGAACGCAGGTACATCTTCAATGCCAGCTCCCACTTTACACAACAACTCCAGCTCCAAAATCTGCACGCAAGGTGCAGAAGTGTGGTATGAGTAGAACCGACCCCATGTACCCAGTAAGTATCTTGTCTAACCTCGGTGATGTAGTGACAAGGCTTTTTAGTTAAAATATACTCAGTGGTATAACCTGTGCAGTAGACTAGCAATAGAACAATACTAGAATGTAACATTAAAGAGTGCAAGAAACAAATATGTGAAGCAGTAAATGATTACTAGAATAAATCACAGTCAATTTTCCTCAATATCACGAATAATCCTTTCCTTAAAGCGATAACCAAAAATCCACGGTAGTAAATTCATAACTTTTATAGTGTGAGAAATGTACTCAATATATCAAATCAAATGGCACGGCAACACCATTCATGCAGTTATCTCATCCTCACCAAATATATGAATGTAAGTCAAATCAATTGGCACGGCAACACCCTTCGTGTATTTATCTCTTCCTCACTGAGCATATATATAACAGTAACAACCAGGTGAAAGAAATACCAATAACAATAACAATAAAGTGGGATATACACTGGAAGCAATAACGAACAACGCAGTGCATATGGGAAACAGTAACAGACTTGATAGGAGACATAGAAGTAATGATAGCATTTAAGATAGAGGGACATAAATTTGAATAACTAACATGGTAGTACGCTTAGATACAGATATAACAAACATGAAGGAAAGCATGATCTTTATAAGCTAACAAATGGAAGGCATGAATAACTAACATTGTAGAAGGCTTATACGAAAGTGCAACAAATGAGAAATGACATAGATGTAGATATGACAGACAAGAAGGAAAGCATGATATTTGCAAGTTAAACATATAGAAGGCATGGACAACACAACAACAACTGAGATAGAGGACTAAGACAGAACAACAACGACAAGTTACATAGAAAAAATAGGTGTGATAGTAACAGCTCAAGATAAAGGCATGAATGTATACACAAGGAAAAGATATCACAACATAATACATGTCTCTCTTCCTCGCCTGCACGAAAACACCCTTCGTGCCATGAAGACGTGATAATATAAAAACAATGGCACAATATCATCCTTCGTGCTTTTACTCTCATCCTCATATGATAATGTAAATAAAATGGCACGGCATCACCCTTCGTACTTTACTCTCCTCCTCACATGATAATATATATGAAATGGCATGGCATCACCATTCGTGCTTTATACTCTTCCTCACATGATAATGTATATGCAATGGGACGGCACCACCTTCATTCTTTACACTCTTCCTCACCAAGCACATGTATATCAATAACAAGTAAGGTAGGAAGCATGAATAACATCAAGAAGAGTTATTAAGCGAATATTCCAAATGAACATCAATCACAGCTTTCAAGCCCATAACAATTCAATAAACCGCAAGAACCTTATTGTTCAAGTATTTCAACAAGTCTCAAAATAATCTTCTACTCAAGTATAGAATCCAATATCTCAAGAATAACGGTTGTAGCGATATATTTATGATTACGTATAATGATGACCAAATTTAGCACCTCCATAATTTCAAAAAAGTCCGTCAAATATTAATCAAATTATAATAAGCTAAATCATGGTTTCTAGCATTTAACTTCATATTCTTAGAAATCTAGAAGTCAAGTAAGGCATGAAATAAGAAAGTCACATAATTCTACAAGGCACAAATAATCGTCTAATTTACCCCCGAGTATGTTTAACCACGGCACATGCATATACGCTCGTCACCTCATATATGCATCACCCCGCATGTAGCAAACAATATCAATTATTAGAAAAAATTCACCCAACAATGTTAGGCAAGACACTTACCTCAAACAAGCCAAATCGATACACTAGAAATACCATCCCGTTCAAATCGACCTCCAAACGGCTCAAAACTAGCCAAAAGCAACTCAAAATCATCAAACAATGCAATAGGAAGCAAACACAAACGATAAAGGTTGAATCTTTAATCAAATACTCAAAGTCAACCAAAAGGTCAAACCCGGGCTCACACCTCGGAACCCAACAAAACTCACAAAATCCAACAACCAATTCAATTATGAGTCAAACCATACTAATTTCACTCTAATCCTAGTTCGAATCGATGTTCAAAACTCAAAAATTCACTTTAGGAAAGTTTAGACAAAAAACTCCCAATTTCTCTTTAAAATTCATAATCTAAATGCCAAAATCGAAGATAGATTCATGAAATATAATCGAAACCGAGTATAAAACACTTACCCCAATCCATGTGGTGAAAATCACCTCAAAAATCTCCCAAATCCGAGCTCCCCAATTCAAAATGTGATAAAATAAGCAAAGCCTTCGAAATAGAGTACCTTATACACTGCTCCAGGTATACACTTCACGAACGTGGACGGACTCTCACATTCGCGATGAACAAACACTTACCTCCACAAAATGACCCTATGCATTTGCGGCACAGACCTCGCGAACGTGATGCACAGCAGAACCAGACCTTCGTGTAATTGAAGACATGACCTCCAACTTCAGCTCCACAACGCGAACGTGACACAACATTGCGAACGCGAAACACAATCACCTAACCTTTCGCAAACGTGTTCCATATATCGCGTACGCGAAGAACAAATTCACAGTAGACCAAAACACACTTCGCGATCGCGGCTGAACTTTTGCAATTGCGAAGAACACCAGAAGCAACAGGTAACAGCAAAAACCAGCAACATAAACATGGAGAAAAATTGTTTGAATTATATCTAAAACACGCCCGAGACCCTTGGGACTCCGTCCAAACATACCAACAAGTCCCACATAACATGGACCTACTCGATGCCTCAAATTACACATAACAACATCAAAACTCAGTACTGTATATGGCCAATCCATCCCAGGGAAGATCCATCCCAAATATATATGTATCGACTGACAGTCAGTCACTCAGTACTATATAAGGCCAATCTGGCCCAGGGAAAATCCATCCCTAAATATAAATGATTCGGGCAAGATCCATGCCCAGGGAAGATCCATCCCTCAATATAAATCCATTGCGCTCACTGTGGGTGTGCAGACTCTGGATGGCTCATTCAGCCCAAGCGCTATAATAAGCCTATCATGGCACAAATCAATAAAACATGTTGCGGCGTGCAGCCTGATCCCATAATATCCTCACAAAAATCGGGCCCTCGGCCTCACTCAGTCATCAACCTCTCCAGTCTCTCGGGCTCTCAGTAATCATAATAATCAGCCCAAAAAGCAATGATATGATGTATCAATAATGAACAATAGAGACTGAGATATAATATGCAAGTAAAACTGTGACTGAGTACAAAACAACAATTTAGTAGATGATTCAACATGTACATGACCTCTATGGGTCCCTACCGTGCCAACACATAGTATAAACATGATTTACAGTTCAATTTCTATAACACATGGAGAATATACGGATAACAACAGATTTTCCAACTATTCAGCTCCATGGAATTTACTAAGTCATAATTCCTACGGTGCATGCCCCGAGCCCACGTCTCGAAATCCGATAAAGTCATAAAATCCGAAAACCTATTCAACCACGGGTATAACCATACCAAAATTATCAAAATCCGACACCAAATCATCACTCAAATCCCCAAATTAAACTCTCCAAATCCCTAGCCTCAAATTTCTAATTTACACCTCAAAACCACACAATCTAGGTGGGAAAATCAATGGGGAAACATAATTATTTAACAAATTAAACTACAAGTGACTTATCTCAAGAATACCTTCGGAATTCCTCTCAAAATCACCTAATCCCTAGGTTGGAATGTTCAAAAATGAAGAAAATCTCGGAACCCTCATTTTAATACACAGCCCAGGCATTTCTGCACCTGCGGAGCCTGGGCTCGCACATGCGCTTCCGCTTTTGCGGAGCAAAACTCACTTCTTCGAAACTCACTTAACAGCCGAACCAAGCATACTTGCGGTCCCAGCTTCGCACCTTTGGTACCGCATATGCGAACCATTCCCCGCTTCTGCGACTCCCATGTTGTCCGTCCAAATCCGCTTTTGCGGTCGACCTCGGGCAGATACGGATGCGCATCTGCGGAAAGTTTTTCCGCGCCTGCGACCCCTAGTGACTTTCCTCCCCTTCGCAGCTGTGCAAGCTTAGCCACTTCTGTGGCTCCGCACCTACGGCCAATCCCACCGCAGGTGCGATGACACCAGATCTGCAGCACCTCAATATAACACTTAAGCCAAATTCAATCTGTTAACCATCCGAACTCCACCCTAGGCCCTCGGGACATCAACCAAACATACCAACAAATCTTAAAACACGATACGAACTTAGTCGAGCCCCCGAATCACCTCAAAAAATATCAAAACACGAATCGCACCCCAATTCAAGCCTATTGAAACTAAGGAGATTCCAACTTCTACAAACGACGCCGAAACCTATCAAATCACGTCTGATTGACCTCAAATTTTGCACACACGTCACAAATGATGCCACGAACCTACTCCAACTCCCAGAACCCCAATCCGAGCCCGGTAACCACAAAGTTCACTCTCGGTCAACCTTTTAAATTTCAAACTTTTGCCATTTCAAGTCTAATTCAACTATAGAAGTCCAAATCACAATCCGGACATGCTCCTAAGTCCAAAATCACCCAACAAAGCTAACGGAACCATCAAAACTCCATTTCAGAGTCGTTTACACATAAGTCAATATCCGGTCAACTTTTTCAACTTAAGCTTCCAACCTTGAGACTAAGTGTCTCAACTCTTTCTGAAACTTTTCCAGACTCGAACCAACTACCCCGGCAAGTCACATAGCAGTTATAATGTACAAAATGAGTAGTAAATGTGGGAATTGGGATACAACTCTCAAAACGACCAGTCGGGTCATTACATATAACCCCATGAGTCCATATATGTGTTTTGTTTTCAAATCTTAGTCCAAATTGACTCTCAAAACTCAAATCTTCATTTTTCAAAACTTTGACAACAATCCCTAATTTTCCTCATTGATTATCATAAATTTGATGTTAAATCAAAGATATAATCATGAAAAATAATTGGAAATTAATTATAATCACTTACCCATGTTTGTAGATGAACATTCCCTCTCCAAATTGCCTCCTACCGAGCCTAGGTTCTAAAATGAGAGAAAATAAGATACAATCCCGACTCCCAGCCCTTTTTTTCAGTTGTAGGTGTTGTATTTACGACATTGGGTTCGCAATTACGAACACTGATAGACTCTTCATAAGTCACAATTGCGACAATGTCTTTGCAATTGCGAGGCTGACATCTTTCGCAAAAGAGACCATGTGGTCGACCCCAACTCGGGCATGCTGACTTTGCAAATGTGAAGGGGGAAAGTCACATTTGCAACATCTGACCACCCCTTCTCACTTCGTAATTATGAGGCTGGTGCTTTTAATTGCGATATCAGAGCACCAGCACACCAGCAATTCTATTTCAACTCAAAAATCTTTCCGAAACACGTTTGAAACTCATCTGATCCCTCGGGTGTAACGACTCGGCTAGTTATTTTGAGTATTGTAGCCACGTTCCCCCATGTATTGCTTATTCTATGTTCATTTGTTATTGTGTGATTTGACAGGGTGGTTAGTTTGGTTCCGGGGATTTTTTGATATGAAACACTTATTCCCAAGGTTGGAAGCCAAAGTTAAAAGAGTCGAGCGAATATTGACTTATGAGTAAACAACTCCGGAATGGAGTTTTGAAGGTTCTGATAGCTCCGTATGGTGATTTTGCACTTAGGAGTGTGTCCAAATATTGATTTGGAGGTCCGTAGTTGGTTTTGGATTGAATTGGCGAATGTTGGAAAGTTGAAGGTTTGGAGAGTTGGTTTCGACATTTGTTTTAGAAATTGGAAGATCAATAGTTCATTAGGCTTGAATTGGAGTGTGATACATGTTTGTGATGTGATTTGAGGCCTCGAATAAGTTTGTATGATGTTTTAGGATGAGTTGATATGTTTGGATGGGGTCCCGGGGGCCTCGGGTGTGATTCGGATTGAAAACGGATTGAATTTTGGACTTGTGTAAGTGCTGGTGTGATCAGTTATGGTGCGTTCGCACCTACGGTAGGAGTGGCCGCAGATGCAGTACCACAGGTGCGGCGCTTGGGTAACAAAAGCGTTCTAAAGGGTAGGCAGTGAAGACCGCAAAAGCGGGTGATTTTCCGCAGAAGCGAAGGCGCTTCTGCGATGAGGAGTCTGCAGGTGCAGAGCTTGGCGGCTTGGCCTAGATCCGCAGATGCGGGCTAGGGGCCGCAAAAGCGGTCTCGCATGTGCGTGATTTTGGGCCGCAGATGCGGCTGGTCGAGTGTCTAGTGTTTCCCGCAGATGCAGACGTGTGACCGCAGAAGCGGTTCTACAGAAGTGGAGGTCATGACCACAGGTGCGGTTTCGCTGGCATAATAGATATAAATGATAGTTGGAGTATTTTCTTCATTTTTAGACTTTGGGAGCTCGGATTGAGGCGATGTTTAGAGAGATTTTCACCTAGATTGAAGAGGTAAGTATTTTTGATCACTTTTGTCCATGTATTTTGAATACCCATTGATTATTTCACCTATTTATCATGAATCTAAGTTAGAATTTGGGGATTTTTGACCCATGTATTGGAGAGTAAGATTTGAGGTTTGATTTGTGGTCGGAATTGGATGATTTTGGTATGGTTGGACTCGTTATTGAACGGATGTTCAGATTTTGCGAATTTTGTTGGGTTCCAAGGCATGGGCACGGGGTTGACTTTTTGAATTTGGTTAAAGAACTTAGCTTTATCATATGGGATCGATTCCTATAGCTTGTATTGACTATATTAATTTGTTTGTGGCTATATTCGAGTCGTTCGGAGGTCGATTTGCGAGGTAAGGGTTTGTTGGAGCATTGAGTTGCGCACTTTGAGGTAAGTAACCCTTCTAAACTTAGTACTGAGGGTATGAATCCCTAGATTTCATGTCATATGGTTGGTGTTGAGGTGACCCACGTTCTAGGTGACGGACGTGTGGGCGTGCACCATGGTGTTTATGATTTGGTTGATTTTGTGGTATTGTGTAGTTACCTAATCTTGTTCTATCCATGTAACTTCTACGTGTTAGAGTAATTAAGTTGTGATTCATGCTAGAAATCCTGTTTAGGCTATGTGCTTATTCTGTTGGGACCCATTGAGGTCATTACTGATGTGGATTTAATAGCTTAAGTTGCCATTTTGTACTCAGTCATATTCATTAAATTTCATATCATATCTTAGTCTCTGTTATCTTTCACAGTTACATCACGTTATCATTGTTTGGGGTGAGTGACATGAGTTATGTGACCCCGTGGGACTGGAGAGATTGATGACCAAGTTGGGGCTTCAGAGCAGTGTTGTGAGTGATGTTGTAGATCGGGTTGCACGCCAAAGCAGGCCTTATTGGCTTTATATATTATTATTATGGATTGGGCTGCACACCGCAGCAGGCCTTATAGGCTTTATCTATTATTATGGGATCGGGATACACGCCGCAACAAGCCATATTGGCTTTATATTAGCTCTTGGGCGGGATCCGCCTCTCCGGAATCTGACATACCAGCAGTGAGCGCAGGTACTGTACAGTGCTGAGTGATTGAGTGTGCTGAGTGATTGAGAGTGATGAGTGGGAGTGTGAGACAGTGAGGTTGAGTACTCTGAGAGTGTGAGTACATGAGTTTATCACTGTGATGCATTACATGTGACATGTAGACATAGAGATGTAACATTCCTCATGCTAGCTATACTTGGCATATTTTATCAGTATTGAGCATAAATTGTTGAACTTGAAAGCATGTCTAGATTTCTGTACTGTGTACGGATTGATTATAGGATTTCTCTGAGTTATTACTGTTATTTCCTTATTATATATGTACAATTATTACCTTGATTTAACTATACCTTTCTGAGCTCTTCACTACTTTCAGCCCAAGGTTAGTCCTGTTGCTTATACTACACTTTGCACTTCGTGTGTAGATCCAGGTACATCAGGATACGGCGGTTGCTAGACTTGGTGAAGTATCTACTTGGAGATTATTGAGGTAGCTGCTATGACGCCAGCAGATCTCGACTCTCATTCCTTTCAGTTTATTTAGTATTGTTCTATCTTTCAGACAGTTGTATTAGATATTTAGACTTTATTGACACTTAGTAACTAATGTACTCGGTGACACCCAGATTTTGGGGATTTTGTAGTTGAGTCGCAGTTATTCTTATCGATTATTTATGAGTTTTTTCTCTGTTAAGCTTATTACATCTTTCTTTAATTTAAAATGCGTAGTTATTTTGTGATTGTCGGCTTGCCTAGTAATATGATAGGCGCCATCATGACATGTTAAGATTTGGGTCGTGACAAGTTGGTATCAGAGCCTAGGGTACATAGGTCTCACGAGTCATGAGCAGGTTTAGTAGAGTCTTGCAGATCGGTACGGAGATGTCTGTACTTATCTTCGAAAGGCTACCAAACCATTAAGAAACTTCACTATCTTGTATTCTTATTGTGCGGATTTGTTGATTCAGGAAACTAAACTTTGATTATTCTATTCTCTCACAGATAGTGAGGATACGTGCGACTAGATCGGGCGGAAGGCCACTAGTACCACCAGCGAGGGCCGCGAGAGGCCGGGGCCACGGTAGAGGAAAAGGTGCAGCTCGTACAGTAGCTAGAGAAGCACCTGTGGAGGCACCAGTTGCTCCAACTCAGGAGCAGATACCAGATGTGGTTGAGCTGGTGGGACCAGCTCAGGCACTAGTTGTGCCCATTGTGATTCCAGGCCTTCAAGAGACTCTGCCCCATATATTGATGGTAAGAACTAGCCTTGCTAAGGTGGTTTCAGTTCTGGCTGCACCATCCATTTCTCAGGCCGGGAGAGGTGCTCAAACTCGTGCCGCCCGTATTCCAGAGCAGGTGGTTCAGAGACTTCAGACACCAGGGGTACTACCAGCCCAGCCGGTCGCAGTTGCTCAAGCCCAGGGTTGTCCACCTATGAGTGACGAGGAGCAGAAGAGGCTAGAGTGATTTTGGAGGCTCAGGCCTCCAGAGTTCAGTGGGGCTGAGTCAGAGGATGCTCAGGATTTCTTAGACAGATGCCAGCGGATCCTTCACACGGCGGGTATTCTGGAGACTAATGGAGTCTCATTTACTACTTTTCAACTGCCGGGGGCAGCCTTCAGATGGTGGGAGGCCTATGAGTTGAGCAGGCCAGCCGACACTGCACCACTTACGTGGCATGAGTTCTCAATTCTCTTCTTAGAGAAGTTTGTTCCACAGACCCGCAGGGAGGAGTTGTGTATGTAGTTTGGGCAACTACGCTAGGAGGTATATATATCAGTGACCCAGTATGAGATGAGATTTTCAGAGTTGGCTCGTCATGCGGTATGGTTAGTCCCCACCGAGAGAGAGCAAATTAGGAGGTTCATTGATGGCCTCAACTATGGACCGTGCTTCATCATGATTCAGGAGGTTGCATCAGGTGCTAGGTTTGACAAGGTGGTTGACATTGCTAGGCGGCTAGAGCAGGTTTGTAGTTAAGATCATTAGGAAAGGGAGGCCAGGAGGCCTCATGGTTCGGGTAGTTTCAGTAGTGCCTCATCTGGAGGACTGTCCCACCACAGCAAGGGTTGTCCTTATAGACCCGCTCAGATGGCTCGTCCAGTTCATCGTGGTGCATCAGCTAGCCATGGTTCATATAGTGCTCGTTCAGGTCAGTCATCTCTCAGTTCCCTCCCAGCTCAAAGTTCATACCGTGCTCCATCAGTTTAGAATTCATCGGTACCAGTTCCTTCTAGCAGTTATTTTGGTTCTCGGGGTCCGATTAAGTCTCCACATCCATTGATGGATCGGAGTTTCTTCGAGTGTGGAGAGTTTGGACATGTGAGGAACTATTGTCCCCATCTCTTGGGAGGTCCAGTTTAGCATAAGGATCAAGTTATGACTTCCGCACTAGTTACTTCACCACCCGCTCAGCCAGCTCGGGGTGGGGCTCAGGCAGCTAGAGGTTGCCCTAGAGGGGGAGGCTGATCAGGTGGCGGTCATGCTCGATGATATGCTTTTCCATCCAGGTTAGAGGTCGTTACTTTAGATGCAGTGATCATAGGTATTGTCTCAGTATGCCACATGGATGCTTCCATATTATTTTACTCTGGTTCCACTTATTCATATGTATCATCGTATTTTGCTCATTTTTTGGATATGCCCCATGATTCCTTAGTTTTGCATGTTCATGTATCTACGCTGGTGGGAGATTCTATTATTGTGGACCGTGTGTATCGGTCGTGTGTGGTGATCATTGGGGGAGTGGAGACGAGAATTGATCTCTTATTGCTTAGTATGGTTGATTTTGACGTGATTCTAGGCATGGATTGGTTGTCCCCATGTCATGCTATTTCGGATTGTTACGCTAAGACCGTGACGTTGGCGATGCCGGGGTTGCCTAGGATCGAGTGGAGAGGTTCTCTGGACTACATTCCCTGTAGGGTGATTTCACATCTGAAGGCCCAACGGATGGTTGGGAAGGGATGTATGGCATATTTGGCTTTTGTGAGGGATGGTGGTTCTGATACTCCTACTATTGATTCTGTTCCGGTAGTGCGAGACTTTCCGGATGTGTTTCCTGCAAATGTCGGGCATGCCACCCGACAGGGACATTAATTTTGGTATTGATTTGGTGTCGGGCACTCAGCCTATTTCTATTCCTCCGTATCGTATGGCACCAGCAGAGTTGAAGGAATTGAAAGAGCAGCTTCATGAGCTTTTTGGTAAGGGGTTCATTAGGCCTAGTGTGTTGCCTTGGGTGTACCAGTTCTGTTTGGGAAGAAGAAGGATGGTACTATACGAATGTGCATTGACTATAAGCAGTTGAACAAAGTTACGATTAAGAACAAGTATCCTTTGCCGCCCATTGATAACTGATTTGACCAGCTGCAGGGAGCTAAAGTGTTCTCGAAGATTGATTTGAGGTCTAGGTATCACCAGTTGAAGATTCGGGATTTTGATATTCTAAAGACGGCATTCAGGACCCGCTATGGTCACTAAGAGTTCCTAGTGATGTCTTTTGGGCTGACAAATGCCCCAGCAGCATTCATGCATCTGATGAACAGTGTATTCTAGCCATATCTTGATTCGTTTGTCATAGTATTTATTGATGATATCCTGGTGTACTCACGTGGCCAGGAGGTGCATGCACAACATTTGAGGATTGTACTATAGACATTGAGGGATGAGAAGCTTTATGCTATGTTCTCCAAGTGTGAGTTTTGGCTCAGTTCGGTGGTGTTCTTGGGGCACGTGGTGTCTGGTAAGGATATCAAGGTGGATCCAAAGAAGATTGAGGTGCTTCAGAGTTGGCCCACACCATCTTCAGCTACTGAGATTCGGAGTTTTCTTGGCTTGGCCGGATATTATCACTGCTTCGTGGAGGGTTTCTCGTCTATTGCTTCACCTTTGACTAGGTTGACCCAGAAGGGTGCCCCATCCAGGTGGTCCGATGAGTATGAGGAGAGCTTTCAGAAGCTCAAGACTACCTTGACCACAGCTCCAGTTCTAGCTTTTGCCTTCAGCATCGGGTTCTTATACATTGTATTGTGATGCTTATCGGATTGATATTGGGTGTGTGTTGATGCAGTAGGGTAGAGTGATTTCTTATGCTTCACACCAGTTGAAGCCCCATGAGAAGAACGACCTCGTTTATGACTTAGAATTGGCAGCCATTGTCCATGCATTGAAGCTTTGGAGGCATTATCTCTACGGCGTGTCTTATGAGGTATTTACAGATCAATGAAGTCTACAGCACTTGTTCAAGCAAAAGGATCTAAATTTGAGGCATTGGAGTTGGTTGGAGCTGTTAAAAGACTATGATATTACCATTTTGTATCATCCTGGGAAGGCCGATGTAGTGGCCGATGCCTTGAGTAGAAAGGCGGTGAGTATGGGCAGCCTTGCATATATTCCTGTTGGTAAGAGACTTCTTGCATCAGATGTTCAGGCTTTGGCCAATCAGTTCGTGAGGTTAGATATTTTGGAGCCTATTCGTGTTCTAGCTTGTGTGATTTCTCGGTCTTCTTTATATGATCGCATCAGAGAGCGTCAGTATGACGACCCCCATTTGCTTATCCTTAAGGACATGGTTCAGCATGGTGATGCCAAAGAGGTTTCTATTGGAGATGATGGGGCGTTGCGGATGCAGGGTCGGATTTGTGTGCCCGATGTAGATGGGTTACGTGAGTTGATTCTTGAGGCCCAAAGTTCATGGTATTCCATTCATCCGGGTGCTACAAAGATGTATAAGGAGTTGAGGTAGCACTATTGGTGGAGGAGAATGAAGAAAGATATAGTGGAGTTTGTATCTAGGTGCTTGAACTGTTAGCAGGTGAAGTACGAGCTTGTTTCACTCCAGGAAGAAAAATTTTCTTAGCCAAATACGTAATTTCCCTCTCGCTCATATGACTCGGTCTCTTGTGCCACAATTCTGATAAAATGTCACTTTCCACCAGATTTATGGATTCACTAAGAATAGAGTCTTGCGTCACATATAAATGAGAAGACTTGACTCCTCGAGCCACTATTAATGAGCCCTTGGTGAGCTTCCATTGGCCATTAAAGAGGGCATTATGATAACCTTCATCGTCTTATCTTCCTACGGAGATCAAATTGAAAAGAAAGTCTAGAGCATGCTTGACATTCTGAAAAACTAATGTTGAACCATTACTAGTTTTCAAACAAACTGTGCCAACACCAAAGACCTTAACCTCACTGGCATTGCCCATCTTTAAAACTCCGTAGTCGACATGTGTATAAGATGAGAAAAAGTATTTTCTTGGTGTGACATGTGAGGTAACTCTAGAATCTACTATTCAGCTCATTCCATGGGATACCAAATTGATGACGTTTTCATCATAAGCAAAAAAGAAGGTCATCTCGAATAATAGCAGCAACATTGTGACTTGCAAAATTTAAAATTGTAGGCAATCTTATATGCTCGCCCAGCCTTTTTGTGATTTGCATCAACTAGGATAATGCTAATTGTCTATAAGATGATGTGAAAAATGGTGGATATGGGGCTACTGGTTTTCACCTAAAATGTATGCACAGAATGCAATTACTGTCAATGAATTTCTCGTGAAGAGTTAGGTAGGGCGCATGTAAGTAAGAGATTATGGACTTGTATGAAAAAGAAGATGTCAAAGGTTTGCAGTTCACCTTTTCTTTATTTTGCAGGTTCCTCCAAACTCCACGGATAGCTTAGGCGAAACATTCTTACAATCGCGTGGACTCTTTCCATATGCAAGCGGGTGTTAAAATGGAGTAGGGGCTCTTCTCGGATATGTTTTGCTCTTTAATTTCTTTTTCTCTGTGGCCTTAACTTATCTCAATCGTAAGAATCCAGTTAACTCATGTTTTGCAATCTAATCTCTATTCCATATATACAAGGACAACATGTTAATTGAGTGTTAGTGCTGTTTGTGCAGCATTTGGGAAACCTCGGCCTTTATTTTGCAAAAATGAAGAAAGAGCTGGCAGCATCAACGAGGCCGATGCAAACAGGAAGAGGAAAAGAGGAATGATTCTTCCTATTGATCCCCTCAGTTTTGCTTTTGATGATATTAGATATGCAGCAGGTAGTCATAGCGAAGCGATGATTATTGTTCATTATGTCATTTTTGATGGGCCCACAAAATTTTATTGAAACTTTTACAAAAATAATATACATGTTCGCAAGTAATACTCAAGCCAATGCTACAGATGATAAAAGCTAAACTCTTTTTGCTATTTAAGTTTATATGGTGCACAAAATAAAAGCAATGTTGTGACTCCAGAAAATGAAAGCTCAAGGAATTACTGAGGATTGGCTTGAACTCTTGAAAGGTGTAAGTGGTGCTTTTAGGACTGGAGTTTTGACAGCTCTGATGGGTGTTACTGGAGCGGGTAAGACGACCCTAATGGATGTCTTAGCTTGTAGGAAAACTGGCGGATACATTGAGGGAAGCATCACTATATCGGGATACCCCAAAGAGCAAGAAACATTTTCTCGAATAGCACGATACTGTGAGCAAGTTGACATTCATTCACCATGTGACAGTAAATGAATCCCTGCAATATTCTGCTTGGCTTTGATTGCCTCGGAAAGACTGCAACTAGAAAGATAAACTAGTAATGCTTATATAAACTGGCTGCTAATAAACTAGATACCGATGCTGCAGATGTATATTGAAACGGTCATGGAACTTGTAGAGCTAACCCAATAAGAAAATCAGTAGTCGGGTTGCCTGGAGCGAATGGTCTACCAACTGAACAGAGAAAGAGACTTACTATTGCAGTTGAGCTTGTTGCCAATCCCTTCATTATAATCATGGATGAACCAACCCCGGGATTAGATGCTAGGGCAGTTCCAATAGTGATAAAGACAGTTAGAAGCACAGTAGATACTGGTCGAACAGTTGTATGCACCATTCATCGGCCAAGCATTTTTTATGAGGTCAGAATATTTACTTTAAATAGATTTTAGAAATTATAAGTAATCTTCTTCCAAGAAAAGAAGGCTAATTATCCTAAAACAAACTGCAGCTGCTTCTCCTGAAAAGAGGAGCTGAAGAAATATATGTCAATCCATTAGGACGCCATTCTTCTCAGCTTAATTACCAAGTATTTCGAGGTGATAAAATAAACCTAGGTAGAATAATTGGCATCATAATGCCGGCTAGGTACTAAAACTAAGGGCTCTTTTCTTATTTGCCTCAGGGAATAAAAGAGTCCCTAAAATCAAAGATGGTTATAATCCTGCAATATGGATGTTGGAGATCACTACAGCAGCACAAGAAGCATTTCTTGGAATTGACTTTGCAGAATTGTACAAGAACTCAGAGTTGAATAAGTACGAAATCTCTTGAAACAAAAATCAAACTCTAGTTGAAACTGTGGAATTACAAATATTTAATCATGATTCTAAGCTAGATTGATTTACAATATAATTCAGGAGAAATGAAGCATTAATCAAGGAACTAAGTGTGCCAGCCCTAGTTTCAAATGATCTATACTTCCCTACAAAATACTCTGTCTTTCTACACACAATGCATAGCGAAATAGCACTGGTCATACTGGAGAAATCCTCCATATACAGCTATCAGGCTTCTATTTTATGATCTTCGTTGCTATAATGTGTGGCACAAAATTATGGAATCTCAGCTCCAAGAGGTAAAAAATAAATACAAGATACACTACAAGAAATGTTCCTGATTTTCAAGATTTCTGTTTCTCTTAGTTTCTAGACTAATGTTTGCTTGCACCATATTTTAGGAGATGGAAACAAGATTTTTTCAATGCAAAAGATTCTCTGTGTGCTGCTGTATTGTTTCTTGGCGTGCAAAATTCTTCAGCAGTGCAGTCTGTTTACCCTTAAAATTGGATAATAATTAAACTTCTAATGTGGTTTTAAGAATACGTGATTGCACTTAATACTAATTGATAAATATGAAGATTAATAACAAAAATGAACTATAAAGTAAAGCAAGCTAGTGTTAGAATGGAACTCATCCCTCGAGTTTGGATACCTTCGAACTGGTTAATGCGAGAACAATTAAAATATAACAAGCTGATGAACAATAGTATAAATGAGAAAGAGAATTATATTGCTTTGATATCTGTGAACAATGTGTGTTACAAATGATTAGAACTCCCCTTTAAATAGTAGAAGAATTCCCCTTATGGTATAATTCTAATTACAGAAAGAAATCCCATGATAAGCTAATTAACCTTTTTCTGATTTGATCCGTTTCGAGATTTACGCCATGATCCTTGACCAGTCACGGATATCTCGACTTCCTGTTATTGTGCTATCTTCAATCTTGCTCGATGTCTGTCTCATTTGGCTTCGATCGCTACTAGCCTCGATCTCGATAGGTACCTCAATTTTGAACTCGGTACCTTATCCTCGTGATTTAGTCTATTCCGTTACGAGGCCATCCTTTGATGCGACCTCCCGGTCTTGGTCAAATAGTAAAATCGGGTGGTCCCAATTTTAACCGTATACAGATAGTCCCCTCGTTTTTTGGAGTGAAATGACAAGAAACGAATTGAGCCTTCGATTTTCTATCTCGACATGTCATGACGTCATCCTCGTGACATAAGCAACGGGAGTGATCGAAACGTCCCGTCGGTGCAGTTCCCTAAGTCATTAATGAATGTCAGTTGGTGGTCGGCCACTACTGCCTTTGAACCATCACCGTGAATCCAATAAATAGACCCCTTCCTCATTGATTCAAACTTTACTTTCACTTTCTTCTAATCTCCAAAGCTTTTACATCTCCTAAGTTCTTCCCTTTTACAAATCTTCAGGTTTTGCTATTAATTCTTTCTCAAACGCCAGGTCCTATTATCTTCCTCTTCTTCAAACTTACAAAACAATGGAAAAAAACGTCGAAAACAGTACCATAAAAAGAAATTGCTTCATCTTCTCAATCGGCCGGCAGAAAAATACCGGTGGACCCCTCTTGAGGAATGCATTCCTGGGGGGTGCGCTCTAAACTTTGATTTCAAGACCGATAAAGCCTCGTCGATTCCTGGTCGATGCGAGCCAATGTCGAGGTATATATGCTCGATAAGTGAGGGATACCTTAAGTAGGTAAAGAAAGACTGCAACTGGGAGGGCAAAGAGGTGGTGATCCCGACCCCCAAAGAAGACATCACCACCCATGTGGAAGGGTTTCTAAGTGTTTACACTTACCCTTTCACGCTGGTCCCCCTCAACCCCGTCATTGTTGATTTTTGCCATCAATATCAAATAACCCTAGGCCAAATCCATCCTTCCTTTTGGTGAATTGTTATTCTTCTCTGATTCTTCGTGAGCAAAGTCGAGGGGCTCCCTTTCACCCTCGATCACCTTATCAGATTGTATAGCCCCTGCCTCTATCGAGGCAGGTTAATAAAACTCTAACATCGGGCTACCAAAGTGCTATTCTTGAGCATAGATGAGGACAAGGATCGAGGCTGGATGGGCCGGTTCATTCGAGTGAGGACTTCTGACCTAATCCCAGCCGATAAGATGCCATTTCCTGAGAAATGGAACATGAATCATAAGTACCGTCTCACTGTTAGCTTCCATGTATTATTTGTTCCTTTATATTTTCTCATTGATGTCTTTTTCCATGATTTAGCAGTCGCTTGGATGCCTCGTGCGATTCCCAACCTCGAGAGCTGGGTTCGGAACCTAGTCTCGACCTCTACATGCACCGAGCGCTCATGGCGCGATTTAGCAAAGGGCCAATGGGAGGCCAAGACTCATGGTAAGCCCACTTTTTGTGTATTTGATGATTTGATTAAGATGCCCTTCTTCTACTTATTCAATTTTCTCGTGTACAGGCTTGGGCAAGGATGCGGTCATGAGGCCTCCGTCTGATGAGGAGGAGACTTCGACCCCGGTCATGAGGCCACCGTCCATGTATTATTTGTTCCTTTATATTTTCTCATTGATGTCTTTTTCCATGATTTAGCAGTCGCTTAGATGCCTCGTGCGATTCCCAACCTCGAGAGCTGGGTTCGGAACCTGGCCTCGACCTCTACATGCGCTGAGCGCTCATGGCGCGATTTAGCAAAGGGCCGATGGGAGGCCAATACTCATGGTAAGCCCACTTTTTGTGTATTTGATGATTTGATTAAGATGCCCTTCTTCTACTTATTCAATTTTCTCGTGTACAGGCTTGGGCAAAGATGCGGTCATGAGGCCCCCGTCTGATGAGGAGGAGACTTCGACCCGGATAAGAAGAGGAAAAAGACCTCAACCTTCGAGGATCCAAAGTCTAAGAAGAATCTGGTTCGTAAGCTAAAGAAAGACATCGTTACCCTGCCTTCGGATGTGATTCAATGGCTAAGGGAGGAAGAAGAAGAAGATGAAGACAATGGCTCAGAATTGGTGGCTCGCGTGAAGAAAACCATCGAGGCCTCAAAGTCCACTGAGTCGGTGGTGGTCGAGGAGATTTCGCCTCGAGCCGAGGGGGTCTTTGAAAAGGACTCTGGCAAAGTCCCCGAGTCGTCGAAGATCGAAGATGCCTCCCATCGAGGTGAGCAAAAGGCGGGTATGTCTGAAGGGGCCAGCTCCAAGGCCCTTCGCAGTGAGGAAAACGCCCCAAGTGGCTTACTTGGGGTAATAGATATTGGAGACTCGCCGATTCTCCCTGCATTTTCCGAGGAGGCAATTTGGGAGGCCCAAGCTATGAGGACTCCCAAAGTAGACAGGGCCAATGGAGGGGAGGACCCCTTCCGTGGTTACTTTATCGGGGTCGAGGATGCTACCGACCTGAATGAAGCATCAAGTCTCTTCGATGAAGCTCAACAAGCCTTGAATTGGGTGAGTCTCAACTTCTTTTGTCGATATCATACTTAGTTTATTTCTTCTCTTCCTGTCTAACTTCCCTTCTTTTTTCCGTATAGGCTTTGGCTCTCCATCAGGAGGTGTTTTCAAAGTCCCGAGCAGAACTGAGCCGATGTGAGGCCGACCTCCGAGGGCTCATGGAGGAGAGAAATGACCTTAAACTCCTTAGTGGGCAAAAAGAAGAGGAGATCAAGGACCTCCGAGTCGAGTTGGCCAAGGCTCACCAAGATCAGACCGACTTGATCGAGCAGGTAATGAAAATCTTAAAAGCCTATGAGCTTGATTCGGGAACGGTGGCTAACATATCAATCTCACAGCTCTAGCAAAAGGTCGAGAGGATCGAGCAATTCCGCGAGAAGGTCGACATGATGAAGGCGGAGAACTTGGGATGGAAAGAAAGCATGGACCGCTTTGCTGCTGAAAAAGAGGCTGCTCGAGCCCAATTGTCATTGGTCGAAAGTCAGCTTCGATGCATGAAGGATAAGAGCTCAGCTCAGGCAAAGAAAATAAAGGAGCTCGAGGCTCGATTGGCTTCCAAACTTGCAAAGGCCCAATCTGAAGCCGAAAAGGAAAAGGCCGAGGCAGAGGCGATCGTGGCCGTCTACCGGGACGATGCTGAAGCCGCTCAAGTCCAAGCGAGAGAAGCAGCCGATACCACTCAAACTCGAGCACATTGGATTGCTGAACTCGCCAAATGCCAATCTCGGAGGGAAACCCTCGAGAAGATCCATGCTCGAGGTTTCGATCTTACCGACGACATAATAAAGGCTAAAGAGCATGAAGCTGATGCTAGAGCGCTGGCCATTTCGATGATGATGATGATGGCAGCAAGAGCGGGTCTGAGAATGGGGAGGACCTCGATGGAGAAGAAGCTGCCCCTGAGGAAAATTAGGAATCTTAGGCTTTTTTATTTTTTGTGTGGGACCCTGATCGATCTTTGTAAATATTTTCGTATAGATAAAAGATCTTTTTTCTCTCTGACTTGTCTTTATTCTATTTCTTGCCTCGTGAAAATTCTATTTCATTCATGCCTTTATGCCTTATGGAGATTTTGCTCACAAGTTTAGGACTTTAGGCAACTAGACCGAAGTCGGACCAGTGTAGTCTTTAAAATTGAGTGAGTACTTGCTCGAACTTGAAGTAGAATGACCCTTAGGTTTTAGTTGAGTAAGGAAAATTTCTCGAACTCAAAAAATAAAATGGCCCTTAGGCTCTTGAATTAGGCCGATATGGCCTCAAAAGAATGGCTTTTCCCCTTTTTCGGCTTAAAAATTAATCATAAAAATTTGTCAAGCCTTAGCACGAGATAAATTTGTACCCATTAGGTTTTTCGAGGATTGGTGTTATCGAAGTCCTTTGCTTTGTTATGCCTTAGCACAAAATCGTCCGGGAGTTCGAAAAATTCGCTACCCCTTAGGGTTTTTTGAGGGTCGATATTATCGAGACCCTTAGTAATTCAGCCGAGGGTTGCCTTTTTTAACCGGTTTATGAGAATATTTGAAGGCCTATTTTATAACGGAATTCGGACGTCTCCAAACCGTGTTAATTTGGCCGTAGCCTTTAGTTTGGGATTTGCCCCTTAGGCTTGTTTCCCTGCTATACTTCAAACTCGTTCGAAGTGTTAGTCCCTGAGTGGGGTGGCCGTGGCCTATAAAATCGAGGATTGCCTTTTTAAGGTCTTATGATTTCGAGGTTTAGTAATTCGATCATGTCGATTTTTTGGACGGCAGTCCCCGAGTATAGGGTAAATTGCTTGAACTTCAGTTGTGATCAGCCCTTAAGCCAGTTTCCACAATAGATCATAAGTATGAAATTGTAAAGTATAAATTTCTCTAAAGCATGGAACATCTGGTAAGGAAAAGTACTTCTTTCAATAGATTATATATGCGTACATATTTTGCCATTAGGGCTCGAGTAATCTACATGGACACGGTTCATTTGACCGTTTGGTCCTTTACCTATCGAGACCCTGTCGACATGAAGTATTTTCCTTGTAACTATCCGAGGGTGATGCCCCCAGTATTCGAGGTTGATTGTAAAGGAGCCTCGGATACTGTTGAATTGCTCTAAGATAGCACGAACAATGGTTTCCTCGTTAAACACCTCGCCGGAAAAACCCATTTGGGACAAAAATCGGTCTAAGGGAAAAAGAGTGCAACACGTACATTCATACCTAGGGACTTTGTGTTTGAAGAATCCTTTGGTGTCTTCGATTAAACACCTGCAAATGGTTAGTATAAAATATAAACGAAAATGGAGAAGGTCGTACCTTAGCAGTATTATCATTTGAGGAGTGATATGTTCCAATTGTTTGGTAATTGTTCGTCGTTCATCGTGCCAAGTTTGTAGGATCCCTTTCCAATGATATCGAGGACCTGATACGGTCCCTCCCTATTCGGGCCAAGTTTTCCTTCGTTTGGGTCTCGAGTATTGAGGGGGACCTTCCTTAGAACCAAGTCCCCAATTTTAAAGTGTCGAAGATTGGATCTTCGATTGTAGTACCTTTTGATTCGTTGTTTCTGTGTGTCCATTCGAACGAGGACGGCTTCCCTTTTTTCATCTAGCAATTCGAGGCTTGTATTCATAGCCTCGTGATTTGACTTTTCCATTGCGTATCGAAACCTAACGCTAGGTTCCCCGACTTCAACCGGGATCAGAGCTTCGGCACCATATACTAAAGAGAACGGTGTTTCTCCCGTACTAGATTTTGACGTTGTTCGATACGCACAAAGGACTTCGAGCAATATTTCTCTCCATTTTCCCTTAGCATCGTTCAATATTTTCTTTAGATTTTGAATAATGGTCTTATTTGTCGATTTGGCCTATCCGTTCCCACTAGGATGATATGGCGTCGATAGGATCCTTTTTATTTTGTGATCTTCAAGAAACTTTGTCACCTTGCTGCCGACGAATTGCTTTCCATTGTCGCATACGATCTCGGCAGGCATCCCGAATCGGCATATAATGTGGTCCCAGATAAGGTCTATGACTTCTTTCTCTCTAATTTTCTCGAAAACCTGTGCTTCAACCCACTTAGAGAAATAGTCAGTCATAAATAAAATAAATTTAGCTTTACCTGGGGCCGATGGTAGAGGGCTGACGATATCCATTCCCCATTTCATGAATGGCCATAGGGATAAGACTGTTGCTCTCCGGGTTGGTGAATCATCGGTGCATACCTTTGATATTTGTCGCACTTTTGAACAAACTCTTTTGTATCCTTTTCTATATCGGCCCAATAGTATCCTGCTCTGATGACTTTGTGAACCAATGATTCGGCACTGGAATGATTTCCGCATGTGCCCTTGTGGATTTCTCGTAGGACGTAGTCGGTATCTCCTGGTCCCAAACATATTGCCAATGGTCCATCAAACATCCTTCTATATAGTGTTCCATCTTCGGCCAATGTGAATCATGCGGCCTTCGTACGTAGAGTCATCGATTCCTTAGGATCCGATGGAAGCTTCCCGTTCTTTAGGTACTCAATATATTTGTTCTTCCAATCCCAGGTCAGACTTGTGGAGTTGATTTCGGCGTGGCCTTCTTCGATTACTGACCTTGAAAGTTGTACGACAGTCCCCGAGCTAATCTCGTTGTCTTCGACAATGAGCCCAAATTTGCAAGGGCATCGACCTCGCTGTTTTGTTCTCGAGTTACATGTTGTAGGGTCCATTCTTTAAACCGATGTAGAGTCGCCTGTAGTTTGTCCAAGTACCTTTGCATTTGATCTTCTCGAACCTCGAAGGTTCTGTTGACTTGGTTTACCACAAGTAGGGAGTCACATTTGGCCTCGATGACTTCCGCTCCCAAACCTTTAGCTAGCTCGAGACCTGCAATCATGGCCTCATACTCGGCCTCATTGTTAGTTAACTTGAAAGTTTTGATAGCTTGTCTAATTGTATTACCTGTGGGCGGCTTCAAAATGATGCCTAGCCCGGACCCCTTCACGTTCGAAGCGTCGTCTGTGAAGAGGGTCCACACCCCCGATGATGTACCTGACTTTAACAATAGTTCCTTTTCAACCTCGGGTATGAGGGCTGGCATAAAGTCGGCCACGAAGTCCGCTAAGATTTGAGACTTGATGGTCGTTCGGGGTCGATACTTGATATCGTACCCACTAATCTCGACTGCCCATTTGGCCAATCGGCCCGAAAGTTCGGGCTTATGCAAAATATTGCGAAGGGGATAAGTAGTCACTACACAGATCGGGTGACACTGAAAATATGGTTTTAATTTCCTAGAGGCGCTTATTAGGGCAAGCGCTAATATTTTTAAGTGTGGGTACCGGGTCTCGGCCTCACCTAAAGTTCGACTAACATAGTAAACAGGAAATTGTGTACCTTGCTCTTCTCGAACTAGGACCCCACATATCGCGATCTTCGAGACTGCTAAGTACAAGTAGAGTTGCTCGTCCGCTTTCGGAGTATGAAGTAGTGACGGGCTCGAGAGGTATCGCTTTAATCCTTCCAATGCTTGTTGGCATTCTGGGGTCCATGCAAAATTGTTCTTCTTTTTGAGAAGTGAGAAGAACCTGTGACTTCTATCTGAAGACCTCGATATGAATCGGCCTAGGGCGGCTATGCTCCCTGTTAATCTTTGTACGGCCTTAACATTGTCCACGGATGTGATGTCTTTGATTGCCTTGATCTTATCGGGGTTGATTTCGATCCCCCGATTTGATACCATAAAGCCGAGGAACTTGCCTGAGCCGCCCCAGAATGCACATTTCTCCGGGTTGAGTTTCATGTAGTATTTTCTTAGTATATCGAAGGTTTCCTGCAAATGTGTCAAATGGTCCTCTGCTCGCTGGGACTTAACTAGCATATCATCAATATAAACCTCTATTGATTTGCCTATTTGTTCTTCGAACATTCGATTTACTAAGCGTTGATAAATGGCACCAGCATTTTTTAGTCCAAACGGCATTACGTTATAACAATAGGTGTCGTACTTAGTGATGAACGATGTCTTTTCCTGATCCTTCGGGTTTATTTGTATTTGATTGTACCCGGAGTATGCATCGAGAAAACTAGGGATATCGTGGTCGGCCGTTGCAACGATCATGCGATCGATATTCGGCAGAGGAAAAGAATCTTTAGGACATGCTTTGTTTAAATCTTTATAGTCTACGCACATTCTAAGTTTATTTCCCTTTTTAGGGACTACGACCACGTTTGCTAACCATTCGGGATATTTTACTTCCCGAATAGATCCTATTTTGAGAAGTTTGGCTACCTCATCCTTGATGAATGCATGTTTTACCTCGGACTGGGGCCTTCTTTTTCGTTTTACCGGGCGGAACTTCGGATCCAAGCTCAGTCGATGTATAGTGATCTCCGGCGGGATCCATGTCATATCTATGTGGGACCAAGAAAAACAATCCATATTATTGATAAGAAATTTAATGAGTTTTTCCTTGAGCTGGGGAGTTAACCCCGTACCCAGGTATACCTTTCGATTAGGTAGATGCTCGATCAGTATGACTTGCTCCAGCTCTTCGACTGTCGATTTGGTGGCGTCAGAATCCTCGGGGATTATGAAGGACCGAGGGGTCCAGTAGTCATCGTCGTCGTCCCTTCCCTGGTTCTCCGACTGATCCTAGGCTGGTGGTTGTGGTTGCTATTTAGCTTCATGTTTTCCTTTGGACTCTGATCCCTTTGTTGACGAAAGCGCCGATACCGGTATTACTTCGTCGACCACGAACATCTCTTTGGCAGCATGTTGTTCCCCATACACCATTTTTACTCCATCCGATGTTGAGAACTTCAGCATTTGGTGAAGGGTTGAGGGGACCTCCCTCATGTTGTGAATCCATGGTCTTCCGAGCAGTGCATTGTATCTCATATCGCCCTCGATCACATGGAACTTTGTTTCTTGAATAGTTTCGGCTACATTTATTGGTAGGATGATTTCATCTTTAGTTGTTTCACTCGCCATGTTGAAGCCATTGAGAATACAAGTTGTGGGTACGATCTGATCTTGTAGGCCGAGCTGCTCCACGACCCTCGATTGAATAATATTGGCCGAGCTTCCTGGATCAATTAAAATACGTTTAACCTAAATTTTATTCATAAGGATAGAGATTACCAAAGCATCATTATGGGGTTATGATATTCCTTCTGCTTCCTCATCATTGAATGATAAAGTGACTTCTGGCACGTAGTCTCGAGTTCGTTTTTCCCTATTGATTGATACTTTAGTGCGTTTGAACACAGGCCCTTGTGGAATATCGACCCCACCAACGATCATGTGAATCACGTGTTGTGGTTCTTCCTGCTCGTTTTTCTTGTTTGTATCCCTGTCTTTGAAATGGTTTTTAGCTCGGTCGCTCAAGAATTCTCGAAGGTGACCCTCGCTGAATAGTCGGGCCACCTCCCCCCTTAGTTGTCTGCAGTCTTCAGTTCTATGACCATGTGTACCATGGTATTTGCATATTTGATTGGGGTTTCTTTGGGATGGATCGGTTTGTAGGGGTCTGGGCCATCTAGTATCTTTAATTCTCCCAATGGCTGACACAATACTTGATGCGTCGATGCTGAAGTTGTATTCTGATAATCGTGGTACTTTTGTGGGATCGGCATGTTTATCGAAGCCACTTTTGCTCATGATCCCTCGAGAGCTATGTCCTCGGTCGTTCCTTCGATCATTTCGGATTGGATTGCGTCCTGCACTGCTGTTTCTTCGATCTGCGTTGTATGGTTGGTACCGATCTCTGTTCGACCGGGGTTCTCTGTCGATATCCCTTTGAGTTCTGTCGATGGGCCTGTTTGGATAAACGGAACCGGAAGGTGTCCCCAATTGATCATCTTCGACCCTGATCTTTGACTTGTACCGATTATGTACATCGGCCTAGGTTACCGCTGGATATTCAATTAAATTCTACTTTAGCTGTCGTGATGCCACTGGACTTCATTTGTTCAAACCTTGAGTAAAGTCTTGAACAACCTAATCGTCTGTGATCGGTGGTAGTTCCATGTGTTCTATCTGGAGCCGAGATACGAATTCCCTAAACATTTCATTGTCTTTTTGTTTCACCTTGAAGAGGTCCGACTTCCTAGTCGCAAAGTTTATTGCTCCTGCATGTGCCTTTACGAAGGAGTCTGCAAGCATGGCGAAGGAATCGATGGAATTAGGCGGCAAATTATAGTACCATATCATTGCTCCTTTCGACAAGGTTTCTCCAAATTTCTTCAGTATAACAGATTCAATCTCATCGTCTTCCAAGTCATTTCCTTTTATTGCGCATGTATAAGAAGTGACATGCTCATTAGGGTTGGGAATACCATTGTACTTAGGAATTTATGGCATTTGGAATTTCTTCGGAATAGGTTTCGGAGCCGCACTTGGAGGGAAAGGATTTTGTATGAATTTCTTTGAATCCATACCCTTTAGAATCGGCGGTGTCCCCGGTATTTGGTCAACCCGGGAGTTGTATGTCTCAACTTTCTTGTCATTTGCCTCAATTTTCTTTTCTCCCGATTCAATCCATTTAGTGAGCTCCTTGAGCATTTTCATAACGGCGGGGTCAGTCCCCGATTCGTTGGCGTTTGACCTTTCCGGCACAGGCTCGGTCCTGTGGACAACTTCTGGTTCGATCCTACTCGGTGTTCGGTGCTGATTTTGTAGTTGTGCTATAGCGGCTTGTTGAGCATGTAACATTTCGAATATCAATTGGAGGCTAACTTCACCATCTTCTTTGCCCTGCGTACCTCGACCACCTGATCGAACTTCCCTGCATACGCTACCTTCGGGATTAATGCCCAAATTTGCATTTAGGGCGGCATGTGAACTGACATCGATGGGATTTGCAATTGGTGCTCCCTCAAGGTCAGCCTGAGGTGCCTCGATCCCTGGGGCAGCTATATTGTCATTTTTCCCGTGAAATCCGAGGTCGTTGTCACCATGTGTAGGTGTTGCTTGTGAGTTTGACATGTTTATCCTGAAAACAAAGATTCTTACGAGAATAAGTGTAAAGCAGTGTGTGTTATTAGAATCAGTATTAAGCAATCATTATTATCCTTGGCCCCACGGTGGGCGCCAAACTGTTTATCCTTAAAATTGGATAACAATTAAACTTATAATGTGGTTCTAAGGATACGTGATTTCACTTAATACCAATTCATAAATATGAAGATTAATAACAGAAATGAACTATAAAGTAAAGCAAACCAGTGTTAGAATGGAACTCAGCTCTCGAGTTTAGATACCCTCGAACTGGTTGATGCAACAACAATTAAAATATAACAAGCTGATGAACAATAGTATAAACGAGAAAGAGAATTATATTGCTTTTATATCTGTGAACAATGTGTCTTACAGATGATTAGAATCATTAGAACCCCCCCTTAAATAGTAGAGGAATTCCACTTATGGTATAATTCTAATTACAGAAGAAAATCTCATGATTAGCTAATTAACCGTTTCTGATTTGATCCTTTCCGAGATTTACGCCATGATCCTCAACCAGTCATAGATATCTCGCCTTTCTGTTATTGTGCTATCTTCGATCTTGCTCGATGTCTGTCTCATTTGGCTTCGATCGCTACTAGCCTCGATCTCGACAGGTACTTCGATTCTGAACTCGGTACCTTATCCTCGCGGTTTAGTCTGTTCCGTTACGAGGCCATCCTTCGATGCGATCTCCCGGTCTTGATCAAATAGTAAAATCGGGTGGTCCCGATTTTAACCGTATACACTGTCAATTATCTCCATAGAGAGGACAGTTTTCCTTAGGGAAAGGGCAGCGGGGATGTATTCTGCTCTACCTTATGCTTTTGGACAGGTCCATATTAACCAGCCTTTCATAAAAATAAGGTAATCTATTAACCAGCCTCATGGAATATTTTTGGTTATACAGTTTATGATTGAGCTCCCTTACCTATTCCTCCAGACAGTCGTATAGTCTATGCCATGATAGGATATGAGTGGACACTTTCCAAGTTCTTTTGGTATCTCTTCTTCATGTACTTCACCTTGCTATATTTTACGTTTTTGGGGATGATGACAGTAGCTGCTACTCCTAATCATACCCTTGCCACCATCGTTTCATCTGCATTTTATGTACATTGGAATCTTTTCTCAAGATTTATCATTCCAAAAACAGTAAGTTACATTGTAGTATTCTTTTGTACAACAAATGTATACACAATGATTGTAGTAATTTGAATCTATTACTAATATTTGTTCTAAAAGTTTTCATCGAGTGATCTCATTCCACACTGTTGTTTTAACACCGAAAAAGAAAAAAGAAACTAACAACTATGTTCTCCTTTTTTTATCTGGATTATAACAGAGTATTCCAGTTTGGTGGAGATGGTACTATTACGTTTGTCCTAGATCTTGGACATTATTGGACTAATGGTCTCACAGTTTGGAGACATAAAGGACAAGCTTGATAGCAATGAAACAGCGGAACAATTTATAGAGTTACTTTGACTTCAAACATGATTTTGTGGGATATGTAGCCCTCATTCATGTTGGATTTTCTGTTGTTTTGGCTTCGTATTTGCATATTCAACCAAGGCATTTAACTTCCAGAAAAGATAGATTAGTCCGTGTATTGAGATAGGAAAAGGGCTTTCGGGTCGATAGAATGTATACATTACGGTAATTTTATAAATTTCTACTTTTCTTTTTACCATCCTTTCTCCTGTTTTGTTTTCCTCTATTTTACAATGGAAAAGCTGTAATGGATATTCATGTACCCTGTAGACCACATTTATACTCCTCTAGATAATAAGCTGCAAAACCTCTTGCCATGAGAAATCTAATCACTTGTTTTGGAAGGCTGAAGCAAGGGAAGCTTTCTTCCCTCAACATATAAGTAATGGTTCATAAGTCTTGTATGAGGATTTTAATAAAAGGACGTTGGACCCAATTCAACCATAAGAAAGATCGCTCAATTAGCAGGATTTTCCAAGTTATATAACAAGACTATATCTGATACACGTGAGATTCTAACCCCTACGCGTCTAGAGCTGGACATATAGAGCATCGAGTATCATAACGTGGGTGTGGCCCAACATTGGGTAGACCACATGAACACCTTCAAATCAAAACTTAATATATCTAAGAAAATGATACAATACCAGTTAAAACGCGAACAGAACAATTTCTTGCTCAATTTTCTACCAAAGAGACAATTCAAATTTCCCAATAGATGATGCCCTCAGGATTATCTCTAATTAATCTAAGCTGTGGATTCCCATCAACAACAGCATACTATAGTTTCACAATCAGAACAACAATGTAACATTCGTAGTGCAATAATCATCCAGGAATTATGTAGTGAATTTTAAAGGCTTACGACCGACACAAGCATAAAAAGTCAAAAACAATGCGGATTGAGTTCATCAGAAATATATATACATGGAATTATTCGAAACCACAAAAAAAAAACATCTCATAAAGTACCGACCAACTGGATGATAGACGTTAGACCTCCAGTTCACTCTCTCAGCATCCGACTGAAGACATATGAGTCCATTAGAGCATCTTCTGCAATCTGAAGTGATGAGACAGCTTGTGCTGCAAGAAGTCCAGCAGAAAGTCTGGCAAACTCCCAATTCCCCACATCAAACCATTGATGGTGACCATTCCCTGCCCAAGGTACAGAAGAGACCATCCACGTGGTATTTTCCTGCTCACACATGCATCCATACCTGTTGGGACCAGACACCCACTGTGTTCCTTCAACTGAATATTTTGGGAGTTCTTGATGAGGAAGCATGGCTCTATATCCGCCCATAAAAAAATCAAAATTGCTACCAATATCCCATGGGTTTGATTCTTCATCCTTCTCCAGCAAAAGCTTACATGAATCATCTGAGTCCTCACCTACTAGGACATGCAGAGCAACTGCCTCAGCGATTGCAGCACCCTCTTCATCAAGCTTTTGCTGTTCTTCTTTCTTTTTCTGTTTCTTCTTTTCTAATTCGGAGCGGATGGCAGCTGAAGTAGCCAAGGCTTTCTCTAAGCGCCTCTTTTTTTTTTCAGCCTGTTTAATCCGATCCAACTCATCCTTTACTTGCTTCTTGTTCCCTTTTCTAACAGCAGGTGAAGCTTTAGCACATTCCATCTCTACAACTATTTATTTCCGTTTCCTTCTATACTTTGTTATTAATACTATAGCAAAAAACTAATGATTCCAAATATGAAAACTGTAATGAAACCAAAATACTAAAACTGCAGCTACACCCACTCAGGTATATAGGAATACCTCATTTTGCGCACAATACAATCCCAAACAGAAACAACAGGGGACTGAAGAAGAGAAGACTGGTAAGCACTACCAGACCTGTCCCTCACCATTCTTCCCAGTTTCTCACAACCCTTGCGTTTAACCATCTCCCAGCAATACCAAACTAATATCGCCACTGAAATTTAATATATTATCTGTTCACTCTGCTTCAAACCACTCACATGGCCTTCCCTCCTACAAGCAGACAAAAGAAAATATGTAAATAAAGTACATTAGAATGAAAGACATTTCCAAAATGGAATTAATAAAGTTCATACTACATCATGTGTATCACAAAGAAAAACCTAGACAGGTCAATTAATGACTCATGAACCTCCATAAGTAAGATGCATTACAACAGTTATCTTCCTTGTCTGGAGAAAACCGAACTAGATATCACTAACACTTCCACCACCACAACAACAATGGAGAGAAAGATACGAGATGAACAGCTTGATAGCTACATTAGCAAATGACTATTTCTTGAATGGAAAGAATGCACCTGGTAAACCCAAGCCATCCATTTGAGTATATTTCGAAATTGACTGGCTAGGATTAACGTTCCACCATAGATATATTTCTTAACAAAGCATCAAAATCCCTGGGTAAATGACAGACAATTAACATCACTTAAATCATTTGCAGGGACAAAATCCTCCATGATTCCACAAATTGATCTTATGAACACCTGGAGGTATTAAGAGCTTCCATATCAGCTTACTATCTCAAAATCCCATCATGCATTATAATTTCATCCCTTTGATGAAAAAAAAGAAAGGAAAAGCAACTCCTAAATATAATTTAGTTGTTTCATAAGACAAAATTTTAGTCAGTCGTAGCGGAACTAGCTAACAAGTTTCAGAAAAAAAGAAAAGAAACACTCAACTGAGGAAGCAATTTGAAAAAACCCCAATTGTTCCCTTTTTCTTTACAAGTCAAAAAAGCCCAAGTTTTTCTCATACAACAATAAGTTAGCCATCTGTAGCTGAATTAGCGTACTACTTTCCAGAAATGGTTTGCCGGACGTGACCAAGTTACTCTGGAAAAACTTTAATTGTTTCAAAAAATAAAATTATAGCTAGCACACAATGAAATAAAAACAATGAAACTAGCATACAAATTATCAAATTAGATGCATTAACAAGACTTACTTGTTTCATTAAAAAAAAACAATTTAGCCATTCGTAGTTAGTTGGAATTAGCATACTATTTTCCCAAACAAGAACGCCATGGGGGAAAATGGGGTTTTTTTTTTGGGGGGAGGGGGGGGGTGGGGGGGGGGTAGCAAGGAAGGAAATTAACAAAACCCCAATTTTACAAAATTGAAATCATCTTAAGATGCCTACTGAAAATCAACAGAAACCCAATTCATCAATAATCAGACATAAACAACAAAAAAGAGAAACCAAAAAAAAAAAAAAAAAAAGAACCCAATTCAACTTTAGTTCATATCCAAATTGAAAAAATGTAATTCAGATAATCATATTCGACCCACATACAAAAGCCTCAACTTTCAACAAAATTAACCATTTTTACACGCTAATATGATCAGATCGCACATACCCATTACCCCCACATAACCACCAGATTATAAAACTTACAGATCTTAATTAAACATAATGGAAGATTGTATAAAAGAAAAATAGCAGACCTGTTGGAGAAACAAAGAGGAGATGATATATATTTGCAGAATCGTACTATGGAAAGGTGTATGAATGGATCTTATATTGATAAGGCACTCAAAATTCAACAGAAAAAGGGGAGAGAGAGAATGAGACTGAAATATTATTAAGTGGGCGTTTGGACATAAGAATTGTAAATTAAAAAAAAAAAAAAAAAAGGGTGACAAAGTGAAAATAGTATTTGAAAATTAGAGTTGTGTTTGGAGATGAATATAAATTTAGTTGTTTTTGAAGTTTTGTGAGTGATTTAAGCGAAAATTTTAAAAAAATAATTTTTTAGAGTTTTTTAAATTTTCAAAAAAATTTAAAATATATTTTCAAATAAAAATTAAAAAAATTATGACCAAAGTCTAATTTCAAAAAAATTAAAAATTTATCGAAAAAAGATAAAAAATTTCTTACATCCAAACGGGCTCTAAAACTGGTCGAATGAATAAAATTGCTAGGAGAAGGAAGGGTGAAATGGACACGTGGAAGCTTAGAATAGGTGAATCAAGAATTTGTGTCCTTTCTAAATGATGAATGGACGGGTCACACGGGAACAGCTCTTATGAAGTGTGGATATGGTTTGGGATGAAGTATTGTTCCTTGGATTTTAATTGATTTTTTAAAGGAAATTTTACCTTACGTAGCGAAAGTTTATACCTTATTTATTATAAATAAAAATTCTTTTAAAATATTATTTTCTATAACTACTTTTTACTTTTTATAGCAAAATATATATTTATGGTATACACTACCGTTAAGGTATTAAATATGTTGTCTAATATTTTTCTCTCTTATTCTTTCAGTTATTCTTTCCCAAAATCACCGCGAGATACTGCCTCGTAGTCTCAAATCGTAAATGAATCACAACGGCACGGCAGAAATTTCGTACAAATAATAATAAAAGCACGGCAGAAACCTCATGCCACAATAACATCTGCACGGCAGAAACCTCGTGCCACAATAACATCTGCACGGCAGAAATCTCGTGCCACAATAATATCCGCACGGCAGAAACCTCGTGCCACACAACACTGAATACCACAACAACAACGACAATAACACAAGAGTACAACAAGTAATTCAACTCAGGAACTCCATAACACAAAAAACAAAAGACGGAAGAACGAACTCATAAGGAAAGACACAACAGGATATAATGGTACAACATAGAAATAGCTCAACAAGGAAGGGATAATGTGTAGCAATGATCCCACATAAGTACAATTCAACGATAAGAGGGAGAACATGAATCAATGACTCCAATTAAGGGTAAGTCAACAATGATAAGGGATAATAAATCTTCACTTAGGGTGGAGCAATTACGGAAGTGATTCGGCAAATTCAATTAAGGATAAACATATTATGGAAAAGATAATAATAACTTCAATCAAGGATAAACAATTACGAGAAGGATAGCATAGCAATAAAAGAGGCAACAACTTCAGTCAAGGCACATAAGAGTTTAATCGGCAATAAGGGTAAAATATGGAGCAATTAATTTCAATTAAGACACGTAAGGGTGATTTAGTAAATGAGAGATTTAATATAGCAAAAAACTTCATATCTAATGAACATAAGAACCTAAGAGCCCTAAATAGTCAAATTTTCACAAATAAGCCCAAGCACGTACTCGTCACCTCGCGTACGCGGACTTCACATGACACAATTAGCACCAAAGGCTCAAATCCTAAGGGGTAGTTTCCCCCACACAAGGTTAAGCAATATACTTACCCCAAAATCACACTCAATCAATCAATTAGAAGGTCCTTCCCTCGATTTTACAACTCTGAACGGCTCGAATCTAGCCAAAATAATTTCGTATTATAAATATAACTATAGGAAAAAAATTTAAATAATGAAATAATGATCTTAGCTAAGAATTGAAAAATCGCTCCAAAAAGTCGAACCAGGCCCGCGCCTCGGAACCCAACCAAAATTAGAAAAACCAAACACCCATTCGATAACGAGTCCAACCATGCAAGAATTACCAAATTTCGATAACAAATCGACCTCCAAATCTTAAATTTCCGTTTTTGAAGAGTTTTACAAAAATCCCAATTTCTTCCATTAAAACTCGAATTAAACGATGAATATAACCATTGATTTATGAAATATAGTTACTTTAGGATATAGAATATTTACCCAAGTCGAAATCGTGAAGAAACCCTCAAATCCCTCAAGAACCGAGCTCCAAAAATTCCAAAATGAAATAAGAAAAATGACCAAGTTCGATCCTTTAACAATCAGTCCAATTCCGCTTCTACGGACATATTTATCGCGCTTGCGAGCCCACTTCTGTTGGAATCATACGAAATTGTTGAAATCATCATACGGAACTGTTGGAATCATCAAAACTTCATTTCAGAGTCGTTTGCTCAAAAGTCAAACTCCGGTCAACTATTTTCATTTAAGCTTCAAAACCAAAATTGTTCTTTCAATTTAATTCTGAATCTTCCGAAAACCAAACTCCACCGCACACGCAAGTCATAATATATATTACGAAGTTGCTCGGGGCCTTAAGCTGCTGAACGAGATGTTAATTCTCAAAATGACAAGTCGGGTCGTTATATTCTCCCCCTCTTAAACAAACGTTCGTCCTCGAACATGCCAAGAATCATCGAGAAGTCATCAAATCATTGAATGTATTCATCTTACATACACCCGCGGGTGACCCCACGTTATCCCAATCCACATAAGCCCGACGACACCACCTCAACTGAAATTTACCCCTTCCACCAATACCAATAAGCCTTAGAACCGAAATTCTCACCATCTGATCATCTCCAAAAGACCCGATTCCTACATCCACACCCGGTATCAGCCTCTATCAGCTGCAACAACTTATGCCTACACCCACAAGGTACAACCACACGACGTAACACATCACACATATGCCCATAACAACATCTCTGACCAACATAGCTGCCCGTAATCTAATCCAGTGCCAGCAATTAGCCTCATATCCGTTAGAACTCTGTTTCAAACCTCCACTAAACCAACAACGATGGAAGAAAAATGAAGACCTCATAACTACTCACCCGAATCAACAGTCACATCTAACACCACCGGGACACACACCTCGCAAGCTAAAACTCAATAAGCACAACACGAACATGACTGAATATATAAGGGAACACATGAAAGAACTATCAAACAAGCCCGGCAGGCACCACTCCCTATCAGTACCATACTACAAACTGATTACACAAGGGAGAATCAAAACATATGAACAATTCACAAGGATCTCATCCTGATATAACTCCACCGCGGCATGCAGCCCGGTTCAAACACATCAAAACACATGACACCACGAGGGTCTCACCCTCATCTCTGAATCGCAAGTATAATATGCATCATATCAATCGAAACCTTCCACTAATTCGATTACGACCACAAAATCACAACACATGCTGAACTTCCACACCGGTAGAGCATCTAAATCACAAATCATAGCCTATTGCCCAAAAATCACATCAGAACTACCGAAATAAATAACGGAAAGACACCTCAAGTCTTCTAGCTCTCAATAATAAATTAAAACAAAATGGTAGACACGGGCTACCACTATAGAATCTCCCATTGGGGGGGAGGGGGGGGGGATAAACACATAAGTAGAGTACTAAATCACGAAACTCACCCACATATGAAGCAAAATAGGAGGACTCACCCCGATAAGCAGAACCGAAACAAAATACGATGACGCTCCTCTATAATAATTCGAAACCATAACTGTACGGCATCATCTAGTGCAGCGGCCTCAGCCCTACTGTAGAAAACATATCGATGGGCCGGGTCTCCTCCTCTTAGGTGCCCTCAACTCGCCTGACCTGTACCCCAAGATGGCGGTGCAGGGATATTAGCAACTGGGGCCGAACTCATAGCTTGAATACCCCGCTGTGACACATCTGTCCGGAGTCTGGAACAATCTCTCACCATGTGGCTGGTATCTCAACACTTAAAGCAACCTTTCTGCTGACTGATGAGTGGTGATTTTACCATTTATTTTAGTCTCTTTTCTTTAGTTTTTGTGTCTTTTAATTATAAAATGAGGTAATTTATGGTGTGCATTGCTAGATTTTCAGGTACAATGACTTTTGAAGAGAGTTGAGACCAAATGGAGTGGAATTGAGCAAAAATGGTTGAACAATTGCAAAACTGCTCCCAGTGATCTCGCACCTACATGAGAATTACCGCTTCAGCGGACTCGCATCTGCGAGTAGAACACTGCATCTGTGGAATAGGAAAGCTTCGCATCTGTGCTGGGCCATCCGCATCTGCGAAGGCGCTTCTGCGGAATAAGTCTGCTCCTGCGTATGCGCTTCATGGACCGCTTTTGCGGAGATTCAACCATCTACTCAATTTTGCATCTGCGTGCATAATTTTGCATTTGCGTTGATCCTTCCGCAGGTGCGGCCAACAGACTTCAGCTCTGGACAGATTTGGCAATTCACATTTTCCTTATCCCAAACCCACAAATACACGACCTAGCTCATTTGTAAAATATCTTTTGGCTTATTTTCAGTCTCTTGACAAGAGAACACAAGTTTTGGAGCTAGGGTTCTTGCACACACACTTGTGTCTTGAAGATTTGAAGCTTTTGGTTGAGAATTTCTTGCCCATTTATATTCATTTCTTCATTTCCTTGCTTTGTGTTGAATATCTAAGTGTGTAGTATTTGTTTCATTACTTGAATCTTGTTTATGGGAATATTCATATTTAAAGTGTGGATTAAATATCTTGTTGTGCTTATGTATTGAACGATTTTTATTTATTATGAAATGAGGTATTGTTTCTTTAATTATTCTTGTTCTTTAATATTTCCAAAGGGATTAGCTAACCAAGGACTCGCCCATTCACTTCGAATTAATTTTGGGAAAGATAATTCGGGGTTGGAAAAGATTAATTAACAAGAACTTAAGGCGTTAATCCTCACTTTATATATTCTACCTAGGGATAGGATTGAACTACTTGTAGCCATATTCGGGTGTGCCTAATCTCTTAATTGTTTTAGGGATAATTCAATTAGGATGTCTTGTTAGTCTTCGGAAGAAGCTAATATAGAATTATTACCCGAGGCTAATTAACATAAACTCGCTCGTATTTGTAAAATCGTGAAATACATTGGATTGTTACTTGAGTGTAATTCCCATTACATCCATGCTTGTAGCCATTGATCATTTTACTTGCCTTTTAGGTTAGTTTATATTATGGCATTTAGCTATAATATTTTCACAATCACCCCTTAAGTGTTTGGCTTAGCATAACAAGTGATAATTATCTTACACGCCTAATCGCCTACATATTGTTCTATGTGGGATTCGACCCTGACTCATAGTTGGATAAAATATATTGCATGCGATCATGTCTATTTACTTTTTAGTAGTGGATTTCGACGTCATCAAAATTGGCGTTGTTGCCGGGGAATAATTTGGCGTATTTAGGTTGTTTGAGAAATAAGTGTACGTGCTTTGGTCCAAACTTGTAAATATTTATGTAATTATTTTTCTCATCTTTGTCTATTTTTCTTGTTGTTTTCTTGATTGTTTCTTATTTATTTTCTTAGTTTGGAAAAATGCCATCGCATAATGAAAATTGGACGGATGGTAGTTGTTCATACTTTGATGACCCTTGTCCTTATTGTGGAGGACCACACTCATGGCAAAATTATTTAAATTCTCCCGGGAGCGGATTGTGTGCACAATCTCAAACCCATGAGTGGAGTTTATGTGATAAGTGTGGTAGTCAAAATGACCATTGGGATAATTGTGCTTATTTGCTCTTCCTTTCCCCGAACCCCCGCTACGATGATTCTACTTTTTGTGATGCTAATTATAGGGAAATGGAAGTGGAAGAAATTGAGCATGGTTAAAATGGAGAGTTCAGGCTCATGATAGAATTCCTACTTGAAGGAGGAAACAAAGAGCAAAATGCCTTGGAGGAGCTTTTGAAAAATAGTCTCCAAAATGATTTGGTGCTTGAAAGGTTGAACTCACAAATGAGAGAAATGCTTGAAGCTTTAGAGGTCCAAAAAGCCTCGGAAGTAAATGATAGCCAAGAACCTTCCTTAGAGGTTAAAGCCGAAATCCTTCTTTGGCACTTGATCAAAACCAAGAAGAACTCTCAAATGCTCAAAATGAGAGGATGATGCTCATTTTGGAGGCTATTCTTGAAAATAAGGAGAAGCACAACTTGACACTCGAGGACTTGAAACAAGTTTTGACTCAAAATGATGAGAATATCCGCACTTTGGAAGCTCAAATAAAAATATTGGTTGTGGCTCACTATGCCCACCAACTTGAGAGTGTGGAAAGAGCTCAAGAAAAGTCCAACTTCGAGGAAGAAAGTGAGCTTTATTTTGAGGAATCAAGAATTGAACATCCGCCAACCGACTCCATGCTTGTTAATTGTCACGACCCCAGTTTCCCTCCGTAGGATGTCATGATGGCACCTAGTCTTCTAAGACTAGGTAAGCCTAACACTTACTGAATTATTAGAAGTAATCAACCATCCACGAAGAATATGAAATAAAAATCTTATACAAATTTCAATTCCCAAAACCGGTAGTACAAGTCATAAGCTCTACTGAATTTGCTAAAAAAACCCTCTAAATACAACTGTTTCAAAATTGAGAATAAACAGTGCAAATATAATAACAGAAGGTGACTTTGAGGCCTATGAACGCAGCAATAGGTTTACCTTGAGTCTCCATAGCAAGATCCGTACAGCTAGCTAGCGATTGACTGACTTCGAATTTTCTGGATCTGCACAAAAATATGCAGAAGTGTAGTATGAGTACACCACAGCGGTACCCAGCAAGTATCAAGACTAACCTCAGTGGAGTAGTGACGAGGGACAGTAAAGACACCTACTAGACTAGATAACCTGAACAAGTATAGGTATAGAACTAACAGAGTACGATATCTCTACAGAACTACCATAATGACAACAATAATACAGGGCTTACGATATGAAATAGAAGCAACAATCAGCAGCGGAACACCACCAGTAATAACACAGTTTAAATGTGAAAAACAAATAAAGGGAAGACAAGTAGCAATTGATAAGAATAACCGCTTCCGCACCAGGTTTATTCCATAATCTCCACGAGGTACCATACCTCAAAATATTCACAAGTCACGGGTCCCACTTTGTGAACCCTAAACACTTGGCATCTTGTGCCCTCATTTCAACTGATAACTGCATGGACGACTCACGTGCTAATATAACCATTCTCACATAGAAGGCAAGTAGACGAGGGTGTGTATAAATGTTCAATAATATCAGGAAACATCTTCTTAAATCGATAGGAGTGATTAATTACGTGTATGCTTGTGCAAGTGTTCTGACACAGTTCAAGCCAACCAGTAAGTGTAGAGAAAATGAACAGCACGTAAGAATGTCCCCCATAATTTTTCACAAGATAAACTCACACATGTTGGTACGCCACTACACAAATATCAGCAACAAGAATGCCCCCAGGCCATCACAAGTCATCACAGATCAATCCCTGACATAGCCACGTGCGCAATAATAAAGTAAATGCCCGCCTTGTCTCGCCACACATGCATAATAATATTTCCACCTTGTCTCGCCACATGCGCAACCCACATATATAGCCCGCCTTGTCACGCCGCATGTGCACATATCAATAGTAACAATAGCATGGCAGAAACCTCGTGCAACACAACAACAACCGCATGGCAGAAACCTCGTGCATCACAACACTGAGTATAACATCAACAATGACAATAACACAAGAGTACGATAAGCAAATCAACTCAAGAGCTTTCGATCACAAAGAAACGGTAGAACAAGTTCACAAAGAATAAATACAATAGAGAATACTAGTCATAATAAGAATAGCTCAACAGGGAGTAATAATATCTAACAACGATCCCACAAAGTACAGTTCAACAACAACGGAGATAACACGAGTCAATAATTCCAAATAAGGATAAGTCAACTAAGATATAGGATAACTAAACTTCTTTTAAGGTTGAGCAATTACGAAAGAGATACAACAAATCCAATTAAGGGTAAGCAGTGGAAGGATAATCATAACCTCAATTAAGGATGAGCAATTACATAAGAGATAATTATAATTTCAATTAAGGAGAAGCGAAGGAGGGATAGCATGGCAATAGAAGAGGTAACAACTTCAGTTAAGTCACATAAGAGTCAAATAGGCAATACGAGTGGATCATGAAGCAATTAATTCTAATTAAAACATGTAGAGGCGAAACTAGTAAATGGGAAACTTAATCATAACAAAAAAACTTCATATTCAGTGAACATGAGGACTTAAGAGCCCTAAAAGGTCAACTTTCCACAAATAAGCCCGAGCACGTACTCGTCACCTCGCGTACACGGACTTTACATAACACAATTAACATAAAAGACTCAAGTCCTAAGAGGTAGTTCCCCCCACATGAAGTTAGGCAAGATACTTACCTCAAAGAAGATAGACCGTTACTCTAAAATGAACTTCTCGAGTGAAATAACCTCCGGACGGATCAAATCTAGCCAAAATAACTTCAAAGCATAAATAAAATTCATAAGAAACTATTCCGGATAATAAAAATTCAATCTTTATCAAAACAAAAAAATTAACCCAAAAGTCGACCCCCGAGCCCACACCTCGGAACCCAACAATTTTCACAAAATCCGAATACTTCATTCCGATACGAGTTCAACCACACCAAAATTATCAAATTCCGATACCAATTCGTCCCTCAAATCATCATTTTACATTTTGAAAGTTTTCTTCAAAATCCCCATTTTTCCTCAACTCAAAACACTAATATAATGATAAAAATAAAGATAGAATCATAGAATATAATAAATTCTAGGTGAATAACACTTACCCAATTGATTTGCTTTAAAAACCCACAAATAATAGCCCAAAACCGAGCTCTAGAACTCCAAAAATGTTAAAAATGGCCAACCCTCAGGATAGAGTACTTTTATATTCTGCCCAGTGATTACTACATCGCGATCGCGGAATTTCAATTGCGATCGCGAAGAGGAAATGGCTACTGCCCGAAATTAGTGCTACGCGATCGCGAATAAACATGTGTGATCGCGAAGAAGGAAATTCTGATGGCCCAAGAACTGAGCTACGCGAACGCGTGAAGCAGTATGCGAACGCGAAGAAGTGAAGTGCACACTTACGTGATCACGGATAGAAGCATGCGAACACGAAGAGTAAAGATTATCTGCCTCCAAATTTCACACTACGCAATCGCGGAAGAGCTGGTGCGATCGTGATGAAGGAAACCATCAACCACCAGAACAATAATCCAAAATCATGGAGAAATGGTCCGTAGCCCATCCAAAACACACTCGAGGCCCCCGGGACCCCGTCTAAACACACCAACAAGTTCCATAACCTAGCACGGACTCGCTCGAGGTCTCAAATCACATCAAACAATGTTGAAACTATGAATCGAACTCATGAACTTTCAAATCTTCCAACTTTTAAAACTCGCGCCGAAACCTATCAAATCAATTCGGAATGGCGTCAAATTTTGCAGGCAAGTCCCAAATGACATAACGGAGCTGTTACAACTCTCAAAATCGCATTTTGACCCCGATATCACCAAAGTCAACTCTTGGTTAAACCTCTCAACATTCCAAAACTTTAACTTTTTCAACTTTCACCGAAATGCTTCAAATTACCCTACTGACCTCCATATCCAAATCCTGGCACACGCCTAAGTCCAAAATCACTATCCAAAACTGTTGAAATTATCAAAACTCCATTTCGGAGTCGTTTACACAAAAGTCATATTTCGATCAACTCTTACCGCTTAAGCTTCTAAAACAGAAATTCTTCTTCCAAATTGACTTCGTATCATCCGATAACTGAACTCGACGATGCACACACATCATAATACGTAATATGAAGCTGCTCAAGACCTTATGTCACCGAGCAGGACCTTAAATTCTCAAAATGACCGACCGAGTTGTTACATTAGTGGTGCCAAGAAAAATATGGAATTAGAGTAAACCGATATAATTGAAAATATGGTTGAAGTTGCCTCTAGTTCGGGGGAAAAAGAGGATGTCAAAATCCAAAAAAAGTTGCAAGTTGAGAGTTCGATATCTCATTCCAAGCACTTTTCAACTTTAGACTTGTATGGTGATATGGGAATTGAGCCATGTGAATACATGTGGGAGTGAAAAGAAGAAAGACAAAAGCTATACATCTTGCAATTTGAAAATTCAAGAACACAAAATGACTTTCCTCACATGAAAGCCAAGAAATTCAAAGTGAAGAAATTAAAGTTTGGCTTGATCATCTACTTATCACCCTCCATCGCTCGTGGTCACAAACTTGATTCCAAGTTAGGTGCCCGGTTCATATCTTCCAAGATGTTAAATGCGATGCTTGGTTGGAGGCAACCCATCGTTTTCAAATATTGTTGTTAGATTTTTATTTTTGTAGAGTAGTTGTTTTTGTTGAACATTTTGATGTGTGTGTGTCTTAAAGTACAGGGAAAGTGAAGAAAAAGTGGCTAAACTTGCTTTTCTATGGCAAAACTAATGCGATCGCATACTGGTTATGCGGACCGCATATTGGTCGCAGAATGAGTCAGAAGTTCGTAAGCTTTGGTCGCTCAAAAATACGGTGGAATGCCAATTCTGCGGATCGCATGATGGTTATACGACCAAAAATGTGATCGCACATTGGCCAAGCACACACCCGTCATTTTTCAAATTTTGAGTTCATTTTTGAAATTTTTTTTTAGAACAACTTAGCATATTATTTTTGACTAATCTGTCAAGTTTCAGATTTTTTGGAGTTGAATTGAGGAGTTTGAGGTGTTGGAACAAGCCAAAATAGTGGCTACCATGTTCCGCCCAGCAGAACTCTGGTTCAACCGCACCTGCGACCATATTTGCGCATATGAAGCCTCACAGAAGCGCCAGTTGGAGCGCAAATGCGGATGCTTCACAGAAGCGACTCATTAACCACAAAAGCGCAGGCGCATAAGCGATTAAATCATCGTAGATGCGACACGTCGGGTAATTTTAAAGAGTCCATATCGCTCTCTAGGTAATACCATCTCTCTTTCAATCTCAACTCCCCAACCCAAAATGCCTCTCATCTCTCATGCTATTGCTCTTCACCACTGCTCTCACACTCAGGCAACACAGCTCCTCTCTTCTACTTTTATTTTCTTTTCTTCTTCATCTCTTCTCCATGGCAGAATTCCCACAACCTCGTTTCCTTCTAATTAATGTTAATATTAGGGGTGAGGAAACTGGTTTAATGTAGTCGTGTGTGCTGTTGTTGTTTAAAAACATTTGGGAAAATCTGAGTACCTAATTTGTTCAAAAAGGCATAACATTATCTATGCTTGTAATGTGTTCGACAAATTGTCCGAAAGAAATTTTGTTTCTAAGTACCTTAAAATAATGTTTAATCAAGTCGTATGTTTATGTAGTGAACTAATTTAGAATTCTTGAGTATAAATTATGTGCCAAAATCATGTTTGGAATTGAAAAGAATCGGCAGTAGTTGGGTTTGTAAAACCCCTGATGAACACCGCATAAGCGAAAACAATTGTCGCAGATGCGGCCTCGCACCTGTGATGCCTTCTTTGCAGGTGCGATTTCTGATCAATTATGCAAGTTTGTAGAAGCGGTATAATTTCCACAAAAGCAGAACCGCATCTGCGAGGCTTTTCTGCAGGTGCGGTGACTGAGCATTTTGTGCACAAATAGTAGCTATGCAACTTTGGCTTGCTGGGCATGTTTAACTAGATTCATTGGCCTAATTGCATTATTTTGAATTGTTTAACATGATTCTAATGCTTGACTAACTTTGTTTTGAATTTTTTAGGTACTTTGAGCTTAAAATGGACCAGAACAAGAACGAAAATGCGGCGGTTGATCATGAAATTGAAGAAGTGGCTGAGGATTTGAACTATGATGCCAGCAGATTCATGTCTTCCGAATGCCAAAACCGGTATTATGATGATCTCCTAACGGAGAAGTTCAAACTTGAGAAAGGAATTGCCAATGACAAAGTAGCCGAGCTCCTTCCAGATTTCCATGGCCGGCTGGTTTCAAGTGGCTAGACCTGCTTCATCCCCACTCCATGAAAGGCCAATGAAGAATGAGTTAGGGCATTTTATGCCAACCTAAAGCGTACAGATTTCCAAAACCATGAACTTACAATAAGGGACAAGACTATGAAATTTGGAGTTGAAGAGATAAATGATGTCTATGGGCGTCAAAATCATCCGCTCGAGCCAATGCGAGAAAGAGATACATGCGACAATGGTGATTGGCTAGTCTCAAAGCTTTGTCCTACAGGTCAAACAGTAACTTGGGCTAAAAAGAAAAAAGGCATCAAATGTTGTGATTTCACAGTTGAAGCAAAAATGTGGTTGTATATCGTTGCGAGCAGAGAGTCTCCTTGTGGGAATGTGTCTGATATCACATATACTAGGGACCTGATAATTGCTTGCATCCTTGATGGCATTCCAGTGAATGTTGGTCATTACATCGTTTAGGATCTAAAGGAGTATGTGCTTCAAGGTGGCTTGACATTGATATTTCCATCATTGATTACAAAGTTGTGCAGGCGTGCACAGGTTGAGGAATGGAATGGAGATCATTTGATACCGGAAGACAAGCCGTTTCACCCATTGAGAGTAACAGGAGAAGGTAGTGTGGTAAAAATCAAGAAGAGGAAAATGGAGATTGCTGTAGGTGAGGGGTCCTCCTCACAGGCAGCACTGCTGAGGGACCATTTGGGATGTTGAACTCACAGCTTGTCTCCATCCATGACTTAGTGTCACAGCTCCCTAGTGGGGCCTCACACTCCCAGCCTACGCCCGAGTATTTTACTAGGGAAGAAATGAAGACCTACCTAGAGAACCAGAAGAAGCAAGCAGAGTCGCATGAGAAGTTGGCAGCTTCTGTTAGCAGGCTCGAGGTAGCCTATGGCAATATGGCCAAGGCACATGTAGATCTTCAGGCAGACTTCCACAAGGAGAAAGATAAAAATAAGAAGAAGAGCAAGTTCATGATAAAGATGTGGAGAGGCATCAAGGCCATCTTCAAATGGGGGCAACCGAACAGGAAGATACCGGTCGAGGACACAGATGATAGTGAAGAGTATTCCTTCCTATCGAGTGCTGTTGATGCTGATGCTACCGATGATGATGAGGCGGAGAGCTTTACACGGCAGTGCTTAGCTTTTTCACGCAGTCTGCTAGTCTGATGCAGACCTCAGGGAGACCCTCAAACTACTTTTATTTTGTCTTGATATTGTGCAGTGAGGACACTGCAGTGTTTTTTGTTGGGGGTGGCTTTAGGGAATATACTTCATTTGTACATTGATGCTTAACTTGTGCCCTTGCCGGGCTTATGCTTTTGTATGGATATTGTGTGCTCTTGCCGGGCTTGTTCTACTATTGTTTATCATGTGCCTTTGCCGGGCGTAGTTTGTGATTGGTGATATAATTGTGGATTTGTCGCTTTTGTTATTTTATTTTATTTTTCTTTCTTTCTTTCTTTATTTATTTATTTATTTATTTTTAGTTTATTTTATTTTTGTTCCTTTAGTATTAGTTGCTTTTGTTATTTTATTTTCTTTAGTAGTTTTTAGTTATTAAAATTTTATTCCTTTAGTGTTTATTTTATTTTCTTTAGTAGTTTTTAGTTTATATTATTTTTATCTCTTTAGTAGTAATATACTTTTCAATAAATTTTCTTGGATTTTTTTTATGCTACGGTTCTTTCCCGAGGAATATTTTTGTGTTGAACCGGGTGACTTTTCCCTATGATGGATGACATGACAACTTTCTTAAGGGAATTAGTCTTGTTTTGTTATGTGGAGACTTTTGAATTATTTGGTACTAATAAAATTAGTCTCTTGGATGTGATGTGTGAATTAAGAATACCCCTCCAAATTGTGGTTGTAAATTAGAAAAGTAAGTTGCATGGGGAAGATTTTTTTTTTTTGTGATAACTTTTTGGCTCATTTTGTGACTTTTTGCCCACTATTTGACATGATATTGCTCTAATTGTTCTTATTAAGAAGTGAAATTGATCCTTCTTGCTTAGTTCATGTGCCATGTGTGTTAGTTTTTGTTAAAAATAATTCTTGTGTTTACTTTTATCATCTAGAACTTGTCCGGTTGGTCTTTCAATGCTAATATTAATTATGTTTGGTTGGAGGGATGACCTTAGGAATTCTTTGTGATCTTTGAAAAAGCCTCTTTAGCCTTTCAAGCTTACCATTGCATAAATATTATCACTAGTTTACCCCGTTTGAGCCTTTAACCTTTTCTTTGGCTACCTCATGACAAACCTTTACCCTTTTGTGAAATAATTCCCTCTTTTGAACCCGTCCCTCCTTGAATGTTGAGAATGAGGCTAAAAGACTAAGTTGGGGGTGTTGGTATTAATTGGGAAATGGTGAATATGTACATTGTGTGTAAAAGCAAATACCTCAAAGTTGTGTTAGATGAAGATACTCAAGCTCCAATAGAAAAGCAAAAGAATATATATATATATATATGGAGTCTTGAGAAAATTAGAGAGGTACTTTAAGGTAGTTCTATGTTGGTAACTAAATGTCAATAAGGAGTATGTGGTTTAAAAAGAAGCAAAGTGCAAAACGAAAGACAAATGTGAGTAGTGTTCAAGGAGGGTGTAGTCACTTGTATCCCAAATGCTTATCCTACCCTTTCCTAAGCCTACATTACAAGCTTGAAATATCCTTGTGGGATCTCCAACCGAATGTTCTTGAATAGGCGGCTAAAATAAGGGCAAGCTTATGGCATGATATTTTGTAACACTTAAAATTCTTTGTAGAGAGTGAGTGTCTTTGTACATTTGTCCCTTGTGTTGTTATTGTAAATATGGTGATTTTGAGATTTTCTTTCTTGTGAGGGTAGATGGATTATGATGGATTGGTGACATTGATATATTCTGAATTGAGTAAATTGAGCATATGTAGTAGACTAGTGCTTTTGAGTCACTTCTTGAGGCTTGGTTGTTGTCACTTGATAAATTTGAAACTCCATTGCATTCTTAAGATCGAGTTTTAATTGAGGGAGTTATTTGGTTGAGTCACATGCTTGAGCCTAATTATTAGTACCAACCAAAGCCATAAGTGCTATGCTTAATTGGAAAATATGATTTGGAAATGATAGTGATGCTAATTGTGCTTTAAAGGGTATAACCTCATTGAAGTTTTGGTTTTGATTTGCTTGAGGACACACAAAAGCTTTAAGTTTGGGGTGTTGATGAGTGGTGATTTTACCATTTATTTTAGTCTCTTTTCTTTAGTTTTTGTGTCCTTTAATTATAAAATGAGGTGATTTATGGTGTGCATTGATAGATTTTCAGGTACAATGAGTCTTGAAGAGTGTTGAGACAAAATAAAGTGGAATTGAGCAAAAATGGTTGAACAGTTACTGCTCCCAGTAATCTCGCACCTGCGTGAGAATTACCACTTCAGCGGACTCGTATCTGCCAGTAGAACACCGCATATGCAGAATAGCAAAGCTTCACTGGGATCGCATCTACGCTGGGCCATCCACATCTGCGGAGGCGCTTCTGCGGAATAAGTCTGCTCTTGTATATGCGCTTCATGAACCGCTTCTGCGGAGATTCAACCATCTACTCAATTTTGCATCTGCGTGCATAATTCTGCATCTGAGGAGCCGCATCTGCATTGATCCTTCCGCAAGTGCGGCCAACGGGCTTCAGCTCTGGACAGATTTGGCAATTCACATTTTCCCTATCCCAAACCCACAAATACACGACCTAGCTCATTTGTAAAATATCTTTTGGCTTATTTTCAGTCTCTTGACAAGAGAACACAAGCTTTGGAGCTAGGGTTCTTGCACACATACTTGTGTCTTGAAGATTTGAAGCTTTTGGTTGAGAATTTCTTACCCATTTATATTCATTTCTTCATTTCCTTGCTTTGTGTTGAATATCTAAGTGTGTAGTATTTTTTCCATTACTTGAATCTTGTTTATGGGAATATTCATATTTAAAGTATGGATTAAATATCTTGTTGTGCTTATGTATTGAACGATTTTTATTTATTATGAAGTGAGTCATTATTTTTTTTTAATTATTCTTGTTCTTTAATGTTTCCAAAGGGATTAGCTAACCCTAAGACTCGCCCATTCACTTCGAATTAATTTTGGAAAAGATAATTTGGGGTTGGGAAAGATTAATTAATAAGAACTTGAGGCATTAATCCTCACTTTATAGATTCTACCTAGGGATAGGATTGAACTACTTGTAGCCATATTCGGGTGTGCTTAATCTCTTAATTGTTTTAGGGATAATTCAATTAGGATATCTTGTTAGTCTTCGGAAGAAGCTAATATAGAATTATTACCCGAGGCTAATTAATATAAACTCGCTGATATTTGTAAAATTGTGAAATACATTAGATCGTTACTTGAGTGTAATTTCCATTACATCCATGCTTGTAGCCATTGATCATTTTACTTTCTTTTTAGGTTAGTTTATATTACCGCATTTAGCTATAATATTTTCACAATCACCCTTTAAGTGTTTCGCTTAGCATAACAAGTGATAATTCTCTTACACGCCTAATCGCCTACATATTGTTCTCTTTGGGATTCGACCCCGACTTATAGTTGGGTAAATGATATTGCATGCGACCATGTCCATTTACTTTTTAGTAGTGGATTTGGATGTCATCACTGAGCGATTGGGAGGATAGCTGTCCGATACAGGTACCCTGAGACCCATGGGTACCTAGAACTTCGTGCGAAACCTGAAGTGCAAACTGAACTGACTAACCCATACAACCTCTACCATGCCATACTCTGCCTTCAAAATAGGAACCAATAGGTCCCTCCGATCTACGAGGCCTCTTTAGCCTCACCGTCCTCTATCTCCTGACCCCGCATGACTCCTAATCGGTGAGCGATCTCTACCACCTGCTAAAATGGAACATCCCAATAAACCCGTGGACTCGCTCTCTAACTATAGAACCAAAATAGGTGCATGTCTGGGCAATTCACCGAATTTATTGGCATACTCTGACACTGACATAGTGCCCTGGTGTGGCTGCTCAACTGCACGCGCCATGCATTCCAAAGGGTCTGGGGACCAAACTCTTTCAAAAACATTTATGAAAATTGAGCCTAAGTTGGTGGTGTTGCATCGCCCGGTCTACCCTCTTCATAAACTTGCCATGATTCATAGGCTGCTCCTGATAGGTGAAATGTAGTAAAGGCAACTCCGCTCACTTCCACAATGCCCATGGTGCAGAAAATACAGTGACACTTTTCTAGAAATACCTAGGCATCCTCGGTAGCTGTGCCACTGAAGGTAGGCGGACTATACCTCTTAAATCTCTCAAGTCTCTTTTGTTCTTCTTCTGATGCCTCTGGCCTGACCTTAGGCTGAACCGGAATAACAGGCTGTGCCGGTACTATACCCAAAACCTGACCAATGTGAACCTACTGCTCTGGAGTACGGGCGGTAGGAGTCTGAACCCCTCCCCCAATCTGTGAAATATTTGGTGAAATGGAGATCAATCCCGCCTAAGCTAATGTACCAAACATGTTCAGGAACTGTGCTAAAGTCTCCTGAAGTCCGGGAGTAACAACAGGTGCTTCTGGTACTTGTCCCCTAACCGGAGCTACTGGCCGCTCCTCAACGGCTGCTCTGACGGGTGCTCTAGCTGTAGTACGTGCTCTTCCTCGGCCTCTGCCTTTTCCTCGACCTCTAGCAACGTCATCTCTAGGGCAGCGTTGTCGGTAAATTTAGTTCGTGTTCTCACCATTTGTGAGAGAATTGAATGACAAGGTTCAAACTCCAAGATCAATAAAGTCGCATGATAGGAATGAAAGAAGTGAAACTGTCCTAATAGTTCCATAGCCTCTCGAAGATAAGTACAAACGTCTCCGTACCGATCCGCAAGACGACTAAACTCGCTCATGACTCGTAGCACCTATGAACCTAGAGCTCTGATACCAACTTGTCACGCCCCAAATTTCCCTCCATAGGATGTCGTGACCGCACCTAGTCTCTAAGACTAGGTAAGACTAACACTTACTCAATTAATAGAAGAATTTGACCAACAATTAATAATGATGAAATAGAACCTTATTACACAAATTACATTTCCTAAAATCGGTAGTACAAGTCATAAGCTCTACTGAGTTTACTAGAAAAATCCCTAAATTAAATTATTTGAAATAGAAGTAAACAGTACAAATACAAAATTAGACGGTGGCTCTGAGGCCTGCGAACACGATGACAGGTTTACCTTAAGTCTTCACAACTCGACCAACCAGCTAATAATCAACAATAATTGTGGCACCTAGATCTGCACAAAAATGTGCAGAAGTGTAGTATGAGTACACTATAGCATTACCTAGTAAGTATCAAGACTAATCTCGGTGAAATAATGATGAGGGACAGTCAAGACACCTACCAGACTAAGCATCCTGAACAAGTGTGAAGGTGAACTAGCAGGGAAATAATATTAATATGAAGCTAAGCAGGATAAGAAACACAAAACAATACTTGCAATGATACACTAATAACAACAATATTTAACGAGAAGCAGTCAAGTAGTAATGTCGTAGAGTAAGCTGGACACAGTCTAAGTCCGGTGAAACCAAATAAAGGAAACCCGGCAATAACTCAATAAGAACAACCACTTTCTTACCATATTTGCTCGATTATTTCCACGAGATACCGAACCTCAAAATCATAGCTCACTGGTCCCAATTCTTGAACCCTAATCACTTGGCATCTTGTGCCCATATTCCAATTCATAACCGCACGGATGACTCACATGCCAAGAGAACAACTCTCATACATAAGGCATATAGTTGAGAGTACATGCAATGGTCAACAACGTCAGGATTCCTCTTCTTAAATCAATAGGGTGATTTAACTACATGTATGCTTGTGCAAGTATGCTACCACAATTCAAGTCCACCGATAAGAGCAGAGATAATGAATGGCACAAGAGAAATGTAATGACCCGGCCGGTTATTTTGAGAGTTGTAGCCCCGCTCTCTCATTTACTGCTCATTTTGTACTTTATAACTTTTATGTGACTTGCCGGGGTAGTCGGTTCAGGTCCGGTGTGATTTCAGAATGAAATGAGACACTTAGTCTCAAGGTTGAAAGCTTAAGTTGAAATGATTGACCGAATATTGATCTTTGAGTAAACGACCCCGGAACGGAGTTTTGATGTTTCCGTTAGCTCTGTTAGGTAATTTTGTACTTAGGAGCATTTCCGGATTGTGATTTGGAAGTCCGTAGTGGAATCGGGCTTGAAATGGTGAAAGTTGGAATTTTTGGAAAGTTTGACCGAGAGTGGACTTTTGATATTGGGGTCGGATTCCGATTTCAGAAGATCGAGTAGGTCTGTAATGTCATTTGTGACTTGTGTGCAAAATTTGGGGTCAATCAGATGTGATTTGATAGGTTTCGACATCGTTTGTAGAAATTGGGAGTTTAAAGTTCATTAGGCTTGAATCTATGTGTGATTCGTGTTTTTGATATTGTTCGAGGTGGTTTGAAGGCTCGACTAAGTTTTTATGAGGTGTTAAGACTTGTTGGTATGTTTGGTTGAGGTCCCGGGGGCCTCAGGGTGATTTCAGAAGGTTTTCGGATCAAAGTTTGAGTTGGAGAACTGCTGAAGTCTGCTGGTGTAATCACACCTGCAGAGCTTTGATTGTAGGTGCGAGCTGAGGAGCGCAGATGCGGCCAGAAATGGGGAGGATAGTGCTAGCAGGTGCGAATATTTTTCCGCAACTGCATGGTCGCAGGAGTAGAGTGATTGGCGCAGAAGCAAAAGTTTGCACAGGTGCGATGGGCAATTTCGCACCTGCGATGGTGCAGATGCGGGGGAAAGGACCACAGAAGCGGAGGCCCAGCTCCAGTGGTTCACCACAGAAGAGGAATTTTGGTCGCTTCTGCGATGCCACAGATGTGGTTAAGTGTCCGCAGAAGCGAAAGTGCTGGACAGAATATTTAAAAGCAAGGGTTCGCGATTTTGGCTTCACTTTTAACATTTCAAGCACGGTTTAGGCGATTTGTGATTGGGTTTTCGAGGGGATTATTGAGGTAAGTCACTTGTGCCTATTTATGATCAATAATATTGCTTCCCCATTGATTTTCCCACCTAGTTGGTTTGTATTTAAGGTGGAGATTGGGAGTTTGAGGCTAGGGATTTGGAGAGTTTGATTTGGGGATTTGGGTGACGATTTGGTGTCTGATTTTGATGAATTTGGTATGGTTGGACTCGTGGTGGAGTGGGATTTTGGGTTTTGTGAATTTTATCGAATTCCAAGACGTGGGCCCGGAGGCCGGCTTTTGAGCCGATTTTTGATTTTGATTAATAACCTAGCATTTTCTTATGAAGTTGATTCCTTTAGCCCGTATTGATTTTATCGCATTGTTTATGGCTAGATTCGAGGCATTCAGAGGTCGTTTCGCGAGGCAAGGGTGTGTTGGAGTATAGATTTGCTCGTATTGAGGAAAGTAACAGTTCTAAATTTGGCTCTGAGGGTACGAAACCCCGTATTACATGTCATGTATTTGGTTTTGAGGTGACGCATATTCTAGGTGATGGGCGTGTGGGTGTGCACCGTAGGAATTGGGACTTGGTCAAATTTTATGGAACCGTGTAGTTGTATAATCTGTTGTTACATGTACATTCTCCATGTATTAGAGAAATTGATCCACAAATCATGTTTAGACCACGTGTTGGCATTATAGGGACCCACAAAGGTTGTGTACATGTTGAATTATCTGCTAAATCGCTGTTTGTACTCAGTCACATTTTATTTGTATATTACATCTCAGTCTCTATTGTTCATTTTTTATGCATCATATCATTGCTGTCTGGGCTGCTTATTATGATTTCTGAGAACCCGAGAGACTAGAGAGGTTGGTGACTGAGTGAGGCCGAGGGCTTGATAGTGAGGTATTATACTATAGCACGTGAGTTGTCCGTGTGGATCCAGATATTATTCTATAGCACGTGAGTTGTTGATGCAGCACGTGAGTTGTCCGTGCGGATCCAGATATTATATTATAGCACGTGAGTTGTCCGTGCAGCACGTGCGTTGTCCGTGCAGATTATAGCGCTTGGGCGGAAGGAGCTCCTCCAGAGTCTGCACACACCCTAGTGAGGACACGTACCTATTGAGTGCGAGTGCCGAGTGCTGAGTGCTTGTCACGCCCCGAACCTAGGAGCGAGACAAGCACCCCGCGCCTCACCTAACCTGGCGTACCAAATTGCGACTAAGGGACTCTGAACACATAATGTCATACTTTGGCCATGGGGCCATCTTGCAAGACAATTTGCGAAGCAAAATATAAAACTGAATGGAAACTAGCACTAACTAAATATCAATATAAAGCTAGGCCGACAAGGCCGTCATAGCTACTACAGCTGACAAACCACCAATTTATACAAACCCAACATACTGCACTAACCAACAGGATATGCCTACAAGCCTCTACTGATAGATGTACTGTGATCGGAACAGGGCCCCGACCTACCCATAACATATATACAGATATACATAAGATGTACACAAAACTCTAGTCCTGGCAACTCTGAAAGACGTGGAGCTTACCGATCAGGCGGAACTCGGAAAACACCTACTGAGGAGGTCTACCCGTCTGTCTGTCTGAACCTGCACGCATGAAATGCAGCGCCCCCAAAAAAGGGACGTCAGTACGAAATAATGTACCGAGTATGTAAGGCAATAAAATAACTGAAATCTGAAACTGAACTGATAATATGATAACTGAAATTAACTGGGAGTCAAAGATGATCTGGAGATATACTTACCTGCTGATACTGACTCAACTCCTTCAATATAGTAAGTAAAATAATTGTACGGCCTTATAAGGCTCGGTATATATATAACTGCTCTGCCATAGTAGGCTCGCTCATAGGCGCTCGGCCATACTAGGCTATGTATCTCGGCCATGCTGGGCTCGCTCATAGGCGCTCGGCCACAGTAGGCTCGGTATATAACTTTCCATCTGATCAGAGGTTGCCCAATAGGGGCCTGCCCATCGATTATAGCTCGATGGTAATGAAAATACTGTAATACTGTATATATAGGCTTGCTGCTCTCTTGACTGAAAGAAGACAATACTAAAATTGAATATAGAGTCTCGATAAGGAATAATATTGTAACTTATGAGACTAGAATAGTGTGAATAAATTCATGAATATGAACTTCTCTTTTTGTCTCATTACTAACACATGTAGCTACGAGATCATGACAAAATGAAGGAAGGCTTAGCCTTAACATACCTTATCACAATCTTTTCAATCACCAAGTTGAACTCACCTCTTCGCACCTTAATCTACAAGAATGATAATAATACTATCGTTAAGTTACGAAAGGTACAACTATCGCACAACGAACGACAAACCTATTTTGTATTAAAACGGGCAGCATCTCCCCTATAATATGCCCTTCCTCCAACTTCAAGATAACACCAACAATACAAGGACAGAACAATAACAACATATATACATCATTTTCCAGCCCTATATACACCATCAAATACTACAAAACAGCCCAACACACCCCAATCTCTTCGTACACAAAACGACCACCGTAGTAGTGTCAAACGACCCGAAAATGTTATGACGAACGACCAGCCAACCACCCTACATTTATATGGTGTTTATAAACCCCCTTCCTCCTCCAAAACTCCACAAAATAGTAATAAAACACGCAGCCCAACAGCAACACAAAACAGTCCACAAAACAGTCCGCTACAAGTGAATAACTCGAACTCACGGCTTCCGATCACCATCCCGTGAGTTCTTACAAGTATAGAACGACTTACCATGAATTTACAGAAGAAAAAAATGGATGAAAGAGAGCAGTAAACTCACCTTATTTGTTGGATAACTCAGCTCCTATCTTGGTTCTTCAAACTCTAAGTTTTACCTCCAATTGGAACTTGAAAGAGAGAGAAAATCAATTAGGGTTTGTGGGAAATTTTTGGGAGGATTCTTTGCAGAGCTTATGTCTGGTTATTATGCTCTATTTTAAGTCTAATATATGAAGAAAATAGGCCCTTAAAAGGCCTCTTTGGACGACCCGAAATGGCCCATGTTTGGGCTTTCATTTAAGCAAGTAGGTGACACACCTACTTGTCACCTAGCAGCTTGCGCAGTATCGCAAAAATGCACATATCTCTCTACTCCGATGTCGTATTGACAAATGGTTTAATGCGTTGGAAAATAGACTCATAGATCTTTAATTTGATGGGTGGAACACCCCATAACTCTAAGTATATTGGGAGAAAATTGCAGTTACATTTGACCCAAAGTTTCAGTAAAACTTATGAATGTAACTTGTGATGACTTTCATCGACTTTTGTTCCACAACTCTCTTGACTTCAAAACATAACACACGGATGTCATACGACTAATATAAATCATAACATAATCTCCTTATCATGTTAAGCACCCTAGTCTCACCCCAAAGGTATATGTTATAACATTCCCAACTTGTCGACTTTCGACGAAACATTATTTTCTTCAATTGCTTTAGCTTCTGAACTATCCAACCCTCTTTGTACTTGTTGTTCATGATCTTCAATATTTGTAACCTCAGAGGTAACATGATTAACTTACTTTATATACTTTTAAATATTATCTCATTTTTTTGTCCTACATTAGTTTGCTTACGACGCATTTTTACATACGAAAATATAGGGTGTAACATCACTCCCCCTTGGGAACATTCGTCCTCGAATGTTTACTCTTGGAGACTTTGGAAACTTTTTCCAGAGTATCCTTCGTACACTAGGTTAAAACCAACCTGCACGTAGCCAGAAACATACTATGCATGCCACACATGGCCTATCTTTATAAATAGCAGCAATTTGCCTCACCGACCGTAAATCATAAATATTGAAAGTGACAAATAAAAGCTTACCTGATGACCTGCTAGCCTACATAGAGCTATGTTGTAGCGTCCCATCTCGAACCATATCTTCATTTTGAAATAGGTGGGGGTATTTAGACTTCATTTCTTCCTCCGATTCCCACGTCATCTCTTCTACATTCTTGCTCCTCCATAAAACCTTTACGGAAGCTACCTCCTTATTTCGTAGATTGCGGATTTGTCGGTCTAGGATGGCAACTGGAATTTCCTCGTATGACAAGTCCTCTGTAATCTGTACATCATCCGTGGGCACCACTCGGGTAGGATCGCCAATGCACTTCCGTAGCATAGATACGTGAAAAACCGGATGGACAGACTCCAATTCTGAGGAAACTCTAACTCATAAGCTAGTTGGCCCACTCTCCGAATGATCCTATAAGGCCCAATATACCGTGGGCTAAGCTTTCCTTTCTTGCCAAACCTCATCACGCCCTTCATAGGTGATACCTTTAAGAATACCCAGTCATTAATCCTGAACTCTAAGTCTCGTCGCCGCACGTCAAAATATGACTTCTGACGACTCTGAGCTGTCAACAGTCGCTCCCGGATAACCTTTACTTTCTCTACGGCCTGCTGAACCAGGTCTGGCCCATGTAACCCAGATTCTCCAACATCAAACCACCCTATAGGAGATCTGCACTTACGCCCATACAAAGCCTCGTACGGAGCCATCTGGATACTGGAGTGGTAACTGTTATTATATGCAAACTCGATAAGAGGTAGATGTTCATCCCAACTTCTTTTAAAATCCAACACACATACTCGTAACATATCCTCGAGCGTCTGAATTGTGCGCTCGGCTTGTCCATCAGTCTGTGGATGAAAAGCTGTGCTGAGATTCACCTGAGTCCCTAGACCTCTCTGAAATGACCTCCAAAAATGTGCTGTAAACTGAGCCCCACGGTCAGATATAATAGAAACTGGTACTCCGTGTAGCCGCACTATCTCCTTAATATATAACTTTGCATAATCTTCTGCTGTATATGTAGATCTGACCGGTAGGAAGTGAGCTGATTTCGTGAGCCTATCGACTATCACCCATATGGAATCGAACTTACGATTAGAACGAGGTAAACCCATGATAAAGTCCATGTTTATCGCCTCCCATTTCCATGTCGGGATCTCTATAGTCTGCATTAGCCCTCCGGGCTTCTGGTGTTCTACCTTCACTTGCTGGCAACTAGTACATTGGGCGACAAACTCAGCAATGTTCTTCTTCATATCATTCCACCAGTACATATCCTTAATGTCATGATACATCTTCGTCGATCCAGGGTGGATGGAATACCATGAATAATGTGCCTCTGACATAATCCTGTCTCGTAGCCCTGCTACATCTGGAACACACAAACGACCCTTGTATCTGAGAACCCCATCTCCCTTGAGCTCTAACAATGGCTTCTTCTGCTGCGGAACTTGCTCTCTCAACTCGACCAACTCTGGGTCCTCGTACTGCCTTTCCTTGACTTCAGCTATGAGGGATGATTTTGCAGTGTTTTGGATTACAACTCCACCATCCTCAGAATCTACTAACCGAACCCCCAATGAAGCCAATTGATGAATCTCTCTAGCTAATTGTCTTTTCTCGGGCTCTACATGTGCTAAGCTACCCATAGATCGGCGACTTAAGGCATCTGCTACAACATTAGCTTTCCCTGGATGGTAGAGAATGTTAACATCGTAATCTTTCAATAACTCAAGCCATCGCCTCTGTCGCAAATTCAACTCTTTCTGCTTGAAAATATATTGTAGGCTTTTATGATCAGTAAATATATCAACATGAACACCATATAAATAATGCCGCCATATCTTAAGTGCATGGACAACCGCAGCTAACTCGAGGTCGTGGGTCGGATAATTCCTCTCGTGCTTCCTCAACTGCCTTGAAGCATATGCAATTACCTTCCCATGTTGCATCAGGACACATCCTAACCCGACACCTGATGCATCACAATACACGGCATAACCCTCTAGACCCTCTGGAAGTGTTAGAACTGGAGCTGAGGTCAACTTGTTCTTAAGCTCTTGGAAACTCCGCTCACAAGCCTCTGTCCATTGAAACTTAGTTTTTTTCTGTGTCAACTTCGTCAATGGTGCCGAAAGGGAAGAAAAACCCTCTACGAACCTCCGATAGTATCCTGCTAAGCCTAGAAAGCTACGAACCTCTGTCGGAGTGGTAGGTCTAGGCCAAGATTTCACGGCCTCAATCTTCTGAGTGTCCACCTTTATCCCTTCATCTGATACAATATGCCCCAAGAATGCTACAGACTTCAACCAGAACTCACATTTAGAAAACTTAGCATACAACTTACGATCACGGAGGGTTTGGAGTACCGCTCGCAGGTGGTCCGCATGCTCATCCTCTGAACGGGAATAAACCAGAATATCATCAATAAATACTATCACGAACAGATCTAAAAATGGCCGGAATAGGCTATTCATCAAGTCCATAAATACAGCGGGTGCATTAGTCAACCCGAAGGACATGACAAGGAACTCGAAGTGGCCATATCGGGTCCTGAAGGCTGTCTTCGGAATATCTTTTTCCCGAACTCTGACCTGGTGGTACCCCGACCTCAAATCAATCTTGGAAAAGCATCTAGCTCCCTGCAACTGATCAAACAAGTCATCGATCCTTGGAAGTGGATACTTATTCTTAATAGTTACCTTGTTCAACTGCCTATAATCGATACACATCCTCAGCGAGCCGTCTTTCTTCCGCACAAATAGTACCGGTGCACCCCAAGGTGAGGTACTGGGCCTAATGTAACCTTTCTCCAGCAAATCTTTTAACTGCTCCTTCAACTCCTTCAATTCGGCAGGTGCCATTCTATACGGAGGGACGGATATTGGTTGAGTTCCTGGAAGCAAATCGATGCTAAAATCAATCTCTCGCTCTGGAGGAATACCTGGAAGCTCATCTGGAAACACATCTGCATACTCTTTGACTATGGGAATAGACTGAAGTGTAGGTATCTCAGCATCTGCATCTCTAACTCGCCCAATATGATAAATGCACCCTTTTGCGATCATTTTCCTCGCCTTCAGATAGGAAATAAACCTACCTCTGGGTGTTGGTGTATTACCTACCCATTCAAGGACTGGCTCACCCGGAAAATGAAATTTGGCTACCTTTGCTCGGCAATCAACTGTGGCATAGCAAGCTGCCAACCAGTCCATGCCCATGATAGCATCAAAGTCCATCATCTCTAGCTCAACTAGGTCAGCTGAGGTCTGACGACTACAAATTGTCACCGTACAACCTCGGTAAAACCGTCTAGCAATAATCGATTCTCCGACCGGTGTAGATACCGCAAAAGGATCACTTAGTATTTCAGGCACTATACCAAACTTCCTCGCGACAAATGGGGTAATATACGATAAAGTAGATCCTGGGTCTATCAAAGCATAAGCATCGTGAGAGCAAATGGTTAATATACCTGTCACAACGTCTGGTGAAGACTCCTGGTCCTGTCGACCCGCTAAAGCATAGATACGGTTCTGATTACCACTTGAACTGGAACCTCTACCTCTGCCTCGACCTCTACCAGCCGAAGACTGAGACTCACGCCTTGAAGGATGCACGGACATAGACGATCCTGTAGCTGAACTCGCTGGTTGTGCCATTCCCCCAGAATCTCTATTTGGGCAATCTCGCATCATATGCCCCGGACGCCCACATGTATAACAAGCATCAGAACCTGCTCGGCATTGACCCAAGTGTCCTCTACCACAGATGTCACACCGCGGAGGAAATGACCATGTCTGCGCAGAACCTCGTTGTCGCTGCAAACCCGACGCCCGTGAGCTCTCACCTGGTCCTGACTGAGTATAGCGGTCATACCCGTAACCCTGTAACTGAGGTGGCGGAGGCCTAGGTGGCCGTCCGAAGTACTGGGTCCTATAACTACCCTGAGATTGCTCCTGAGACCTGGGAAATCTCATCCTCTTACGTTGCCCTTGCTCAGCCCTCTCTGTACCCTGCTGCCGACGCCTACCCCTTTCTATATTCTGGGCGAATGCCTGAATCCGGGAGATATCCATACTATCCTGCAATGCAGCGGTGGCACATGCCTCGGTTAACTCTGGGGCTAACCCTGCTATAAACCTGTGAATCCTGTCCCGCATAGTAGAAACTATGGATGGTGCATATCTGGCCAATGAGTCAAAACGGAGACTATACTCTCGAACACTCATATTACCCTGCTTGAGGGCTAGAAACTGATCGACTCGAGCCTGTCGGATCTCCCGCGGTAAGTACTGGTCAAGGAAAGCATCTGAAAAATTCTCCCAAATAGCTGGAGGTGTATCACGTCCCCTGGACCTCTCCCATCCCTCATACCAAAGGATGGCTATATCTCGGAGTCGAAAAGCTGCTAGCTCAACTGCCTCTTTCTCCGTGGCATGCATAACACGAAAGATCCTGTGAAGCTGATCTATGAAATCCTGCGGGTCCTCCCTCTGATCTGTCCCCGTGAACTCTGGGGGACTCAAAGCAATAAACTCTCGGACCCTTGAACTCCCAGACCCCTCAGAAGTTCCTGCACTAGCTGATGCCCTAGCATGTTGCTGGGTAGCTACCAACTGTGTCAACAAATGCACCGCACTCCTTAAGTCCTGATCTGATGGAAGTGGAGGGGGAACTGGATGTGCGGTTTCCCTAGGAATCTCTGTAGTTGGTGGAGGAGCCGGTAATGGCTGAGTAGGGGTCTCGCCTTGAGCCTCAGACTGGGCCCCATCTACTGGGGGTACCCTGCTGGTCCCCTCACCTGCTGCTGTATCTCTCCTCTGGCTAGCCGTAGTCTTCCTAGTCACCGTCATCTGTGCATGCAAACACCAACACATAAGTTTAATTCAAATTTCCTATAACTCAGTTCTATAGCACGATTTAGATTTCAAAGAAGGGTAACTAACTCCTAAATGCCCTGTAGTGCCCTGCTTATATAATGTGGTGCACAACACATCTATAAACAAGACTCTACTAGACACAGCTTGTAGACTCCCTAGGATAGAACTGCTCTGATACCAAGTTTGTCACGCCCCGAACCTAGGAGCGAGACAAGCACCCCATGCCTCACCTAACCTGGCGTACCAAATTGCGACTAAGGGACTCTGAACACATAATGTCATACTTTGGCCATGGGGCCACCTTGCAAGACAATTTGCGAAGCAAAATATAAAACTGAATGGAAACTAGCACTAACTAAATATCAATATAAAGCTAGGCCGACAAGGCCGTCATAGCTACTACAGCTGACAAACCACCAATTTATACAAACCCAACATACTGCACTAACCAACAGGATATGCCTACAAGCCTCTACTGATAGATGTACTGTGATCGGAACAGGGCCCCGACCTACCCATAACATATATACAGATATACATAAGATGTACACAAAACTCTAGTCCTGGCAACTCTGAAAGACGTGGAGCTTACCGATCAGGCGGAACTCGGAAAACACCTACTGAGGAGGTCTACCCGTCTGTCTGTCTGAACCTGCACGCATGAAATGCAGCGCCCCCAAAAAGGGACGTCAGTACGAAATAATGTACCGAGTATGTAAGGCAATAAAATAACTGAAATCTGAAACTGAACTGATAATATGATAACTGAAATTAACTGGGAGTCAAAGATGATCTGGAGATATACTTACCTGCTGATACTGACTCAACTCCTTCAATATAGTAAGTAAAATAATTGTACGGCCTTATAAGGCTCGGTATATATATAACTGCTCTGCCATAGTAGGCTCGCTCATAGGCGCTCGGCCATACTAGGCTATGTATCTCGGCCATGCTGGGCTCGCTCATAGGCGCTCGGCCACAGTAGGCTCGGTATATAACTTTCCATCTGATCAGAGGTTGCCCAATAGGGGCCTGCCCATCGATTATAGCTCGATGGTAATGAAAATACTGTAATACTGTATATATAGGCTTGCTGCTCTCTTGACTGAAAGAAGACAATACTAAAATTGAATATAGAGTCTCGATAAGGAATAATATTGTAACTTATGAGACTAGAATAGTGTGAATAAATTCATGAATATGAACTTCTCTTTTTGTCTCATTACTAACACATGTAGCTACGAGATCATGCCAAAATGAAGGAAGGCTTAGCCTTAACATACCTTATCACAATCTTTTCAATCACCAAGTTGAACTCACCTCTTCGCACCTTAATCTACAAGAATGATAATAATACTATCGTTAAGTTACGAAAGGTACAACTATCGCACAACGAACGACAAACCTATTTTGTATTAAAACGGGCAGCATGTCCCCTATAATATGCCCTTCCTCCAACTTCAAGATAACACCAACAATACAAGGACAGAACAATAACAACATATATACATCATTTTCCAGCCCTATATACACCATCAAATACTACAAAACAGCCCAACACACCCCAATCTCTTCGTACACAAAACGACCACCGTAGTAGTGTCAAACGACCCGAAAATGTTATGACGAACGACCAGCCAACCACCCTACATTTATATGGTGTTTATAAACCCCCTTCCTCCTCCAAAACTCCACAAAATAGTAATAAAACACGCAGCCCAACAGCAACACAAAACAGTCCACAAAACAGTCCGCTACAAGTGAATAACTCGAACTCACGGCTTCCGATCACCATCCCGTGAGTTCTTACAAGTATAGAACGACTTACCATGAATTTACAGAAGAAAAAAATGGATGAAAGAGAGCAGTAAACTCACCTTATTTGTTGGATAACTCAGCTCCTATCTTGGTTCTTCAAACTCTAAGTTTTACCTCCAATTGGAACTTGAAAGAGAGAGAAAATCAATTAGGGTTTGTGGGAAATTTTTGGGAGGATTCTTTGCAGAGCTTATGTCTGGTTATTATGCTCTATTTTAAGTCTAATATATGAAGAAAATAGGCCCTTAAAAGGCCTCTTTGGACGACCCGAAATGGCCCAAGTTTGGGCTTTCATTTAAGCAAGTAGGTGACACACCTACTTGTCACCTAGCAGCTTGCGTAGTATCGCAAAAATGCACATATCTCTCTACTCCGATGTCGTATTGACAAATGGTTTAATGCGTTGGAAAATAGACTCATAGATCTTTAATTTGATGGGTGGAACACCCCATAACTCTAAGTATATTGGGAGAAAATTGCAGTTACATTTGACCCAAAGTTTCAGTAAAACTTATGAATGTAACTTGTGATGACTTTCATCGACTTTTGTTCCACAACTCTCTTGACTTCAAAACATAACACACGGATGTCATACGACTAATATAAATCATAACATAATCTCCTTATCATGTTAAGCACCCTAGTCTCACCCCAAAGGTATATGTTATAACATTCCCAACTTGTCGACTTTCGACGAAACATTATTTTCTTCAATTGCTTTAGCTTCTGAACTATCCAACCCTCTTTGTACTTGTTGTTCATGATCTTCAATATTTGTAACCTCAGAGGTAACATGATTAACTTACTTTATATACTTTTAAATATTATCTCATTTTTTTGTCCTACATTAGTTTGCTTACGACGCATTTTTACATACGAAAATATAGGGTGTAACAGTGCTGAGTGCTGAGTGAATGGCAAGGTTGAGTGGCTGTGGCCTTAAGAGGATACATTTGATTTTATTATTGTTGCATTAACTACCATGTGTCATTGTTTGAAATTTCTGAAAGATATTACACTCTGTTTCACTTGAACTATTCATGGAATAACTGTTGGCCTAATTTATCGAACTTGAGAGCATGCCTACTTTCTTATGTTGAAATCACTCTAATTGAACTATCATTGTGAAGCTCGTCACTACTTTCGGTTGTTTATTTAGTATTATTACTTGCTGAGTTGGTTGTACTCATACTACACCCTGCACTTCGTGTGCAGATCCAGGTATTCCCGGACATAGTGGGTGTTGATTTCCGCGCACAGTTGATCTTCCGAAGATTTTGAGGTAGTTGCCGGCATTTCGCAGACCTTATTTCTCCTTCCCTATCTTTCCACTTATTGTATTTGGTTTCAGATTTTCATAGACAATATTTTTCGCACTTGTGATCTATAGATGCTCATGTACTCAGTGACACCCCGTTGTTGGGAATTTCCATGTTGTATTATGGATATCTATCCTGTTTATGGGAAGTTGTTATCATTAAACTATTTTAAATCCGTTTTCTGTTAAGTGTTGGAGTTATTTCATAAATGTCGGCTAGCCTAGTACCACGATAGGTGCCATCACGATAGGTTAGGATTTTGGGTCATGACAAGAAACAATCACCAAAAAAATGTACAGAGTACTAATGTCACGCCCCGAGCCTGGGGGGGGGGGGATCGGCACTCGGTACTAAGGTCTACCCACCTGTCTGTCTGAACCTGCACGCATGAAATGCAGCTTCCCCAGAAAAAGGGACGTCAGTACGAAATAATGTACCGAGTATGCAAGGCAATAAAATAACTGAAAGCTGAAACTGAGCTGATAATATAATAACTGAAAGTAACTGGGAGTCAAAGATGATATGGAGATATACTTACCTCCTAATACTGACTCAACTCTCTCAATATAGTAAGTAAAATAAGTGTCCGGCCCTATAAGGCTCGGACTGCTCCGCCGTAGTAGGCTCGCTCATAGGCGCTCGACCATACTAGGCTCTGTATCTCGGCCATTCTGGGCTCGCTCATATGCGCTCGACCACAGTAGGCTCGGTATATAACTTACCATCTGATCAGAGATTGCCTAATAGGGGCCTGCCAATCGATTATAGCTCGATGGTAATGAAAATACTGTAATACTGTATTTATAGTCTCTCTGCTCTCTAGACTGGAAGAAGACAATACTCAATTAAATATGAAGTCCTGATAAGGGGAATACTATAATTTATGAGACTAGGATAATGTATATAAATTCGGGAGTATGGAATTCTCTTTATGCCTCGTTATCAAACACATGTAATTACGAGATCATGCCAAAATGAAGGAAGGGCTTAGCCTTAACATACCTGGAGTAGGGAAAAATTCGTATGATATTCTTGAGAAGGATTACACCGTACTACCTTAGAATCAAAAAATCCCGTTGCTATTATAATATGGAGTCTCGTATGAATTTCCAAATCCCCTCACCTTCGTTCTTGGCTTTGCCTTTCTGTATAACTCCCTTACCAAATGGAGTTTGATATTAATTCAAGATAAGTGTAGGAATGATTATCGTTCTTAGCTTTGCATTCTGTATAACTCCCTTACCAAATGAAGTTTGGTATTAATTCAAGATAAGTGTAGGGATGATTATCGTTCTTGGCTTTGCATTCTGTATGACTCCCTTACCAAATAAAGTTTGGTATTAATTCAAGATAAGTGTAGGGATGAGTATTGTGACTTCTCTTTCTACGTGTTTGCAAGGAGTGGATTAGGATATTATCCATGTGTCCTCTTAATTCAATGGTCTAAAGTCAAGAGTCACTTATCCAATATTCCTCCACTTGCTGCCACGTGAGGGGGGGCTTTGTCCCTACCTACAATTATCCACAAATCCTTAATTACATGGTTAATATCCCATTAAACCAATAATTAATCAATTACCCATATAATTAAGAATTATCTCAAATTACTTAAAATACTACTCATTTTTAATACGCTTTATACATCATACTATCATGGTCATGTGGTACCTTGTATGGCACTAGTCCATAAATACGGGGTATTATAGCTTGGACCGTATTTTATCCCAAATTACCAAACTTTGACGAAACTCATTTTCTTCTATTTGCTTACCCTCTGCCCTTTACGAATTTACTCATCACGTGTTTGAAATAGCATAATGTTTATAATCCCAAAATAACCTCATTCCCCAACTTACATCGATTAACTTACGACGAGACTTTAACGTATGAAAACGCGAGACGTAACAACTAAAAGCAGCAATGAAGTTGAAACAATGACTAGCACAACAAAGTAAGCTACATAGAACCAAACAAATAATGCAACACGGAGGAAGACAATTAATAGTATGCTAAGAAAACAACAATCAGAGACAAGTGCACAGAAAAAAGGGATATGACAAATGAGCCCTCTCGAGGTACTGCCTCGTAGTCTAAAATCATAAATGAATCACAACGGCACGGCATAAACATCGTGCAAACAATAACAACTGCATGGCAGAAACCTTGTGCCACAATAACATCCGCATGGCAGAAACCTCGTGCCACAATAACATCCGCACGGTAGAAACCTCGCGCCATAATAACATCCGCACAGTAGAAACCTCGTGCCACAATAACATCCACACGACAAAAACCTCGTGCCACAATAACATTCGGACAATAGAAACCTTGTGCCACAATAACATTCGCATGGTAGAAACCTCGTGCCACACAACACTGAATACCACAACAACAACAACAATAACACAAGAGTACAACGAGTAATTCAACTCAAGAACTCCTAAACACAAAAAAAAGACGGAAGAACGAACTCACAAGGAAAGACACAACAAGAAATAATGGTACAAAATAGCAATAGCTCAACAAGGAAGGGATAATGTGTAGCAATGATCCCACATAAGTACAATTCAATGATAAGAGTTAGAACATGAATCAATGACTTGAATTAAGGGTAAGTCAACAATGATAAGGGATTACAAATCTTCACATAGGGTGGAGCAATTATGGAAGTGATTCAGCAAATTCAGTTAAGGATAACCAGATTATGGAAAAGATAATAATAACTTCAATCAAGGATAAATAATTACGAGAAGGATAGCATAGCAATAAAATAGGCAACAACTTAAGTCAGGGCACATAAGAGTTTAATCAGCAATAAGGGTAAAACATGGAGCAATTAATTCCAATTAAGACACGTAAGGGTGATTTATTAAATGGGGGATTTAACATAGCAAAAGAACTTCATATCTAATGAACATAAGAACCTAAGATCCCTAAACGGTCAAATTTCCACAAATAAGCCCGAGCACGTACTCGTCACCTTGCGTACGCGGACTTCACATGACACAATTAGCACCAAGACTCAAATCCTAAAGGGTAGTTTCCCTCACACAAGGTTAGGCAAGATACTTACCTCAAACCACGCTCAATCAATCAATTAGAAGGCCCTTCCCTCGATTTTCTAACTCCGAACGGCTCGAATCTAGCCAAAATAATTTTATACTATAAATATAATTATAGGAAACTAATTTAAATAATGATCTTAGCTAAGAATTGAAAAATCGCTCTAAAAAGTCGTCCCGGGTCCCGCATCTCGGAACCTGACAAAAATTACAAAAACCAAACAACCATTCGATAACGAGTCCAACCATGCAAGAATTACCAAATTCCGATAACAAATCGACCTCCAAATCTTAAATTTCCGTTTTTGAAAAGTTTTACAAAAATCCCAATTTCTTCCATTAAAGCTCGAATTAAACGATGAATATAACCATGGATTTATGAAATATAATCACTTTCGGATATAGAACACTTACCCAAGTCGAAGTGGTGAAGAAATCCTCAAAATCGCCCAAGAATCGATCTCCAAAAATCCCAAAACGAAATAAGAAAAATGACTAAGTTCGATCCCTTAACAATCTGTCCAGTTTCGCTTCTGCGGACATATTTGTCGTGCCAGCGAGCACGCTTCTGCAAGCAAAATCATGCTTCTGCGTTCTCTCTGCTTCTGCGAGCACTGTCGCAGATGCGAAAGAAATTCCGCTTCTGCGGGAAACCACCAAGCTGCCAGCTTCCGCTTCTGCGTGCTGGAATGCGCTTGCGCTTCTGCGGAAAAGTTGCCACTTCTGCGGCCTGGTCCATCAGCCTCTGCCCAGCTTCCCTTTAGTCTCTTTTGCGAGGAGAACCTCGCTTTTGGAAGGTCGCTTCTGCGAGGCCGCTTCTGTGATCAAGCTTCCGTAGAAGCGATTGCACCAGCAAGTCCAAAATTCCAGCATTTCCTTAAGGTCAAAAATCATTCCGTTAACCATCCGAAATCCACCCAAGGCCCTCGGGACCTTAACCAAATATTCCAACACATCCCAAAATACAATACGAACTTAGTCGAGGCCTCAAACCACATAAAACAACGTCGAAACTATAAATCGTACCTCGAATCAAATTATGAGTTTTCAAATCTTTCAACATCTATAATTTGCGCCGAAATGTAATTTATGAGACTAGGATAATGTATATAAATTCGGGAGTATGAACTTCTCTTTATGCCTCATTATCAAACACATGTAATTACGAGATCATGCCAAAATGAAGGAAGGGCTTAGCCTTAACATACATGGAGTAGGAAAAAATCCGTATGATATTCTTGAGAAAGATTACACCGTACTCCCTTAGAATCAAAAAATCCCGTTGCTATTATAATATGGAGTCTCGTATGAATTTCCAAATCCCCTCACCTTTGTTCTTGGCTTTGCCTTTCTGTATAACTCCCTTACCAAATGGAGATTGATATTAATTCAAGATAAGTATAGGGATGATTATCGTTCTTGGATTTGCATTCTGTATAACTCCCTTACCAAATGAAGTTTGGTATTAATTCAAGATAAGTGTAGGGATGACAAGAGTTCTTGGCTTTGCATTTGTATAACCCACTAACGGAATGGATTCTTGATATTCATTCAAGACAAGAGTAGGGATAAGTATTATGCCTCCTCTTTCTATGTGTCTGCAAGAAGTGTCTTAGAAGATTATCCATGTGTCGTCTTAATTAATTGTCCAAAGTCAAGTCTTATCCAATCCTTCTCTACTTGCTGCTACGTGGGGGGGGCTTTGTCCCCACCTACAATTATCCACAAATCCTTAATTACATGGTTAATCTCCCATTAAACTAATAATTAACCAATTACCCACGTAATTAAGAATTATCTCAAATTACTTAAGATACTACTTATTTTTAATATACTTTATACATCATACTATCATGGTCATATGGTACCTTGTATGGCACTAGTCCATAAATACGGGTATAATAGCTTGGACCGTATTTTATCCCAAATTGCCAAACTTCGACGAAACGCATTTTCTTCTATTTGCTTACCCTCTCTCCTTCACGAATTTACTCATCACGTGTTTGAAATAGCATAATGCTTATAATCCCAAAATAACCTCATTCCTGAACTTATGTCGATTAACTTACGACGAGACTTTAACATATGAAAACGCGAGACGTAACATCCTTCCCCCCTTAGAAACTTTCGTCCTTGAATGTTTATTCTTAGAGACTTTGAGAAAATTTTGCCAGAGTCTCCTCCGTACACTAGATTAAAACAAAGTTGTACGCAGCCAAAAAACATACTATACATGCCACGTATGGCCAATGTCTACAAATAGCAACACTTGGTCTCACACAACTGTCCATTATAAATTCTGAAAGTCAAAAATAAGAGCTTACCTAATGACCTACTGGCCTGAATAGAGCTGTGCTGAGGTATCCCACCCCGAGCCATATTTTCAGTTTCAAATAGGTGGGGGTATTTAGACTTCATTTCTTCCTCCGCTTCCCACATCGTCTCTTCCACATTCTTGCTTCTCCATAAGACCTTCACAGAGGCTACCTCCTTATTCCATAGCTTGCGTATTTGTCGGTCCAGGATGGCAATCGGAATTTCCTCGTATGACAAGTCCTCCGTAATCTGTACATCATCTGTGGGAACCACTCGGGTAGGATCGCCAATGCACTTCCGTAACATAGATACGTGAAAAACTGGATGGACAGACTCCAATTCCGAGGGCAATTCTAACTCATAAGCTACTTTGCCCACTCTCCAAATGATCATATAAGGCCCAATATACCATGGGCTAAGCTTGCCTTTCTTGCCAAACCTCATGACGCCCTTCATAGGTGACATCTTTAAGAATACCCAGTCATTAACCCCGAACTCTAAGTCTCATCGGCCCACGTCAGAATATGACTTCTGACGACTCTGGGCTGTCAACAGTCGCTCCCGGATAAACTTTACTTTCTCTATGGCTTGCTGAACCAGGTCTGGCCCATGTAACCTAGATTCTCCAACATCAAACCACCCTATAGGAGATCTGCACTTACACCCATACAATGCCTCGTACGGAGCCATCTGGATACTGGAGTGGTAACTGTTATTATATGCAAACTCGATAAGAGGTAATTGTTCATCCCAACTTCTTTTAAAATCTAACACACATGCTCGTAACATAACCACGAGCGTCTGAATTGTGCGCTCAGCTTGTCCCTCAGTCTGTGGATGAAGCTGTGCTGAGATTCACCTGACTCCCTAGACCTTTCTAAAATGACCTCCAAAAATGTGCTGTAAACTGGGCCCTACGGTCAGATATAATAGATACTGGTACTCCGTGTAGCCGTACTATCTTCTTAATATACAACTTTGCATAGTATTTTGCTGTATATATATATCTAACCGGTAGGAAATGAGCTGATTTCGTGAGCCTATCGACTATCACCCATATGGAATCGAACTTATGATGAGAACGAGGTAAACCCGTGATAAAGTCCATGTTTATCGCCTACCATTTCCACGTTGGGATCTCTATAGTCTGCATTAGCCCTCCGGGCTTCTGGTGCTCTACCTTCACCTGCTGGCAACTAGGACACTGAGCGACATACTCAGCAATGTTCTTCTTCATAGCGTTCCACCAGTACACATCCTTAATGCCATGATACATCTTCGTCGACCCTAGATGAATGAAGTACCACGAATAATGTTCCTCTGACATAATCCTGTCTCGTTGCCCTGCTACATCTGGAACACACAGACGACCCCTATATTTGAGAACCCCATATCCCTTGAGCTCTAATAACGGCTTCTTCTGCTGCGGAACTCGCTCTCTCAACTTGACCAACTCTGGGTCATCGTACTGCCTCTCCTTTACTTATGCTTTGAGAGATGATTTTGCAGTATTTTGGAGTACAACTCCACCATCGCCAGAGTCTACTAAGCGAACCCCTAAACAAGCCAATTGATGAATCTCTCTAGTTAATTGTCTTTTCTCGACCTCTACATGTGCTAAGCTACCCATAGATCGGCGACTTAAGGCATCTACTACAACATTAGCTTTCCCTGGATGGTAGAGAATGTTAACATCGTAATCTTTCAATAACTCAAGCCATCGCCTCTATTGCAAATTCAATTCTTTTTGCTTGAAGATATATTGCAGGCTTTTATGATCTGTGAATACATCAACATGAACACCATATAAATAATGCCGCCATATCTTAAGTGCATGGACAACCGCAGCTAACTCGAGGTCATGGGTTGGATAATTCTGCTCGTGCTTCCTTAACTGCCTTGAAGCATATGCAATTACCTTCCCATGTTGCATCAGGACACATCCTAACTCGACACCTGAGGCATCACAATACATGGTATAACCATCTGGACCCTCTAGAAGCGTTAAAACTGGCGCTGAAGTCAACATGTTCTTAAGTTCTTGGAAACTCTGCTCGCAAGCCTCTGTCCACTGAAACTTAGTTGCTTTCTACGTCAGCTTTGTCAATGGTGCCGAAAGGGAAGAAAAACCCTCTACGAACCTCCGGTAGTATCCTGCTAAGCCTAGAAAGCTATGAACCTTTGTCGGAATTGTAGGTCTAGGCCAGGATTTCACAGCCTTAATCTTCTGAGTGTCTACCTTTATACCTCCATCAGATACAATGTGCCCCATGAATGCTACAGAGTTCAACCAGAACTCACATTTAGAAAACTTAGCATATAATTTACTATCATGGAGGGTTTGGAGTACCGCTCACAGGTGGTCCGCATGCTCATCCTCTGAATGTGAATAAACCAGAATATCATCAATAAATACTATCACGAACAGATCTAAAAATGGCCGGAATAGGCTATTCATCAAGTCCATGAATATGGCAGGTGCATTCGTCAACCCGAAAGACATGACAAGGACCTCGAAGTGGCCATATCGGGTCCTGATGGCTGTCTTGGGAATATCTTTCTCCCGAACTCTGACCTGGTGGTACCCCGACCTCAAATATATCTTTAAAAAGCTTCTAGATCTCTGTAACTGATCAAACAAGTCATCTATCCTTCGAAGTGGATACTTATTCTTAATAGTTACCTTGTTCAGGTGCCTATAATCGATACACATCCTCAGCGAGCCGTCTTTCTTCCGTACAAACAGTACCAGTGCACCCCAAGGTGAGGTACTGGGCCTGATGAAACCTTTCTATAGCAAATCTTTTAACTGCTCCTTCAACTCCTTCAATTTGGCAGGTGCCATTCTATACGGAGGGATGGATATTGGTTGAGTTCCCGGAAGCAAATCGATGCCAAAACCAATCTCTTGCTCTGGAGGAATACCTGGAAGTTCATCTGGAAATACATCTGCATACTCTTTGACTACTCGAATAGACTGAAGTGTAGGTATCTCAGCATCTGCATCTCTAACTCGCACAATATGATAAATTCACCCTTTGGCGATCATTTTCCTAGCCTTCAGATAGGAAATAAACCTACCTCTGGGTGTCGCTGTATTACCTACCCATTCAAGGACTGGCTCACCCAAAAAATAAAATCTGGCTGTCTTTGCTCGATAATCAACTGTGGCATAGCAAGCTGCCAACCAATCCATGCCCATGATAGCATCAAAATCCAACATCTCTAGCTCAACTAGGTCGGCTGAGGTCTGACGACCACAAACCGACATCGTACAACCTTGGTAAACCCGTCTAGCAATAATCGATTCTCCAACCGGTGTAGATACCGTAAAAGGATCACTTAGTATTTTAGGCACTATATCAAACTTCGCCGTGACAAATGGGGTAATACACAATAAAGTAGATCCTGGGTCTATTAAGGCATAAGCATCGTGAGAGTAAATGGTCAACATACCTGTCACAACGTCTGGTGAAGACTCCTGGTCCTGTCGACCCGCTAAAGCATAGCTACAATTCTTGTTACCACCTGAAATGGAACCTCTACCTCTGCCTTGACCTCTACCAGTCGAAGACTGATACTCACGCCCTGAAGGATGCGCAGACGTAATTGATCATGTTGCTGAATTCACTGGTTGTGCCATACCCCCAGAATCTCTATTTGGAAAATCTTGCATCATATGCCCCGGACGTCCACATGTATAACAAGCATCGAAACCGGCTTGGCATTGGCCCAAGTGTCCTCTACCACAGATGTCACACTGCGACAGAAATGACCATGTTTGCCTTGAACCTCGTTATCGCTTCAAACCCGACGCCCGTGAGCTCTTACCTGGTCTTGACTGAGTATAACGGTCATACTTGTAACCCTGTAACTGAGGTGGCGGAGGCCTAGGTGGCCATTCGAAGTATCAGGGCCTATAACTGCCCTAAGACTGCTCTTGGGACCTGGCAAATCTTATCCTCTTACGCTGCCATGACTCAATCCTCTCTGTACCCTGCTGCCGACGCCTATCCCTTTTTATATTCTGGGCGAATGCCTGAATCCGGGAGATATCCATACTATTCTGCAATGCAGCAGTGGCACATGCCTCGATTAACTCTGGGGCTAACCCTGCTATAAACCTGTGAATCCTGTCCCGCATAGTAGCAACTATGGATGGTGCATATCTGGCCAATGAGTCAAAACGGAGACTATACTCTCGAACACTCATATTACCCTGCTTGAGGGCTAGAAACTGATCGACTCGAGCCTGTCGGATCTCCCGCGGTAAGTACTGGTCAAGGAAGGCATCTGAAAAATTCTCCCAAATAGCTGGAGGTGCATCACGTCCCCTGGACCTCTCCCATCCCTCGTACCAAAGGATGGCTATATCTCGGAGTCAAAAAGCTGCTAGCTCAACTGCCTCTTTCTCCGTGGCATGCATAACACGAAAGATCCTGTGAAGCTGATCTATGAAATCCTGCGGGTCCTCCCTCTGATCTGTCCCCGTGAACTCTGGGGGACTCAAAGCAATAAACTCTCGAACCCTTGAACTCCCAGACCCCTCAGAAGATCCTGCACTAGCGGGTGCCCTAGCCTGTTGCTGGGTAGCTACCAACTGTGTCAACAAATGCACCGCACTCCTCAAGTCCTGATCTGATGGAAGCGGAGGCAGAACTGGATGTGCGGTCTCCCTCCTAGGAATCTCCTCAAGGTGGTGGAGGAGCCGGTAATGGTTGGGTAGGGGTCTCTCCCTGGGCCTCCGATTGGGCCCCATCTACTGGGGGTACCCTGCTGGTCCCCTCATCTACTGCTGTATCTCTCCTCTGACTAGCCGTAGACTTCCTAGTCACCATCATCTATTCATGCAAATGCCAACACGTAAGTTTAGCTCAAATTTACTATAACTCAGTTTTATAGCACGATTTAGATTTGAAAGAAGGGTAACCAACTCCTAAATGCCCTGTAGCCCCCTGCTTATATAATGTAGTGCACCAAACATCTATAAACAAGACCCTACTAGACATGGCTTGTAGACTCCCTAGGACAGAACTGCTCTGACAAACCAACAAAATATACATACAAGGCCTACAAGCCCAACATACTGCACTAACTGACAAGTTATGTCTACAAGCCTCTACTGCTGGATGTACTGTGATCGGAATAGGGCCCTGACCTACCCATAACCTATATACGTAAATACACAAGATGTACACAAAACTTCTAGACCCAGCAACTCCGAAGGATGTGGAGCTTACAGATAAAGCTGAACTTGGGCAATACCTACTGAGGAGGTCTACCCGCCTGTCTGTCTGAACCTGCACGCATGAAATGCAGCATCCTTTAACTGGGAGTCAAAGATGATATGGAGATATACTTACCTGCTAATACTGACTCAACTCTCTCAATATAGTAAGTAAAATAAGTGTCCGGCTCTATAATAGGGCTGCTTATCGGGCGGATTGGGCGGTTAATTACTCTTAACGGTTTGGCTTAACGGTTATCGGCTTTTAAATATATTAATCCGCTAGCCACCCGATAAGATATCGAGCGGATTGGTATCGGTATAGCTCTTATCGGGCGGTTTATCGGCCTAATTCAATCTATATTACGTGCATTAATTGTTTGTTAACCGCCTAGCATACAAATTCAGAATAGGAAATTACACATTGAGTCCATACATACGTGTCTTTTAATGCCTACATAAGAATGATGTAGTGTGTTATGTGGTGTAGAGTGAAAAAAGCAGAACACATTGTAGTCTACATTACATCCCAAAGCAAACTATGATATGATGTAATTAAGGAAAAAGTAGTTCTAATGGATATGCCACTGTAACTCTTGCTAGCTATAACATGGATCATACAAGGATATCAAATTTCATTGAGATAACTATGTGATTGCTTGGGTTTAGATGCAAAGGAACAATTTCAGTAGTTTAGCTCATTAAATATAATGGTATCTAAGCTTTTATTAATTTATTCATAGCACAACGAAGCAAAATTACAATAAATGTGCGGTCCTTCCCTTTGTTTCTTGTTCATTTCTCTTAGAAAGGTAACAATATATTAATAATTAACACAAAGGCTGTGCTGGAGCCATACTTATAATTTTAAAAAGCAAAGATATGAGCTTGCTCTTCATACTAGGGCACTAAGATGGAGTGATGGAAGCCTGGACGTCGACGAGATAGAGTACTGCGGGTGGCTGCTGGAGTGCTGGTTGAATTTCTATTGAAGCTGGTTGAATTATGGTCGAATAAAGAGAACCATAATTCTGCCGGTGGCTGCTGGTTGAAGTTTAGGCGTTAGGGTTCTGATTATTTAGGAATTAGGCGTTAGAACTTAGAGATAGAGTACTGGAAGAAGTGGAAGGGTTTTTGATATTTAATATATATATATATATATATATATATCCGTTAAGAAAATTGAATAATTCGCCCCCAAACCGATAAGCCGTTAATAAAAAAAATTCAATCCGTTTCCCGTCCGTTAAACCGTTAACCCGATACCAATAAGCCATTAAGCTTCAGTTTCGGTTCGGATTTCGGTTTCGGTTCGGTTTTAAACACCCCTACTCTATAAGGCTCGGACACATGTAACTGCTCCGCCATAGTAAGCTTGCTTATAGGCACTCGACCATACTAGGCTTTGTATCTCGGCCATTCTGGGCTCACTCATAGGTGCTCAGCCATAGTAGGCTCGGTATATAACTTACCATCTGATCAGAGGTTGCCCAATAGGGGCCTGCTCATCGATTATAGCTCGATGGTAATGAAAATACTGTAATATTATATATATATAGGCTCTCTCCTCTCTTGACTGGAAGAAGACAATACTCAATTAAATATGAAGTCCTGATAAGGGGAATACTATAATTTATGAGACTAGGATAATGTATATAAATTCGGGAGTATGGAATTCTCTTTATGCCTCGTTATCAAACACATCTAATTACGAGATCATGCCAAAATGAAGGAAGGGCTTAGCCTTAACATACCTGGAGTAGGGAAAAATTCGTATGATATTCTTGAGAAGGATTACACCGTACTACCTTAGAATCAAAAAATCCCGTTGCTATTATAATATGGAGTCTCGTATGAATTTCCAAATCCCCTCACCTTCGTTCTTGGCTTTGCCTTTCTGTATAACTCCCTTACCAAATGGAGTTTGATATTAATTCAAGATAAGTGTAGGAATGATTATCGTTCTTGGCTTTGCATTTTGTATAACTCCCTTACCAAATGAAGTTTGGTATTAATTCAAGATAAGTGTAGGGATGATTATCGTTCTTGGCTTTGCATTCTATATGACTCCCTTACCAAATAAAGTTTGGTATTAATTCAAGATAAGTGTAGGGATGAGTATTGTGACTTCTCTTTCTACGTGTTTGCAAGGAGTGGATTAGGATATTATCCATGTGTCCTCTTAATTCAATGGTCTAAAGTCAAGAGTCACTTATCCAATATTCCTCCACTTGCTGCCACGTGAGGGGGGGTTTTGTCCCCACCTACAATTATCCATAAATCCTTAATTACATGGTTAATCTCCCATTAAACTAATAATTAATCAATTACCCATATAATTAAGAATTATTTCAAATTACTTAAAATACTACTCATTTTTAATACACTTTATACATCATACTATCATGGTCATGTGGTACCTTGTATGGCACTAGTCCATAAATACGGGGTATTATAGCTTGGACCGTATTTTATCCCAAATTACCAAACTTTGACGAAACACATTTTCTTCTATTTGCTTACCCTCTGCCATTCACGAATTTACTCATCACGTGTTTGAAATAGCATAATGCTTATAATCCCAAAATAACCTCATTCCTCAACTTACATCGATTAACTTACGACGAGACTTTAACGTATGAAAATGCGAGACGTAACAACTAAAAGCAGCAATGAAGTTGAAACAATGACTAGCACAACAAAGTAAGCTACATAGAACCAAACAAATAATGCAACGCGGAGGAAGACAATTAATAGTATGCTAAGAAAACAACGATCAGAGACAAGTGCACAAAAAAAGGGGATATGACAAATGAGCCCTCTCGAGGTACTGCCTCGTAGTCTAAAATCGTAAATGAATCACAACAGCACGGCAAAAACCTTGTGCCACAATGACATTCGGACGATAGAAACCTTGTGCCACAATAACATCCGCATGGTAGAAACCTCGTGCCACAATAACATCCGCACGGTATAAACCTCGCGCCATAATAACATCCGCACGCCAGAAACCTCGTGCCACAATAACATCCACACGGCAAAAACCTTGTGCCACAATGACATTCGGACGATAGAAACCTTGTGCCACAATAACATTCGCACGGTAGAAACCTCTTGCCACACAACACTGAATACCACAACAACAACGACAATAACACAAGAGTACAACGAGTAATTCAACTCAAGAACTCCTAAACACAAAAAAAGACGGAAGAACGAACTCACAAGGAAAGACACAACAAGAAATAATGGTACAAAATAGCAATAGCTCAACAAGGAAGGGATAATGTGTAGCAATGATCCCACATAAGTACAATTCAATGATAAGAGGGAGAACATGAATCAATGACTTGAATTAAGGGTAAGTCAACAATGATAAGGGATTACAAATCTTCACTTAGGGTGGAGCAATTACGGAAGTGATTCAGCAAATTCAGTTAAGGATAACCAGATTATGGAAAAGATAATAATAACTTCAATCAAGGATAAATAATTACGAGAAGGATAGCATAGCAATAAAATAGGCAACAACTTCAGTTAGGGCACATAAGAGTTTAATCAGCAATAAGGGTAAAACATGGAGCAATTAATTCCAATTAAGACACGTAAGGGTAATTTATTAAATGGGGGATTTAACATAGCAAAAGAACTTCATATCTAATGAACATAAGAACCTAAGATCCCTAAACGGTCAAATTTACACAAATAAGCCCGAGCACGTACTCGTCACCTCGCGTATGCGGACTTCACATGACACAATTAGCACCAAGACTCAAATCCTAAAGGGTAGTTTCCCCCACACAAGGTTAGGCAAGATATTTACCTCAAACCACGCTCAATCAATCAATTAGAAGGCCCTTCCCTCGATTTTCTAACTCCGAACGGCTCGAATCTAGCCAAAATAATTTTATACTATAAATATAATTATAGGAAACTAATTTAAATAATGAAATAATGATCTTAGCTAAGAATTGAAAAATCGCTCTAAAAAGTCATCCCGGGTCCCGCATCTCGGAACCTGACCAAAATTACTAAAACCAAACACCCATTCGATAACTAGTCCAACCATGCAAGAATTACCAAATTCCGATAACAAAATCGACCTCCAAATCTTAAATTTCCGTTTTTGAAAAGGTTTACAAAAATCCCAATTTCTTCCATTAAAGCTCGAATTAAACGATGAATATAACCATGAATTTATGAAATATAATCACTTTCGGATATAGAACACTTACCCAAGTCGAAGTCGTGAAGAAATCCTCAAAATCACCCAAGAACCGACCTCCAAAAATCCCAAAACGAAATAAGAAAAATGACTAAGTTTGATCCCTTAACAATCTGTCCACTTTCGCTTCTGCGGACATATTTGTCGCACATGCGAGCCCGCTTCTGCAAGCAAAATCATGCTTCTGCGTTCTCTCTGCTTCTGCGAGCACTGTTGCAGATGCGAAAGAAATTCTGCTTCTGCGGGAAACCACCAAACTGCCAGCTTCCGCTTCTGCGTGTTGGAATGCGCTTGCACTTCTGCGGACAAGTTGCTTCTTCTGCGGCCTGGTCCATCAGCCTCTGCCCAGCTTCCTTTTAGTCGCTTCTGCAAGGAGAACCTCGCTTTTTCAAGGTCGCTTCTGCGAGGCCGCTTCTGTGATCAAGCTTCCGTAGAAGCAATTGCACCAGCAAGTCCAAAATTCCAGCATTTCCTTAAGTCCAAAAATCGATCCGTTAACCATCCGAAATCCACCCAAGGCCCTCGGGACCTTAACCAAATATTCCAACACATCCCAAAATACAATACGAACTTAGTCGAGGCCTCAAACCATATAAAACAATGCCGAAACTATGAATCGCACCTCGAATTAAATTATGAGTTTTTAAATCTTCCAACGTCTATAATTTGCGCCGAAACGTATCAAATCAATCGGGAATTACTTCAAAATTTTCACACAACTAATAAATAATTCCATGGACCTTTTCCAATTTCCAAAATCGAAATCCAACCCCGTTATCAACAATTCAACCTTCGGCCAAACTTATAAATATTTTAAAACTTCAACTTTTTCAATTTTTTTCCAAAATTCGCCGAATTGTCATACGGACTTTCAAATCTAAATCCGGACATACGTCTAAGTACGAAATCATCATACGAAGCAATAAGAATCATCAAAACTTTATTCCGGAGTCCTTTGCTCAAAAGTCAAACTCCGGTCAACTCTTTTCATTTAAGCTTCAAAACCAAAATCGTTCTTTCAATTTAATTCTGAATCATCCGAAAACCGAACTCGACCGCACACGCAAGTCATAATACATATTACGACAAGTCGGGTCGTTACATTAAGCTGCTGAATGGACGTTAATTCTCAAAATGACAAGTCGGGTCATTACATTATTATTATTTAATTGACTGGTATTTTATTTAATGTATGTTTCTGTTAGTAAAAACAATGTTAAAATTTAATGCTAAATACAGTTGAATACATCATACATCTATGTCCATATTTTCACAAATAACAGGTGTCATGACCTAAAATCCACCTAGTCGTGATGGCACCTAAACCAACCCGTCAGATAAGCCAATTAACAACTAACCAATTTAAATGAGATTTATTATGAAAGAAATGAGATTATAACCACTTTTATACAAGGACTTCCCAAGGACTGGTAGTACAAATCATGAATTTCTAAGATTAGAATTTACAAAGTTGGTATGAAATAAATACATCCTCTATTTGAAATATACATAAACAGACTTTTATAAATCTAAGGCTATCATGAACAAGAGGCAGCTACCACCAGAAGACATGTACGTCTTCAAATACCGCTCCCGTCGATCACGGCAACATTAACATCCAATATCTGCACGCAAGGTGCAGAAGTGTAGTATGAGTACAACCGACTCCATACACTCAATAAGTAACAAACCTAACCTTAGGTTGAAAGTAGTGACGAGTTAGAACACAGGTCAAAGCCCAACACCAATAGCCAACAACAACTCATAACAATATAAAAAAAAGTGGTACAGGATATAACTCGGAAATATAATGTTCAGTTCGTTCACAATTCCAGAAAATAGGCATGCTTTTCAAGTATATCAGTGAAAACCCAAATCTTTTACCGAAAGCACCAAAATATGAGTAAGTTTTCAAAAGTCGTGATTTTTCCTTCCAACTGTTCAATAAGGTAAATGCTTCATTATCAAATGGCATGAGGAAAAGTACATCTCTATACCTACATGTCAATGTGCATGTGAAGTCATGAATGACGCAATATCGTATAGCATGAGGAAAATGCATCTCTATGACTGTATGTCAAGTGTGCATATCAATGCAATGCAACATAGCGAACAACCATATGCATACTCTCAGAGTATCAATCCACTCAGTCCTCCCAATCACTCGGCACTCACACTCGCACTCAATAGGTACTTGCGCTCACTGGGTGTGTGTGCAGAATCCAGAGGGGCTCTTTAAGCCCAAGTGCTATAATTCGTACGGACAACTCACGTGCTGCACGAACAACTCACGTGCTATAATATCAATATCTGGATCCGCACGGAAAACTCACATGATGCAGGGACATCTCACGTGCTATAGTATCAATATCTGGATCCGCACAGACAACTCACGTGCTGCACGGACAACTCACGTGCTATAGTATCAATATCTCAAAATCAGGCCCTCGGCCTCACTCAGTCATCGATCTCTCCAGTCTCTCGGGCTCACAATGTTATGAAACTAGCCCAAAATGATGATATACTGTGTCAATAAATAAGAACAGAGACTGAGATATGATATGCATTGAATGAACAGGACTGAGTATGAATGCAATGTAAGCAAATAACTCCACAACAGCAATGACCTCAGTGGGTCCCTACAGAATAAGTATGTAGCCTAAACATGGTTTCAAACATGGATCACAGCTCAATAGCTCTAGCACGTAGAGATTTCATGTTTATAGATAAGTTCAGGTAACTACATAACACAATAGAAATAACGGAGTTACAATTCACACGGTGCACGCCCACACGCCCGTCACCTAGCATGTGCGTCACCTCAACAACAAACACATAAAACGTATAATTAGGTTCAAACCCTCAGCTCCAATATTAGAAGAGTTACTTACCTCGAACAGGCCAATTCCAATACCGAGCAAGCCAAGCGATGCTCCAAAATGCCATCCAGCATGTCCCGACCTCCGAATGGCTCGAATCTAGCCAAAAGCAACTCAAATACTTCAAGTAAAGCCCAAGGAAATATTTCCAATTGATAAAGGTCGAATCTTAATCAAAAACCCGAAATCGACCCAAAAGCCCAACCCGGCCCCGCACCTCGGAACCCAATGAAACTCATAAAATCCGACAACACATTCAATTAAGAGTCCAACCATACTAGTTTCATTAAAATCCAACTCCGAGTCGACATTCAAAACTCAAAAACTCACTCTATGAGACTTTAGGCTAAAATTCCCAACTTTTCTCTTTAAAGCCCATAATCCAATTACCAAAAATAAAGATAAAACATCGAAATATAATCAAAACCGAGTTTAGAACACTTAGCCCAATCTTTGTGATGAAATTTTCCTCCAAACATCTCCTCAATCCGAGTCCCACGTCTCAAAATATGAACAAAACGACCAAACCCTCGATTTAAAGCTTCTGCCCAGTCATTCCGCTTCTGCGGACACAAGAGCCGCTTCTGCGGACTCCACTAGCCAGCTGACTCCTCGCACCTGCGGATCTCCATCCGCTTTTGCTCAACTGCAGGTGCGAAGCCAAACGCGCTTCTGCGCTCCTTCTCGTTTCGGCGCCCAAGGCCATCGCTTCTGCGGGGCCGCAGATGCGCCCCAATTTCCGCTTCTGCGATCTTCCCTAGCCAAGCCTACTTGCGCTTCTGCAATCAACTTTCCGTATTTGCGGACTCGCATCTGCGCCCATTCTTCCGCAGACGCGGAAACACCAGAACTAGCATACCTCCATCAATGCAATATGAAACAAAAATGATCCGAACCTCGTCCGGAACTCACCCGGGCCATCCGGGACCCCGTCCGAATATACCAACAAGTTCCATAATATAACACGGACCTACTCGAGGCATCAAATCACGTATAACAACATCGAAATGACGAATCTCACCTCAATTCGAACTAGAATGAACTTTGGACTTTCAATTTCCACAATTCACGCCGAAACATATCAAATCAACCCTGAATGAACTCAAATTTTGCATGGAAGTCATAAACGACATGACAAACCTATTCCAATTTCAAGAATCAGATTCCGATCCCGATATCAAAAAGTCAACTCCCCGGTCAAACTTCAAAACTTAAATTTCCTATTTTTGCCATTTCTAGCCAAATTCAACTACGGAGATACAGAGCTATTGGAATCATCAAAACTCTATTCCAGGGTCGTTTACACATAAGTCAACATCCGGTCAACTATTTCAACTTAAGCTTTAAATCTTGGAACTATGTATTCCAATTCATTCTGAACCCTCTCCGACGAGTCGCATAATTAATATTGAACACATGATAAGTAGTAAATGGGGAAACAAGGTTGTAATACTCAAAACGACCGACCGGGTCACTACATTCTCCCCCACTTAAATATACGTTCATCCTTGAACGTGCCAAGAGTTGTTCCTAAGCCTTTAAATCACCGTTCCACCCTACCATGCACATACCCGGGGGTGATCCCATGTCACCCTATTCTATGTAGGCTTGACAACACAACATAACTGAAAATCATTAATTCAACCTTATCCTATAACCTTGGAATTCAATTTCCCACATTCAGAATTTCTTTTCAAGACCTGAATCTCACATCTACACACTGTATAAGTCTGAACATACTGTATCAAGCCATAACCATACCCCATATATAATCACATAACATACTACACAACTCGCATACTCGCAGCACCATTTCCGATCACAGTAACTACTCAAAACCAACCTGGTACTAGTATTAAACCCCATAACAACAAAACCTCGTTCCAAAACATTCGTACATTGCTGATAATGAAAGAAACACGCGGAATCACATAACCACTTATCAGATCAACAAGTCATGGAGCTCTCTCACCCCAACCATAACCATAATCACTTTCTAAGTCGATCAACGACATTATCCTTTCAAATATACCACAGTCAAATCAGATAACACCCATTCTAGCCCCGATGACCTCATCTTATCAAATACAAGCTACTCTACTGACATGCCATACCAACACTACCCGGGGCCACAAAACGTGCAATCCGTGCGCCAATACGCAACATTTCAAGTGTACTCAAATATAGAAAATGACTCAAACAAGAGAACCATCCCGCAACTTCAACAAGTACCACCACAACCGCAATGCTACAAACCCATCATACATAGTAGAACCAAAACACACGAATCTAAAACAAAGGATCATATCCCGACGTAACCCCGCTGCAATGGGTGACCCCATCCAAACACTGGTCCATATGAAATACCTCCAGCTACCATGCTCAAAACTAACAACCGCGCGCAATTTGACATCAAGTACCCAAGGTGCAGGACCATAACCACGGAGAAGTAGATAGCACAATATACCACAGTTCGGAGAGAACATACCCAAATGCGCAATCAATCATTCAACACCCTAATATACATCTCGCTCAAATTCCTCTATAAGGCCTAAACAGAACCGCACCATGTGTGCTTATAACCAACAAATCACAACCCCTCGTAGCGTAGAGGAGTAACACATAGATCATATCAGAGCATGAATAAGCTCCACTCTAACCGAATGGCACATCCCCCGACAATAGCAGTACGAAGTCGACCAATCCGACCCGGTGTAGAATACACATCCTCGTTGGGCCTACCAATGGGCCCCAAATCAACTCTGGTCATCCACAAATAGATAAATAATTCTCCAAAAGTCCACAATGACCTAACCACAACATATACTATTATCGGGCTAGCCTTAGCCACAACTTCATAGTCCACAATCACGAAACGCTCTGCTTCTGAGAACTCATAGTCTCCAAATTCATAGAACACACGAATCAACATATCTGCTCCCAACTCCACCGCTCGAATGTCTAACATATATCTCATACACGATCATCCCATCATGAATACTCCCATAATTCTTCCGTGCCACATAGCAAAATCTGACTAACGGTGGTCGATCAACCAGGCGAGTACCGCAATATCAATGAAGCATCCGTAAGTCAAAACACAGTGCAACTTTTGAAATATACACTCTCCTCAGGCAATACTAAATAGTTATAGAATTCATCTAAACCTCAAAACCCATCGATGCTGCCTAAGAATTCATGACCTCCCCCTTCAAATCTGAACCGCGACCTTGCACATACCAATCTCGATCCTACACAACACACCACCGTTATCATGCCATCACATGAAAAGTACGAGAATCTCATAATCAACTCTCAGTCCAGCAGAAATACATACTCAATTAGCCAGGAACCTTTCATTTGATCTCATCCAGGAGAAACTCACAACACGCAACACGCTCCCCACGCCAACAGGAATATACACCTCGAACCGTGGTAGAAAGCCTTGAGAACACTTTGAAATCCATTTGCGCATAACCCAGCCATCAGAACTGAGTCCCTATAACTCAACCACGCCACGCAGGTCGCCAAAACACATGAGCATTGCCACGAAACACTTGTAGAGACTCGCCGCATCATAAGTACCCAAAGAACTTATCATATCCTTTACCGTGCTGATCCAACCTGCTACCAGGCTGTCCTATTTCCCCGAGTTCTTTCCTAAGAATCCCCAAGTTGACACTTCTTCTTGCCAAAACACCACGATGCTTACCCAAAGCTCACCACCGGAGATCCTAGCATATAACCACACTGCCCTATGGACCATAAGCCGATGTATTCCCTCTCAAGCACCCCAAAAGTACCACAACTGAGACACTCACTCTGAAGAGACCTTCTGTGAATCTAAAGCCGTTAACTTCACCTTCCTGATGCTGAAATGTATAATCCAAAATGATATAAACATCCCGTGAGTCTCGACACCATCCATTGAAAAAACTCGGATGCTAACCATATACCGGTCCGGAAAATTCTCAATTGCTGCATATATAAATCTTGAACCCATTAGACCCTTCTCGAGAGTCATCCACTCTGTTCAAATCCCAATTGCGCCGCCCAAATGAGCCGAATGACATGTGCCCTATTAGCACAACAACACCCAAGAAAGTAACCTTGCCTTAACAAAATCGATCAAATTCATACCCCATGCACACTACATCCTTCACACATAATAACTCAATTCATTTCCATGATTTCCATATGCCCATAAAGTGTAATATAATCTGTATTCAGAAATTCCCTTACTCGACTCATCCTCGAAGCCAGCCTCTGCAAGTCATAACTGATTCACAGTATACCTCAAACCGAAGCCAGTACAACACATAACCACACAATCAAATCGTCGATAGCAGACTCCCCCACTTGGTTCAAAGCCATATAACAAAACACTCGATAAATCATAATACCCATACTCTACTACTGCCAAAATCCCGCACTGAAGTTCAACTAAATCCTTCCTACGCTCACATAACACAACCCATATAGTACCTCCATTCATCTACTAAGCTAGCATACATCCACATGACGATCAGGTCAACTTTCTCAACCAAATTCAAATTCGAATCTCAACACATATACCCCGCTGGTAGAAAAGAAACTCTCCAAACAATTTTTATAAGGATCACAGCTCCGTAGATTACTCCGTAGGAGATAACCCACCTGCTTAGCCTCAATTTGGCATCTTGCCATGCCTTTTCACAGCCATGATTACTACGCCATCACTTAATCCTCCTGAGTCTGAACTCACAATAAGACATGAAATCTACTTTGTCCCACAAATAAACAACATGAAGGATTCCGCATTACGAGCATAACTCGAGACTATACAACAAATTAGGACAGAAATCAAACAGCCAATAGTCCTTTTTACAACTCAAGCAAACTATTCTCGTCACAATCAAACCATCAAAACACATCCCGTAGTCATATCATACTCATCATATAGCCATCCAGCCACTCACCGAGCCATAATTTCCACTAATAGGGACACTACCGGACATATAAGTCCCAAAGAATGTACTCACACACAACCAAAAACTCCGTGCTCAAGCTACCGTCAAACCCTGGCCTCAAGTCCTCCAGACTAGCCCATCATCATCACACCGAAGTCACATCTCACACATCATCCATGGAATCACAAGCCGGCAATGCACATCTGATACCGAGCGTTCACATGCGCATACGAATGCATGGAAGGAATTCAAGAGTTACACTCCAACCTGGACCAATGCCGCATGATAAAAAATGAAAGATGGGAAATTAATCCTAAATGCCGTGTAGCCTCTCGAAGATAGGTATGGACGTCATCATACCGATCCGCAAGACTCCACTAGACACTTGCTCATGACTTGTAGAACCTATGAACCTAGAGCTCTGATACCAACTTGTCACGACCCAAAATCCACCTAGTCATGATGGCACCTAACCCAACCCGTCAGGTAAGCCAATTAACAACTAACCAATTTAAATGAGATTTATTATGAAAGAAATGAGATTACAACCGGCTTTATACAAGGACTTCCCAAGGACTAGTAGTACAAATCATGAACTTCTAAGATTAGAATTTACAAAGTTGGTATAAAATAAATACATCCTCTGTTCGAAATGTACATAAACAAACTTTTATAAATCTAAGGCTACCATGAACAAGAGGCAGCTACCACCAGAACACATGTACGTCTTCAAATCCCGCTTATGTCGATCACGGCAACATCAACATCCAATATCTACATTCAAGGTGCAGAAGTGTAGTACGAGTACAACCGATCCCATGTACTCAATAAGTAACAAACCTAACCTTAGGTTGAAAATAGTGACGAGTTGGAGCATAGGACAAAGCCCAACACCAATAGCAAACAACAACTCTTAACAATATAATAAAAAGCGGTACAGGAAATAACTCAGAAATATAATGTTCAGCTCGTTCACAATTTCAGAAAATAGGCATGCTTTTCAAGTATATCAGTGAAAACCCAAATATTTTACCGAAAGCAACAAAATATGAGTAAGTTTGCAAAAGTCATGATTTTTCCTTCCAAAACTGTTCAACAGGTAAATGCTTCATTATCAAATGGCATGAGGAAAAGTACATCTCTATGCCTATATGTCAATGTGCATGTGAAGTCATGAATGACGCAATATCGTATAGCATAAGGAAAATGCATCTCTATGACTATATGTCAAGTGTGCATGTCAATGTAATACAACATAATGAACAACCATATGCATTCTCTCAGAGTATCAATACACTCAGTCCTCCCAATCACTCGGCACTCGCACTCGCACTCGTACTCAATAGGTACCTGTGCTCACTGGGGGTGTGTGCAGACTCCGGAGGGGCTCCTTCATCCCAAGCGCTATAATTTATACGGACAACTCACGTGCTGCACGGATAACTCAGTTGCTATAATATCAATATATGGATCCGCACGGACAACTCATGTGCTATAGTATCAATATCTGGATTCGCACGGACAACTCACGTGCTATAGTATCAATATCTCAAAATCAGGCCCTCGTCCTCACTTAGTCATCAATCTCTCTAGTCTCTCGGTCTCACAATGTCATGAAACTAGCCCAAAATGATGATATGATGTGTCAATAAATAACAACAGAGACTAAGATATGATATATAATAAATAAACAGGACTGAGTATGAAATTGCAATATAAGCAAATAACTCAACAACAGTAATGACCTCAGTGTGTCCCAACAGAATAAGTATGTAGCCTAGACATGGTTTCTAACATGGATCACAGTCCAATAGCTTTAGCACATAGAGATATCATGTTTACAGATAAGTTCAGGTAACTACACAACACCATTGAAATAATGGAGTTACAATTCACACGGTGCACGCCCACACGCCCGTCACCTAGCATGTGCGTTACCTTAACAACAAACACATAACACACATAATCTGCGTTCATACCCTCAGCTCCAAGATTAGAAGAGTTACTTACCTCGAACAAGCCAATTGCAATACCGATCAAGCCAAGCGATGCTCCAAAATGCCATCCCACGCGTACCGACCTCTAAATGGCTCAAATCTAGCCAAAAGCAACTCAAATACATCAAATAAAGCCCAAGGAAACAATTCCAATTGATAATGGTCGAATCTTAATCAAAAACCCTAAATCGACCCAAAAGCCCAACTCGGGTCCTCACCTCAAAACTCGATGAAACTCACAAAATCCGATAACTCATTCAATTACGAGTCCAACCATACTAGTTTCATTCAAATTCGACTCCGAGTCGACATTCAAAACTCAAAAACTCACTCTATGAGACTTTAGGCTAAAATTCCCAACTTTTCTCTTTAAAGCCCATAATCTAATTACCAGAAATGAAAATAAAATATCAAAATATAATAAAAACCGAGTTTAGAACACTTAGCCCAATCCTTGTGATGAAATTTTCCTCCAAAAATCGCCTCAATCCGAGTCCCACATCTCAAAATATGAACAAAATGACCAAACCTTCGATTTTAAGCTTTTGCCCAGTCATTCCGCTTCTGTAGACACCAGAGCCGTTTCTGCGGCGTCGCTTCTGCGACACGAGCTCTGCTTCTGCGGACTCCACTAGCCAGCCGACTCCTTGCACCTGCGGATCTCCATTCGCTTCTGCGCAACCGCATGTGCGAAGACAAACACGCTTCTGCGCTCCTCCTCGCTACTACGCCCAAGGCCCTCGCTTTTGCGGGGCCGCATATGCGCTCCAATTTACGCTTCTGAGATCTTCCCCAACCAAGCCTACTTGCGCTTTTGCGATCAACTGTCTGCATCTGCGGACTCGCATCTGCGCCCATTCTTCCGCAGATGCGGAAACACCAGAACTAGCATACCTCCAGCAATGCAATATGAAACAAAAATGATCCGAACCTCGTCTGAAACTCATCCGGGCCACCCGAGACCCCGTCCGAATACACCAACAAGTGCCATAACATAAAACAGACCTATTCGAGGCCTCAAATCACATATAATAACATCAAAACGAAGAATCACACCTCAATTCGAACTAGAAAGAACTTTGGGCTTTCGGCTTCCACAATTCGTGCCGAAACATATCAAATCAACCCGGAATGAACTCAAATTTTGCACACAAGTCATAAACGACATGACGAACCTATTCCAATTTCCAGAGTCGGATTTCGATCCTGATATAAAAAAGTCAACTCCCCGGTCAAACTTCCAAACTTAAATTTCCTATTTTCGTCATTTCAACCCAAATTCAACTACGGACTTCAAAACAAATATTCAGACACACTCCTAAGTCCGAAATGACCATACATCGCTATTGGAATCATCAAAACTCTATTCCAAGGTCATTTACACATAAGTCAATATCCGGTCAACTGTTTCAACTTAAGCTTTTAATCTTGGAACTAATTGTTCGAATTCATTCTGAACCCTCTCCGATGAGTAGCATAATTAATATTGAACACAGGGCTGTATTACTCATTCTGAACCAGCCGGGTCATTACAACAGGAATACAACAGAATAAAAGATACAGTTTTACAGCTACACATTTAATTCAATGTTATAAATATTTTATACAATACAAGTGAATACATGTATATACATAATTGCCCATACACATAAAGAAGAGTACATTAGTAATCATACATCAAATATTATTTACATTGAGTGTATTACTATTTTCAGATGAAATACAACAACATTCAACCAACCGCTAGTGAGATTGTAGTTATTCAGGTGCCTTCGGGTGGCGTTGATGTAGACATAAGTCCACTTCATACAAACCATAATTGTCACGACCCGAAATTTCCCACCGACGGGACCGTGATGGCGCCTAACATTTTACTTGCCAGGAAAGCCAACGTTAGAGAATCATTAAACCAATTCCTTATTTTCATTCATTAAGTAACAATAATTAACTAAAATAAAATATAATATGTGCGGAATATCATAAAAAAATGTATTAATTACTACTGCCCGGATCTGGAGTCACAATTCAAGAGCATTCTAGAATTTACTACAAGTAATAGTCTGAAAGAAATACAACTGTCTGAATAAACGAAACAGTAGAACAAAAATGATAGGGGACTTCAAGGTCTGTGGACGCCGACAGATCTACCTTGAGTCTCCGGACAACAGACCAATAGCAAAATCTCGATTAACCAGAGCCGGTATCAAAATTTGTAGAGAAAGTGCAGAGTGCAGCATCAGTACAACCGACCCCATGTACTGGTAAGTGTCGAGCCTAACCTCGACGAAGTAGTGATTAGGCTAAGGCAAGGCACCTACAATGATCAGTGAATACCTCACATGGCACGCCGTAAAGATAGTGCCTCCAAATCTTCAGCGCGTGAACAATGGCTGCCAACTCTACATCATGAACAGGTAATTCTTCTCGTGAACCTTCAGCGGTCATGAAGCATATGCAATAACCTTGCCACCCTGCATCAATACCACACCCAGACCAATACGAGATGCGTCACAATATACTGTATAAGATCCTGAACCTGTGGGTAACACCAATACCGGTGCCGTAGTCAAAACTGTCTTGAGCTTCTGAAAGCTCGCTTCACACTCGTCTAACCACCTGAACAGGGCACCCTTCTGGGTCAATCTGGTCAACGGGGCTCCTATGGATGAAAACCCCTCCACAAATCGATGGTAATATCCTGCCAAACCCAGGAAACTACAGATCTTTATAGCTGATGTGGGTCTAGGCCAGTTCTGGACTGCCTCAATCTTCATAGGATCCACCTGAATACCCTCTGCTGATACAACATGACCCAAGAAAGCAACTGAACTCAGCCAAAACTCGCATTTTGAGAACTTAGCATATAATTGGTTGTCTTTCAGAGTCTGAAGAACGATCCAAAGGTGCTGCTCATGCTCCTCTCGACGTGGGAGTAGATCAAGATATCATCAATAAACACAACTACAAAGGAATCCAAGTAGGGTTTGAACACCCGATTCATCAAATCCATGAAGGCTGCTGGGGCATTTGTCAGCCCAAATGACATCACTAAAAACTCATAATGCCCATACCGAGTTCGAAAAGCTGTCTTAGGAACATCGGATGCCCTAATCCTCAATTGATGGTAGCCAGATCTCAAATCAATCTTTGAAAATACCTTGGCACCCTGAAGCTGATCAAATAAATCGTCAATCCTCGGTAATGGATACTTGTTCTTGATGGTGACTTTGTTCAACTGCCGATAATCTATGCACATCCTCATCGATCCATCTTTCTTCTTCACAAACAACACATGTGCACCCCAGGGCGAGACACTAGGTCTGATGAAGCCCTTATCAAGCAAATCTTGTAACTGCTCATTCAATTCTTTCAACTCTGGCGGGGCCATGCGATATGGCAGAATGAAAATAGTCTGAGTGCTTAGAGCCAAATCAATGCAGAAATCAATATCCCTGTCGGGTGGCATCCCCGGCAGGTCTGCAGGAAACACCTCTGGAAACTCACGAACAACCGGAACCAAATCTATGGAAGGAACCTCTGCACTAGAATCGCGGACATAAGCCAAATAAGTTAGACACCCCTTCTCGATCATATGCCGAGCCTTTACGTAAAAGATAACCCTGCTGGTAGAATGGGCGAGATTCCCCTCTTCACTCTAATCGAGGCAACCCCTGCAAGGCTAGGGTCACCGTCTTGGCGTGATAATCTAATATAGCATGATAAGGTGACAGCCAATCCATACCAGTATGACATCAAAATCAACCATGTCGAGATGTAAAAGATCTACACGAGTCTCAAGACTCCCAATGGTGACCACACACGAACGATAAATACGATCTACAACAATAGCATCTCCCACTGGAGTAGACACATATACAAGAGCACTCAAGGAATCACAGGGCACAACCAAATAGGAAGCAAAATAGGATGACACATAGGAGTAAGTAGATCCCGGATCAAATAGAACTGAAGCATCTCTACTGTAAAATGAAACAGTACCTTGATAACAGCGTCAGATGACTCAGCCTCAGGCCTGGCTGGGAAAGCATAACACCGGGGCTGGGCCTCACTACCCTGAACTACGTCCCTGGGACGGCCTCTAGCTGGCCGGTCTTCACCTCTAACGGCTTGACCTCCACCTCTAACTGTCTGGCCCCTACCTCTGGCTGCCTGACCCCTGCCTCTGGCTGGCTGAGTAGGTGGTGTAGCAATTGGTGCCGGAACCATGGCACGAGAACTCTGATGCTGTGAGCTGCCCGTTGCCCGAGGGCAAAATCTGGCAATGTGCCTCGGTTCACCACAAATATAACATAACCTCGGCGGCTGTGACTGCTGACGCTGAAACTGACCCTGTCGACCTGAATCACCACCCTGATAACTCTGGAGTGGAGGTGCACAAATAGGAGCTGGTGGTGCACTGTAGACTAGCTGGTCGGAATAATGCATCTGAGGGCCACGACTACCTGAGGCACCGTGGGATGCCCGGAGCGCTGAATGAAATGCCATAGGAGGATGGCCTCTACCAAAAGTACTCCTACCTCTATATGAGGCACCGCTGAACTCACCGGAATGACGAGGCCTCTTGTCAGACCCCTGACCTCCTTGAGTAAGAACCATCTCGACTCGTCTGGCGATATTAGCAGCCGCCTGAAAAGAAATCTCACTCCCAGTCTCCTTAGCCATCTGCAATCTGATAGGCTGAGCAAGTCCATCAATAAACCTCCTCACCCTCTCTCTCTCGGTGGGAAGCAAAAGAATGGCATGACGGGAAAAATCCACAAAACGGGTCTCATACTGAGTAACCATCATCTCACCCTGCTGGAGACGCTCAAACTGACGGCGACGCTCCTCCCTTAATGTGATAGGCAGAAACATCTCTATGAAGAGCTGAGAGAACTGGTCCCAAGTAAAACCAGGCGACCCAGTTGGTCTAGTCAACAAGTAATCTCTCCACCATTTCTTGGCGTAACCAGTCATTTGAAATGCAGCAAAATCGACCCCACTGGTCTCCACTATACCCATGTTCCGTAGAACCTCGTGACAGCTATCAAGATACTGCTGGGGGTCCTCTGAAGGGGCACCACTGAAGTGAACAGGAAAGAGCTTGGTAAACCTGTCCAATCTCCATAAAGCCTGAGAAGACATAGCTGGCACATCTCCTACCTGTGCCGCAATAACGGGCTGAACTAATCTGACTGGCTGAGCTGCTGGAGCCTGATACTAGGGAGCCACCTGCTCCGGAGCGGGAGTGGTAGGAGTATGGGCTCCTCCTCCAGCCTGAGAGACTGCTGGTGCCATGGGGAATGCGCCAATCTGGGCCACACTCTCCATAAAGCCTACCAAACGGACCAAAGCGTCCTGAAGTACTGGGGTAGAAATGAACCCCTCCGGAACCTGAGCTGGTCCGATAGGAATAGTCTGGGCTGGAACCTCCTCGCCAATCTCTATATGAGGCTCCACTGCTGGGGCTGCTGCTCGGGTCCTAGGCTGAGCCCTGCCCCTGCCTCGGCCTCTGGCACGGCCTTGGCCTCGACCTCTGGCACGGCCTCGGCCTCGACCTCTGCCTCGTGCAGGAGCTATCACTGGAGGCTCTGGCTACTGCTCAGCTGAGGAAGCGGTACGTGTTCTCTCCATCTGCGAGAGAATAAGAGTAGAAGAGTTTAATTAGTGTTGAGAAAGCAAAATCGCACGACAAAGAAGAATAGAAGTGAAACTTGTTCCTAAACGTCATAGCCTCTGGAAGATAAGCACAGACGTCTCCGTACCGATCCTCCAGACTCTACTAAGCTTGCTCTTGAATCATGAGACCTATGTAACCTAGTGCTCTGATACCAACTATCACGACCCAAAATTTCCCACCGATGGGACCGTGTTGGCGCCTAACATTTCACTTGCCAGGCAAGCCAACGTTAGAGAATCATTAAACCAATTCCTTATTTTCGTTCATTAAGTAACAATAATTAACTAAAATGAAATATAATAAATGCAGAATATCATAAAAAATGTATTAATTACTACCACCCGTATCTGGAGTCATAATTCACGAGCATTCTAGAATTTACTACAAGTAATAGTCTGAAAGAAATACAACTGTCTGAATAAAAGAAACAGTAGAACATAAATGATAGATGGGGACCTCAAGGTTTGTGGACGCCGACAAATCTACTTTTAGTCTCGGGACAGCAGACCATTAGCAAAATCTCGATTAACCAGAGCCGGTATCAAAATCTGCACAGAAAGTGCAGAGTGCAGCATCAGTACAACCGACCCCATGTACTGGTAAGTGTCGAGCCTAACCTCGACGAAGTAGTGATGAGGCTAAGGCAAGGCACCTACAATGATCAGTGAATACCTCACATGGCACGCCGTAAAGATAGTGCCTCCAAATCTTCAGCGCGTGAACAATGGCTGCCAGCTCCAGATCATGAACAGGGTAATTCTTCTCGTGAACCTTCAGCTGCCGTGAAGCATATGCAATAACCTTGCCACCCTGCATCAATACCACACCCAGACCAATACGAGATGCGTCACAATATACTGTATAAGATCCTGAACCTGTGGGTAACACCAATACCGGTGCCGTAGTCAAAACTGTCTTGAGCTTCTGAAAGCTCGCTTCACACTCGTCTGACCACCTGAAGAGGGCACCCTTCTGGGTCAATCTGGTCAACGGGGCTCCTATGGATGAAAACCCCTCCACAAATCGACGGTAATAGCCTGCCAAACCCAGGAAACTACGGATCTCTGGAGCTGATGTGAGTCTAGGCCAGTTCTGGACTGCCTCAATCTTCATAGGATCCACCTGAATACCCTCTGCTGATACAAAGTGACCCAAGAAAGCAACTGAACTCAACCAAAACTCGCATTTTGAGAACTTAGCATATAATTGGTTGTCTTTCAGAGTCTGAAGAACGATCCAAAGGTGCTGCTCATGCTCCTCTCGACTGTGGGAGTAGATCAAGATATCATCAATAAACACAACCACAAAGGAATCCAAGTAGGGTTTGAACACCCGATTCATCAAATCCATGAAGGCTGCTGGGGCATTTGTCAGCCCAAATGACATCACTAAAAACTCAAAATGCCCATACCGAGTTCGAAAAGCTGTCTTAGGAACATCAAATGCCCTAATCCTCAATTGATGGTAGCCAGATCTCAAATCAATCTTTGAAAACACCTTGGCACCCTGAAGCTGATCAAATAAATTGTCAATTCTCGGCAATGGATACTTGTTCTTGATGGTGACTTTGTTCAACTGCCGATAATCTATGCACATCCTCATCGATCCATCTTTCTTCTTCACAAACAACATAGGTGCACTCCAGGGCGAGACACTAGGTCTGATGAAGCCCTTATCAAGCAAATCTTGTAACTGCTCATTCAATTCTTTCAACTCTGGCGGGGCCATGCGATATGGCAGAATGAAAATAGTCTGAGTGCTTAGAGCCAAATCAATGCAGAAATCAATATCCCTGTCGGATGGCATCCTCGGCAGGTCTGCAGGAAACACCTCTGGAAACTCACGAACAACCGGAACCGAATCTATGGAAGGAACCTCTACACTAGAATCGCGGACATAAGCCAAATAAGCTAGACACCCCTTCTCGACCATATGCCGAGGCTTTACATAAGAGATAACCCTGCTGGATGAATGGGCGAGATTCCCCTCTCCACTCTAATCGAGGCAACCCCTGCAAGGCTAGGGTCACCGTCTTGGCGTGACAATCTAATATAGCATGATAAGGTGACAGCCAATCCATACCAGTATGACATCAAAATCAACCATGTCGAGATGTAGAAGATCTACACGAGTCTTAAGACTCCCAATGGTGACCACACACGAATGATAAATACGATCTACAACAATAGCATCTCCCACTGGAGTAGACACATATACAAGAGCACTCAAGGAATCACAGGGCACAACCAAATAGGAAGCAAAATAGGATGACACATAGGAGTAAGTAGATCCCGGATCAAATAGACTGAAGCATCTCTACTGCAAAATGAAACAGTACCTGTGATAACAGCGTCAGATGACTCAGCCTCAGGCCTGGCTGGGAAAGCATAACACCGGGGCTGGGCCCCACTACCCTGAACTACGTTCCTGGGACGGCCTTTAGCTGGCCGGTCTTCACCTCTAACGGCTTGACCTCCACCTCTAACTGTCTGGCCCCTACCTCTGGCTGCCTGACCCCTGCCTATGGCTGGCTGAGCAGGTGGTGTAGCAACTGGTGCCGGAACCATGGCACGAGAACTCTGATGCTGTGAGCTGCCCGTTGCCCGAGGGCAAAATCTGGCAATGTGCCTCGGGTCACCACAAATATAACATAACCTCGGCGGCTGTGACTGCTGACCCTGAAACTGACCCTGTCGACCTTAATCACCACCCTGATAACTCTGGAGTGGAGGTGCACAAATAGGAGCTGGTGGTGCACTGTAGACTAGCTGGTCGGAATAATGCATCTGAGGGCCACGACTACCTGAGGCACCGTGGGATGCCCGGAGCGCTGAATGAAATGGCATGGGAGGATGGCCTCTACCAAAAGTACTCCTGCCTCTATATGAGGCACCGCTGAACTCACCGGAATGACGAGGCCTCTTGTCAGACCCCTGACCTCCCTGAGTAAGAACCATCTCGACTCGTCTGGCGACATTAGCAGCCGCCTGAAAAGAAATCTCACTCCCAGTCTCCTTAGCCATCTGCAATCTGATAGGCTGAGCAAGTCCATCAATAAACCTCCTCACCCTCTCTCTCTCGGTGGGAAGCAAAAGAATGGCATGACGGGACAAATCCACAAAACGGGTCTCATACTGAGTAACCATCATCTCACCCTGCTGGAGACGCTCAAACTGACGGCGACGCTCCTCCCTTAATGTGATTGGCAGAAACTTCTCTATGAAGAGCTGGGAGAACTGGTCCCAAGTAAAACCAGGCGACCCAGCTGGTCTAGTCAACAAGTAATCTCTCCACCATTTCTTGGCGTAACCAGTCATTCGAAATGCAGCAAAATCGACCCCATTGGTCTCCACTATACCCATGTTCCGTAGAACCTCATGACAGCTGTCAAGATACTCCTGGGGGTCCTCTGAAGGGGCACCACTGAAGTGAACAGGAAAGAGCTTGGTAAACCTGTCCAATCTCCATAAAGCCTGAGAAGACATAGCTGGCATATCTCCGACCTGTGCCGCAATAACGGGCTGAACTAATCCGACTGGCTGAGCTGCTGGAGCCTGATACTAGTGAGCCACCTGCTCCGGAGCGGGAGTGGTAGGAGTCTGGGATCCTCCTCCAGCCTGAGAGACTGCTGGTGCCATGGGGAATGCGCCAATCTGGGCCACACTCTCTATAAGGCCTACCAAACGGATCAAAGCGTCCTGAAGTACTGGGGTAGCAATGAACCCCTCCGGAACCTGAGCTGGTCCGAAAGGAATAGTCTGGGCTGGAACCTCCTCGCCAATCTCTATATGAGGCTCCACTACTGGGGCTGCTGCTCGGGTCCTAGGCTAAGCCCTGCCCCTACCTCGGCCTCTGGCACGGCCTTGGCCTCGACCTCTGGCACGGCCTCGGCCTCGACCTCTGCCTCGCGCAGGAGCTATCATTGGAGGCTCTGGCTACTGCTCAGCTGAGGAAGCAGTACGTGTTCTCTCTATCTGCGAGAGAATAAGAGTAGAAGAGTTTAATTAGTGTTGAGAAAGCAAAATCGCACGACAAAGAAGAATAGAAGTGAAACTTGTTCCTAAACTTCATAGCCTCTGGAAGATAAGCACAGACGTCTCCGTACCGATCCTCCAGACTCTACTAAGCTTGCTCTTGAATCATGAGACCTATGTAACCTAGTGCTCTGATACCAACTATCACGACCCAAAATTTCCCACCGACGGGACCGTGATGGCGCCTAACATTTCACCTGCCAGGCAAGCCAACGTTAGAGAATCATTAAACCAATTCCTTATTTTTGTTCATTAAGTAACAATAATTAACTAAAATGAAATATAATAAATGCGGAATATCATAAAAATGTATTAATTACGACCACCCGGATCTGGAGTCACAATTCACGAGCATTCTAGAATTTACTACAAGTAATAGTCTGAAAGAAATAAAACTTTCTGAATAAAAGAAACAGTAGAACATAAATGATAGACGGGGACTTCAAGGTCTATGGACGCCGACAGATCTACTTTTAGTCTCGGGACAGCGGACCAATAGCAAAATCTCGATTAACCAGAGCCGGTATCAAAATTTGCACAGAAAGTGTAGAGTGCAACATCAGTACAACTGACCCCATGTACTGGTAAGTGTCGAGCCTAACCTCGATGAAGTAGTGACGAGGCTAAGGCAAGGTACCTACAATGATCAGTGAATACCTCACATGGCACGCCGTAAAGATAGTGCCTCCAAATCTTCAGCGCGTGAACAATGGCTGCCAGCTCTAGATCATGAACAGGGTAATTCTTCTCGTGAACCTTCAGCTGCCGTGAAGCATATGCAATAATCTTGCCACCCTGCATCAATACCACACCCAGACCAATACGAGATGCATCACAATATACTGTATAAGATCCTGAACCTGTGGGTAACACCAATACCGGTGCCGTAGTCAAAACTGTCTTGAGCTTCTGAAAGCTCGCTTCACACTCGTCTGACCACCTGAAGAGGGCACCCTTCTGGGTCAATCTGGTCAACGGGGCTCCTATGGATGAAAACCCCTCCACAAATCGACGGTAATAGCCTGCCAAACCCAGGAAACTACGGATCTCTGTAGCTGATGTGGGTCTAGGCCAGTTCTGGACTGCCTCAATCTTCATAGGATCCACCTGAATACCCTCTGCTGATACAACGTGACCCAAGAAAGCAACTGAACTCAACCAAAACTCGCATTTTGAGATCTTAGCATATAATTGGTTGTCTTTTAGAGTCTGAAGAATGATCCAAAGGTGCTGCTCATGCTCCTCTCGACTGTGGGAGTAGATCAAGATATCATCAATAAACACAACCACAAAGGAATCCAAGTAGGGTTTGAACACCTGATTCATCAAATCCATGAAGGCTGCTGGGGCATTTGTCAGCCCAAATGACATCACTAAAAACTCATAATGCCCATACCGAGTTCGAAAAGCTGTCTTAGGAACATCGGATGCCCTAATCCTCAATTGATGGTAGCCAGATCTCAAATCAATCTTTGAAAACACCTTGGCACCCTGAAGCTGATCAAATAAATCGTCAATCCTCGGCAATGGATACTTGTTCTTGATGGTGACTTTGTTCAACTACCGATAATCTATGCACATCCTCATCGATCCATCTTTCTTCTTCACAAACAACACAGGTGCACCCCAGGGCGAGACACTAGGTCTAATGAAGCCCTTATCAAGCAAATCTTGTAACTGCTCATTCAATTCTTTCAACTCTGACGGGGCCATGCGATATGACAGAATGAAAATAGGCTGAGTGCCTAGAGCCAAATCAATGCAGAAATCAATATCCCTGTCAGGTGGCATCCCCGGCAGGTCTGCAGAAAACACCTCTGGAAACTCACGAACAACCGGAACCGAATCTATGGAAGGAACCTCTGCACTAGAATCACGGACATAAGCCAAATAAGCTAGACACCCCTTCTCGACCATATGCCGAGCCTTTACGTAAGAGATAACCCTGCTGGTAGAATGGGCGAGATTCCCCTCTCCACTCTAATCGAGGCAACACCTGCAAGGCTAGGGTCACCGTCTTGGCATGACAATCTAATATAGCATGATAAGGTGACAGCCAATCCATACCAATATGACATCAAAATCAACCATGTCGAGATGTAGAAGATCTACACGAGTCTCAAGACTCCCAATGGTGACCACACACGAACGATAAATACGATCTACAACAATAGCATCTCCCACTGGAGTAGACACATATACAAGAGCACTCAAGGAATCACAGGGCACAACCAAATAGGAAGCAAAATAGGATGACACATAGGAGTAAGTAGATCCCGGATCAAATAGAACTGAAGCATCTCTACTGCAAAATGAAACAGTACCTGTGATAACAGCGTCAGATGACTTAGCCTCAGGCCTGGCTGGGAAAGCATAACACCGGGGCCGGGCCCCACTACCCTGAACTACGTCCCTGGGACGGCCTCTAGCTGGCCGGTCTTCACCTCTAACGGCCTGACCTCCACCTCTAACTGTCTGGCCCCTACCTCTGGCTGCCTGACCCCTGCCTCTGGCTGGCTGAGCAAGTGGTGTAGCAACTGGTGCCGGAACCATGGCACGAGAACTCTGATGCTGTGAGCTGCCCGTTGCCCGAGGGCAAAATCTGGCAATGTGCCTCGGTTCACCACAAATATAACATAACCTCGGCGGCTGTGACTGCTGACGCTGAAACTGACCCTGTCGACCTGAATCACCACCCTGATAACTCTGGAGTGGAGGTGCACAAATAGGAGCTGGTGGTGCACTGTAGACTAGCAGGTCGGAATAATGCATCTGAGGGCCACGACTACTTGAGGCACCGTGGGATGCCCGGAGCGCTGAATGAAATGGCCTGGGAGGATGGCCTCTACTAAAAGTACTCCTGCCTCTAGATGAGGCACCGCTGAACTCACCGGAATGATGAGGCCTCTTGTCAGACCCCTGACCTCCTTGAGTAAGAACCATCTCGACTCGTCTGGCGACATTAGCAGCCGCCTGAAAAGAAATCTCACTCCCAGTCTCCTTAGCCATCTGCAATCTGATAGGCTGAGCAAGTCCATCAATAAACCTCCTCACCCTCTCCCTCTCGGCGGGAAGCAAAAGAATGGCATGACGGGACAAATCTACAAAATGGGTCTCATACTGAGTAACCGTTATCTCACCCTACTGGAGACGCTCAAACTGACGGCGACGCTCCTCCCTTAATGTAATAGGCAGAAACTTCTCTATGAAGAGCTGAGAGAACTGGTCCAAAGTAAAACCAGGCGACCCAGCTGGTCTAGTCAACAAGTAATCTCTCCACCATTTCTTGGCGTAACCAGTCATTTGAAATGCAGCAAAATCGACCCCATTGGTCTCCACTATACCCATGTTCCGTAGATCCTCGTGACAGTTATCAAGATACTCCTGGGGGTCCTCTGAAGGGGCACCACTGAAGTGATTAGGAAAGAGCTTGGTAAACCTGTCCAATCTCCATAAAGCCTCAAAAGACATAGCTGGCACATCTCCGACCTGTGCCGCAATAACGGGCTGAACTAATCCGACTGGCTGAGCTGCTGGAGCCTGATACTAGGGAGCCACCTGCTCCAGAACGGGAGTGGTAGGAGTCTGGGCTCCTCCTCCAGCCTGAGAGACTGCTGGTGCCATGGGGAATGCGCCAATCTCGGCCACACTCTCCATAAGGCCTACCAAACGAACCAAAGCGTCCTGAAGTACTGGGGTAGCAATGAACCCCTCCGGAAACTGAGCTGCTCCGATAGGAATAGTCTGGGCTGGAACCTCCTTGCCAATCTCTATATGAGGCTCCACTGCTGGGGCTGCTGCTCGGGTCCTAGGCTGAGCCCTGCCCGTGCCTCAGCCTCTGGCACGGCCTTGGCCTCGACCTCTAGCATGGCCTCGGCCTCGACCTCTGCCTCGCGCAGGAGCTATCATTGGAGGCTTTGGCTACTGCTCAGCTTAGGAAGCGGTAGGTGTTCTCTCCATCTGCGAGAGAATAAGAGTAGAAGAGTTTAATTAGTGTTGAGAAAGCAAAATCGCACGACAAAGAAGAATAGAAGTGAAACTTGTTCCTAAACGTCATAGCCTCTGGAAGATAAGCACAGACGTCTCCGTACCGATCCTCCAGACTCTACTAAGCTTGCTCTTGAATCATGAGACCTATGTAACCTAGTGCTCTGATACCAACTATCACGACCCAAAATTTCCCACCGATGTGACCGTGATGGCGCCTAACATTTCACTTGCCAGTCAAGCCAACGTTAGAGAATCATTAAACCAATTCCTTATTTTCGTTCATTAAGTAACAATAATTAACTAAAATGAAATATAATAAATGCAGAATATCATAAAAAATGTATTAATTACTACCACCCGGATCTGGAGTCACAATTCACAAGCATTCTAGAATTTACTACAAGTAATAATCTGAAAGAAATTCAACTGTCTAAATAAAAGAAACAGTAGAACATAAATGATAGACGGGGACTTCAAGGTCTGTGGACGCCGACAGATCTACTTTTAGTCTCGGGACAGCGGACCATTAGCAAAATCTCGATTAACCAGAGCCGGTATCAAAATCTGCATAGAAAGTGCAGAGTGCAGCATCAGTTCAACCGACCCCATGTACTGGTAAGTGTCGAGCCTAACCTCGACGAAGTAGTGACGAGGCTAAGGCAAGGCACCTACAATCAACCTGTACAATTTAACAGTGTATACGCAAATAACAGGAATGAAGAACTAAACAGGAAATGTCGGGAGGGGAAACATACTGAGGGGAATACAAGATAAAGAACTACAACAGAATGATCACTGGAGCAGTCAATATACCATGAATCAACAGGAATAGTGAATACAGTAAGGAAAAATGCACGGCATCACCCTTCGTGCTTTTACTCTCAATCTCACCATAAAATTAATAGAAATGGCACGGCATCACCCTTCGTGCTTTTACTCTCATATCATGGCACGGCATCACCCTTCGTGCATTAACACTCACAATATGGCACGACATCACCCTTCGTGTATTAACACTCACAATATGGCACGACATCACCCTTCGTGCATTAATACTCATAATATGGCACGGCATCACCCTTCATGCATTAGTACTCACAATATGGCATGACATCACCCTTCGTGCATTAACACTCTCCCTTACCATAATGCAATGCATAAATATCAATAGGGAGATAGAATAGCAAGTACAAACCTTACCTCAATATTTGGTTCCATAACATCAATCTCAACTTTGAAATAAAAACTCAATTATCACCAGAAAATCCGTAAACATGATGAGAACGATAAATTGAACAACACTAGTATAACACATCGTAATTAGGCATAGGATTGAGACAATATAACGAAAACTGAGAAACATGAAAAACAGGTAAATTGGCGGCACATAAGTATTCGTCACCTCACATATACGCCGCTCACATGAATTTCACTTAGCAAGTAATCTAAGGTTCCTAATTCCCTCAAGTCAGGTTTAGACACAACACTTACCTCGCTCCGAAGGCCACTTAATTCTCAATTACAGCTTTTCCTTTGAAATTCACCTCTAAACTACTCGTATCTATTCAAAAATGACTCAATAATATCAAATATTGCTAAAGGAATCAATTATATTGCATAAATTTAGATTTCCTAAATTTTCCTCCAAAAAGTCGAAAATCGACCCCAGGCCTGCTTGGTCAAAACCCGAGGTTCGGACCAAAATCTATTTACCCATTCACCCCTGAGCCCAAATATATAAGTGGTTTTGGAATCTGACCTCAAATTGAGGTCTAAATCCCCAAATTTCCGAAATCCCTAGTTTCTACCAAAAACCCCTAATTCTACCATGAAAACCTTAGATTTTAGGTTGAAATCTTGAAATCTTGGAATCCGACCTCAAATTGAGGTCTAAATCCCAAAATTTCCGAAATCCCTAGTTTCTACCAAAAACCCCTAATTCTACCATGAAAACCTTAGATTTTAGGTTGAAATCTTGTAAAATGTAGTGAAAGATTGAAAGAAACCAGTTTAGAATCACTTACCTATGATTTGGGGAAGAGATGGTCTTTGGAAAATCGCCTCTTATGTTTTAGGTCTTGAAAATTTGGGAAATGAATGAAAATTCCCGTCCAAAAGTCATTTTGTTCAGCTGCAGACGTCGCATTTGCGACCTGAGCTTCGCAAATGCGAAGCTCGCAATTGCGAAGAGGCTATCGCAATTGCGAAGCCTTCACAATCCTGCTGCCCTTCGCAAATGCGAGGAAAGTGTCGCAATTGTGATCACTAACCTCGCAAATGCGGACAAAATATCGCATTTGCGATCAATACCCCTCCTAGACTCGCTTCGCAAATGCGAAGAAAAGTTCGCAATTGCGAACACAGGCTGGCCCAGTTTCTCTTCGCATTTGCGATGAGAATTTCGCAAATGCGACCTCAACAGTGATCGCAAATGCCAACCCTGACCTCGCATTTGCGAGGCCTGAGGCCTGCAACACAGCTGAAGCACACTAGCTATTTTTCTAAGCCCAAATCACTCCGTAGCCTATCCAAAACTCACCCGAACCCTCGGCGCTTCAAACAAAACATGCACACGAGTCTAAAAACATCATACGAACTTGCTCGCACGATCAAATCGCCAAACTAACACCTAGAACTATGAATTTAGTACCAAATCAAATAAAATTCTCAAGAACACTTTAAAATTTCTATTTTCTCAACTGGATGTCCGAATCACGTCAAATCAACTCTGTTTCTCACCAAATTTCACAAACAAGTCTTAAATATCGTAATGAACCTGTACCGGGGTTCGGGACCAAAATACGGACCCGATACTAACAATGCCAAATATCAATCAATTCTTAAAAACAAATAATTTCCAAACTTTTAATTTTCATCAAAAATTCATAACTCAAGCTAGGGACCTCCAAATTCGATTCCGGACATACGCCTAGGTCTCATAATTCGATACGGACCTACCGGGACCATCAAAGCACGAATCCGGGCCTGTATACCAAAAATATTAACCGAAATCAACTAAAATTAACTTTTAAGGTAAAAATTCTTATTTTCATTAGTTTTCAACATAAAAACTTTTCGAAAACCTACCCGGACTGCGCACGCAAATCGAGGAGGGTAAAAATGAGATTTTTAAAGCTTAAGAGCGTAGATTCGAGTTCTAAAATATAAGATGACCTTTTGGGTCATCGCAATAATGAAGAGGATTCAGATGACTTTAGTCCTACACCGACTTTTCAGCCGAAGAAGAAAAATGATGTAAGAGTTGGTCCATCTTCATCACCACCTCACAAAAAGTGCAAACAACAGCTAATTGATCCCTCAACTGCAAAGAGTCTGATACCACATGTGTCTGCAAAACCTCATGCCAAGAATCCTCTATCTGCTAAGATTGAAATGAAGAAAACTGTATTGAGTGTTAAGAAGCCAGCTAATTCTAAATCAGATGATTTGTCTGTCTTGAGGCAGGATCTAAATTCATTCAAGGATTATGTAAGTATTGTTAATGCATATTCATCTTTACAGTTTATGTATTAACTTTCCTATCTGTTCTAACCCCTCTCTAATTGTTTGTGTAATTATTAGGTGATGGGCGAGTTCACTTCTCTACGAACATTAATCAATGAAAATTTCAAAAAGCTTTCTGAACATGTTATAAAGCCAATCAAAATACAGAAAGGGTATATCAAAGAAAGAAATATACTGGGAGACATGATGGTGGTATTCAAAGGTCAACCGAGGCCAACTTGTGTGATACTCTCGGAAGTCAAATATAGCATGATACATCTATTGGGGAAAATTCAGAGGTTAATTTTTTTTTAACATATTTAGTATATATGTAGTATAATGATACATGTTTAATCAGTGTATTTAGATATATTAAGTATTTAAGTTCTGTATTAATGTATTCATGATTTTCTGAATACATATTTGTAATTAACTTTTACTATGATTCAGTTTAATCATGTATACATTAACATACATAATTCAGAATACACTTATATACATGAGAAGATACCATTATATTTGTGAATACATTTACAGAATACAGGTGAATATAGTAAGATACATTTTAATACAGTGATAACCTTAAGTATATACAGGTCTGCCACAATACATATATACACAAGTGTATACACTTACTCTGAATTTGGTACTTTATGTTTATTTCAATCTATTAAATATATTTCTTTTAAATAAATAATATATTAATGTATTCCATTGGGTGTATGTTAAAGCTATGGAAAGGAAGCTGAATACCGACATTCGTGCCGATGGACTTCCACATGCTATTTTAAGTGGAGACACATTAAATGCATCTACAGAGTAGATTCCTATCTGTGGTGAATTAAGAGATGAAGAGCCTACTGAATCAGAGGTGCCCGAATGTCATACCACCCAAAACTGACGAGGATTTATCCGGTGGCCCAAATAGAATACAGTCTGATGTTCTACCTCATGCCGGTCAAATGTCTGGAGAAATACATGTGTCCCAATTTGAGTTGGCCGATGAGGACCTTCCAAGTCAGATTCCTGAAACAAGAATTGTGATACATCCTGCAACTAAACTTCTTGATTCAACGCCTTTACCTTCGCATAGAACCCGACGTCCAAGTCAATGAAATTCTTCGCCTTACGAGACAAACTCCGACTCGGCTGGTCAGTAAATCTGTATACAAATATACATTCTGATTGTCTTATTAATATCATATTAACTTCTATCAAGCTATATTTTATATCCCCATGTTAACTATAATTAAATATCACTATTAATGACTCCGATCCACTACAGGTACTTCAGTGAAGTTGACTCCCATATTTGATAAAAAACATCCCTTTGAAGATGATTTAATCTCGGGACCACATCATACTTTAGTCATTCAAGAATTCGAGAAAAGGGTTCGCGATGGTCTGCTTGCTAAACATGATCAAAAGTAAGTTTTGTTCGATGTATAATGTATGGTTTTACACTTTATAATGTGAAGGCTAATGTTTTTTTTAAATCCTTGTAGAAAGGATAAGGAAGACCATTACAAGAAACACAAGTCAACACTGCCTATACCGTTAGATTTTGGAGTTCATGAAGTCACTGAAAAGAATTGGTTTTACCTTCTGTCATTTGACGGGCAACTATGGAATGATGATGTAAGATATATCCCTTATACATTCAATTTAGTTATATTCAATTTTTTTATTGTTTGGATTCAATGTATTGAAAGATGTATTCACTATATTCACTATGTTGCTCTTAGTGTATTCAAATGTATTTTTATTAACAGTAGTTAAGTTATTCCTAAAACATATTACTGCTGTATTCAGCATATTTCAGTGGGTGTTTTCAATATTTTTCTGGTTGTATTCATTGTATTTCACTGTATTCACTTTATCTCAAAATTAACTATATTCAGTGATTATATTCCATTTTATTTCCTATGTTTGTGTTCAATATATTTCAAAGGTTTATAATTATTGTATTCACTGCATTGAAATATGTATTCACGATGTGCCAATATTTGTGTTTTACTGTTTCATTCAGTATATTCAAAGTTTGTATTTACTGTATTCAGTATGTTTATCTCAACAGTATTCAGATGTATGTTTATTAACTGTATTCCTAATACATATATTCATAATACATATTACTGCTATATTCAGTATAATTCAGTGGTTGTTTTCACTATTTTTTGGTTGTATTCATCGTATTTTACTGTATTCATTATATTTCAATTTTAACTATATTCAGTAATTATAATCTGTTTTATTTCCTATTGTTGTATCCAATATATTTTAATATTTTATAATAACTGTATTCACTGTTAAGAAGATGATTTTTATTTTTTTATATTTAATTTATTGACGATATGTATTGAATTTGTTTACAGCATATTGATGTCATATTTTACTACTTAAGAAAGAAGGGCAAGTATAACCAAAGTAACATATTCAAATACACCACTATTGATTGTATATTCAAGACAAGGATTGTTGAAATCTTCGACAAGTATAATGATACAAATAATGATGCAAGTATAGTTAAGGAAGAATATGTTGTATGTGAATACATAAGGGGCTACCGATTGCTAGATAATGTACCATGGCATACATTCGATAATTTCTTGATATCAGTCAACTTGAAAGACAAACTTCATTGGATATTGGCAGTTGTATCATTTCAAGAGAGATGTATCAATGTCTATGACTCCTACCGATCAACAGGTCATGATGCTTATGTTAGTTTTGAGATAGATAAGCTTGCTAAGCTTATACCTCTATACTTGTCGATCAGTGGTTTTTACAGAGACAAGCAAGGCATAGATTGGTCTTGTGAACCAGCATATAATGACAAGGTACAAACTGACGCTTTTCATGATGTGTTTGTTTCAAATGTGCCTCAACAAATATCTGGGAGCATGTATACATTCAATCCTTTTTCTGATTCTTATATCATTTATAATCTTATATATGTGCATTATATTTAACTGTTGTAAATCTTCTTTTTCATAGATTGTGGTTTGTATGTCGCATCATATGCTGAGTATTTGAGCACTTATGGATTGGTTTCACAAACAACCTTTGATGCTAATTTACTCGATCAAAGAAATGGTGCCCTCCTTTGGGACTATGCTTTGCAGAAGTTAGACGCCGATACAATAAGCGACAATGAAGCACCTGCAAAGATTGTTAGGGAAATCACATAATTAGATACTTCTGTGAAGAAAGTTTTAGAATAGTTTTCTGTTATTCGGATTGTATTTTCAGCTTATTACTGAATTGATCATGATTTTACACAACCTTTTTGGTTTTGAATACATGAATGTCTTCTTGTCTTAATGCAACTATCACTTGGTTTTGAATACTCATTTTTAAGTTTAATATTTTTTTCAAAACTTCTACCAATAATAGTATGTAAGTTAGGTTGTTAATATATGTATTCTTCTGTATTTATGTATTAGTGTGATCATGTACATAGTTGTATTATGTATTCTGCTGCTAATACATATTACTACTATATTCAACATAATTTCACTATTTTTCTGGTTTTATTCACCGTATTTTACTGTATTTACTATATTTCAAACTTAACTAGATTCAATTATTATATTCTGTTTTATTTTCTATGTTTGTATTTTTTTGTATTTATGTATTAGTATAATCATGTACATAGTTGTATTATATATTAAAAAGTATTTTGAATTGAATTACATATGTATTCAATTTTTTATACACTTTTGTATTATATGTATACATGTCCAGCTATACCTTATTTTATACATGTCTTGCTATAACCATTTTGAATTGAATTATAACACATACATACGTACATATATATATACACACACATCATTTTTCAAGATATCACTAACTATAACAACATTCAATTTAGTAATCTAAACTTACAAAATTCATCCAGTAACAATCCAATATACCAAGAAATCAATATTGAATGTATAACTTGAACAAATCAAAAAACAGTGATTGCACGAATTAAAATCAGAATACCAACTAATTTCTACATGGAGCATTTCTACAAGTACGCATATTATGTCCATCCTATCCATATATACTACACGAATGTTGATTTTTCTTCTGAAGCAATTCACTTAACGGCTTATCGCGCTTCTTCTTTGGCCCTTCAGGAGGTCTTTTTCATTTGAGTGGTAAGACAACTTCTTATGATATATGTGCTGGTATATTCTATTCACTTCGGTCAGGCATAGGATACAAAGGCACCTCGTATGTCATTACATGTATTTACTATATTTCAAACTTAACTATATTCAGTGATTATATTCTATTTTATTTCCTATGTTTGTATTCTGTTGTATTTACGTATTAGTATAATCATGTACATAGTTGTATTATATATTAAAAAGTATTTTGAATTGAATTACATATGTATTCAATTTTTTATACACTTTTGTATTATATGTATACATGTCCAGCTATACCTTATTTTATACATGTCTTGCTATATCCATTTTGAATCGAATTATAACACATACATACGTACATATATATATATATATATACACATAATTTTTTAAGATATCACTAACCATAACAACATTCAATTTAGTAATCTAAACTTAAAAAATTCATCCAGTAACAATCCAATACACCAAGAAATCAATATTAAATGTATAACTTGAACAAATCAAAAAACAGTGATTGCACGAATTAAAATCAGAACACCAACTAATTCCTACATGGAGCATTTCTACAAGTACGCATATTATGTCTACCCTGCCCATATATACTACACGAATGTTGATTTTTCTTCTGAAGCAATTCACTTAACGGCTTATCGCGCTTCTTCTTTTGCCTTCCAGGAGGTCTTTTCCATTTGAGTGGTAAGACAACTTCCTGTGATATATGTGCTGGTATATTCTATTCACTTCGGTCAGGCAGAGGATACAAAGGCTCCTCGTATGTCATTAAATGTATTTCCTATAGTTCAAACTTAACTAGATTCAATTATTATATTCTGTTTTATTTCCTATGTTTGTATTCTGCTGTATTTATGTATTAGTATAATCATGTACATAGTTGTATTATATATTCAAAAGTATTTTGAATTAAATTACATATGTATTCAAATTTTTTTATACACTTATGTATTATATGTATACATGTCCAGCTATACCTCATTTTACACATGTCCTGCTATACCTCATTTTGAATCGAATTATAACACATACATATATATATATATATATATATACACATTATTTTTTAAGATACCACTAACCATAACAACATTCAATTTAGTAATCTAAACTTAAAAAATTCATCCAGTAACAATCCAATACACCAAGAAATCAATATTGAATGTAACTTGAACAAATCAAAAAATAGAGATTGCACGACTTAAAATTAGAATACCAACTAATTCCTACCCGGAGCATTTCTACAAGTACACTTATTATGTCCACCCTGCCCACATATACTACATGAATATTAATTTTTCTTCTAAAGCAATTTACTTAATGGCTTATCGCGCTTCTTCTTTGGCCTTCCAGGAGGTCTTTTCCATTTGGGTGGTAAGACAACTTCCTCTGATATATGTGCTGGTATATTCCATTCACTTCGGTCAGGCAGAGGATACACAGACACCTCGTATGTCATTACTGTATTTACTATATTTCAAACTTAACTAGATTCAATTATTATATTCTGTTTTATTTCCTATATTTGTATTCTGCTATATTTATGTATTAGTATAATTATGTACATAGTTATATTATGTATTCAAAAGTATTTTGAATTGAATTACATATGTATTCAAATTTTTTTATACACTTCTGTATTATATGTATACATGTCTTGCTATACCTCGTTTTATACATGTCTTGCTATACCTCATTTTGAATCGAATTATAACACATACAAACATATATATATATATATATATATATATATATATATATATATATATATATATACACACATCATTTTTTAGTTACCACTAACCATAACAACATTCAATTTAGTAATCTAAACTTAAAAAATTCATCCAGTAACAATCCAATACATCAACAGATCAATATTGAATGTATAACTTGAACAAATCGAAAAACAGTGATTACACGAATTAAAATCAGAATACCAACTAATTCCTACGTGGAGCATTTCTACAAGTACGGTTATTATGTCCACCCTGCCCACATATACTACACGAATATTGATTTTTCTTCTGAAGGAATTCACTTAACGGCTTATCGCGCTTCTTATTTGGCCTTCAAAGAGGTCTTTTCTATTTGGGTGGTAAGACATCTTCCTCTGATATATGTACTGGCGATACAACATGCTTTGGTTTGCAATAGTACGAGCAATAATCCTCCAGCATTAGAAACTTGCTTTTCAAGTCAGCCCAAGCATGTGGGCATGGTAACTCGTCAACTTGGAACCTGCCACAACTGGAATTTTTCTGTAAGAGGCAAACGGTGTAATGCCTTACTTCATCATTCACCATGTGCAAGTGTCCAGTCGTTGGTACAACCTACATTAAACAGAGAAAGATTAGTTTTGGACATTTGTACAAAACATGTATCTGTCGATGAATACATGGATTACATACAATATATATGAATACAAGAAAAAAATATTTGAAATACAATGAATTCAAATAGGTATTTATTAAACAGAATATAAAAAGTGAATAACATTATTTGTGAAATGCAGTAAAATACTCTCAATACAAATATAAAATCAATGAATACAACCAATAAAATATACTTAATACAGCAGTAATACCATGTATTAGGAATAAATAAAATACTATGAATACAAAAAAAACTTGTATACATTGAATACAACTATTAGATACAACAAAATACAAGCACTAGGTTTATTATAAAATATGCAGGCAGTAGGTTACTATTATAGGTTGTATCCGGCATAAATACATGATGTATTCATATATCTTAATTTTGTCAATGCAAGTAATTATAGCAAACAAAACTTACAGTCATACATGCAGACAATGCCTCATTCAATTTAAGAATCTCCTGTTATTTTTGCCAAGCGTTGTGTACGTGTGTGAAGCTTCTTTTCGATTGCTGCAATTCCAACATCCAAACATCTTCCTAACTTCTTCTAGGAAGTCATATATTGGCAATTCTCTTGCTGATACTGTCACGACCCAATTTCTCCAATATGCCGTGATGGCGCCCAACGTCGCCGCTAGGCAAGTTAATAATAAAGTAACCATGTGATTGCTCCTTTTAATAAATTTTCAAGTAATTAAATTCCATTTATTAATAAATTAAGGAGTAGAAAATTTACTAAATAAAACAAAGGCAACTGAGTGGCAATCATAGTGATATAAATACTCCAAAACCATAAAGTCTACTAGTATGTGTGCCAAGACCTGGTGTCACAAGTGTATGAGCAAATATACATGTCACGACTCAAACAAATGGGCCACGACTGGCACCCAGTACCTTACTCAACTGAGTACCAACATAACGTATCTTTTCGTATCATACTATCATAGATAACTGAGCCGGAGATGCTGCCGTGAGACTAGTAGAATACAACATAAAATACCAACTTATATTTAAGACATACGGGCCTATAAGGGCAGAATGAACACTCTTACACTAAACATAGGCCAATAAGGTCACACAATCTTTCATTTATATGACATCTGTCTACAAGCCTCTAAGAGTACATAAATATCATAAAGGTCGGGACAGAGCCCCGCCATACCAATCAACACATGTTCTAATCATACTGACCAAATAGCAACTCGGGAGCAAATAGAGCGCACCAATACCTTCCGCTGAGCTGATGGCCTACTTGGAGGACTCTCAACCTATCTATCGGGACCTGCGGGTATGAAACGCAGCATCCACAAGCAAAAGGGATGTCAGTACAAATAATGTACCAAGTATGTAAGGAATGAAAATCAGTAAATAATAGACATGAGAGAAACATGGAGTAAAAGACTCGACATGTAAGTCTGAATAGCTCTGTGAATCATTTAATATTATAATGTCGTGCATATGCATATAAATGTCATACCATGCATGGGTATATGCGTTCATAACATCATCAAGCCTCTGAGGGCATCCCATCATATCATCTCGGCCACTGTGGGCAAATCATCAACGTATACCAGCTGATCAGGTGGTGGTGCTTATATAACGCCATAACATTTCCCATATCCCATATATATATATATATATATATATATATATATATATATATATATATATATATAATGCCATCTGGTCATGGGTCACTATGCATGTATAAATGCATGAAATGCATAAGAACTACGCTACTAAGATTTCTCGGAATATCATAAAATCAATATGCCTTTCGGATAAACTTTATCAAATACATATTTTTCTGAGACCTATGAACAGAAGATATAATAATAATTCACATGGGGAATCAAGAATATAGACGCCCCTAGTACTTCTATGAATAGAGTTATTTATGGAAATTGTGCATTTGTTCATTTCGTTTATATCGTATTAATCATGCCAAAAAGAAAGAAGGGATAACCTTAACATACCTGAACCGATTCTCTTGACAATCCCTTTAACACCGTTGATTGCGACAATGCGTAATGACAGATCGAAGTAGAAAAATATCCGTATGACATTCTTGAGAAAGATTGCACCGTACTCCCTTAGAATCGCAAAATCTTGTTGCTATTATGCTAAGAAGTATCGTATGAATTGAAGTAACTTACGTTACAATTATATATGATCTTGGATGAAAATTTTCTTACTGAAACCTTCTTTGAATTGAAGAGACTCAAAATGAATTAAAGAGACCTCTTTAATCTTTTGGGTGTGGGCCCTACATTTTTGATGACTAGGCCACATAAATTCTCCAAATGTGCCACCTATTTCATGCACTTAAGAGTCACATATTAGGCTTAGATCAAGACTTTATGGGTTGCCATGTTGGGGCCCTTTAGTCTTTATCCAAAATTTCTGAATCACCTTGTTAATCTTTCATCAAAATCCATAATTAACCAAATATTCACATAATTAAGAATTATCTCAAATTACTTAAAATACTACTGTGACACCCCGGAAAATTTCGAAGTACTTAAGTGTAAAGCCCGATAAAGTTTGCAAACAAAATAATATTTCATGATGCCGGACTAGGCTTACGTGTTTGAGGATTGTAGAAATTCTTCGCGGCAAGCTTGCGAGCCGCAGCTTGGACTTTTTGGGTTGAACAATGCACCGGAAAGTAAAGGAAAATTTTCGGCAGAAAAGTGCATTTCTGCGATCCATTATGCGACCGCAGAACCACTCTGCGGACCGCATAATAGCTGCAGAGTGAGGCAGTTAATTGGATCAGTTGGAAGCAACTATGCGGTCGACTATGCGACTGCATAACTGTTATGCAGTGCATTATGTGACCACATAACAGTTATGTGGACCGCATAGAGACCGCATACATAGACAGTGTTTTTAGCTATTTTGTAACCAATTATGCGATCGATATGCGGTCCACATATCGGTTATGCGATCGCATACCTTGTTCCGGAGCTCCATTTTAGGGTTTTTAAAACATGACCCTATTTCGTTAAATACACTCTTTGGGCCATTTTTGAAGATAATCTGATATTTTAGAGTGAGAGAGAGTGCCCTAGAGTGAGAAGGTGTTCTTCAATAATTTTTCTTCAATTCTTACTCAAGTTTTGGAAGATTAAGAAGGGAAGCTTACTAGGTTTTCATCCTAGAGGTAAGATTTTATACCCTAAACCCTAATCTCGAAATTTTCTGAAAATGGGTAACTAGCAAGATAAATTTCTGGGCATGAGAGTTGTTTATTTTACATGCATGTGTTATCAAAGGGTGTAGAAAGATTGTTGAGCTAAAAATGGTAAAGATTGGGTTGTGGGATGATGAAATCCTTCATAAAAAGGATATTGAAACTTTATGCACACCTAGTGTTTGATAAAATGCTCAAGTGAGCTAGAACCATGATCATCTTCCTAATTTTGGTTCAATTTGTTAAATTTCTACAATAGATTGAAGTTGCTAAAAATTCCGGAACATTTAGAGTGTAAGGAAGCTCAAGTGAGGTATGTTGGCTAAACTCTTCTCTTAGAATTGAATCCTATGATATTCATGTAAATTATGTAGGTCCCGAGTGATTCATTATGAAATTGGCTATTCCGAGTAAGATTGGGTTGAGAGATATATGTTCAAAAAGCATCCCAAATGCTCTATTCATGTTATGTTACCAATTGAGGATGTGTTAAAATATAGGTTGTGTATTAATAATGTTTCGACTTTAAGTCAAGTTCAAATGAAGGCTATTATGCCAATTTTTGTGAAATATCTCTATGTGCATTAGACTCTAAATTGCTCACATGTGTACTACACACTTTGATTTGAATTGTGTTTATTGTTGATGATGAGGATGATATTTGAAATTGATAATGTGAGCATGAAATACTGAATATGGACAACGTGCCAAGAATGATCTTATAATTATGGCCACTAGTGCCAATGAAATGAAAAGATGTGAAAGTATTATGAAATGCGATGATTGATATAAAAATGTTGATGTCTCAAATAAGACGGCCTAGCCGGTCAGGTCGTGATCGGACACCATGCCGCACACATGGTGGTGATTGTGCTGGAAATTGTAATTGAAATGGTAATTGTGGTTGATGTCCCTAATGGATAGCCTAGCCGATCGGGTCGTGATCGGACTCTGTGTTAAAGACGGTGGTATTGATATTGAGAGAAATTGTGGTTGATGTCTCTAATGAGATGGCCTAGCCGATCGGGTCATGATCGGACTCCGTGCTAAGAGTACGGTGATACCAGTATTGTGAATAATTGTATTGTGGACAATGGTATATCGATACTAAAAATCTCCCAATGTGAGATATGGAAATTAATTTGAACATTGTCTTGATCCTAAATTGAGGTTTGATGTTGATTAAGTCTTTCATTGATATTATGATAATCTTATTTGTATTATTTGTCATTCTATTGAGAGGGTGTTTAGTTATACATACTAGTGGTATTCGACGGTACTAACGTCCCTTTTGCCGGGGGCGCTGCATCTTTAAATGGATGCAGGTGGTTCCACAGTAGGAGATATTGATCAGTGATAGCAGTGCACCTTCTTCCCAGCTAACTTGGTGAGCCCCACTTCATTTCGGGGTCATAAATCTTTTGTACTTTGTGTATTCTATTTGAGGTATAGCCGGGGCCTTGTTGCCGGCATTATCATTGTACTCTTCTTTATCTATAAAGGCTCCGTAGACATAGTGTGGGTTGTGTATTGGTGCTGGAAAAGACAAACTATGCTATGTTGTGGTTGTATTACTTGTCCATTTGAGACTTTAAAAATGGTGAAACTTATGGTAAGAAATTGGTAATTGCAGACACGACCACTTTATTGTTTAATTAAAGAAAGCATATACTCTTTATTCATAAATGAGTTTGGGTAGAAGGAATCTAATAGGCTTGCTCGGTCGGGTTCACTCGGTTGAGCGCCGGTCGCGCTCCTCAGTTTTGGGGCATGAAAACTACTCACTTTTAACACCTTACTATCATGGTTATATGGTACCTTGTATGGCACTAGTCGATAAATACGGGGTATTGCAACTTGGACCGTATTTTATTTCATAATGTCAAACTTCGACGAAAACTCATTTTTTTCGATTCGCTTACCCTCTCACCTTCACGAATTTACTCATCACTTGTTTGAAATAGCATAATGTTTATAATCTCAAAATAATCCCATTCCCGAACTTACTTCGATTAAATTAAGACGAAACTTTAACGTACGAAAATGAGGGATATAATATCTCATTTTCGAGCTTTCATCAATTTACTTATGGCGTACTTTTACGTATGAAATTATGGGGTGTAACAATACAAAACTCTAACTACTGTCTAAAATAAAAGTAGACAGAAAGTAAGTGCAAAGAAAGACTTTAGGTGTTGCAAAACGCTCAGGAAGCAGCTCACCACTAAGCCTCAGGGTAACGGGGGTGCGCGCCGGTATGACTGTCGAATGCACCTACCTCAGATCCTGCACAGTTAGTGCATAAGTGTAGTGTGAGTACATAAATAACATGTACCCAGTAAAAATCTAGTCTAACCTCGAAGAAGCAGTGACGAGGGGTCGACATCGACAATTACTATGGGCTAATAATAAAAATACAGAAATTCTAAATAAGCATGGGTTATGTAAATAATAATAATGACTCGATAACAAGCGAAAATGAATAATTCTTTCACCAATGGTGAATCCCAAGTCAGTTTCTGTCATATATAATTTTAACCTCTCAAGCCATAAAATAATATCAAATATAATTAAGCTCCGAGTATTACCACGCACGATTATGCCGAGGTCGTACGACCCGATCCAGCATAATGTGTACACTGCCGAGGGTCGAGCGGCACGAACCATAGATGCATCTATTCTACTGCAGAGGCGTTCGGCCCGCTCCACAAAAAGAGATGATACTTTATAAACATTCAGTTTAAAAGATATTACAAAGCTAATACACAAAGAAGCACAATTTCTATGGACGGTCAAGTATCCCGCCAAAACTCAAGTAATTGGAAGTCGGTCTTTTACAATTCCTCTATCAAGTTCCAATATAATTTAGGCACTTTAATTAAAAAATAGGGTACAAACATTACAAGTATCTCATGATTTGGGTCCTAAGCTACCCGGACATAAACATAATTAGTAGCTACACACGGACTCTCGTCACCTCGTGTGTACGTAGCCCCCATAATTAGGAGCAAATAGTAATTTAAATCACCTATGGGGTAAATTCCCTCTTACAAGGTTAGGCAAGAGACTTACCTTGTCTCAAGGCTCGCTTTCGATCCACAAATATGCTCTAAATCCTCAACTCGGTACCAAACAACCCAAAACTAGTCAAATATTGTATAAATTAATCAATACATGTTCAAAAGTTCATTATCTAACTATTAGAGTGATTACCCAACCCCAATCAGAAGATTCCTAAAATTCATCCCCGGGCCCACTGTCACGACCTCCGAAAAAGTGTGGATATCTTCTCCGCATGTCCTCCTCAGCCTCCCAAGTTGCCTCCTCGACTGCTTGGCCCCTCGACTGAACTTTTACCGCAGAAATCTTCTTGGACCTCAGCTGGCGAACCTGCCTGTCAACAATGGCAATTGGCTCCTCCTCATAACCCAGGCTCTCATCCAGCTGAACCGTGCTGAAGTCCAACACGTGCGACCTGTTGGTATGATACCTCCAGAGCATAGACACGTGGAAAACCAGATGAACTCCAGATAGACTAGGAGGCAAGGCAAGCTCATAAGCAACCTCCCCAACCCATCTCAATACCTCAAATAGACCTATGAACCTTGGGCTCAACTTGCCATTCTTCCCGAACCTCATGATTCCATTCATCGGTGAGATTTTCTGTCACGTCCCAACATCGGGGAGAGCGACCGACGCTCCACCGAGATACCCCCGTCAAGCAAGCCTTTACAATACCTTCTACCCAACTCACCCAAGAATAAAGAGGAGAACACCTTTCATTAATTAGATAGTAAGAGGTCATAAGAATATCACCAGTTCATTTTTATTAGCTACGTCATTAACAAGTCTCCAAAATAGTACATTGTACAATCATAGTTAAAGTGGAACAGATGATACGATTACAACACTTTTAGTTTAACCTTCCCAAAACCAGATACAACCCACACTATGTCTACGGAGCCTCTAACAGAAACAAAAGAGTACTACGACAGTGCTGGCAACAAGGCCCCAGCTATACCTCAAAACACTATGTACATAGAACACGAGATATAAGACCCCAGAATGAAGTGGGGCTCACCAAGTCAGCTGAGGAGAGGGGGTGCTGCTATCACTGATCAATACCACGTTCTATGGAACCACTTGCATCCGTTAAAGATGCAGTGCCCCCGGCAAAGGGGACGTTAGTACATGTCGAATAGTACTAGTACGAAAATGAAACACCTATGCAAGGACTTGGAAATACAACATGAATATGATGAATCATGGTAACAATAAAAGGCTTAGTTGGCCGTTAAAGCCATAGAAAATTTATTAAGAGCCTTCAATAATATTTATAAATTCATAAGTCGAGGATCCTCTACAACTACCTTTACACAAAGCGGCCCTGCCACCTCACCCCAACACATGCAGGTGGAGGTGCAATCACAATACCAGAAACTCTATTAATAGCAGCCCTGCCGCCTCACCCCAATGTATACGGGGGGAGGTGCATTCACCATGCCACAAACTCTACACAAAGCGGACCTACCGCCTCACCCCGATGTATTCGGGTGGAGGTGTATTCACTATACCACAACTCTACACAAAGCGGCCCCGCCCCTCAAACCAATATAAGCGGGTGTAGGTGTATTCACAATGCCACACTTCAGATTCCCAAAACGATAATAGTTTGTACAAGAGAGTTCCCTTCTAAATCAACCATTTAGTACCTTTGGCCTTAGCAAGTGTAAGTTCACAAGGTCTCATCATATGAGAAATAAGTGTTTAATCACATTAATTTCATACAAGATCTTCTTCCCAAAATGGGGTATAACATAATTAAGTCAAAAATTAAGAATCATTAACACACGAGGGTTCTAACACGAATTAAGAATCATTAACACACGAGGGTTCTAACACGTTATGCTAGTATCAATTTTACTAGTTTGAATACCCCACATCAATAGCATTTCAAGTTCGACTACACATGTTAGAATTTTACAAGGATTCAAGAATTTCGATACTAGAAGAAGAGTTTAGCCTTCATACTTCTCTTTGAGCTTTCCCTAATTCACTACACAGTTCCGAAAATCTTAGCCACCTCGACCCATTTAGAGACATGGAAAAATTTAACACAAATTAGGAAGATATTCATGGTTTCAACTCATTTGAGCATTTAATCAAACACTAGGCGTGCGAATTCGATTACAAGGTTCTTCCACAAGATTTCCGTCACTCCACAACTAATTCAATAAAAAGAGTTTACTCATACTAGTTCAATTACCTCCCCACCATCCTCATACCTACATTCATGCCTAAACAACAACTGGCATACCCAAGAATCATACTCCCAATTACCCATCTTCTACCTAAACCCGAAATTGAAGACTAGGGGCAAAACCTTACCTCTTGGATGAAGACCTTGTGAGTTTTCCTTGTGAATTCTCCAAGTATTGAGCAAGAATTGATGAACAATTAGCCTAGGGTTTCCTCATCTCTCTCTAGAACACTCTCCCTTCTCTATAAAATATCAGATTTCTCTTTTAAAACGAGCCCCAAGGGCTTTTAATCAAAATAGGGTCGGGTAAAAACAATTAGAAAAATGAAGCCCCGACACAGATCTGCAGTCGCATATGTGACCGCATAATGCTTCTGTGGTCCGCAATATGGGCTGCATAATAATCCTCCGGAACTAGGGACCCCTGCCTCACTCTACGACCGGTCTGCGGTCGCATAATGCACCGCGGAACTGCTCTCCGAAAACTTTTGTGCTGGGTCTGCGATGTGTTATGAGGCCCGCAAAGTGATTATGCGGCTCCATAATGGATCGCATAATGGTCCGAAAATAATTGACTAGATTTCTGCCTTAGTCTGCGGCAGATCTCCAGTCCGCAGATCAGTTCTGTGACCACAGAATGGGCCGTAGAAAATGCTCTGCACTTCCAAAAAGTTTCTTCAACTCTCCAACACACTGTTCAACCCAAAAAGTCCAAACAAACACATAAGTCTACTTCGGCACCACAAAACCCCAGGTTTTAGGTAAAATTTTACGGGGCCTTACACTTTCAAGAGAACTTTATCGCCCACCATAAATGATAAATCACACACCTTCTGATCTACGTAACTCTACTGTCTGGACTGTGTTGTGCGAAGTCGCACCTGAATCAACTTTACCTTTTCCAAGGCATCATTCACTAAATCAGTACCGTATACCTTAGCCTCACCGGGATCAAACCATCCGATGGGCGAACGACATCGCCAACCATGTAAAGCCTCAAATGGAGCCATCTCGATGCTGGACTGATAACTGTTGTTGTAAGCAAACTCGGTCAAAGGCGAGAATCGATTCCACTGCCCTCCATAGTCAATCACACATACTTTGAGCATATCCTCCCAGATCTGAACCGTCCTCTCCGACTGTCCGTTGGTCTGTGGATGAAAGGTTGTGCTGAGCTCTACCCGTGTTACCAACTCACTCTATACTTCCCTCTAGAGATGCGAAGTAAACTGAGGGCCTCTACCTGATATGATGGAAACAGGCACACCATGCAATCGAACAATCTCCTGTATGTAAATCTGGGCCAATCTCTCTGAAGAATACGTGGTCACCACTAGAATGAAGTGTGCCGACTTGGTCAACCTGTAGATAATGACCCAAACTGCATCAAACTTCCGCAAGGTCCGCGGCAACCCAAGTACAAAATCCATAGTAATGCGCTTCCATTTCCACTCAGGTATAACCATCTGCTGGAGTAGGCCACCTGGTCTCTGATACTTATACTTAACCTGCTGGAAATTTAGGCACCTCGCTACATACTCAACTATGTCCTTCTTCATTCGCCGCCACCAATAATGCTACCTCAGGTCGCGATACATCTTCGTGGCACCAGGATGAATAGAATATCGAGAACTGTGTGCCTCCTCTAGAATCTTTTCCCTCAATCCATCAACATTAGGGACATATAGGCGACCCTGGAGTCGCAGAACACCATCCTTACCGATAGTAACCTCCTTGGCACCACCCTGTAGTACCATCTCTCCAAGAACCAACAAGTGCGGATCATCAAACTGACGAGCCTTGATCTTCTTGAGTAGTGAAGACTGGGCAACAACGCATGCATGAACTCGGTTGGGCTCTAAAATATCCAACCTCACAAGTCTGTTAGCCAAGGACTAAATGTCCAAAGCTAGTGGCCTCTCCTCTGCTGAAATGAATGCCAAACTACCCATACTCTCTGCTTTTCTGCTCAAGGCATCCGCAACTACATTCGCCTTGCCCGGATGATGTAGGATGATAATATCATAATCCTTTAGTAACTCAATTCACCTGTGCTACCTCAAATTGAGATCCCTCTTCTTGAACAAATGCTGCAAGCTGCGATGATCGATGTAAACCTCACAGGACACCCCATAAACGTAATGCCTCCAGATTTTAAGAGCATGAACAATCGCGGCCAGTTCTAAATCATGTACAGGGTAATTCTTCTCGTGGGGTTTCAGCTAAAGTGAAGCGTATGCAATAACTTGCCCCTCCTGCATCGATACACAACCCAAACCAACGCGTGAAGCGTCACAATAAACAGTATATATCCCTGAACAAGAAGGCAACACTAACACCGTTGCTGAAGTCAATGCGGTCTTGAGCTTCTAAAAGCTCACCTCATAATCATCAAACCATAACGGAGCACCCTTCTGGGTCAATCTAGTCAAAGGCACTGTAATAGATGAGAAGCCCTCCACAAACCGGCGATAATAGCCTACTAACCCTAAGAAGCTCCTGATCTCAGTCACCGTGGTAGGACGAGGCCAACTCTAAACTGCCTCGATCTTCTTCGAATCTACCTTAATACCCTCACCTGGTACAACATTCCCCAAGAACGCCACAGAATCCAACCAGAACTCACACTTGGAGAACTTAGCATATAGCTTTTGTTCCCGCAAGGTCTGAAGCACCACTCTCAAATGCTGCTCGTACTCCTCCATGCTACGCGAGTAGATCAAAATGTCATCAATGAATACAATGACAAACGAATCAATATATGGACTGAACACCCAGTTCATCAAATCCATAAACGCCGCCGGGGCATTAGTCGAATCGAAGGACATCACTAAAAACTCATAATGGCCAAATCTAGTCCGGAAAGCCGTCTTCGGAACATCCAAATCCTGAATCTTCAACTGATGGTACCCCGATCTCAAATCGATCATAAAGAATACCCTAGCACCCTATAGCTGTCAAATAAACCATCAATACGTGGCAACAGGTACTTATTCTTAATGGTACCTTTGTTCAACTGGCGGTAATCAATGCACACCCACATAGTCCCATCTTTCTGCTTCACAAATAACACCGGTGCACCCCAAGGAGACACACTCGGTCTGACAGACCCCTATGCTAGCAACTCTTCAAGATGTTCTTTTAACTCCTTCAACTCTTTCAGAGCCATGCGGTACGGTAGGATAGATATAGGTTGGGTACTTGGAGCCAAATCAATACAGAAATCGATATCATGATCTGGTGGAATGCCTGGAAGATTAGAAGGAAACACATCGGAGAACTCCCAGACCACGGGCACTGAATCAATCGCCGGAGTCTCTGCAGTAGTATCCCGAACATAATCTAGTTAAGCCAAACAACCTTTCTCGACCATGTGTCAAGCCTTCAAAAAAGAGATAACCGGCTAGATACATTGACAGCCAAACCTTTCCACTCCAATCTAGGAAGCTCTGGCATCACCAAGGTAACAGTCTTTGGATGACAATCAAGGATGGCATGATATGGGGACAACTAATCCATGCCTAGAATGACCTTAAAGTCGGTCATATCAAGCAACAAAAGATATGCTCTAGTCTCATAACTATAGAAAGTCACTATACCGGACCGATAGACCCGATCCACAGCAACAGAATCGCCCACTGGAGTGGATACATAAACAAGAGTACCAAAGGATTCATAAGGAACACCCAGGAAATGAGAAAACAGAGATGAAACATATGAATATGTGGACCCTGGATCAAATAGTAGTGAAGCATCCCTACCGCAGACAGGAATAATATATGTGATCGCGGCATCTGAGGCCACTGCATCTGGTCTGGCCGGGAAAGCGTAGAACCTGGCTGGCCTCCACCTCTAGGACGGCCCTTACCCACCTACCCTCCGCCTCTGGGTGACCAAATGACTGGTGTGGCAGTTGGTGCTGTAATCATAGGCTAATGATCATGCTGCAATGCCTTGCCCCGAAGCCTGGGGCAAAACCTCCCCACATGACCAAGATCCCTACACTCGAAACAACCTCTTGGTACGGTGGACTGCTGACCTGAAGTCTAACCCTGATGGCCGAAAATATCCACTAGAGGGACCTGAATAGCTTGTGGGTGGTATGAACTCTCTGGCATGGCACTGAAATAAGGCCGCACTGGAGCACCTCGAGGAGGTGGCGGTACTGGATATATGGGCCTTCTAGACTAACCCCTCACAAACTGACCCCTGCCCCCAGCTGCGGCACCACTGAACTCTCCAGAATATCGAAACCACTTATCCCTCGTCGCCTGCTCTCGGCTTCGTTGACGGACACCCTCGATCCTCCGAGCTATCTCCACAACTAGCTCGTAAGAAGTCCCTATCTCAACCTCTCGAGCCATGGTGGCCTAGATACCAGAGTTCAAACCTGCAACAAACCTCCGCACTCTCTCTGCATCGGTAAGAAGTATCATAAGTGCATGGCGAGACAACTTAAAGAATCTCGCCTCATAGTCGGTCACCGATTTCTGACCCTGCCGGAGCTGCTTGAACTGAAACCGCAACTCTTCCCTCTGAGAGGGTGGAATATATCTATGCAAGAAGAGGTATGTGAACTGATTCCAAGTCATGGGAGGAGAACCTGCTGGTTTGCAAAGAAGATAGGGCTGCCACAACCTACGGGCCCTGCCCTTCAGCTGAAAGGTGGTAAAGTCCACCCCGTGGGACTCAAATATCCTCATGTTGTGCAATCTGTCCCTGCACCAATCAATAAAGTCCTGGGGGTCCTCATGCCGCTCACCCCCAAAGACAGGAGGATGAAGCCTGGTCCATCTATCCAATAGCTTCTGCAGATCGCCGACCGTAGCTGGTCTGGGCTCAGGTATGGCTGCTGCCCATGGGTAGTGCGCCTGGGGTCTGATATACGGCAGCTGTATGCACTGGAGCCTGAGTGTTAGGGGTCTATACTCCCCCTCCCGCCTGAGATGTGGCTAGGTCCACTAGAAATAAACCAGCCTGAGTCATAGAATCCATGAACCGCAACATACGACCCCTGACCTCCTGGAATCCTGTCACGCCCCGACCTCGCGGAGCGCGACCGATGTTCAACAAAGTTATCCCGGCCGAGCAAGCCTGCACAGTTCCATCTATCCAACTCACCCATGAATAAAGAGAAGAATACATTTCATTAATTAGACAGTAAGAGGTTACGTGAATAATACCAGTTCATTTCCATTAGTTACGTCATTAACAAGTCTCCAAAACAGTACATTGTACAATCATAGTTAAAGTGGAACAAATGATACGATTATAGCATTTTTAGTTTTAACCTTCCCAAAACAGATACAACCCACACTATGTCTACAGAGCCTCTAACAGGAACAAAGAGTGTTATGGAAGTGCCGGCAACAACGCCCCGACTATATCTCAAAACGCTATGTACAAAGGATAAGAGATACAAGACCCCTAAATGAAGTGAGGCTCACCAAAATCTGTTGAATAGAGAGTAACTGCTAACAAGGATCAAAACTGCCCGCTGACGAACCACCTGCATCTATTGAAGATGCAGCGCCCCCGATAAAAGGTGCGTTAGTACATATGGAATAGTACTAGTATGTGAAGCTAAATGTCATCTTTCAAAATAGAATGTCAATATAAGAAAGGGAAAACCATAGAAACAACAAGTTATAATCAACAATATCCAAATGCCTAGTTAAAACATAACAACTTTCAAAATACGAAAACAAAATATATATTTTTTGTTGGGAGATCATTAGCACCAATATACCATCGTGTTTTTAGCAGGGAGTCCAATCACGCCCGATTGGCTAGGCCATCTCCCCACAAAATATGTGAATATGATGCAAAAGAAAAAGGTGTTACCAAGAGTAATACCACCATGTGCGCAACATGGCATCCGATCACCACCCGACCGGCTAGGTCGCCTCCCCACATATGTCGTGTGAGTCGACATTAAATCTAGGGCTATCAACAATCTCATCCCAATTAAGGGGAATAATCACAATCACATCACTATTTTAATCTCATCCCAAATAAGGGGAATAAGCACAATCCACTCCTACACTAGGACATGTAGTTTCGGGTGTGGGCCTTATGACCCACCCATCCTCAGTTTGCTAATGATACTCCCAAAAACATTTTTTTTTTGCACACAAGGGAAACAAAACTACAAACATATGTTATATTCACCTCATTATCTTTCACACTATAAATATCTTCATTAGTACTTTCAACCATTCAGAACATCGTTATTTCCTTGGCTCTCTTGGCCATACTTATGGTTCTTCATCCATGGCACATTGGCCATATTTCATATTCCACATTTTCATTTCTTTACTTTCATGGATCATCATCATAAATATCAACAAATAGAATATTTCGAAAATCACAACTTTAGGTTTATTATAAGAAAGACATTAAACACAATGGATTGCTTTCCAAGAAATGGAGTAAAATGTTTGGAAATCAAAGCACAAGTTAAAATCATAGGCTATCGAAGCACAAGTTACAATCATAAACGAGTAACACATCATTTATTCTTGAAATACTTTTCCCCAAAAGGGCAATATACAATTTCAACTCATGAAGATATAAGAGCTCAAAAGACATTGGAAATACTTACAAAGCATAACATTAGTTAAAACAGCCACATTTGGGCATAACTTGGGTACATAAACTTTTAGAAAAATCTAGTTTCAAAGTCAGTTTGGAATAGTTAAATCAAGGCCTATTTCATAACCTTTCTCACATCATTTCATTTCCTCGGCACCATTGACCACAAGTATAACTTTCATTCCTGGCACATTGGCCACACTTAATATCTCCAACCCACTTCTTTCACTTTCAAGCATCCTTATAGATTATCAACAACAAGGCATTTCTACTCAAGACTTCAAATACACATTTGATAAACTAACCAAACTAAGGGTCTTAGGCACATGTGATTTCTTACACAATTCAACATGCTAATTTTCATTAGAATCACATTTTCAAATCAAAACATATTAACATACAACCCATGCTTAATCACCTTCTCAAATCGTAACTCAATACAAATTCAACGCATATATCTTTCGACACAAGGCTTATTCGGAATAATTAATTTATATTGAGCAACACATGACTTACAAGGCCATTGTAGGGTTCAATTCCAAAAGAGGAGTTTAGTCAGCATACCTTATTTGAGCTTTCCTTAAGTTACTACAACATCCCAACACTTCTAGCAATAACAATCTATAGAAAGATAGCGATAATCGGTTAATAATTAGAAGGATTCTTATGGTGTAACTCTCTTAGGATTTTTTTCAAACACCTAGTATGGAAAATAGACTACAAAGTTCTACAATGGTAATACCTTCCTCCCTCAACCAATTTCAGCAAGAACTACCCAAAATGGTTCATTAACCCCACATACTACAACCTATTGACACATGCATGGCCTAATTCCAATCCCACAATATACTTAGACCCTAGAATAACTTGTATGGGTGGTATAGGACAGGAACTTACCTGGATAGATGGTGGTCTAGTGGTTGACTTCCTTGATTCTTGAAGGTTGGTGCAAGATTGGATGATTAGAATGCTAGGTTTCCTCCTTCTCTCTCTCTAAAATGCTCTTACCTCTCTCTAAAATCATCAGATAGTCGCCCCAAAATAAGCCCGAAAGGTTATTTATCAAAATGGGGTCGTGTTATAAAATAGGGAAAATGGACCCTCCGAACTCAGGTCTGCGGTCGCAGAATTGACCGCAGAACAGATATGCGGTCCACAAAATGGACCGCGAAAGTGATACCCAAAAATTGGGATGGTTTGGACAAGTCTGCGACCGGTCTGCGGTCCGCAGACCACTTATGTGGCCGCAGAATGGACCGCATAATCACCCAACAAAATTCTTCATACAAAATCTGTGATGGATGTGCGGACCGCGAAATGGATAGGCGACCGCAGAATGGGCCGCAAAACGACCTTCAAAATACAACCATTTTTCTACTCAACTCTGCGATGGGTATGCGTCCCGCATAATGGATCTGCGGTCATGAATCTGACAGCATAACTGGCCCTTCAGCAAAAAGTTTCAACCAACACCTCGATGCATTCTTCAATCCAAAATGTTCGTACCCCACTACAACCGTACTCATTACCCGACCTCGGCACCACAAAACTAGAATCCCTTGGCAAAATTTTATGGGGCCTTACATCCTCCCCCACTTAGGATCATTCATCCTCGAATGAGGAGTAGAGTCCGCCCAGAACACCCAACATAATTCATTTCTCCTTTCACACATCACAAGCCCCCAAATTTGACTAACTCCCAAATTTTTCAGAAATTTCAGCAGAGTCTCCCCTGTAATTGGGCCTATCCACCTACCAGATAACCACCAAAATAACTCCTAACAACACATCTATAACCCAACAAAGCATCACAATATATATTAATAACACTGACCTTAACATTAAGGGCATTACATTAACAGAAGTGGTATCTTGACATGAACTGTACACATTTAAATCATAACACCAAGAAAGTACCTTTTAAACCACAACCATTCAGCTCTACAAACAACTGAGAATATTCCCTTTCCACAACACTTTCGTCCTTCGAAGTGATCTTCTCGAGTCACAGACTTAGCCATAGCACCAGGCGGAGGAAATCTCAACTTCCGGACTTATCTAGCAAGGATGACAATTAGGTACCTCTCATAAGCCAATTACCCATTAACTTTACCTTCCATAGCTTCCACCGGAATGATAGACAAATGATTCCCAACTACCCTTTCGTGCATAGACACATGAAATACCGGGTGTATGGAGAACAACGATTGGGGACACATCATACTCATAGCTTGCCTATTTCTTTCAAGATTCCATAAGGCCCAAATGTAAACTACGCTTATCTTACCTTTATTAACAGTTCATATAGTATCTTCATGGAGAAAGTATGGAGAATAACCCGTTCACTCTCTTCAACTATAAATCTCTACGCTGAACACCCAAACTAAACCTTTGGCGACTTTCAACAATTATTCTATAATGGGCTAGAATGAATATGACCATAGAGTTCCTACCCAATAAGTTCGATCATGGACGGTGTGTATTCTTTGACATGTTTGATCCTACAACTCTCGATAGATTTACTAGAAATAGTAACAACGAGGTTCGAGATTGGGCTAGAATTGTTCAAGAATCCATCAATGTACTGAGAAGGGCATTTGAGGAGGTTATATCCTAAGAGACATGAAGGTTACTACCAATAGCGCTGACATGGTTAACCATTGTAGTGACATCATTGGTTAGAAAGGTTCTAATGGGTGATATGATGCTCCAGGGAGAAAGATAAATAAATATTTTCCACACAGGGATGTGGAACATTAAGGATAGTAAACTCTCCGTACATGACAATGACATAGTCAATGATTCTAGAAGCCAAGTGTGTAAGGATAACAGAACCTAGAGAGACACTATAAAATAATCATGGAAGGCTTGCAGATGTTCATAATGAGTTTGCCATGGATTTTATGACTTGAAAGGTACCCAGATGCTAATGAAAGATAGGAAAACATGAGAAGCAGACGTGATGCTTTGATGACCCCCAAAGGTGTATTTGGTCTTGACGGAGAGCCTATTAAGTGTCTTTATGAGAAAGGAAGTGTTATAGCAACATATAGAATTATGCGATCTCTCATGGTTATCCAGCAAATGTCAGGAAACTAGCACAATGAATTCACTAACTAAGGAACACAGTTAATGCATGTTTAGAGGTGTAAAGAGAAAATGAACATTTGTTATGAGATGGACATGTTTCTGCTATATTAACTCCCAAATTGCAATACAAGGCCACGTCATGGGCAACTGCAGTACTAGGAACAATGTGAGCTACTTACTGCAGAATGTCCTAAGTGGACATGAAAGTTATACTAAGATGGGCAAACACAAATCTTCCTATGACGGATGTGTGAGGATCTCAAATTTCAGAGAGACTTCATGCAAAGAAGTGACCATTTTGATTGACATGTACACATATAATTGGCGATGAGGTATGCTCTTATGTTACTAAATAGTGAAGGGGGTTTATGATAATGTTCACAAAGGGAGTAAAGTGATTCCTCAAATCCTATGTGTCACATACACAGGAGAGGGAGAGAGAGGATCAAGAAAGATCTCAACACTAAGTTGTCTTTCATTAGATTTGATACCACGTAGGTAAACATTGTGATTGTGCATGCATAAGCACAAGTGAGCAGATGTTATCCATTTGAATCAGAAGGTTCTACAAGAAATTCATCAGGTATAGTACTTTGTTGAGAATTTTGGGAAGCAAGTGGGAAGTATTAACCCAGGGTTGTGACTCAATTCAAAGATATCATTATAGAACTCAATTCCTTAAGAGGTTGTAACTAAGATAATGGTGATAAAGAGGCTTCACGAATAATGCATCTCGTTCGAAGAGTAGATACGGAGAACGACTGATAAAGTTGTTTCGGTTCTATCCCAAATTCCATAGCAACATAAGGAATGACATATGACAAAGTGGAACCAGGATCAATATGGGCATATACATCTTGAGATTGCACAGTCAATATACCTGTAACCATATCTGGAGAAGCCTCCGACTTTTGACGCCTCCTTATAGCATAAAACCTGCTGGGCCCTTCCAAGCTCTTGATACCACCCCTAGCTGCTCCACGCCCTGTAGGCGCTATAGTGCCTCAAGCTGGGGGAGGCGCTGTGGATGTAGTAGCTGCAGAGCTGGCTGGCTGTGTCGCACCCCCGCCCATGCTTTGGCGAGACGAATGACAATCTATCTGAATGTGACCCCTCATACCACAGTCGTAGCACACATTGGTACCATAGTGGCATACTCTTGAATGACATCTCCTACACTTCACACAACAGGGATGAGGTCGGCTAAACTGACTCGGCCTACTAACCTGATATTCACACTTTTTGCATACATCATAGGCATTCCCCTTATCCTTCCCCCAGGCCTCCAAAGCGGGAGTAACAAACCCCGTACCGGTTTGCTTTTTGGGTCTTTGGAATTGCCCAAATCTACCATCCCTAACACACTGGTGATCATACTCACAACACGACGCAAAATATTCCTGCCTGCATATCGGGCAAACCAGGGTAGGTGCACCCAACCTAGGGCATTTTTTATTCTTGTGCCCCCTCTTTCCACAACCGTAGCATATTTCAAGAGACATCCAACATCTCCCCAATTGACGCTTCTTGCAAATCAAACAATCCAGTTCATTAGTACCAACAACCCTCTTTCGTTTCTTAGGTGCTTTCACCACATGATCCAGAGGTGCGGTGACATTGATAGGAATAAGGACACTTCCCTTAGCAATAAGTTCTTCCAATCCCTCCATGGCTAGACACATTCTACCAACAAACTCTCGTGCAATCTCCCCCCAATTTCAATGGCGGGGTCATTCCTTTATTGCTGCTTCGAACTCATGGATTACTCATCTGGAAAATGAGGCATGACGAGGAAATTAGCTTTATATCTTGAGCTCTATCGCACGATCAGGAGTATCAAAGAAGGTTGAAATTCCTAAATGTCCAAGCAGCCTCCTCATTATAGATGTGGTCGACAACACACCTATAAGGACTCTACTAGACACAGCTCCGAGACATCATAGGACACTTTAAAATCTTACGCTTTGATACCAAGTTTGTCATGTCTCGACGTCGGGGAGCGTGATCGGCACTCAACAGAGTTACCTCGGTTGAGCAAGTCTGCACAGTGCCTTTTACCCAACTTACCCACCAATAAAGAGAAGAATACATCTGTACTCATTACCCAACCTCGGCACCACAAAACTAGAATCCCTTGGCAAATTTTATGGGGCCTTATAAATCCCGGTGCGGACATGAAATCCCCAGGGGCTGGCTATGCTACAGGCACTTCGCCCTGCTCCTCAATAATAGGATCCTCTATTGGATACATTGGTGGCTCAACTGGGGCAACACTGGGACGTCCTCATCCTCGTCCTCTACCACGGGCCAGATGCACCTGCCTCCAATTCTGCATGGTTAGTACAGAAGTGTAGCGTGAGTACATAAATAACATTTATCAAGTAAGTATCTAGTCTAACCTGAAAGAAGTAGTGGCTAGGGGTCGGCATTGACACTTACTATGGGCTAATAATAAAAATACAGAAATTCTAAATAAGCATGGGTTATGTAAATAATAATAATGACTCGATAACAAGCGGAAATGAATAATTCTTTCACTAATGGTGAATCCCAAGTCAGTTTCTATCATATATAATTTTAACCTCTCAAGCCGTAAAATAATATCAAATATAATTAAGCGCCAAGTATTATCACGCACGATTATGCCGAAGTCGTACGGCCCAATCCAGAATAATATGTACACTACCGAGGGTCGAGCGTCAGAAACCATAGATGCATCTATTCTACTGTCGAGGTGCTCGGCCCGCTCCACAAGAAGAGAGGATACTTTATAAACATCCGGTTTAAAAGCTATTACAAAGCTAATACACAAAGAAGCACAATTTCTATTAACGGTCAAGTATCCCGCCAAAACTCACGTAAGTGGAAGTCAGTCATTTACAATTCCTCTATCAAGTTCCAATATACGTTAGGCACTTTAATTAACAAATAGGGTACAAACATTATAAGTATCTCATGATTCGGGTCTTAAGCTACCCGGCCATAAATATAATTAGTAGCTATGCACGAACTCTTGTCACCTCGTGCGTACGTATCACCTATGGGATAAATTCCCTCTTACAAGGTTAGGCAAGAGACTTACCTTGTCTAAAGGCGCGCTTCCGATCCACAAATATGCTCTAAATCCTCAACTCGGTGCCAAACAACCCGAAACTAGTCAAATGTTGTATAAATTAATCAATACATGTTCAAAAGTTCATATTCTAACTATTAGAGTGATTACCCAACCCCAATCGGAAGATTCCTAAAATTCATCCCCGGGCCCACGTGCCCGAATTCCGGAAATTTTCAAAGATAATTGTTACCCATAACTTTACGAACTCAAATATATAATCTTCATCCCATCCCATATTCATTTTCATGGTTAAATTCTATTTTTATCAAAACCTAGGTTTGTTCATCCAAACCCATATTTTTCTCAATTTTACATGTTAAAATCTACCCATAATCTATGTGTTTAACTTACATTGGATAGAAATTACGTACCTTCAATAGCTAGGTGAAAACCCCTCTCTAAGAAGCTCAAAAATCGCCCAAGAAGTGAAAGAAATGAGTCAAAAATGACCTAAGTCTAGTATTAAATGAACCTCACTGCCTCCGGCACTTCCGTTTTTGCGGCTCGATGGCCGCTTTTACGGCTCTGCATTTGCGAAAATATCATCACAGATGCGGCTCTCACCCAGTTTTCCTACTTCCGTATCTTCGGACAGCTGGCCCGCTTCTGCGACGCACGTGCCGCACCTGCGGCTTTGGCCGCTTCTGCAGTTGCTTCCATCGCACCTGCACTTTCGCAGGTGTGCACCATGCTCTGCATCTGTGATCTCTAGGCAGCCCACGCTAGACTGCTTCTGCGACTGTTGGCTTGCTTCTGCGAGCACGCACCTGCGGCTGGCCCTCCGCAGGTGCGATTGCACCAGAACTTTGATGCTTCAACTATTCTTTCCAATTCCAAATGAGTTCCGTGCCTCGTCCGAATGACATTCGGGGCCCCCGTGGCCCCGCCCAACCATACCAACAAGTTCTAAATCATAAAATGGACTTGTTTGACCTCACAAAGCACGAAAAACAATACCAAAACTAAGAATCACACTCCAAACCAAATCGAATCAACCTATGAACTTCAAGTTCTTCCAATTTGCTCCGAACGCGCTGAATCATACTTAAACTACTCGGAATGACACCAAATTTTGCGTGCAAGTTTTAAATCTACTTGCAGAGCTATTCTCATGCTCAAAATCCCAAAAGGACCGCGATAACACCAAAACCTAATCCAAACAAAATTTAAAGAACTTTAAAACCTTCAATAAACCAACTTTCAACTTTAGGATCCGAAACGCTCCTGGGTCATCCAAAACCCGATCTGAACGTACGTCCAAGTCCAAAATCATCATACGAACCTATTGGGACCATCAAAACCCGATTCGAAGGTCGTTTGCTAGAAATGTCGACCCAAATAAAATTTAGCCCTTTAAAGCCAATATTAAGGAACTGAGTGTTCCGATTCCTACTCGAACTCTTCCAAACCTGACCTAACCATCCCCGCAAGTCATAAAATAGTACAAGCACATACGATGAGTCTTATTTAGGGGAATGGAGATCTAGAAAGTAAAACGACCGGTCGGGTCATTACAGATAAAAGTGCCGAATTGATTGACTTTGCAATATTTGACGCCATTGCCCATCACCAGTTAACAGGTGCATAGAATCTAGCCCACTTTTCGTATCCAACTAATTCCAAGTAATCTTTCACCCGAATATCTAGATTCTCCACCTTTTCTATTAGACTATCAAATTAATCCTATGTGTATGCTTTTGCCATTGAAAAGTATACCTCGCTCAACTTCTCATGATATTTTTTGAATTTATTATATACGTTGTTCCATAGATGCCATATACAAGAAAAATGGGGTACGTTAGGATACACTCTGGATACAGATTTGATAATTCTCTCATTCTTATCCAAAACAATGCACATGTTTTCCCGCTAACCATAAGCCACCTTAAATTGCTCAAAGAACCACAACCAAGCAACATCATTCTTTGAATCAACTACAACTTATGCTAATGGCAATAAATGTCCTATAAATACAATATCATACAGATAAAAAATATCATTACAGCTGTATTAAAAAATCAAAATAGCATTTTTTATGTTAATCTAACTTGTATGTATTTTTTTAACTGACTAACCTGCACCATCGAACGTGCTAGTCGAGACGAATGTCCCTATGTATGCTGATTTTAGGTGGCTTCCATCCATAACGACAATGGGTCTACAGTAATTGAACCCCTTTATAAAAGCATACAACAATATATACAAATACATGAACTCATTTTTAGGAGAGTTTTCCATTCTAAGATGTGAACCAGGATAAGTCATATCCAATGTATATAAGTACCCTGGTAATTTATTGTATGAATCAGCTGGTTCACCCCTCAAAAAGTTCACTCCCTTTTCTCTAGCGCGCCACGCAAACATGTAACTAACATCTACACAAAAGTTTGATTTCATATCATCAATTATATCCTTTGGCATGTATTTCCTCTTACGACTAGTAAACTTGGACCTAATCATTCCCCCAATCAACCTACTGGTTGCTTGATGTTGCTCATACACCTTATCCTTCAATGGACATGTATGCTTATCATTGAAATCCCTTACTTTGAACATTTGTGATTTGTTAATACTAGAAGCCTTAAATTTCCATTCGTAATCCTCAGAAATACATAACAAGGTATAGTTGCAAACACAGTTGTGTTACAAATACAATTGGTTATGTATGGATAAAATATATACAGATGATGGTAGGTTAATGTTAAATATCGTTGTATAAACGTGACATTATGAATATTTTAGAAACAGGAAATGAAGTACTCCTATAGCTGATTCGGCTAAGTGTCTTCTAACCACAGACACACAACAATTTCATTTTTCAACAAAGTTTTGAAAGAAACATACAATGAAATACAATGTATGTTACATGAATACACCATAAAAAAATGTTGAATATATTTGTATACAACAATGTATTATGAACACATTAATATAAATAGTTCACAAACCTATAATTGTTTCAGCACATTCAATTAAAAACATTAATACAGAAACATATCATGAAAGAAAGCATATATTATGAATATAACATAATATATGTTGTATAATAATATGCTGCCATGAATACACTATAAAACTATTACGAATACATATACATACAGTTGAATACAACATATTGGTGAAGAGGTTGTAAGTAATAACACTCAAACCTGATAGCATTTGACCTATCAACACGGAATTGAAACCTTTCAGCAATTACATATTGCTACATCACCGCATTTAATGTGGCCTTATCCTTAAATACTTGTCCAACCATCACCTCTTTTTGATTAGTATTTGAAATAATTAAATCCCTTTCCGGTTTGAAAACCTCAATTGGTTCACCTGAGTTTAAAAATGCAAGTGCAAGTGTATCAACTGTATCAAATTTATTCACCCCATCGGTTGCGTCAAGTTGCATTAGGTCTCTTTGAAATAAACTTCCTCCATCTATAATTTCTTTATCCAATGTAGTTATACACAATGGATACATCCTGAATGCTCTGTTCTCCTTTTTTAACTCTACATACACCCTATAGCCCATATTGTTGTGTATTTCCATAGGCGTGAAATTTCCTTCCACTTTGTATTCAATTTTAAGTGACTTGGAGATCAAATCTATGCCAAGTTGCTTCGAAATTGAAGCAACCAAATTATTGTACGACGCATACTCCTTTATCAATATCTTATCAATCGAATAATCGACATAACAATTTTCAATGTTCCACTTACTAGAATGACGAATTAGCACTGTTAAACTTGCCATCTAGAAAATCAAATTTTAAATTATTTCTGTAGATACTTGTATCAATTCCGATCAGAACCTTGAACAATATTAGAAAAAAAAACCTTGAACTGTATCAGAAAAAAAAGAGGGACTGAAACTCTGAAGAATGCTCTATTATTTGGTGTTTAGCATCCGATAAATCTTCTGATTAATTGGATTGATAATGTTGCATGTTATAATTGATTTAGTTGATTTATATTAGGAGTGTATCACGTTAAATTAGCAGCTTTTCATTATTAAACAACTGGAGATACCTATCATTACGTTGATTGTCATACTGTATTCATGAATACATGGCACGATTACATGTGAATATAGCGGCTGACAACTGGACTGTCCTGTGTTTTAGCCAATTTTTGCTACTGTATTTATGAATACTGTAGCACGAATACATCGAATACATTACCATAACAACTTAAAGGTAGCTATAGGAAGTAATTATGTATATGGTTGCTATAGGAAGTTAATAGCCACTAAACAATAGTGGTTTCTGAAAATTCTTCTTTTTTAAAAGTGGGGCCGCATAGAAGAAAAAATATATTCTTTGTTTCATCTCACGTCGTAATTGTGTTTGAATTGGAATTAAAAACTTGCATCTACACGTAGATCCTAGTCGAACTGCAATAACTACATACTTTTTCCTTTTTTTTTTCCTGTTAATTGTGTTCAGAATTCAGTGGTTCGATTATGAACAAAGCCCGTAATGTGTTAAGATAAGCTCAAAATGCAATATCACCCAAGAAAATAGACAAGAGTAATAAAGAGGAAGATAGATTTCTTATTTCATTCTAGTGTGTCCTATATCACATTTTATGTCTCTATTTATACTATTGGATAGAAGCTTACAAAAATGTAGCTATAAATACTACATTAACAATTGGGATAATGGGAAAGATCATGGGGAGGTTATGGAGGTGTGAGAGTAACAATCATAATAATGAGGAGTAGTGGATGGTTATTTAAATCATGAATGAAAGCAGTGGAGTAGTGGACATCCACATTAACTAGTAATTTACAATACTCCTGCTTGGATGCCCAAAAATAGATAACATGCCTCGTTAATTCTTACTAAGAAAATATTCTATGAAAAAAATCTTAGTGAAGGAAACAGAGTACACGCATGTGTAATACGCTTTGTCTGCTGCCTCATTAAAAACCTTGCCAGAAAAATCTAATGGGACAAAACCTAGGCTAAGAAAAAAGAGTGCAGCGTATATCTTACTCCCCTTATGAAAATATCACTTTATTTCTCGGAGATGGCACATTCGGATCTTGTGTCTCAACTTCTCAAATATTGAGGGTTGCAATGCCTTAGTGAACAGATCAGCCAAATTATCACATGAACGAATTTGTTGAACATTGATTTCACCATTCTATTGAAGATCATACGTGATTTAATTTTTGGTGAAATGTACTTTGTTCTGCCTCCTTTGATATATCATCCTTACAGTCGAGCAATGCAAGCAATATTATCTTCATATAATGTAGTTGGATTGTCCTTTTTCATAGATAAACTACTATAACGACCCGACCGGTCATTTTGAGTGTATTAACCCCGACCTCCCTATTTTCTGCTTTTCCCATGTTTGTTTCTGCTTATGTGACTTGCCGGGAAGTTTTATTTTTGGGTTCGGAGTGTTTAGGGACACTTAGTCCCTAAAACGGAAGTTTAAGTCTTAGGATTTCTGACCATGGTCGAAACTGTGTGAAGACGACTCCGGAATGGAATTCTGTTAGCTCCGTTGTATGATTTTGGACTTAGGAGCGTGTCTAAAATGTAATTTGGAGGTCCGTAGTAGAATTAGACTTGAATTGGCAAAAGTTAGAATTTTGGCGAATTTGGCCAGTAGTGAAAATTTTGATATCGGGGTCAGATTTCGATTCTGGAAGTTGGAGTAGGTCTGTAATGCTGGATATGACTTGTGTGCAAAATTTGAGGTCAATCGGACGTGGTTTGATAGGTTTCAGCATCGTTTGTGAGACTCAACCAAACATACCAAACATTTCGGGTTCGACTAAGTTCGCATCCGGTTGATTTTGTGAGTTTAGCTGAACTGCTGCTGCTACTGGTGTGACCGTACCTGCGGAGTGGGAACCGTAGGTGCGAGCTCGCAGAAGCGGAGATGGGACCGTAGAAGTGCCCAAGGGTGAGTTGAGCAGAAGCCGCAAGTTCGAATATTTTTCCACACCTGCGATGGTCGCAAAAGCGGGCAGCTAGGTGCAGGTGCGAGTTTTAGTCGCAGGTGCGATGGGTTTCCGCACCTGCGATAGGCGCAGATGCGGTCTTGTAGCCACAGGAGTGGAATCTAGGATTTCAAGTGGAATCCGCACCTGCGATGGATTTTTCGCAGGTGCGACGTCGTAGATGTGACAGTGAGTCCGCAGATGCGAAAAGTCTGGGCAGAAGGTTTAAAAGCAAGGCTTCGCGATTTTAGTCTTATTTTACCCTTTGAGACTCGGACATAGGCGATTTTGAAGAAGATTTTCGAGGGGATTATTAAAGTAAGCTTCTTGTACTCGTTTTGTATCATAAATCTTGATTCCCCACTGATTTTCCTACCTAATTAGCGAGATTTTGAAGTGAAATTTGGGGGTTCAGGGCTTGAGAATTGGAAAGTGGATTTTGGGGATTTGGAGGACCAAATGATATCGGATTTTGATGAATTTAGTATGGATAGACTCGTGAGTGAATGGACTTTCGGGTTTTGTTACTTTTGTCAGATTTCGAGGCGTGGGCCCGGGGGCCGGGTTGAGCCTATTTTGGATTTTGGCTTACAATTGAGTGTTTTTCTTGTGGAATTCATTCTTTTAGCCTATATTAATTATATCGTACTGCTTATGGCTAGATTCAGGGCGTTTGGAGATTGATTCGAGGGGAAAAAGGTATTGCGGAGTAGGATTTTGCGTGGTTTGAGGTAAGTAACATTTTTAAATCTAGTCCTGAGGGTATGAAAGCCCGGATTATTGGATTATGTGAGTATTTTGGAGGTGACGCACATGCGAAGTGACGGGCGTGTGGGCGTGCACCGTAGGAATTGGGACTTGGTCCATTCCGTGAAACTGTAAAGTTGAATAACTTGTTGCTAGCTATATGCTCTCCTTGTGAATTACTTGCTAATTGCTGTCTTGTACTCAATTATGGTTTTACTTGCGTATCATATCGCAGCCTCTTCTTGATTCTTGTTGACACACTATGTTATCTCTGTTTGGGCCGATCTTTGTTATTTTCGAGAGCCTCAGAGACTAGAGAGGTTGATAACCGAGTGAGGCCGAGGGCCTGTCTGTGAGGTATTGCTACTATGGCACGTGAGTTGTCCGTGAGGATCCACATATTGCTACTTATATGATTGGGTCGGGCTGCAAGCCGCAACGATATAGTGCTTGGGCTGAAAAGAGCCCCTCCGGAGTCTGCACATCTCCAGTGAGCGCATGTACCTATTGAGTGTGAGTACTGAGGGCTGAGAGCCGAGTGATTTGAGCTGTTGTGACGAGTTGAGTGACTGTTGCCCTGAGAGGCTGTACTTGCTTTTTCATTTGTTGATGCACTTAGTTGATATCTATCATCGTTGTGAAATTTCTGAAAGATTCTATATCTAGATTACCTGAACTTTAACTGTATAAAACTGATTGGACTTAAACTGCCGGATGTGAAAGCATGTCTATTCTTTGCTGGAATTATTGAAAATTAACTGTAATTGTATAGCTCGTCACTGCTTCTCAGTTCCTTATTTATTTCTGTTACTTGCTGAGTTGGTTGTACTCATGCTACACCCTGCACTTCATGTGCAGATCCTGGTGTGTTTGATCATGGAGGTCGTTGAGTTCGTGCGCGATCGAGTACCGGAGACAACGAGGTAGCTGCCGGCGTCCGCAGACCTTGTCTCTCATTCTATGTTTTCTTTCTTTTCTGTATTGATACTTAGACACTGCTTTTATCAGACTAGATATCTTGATGCTCATGACTTGGTGACAATTAGATGTTTGGGGCTATCTGTCATGCCCTAAACCTGGGGAGGCGTGGCTGGCACCCAGTGTCGTATTGGCCCGGGCGAACCACTCTGTAACTCTTTTTTTTTCTGACTATCATGGGCCAACATGGCCACGAACTCGTAATGTATAACTATAAGTGGGTAAACACTGCATCACTGAACCATTTTTCTTAAAACATGAATACATATGGGCCGTCAAGGTTTCTGACATACTGTATAAAATGAACATCTGTCTACAAAGCCTCTAAGAGTATTAAACATCAAACAGGACAGGGCACCGGCCTAACCATAAGTCTGTAGCCAAACTCTGACATGATGACTCATAGACTGGGCTGCACTCCAAATGAAGTGGAGTCTTACCGATCCTTTGCTGAATGTCAATCTCGTCTACTATGAGGGCTCGTCAAACTGATTATCTATACCTGTAGGCATGAATGCAGCGTCCCCAACAAAAGGACGTTAGTACGAATAATGTACTGAGTATGTAAGGCAGAACTGAAACATAACAATAAGTCCACATTACTTTAAAGACATATAAGAATCAACCTGAATCTCTGAAGTGCCACCGTATATGCATACTTATTATATATATATAATGCTTCTCTTTGAGACTATTATCCATATCGTATGATGCATGACTGCCCAACTGATCAGTGGTAACTGCCCGACTGCCCAACCGGCCGTAGCTCGGTGGTAAATGCACGACTGCCCGATCGGCCGTAGCTCGGTGGTAAATGTGTAACTGCCCAACCGACCGTAGCTCGGTGGTAAATGTGTAACTGCCCAACCGGCCGTAGCTCGGTGGTAAATGCGTGACTGCCCGACCGTTGGTAAATAATGATACATAACTGTCCAATCGGTGGTAACTGCCCGACCGGCTGTAGCACGGTGGTAAATGCATGAAGATGCATGTACATGTATTATTATAAACATTAACATCTCTATCATATACCCCATTAGGCACTTAGGGGCATACTTAGACATGTTTGAATATCATTTTACATGAATGAATAAAATAGACATCCTTAACTGTTAAGAGTAGAACCATTTATGGAATGACATTACGTTTACGTATCGTTACTTGGATCATGCCAAAAGAAGAAAGGATTAGCCTTAACATACCTGAATCGATTCTCTTGAGAAAGATTACACCGTACTCTTTAGGATTTGCAAAAGTAGAAGGAAACAAAGTTAGAAAGAGTCTGTGAGTGATTGATGCAAACTCAGCTCTCTTGGGAAATTGTCGATTTATTTTTCTCGATATCATGTGCCAGAATGGTGGAATATTCTAGTCTTATTCACGATGAGACCAAAGGCCAGCCGAATTACTTAACATCATGCTGATATAAATTCTTTAACATGACGCTTAAAATGAAGCAAGCATCAGACGACAGAACCTTGTTAGAAATAGTGTGCAACAAGTGCTTTGGCAATACAAAGGAGATTCTACCTTGGCAATACAAAAAGGGTTCCACCTTAGCTAGAGATTCTATATTTGTTTTGATATAAAAAGTGCCAAAATGCTAGAAGATTCTATTCACAATGAAATCCAAGTCTAACTAAGCTCCTTAAATCTAAAGTGAATGGAAAGGAGTAAAATAATTCCTATGTTCCCTCACTACCCGCCAGCTATCCCTTCTCAAAGTTCCATTTTAATCATGCCACATATGTTAATGAGTGCATGAGTCACAATTTTTTTCTAAGGCAAAATCTGCCACGTGAGGTTATTTAACCTTATCCAAAAAATTTTAATTAATCTCCCGCTAAAATTTATTAATTACCTAATTATTCACATAATTAAGAATTATCTCAACTTACTTAAAATACTATTCATTTGTAACATACTTTATGTACCCTACTATCATGGTCATGTGGTACCATATAAAATAAATACATACACTATTATTTTATTAAAACATCCATGTAAAAATACATATATTTTCTCAACTTATAATTTTTCTAATCTCATATAAAAAGTAAAAATTCTCGTACGGTTAATTCTTAAAATGGTAAAAAGATAACCTTTTTTTTTTGTGAGAAAATAATTTCTATCTTTACAATAAAGAAAATTTCATAAACTTTCTTATATTATGTGTATAATTTAAAGCATTTTCGAAAGTAGTAATATTAATAACTATATAAAATCATACTTTTTAAACATTTTTCTATAATAAATGTTCCACTCAAAATAAATACCATATCAAAATGTATCTAACAGTATCAATGTTATTAAACTTACGGAGTCTTACAATAATATAGTCACCAATCCTCTAAAATCTCATGAATGGTCTTAACCCTTTCTAGCTCATATGGATTACTACGACTAATTCTAATATTAAAGTACGGGATATAACACTATCTTTCCGTATTTTATTTTGAATCCAACTCCGGATTTTGTAAAAATTTCTGGTATGAAAAAGTTTTGAATTATCCTTTTTATGAAATATTGAAGTATTTTGAAAGGTCGGCTAGCCTAGTACCATCGATAGGCGCCAGCATGATAGGTTAGAGTTTTGGGTCGTGACAACCACACATTTCCTGAATATGTTGAGTCATAAATCTCAAACAAATACATTCGCGACTGGTTACATGAATTGCTATTATCTCGGCATGATTTGAAGAAGTAGCCGCTATTGTTTGTTTCATTGAATGACTTGATATAGATGTACCTCCATATGTAACCAAAAAGCATGTTTGAGATCGGACTTTATATGGATCAGACAAATAACCTGCATCTATAAACAATTCCATATTTATAGTTCCCCAAAAGATATCTAAATATATGCTTAACACCATTCCAATATCTTCTTGTTGGAGAGAAGCTGAATCTTGCTAATAATCTTATTACAAAAGCAACATCTGGTCGGGTATTGTTGGTAAGATATGTTAGTGCCCCAATGGCACTAATATTTGGAATTTCATCACCAACGAACTTTTCATCATTTTTTAGGCCGAAATAGAACTTTATTTGTGTCAAACGATCTCACATCAAGCGGGGTATTCAATGAATGTGCTTTATCAATGTAAAATCACTTTAAAACATTTTCAGTATATATTGATTGATGGAAAAGTAGTACATTTATCACATGTTCAATTTGTAAGTTAAGACAAAATTTTGTCTTACCAAGATCTTTCATTTCAAACTCTTTCTTCAAGCATTCTACAGCGTTTAGAAACTCTTTAGGAGTGCCAATAATATTCAAGTCATCAACATACACATCTATAATAACTAATTTATATACAGACCTCTTTCGAAATACATAAGACAAATAGGATCATTTTTGTACCCTTCCTTAAGCAAATACTTGCTAAGGAGATTGTACCACATCTGTGCTGATTGCTTCAAGCCGTATAAGTATTTCTGAAGCTTTACTGAATAAGTTTCTATGGAACACTTGCATATTTCAGGAGCTTTGAATCATTCGGGGATTTTCATAAAACAATTATTGTCCAATGAGCCACATAAATAAGCTGGGACAACGTCCAACAACCGCATATAAAGCTTTTCATGAACTGCTTGATTTATTACATACTTGAAGGTAATTGCATCCACAACATGAGAATATGTCTCCATATAATCAATGTCAGTCCTTTACAAAAATCCTCGTGCACAAGTCGTGCTTTATATCTCATGACTTTATTTTTCTCTATAACGATCCAACCGGCCATTTTGATCACTAGCTTTCCTTTCTGTGTTTTGAGATATTTCCTAGCTCTATTTGATGATTTATAAATTGCGCGTATGGTCTGTGTTAGTTTTCGAAAAATGTAAATGTGAATTTTTTTTTAACAAAAATGAGATTTTTGACTTTAGAAATCATTAGAGTTGACCGCGTTCAATATTTTTGGTAAACGACCTTCGATTGGTATTTTAACGATTCCAGTAGGTTCACATGATGATTTTAGACTTGTACGTATATTTGATTGGAGTCCTGGGTGACCCGACCGTGTTTTGGCGCATTATATGAAAGTTGGGAAAATTTGGTTTTAAACATGAAAATCAGAAGTTTTGATGATCGATCTGTAGTTTTAGATGTTATTTTGATAATTTGAGGTAGCGAGCGAGTTTGTTTGATGTTATTATACTTGTGGGCATGTTTGGTTTGGATCCCGAGGGGCTCAGATGAGTTATGAAAAGGAAATGATAGCTTGTGTAACATATGATGCAGCTAGGCTCCATGTCTCACAAATGCAAAGACTTGCTCGTAAATGCGAGCTTCGGTTTTGCGGAGTCAGGCTCGCATTTGCAGAACATGGGTTGGGAATGATGACCTCGCAAATGAGAAGTCTGGATGGAGTTTGTGTATGGAGGGATTTTGATTTTGCAATCAAGGGCCAGAATAGGAGGCTTCACAAATGTGAAGCCAGGGCCGCATTTGCGATAGGAGAGGCTTTGCAAATGCAAGGTTTTTGGTCGCAAATGCAACATTAGTGGGTTGGAAAGCTGTTTACTTTTGCAGACAGTGGTTCGCTTTTGCAAACATCGCAATTACAAAATTACGATGTCTGCAGTTGGGTAAAAGAGGAAAAAGTCGAGATTTAGCTCATTTTACACTATTTCTCAACCCTAAACACTCTAGATGCTATTTTGGAAGAACGTTTTCTCTCCAAATTTATTGGTAAGCAACTTTAATTCATTTTGCATTAATGTTTCACTAGTTTTCATGAACTTTTAACATCAAATCTATGAATTTCATGGTAGAAATTTGGGGTTTTGGGTAGAATTTAGGAATTTTATAAAATTGAGATTAGACCTCACATTGAGGTCAGATTTCGAATTGAGATTATATATCCGAGTTCAGGGGTGAATGGGTAATCGAGTTTTGGTCCAAATCTTGAATTTCGACCGCGTGGGCCCCGGGTTGACTTTAGTTGACTTTCGATTTTTTGGCAAAGATTGAACCTTTATTGATTGGGGATGTTTCCTTTAGCATTATTTGGCTTCGTTAGTGTCACGACCCCAATTTTCCACCTTAGGATGTCGTGATAACTCGTAGTCTCTAAGACTAGATAAGCCTAACATGCATAGAGAAATAACAGAAATAATAATAAATCTTCAAATTAAACCATGTAGCTAACATAATAGAACTCAATAGTATAGATGACAACAACTCCTCAAAACTTGGTGGAACAGAGTCATAAACACTACACGATTGTACTAATAGTCTCGTAATACAATACTGATTTGGAACAAGAAATAAATAGTAGAAATTCTAAACAGAAGGTGATTTCGAGGCCTGCGGACGTCGAGCAGGTATACCTTGAAGTCTCCGAAGAGCAGCTAATCAACCACTCACTAGCGTCCAGCATGGGCAGACATACTAGGATCTGCACAAAAGATGTGCAGAAGCGTACTATGAGTATACCACAACGGTACCTAGTAAGTATTAAGCCTAACCTCGGTAGAGTAGTGACGAGGCCAGGTGAAGACACCTACTAGGAAAAGATAAATAGAACAAAAATATACTAACGAGAAGTACTAAAAAGCGAAGAAATGTATGATAACAAGGTCATTTATAACGTAAACTTATCACAGAACTGTAAGCATAACTACAACAAGAAGGAAGTAAATAACGAAAATCATAAATAATGAAATACTAATAAAACTACTAAGACAAGGAAGAATAAAAGTAACAAGAAATGTACACCCAATAACTTTGTTCAATATGAAATGCACATCAAGAATCACAACCAAGGTACCGCCTCATATTCACATTTCTTAATATCAATCACAATGTTTCCTTATATCATCGCGGGAGCCTTGCATTTAGTTTTGAAAATCATTTTTTTCGAAATAGCTACCCGCGTTTTAGCCCACCTTATCACACCGCGTGGTTTCAAGTAGTTCCCCTACTAGCAACACGCGTATCAAGTCCACCTTATCTCACCGCATGCGTATTAAACCCTAGCCTTATACCGCCGCATGCGTATCAGTATCACAACAGAATCACAACTCGCACCACAAGTGCCCATATGCCACAACTTGCCAAAAGAATCAACACTATCAAAGTTTCCGTAACAAATAGCCCATGGGTCAACCACAATATATACAAGAATCTCAACAATAACAAAAATGAATGTGAATTTCTCAACAAGAAAGATATCTCAACAATTAACAGCTTCACCTCAATGTGATAACGACTTTCACAACTTCTACACCAATAACTCAACAAGAAGATATTTCACGAAATAATAACTTCAAGTAAAGTAATACAACAATTAATTATGTAATAAGGCAATAAAGGAGGCAATAACTTCAACTAAGGCATATAAAACAAGTAAGGGGTAGAACAAGTGCTAACAATGTCAAATAAGCATATAAGGGTAGATTAACACATGTAAGAGTAGATCAACAATAAGAAATATAACATGTTATGACAGTTCAATTAAAGGCATGAAAAGAGTCTAAATAGCCTAAATCGGTCAAATACCACATATAGCCCGTGCACCCACTTATCACCTTGCGTACACGGCTTTCACATACCACAAATAGCACAATCAATCCCAAATCCTAAGGGGTAGTTCTACCACACAAAGTTAGGCAAGATATATGCCTTAACTAGGCCAATTCAACCTTCGAAAATAGCTTTTCCCCTAAAAATTGCCTCCACACGGCTCAAATCTAATCAAAAGTGACTTAATAACACCAAACAATGCAAGGGAAAACAATTACAATAAATAAAGCTTTGATCTTTACAAAATTTTCAAAAGGTCAACAAAAGTCAACTCCGGCCCTACCCGGTCAAAACTCGGGTCCAAGGGTAGATTCCGACTACCCATATCCCCACAAGTCCATTTATGTGATTAATTTTCAAATCCAAGTCCAAATCGACTCTCAAACTCAATTCTTCATTTTTCAAAAACTTGACAAATATTTCCAATTTTCCTCTTTGATTCTCATAAATTTGATGTTAAATCTAAGATAAAATCATGAAATATAGTTAGAAATTGATTAGAATCACTTACCAAAAGTTTGTTGATGAAAATTCTCTCTCCAAATCGCCTCCTAGCGAGCCTAGGGTTCTAAAATATGAGAATGAGACCTAAATCCCGACTTTTCTATCTTTTGTTCAGTTGCAGACGTCGCAATTGCGACACTGTTGTGAACCCTAGCAATTACGAAGAATTTCTTGCAATTGCAGAGCTGACAAACTCAAGGGAAACCTCGCAAATGCGACTGTGGGTTCGCAAATTCGGATCATGTTCCCTTCTCAAATGCGACAATTTCATCGCAAATGCAAAGTTTCCTACCCAGACCCATACCTCGCAAATTCGAACTAGGCATCACATTTGCGATACCTGACCCTCCCCTGCCATTTTTGCAATTGCAAATCTGATGCTCACAATTGCGATAACAAAGTAGCAGCACACCAGATTTTCTGTTTTCAGTCCAAAATATTCCGAAACACGTCCGAAACTCATCTGTGCCCTCGGGGCTCCAAACCAAACATCCAAACTAGTCTAAAAACATCATACAAACTCACTCACACGATCAAAATATGGAAATAACCACTGTAACTATGAATCACATACCAAAATGCATGAATTTTAAAGTAAACTTCAAGAATTGCAACCAAGCGTCCAAATCCTATCAAATCTACTCCAATTAATACCAAATTTTGCAGACAAGTTCTAAATAGCATAACAGACCTATTCCGACTTCCAAAATCAATTTCTGAACCCAATAGCCAAAGGTCAACCTACGGTCAAACTTCTAAACCTCAAAATATTAATTTTGGCAAAACACCTCTGAATTTAATTTCGGGCATACTCCCAAGTCCAAAACCACGATACAAAACTATCGGATCCATCAAAACACCATTCCGGGGTCATTTTCACAAAAGTCAAACATTGGCCAACATAATCAACTTAGGCTTCTAAGCCAAGAGCCAAAAGGTCCACTTCAACATAATAAACACACATGTGTGAAGAATCAAAAGGGGAAACGGTGCACAAATACAAAAAACGACCGATCGGGTCGTTATAGTTAGATGATATTTGACTAGGTATTGATCGTTTTGAGGATTATTTATAAGGAATAAGGTATTGGATTTCGGAAATTATTCCGAAATAAGGTAATTGTCATGTCTCGATTTGTTGAGGGAATTTTTCCTACTAATTGATACTGTTTGATACATGCGGGGGTGATGCATATACGAGGTGATGAGCGTATATGCATGTGCCAAGATTTCCATGCTCGGGATGGGGAAATTATATGCTTCTTTATGACTTTGTTGAACTTGATGATCCTTAACCTATGCTTCATTTAATTTGGCAACTAATAAATTCAATTAACTGTGTTAGAAATCATGCTAGAATATATGACATCTTAAAAATGAGTTAATGTGCTATTTTTTTAGATTCGTTGGATACTTAACTTGATCATGGTACCACGAATCTATATCTATACTTGTCATTTCCACGTTTATTGAGCTTCTTTATTCATCATAAGTGATGGTGATTAGGGCTTTAGGGCTATATTTGGCACGATGGGTATTTCCATGCGGTTGATAAGATGTTAGCACGATGAGTATTTCCGTGCGATTTGAAATGAGATTGGTTTGTTGGTTATTACCATGAGAAAAAAAATGAAGTTGGAATTCTATTGTGATTATTCATCCGTTAAACACTTACATGCCCTTTTCTATGGTTTCTATATGGAGCTTTATCTGTTCGGAGATTATTGAGGTAGTTGCCTTGGCATCCACAGACCTTGACTCTCGTTCTTTTCAATTTATTTGTACTGTTCTATCTTTCTAGACAGTGTTAGCAGTTAGATCGTGTTGTCATTTAGATGCTCATGTACTCAATGACACCCGGATTTTTGGGGGATTTTGTATTGAGTCGCGATGTTTTCTTATCAGTCAATTATTAGTTTTTTACTATTAAGATTGTTTCAGTATGCTTTAAATTAAAGATGCGTGGTTATTTATGAGTTGTTGGCTTGCCTAGTATTTCCTTAGGCGCCATCACGACATGTGAGATTTTGAGTCGTGACAATTACATAGGTCTCACGAGTGATGAGCAGATTTAGTAGAGTCTTGCGGATTGGTACGGGGACGTCTGTACTTATCTTCGAGAGGCTGCCGAACCATTAGGAAAACTTCACTTTCTTGTATTCTTGTCATGCGATTTAATTGATTCCAAAAACTAAATTGTTATTACTCTATTCTCACACAGATGGGTGAGGACACATGCTACTAGATCAGGCGTGTAATGACCTGGCCGGTCATTTCAAGAATTGTAGCCCCATTCCCTCATTTACTGCTCCATTTGTGCTTTATAGTTGTTATATGACTTATCGAGTTAGTTGGTCCGGGTCCGGAGCGAATTCAGTGTGAAATGAGACACTTATTTCTCTTAAATGGTAAGCTTAAGTTGGAAAAGTCGATCGGATGTTGATCTATGTGTAAATGACCTCGGATTTAAATTCTGATGATTCCAGTAGCTCCGTATGGTGATTTTGGACTTAGGAGAGTGTCCGAAAATTATTTGGAGCTTCGTAGTGGGATTATGCTTAAAATGGCGAAAATTGAATTTTTGGGAAGTGTGACCGGGGGTTGACTTTTTGATATCGGGGTCGGATTCCGATTCCGAAAGTTGCAGTAGGTTTGTGGGGTCATTTATGACTTGTGTGCAAAATTTGAGGTCAATCGGACGTGATTTGATAGGTTTCGGCGTCATTAGTAGAATTTGGAAATTTCGAAGTTCATTAGGCTTGAATCACTGTGTAATTTGTGTTTTCGATGTTGTTGGAGGTGATTTAAAGATTTGACTAAGTTTGTATGATGTTATAAGACTTGTTGGTATGTTTGGTTGAGGTCCTGGGGGGCCTCATGTTGATTTCGGATGGTTACTGGATCAAGATTCGAAGTTGAAAGCCTGCTGAAGTTTGGACTCAGTTGGTGTAATCGCACCTGCGGAAGTCTCATCGCAGGTGCATATCCACAGAGGTGAGAAAAGGGGCCACAAACGCGGCCAGGGATGTTTTGGTCATGGGCCACAGATGCGGCCATTCGCGCGCAGAAGCGACTTGCGCAGAAGCGCACACAGGCACGCAGATGCGGATAATGGCGCAGATGTGTGGGTTTTTCCGCACATGTGGTTGGCATAGAAGCGGGCAAGGGGCAGAAGCGGCCAAGTTACCGCAGGTGCGGAAGGCCTGGGCAGAGTCCTTAAATGTGAGACTTCACGATTTTTACTCATTTCAACATTTTTGAGCTCGGATTTTGGAGGTTTTGAGATGATTTTTCAAGGGGATTCTTGAGGTAAGTTCTTTGTGTTCATTTTCCTTCAATAATTATGTTTCCCCACTGATTTTCCACCTAGATAGTGCATTTTTTAGGTGAAATTTGGGGGTTTGAGGCTAGGGATTTGGAGAGTTGGTTTTGAGGATTTGAATGACCAATCGGTGTCGGATTTTGATGAATTTGGTATGATTAGACTTGTGAGTGAATGGGCTTACGGATTTTGTGACTCTCGTCGGATTTAGAGATGTGGGCCCGGGGGCCGGGTTTGGGCTGCTTTGGGATTTTTGCTATAATTTCGTATTTTTCTTGTGGAATAAATTCCTTTAGCCTATATTGATTGTATTGTACTGCTTGTGGCTAGATTCGGGACCTTTGGTGATGGATTGGAGAAGCAAGGGCATTTTGGAGTAGAATTTAACCCAGATTGAGGTAAGTAACACTTTCAAACTTGGTTTTGAGGGTACGAAACACCGAATTATGTATTATGTTATTGGTATTGAGGTGATGCATGGCACCGTATAGTGGTTCTATCTTATTGATATCCGTGTTTTTATCATGTAATAAAGTAATTGAACTGTCACTCATGCTAGATATCATGTTTAGGCTTTATGCCGGTACTGTTAGGACCCATAGTGGTCGTTTCTTGCTGTTGTCTTACTGATTTCATTGATATTTCGTACTCAGTCATATTCATTCATTTCATATCTCATCTCATTCTCTGTTGTTATTTATTGATGCATCATATTATTATTTTCGGGCTAGTATCATGACATTGTGAGCCCGTGAGAGAGAGGCTGTCGATATTGATGACTGAGTAAGGCCGATTGCCTAATTGTGAGTGATATTTATGGGATCGGGCTGCACGCCGTAGTGGTTATACTGATTTATGATAGCGCTTGGGCTGAAGGAGCCCCTTCAGAGTCTGCACGCAGCCCCAGTGAACGCGGTTGATATTATTGAGGGATGGATCTTCCCTAGACATAGATCTGGTCTGAAGCATTTTATACATGGAGATGGATCTTCTCCACGGGCTAGATTTGACCTACTTGGTATTGGGTGACCGATGGTCAGTAATATATGTATTCCGGGATAGATCTTTCCTGGGCCGTTTGGGCCATATACAGTAACGAGTGATTGAGCATTTGGGAGGGTGAGCACATGAGGCTGTCAGCATGGTGCATCACACACAGCATGTGCATTGGAATGGTTGAAGTGGAGGAGTTACATTCTTCATATCAGTCAGATTTGATCCATTTTACTGTTTTAAGATATCTATTGAACTTGAAAGCATGTCTACATTTCTGCACTGTTACTTTTTGTATTGAATTGTGCCGGTTGAGTGCGTCACTACTTTCAGTCCACATTTTGGGTTTGTTACTTACTGAGTTGGTTGTACTCACACTACACACTGCACCTCATGTGTAGATCCAGGTACTTCTGGTTACGGCGGCTGCTGATTGAGGAGACAAGATCTCGGAGACTATCGAGGTAGCTGCATGGCGTTCGTAGGCCTTGACTCTACTTCATTATCTTTATCTGTACTTCAATTTTTTTACTCCTTAAATATTATAGTAGACTGTCTTCTGACATAGATGCTCATGTACTCGGTGATAACCCGATTTTGGGATAAATTATATTGTGTTGCGGGTTTATTTCGGTTCCAAAAATGGGTTTTCTTAAATATTAATTGCTTCCGCCTATATTTTTAAAGCTTTTACTATGTTGATAGTTGAGTAGTGGCTTGACTAGTTCCACGATAGGCGCCATCACGACGTTTTTTTTTTTGGGTCGTGACAAGTTGGTATCAGAGCCTAGGTTACATAAGTCTCATGAGTCATGAGCAGATTTAGTAGGGTCTTGCGGATCGGTACGAAGACGTCTGCACTTATCTTTGAGAGGCTGCCAAACCCTTAGGAAATTTTTTTTTTCACTTTCTTTTACTTTGTCGTGCGAATTTGTTGATTCCGGAAACTAAATTTCTATTATTCTATTCTCTCACAGATGGTGAGGACACGTACTACTGGGCAGAATGGATAGCCACTAGTACCACCATCTAGGGCCGCGAGAGGCCGGGGATGCGTTAGAGGCAGAGGTACAGCTAGGGCAGCACCTGTAGACCCACCAGTTGCTCCAGCTCAGGCACCAGCTCTGCCAATTATGATTCCAGGCCTTCAGGAGACTTTGGCCCAGATATTGACAGTTTGCACTGGCCTTGCTCAGGTGGTTTCGGCTCAGGCCACACCAGCCACTTCTCAGGCCGGGGGAGGTACTCATACCCCTTTTGCCCGTACTCCGGATCAGGTAGTGCAGGGACTTCAGATACCGGGGGCATTACCCGCCCAGCGGCTGCAGCTACTTAGGGTTTGGTAGTCCCCGTTATGGAAGACGATGAGCAGAGAAGGCTTGAGAGATTGGGGAGGCTTCGACCTGCATCATTTAGTGGTGCTAAGTAAGAGGATGCTCAGGGTTTTTCTGGATAGGTGTGAGCGGATGCTTCGGACAGAGGGTATTTTGGAGACCAGTGGGGTCTCGTTGACAACTTTCAATTTTTTGGGTTGCCTTCATATGGTGGGAGGCTTATGAGAGGCGCAAGCCGGTCGGTGTAGCACCACTTACATGGACGGAGTTCTCAGTTCTCTTCTTGGAGAAGTTCGTGCCGCAGTCTCGTAGTGAGAAATTGCGTAGACAGTTTAAGCAGCTTTTCTAGTGTTACTTTTGATGAGGTTATCGACATTGCTCGGCAGATAGAGATGGTCCTCAGTCAGGAGCGGGATGAGAGGGAGGCCAAGAGGCCTCATAGATCAGGTTATTTCAGCGGTGTTCTTTCAGGGGGTCAGTTTTACCGTGCCAGGGGTCGACCTTACAGGAATGCTCAGATCGGTCATCCAGTTAACCCTGGTGCATCATCCAGCCATGGTTCATGTAGTTATCATTAGGGCCAGTTATCTCTCAGTGCCCTACCAGCTCATAGTTCATCCCATGCACTTTCAGTTCAGGGCTCATCGGCACCGGGTTCTTCTAGCGGGTATTCTGGTGCTCGGGGCTCTCTCCAGTCCCCACCGCCATTCGATGGGTGGGGTTGTTTCAAGTGTGGATATATGGGTCACATCAAGTGGTATTGTCCCCGCCTTATAGGAGGTCTAGCTCAGCAGAGGAGTCAGCCTATGACTTTGGCTCCCATTACTTCACCACCCGCTCAGCCAGCTCGGGGTGGAGCTCAGTCAGTTAGGGGTTGCCCTAGAAGGGGAGGACAATCAGGCGGCAGCCAAGCTCGATTCCATGCTATTTCTGCCAGACCAGAGCTATTTCTTCAGACGAAATGATCAAAGGTATTGTCTCAGTTTGCCACAGAGAGGCCTCTGTACTATTTGACCCAGGTTCCACTTATTCATATGTATCATCGTACTTCGATCATCATTTGGATATGCCCCGCGAGTCCTTAGATTTATCTGTTCATGTCTCTAGCCCAGTGGGCGATACTATTATTGTAGACCGTGTATATCGGCCGTGTGTAGTGACCATTGGGAGTCTGGATACTAGAGTTGATCTCTTGTTGCTTAACATGGTTGATTTAGATGTGATCTTGGGTATGGATTGGTTGTCTCCATGTCATGTTGTTCTATATTGTCACTCTAAGACTGTGATGTTGGCGATGTCGGGATTGCCGAGGATTGAGGGGAGAGTTTCTCCAGACTATGTTCACAGTAAAGTGATTTTATATTTGAAGGCCCAACAGCTGGTTGGGAAGGGTTGTTTATCTTATTTGGCCTTTGTGAGGGATGTTAGTGCCGATGCCTACTGTTGATTCTGTTCCAGTGGTGTAGGAATTTCCGGATGTGTTTCCTGCAGACTTGTCGGGCATGCCGCTCGACAGGGATATTGACTTCGGTATTGACTTGGCATCGGGCACTTAACCCGTTTCTATTCCACCATGTCATATGGCACCAGCTGAGTTGAAGGAATTGAAGGATCAGCTTTAGAAACTCCTTGATAAGGGGTTTATTAGGCCTAGTGTGTCACCTTGGGGTGCACCGGTGGTATTTGTGAAGAAGAAGGACGGTACTATGAGAATGTGCATTGATTATAGGTAGTTGCACAAAGTTACAATCAAGAACAAGTATCCTTTGCCGCATATTGATAATATGTTTGACCAGCTTCAGGGAGCGACGGTGTTCTCCAAGATTGATTTGAGGTCTGGGTATCACCAGTTGAAGGTTCGGGATTTGGATATCCTAAAGACAACATTCAGGACCCGTTACGGTCATTATGAGTTTCATGTGATAACTTTTAGGCTGACCAATTCTCTAGCATCGTTCATGTATCTGATGAACAGTGGTTTTTAGCCTTATCTCGACTTGTTTGATATCGTATTCATTGATGATATCCTGGTGTACTCTCGTAGCCAAGAAGAGCATGCCCAACATCTGCGGATTGTGTTGGAGCGATTGGGGGAGGATGAGCTTTATTCCAAGTTCTCCAAGTGTATGTTTTGGCTCAGTTCAGTGGCATTCTTGGGACACGTGGTGTCCAGTGAGGGTATTCAGGTGGATCCGAAGAAGATAGAGGCGGTTTAGAGTTGGCCCAGACCGTCCTCAACTATGGAGAATCGGAGCTTTCTTGGCTTGGCCGGTTATTATTGTTGCATTGTGGAGGGCTTCTCGTCTATTGCGTCGCCCTTGACCAAATTGAACGAAAAGGGTTCTCCTTTTAGGTGGTCGGATGAGTGTGAGGAGAGCTTTCAAAAGCTCAAGGCTGCCCTGACCACAACTCTAGATCTAGTTTTGTCGTCAGCTTCAGGCTCTTATATAGTGTATTGTGATACTTCTCGGATCGGCATTGGGTGAGTGTTGATGCAGGAGGGTAGAGTGATTGCTTACGCTTCGCACCAGTTAAAGCCTCATGAGAAGAACTACCCTGTTCATGATTTGGAGTTAGCTGCCATCATTCATCCAATGTGGTGGTTGATGCCTTGAGTAGAAAGGCGGTGAGTATGGGTAGTCTTGCATTCATTCCCGTTGGGGAGAGACCTCTTGCAGTCGATGTTCAGGTTTGGCCAACCAGTTCGTGAGATTGGATATTTCGGAGCCCAGTCGGGTTCTAGCTTGTGCGGTTTCTCAGTCTTCCTTATATGAGCGCATCAGAGAGTGACAGCATGATGATCCCCATTTTCTTATCCTTAAGGACACAGTTCAGCACGGTGATGCCAGAGATGTGACTATTGGAGAAGATGGGGTATTGAGGATGAAGGGTCGGATTTGTGTGCCCAATATGGATGGGCTACATGAGTTAATGGGTGGAGGAGAATGAAGAAGGATGTAGTGGGGTTTGTAGCTTGGTGCCTTAACTGTCAGCAGGTGAAGTTTGAGCATCAGAGACCGGGTGGATTGTTTCTGAGGTTAGAGATTCCAGAGTGGAAGTGGGAGCGGATCACCTTGGATTTTGTAGTTGGACTCCCATAGACTTCCAGGAAGTTTGATGCTATTTTGGTAATTGTGGATCGGCTGACCAAGTCCGCACACTTCATTCCAATTGGTACCACCTATTCTTCGGAGCGGTTGGCTGAGATTTACATCCGAGAGATTGTTCGCCTTCATGGTATACCAGTTTCTATCATTTCATGTAAAGGCACGCAGTTTACATTGCAGTTTTAGAGAGACGTGCAGCGAGAGTTAGGCACCCAGGTTGCGTTGAGCACAACATTTTAACCTCAGACGGACGGACAGTCTGAGCGCACTATTCATATATTGGAGGACATGCTACGCGCATCTGTCATTGATTTTGGGGGTTCTTGGAATCGGTTTCTGCCACTCGCAAAGTTTTCTTACATTAACAGTTATCAGTCGAACATCCAGATGGCCCCATATAAGGCTTTGTATGGGAGGCAGTGTTGATATCTGGTAGGTTGGTTTGAGCCCGGTGAGGCTAGGCTTTTGGGTACAGACTTGATTCAGGATGCATTGGACAAGGTTAAATTGATTCATGAGCGGCTTCGCACGGCACAGTCCAGATAGAAGACTTATTCCGATAGGAAGGTCCGTGATGTGTCTTACATGGTTAGGGAGTAGGTTCTGCTGAAGGTTTCACCCATGAAGGGTGTTATGAGGTTCGGGAAGAAGGGCAAGTTGAGCCTTCGGTTCATTGGGCCTTTTGAGGTACTTCATAGGGTTGGGGAGGTGGCTTACAAGCTTGCCCTGCCACCTAGCTTGTGGAGTGAGCATCTAGTATTTCATGTGTCTATTCTCCGGAAGTATATCGACGATCCGTCTCATGTTTTGGATTTTAGTACGGTTCAGTTGGATGGTGATTTGACTTAGGATGTGGAGCTGGTGGCCATTTTGGATTGGCAAGTTAGGAAGTTGAGGTCAAAGGATATAGCTTCAATGAAGGTGTAGTGGAGAGGTTAGCCCGTGGAGGAGGCTACTTGGGAGACCGAGCGGGAGATGCAGAGCCGATATCCACACCTATTTGAGACTCCAGGTATGTTTCTAGACCCATTCAAGGACGAACTTTTGTTTAAGAGGGGGAGGATGTAACGACCCGGCCGGTCGTTTCAAGATTTTTAGCCCCATTCCCCCATTTACTACTCCATTTGTGCTTTATAGTTGTTATATGACTTATCGGGTTAGTTGGTTCGGGTCCGGAGAGATTCTAGAATGAATTGAGATACTTAATCTCGTAATGGAAAGCTTAAGTTGGAAAAGTTGAACGGATGTTGACTTATGTGTAAACGACCTCAGATTCGAATTCTGATGATTCCAGTAGCTCCGTATGGTGAATTTGGACTTAGGAGTGTATCCAGAAAATTATTTGGAGGTTCATAGTGGGATTATGCTTGAAATGGCAAAAGTCAAATTTTTGGGAAGTGTGACCGGGGTTTGACTTTTTGATATCGGGGTCGGATTCTGATTCCAGAAGTTGTTGTAGGTTCGTGGGGTCATTTATGAGTTGTGTACAAAATTTAAGGTGAATCAGACGTGATTTGATAGGTTTCGGCATTATTTCTAGAATTTGGAAATTTTGAAGTTCATTAGGCTTTAATCCGTGTATAATTCGTGTTTTCGATGTTGTTGGATGTGATTTGAAGATTCGACTAAGTTCGTATGATGTTATAAGACTTGTTGGTATGTTTGGTTGAGGTCCCGGGGGTCTCGGGTTAATTTCGGGTGGTTATCGGATCCAGATTCGAAGTTAAAAGGCTGTTGAAGTTTGGACTCAGCTGGTGTAATTGCACCTGCGGAAGTCTCATCGCAGGTGCGTGTCCGCACAGGCGAGAAAAGGGGGCGTAGAAGCGGCCAGGGATATTTTGGTCATGGGCAACAAATGCAGCCATTCACGCGTAGAAGTGACTTACGCAGAAGCGCACACAGGCGCGCAGATGCGGATAATGGCGGAGATGCGTGGGGTTTTCCGCACATGCGGTTAGCGCAGAAGAGGGAAAGGGGATCACCTACGAGACCGCAGAAGCGGCCAAGTTGCCGCAGGTGCGGAAGGCCTAGGCAGAGTCCTTAAATGCGAGACTTCGTGATTTTTACTCATTTCAACATTTTTGATCTCGGATTTTGGAGGTTTTGAGAGGATATTTCAAGTGGATTCTAGAGCTAAGTTCGTTTTGTTCATTTTTCTTCAATAATTATGTTTCCCCACTAATTTTCCACCTAGATTGTGTTTTTGAGTTGTAATTTGGGGCTTTGGGGCTAGAGATTTGGAGAATTGGCTTTAAGGATTTGAATGGCCAATTCGTGTCAGATTTTGATGCATTTGGTATGGTTAGACTTGTGGCTATAATTTCATATTTTACTTGTGGAATTATTTCCTTTAGCCTATATTGATTGTATTGTACTGCTCTTGGCTAGATTCGGGACATTTGGAGACGGATTTGAGAGGCATGGGCATTTTGGAGTAGAATTTAGCTCAGATTGAGGTAAGTAACACTTTCAAACTTGGTTCTGAGGGTTCGAAACCCCAAATTATGTGTTATGTGATTGTTATTGAGGTGACGCACATGCCAAGTGACGGGCGTGCGAGCGTGCACCGTGAGAATTGTGACCTAGTTGACTCCATGGCACTGTATAGTGGTTCTATCTTGTTGATATCCGTGTTTTTATCATGTGACAAAGTATTTAAACTGTCATTCATGCTAGATATCATGTTTAGGCTTTATTTCGGTATTATTGGGAACCATAGTGGTCGTTTCTTGCTGTTGTCTTACTGATTTCATTGATATTTCGTACTCAGTTATATTCATTCATTTCATATCTCATCTCAGTCTCTGTTGTTATTTATTGATGCATCATATCATTATTTTCGTGCTAGTATCATGACATTGTGAGCCCGTGATAGAGAGACTGGAGATATTGATGACTGAGTGAGGCCGAGTGCCTGATTATGAGTGACATTTATGGAATCGGGTTGCACGCCGCAGTGGTTATACTGATTTATGATAGCGCTTGGGCTGAAGGAGCCCCTCCGGATTTTGCACACACCCCAGTAAGCGCGGTTCATATTATTGAGGGATTGATCTTCATTGGACATGGATCTTGTCCGAAGCATTTTATACATGAAGATGGATCTTCTCCACGGACTGATGGTCAGTGATGTATATATTTCGGGATAGATCTTTCCTGGGCCGTTTGGGCCATATACAGTACCGAGTGATTGAGCATTTGCGAGAGTGAGCACATGAGGCTGTCAGCATGGTGCATTACATACAATATATGCATTGGCATGGTAGAAATAGAGGAGTTATATTCTTCATATGAGTCAGATTTGATCCATTTTACTGTTTTAAGATATCTATCGAACTTGAAAGCATATCTACATTTCTGCATTATTATTTTTTGTATTGAATTATGCCGGTTGAGTTCGTCACTACTTTCAGCCCATAGTTTGGGTTTGTTACTTACTGAGTTGGTTGTACTCACGCTACACCCTGCATTTCGTGTGCAAATCTAGGTACTTCTAGTTACGACGGCTGCAGATTAAGGAGATAAGATCTCGGAGACTATCGAGGTAGCTGCATGGCGTTTGCATGCCTTGACTCTCCTTCATTATCTTTATCTGTACTTCAGTTTTTTTACTCCTTAGATATTATAGTAGACTGTCTTCTGACATAGATGCTCATGTACTCGGTGACACCCCGATTTTGGAATAGACTGTACTGTGTTGCGGGTGTATTTCGGTTCCAAAAATGGGTTTTCTAAAATATTAATTGCTTTCGCCTATATTTTTAAAGCTTTTACTGTGTTAAGATAGTTGAGTAGTGGCTTACCTAGTTCCACGATAGGCACCATCACGACAGTTGGTTTTGGGTCGTGACAAGGCGAACTGCCACCAGTACCACCAGATAGGGCAATGAGAGGCTGGGGCCGCGATAGAGGCTGAGGTACAGCTCATTCAGCCGCTAGAGTAGCACATGTAGACCCACTAGTTGCTCCAGCTCAGGAGCAGATCCTTGACGTAGTTGAGCCGGCGGGACCCGCTCAGGCACCAACTGTGCCTATGGTGATTCCAGGCCTTCAGGAGGCTGTGGCCCAGATATTGACTGTTTGCACTAGCTTTGCTCAGACGGTTTAGGTTCCAGCCACGCTAGCCACTTCTCAGGGCGGGGGAGGTGCTCAAACACCGGGGGTACTACCAGCCCTGCCGGTTGCAGTTGCTCAGGCCCAGGTGGGTCCCACTATGAGTGATGAGGAGAAGAAGAGACTAGAGAGGCTTGGGAGGCTCAAGCTTCCATCATTCAGTGGGACAGAGTCAGAAGATGCTCAGGACTTCTTGGATAGGTGCTAGCGGATTCTTCGCACGACGGGTATTCTGGAGACTAGTGGGTCTCATTTACTACTTTTCAGCTTTCGGGGGCAGCCTTCAAATGGTGGGAGGCCTATGAGCGGAGCAGGCAAGCCGATGCTGCACAACTTAAATGGCACAAGTTCTCCGTTTTCTTCTTGGAGAAGTTTGTACCACTGTCCCGTAGGGAGAAGTTGCATAGGCAGTTCAAGCAGCTATGCCATTAGGGTATGTCCGTGACCCAGTTCGAGATGCGATTTTCATAGTTGGCTCGTCACGCCATCTGGTTGATTTCCATAGGGAGGGAGAGGATTAGGAGGTTCATTGATGGCTTCAACTATGGACTACATTTTGTTGTGACTCGGGAGATTGCATCAGGAGCGTGAGGAGAGGGAGGCCAAGAGGCCTCGTAGTTTGGGTGGTTTTAATGGTGTTTCTTCTGGAGGGCATTCCTACCATAACAAGGGTCTTCCTTATAGGCCAACTCATGTGGCTCGTCCGGTTCATCATTATGCATTAGCTAGCCATGGTTCATACAGTGCTCTTCCGGGTCAGTCATCTCTCAGTGCCCTCCCAGCTCAGAGTTCATCTCGTGCTCCATCTGTTCAGGGTTCATCTTTGCCAGTTTCTTCTAGTAGTTATTTTGATTCAGTCCCCACCACCATCGGGGAGTTGCTTCGAGTGCGAGGAGTTTGGGCATGTGTGGAGGCAGTGCCCCCGTTGCTTTGGAGGTCCAGTTCAGTAGGGGGGTCAGGTTATGACTTCCGCACCAGTTACTTCATCACCCGCTCAGCTAGCTCAGGGTGGGGCTCAGGTAACTAAAGGTCGCCCTAGAGGGGGAGGCCGATCAGGTGGCGGTCAGGCTCGATTCTATGCTATCCCTGCCAGACCAGAGGGCGTTGCTTCAGACGTAGTGATCACAGTTATTGTTTTAGTGTGCCACATGGATTCTTCCACATTTTTTGACGCTGGTTCTACTTATTCATATCTATCATCCTATTTTACTCGTTATTTAGATATGCCCCGTGAGTCCTTAGTTTTGCTTATTCATGTATCTACGCTGGTGGGCGATACTATTGTTGTGGACCGTGTGTATCGGTCGTGTGTGGTGACTAATGGAGGGTTGATGTCATGCCCCAAACATGGGGAGCGCGACCGGCACGTATAGTTTCAGGTGTGGGCCTTATGACCCACCTTTCCTCGGTTTTGCTAATGATGCTCCCAAAAACATTTATGATTTGATTTGTACACAGAGATAACATAAATACAATTGTACTCACCTCAACATCTTTCACATTGTATAAATTTATATTACTCTATTCTCTCAGAGATGGTGAGGACACGTACTACTGGGCGGGATGGACAGCCACCAGTACCACCAGCTAGGGTCGCGAGAGGCCGAGGTCGCGGTAGAGGCCGCTGTAAGGGCAGGGGTACAGTTAGGGCAGCACCTGTAGACCCACCAGTTACCCCAGCTTAGGCACCAGCTATGCCCATTTTAATTCTAGGACTTCAGGAGACTTCGACCCAAATATTGACAATTTGCATTGGCCTTGCTCAGGTGGTTTTTGGCTCAAGCCACACCAGCCACTTCTCAGGCCGGGGGAGGTACTCACAACCCTTTTTCCCATACTCTGGATCAGGTAGTGCAGGGACTTCTGATACCAGGGGCATTACCAGCCTAGCTGGTTGTAGCTGCTCAGGCCTCGGTAGTCCCTGTTAGGGTAGACGATGAGCAGAGGAGGTTTGAGAGATTTGGGAGTCTTCGACCTCCATCATTTAGTGGTGCTGAGTCATAGGATACTGAGGGATTTCTGAATAGGTGTGAGCGGATGCTTCAGACAGCGGGTAGTCTGGAGACCAATGGGGTCTCGTTCCCAACTTTTCAGTTTTCTAGGCTGCCTTCAGATGGTGGAAAGCTTATGGAGGCGCAGGCCGGTCGGTGCAGCACCACTTACATAGCCGGAGTTCTCCATTCTCTTCTTGTAGAAGTTCGTGTCATAGTCTCACAGAGAGGAGCTGCGTAGACATTTTGAGCAGCTTCGTCAGGATGGCATGTCTGTGATGCAGTACGAGATGAGGTTTTCTGAGTTGGATCGCCATGCAGTTTGGCTAGTTCCCACTGATAGGGAGAGGATTCATAGGTTTGTCGATGGCCTCACATATAAGTTGCAGTAGCTTATCACTAGGGAGAGGGTATCTGGTGCTACTTTTGATGAGGTTGTCGACATTGCTCGGTAGATAGAGATGGTACGCAGTTAGGAGAGGGGTGAGAGGGAGGCCAAGAGGCCTCGTGGATCAGGTTATTTCAGCGATGTTCCTTCAGGGGGTCAGTTTTACCGTGGTAGGGGTCGACCTTATAGGCACGCTCAGACGGGTTGTCCAGTTCACCGTTGTGCATCATCCAGCCATGGTTCATATAGTTATCATTGGGGCCAGTCATCTCTCAGTGCCCTACCAGATCATAGTTCATCCCATGCACCTTCAGTTCAGGGTTCATCGGCACCGGGTTCTTCTAGCGGGTATTCTGGTGCTTGGGGCTCTCTCCAGTCCCCATTGCCATTCGCAGGGTGGGGTTGTTTCAAGTGTGGATATATGGGTCATATCAAGAGGTATTGTCCCCACCTTACAGGAGGTCTAGCTCAGCAGAGGAGTCAGCCTACGACTTTGGCTCCCATTACTTCACCACCCGCTCAGCCAGCTCGGGGTGGAGCTCAGTCAGTTAGGGGTCTCCCTAGAGGGGGTGGCTGATAAGGCAGCAACCAGGCTCGATTCTATGCTATTCCTGCCAGACCAAGTGTTGTTTCTTCAGATGCAGTGATCACAGGTATTATCTCAATTTGCCAGAGAGAGGCCTCTGTACTATTTGACCTTGGTTCCACTTATTCATATGTATCATCGTACTTCGCTCATCATTTGGATATGCCCTTTGAGTCCTTAGATCCATCTGTTCTTGTCTCTACGCCGGTGGGCAATACTATTATTGTGGTCGGTCGTGTGTAGTGACCATTGGGAGTCTGGATATACTAGAGTTGATCTCTTGTTGCTTAGCATGGTTGATTTTGTCATGATCTTGGGTATGGATTGGTTGTCTCCATGTCATGCTGTTCTAGATTGTAACGCTAAGACTGTGATGTTGGCGATGCCGGGATTGCCGAGGATTGAGTGGAGAGGTTCTCCAGACTATGTTCACAGTAGAGTGATTTCATATTTGAAGGCCCAGAGAATGGTTGGGAAGGGTTGTTTATCTTATTTGGCCTTTGTGAGGGATGTTAGTGCCGATGCTCCTACTGTTGATTCTGTTCCGGTGGTGCGGGAATTTCCGGATGTGTTTCCTGCAGACTTGTCGGGCATGCCGCCCGACAGGGATATTGACTTTGGTATTGACTTGGTGCCGGGCACTAATCTCATTTCTATTCTACCATATCGCATGGCACCAACTAAGTTGAAGGAATTGAAGGAGCAACTTCAGGAACTCCTTGATAAGGGGTTTATTAGGCCTAGGGTGTCACCTTGGGGTGCACCGGTGTTGTTTGTGAAGAAGAAGGACGGTACTATGAGAATGTGCATTGATTATAGGCAGTTGAACAAAATTACAATCAAGAACAAGTATCATTTGCCGCGTATTGATGATCTGTTTCACTAGATTTAGGGATCGAGGATATTCTCCAAGATTGATTAGAGGTCTGGGTATCACCAGTTGAAGATTCGGGATTCGGATATCCTAAAGACAACATTCAGGACCCGTTACGGTCATTATGAGTTTCTTGTGATGTCTTTTGGGCTGACCAACTCTCCAGCATCGTTCATGCATCTGATGAACAGTGTGTTTTAGCCTTATCTCTACTTGTTTGTTATTGTATTCATTGATGATATCCTGTTGTACTCTCGTACCCAGGAAGAGCATGCCCAACATCTGCGGATTGTGTTGCTGCGGCTGAGGGAGGAGGAGCTTTATGCCAAGTTCTCCAAGTGTGAGTTTTGGATCAGTTCAGTGGCATTCTTGGGACACGTGATGTCTAGTGAGGGTATTCATGTGGATTCGAAGAAGATAAAGGCGGTTCAGAGTTGGCCCAGACCGTCCTCAACTATGGAGATTCGGAGCTTTCTCAGCTTGGCAGGTTATTATCGTTGCTTTGTGAAGGGTTTCTCGTCTATTGCTGTCACGACCCGAAATTCCCTCCTTTGGATTATGATGGCGCCTAACAATTCACTTGCTAGGCAAGCCAACGTTAGAATAATTTCAACCAATTTTTAAACAATTTTTAAATGATTAATAATCAAGGAAACAAAAGCGGAAGCAAAGTTTGAAATATAGTGAAATAGTCCATAAAAACAACGGTGTCTAAATACCATCCCAGAATTGGTGTCACAAGTGCACGAGCTTCTAGAATAAATACAAATAAAGGTTTGAATAAAATAAAGCTGTCTGTAAATAAACACACAGCTAAAGTAAAATAGGCGGGGACTTCAGAACTGCGGACGCCATGAAGTTATACATCAAGTCTCCTCTGGTAGCTGAAATCCGAGCAAGTCTATGGAACGCCGCTGGGACCAACTCCGAAATCTGCACAAGGAGTGCAGAGTGTAGTATCAGTACAACCGACCCCATGTACTGGTAAGTGCTGAGCCTAACCTCGACGAAGTAGTAACGAGGCTAAGGCGGTTCACTTACATTAACCTGTACGCAATATCAATAAAAACAACATATAATAGAAATAAATGAGGTAACTTATTTATAATAATTGAAGCCAACTCAATGGTCATAATCCATTTTTATTTCCCCCAATTATGTTGCGGCGTGCAAACCGCTCTCACAATATATTCACATTCAATTCTATTGCAGCGTGCAACCCGCTCTCCCAACATATTCCTTTTAATCAAGTCTGTCATATATTTATTTCCATCAAGTATATATATAGACTTTTAAATAAGTCTATTGTGGCGTGCAATCCGATCCACCAATATTGACTTTTAAATAAGTCTATTGCGGCGTGCAATCCGATCCCCACTATATATATATATATATATATATATATATATATATATATATATATATATATATATATATATATATATTCATTTCTGTTGCGGCGAGCAACCCGTTCTCCCAATATAATTTTAAACAACTCATAAATGTAATAAAACTTGCTCTAATAAATACCGCGTCCAATGAGAAATTATTAAGCATCAAGGCACACAATAATTATAATTTATTTATGAACCAAACAATGACAAATAACAATTTATATGAAAATCATAGAGAAAATAGGTAGTTTAATATTTAATAAGCTAAATGTCAAATAACAATTGAAACACATAATTCAAATAGCATGAAACAATTAATGCAGGAATTCAAGAATTAATATTCGACAAAGAATAGGAGAGAAACAATTATTATAAAAATTAATTTATGATTTAAAACATTTTATGATTTTTCAAGTAAGCAGACAAACAATTAATTTGACGATGTATAGACACTCGTCACCTTGTCTATACGTCGTTCACATGCAATTCACATAACAAATAAATTAAGGGTTTTATTCCCTCAAGTCAAGGTTAATCACGACACTTACCTCGCTTTGCAAATTCCAATCAATTATTCAACCACAGCTTTTCCTTTTAAATTTGTCTCCGAAAGCTTCAAATCTATTCACAAACAATTCGATATATTCAATACTAATCATAGGAATTAATTCCATAGACTTTACAAATTTTCTGGATAAAAATTCAAAATTTATTAAAGTATTCGACAGTGGGACCCACATATCAAATCCAAAAAAACTCACGAAATCCGAACACCCGTTCCGCTACGAGTTCAACCATACAAAAATTATCCAATTCTGATATCAAACGGACCTTCAAATCTTAAATTTTCGTTTTTGAAAGATTTTAGAAAAATCTGATTTTTCTTCCATAAATTCACGGATTCATGATATAAATGAGTATGGAATCATAAAATATAATCACTTTTGGTTAATTATCACTTACCCAATTCAAAGTATCCGAGATTTGAAACTCAAAAATGAGTAAAAATGGCGACTTCCGAATTTATGGGCTCTACCCAGTCATTTTCGCATCTGCGGATAAAAGTTCCGCATTTGCGGACTCGCATTTGCGAGACAAAGCTCAAATTTGTAATGCTAGGCTGCCAGTTGAAGTTCCGCATCTGCGGACACTCCTGTCGCACCTACGACATCCGCTTCTGCGCAAAATGGCCGCACCTGCGAAGGCCCCAGGCCATCCCAGTCCCGCATCTGCGTGATTTGGTGCGCATCTGCGGACACGCTTCTGCAAGGAGCTGTCCGCTTCTGCGATTGAAGCCTGGACATGCCTGGGCACATCTGCGATGGAAGGCTCGCCTCTGCGAGCTCGCACATGCGGGCAAAAATCCGCTGGTGCGATTACAATAGAAGGAGCAAAATTCATATTTTGCTTAAGTCCAATTCTTGATCCGATTTCAATCCGTATCACTCTCGGGGTACTCGGGACCCCGTACGAATATACCAACAAGTCCAATAACATAATACAGACTTACTCGGGGTCACATATCATGTCAAACAATGTTGAAATTACAATTGACACCCCGATTCAAACTTTGATTTTTAAACTTTTCAATTTGCAAATCTCGTGCCAAAACATATTAAATGAATCTGGAATGACTTCAAATTTGGAACACAAGTCATAAATGACATAACGGAGCTGTTCAAATTTCCAGAATCAGATTTCGGCTCCGATATCAAGAACTCAACCCCGTGGTCAAACTTAGAAATCTTTAGCCTTTAAATTGCTAGTTCCATTAAATGGTCATAACTTGAGCTAGGGACTTCTAAAGAACATCAGATACCAAAACTTAGAAGTGAAAAGGTGTCACGACCCAAAATCTCACCTGTCGTGATGGCGCCTATCTCAATACTAGGCAAGCGAAAAATCCCAATAAACCACCAATTCTTTTAAATTTGAAAACAAAATAATTAAATTAAGCGTAAGAAATCTCAAAATTTCAAATATCTTACTCCCAAAATCCGGTGTCACTGAGTACATGAGCATCTAATGTGAATACAATATTTGACTAATAAAAACCACTGCCTGAAAGTATAGAACATTACAATAACTGAAGGAAAGAGAGACAAGGTCAGCGGACGCCAAGCAGCTACCTTGATAGTCTCTAACTGACAGTACTCTGAAATCTAACAATAAATTCAGAGCATACGCCCAAGTCAAAAATCACAATACGGAGCTACCGAAACTATCAAAACACTGATCCGGGTCTGTTTACTAAAAATCTTGACCAAAGTCCACTCATTTGAGTTTTAAAGCTCTATTTCACATTTTAATCCATTTTTCACATGAAAACTTTCCAGACCAATTTACGGACTGCGCATGCAAGTCGAGGAATAATAAATGGTGCTTTTTGAGGTCATAAAACATAGAATTACTTATTAAATTTAAAGACGATATTTTGGGTCATCACAATTGCGTCATCCTTGACCAAATTGACCCGAAAGGGTGCTCCTTTCGAGTGGTCGGATGAGTTTGAGGAGAGCTTTCAGAAGCTCAAGACTGCCTTGACCACAACTCCAGATCTAGTTTCTCCGTCAGCTTCAGGCTCTTATACAGTGTATTGTGATGCTTCTCGGATCGGCATTGGGTGTGTGTTGATGCAGGAGGGTAGAGTGATTGCTTATGCTTCGCACCAGTTGAAGCCTAATAATAAGAACTACCCTATTCATGATTTGGAGTTAGCTTACATCGTTCATGCATTGATGATTTGGAGGCATTATCTCCACGGTGTGTCTTGTGAGGTGTTTACGGATCATCGAAGTCTCCAGCACTTGTTCAAACAGAAGGATCTAAATTTGAGACAGCGGAGATGGTTGGAGCTGCTAAAAGACTATGATATCACCATTCTGTATCATCCCGGGAAGGCCAATGTGGTGGCCGATGCCTTGAGTAGAATGGCGGTGAGTATGGGTAGTCTTGGATTCATTCCCATTGGAAAGAGACCTCTTGCAGACGATGTTCAGGCTTTGGCCAACCAGTTCATGAGATTGGATATTTCGGAGCCTAGTCGGGTTCTAGCTTGTGTGGTTTCTCGGTCTTCCTTATATGATCGCATCAGAGAGCGCCAGTATGATGATCCCAATTTGCTTGTCCTTAAGGACACGGTTCAGCACAGTGATGCCAGAGATGTAACTATTGGAGATGATGGGGTATTGAGGATGCAGGGTCGGATTTGTGTGCCCAATGTGGATGGGCTACATGAGTTAATTCTTGACGAGGCCCACAATTCGCGGTATTTCATTCATCCGGGTGCCGCAAAGATGTATCAGGACTTGAGACAACACTATTGGTGGAGGGGAATGATGAAGGATGTGGTGGGGTTTGTAGCTCGGTGCTTTAACTGTCAGCAGGTGAAGTATTAGCATCAGAGACCAGGCGGATTGCTTCAGAGGTTAGCGATTCCAGAGTGGAAGTGGGAGCGGATCACCATGGATTTTGTAGTTAGACTCCCACGAAATTCGAGAAAGTTCGATGCTATTTGGGTGATATTGCATCGGCTGACCAAGTCCGCGCACTTCATTCCAATTGGTACCACCTATTCTTCGGAGCGGTTGGCTGAGATTTACGTTCGAGAGATTGTTTGTTTTCACGATGTACCAGTTTCCATCATTTCAGGTAGAGGCACACAGTTTACATCACAGTTTTGGAGAGCCGTGCAGCGAGAGTTGGGCACCCAGGTTGAGTTGAGCACAACATTTCAACCTCAAACGGACGGACAGTCTGAGCGCATTATTCAGATATTGGAGGGCATGCTACGCACTTGTGTCATTGATTTTGGGGGTTATTGGGATCAGTTTCTGCGACTCGCGGAGTTTGCTTACAACAGTTATCAGTCGAGCATTCACATGGCCCCGTATAAGGCTTTGTATGGGAGGTGGTGTAGATCTCCGGTGGGTTGGTTTTAGTCTGGTGAGGCTAGGCTTTTGGGTACAGACTTGGTTCAGGATGCATTGGACAAGGTTAAATTGATACAAGAGCGGCTTCGCATGGCGCAGTTCAGATAGAAGAGTTATGCCGACAGGAAGGTCTGTGATGTGTCTTACATGGTTGGGAGAAGGTTTTGCTAAAGGTTTCACCCATGAAGGGTGTTATGAGGTTTGGGAAGAAGGTTAAGTTGAGCCCTCGGTTCATTGGGCCTTTTGAGGTACTTCAGAGGGTTGGGGAGGTGGCTTACAAGCTTGCCCTGCCACCTAACTTGTCGAGTGTGCATCCAGTATTTCATGTTTCTATGCTCCGGAAGTATATCGTCGATCCGTCTCATGTTTTGGATTTCAGTACGGTTCAGTTGGATAGTGATTTGACTTACGATGTGGAGCTGGTGGCCATTTTTGGATCGGCAGGTTCGGAAGTTGAGGTCAAAGGATATAACATCAGTGAAGGTGCAGTGGAGAGGTCAGCCCATGGAGGAGGATACTTGGGAGACTGAGCGGGAGATGCAGAGCAGATATCCACACCTATTTGAGACTCCGGGTATGTTTCTAGACACGTTCGAGGACGAACGTTTGTTTAAGAGGGGGAGGATGTAACGACCCAGCCGGTCGTTTCGAGAGATTTAGCTACATTCCCCCATTTACTACTCCATTTGTGCTTTATAGTTGTTATATGACTTATCGGGTTAGTTGGTTCGGGTGCGGAGTAAATTAAATGTGATATGAGACACTTAGTCTCTTAAATGGTAAGCTTAAGTTGGAAAAGTCGACCGAATGTTGATCTATGTATAAACAATATCGGATTCGAATTCTGATGATTCCAGTAGTTCCGTATGGTGATTTTGGACTTAGGAACGTGTCCGGAAAATTATTTGGAGGTTCGTAGTGTGATTATGCTTGATATGGCGAAAGTCGAACTTTTGGGATGTTTGACCGGGGGTTGAATTTTTGATATCGGGGTCGGATTTTGATTCCGGAAGTTGCATTAGGTTCGTGGGGTCATTTATGGCTTGTGTACAAAATTTGAGGTCAATCTGACGTGATTTGATAGGTTTCGGTGTCATTTGTAAAATTTAGAAATTTCGTAGTTCATTAAACATCAATAGGTCATGTGAAAAACACTAGTTCACTTCCATTAGTTAAGTCATTAACAAGTCCCCAAAACAGTACACTATATATTCGTAGTTAAAGTGGGACAGATAGTACAATTACAACAAGTATAGTTTAACCTTACCAAAATAGGATACAACCCACACTATGTCTACGGAGCCTCTAACAAAAACAAAAGAGTACTACGACAGTGCCGGCAACAAGGCCCCGGCTATACCTCAAAACACTATGTACATGGAACAAGAGATACAAGACCCCAGAATGAACTAGGGCTCACCAAGTCAGCTGAGGAGAGGGTGTGCTTCTATCACTGATCAATATCGCCTGCTATGGAACCACCTGCATCCATTAAAGATGCACCCCCCCCCCCCCCGCAAAAGGGACGTTAGTACATGTCGAATAGTACTAGTACGAAAACCAAACACCTATGCAAGGACTAGGAAATACAGCATGAATATGATGAATCATGGTAACAATAAAAGGCTTAGTTAGCCGTCAAAGCTATAGCAATTGATTAAGAGATTTCAATAACATTTATGAATTCATAAGTCGGGAATCCTCTACAACTACCTATACACAAAGTGGCCCTGCCGCCTCACCCCAACATATGCGGGTGGAGGTGCAATCACAATACAAGAAACTCAACACAAAGCGGCCCTGCAGCCTCACCCCAATGTATGCGGGTGGAGGTGCATTCACTATGCCACAAACTCTACACAAAGCGGTCTTGCCGCCTCACCCCGATATATGCGGGTGGAGGTGTATTCACAATACCACAACTCTACACAAAGTGGCCCCCCGCCTCACCCCAATGTATGTGGGTGGAGGTGTATTCACAATGGCACACTTTGTCACACCCCAAAACCGAGGAGCGCAACCGGCGCTCAACCTAGTGAACCAGACCGAGCAAGCCTGTTAGATTCCTTCTACTCAAACTCATTCATGAATAAAGAGAATATATGTTTTCCTTAATTAAACAATAAAGTGGTCATGTCTGCAATTACCAATTTCTTACCATAAGTTTCACCATTTTTAAAGTCTCAAATGGATAACTAATACAACCACAACATAGCATAGTTTGTCTTTCCCAACACCAATACACAACCCACACTATGTCTACGGAGCCTCTATAGATAAAGAAGTGTACAATGATAATGCCGGCAACAAAGCCCCGACTATACCTCAAATAGAATACACAAAGTACAAAAGATTTATGATCCGGAATGAAGTGGGGCTCACCAAGTCAGCTGGGAAGAAAGTGCACTACTATCACTGACCAATATCTCCTGCTGTGGAACCACCTGCATCCATTGAAAAGATTTAGTACAGTCGAATAGCACTAGTATGTATAACTAAACACCCTCTCAATAGAATGACAAATAATACAAATAAGTTTATCATAATATCAATGAAAGCCTTAATTAACATCAAACCTCAATTTAGGATCAAGACAGTGTTCAAATTAATTTCCATATCTCACATTGGGAGATTTTTAGTATCGATATACCATTGTCCACAATACCAGTACCATTATTCACCATACCAATACCACTATTCACAATACCATTATTCACAAAACCAGTACCACCGTACTCTTAGCACGGAGTCCGATCATGATGCGATCGGCTAGGCTATCTTAGTAGAGACATCAACCACAATTTCTCTCAATATCAATACCACCGTCTTTAACACGGAGTCCGATCACGACCCGATCGGCTAGGCTATCCATTAGGGACATCAACCACAGTTACCATTTCAATTACAATTTCCAGCACAATCACCACCATGTGCGAAGCAAGGTGTCCGGTCACGACCCAATCGGCTAGGCCGTCTTATTTGAGACATCAACCTTTTTATATCAATCATCGCATTTCATAATACTTTCACATCTTTTCATTTCATTGGAACTAATGTACATAATTATAAGATCATTCTTGGCACGTTGGCCATATTCACTATTTCATGCTCACATTATCAATTTTAAATATCATCCTAATCATCAACAACAAACACAATTCAAATCACAGTGTGTAGTACACATGTGAGCAATTTAGAGTCTAATGCACATAGAGATATTTCACAAATATTTGGCATAATATCCTTCATTTGAACTTGACTTAAAGTCGAAACATTATTAATTCACAGCCCATATTTTAACACATCCTCAATTGGTTACATAACATTAATAGAGCATTTGTGATGCTTGTTGAACATATATCGTTCAACCAAATCTTACTCGGAATAGCCAATTTCACAATGAATCACTCGGGATTTACATAATTTACATGAATATCATGAGATTTAATTCTAAGAGAAGAGTTTAGCCAACATACCTCACTTGAGCTTCCTTACACTCTAAAACATTCTGGAATTCTTAGCAACTTCAATCTATTTCAGAAATATAACAATATGAATCAAAATTAGGAAGATGATCATGGTTCTAGCTCACTTGAGCATTTTATCAAAAACTAGATGTGCATAAGGTTTCAATGTCCTTTTTGTGAAGGACCTCATCATCCCACAACCCAATCTTTATCATTTTTAGCTCAACAATCTTCCTACACCCTTTGATAAAACATGCATGTAAAATAAATAACTCTCATGCCCAAAAATTTATCTTGCTAGTTACCCATTTTCATAAAATTTCGAAATTAGGGTTTAGGGTGTAGAATCTTACCTCTAGGATGAAGACCTAGTAAGCTTCCCTTCTTAATCTTCCAAAACATGAGCAAGAATTGAAGAACAATTATGGAAGAACACCTTCTCACTCTAGGGCACTCTCTCACACTCTAAAATATCAGATTATGTCTCAAAAATGGCTCAAAGAGTATAATTAACGAAATAGGGTCGGGTTTTAAAAACCCAAAAATGGAGCTCCGGAACAAGGTATACGATCGCATAACCGATATGCGGACCGCATATCGGTCGTATAATTGGTTACAAAATAGCCAAAAGAACTGTTTGTGTATGCGGTCACTATGCGGTCCGCATAACTATTATGCAGTCGCACTATGCGGTCCGCATAACAGTTATGCGGTCGCATAGTAGACCGCATATTTGCTTCCAACTAACTCAATCAACTGCCTTACTCTGCGGCCATTATGCGGTCCGTAGAGTGGTTCTGCGGTCGCATAATGGACCGCAGAAAGGGACTTTTATGCCAAACATTTTTCTTTACTTTCCGGTGCATTGTTCAACCCAAATATTATTTTCTTTGGGTGAAAGCCTAGTCCGGCACCATGAAATATTATTTTTTTTGCAAATTTTACCGGGCTTTACACTTAAGTACTTAGAAATTTTTCGGGGTGTTACATTCTCCCCCGCTTAGGATCATTCGTCCTCGAATGAGGGTAAAAATCTGTTATTAGCATCTTATGCAACTCAGTATGTTTCATACCACATTTGAGCAGCCCCAAATTTGACTAACTCCCTAAATCTCCAAATATTTCGCCAGAGTTTCCCTTGTAACTAGGCCTATCCACCTGTCAGAGAGCCCCAGAAACACATCCTAAAAAGTAAGTCTTATAATTTTTTTTTCCTAGATCACAATTTTAAATACATGGTCATTCAAACAAATAAGGATACTTTTTCTTCATTTCTTCCTCGGCTTCCCAAGTAGCCGCTTCAACCTGTTGGTTTTGCCACAACACTTTCACGGAGGCAATTTCTTTATTTCTCAATTTTTGGACTTGTCGATCAATAATAGAAACCAGAATCTCTTCGTAAGTCAATTTCTCATTTACCTCAATGGTCTCAACCGGAACAATGAGTGTCGGATCTCCAACTACTTTCTTCAACATAGACACATGAAACACCGAGTGTACTAATGACATATCAGGTGGTAGCTCAACCTTGTATGCCACCTCACCGATCCTCTGAATGATTTTGTACGGTCCGACATACCTCGGACTCAATTTCCCTTTCTTACCAAATCGCATTACCCCTTTCATGGTGGGAACTTTCAAGAATACCCAATCATCTTCTTTGAACTCCAAATCCCTACGACGAACATCCGAATAAGATTTTTGATGACTCTGAGCAGTCTTTCACCGCTCCTTAATGATTTTAACTTTTTCCATGGCCTGATGCACTAGGTCTAGCCCTATCAACTCTTCTTCCCCAATTTCAAACCACCTAATAGGAGATCTACATCTCCTACCATATAAAGCCTCGAACGGTGCCATTTGAATGCTAGCGTGATAGCTATTGTTGTAGGCAAATCCTATGAGTGGTAAATGATCATCCCAACTACCTTTGAAGTCTAGAAAGCAAGCACGCAACATATCCTCAAGCGTCTGAATAGTCCGCTCTGCCTGCCCGTCAGTCGATGGGTGAAAGGCTGTACTAAGATTTACCTGAGTACCCAAACCTTGCTGAAATTTCTTTCAAAAATTAGCAGTTAATTTTACCCCCCGATCAGAAATGATGGAAACTGGGGTGCCATGCAAGCTGACTATTTCTTTGATATACAGCTGAGAATACTGCTCCGCTGTGTCGGTAGACTTAACTGACAAAAAGTGTGATGACTTCGTGAGCCGATCCACAATCACCCAAATTGAGTCAAACTTGCGCGAAGTGCACGGTAATCCTACCACAAAGTCCATATTAATCATTTCCCACTTCCACATTGGAATTTCTATGTTTTGTTCCAACCCGCCAAGCCTTTGGTGTTCGGCCTTCACTTGCTGACAATTCGGACATCTTGCCACAAAGTTCGCCACATTCCTATTCATATCATTCCACCAATAGACTTCCTTAAGATCATGATACATTTTTGTAGAACATGGATGCACGGAATACCTAGAAGTGTGAGCTTCAGTCATAATTTCCACGGAGACCATCCACATTTGGAACATAGAGTCGCCCTTGGTACCTTAGTGTACCATCATTCATGCTAAGAGAAAAGACCATGGTCTTATGTTTATGAATCCCCTCTTTCAATTTCACCAAAAATGGATCGTTATATTGCTTCTCTTTGACTTCCACAACAAGCGATGATTCAGCCCTATTTTGCACATTTACCCCTCTTTCACTAGAGTCTGCAAGACGAACTCCCAAACTAGCTAATCGGTGAACTGCTTTGGCCAATGGCCTTTGATATGCCTCCAAGTGTGCTAAGCTACCCATATATTTCCGGCTAAGAGCATCCGCCACCACATTAGCCTTCCTCGGATGGTATAAAATATCAATGTCATAATCCTTGAGTAATTCAAGCCATCTTCTCTGCCTCAGATTCAACTCCTTTTGTTTGAAAATATATTTAAGGCTCTTATAGTCCGTGAATATATCCATATGGACCCCATATAAATAATGACGCCAAAATTTTCAATTCAAATACCACCGCCGCAAGTTCTAAATCATGTGTTGGATAGTTCTTTATATAATCCTTTAGTTGCCTAGAACCATAAACTATCACCTTCCCATGTTGCATTAATACACATCCAAGCCCGATTCTTGAAGCATCGCAATATACCACAAATCCATCTATACCCTCTGGTAGAGTTAACACCGGTGCCATAGTCAATCTTGCTTTCAATTACTAGAAACTCTTTTCACAAGCATCTGACCATTGGAACTTAATTGCCTTCTGCGTCAATTTAGTCAATGGAGAGGCAAGAGTAGAAAACCCCTCCACAAACTTTCTGTAATATCCAGCTAATCCTAAGAAACTGTGAATCTCTGTTGGAGTTGTAGGCCTCAACCAATTCTTCACAACTGAAATTTTCTGAGGATCAACCTTTATTCCCTCACTAGAAACTACATGACCCAAGAATATGACTGATTCAAGCCAAAATTCACACTTTAAAAACTTTGCATATAACTGGTGCTGATATAGGGTTTGCAGAACTACCCTGAGATGGTCAGCATGATCCTCCTGACTTCATGAATATACAAGAATATCGTCAATGAACACTATCACAAAGGAGTAGAGGAATGGCATAAAAACGCGATTCATAAGATCCATGAAGGCTGCTGGAGCATTTTGTTAGCCCAAAAGACATTAATAGAAACTCAAAATGCCCATAAAGGGTTCTAAAAGCTATTTTCAGAATATCTCGCTCCCTGATCTTCAATCGGTGATACCCAGATCGTAAATCCATTTTGGAGAAGTACCTGGCACCTTGCAATTGATCAAACAAGTCATCTATCCTTGGTAGTGGGTACTTATTTTTGATTGTTACCTTATTAAGCTACCGATAGTCAATACACATTCTCAGTGACCCAGCTTTCTTTCTTACAAAAAGGACTGGTGCGCCCCAAGGCGACACACCGGATAAAACCCTTTTCTAACAAATCTCTCAATTGTTCCTTTAGCTCTTTCAGTTCTGCCGGTGACATTCTGTAGGGTGGAATAGATATAGGATGTGTGTCTGGCATCACATCAATCCCAAAATCAATCTCCCTGTCTGGTGGGATCCCAGGGAGTTCATCTGGAAAGACTCCCGGAAATTCACTCACAACAAGCACAAACTCAAGTGTAGGTGCCTCAGCATCGGTGTCCGTAACCCGGACCAAATGGTAAATACATCTCTTGTTGATCATTTTTGTAGCCTTTAGGTAAGAAATAAACCTACCCTTCAGCACTACATCATCACCCTTCCACTCAATAACTGGCTCATTTGGAAATTTGAACCTAATAGTTCTGGTTCGGCAATCAAGCTTGGCAAAACAAGAATAAAGCCAATCCATCCCTATTATCACATCAAAATCGACAATTCTCAATTCAATAAGATCGTCCACGGTGTCCTGACCACGCAATGTGACAACACAATTCCTATAAACCCGCGCTGCCAAAATAGACTCACCAACCAGAGTAGATACAGAGAACGGCTCATAAAGTTGTTCTGGTTCTATCCCAAATTCCATAGCAACATAAGGTGTGACATATGACAAAGTGGAACCGGGATCAATAAGAGCATATACTTCATGAGATTGGACAGTCAATATACCTGTGATAACATCTGGAGAAGCCTCTGAATTCTGGCAACCCCTCATAGCATAGAAACAGTCAGATCCTCCCGAACTTTGTGCTCTGCCCCTAGTTGCACCATGCCCTGCGGGTGTTGGAGTGCATCGAGCTGGAGGAGGTGTTACAGATGTAGTAGCTGCAGAACTGGCTGGCTGTGCCATGCCCCTGCCCGCACCCTGGCAGGACGAACGATAAACCCTCAGAATGTGACCCCTCAATCCGTATCCGTAGCATATGGGTAAGTCCATGTAGCATATTCCTAGGTGAAATTTTCCACACCTAGGGCATGGGGGCTTCCTCTGCTGCTGGAATCTACCACCATGACGACCCTGCTGATTGGATCCCCTGTTGCCCTGACTGGGCCTGAAACGGCTCCATTACTGCTGCTGACTAGGCCCTGATGGCAGTGCACTAGCCGATGACTAAGCAAAGGACTGTGATGGCCTTGACGACCCTCCTCTGAATGTTGACTTGCCACCACCTGAAGAACCACCAAAGTTGCCCGTATACCGGGCCTTATTAGTACCCTCTCGCTCTATTCTACTCCTCAATTTGCGGGTCTTTGTGGCTTGAGCAAATGTCACCATCTTTCTATAGTTCATATCAGAATTCAAGGCTGCTGTAGCAGCCTCATTAATTACCAAGGGACTAAGGCCCTGCACAAATCGGCGAACTCTAGCCTCCATAGTGGGCAGCATGTAAATAGCATATTTAGACAGGTACGCGAATCTCATATGGTAATCCCACACACTCAGGCTACCTTGCCTCAAGTTTTTAAACTCAGCAGCACAGGCTGCCTTAGTCTTGGCAGGCAAGAAATGATCAATGAAGGCATCAGCAAACTCATCCCACCTCGTCGGAGGGCTCCCTTCTTCACGGGACTCCTCCCATAGTTCAAACCAAGAATATGCCACCTCTTTTAGGTGGTAGGAGGCCAATTCCACTGCCTCTGTTTCAGTAGCATGCATAACTTTGAGAGTCTTGTGCATCTCATCAATGAAATCCTGGGGATCTTCCTCTGGGTTAGTACCCATGAACACTGAAGGATCTAACTGGAGAAACCTGTTCACCCTGGAACCAATAGAATCCCCTGGCTTACTGGAAGAAGTGGGTGCAACATTTGACCTCTGGGTCTAGGAAGCCACTATTTGAGCCAACATCTGTATGGCTCCCCTAAGATCAACATCAGAAACACCAAAATTGAAAGCTGGAACTGGAGGTAGAACTGGTATATCAGATTGAGGGACTGTTGCACCTTCAGTAGGTGTAGGGACAGGTGCGGTCTGATCAGTTGTAGTAGAGTCACGCCGTGTAGTAACTGGAGAAATATTCTCACTAATCGGGTGCTCACCCACATCATCAATTATACGATCAACTGTCACTCCTGGGGTGACATTGGCTCTTTGGCCAGTTCTTGCCTTCTTCTTAGCCGCCATGTACTGAAAATTAGAGCAACTCAGGAGTTAAAGGAGGAACAATCTTACAACAAGCTTTATCGCACGATCAAGAACATGAAAGAAGGGTATTATTCCTAAATGCCCATGTAGCATGCTAATTATAGATGTGGTCGACAACATAGCGATAATAAGGACTCTACTAGACACGACCCCGAGACATTCTAGGACACTTTAAAACCTTAGGCTCTGATACCAAGTTTGTCACGCCCCAAAACCGAGGAGCGCGACCGGCGCTCAACCGAGTGAACTCGACCGAGCAAGCCTGTTAGATTACTTTTACCCAAACTCATTCATGAATAAAGAGAATATATGTTTTCCTTAATTAAACAATAAAGTGGTCATGTATGCAATTACAAATTTTTTACCATAAGTTTCACCATTTTTAAAGTCTCAAATGGACAACTAATACAACCACAACATAGCATAGTTTGTCTTTCCCAGCACCAATACACAACCCACACTATGTCTACGGAGCCTCTATAGATAAAGAAGAGTACAATGATAATGCCGGCAATAAGGCCCCGGCTATACCTCAAACAGAATACACAAAGTACAAAAGATTCATGACCCCGGAATGAAGTGGGGCTCACCAAGTCAGCTGGGAAGAAGGTGCACTGCTATCACTGACCAATATCTCCTGTAGTGGAACCACCTGCATCCATTGAAAGATGCAGCGCCCCCGACAAAAGGGAAGTTAGTACTGTCGAATAGCGCTAGTATGTATAACTAAACACTCTCTCAATAGAATGACAAAATAGTACAAATAAGATTATCATAATATCAATGAAAGCCTTAATTAACATCAAACCTCAATTTAGGATCAAGATAGAGTTCAAATTAATTTTCAAATGTCACATTGGGAGATTTTTAGTATCGATATACCATTGTCCACAATACCAGTACCATTATTTACCATACCAATACCACTATTCACAATACCATTATTCAAAAAACCAGTACCACCGCACTCTTAGCACAGAGTCTGATCACGACCCGATCGGCTAGGCTATCTCAGTAGAGACATCAACCACAATTTCTCTCAATATCAATACCACCATCTTTAACACGGAGTTCGATCACGGCCCAATCGACTAGGCTATCCATTAGGGACATCAACCATAATTACCATTTCAATTACAATTTCCAGCAAAATCACCACCATGTGTGCGACATGGTATCCGATCACGACCTAATCGACTGGGCCGTCTTATTTGAGACATCAACCGTTTCATTTCAATCATCGCATTTCATAATACTTTCACATCTTTTCATTTCATTGGCACTAGTGGCCATAATTATAAGATCATTCTTGGTACGTTGGCCATATTCAGTATTTCGTGCTCACATTATCAATTTCAAATATCATCATCATCATCAACAACAAACACAATTCAAATCAAAGTGTGTAGTACACATGTGAGCAATTTAGAGTCTAATGCACATAGAGCTATTTCACAAACATTTGGCATAATAACCTTTATTTGAACTTGACTTAAAGTCGAAACATTATTAATGCATAGCCCATATTTTAACACATCCTCAATTGGTAGCATAACATGAATAGAGCATTTGTGATGCTTGTTGAACATATATCGTTCAACCCAATCTTACTCGGAATAGCCAATTTCATAATGAATCACTCGGGACTTACATAATTTATATGAATATTGTGGGATTCAATTCTAAGAGAAGAGTTTAGCCAACATACCTCACTTGAGCTTCCTTACACTCTAAAACGTTCTCGAATTCTTAGCAACTTCAATCTATTTTAGAAATATAACAAATTGAATCAAAATTAAGAAGATAATCATGGTTCTAGCTCACTTGAGTGTTTTATCAAACACTAGGTGTGCATAAGGTTTCAATGTCCTTTTTATGAAGGACCTCATCATCCCACAACCCAATCTTTACCATTTTTAGCTCAACAATCTTCCTACGCCCTTTGATAACACATGCATGTAAAATAAACAACTCCCATGCCCAGATATTTATCTTGCTAGTTACCCATTTTCAAAAAATTTTGAAATTAGGGTTTAGGGTGTAGAATCTTACCTCTAGGATGAAGACCTAGTAAGCTTCCCTTCTTAATCTTCCAAAACTTGAGCAAGAATTGACGAAAAATTATGAAAGAACACCTTCTCACTCTAGGGCACTCTCTCTCACTCTAAAATATCAGATTATGTCTCAAAAATAGCCCAAAGAGTGTATTTAACAAAATAGGGTCGGGTTTTAAAAACCCAAAAATGGAGCTCCGGAACAAGGTATGCGATCGCATAACCGATATGTGGACCGCATATCGGTCGCATAATTGGTTACAAAATAGCCAAAAGAACTATTTGTGTATGGGGTCACTATGTCGTCCACATAACCGTTATGCGGTCGCATAATGCACCGCATAACAGTTATGCGGTCGCATAGTCGACCGCATAGTTGCTTCCAACTGACCCAATCAACTGCCTTACTCTGCGGCCATTATGCAGTCCGTAGAGTGGTTCTGCGGTCGCATAATGGACCGCAAAAATGCACTTTTCCGCCAAACATTTTTCTTTACTTTCTGGTGCATTGTTCAACCCAAAAATTATTTTCTTTGGGTGAAAGCCTAGTCCGGCACCATGAAATATTATTTTCTTTGCAAATTTTACCGGGCTTTACACTTAAGTACTTCAAAATTTTCTAGGGTGTTACACACTTCGGATTCCCAAAACGATAATAGTTTGTACAAGAGAGTTCCCTTTTAAATCTACCATTTTGCACCTTTGTCCTTAGCAAGTGTAAGTTCAGAAGGTCTCATCATATGAGAAATGAGTGTTTAATCACATTGAGTTCATACAATATCTTCTTCCCAAAAATGGGTATAACATAATTATTTCAAAAATAGAGAATCATTAACACACGAGGTTTCCAACATGTTATGCTAATCGGGAATCAATTTTTCTAGTTTGAATACCCCACCACGTCAATAGCATTTCAAGTTCGACTACACATGATATAAGTTTACAAGGATTCGAGAATTCCAATACTAGAAGAGGTGTTTAGCCTTCATACCTCTAAAGAGATTTTCGTAGTGCCACAATAATGTCCCAACACTCATAACGATGCCAATCTATTGAGGAGGAGAGAATTATAAGCACGATTAGAGGAATTCGCATGGAAAGGGCTGTTATGATTATGACCTGACCTTTCTCTTGACTAAATTAAGAACAAAACTACCCAAGATGGTTCAACAACCTCCCCAAAGTCTCTATTAGCTCATGCATGTGATAAATTTTCCCTCTCATCCATAATCAACCCAAACATGAAATTGAAGAATTGGGGGAAGAAATTCTTACCTTTTTGAAGCCCTAGCAAGTTCTTTTTGATAGAATTCCAGGGTTTGATCAAAGTAGAGTAGTGAAATCCTTAGTCCTCCCTTCCCTCTCTCTAGAATAACTCTCTCCTCTCTTTAATATGTTAGGTCATCCCCCAAAAATGAACCCTTAGGCTAGATAAATGAAATGGGGGTCGAGTTATAACATTTCAAAAATGAGTCCCCAAAATAGATATGCGGTCGCATATGCGACCGCATAACGCTTCTGCGGTCCGCAAAATGGGCTGCATAATGGCCCTCCGGAACTGGGCACCTATGCCTCAATCTGCGACCGGTCTGCGGTCTGCAGACCTATTCCGCGGTAGCATAATGCACCGCAGAACTGCCCTCCAAAAATTTTTGTGCTGGGTCTGAGATGGGTTTTGCGGCACACAAAATGATTATGTGGTCCGCAGATTAGTTCTGCGACCACAAAATGAGCTATAGAATATGCGGGGAATCCTTGTTTTGCGGACCACATATTTGCCGTAGACTGAGGCAGAAACTTTGGGAAAATGTTTGGACCATTATGCGGTCCATTATGCGGCCGCATAACCCATCACAGACCCAGCACAAAAAAAATTAAGGAGGGCAGTTCTGCAGCGTATTATGCAATAACAGAATAGGTGTGCGGACCGCAGATTAGTCGTAGAGTGAGTTAGGGGTGCCCAGTTTTGGAGGGCCATTATGCGGTCTATTTTGCAGACCGCAGAAGCGTTATGCGATCGCATATGCGACCGCAGATCTGTGTCGGGGCTTCATTTTCCAATTTTATAACCCGACCCCAATTTCATTTATATAGCATAAGGGTTCATTTTTTGGGAATCACATGACATTTTAAAGTGAGGAGAGAGCTATTGTATAGAGAGAGAAGGGAGGACTAAGGATTTCACTACTCTACTTTGATCAAACCTTGGAATTCCATCAAAAAAAACTTGATAGGGCTTCAAAAAGGTAATAAATTCTTCCCCAAATTCTTCAATTTTGGGTTTGGGTTGATTATGGATGATGAGTGAATATTTATCCCATGCATGAGCTAATAGAGACTATGGGGAAGTTGTTGAACCATCTTCGGTGGTTTTGTTTTTAAATTAGTTGAGGGAAAGGTCGGGTTATAATCGTAACAGCCCTTGCCATGCGAATTCCTCTAATCGTGCTTATAATTCCATCCTTCTCTATAATTTGGCATCGTTAGGAGTGATGGGACATTATTGTGGCACTACGAAAAGCTCTTTCGCGGTACGAAGGCTAAACCCTTCTTTTTAGTATTGGAATCCCCAAATTGTTGTAAACTTCTATCATGTGTAGTTGAACTTGAAACGCTATTGATGTGGGGTATTCAAACTATTATTGTTTTGGGAAACCGAGATGTGGCATTGTGAATAAACCTCCACCCACATACATTGGGTTGAGGCGGCGGGGCCGCTTTGTGTAGAGTTGTGGTATTATGAATACACCTCCACTCCCATACATCAGGGTGAGGCGGTGGGGCTGCTTTTTGTAGAGTTTCTGGTATTGCGAATACACCTCCACCCGCATACATTGGGGTGAGGTGGCATGGCCGCTTTGTGTAGAGTTTCTGGTATTGTGATTGCACCTCCACCCGCATACGTTTGGGTGAGGCGGCATGGTCGCTTTGTGTAAAGGTAGTTGTAGAGGATCCCCGACTTATGAACTTATAAATGTTGTTGAAAGCTCTTAATAAATTTGCTATGGCTTTAACAGCTAACTAAGCCGTTTATTGTTTCCATGATTCATCATATCCATGTTGTATTTCCAAGTCCTTGCATAGGTATTTGGTTTTCATACTAGTACTATTCAACATGTACTAACATCCCTTTTGCCGGGGGCGCTGCCTCTTTAATAGATGCAGGTTGTTCCATAGCAAGTGGTATCGATCAGTGGTAGCAGCACACTCTCTCCTCAACTGACTTTGTGAGCCCCACTTCATTTGGGGGTCCTATATCTCTTGTTCTATGTACATAGTGTTTTGAGGTATAGCTGGGGCCTTGTGCCGGCACTGTCGAAGCACTCTTTTGTTTTCTGTTATAGGTTGTAATTGTATTATCTGTCCCACTTTAACTACGAATATATAGTGTACTATTTTGGGGACTTGTTAATGACGTAACAGAAGTGAACTAGTGTTACTCAAATGACCTCTTGATGTTTAATTAATGATATAAATGTATCTTCTCTTTAATCTTGGGCGATTTTGGTAGAAGGTATTGTACATGCTTGCTCGACCAGGGTATCTCGGTTGAGCGCTGGTCGCGGTCCCCCAGGTCGGGCGTGACAAACTTGGTATCAGAGCCTAAGGTTTTAAAGTGTCCTAGGATGTCCCGAAGCCGTTTCTAGTAGAGTCCTTCTTATCGGTGTGTTGTCGACCAAATCTATAATCAGGAGGCTACTTGGGCACTTAGGAATAATACCCTTCTTTGATGTCCTCGATCGTGCGATAAAGCTGATTGTAAGATTGTTCGTCCTTTATCTCATGATTTGCTCTAACTTTCAGTACATTACGCCTAAGAAGAAGGCAAGAACTGGCCAAGGAGAAAATGTCATCCCAGGAGTGGCAGTTGATTCGATATTTGATGATACGGGTGAGCACCCGAGGGGTGAGGATATTCCCCCAATTACTATACCACCTGAATCTACTATTCCTGCTCATACTGCACCGGTTCCAACACCTATGGAGGGTGCAACGGTCCTTCCAACTGATATTCGAGTTCCACCTCCAGCTCCGATTCCAGAGATCAAATGTTGCACCCACTTCTTCTAGTCAGCTAGGGGATTTCACTAGTTCCAGGATGAACAGGTTTCTCCAGTTGGATCCTCTAGTGTTCACAGGTACTAATCCTGAGGAGGACCCCCAGGACTTCATTGATGAGATGCACAAGACTCTTCGAGTTATGTGTGCTATTGAGATGGAGGGAGTGGAGTTGGCCTTCTTCCGCCTGAAAGGGATGGCCTATTCTTGGTTTGAGATATGGGAGGAGTCCCGTGAGGAGAGGAGCCCTCCGGCGAGGTTGAGTGAGTTCACCGATGCCTTTATGGATTATTTTTTGCCTGCCGAGACTAAGGCGGCTCGTGCCGCTGAGTTTGTGAGCCTGAAGCAGGGTAGCATGAATGTGTGGGAGTACCATATGGAGTTCGCGCGGCTGTCCAAGTAGGCTATTCACATGTTATCCACTATGGAGGCTAGAGTGTGCCGGTTTGTGTGGGCCTTAGCCCCTTGGTTATTAATGAGGCCACTACGACTGCCTTGAATTCTTATATGAACTATGGGAAGATGGTGGCATTTTTTCAAGCTACAGAAGATCGTAAACTTAAAAATAGAATGGAGCGTAAGGGTAGCAGCAAGGCCCGGATTGCAGGCAACTTGGGTGGTTCTTCTGGTGGTGGTAGATTGACATTTAGGGGAGGGTCATAAGGGCCATCTCAGTCATTCGATCAGTTTTCGATGAGTGCACAGCCATCCGGGTCCAGTCAATGCAACAGGGGACCCCACCAGCAGGGTCAGCTTAGAGGGAGATTCCAGCAGCAGCGGAGGCCCTCATGCCCTAAGTGTGGGAGGATGCTCTTTGGGGTCTGCTTCATGGACGTACCTGTATGATACATGTGCGGTTTAAGGGGTCATATTAAGTGAGGTTTCCGCTTGTCCCGCCAGATCATAAGCAGAGATGCGGCGCAGCCAGCTAGTTCTGCAGCTATTACATCCATAACACCTCCTCCAGCTCGAGGAACCCCAGCACCCGCAGGGCGTGGTGCAGCTAGGGGTGGTGTACAGAGTTCGGGGGGACCCAATAGATTTTATGTTATGCGGAGGCGTCGGGATTCAGAGGCTTCTCCAGATGTTGTCACAGGTATATTGACTGTACAATCTCATGATGTGTATGCTTTTATTGATCTCGGTTCCACTTTATCCTATGTCACTCCTTATTTTGCTATGGAATTTTGGATAGAACCGGAACAACTCCATGAGCCGTTCTCTGTATCTACTTCAGTTGGTTAGTCTATTGTGGCCGCACGGGTTTTTAGGGATTGTGTTGTCAAGGTGCGTGGTCGGTACACCATGGCCGATCTCATTGAATTGGGGATGGTTTATTTTGATGTAATAATGGGGATGGATTGGCTTTATTCATGAGTCGCTAAGCTTGATTGTCGAACCAGAACCATTAGGTTTGAATTTCCAAATGAGTCAGTGATTAAATGGAAGGGGGAGGATGTGGTGTCAAAGGGTAGGTTTATTTCTTACCTTGAGGCCATGAAGATTATTAACAAGGGGTGTATCTACCACTTGGTTCGGGTTATGGACACCGATGCTGAGGCACCCACACTTGAGTCTATGCCTGTTGTGAATGAATTTTCGGACTTTCCGGATGAGCTTCCTAGGATCCCACCAGACTGGGAGATTGATTTCAAGATTGATGTGATGTCGGGCATGCAGCCTATATCTATTCCATCCCATTGTTGGTACAATTGGAAGTTAAGGAAAAGCAATACAACGACCCATTGTTGGTACAATTGAAGGAGGGGATTCATAATCATAAGACCATGGCCTTTTATCTTGCATGGATGATGATACACTAAGGTACCAAGGGAGACTATGTGTTCCAAACGTGGATGGTCTCCGGGAAAGAATCATGACCGAGGCTCACACTTCTAGGTATTCCGTGCACCCGGGCTCTACAAAGATGTACCAAGATCTTAAGGAAGTCTATTAGTAGAACGATATGAAGAGGAATGTAGGGACTTTGTGGCAAGATGTCCAAATTGTTAGCAAGTGAAGGCCGAACACCAAAGTCCAGGTGGGTTGGCACAGAACATAGAAATTTCGTTGTGTAAATTGGAGATAATCAATATGGACTTTGTGGTAGGACTACCTCACACTCCTCGCAAGTTTGACACGATTTGGGTGATTGTGGATCGACTCACGAAATCAGCACACTTCTTACCTGTTAAGGCAACCGACACAGCGGAACAGTATGCTCAGTTATATATCAAGAAAATAGTCTGGTTGCATGGCACTCTAGTTTCTATTGTCTCAGATCGGGGGTAACAGTTCACGGCTAATTTTTGGAAGACTTTTCAGCAAGGTTTGGGTAGTCAGGTGAATCTTAGTGTATCCATTCACCCACAGACTGACGGGCTAGCAGAATGGACTATTCAGAAGCTCGAGATTATGTTGTGAGCTTGTGTTCTTGACTTTAGGGGTAGCTGGGATGATCATTTGTCACTCATAGAATTTTCCTACAACAACAGCTATCATGCTAGTATCCAGATGGCAACGTTCGAGGCTTTATATGGTAGGATATGTAGATCTCCCATTGGGTAGTTCGAGATTGGGAAAGCAGAACTGATAGGGCCGGACCTTATGCATCAGGCTATGAAGAATGTTAAGATCATTACAAAATGGTTGAAAATTGCTCAAATCCATCAAAAGTCCTATTCGGATATGCGTCGTAGGGATTTGGGGTTCAAAGAAGATGATTGGGTATTCCTGAAGGTTTCCCCTATGAAGGGTGTAATGTGGTTTGGTAAGAAACTAAAATTGAGTCCGATGTATGTCGGACCGTACAGAATCACTCAGAGGATTGGTTAGGTGGCTTACAGGCTAGAGCTACCTCTACAGATGTCTTTAGTGCACCCGGTGTTTCATGTATCCAAGTTGAAGAACGTGGTCTGCGATCCGTCGCTTCTTGTTCTGGTTGAGACTATTGAGGTTAATGAAGAATTTACTAATGAAGAAATTCCAATTGCCATTCTTAAAAGGCAAGTCCGTAAGCTGAGAAATAAAGAGATTGCCTCCGTGAAAATACTATGGCGGAACTAGCAGGTTGAAGATGCCACCTGGGAGGCCGAGGAAGAAATGAAGAGGAAATACGCTCATTTGTTTGAATAACCATGTATTTATAATGTTGTGTTCTATAAACAATGTTAAGAGTTTACATTCTATGAACTATGTATCATTTGTACAATTGATGTTAAGGGTGTTCCCTTTTGGTGATATACTGCTCGTAAGGCCACAGTTGTCGTTGTTTTTATGTTATGTTACATCATTGGTTCATGTATATGCTGTTAGGATTGGTTGCTAGGATTCTCTGGAAGGTGGATATGCCTAGTTACAGGGGAAATTCTGGCGAAAAAAAAATGGAAATTTAGGGAGTTACTCAAAAACTTAAAATTGCTGGTGTATGTTATAGCAGCTGAGTCACATTGAGTGCAACTGGTGAAATTTGACCCTCATTCGAGTGCGAATGATCCTAAGTGGGGGAAGATGTGAGGCCCCGTAAAGTTTTACCTAAAATCCAGGGTTTAGTGGTGCCGACATAGACTTATGTGTTGAGGATTGCAGTGGTTCGGACTTTTTGGGTTGAACAGTGCATTGGGGAGTTGAAGAAACTTTTTGGAAGTGCAGGGCACTTCTGCGGCCCACTCTGCAATAGCAGAACTGATCTGCGGAGCATAGATCTACCGCATACTGAGGCAGAATATTTGGGCAAATATTTGTACCATTATGCGATCTATTAAGCGGCCGCATAATCCATTTTGTAGGCCGCATAACCCATCGCAAACCCAGCACCAAAAAATTCTGGAGGGCAGTTCTGCGGCACATTTATGCAACCGTAGAATATGTCTGCGGACCGCTGATCAGTCGTAGAGTGAGGCAGTGGTGCCCAGTTCGGGAGGGCAATTATGCGGTCCATTTAGCATACCACAGAAGCGTTATGCGACCGCAGATCTGTGTCGGGGATTCATTTTTCCAATTTTATAACCCGATCCCCATTTCATTTATCTAGCATAGGGTTTTATTTTTGGGGGATCACCTGACATTTTAGAGAGAGGAGAGTTCTATTATAGAGTGAGAAAGGAGGAGTAAGGATTTCACTAATCTACTTTAATCAAAACTTGGAATTCCATCAAAAGGAACTTGCTAGGGCTTCAATAAGGTATGAATTTCTTCCCCCAATTCTTCAATTTTGGGTTTGGGTTGATTATGGGTGATGAGGGAATATTTATTACATGCATGAGCTAATAGAGACTGTGAGGAGGTTGTTGAACCATCTTGGGAGGCTTTGTTCATAAATTAGTTGAGGGAAAGGTCGGGTCATAATTGTAACAGCCCTTGCCATGCGAATTCCTCTAATCGTGTTTATAATTCTCTCATCTGCTATAAATTGGTATCCTTAGGTGTGTTGGGACATTATTGTGGCACTACGAAAAGCTCTTTCAAGGTTTGAAGGATAAAATCTTCTTTTAAGTATTGGATTCTTCGAATCCTTTTAAACGTCTATCATGTGTAGTTGAACTTCAAATGCCATTTATGTGGGGTATTCAAACTTGTAAAATTGATTCTCGATTGCCATATCGTGTTAGAACCCTCATGTGTTAATGATTCTCTATTATTGTCTTAATTATGTTATACCCCCTTTTTGGAGATGATCTTGTATGAAATCAATGTGATTAAACACTTATTTATAATATGATGAGACCTTGTGAACTTAAACTTGCTAAGGACAATTGTGCCAAAGGGTTGATTTAAAAACGGGACTCTTTTTTACAAACTATTATATTTTTGGGAATCTGAGACACGGCATTGTGAATACACCTCCACCCGCATACATTGGGGTGAGGCGGCGAGGCCTCTTTGTGTAGAGTTGTTTTATTGTGAATACACCTCCACCCGCATACATCGGGGTGAGGTGGTGGGGCCGCTTTGTGTAGAGATTATGGCATTATGAATACACCTCCACCCGCATACATTGGGGTGAGGCGGCAGGGATGCTTTGTGTAGAGTTTATGGTATTGTGATTGCACCTCCACCAGCATACGTTGGGGTGAGGCGGCATGGCCTCTTTGTGTAAAGGTAGTTGTAGAGGATCCTCGACTTAAGAATTTATAAATGTTGTTGAAAGCTCTTAATAAATTTTCTATGGCTTTAACGGCTAACTAAGCCTTTTATTTTTACCATGATTCATCATAGTCATGTTGTATTTCTATGTCCTTGCATAGGTGTTTGGTTTTCTTACTAGTACTATTTGACATACTAACGTCCCTTTTGGCGGGGGCGCCGCATCTTTAATTGATGCAGGATGTTCCATAGCAGGTGGTATCGATCAGTGATAGCAGCACACCCTCCCCTCAACTGACCTGGAGAGCCCTACTTCATTTCGGGGTCATGTATCTCTTGTTCCACGTACATAGTGTTTTGAGGTATAGCCTAGGCCTTGTTGTCGTCACTATCGAAGCGCTCTTTTGTTTTTTGTTAGAAGCTCCGTAGAGATAGTGTGGGTTGTATCCCGTTTTGGGAAGGTTGAACTAAACTTGTCGTAATTGTATTATTTGTAATATAGTGTACTGTTCTGGGGACTTGTTAATGACGTAACTAATGAAAGTGAACTAGTGTTATTCACATGACCTCTTGATGTTTAATTAATAATATAAATGTATCTGCTCTTTAATCATGGGCGAGTTGGGTAGAAGGCATTGTACAAGCTTGCTCGGCCGAGATATCTTGGTTGAGCGCCGGTCGCGCTCCCCGAGGTCGGGGTGTGACAAACTTTGTATCAGAGTCTAAGGTTTTAAAGTGTCCTATGATATCTTGGAACCATGTCTAATAGAGTCATTTTTATCGGTGTGTTGTCGACCACCTCTATAATCAGGAGGCTACTTGGGTACTTAGGAATAATACCCTTCTTTGATGTTCTCGATCGTGCGATAAAGCTGGTTGTAAGATTGTTCCTCCTTTAACTCATGCTTTGCTCTAACTTTCAGTACATGGCACCTAGGAAGAAAGCAAGAAATGGCCAAGGAGCCAATGTCACCCCAGGAGTGGCAGTTGATTCTATATTTGATGATGCGGGTGAACACCCGAGGGGTGAGGATTTTCCCCCAATTACTACACCGCCTGAATCTACTATTCCTACTCAGACTGCACCAGTTCCTAAACCTATGAAGGGTGCAACGGTCCCTCCAACTGATATTCCAGCTCCACCTCCAACTCTAGCTTCCGTTACCGGTATTTCTGATGGTGATCTTATGGGAACCATACAGATGTTGGCTCAGAAAGTGGCCTCCCAGGCCCAGAGGTCAAATGTTGCACCCACTTCTTCTAGTCAGCTAGGGGATTCTGCTAGTTCCTCGGTGAACAAGTTTCTCCAGTTTGATCCTCCAGTAGTCATAGGTACTGATCCTGAGGAGGAACTAGAAGACTTCATTGATGAGATGCACAATATTCTATGAGTTATGCGCGCTACTGAGACAGAGGGAGTGGAGTTGGCCTACTACCGCCTGAAAGGGGTGGCCTAATCATGATTTGAGATGTGGGAGGAGTCCTGTGTGGATGGGAGCCCTCTGGCAAGGTGGAGTGAGTTTATCGATCCCTTTATGGATCATTTCCTGCCTTCCGAGACTAAGGTGGCTGGTGTCGCTGAGTTTGAGAGCTAGAAACAGGGTAGCATGAATGTGTGGGAGTATCATATAGAGTTCGCGCGCCTGTCCAAGTATGCTATTCACATGTTGACCACTATGGAGGCTAGAGTGCACCGGTTTGTGCAGGGCCTTAGCTCCTTGGTTATTAATGAGGCCTCTACGGCTGCATTAAATTCTTATATGAACAATGGAAAGATGGTGGCATTTGCTCAAGCTACAGAGGATCGTAAACTGAAAAATAAAAGGGAGCGTGAGGGTAGCAGCAAGGCCCGGACCGCGGGCAACTTGGGTTGTTCTTCTGGTGGTGGTAGCTCGGCATTTAGGGGAGGGTCATCAGGGCCATCTCAGTTATTTGCTCAGTCTTCGATGAGTGCATAGCCATCCGAGCCCAGTTAGGGCAACAGGGGACCCCACCAGTAGGGTCGGCCTGGAGGGAGATTCCAGCAGCAGCGGAGGCCCCCATGACCTAAGTATAGGAGTATGAGCTTTGGGGTCTGCGTCATGGACCTACCTATATGCTACGGGTGCGGTGTAAGGGGTCACATTCGGAGGGATTGCCGCTCGTCCCGCTGGATCATGAGCAGAGGTGCTGCGCAGTGAGCTAGTTCTGCAACTACTACATTCAGAACACCTCCGGCCAAGTGTGTCGCCTTAGGGCGCACCGGTCCTCTTTGTAAGAAAGAAAGATGTGTCATTAAGGATGTGTATTGACTATCGGCAGCTCAGCAAGGTCATAATCAAGAATAAATACCCACTGCCAAGGATAGATGACTTGTTTGATCAATTGAAGGGTGCTAAGTACTTCTCCAAGATCGATTTAAGATCCAAGTATAACTAATTGAAGATCAAGGAGCAGGATATTCTGAGAATAGCTTTCAGAACCCGTTATGGGCACTTTGAATTTCTCGAAATGTCTTTTGCGCTAACAAATGCCCCGGCAGCTTTCATGGATCTTATGAATCGAGTCTTCAAGCCTTTTCTTGACTCATTCATGATAGTGTTTATCGATGATATCTTGGTATATTCACGAAGTCGAGGGGACCATGTCGATCACCTCAAGGTAGTTATACAGACTCTATATCAGCACAAGTTGTATGTGATGTTTTCAAAATGTGAATTTTAGCTTGAATCTGTCAGGTTCTTGGGCCATGTTGTCTCCAGAGGTCAAAAGATTACAGCTATGAAGAATTGGCCTAGACCTACTACCCCAACAGAGATTCACAATTTCTTGGGCTTAGTTGGATAATATAAGAAGTTTGTGGATGGGTTATCTACTCTTGCCTCTCCGTTGACTAAATTGACACAGAAGGCGGTTAAGTTATAATGGTCAGATGCTTGTGAAAGGAGCTTCAAAGAATTGAAATCAAAATTGACTACGATACCAGTGTTGACCTTACCAGAGGGTACAAATGGGTTTGTGGTATATTGTGATGCTTCAAGAAATGGACTTGTTGATGCAACCTGGAAAGGTTATAGATTATGCTTGTAGGCAACTCAATAATCATGAAAAGAATGATCCGACACATGACTTAGAGCTTGCGGCAATGGTTTTTGCATTGAAAATTTGGCGTCATTATCATTATGGGTCCATGTGGATATATTCACGGACCATAAGAGCCTTCAATATTTTTTCAAATAGAAGGAATTGAATCTGAGGTAGAGAAGATGGCTTGAGTTACTCAAGGATTACGACATCGATATTTTGTATCATCCGGGGAAGGCTAATGTTGTAGCGGATGCTCTTAGCCGGAAATCTATGGGTAGTTTGGCTCACTTGGAGGCATATCAAAGGCCATTGGCCAAGGAGGTTCATCGGTTGGCTAGTTTGGGATTTAGTCTTGCAGATTCTATTGAAGGAGGAGTGATTGTGCAAAATATGGCTAAATCATCGCTCATTGTGGAAGTCAAGGAAAAGCAATACAACGACCCATTGTTGGTACAATTGAAGGAGGGGATTCATAAACAGAAGACCATGGCCTTTTCTCTTGGCATGGATAATGGTACACTAAGGTATCAAGGGCGACCATGTGTTCCAAACGTGGACGGTCTCAGGGAAAGAATCATGACCAAGGCTCGTACTTCTAGGTATTCCGTGCACCCGAGCTCTACAAAGATGTACCATAATCTTAAGGAAGTTTACTGGAGGAATGATATGATGAGGAATGTAGCGGACTTTGTCCCAAGATATCCAAATTGTCAGCAAGTGAAGGTCGAACACCAAAGGCAGGGTGGGTTAGAACAAAACATAGAAATTTCTTTGTGGAAATGGGTGATGATCAATATGGACTTTGTGGTAGGATACCTTGCACTCCTCGCAAGTTCGACTCGATTTGGGTGATTGTGGATGGACACAGCGGAATAGTATGCTCAGTTGCATATCAAGGAAATAGTCTGGTTGCATGGAACTCTAGTTTCTATTATCTTAGATCGGTGGCATAGTCCACGGCTAATTTTTGGAAGACGTTTCAGCAAGGTTTGGGTACTCAAGTGAATCTTAGTAAAGCCTTTCACCCGCAGACTAACGGGCAGGCAGAGCGGACTATCCAGACACTTTAGGATATATTGCTAGCTTGTGTTCTTGACTTCAGGGGTAGCTAGGATGATCATTTGCTGCTCATAGAATTTGCCTACAACAACAATTATCATGCTAGTATCTAGATGGCACCGTTCGAGGCTTTATATGGTAGGAGATGTAGATCTCCCATTGGGTGGTTCGAGATTGTGGAAGCAAAACTGATAGAGCAGGACCCCGTGCATCAGGCTATAGAGAAGGTTAAGATTATTACAGAATGGTTGAAAACTGATCACAGTCATCAAAAGTCCTATTCGGATGTGCGTCGTAGGGATTTGGAGTTCAAAGAAGACGATTGGGTATTCTTGAAGGTTTCCCCTATGAAGGGTGTAATGTGGTTTGGTAAGAAAAAGAAATTGAGTCTGAGGTATATCGGGCCGTACAAAATCACTCAGAGGATTGGTCAGGTGGCTTACATGCTAGAACTACCTCCAGAGATATCTTTAGTGCACCCGGTGTTTCATGTATCCATGTTGAAGAAGGTGGTTGGAGATCTGTCGCTTATTGTTCCGGTTTAGACCATTGAGGTTAATGAAGAATTGACTTATGAAGAAATTTCGGTTGCCATTCTTGATAGGCAAGTCCGTAAGCTGAGAAATAAAGAGATTTCCTCTATGAAAGTACTATGGGGAAACCAGCAGGTTGAAGAGGCCACCTGGGAGGCCGAGGAAGAAATAAAGAAGAAATACTCTCATTTGTTTGAATAAAAATGTATTTACAATGTTAAGAAAGTTATGTTCTATAAACAATGTTAAGATTTTACCTTCTATGAACTATGTATCATTTGTACAGTTGATGTTAAGGGTGTTCCCTTTTGGTGATATACTGCTCGTAAGGCCACAATTGCCGTTGTTTTTATGTTATGCTACATCATTAGTTCATGTATATGTTGTTAGGATTGGTTTATGAGATTCTCTCGCAGGTTGATATGCCCAGTTATAAGGGAAACTCTGGCAAAAATTTTGGAAATTTAGGGAGTTAATCAAAAAACATAAAACTGCTGGTGTATGTTATAGCAGCTGAGTCACGTTGAGTGCTAGTTGTGAATTTTAACCCCCATTCGAGGGTGAAGTAGACTTTTGATTGTAGCGGTTTCGTGGTGCCGAAGTAGACTGATCTGCGGATCGTTGATCTATCGCAGACTGAGACAGAAAATCTGGGCAAATGTTTGGACCATTATACAGTCCATTATGCGGCCGCATAATCATATTGCGGGCCGCATAACCCATCGCAAACCCAACATAAAAACAATGCGGAGGGCAGTTATGCTGCGCATTATATGGCCGCAAAATAGGTCTGTGGACCATAGATCGGTCGCAGAGTGAGGCAGGGGTGCCCAGTTCCGGAAGGCTATTATGCGGTCCAGTTTGTGGACCGTAGAAGTGTTATGCGGTTGCATATGCGACCGTAAATCTGTGTCGGGGCTTCATTTTTCCAATTTTATAACCCGACCCCCATTCCATTTATCTAGCATAAGGGTTCATTATTGGGGGATCACCTGACATTTTAGAGAGAGGAGAGAGCTATTCTAGAGAGAGGGAAGGGAGGACTAAGGATTTCACTACTCTACTTTGATCAAACCTTGGAAATCCATCAAAAGGAACTTGCTAGGGCTTCAAAAAGGTAAGAACTTCTTACCCCAATTCTTCAATTTCGGGTTTGGGTTGATTATTGGTGATGAGGGAAGATTTGTCACATGCATGAGCTAATAGAGACTGTGGGGAGGTTGTTGAACCATCTTGGGTGGTTTTGTTCTTAAATTAGTTGAGGGAAAGGTTGGGTCATAATCATAACAGCCCTTGCCATGCGAATTCCTGTAATCGTGCTTATTATTCTCTCCTCCGCTATAGATTGGCATCGTTAGGAGTGTTGGGACATTATTCTGGAACTATGAAAATCTCTTTTGAGGTAGGAGGCTAAACTCTTCTTTTAAGTATCAGAATCCCTGAATCCTTGTAAACTTCTATCATGTGTAGTTGAACTTGAAACATTATTGATGTGGGGTATTCAAACTAGAAAAATTGATTCCCGATTGGCATAATATGTTAGCACCCTCATGTGTTAATGATTCTCTTTTATTGTATTTGTTACATCTCGCGTTTCGTACATAAAAGTTTCATCTTCAGTTAATCGACGTAGACTCGGGAATGATATTATCTTAGCGTTAACGTATTTATGCTATTAATAACGAGCGATAAGTAAGTTCCATGAAGGATAAAAGGTACATGAATTAAAGAAAATGAGTTTCATTAAAGGTTGTCGATTTGGGATAAAATACGGTCCGAGCTATAATACCCGATAGTTATGGACTAGTACCATACAAGGTACCATATGACCGTGATAATACGGTGTATAAAGTGTATTAAAATAAGTAGAATTTTAAGTAATTTGAGATAATTCTTAATTATATGGGATTAATTATATGGGTAATTATTTGAGATTAAATGTTTCAGGATTTACAAAGTGATTTAGACTTACAGTCAGAATTCTTTATTCCATGTTTCATCTATGTCTGTTATGTACTGATTTTTATGCCTTACATACTCAGTACATTATTCGTATTGATGCCCTATTCCCGGGGCCTGCGTTTCATGCCCGCAGGTGCAGGTAGTCAAGCCGACGGTCCCCCTTCTTAGGATCCCCGATCAGCTAAAGTTGACGTGCTCCACTTGATTTGGATCCGCTTTTGATTTTGGTATGATATGCTTGTATACATATATGGGTATGACGCGACCCAGTCCCATCCTTGTACATTTGTATTTTCTATTAGAGGTCTGTAGACAGTTATGTATAGTTGGATAGTATGTGGCCTTGTCGGCTTTCAAATTTTGGATATATAGTTGTCTATAGCAGCCTTGTCGGCTCGCCCTACATATTCCGCACGTATATGTATATATGTCTTTTGGACAGGTTTTCCTCACGCATGTTATTCTCGTGATTTAGCATATGTTATTCATGTTTATATCTTAGTCGCATGCTTAAGGGTGTTCGACAGGTAGGACTCGGGCACTCATCGTGGCCTATCGGTTTGGGTCGTGAAAAAAGTGGTATCAGAGCGGTTCTATTCTAGGGTTGTCTACAGACCATGTCTAGTAGAGTCTTGTTTATGGGTGTGTTGTGCACCACACTTATAAATAGGAAGCTATAGGACATATAGGATTTTATCCTCTTTTTTTATCTTAGATCGTGCGATGTAAGAATTCATGTTCCTAACGATATGTTATATTTTCGGCTAAGCCTCTAAAGACTACAGCTGCCCAGAAGGGAAAGTCCGTGGTTGGTGAGATTACTAGTCGAGCGCCATGAATGACCAGGGCTCGGGGAGAGTCTCATAGTGAGATTCCATCTCAGACTTCACATACCCTGCCCTCTCTAGGAGAGCTTCGAGGGGCACAAGCCCCAACGCCCACCCATGTACGTTCAGCCCCTCAACCGGATGCACCGGGTCAGGAGATGAGAGATAAAATTCAGCTATTAACTCGATTAGTAGCCACATAGGCTTGGCGTCAGGAAGTAGGTATTGGTCATGCAGATAGGTTTGTCAGTGCGAGGGTTCGTGATTTCATTAATTTAGACCCTCCGGTATTCACGGTGGCAGATCCAAATAAGGACCCTCGGGTATTTATTGATAGAATGTAGAGGACGTTGAGGGTAATGAAGGCGACTACGACTGAGTCAGTTGAGCTAGCTTACTATAGACTCCAAGATGTTGCAGTTAATTGGTACGAGTCTTGGGAATTGTCCAGAGGTGAGGATGCCCCTCCAGCAGTATGGCAGGAGTTTACAGAAGCTTTTCTTCGTCATTATCTGCCACCAGAGCTTAGACGGGCCAGAGTTGATAGGTTCTTGACCCTTCGGTAGGGTAACATGAGTGTTTGAGAATACAGTCTTCAGTTTGATTCGTTGGCTAGGTATTCTCCCACTATTGTATCTAAGATGGAGGATCGGTTTCACCGGTTTGTGATGGGATAAGAGCCGCACTTGCTTAATGATTGTATGTCGGTCTCACTTCAACCATACATGGATATTTCTCGTATTCAGGCATACGCTCAAGGCTTAGAGGAGCGTAAGCAAAAGCAGAGCGCCGATCGTGAGCATAATAGGGCCAAAATAAGAGAGCGAGGTCTTCGGGTCCTTTTGGTGAGTTTCGAGGTGGTCAAAGACCACAATACCCGAGGTATCTAGCCCAGCCATTGGATAGCGCGCCCTCTCAGTTTGGCGATAAGAGATTTGATCATTCCACATATTCAGGGCCTGGTGAGAATTTTAGGGCCTCAGGTTCTCAGTATAGGGGTGAGTTAAGTCAGATGAGGCCGCCCTTGCCACGATGTGCTCGGTGTGGTAAACAACATATCAGGCAGTGCCGTATGTTGTTGGGTGTTTGTTATACTTGTGGGTATCCGGGCCACGTTATGAGGGATTGTCCGACGAGAGGTGATGCAAGCATAGCTCGTCCAACGAGATCTGTAGCTGGTTCATCATCTTTAGTACACCCCCCAGGCAAGGTTCACAAGCACCAATGAGTTGTGGTAGAGGCAGAGGCGGAGCATCTAGCTCGAGCGGTCCTCAGAACTGCATTTATGCATTGGCAGGATGACGGGATCAGGAGTCATCACCTGATGTTGTTACATGTATATTATCAGTCTTCTCATATGATGTATATGCACTGATTGACCTAGGTTCCACCTTATCATATGTTACTCCGTTGGTTTCTTGTAAGTTTGGAATAAAACCTGAACTGGTTAAATCTTTTGAGGTGTCTACACCTGTTAGGGACTCAGTGGTAGCTAAGCAAGTATATAGGGGTTGTATAATAGTTGTTCATAGTCGATCTACCTTAGCGGACCTAATCGAGTTAGATATGGTAGAATTTGATGTTATAATGGGTATGGTTTGGTTGGCTTCTTGTCATGCCAACGTTGATTGTAGATCAAAGATAGTCCGATTTCAATTTCCAGGGGAGCCCATTTTGGAGTGGAAAGGTAATACGGCGTCACCGAGAGGTAGATTTATTTCGTATTTCAAGGCAAGGAAGATGATCAGAAATGGTTGTATTTATCACTTAGTTCGGGTTCAGGATGTGGAAGTAGAGTCACCAACCATTCAGTCCATCCTTGTGTTTAATGAGTTTCCCGATATTTTTCCTGATGAGCTTTCGGGTCTTCCACCAGAGCGGGAAATTGAGTATACTATTGACCTACTACCAGATACTCATCCAATATCCATCCCCATTATTACATCAAAATCAACCATCACCAATTTTATGAGATCAGCCAGGGTGTCCCGTCCACGCACTGTGACAACACAATCCCTATAAACGTGCACGACTACAATAGACGTACCAACCGGAGTAGATACAGAGAACGGCTCATGAAGCTATTCCAGTTCTATATCAAATTCCATAGCAGCATAAGGAGTGACATATGACAAAATGGAACCGGGATCAATAAGAGCATAAACATCATGGGATTGGACAGTCAATATACTTATGACAGCATCTGGACAAGCCTCTGAATCCCGACGCCTCCTCATAGCATAAAATCTGTTGGGTCCTCCCGAACTCTGTGCACCACCCCTAGCTGCACTACGCCCTGCAGATGCTGGGGTGCCTCGAGCTGGAGGAGGTGCTGTGGATGTAGTAACTGTAGAGCTAGCTGGTTGTGCCACACCTCTGCCCATGATCCGGTAGGGACGAGCGGCAATCCCTCTGAATGTGACCCCTCGTACCACACTCGTAGCATATAGGTAGGTCTATGAAGCAGACCCCAAAGTGCATTCTCCCACACTTAGGGCATGGGTGCCTCTACTACTGTTGGAATCTCCCTCCAGGCCGACCCTGCTGGTGGGGTCCCCTGTTGCCCTGACTGGACCAGGATGATGGTGCACTCATCAAATACTGAGTGAATGACTGAAATGTCCCTGATTACCCTCCCCTAAATGCCGACCTACCACCACCAGAAGAACCACCCAAGTTGCCCGCGGTTTGGGCCTTGCTGCTACCCTCTCAGTCTCTTCAATTTCACAGTTTACGATCCTTTGTAGCTTGAGAAAAGGCCACCATCTTCCCATAGTTCATATCAGAATTCAAGGCAGCTGTAGCGGCCTCATTAATGACCAAGGGGGTAAGGCCCTGCACAAACCGGCACACTCTAGCTTTTAGAGTGGTTAATATGTGAATCACATACTTGGATAGGCGCACGAATTCCATATGGTACTCCTACACATTCATGCTACCCTGCTTCAGGCTCTCAAACTCAGCAGCAAGGGCTGCCTTAGTCTCAACATACATGAAATGATCCATAAAGGCATCCGTGAACTCACCTCGCCGGAGGGTTCCCCTCCTCATGGGACTCCTCCCACATATCAAACCAAGAATAGGCCGCCCATTTCAGACGGTAGGAGGCCAATTGCACTCCCTCCATCTTAGTAGCACGCATAACTCGGAGAGTCTTGTGCATCTCATCAATGAAGTCCTGGGGGTCCTCCTCAGGATCAATACCCGTGAACACTAGAGGATCCAACTGGAGAACCCTATTTACCCTGGAACTACCGAAATCCCTTGACTGACTAGAAGAAGTGGGGTCAACATTTGATCTCTAGGCCTGGGAGCCCATTGTCTGAGCCAACATCTGTATGGCTCCCCTACGATCACTATCAGAAACACCGGGACCGGAAGCTAGAGCTGGAGGTGGAACTGGAATATCAGTTAGAGGGATCGTTGCACCCTCCGTAGGTGTAAGAACTGGTGCAGTCTGAGAAGGAATAGTAGATTCAGGCGGTGTAGTAATTGGGGGAATATCCTCACCCCTCGGGTGCTCACCCGCATCATCAAATATCGAATCAACTGCCACTCTTGGGGTGACATTGGCTCCCTGACCAGTTCTTGCCTTCTTCCTAGGCGCCATGTACTGAAAGTTAGAGTAAAGCATGAGTTAAAGGAGGAACAATCTTATAATCAGCTTTATCGCACGAACATCAAAGAAGGGTATTATTCCTAAGTGCCCAAGTAGCCTCATAATTATAGATGTGATCGACAATACACCGATAAGAAGGACTCTACTAGACACGGCTCTGAGACATCCTAGGACACTTTAAAACCTAATGCTCTAATACCAAGTTTGTCACTCCCCGACCTCGGGGAGCGCGACCAGCGTTCAACTGAGATATCCCGGCCGAGCAAGCCTACACAATACCTTCTACCCAACTCGCCCATGATTAAAGAGAAGATATATTTATATCATTTCTATTAGTTACATCATTAACAAGTCCCCAAAACAGTACACTATATATTCGTAGTTAAAGTGGGACAGATAATACACTTACAACAAGTTTAGTTCAACCTTCCCAAAATAGGATACAACCCACACTATGTCTATGGAGCCTCTAAGAAAAACAATAGAGTACACAACAGTGCCGACAACAAGGCCCCGGCTATACCTCAAAACACTATGTACATGGAATAAGAGAAAGAGGACCTCGGAATGAAGCGGGGCTCACCAAGTCAGCTAAGGAGAGGATGTGCTGCTATCACTGATCAATACCACATGCTATGGAACCATCTGTATCCGTTAATAATGCAGCGCCCCCGACTAAAGGGACGTTAGTACATGTTGAAGAATACTAGTATGAAAACCAAACACCTATGCAAGGACTTGGAAATACAACATGAATATGATGAATCATGGTAACAGTAAAAGGCTTAGTTAGCCGTTAAAGCCATAGCAATTTATTAAGAGATTTCAATAACATTTATGAATTCCTAAGTCGGGAATCCTCTACAACTACATTTACACAAAGCGTCCCTGCCGCCTTACCCCAGGTAAAATTAATAAGTGAGTATCTTTTAACTTAAAACCTCGTCACTACTTCACCGAGGTTAGTCAAGATACTTATTAAGTACATGGGGTCGGTTGTACTCATACTACGCTTCTGCACCTTATGTGCATATCTTTGAGCTGTGTAGATGTGGAACAATCTACAAAGACTAAAAATTCATGAATCCATCTAATTAGTGTGTTGAAACATTAAATAATTTTTGTAATTTCTGACCGGTCATTTTGTTTTCTACAACCCCATTTCTCTGTTTAAGACTTTCTGTATGTGCTTTCCTATTTTATGACTTGCGGGGTAGTTGGGTTGGTTTTTGAAGGGTTTAGATTTAATTCGGAACACTTAGTTCCATAATAGTGGTCTGATTGGCCAAGTTTGACTTAAGTCAACACTTTGAGTTAACAACATCAGAATCGGGATTTGAAGATTCCAATAGGTTTCTATCGTAATTTGGGACTTGAGCGTATATTCGGATCGAGTTTCGAATGGACCGAGAGAGTTTCAACGCTTATTGTCGGAAGTTGGCATTTGAAAGGTTTTAGAGTTTTCTAAGTTTGACATGAAGTGGACTTGGTGATATTAGATCATGTTTGGTATTCCTAGCCTGGGGATAGGTTCGCGAAGAAGGAATTTGGAGGGGACAGCTGTTGCTCTTCGCGAACATGAAGAAGGCCTCCCGAATGCCATGGAGGACCTGGCTCCTCTTCACGAACGTGAAGGAGCCTACACGAACGTGAAAAAAGAAGAGGAAGGAAAGGACTGGCAGGCATTGGCCTTCACGGACACATCAGTATGTCTGCGAATGCGATGTTTTGGTGGAAGTGTTCTCCGCGAATGTGATAGGGTGATCGCAAACGTGAAGAAGGATACCTGGGTAGGGGGAATGTTGGCCTTCAGGATCATGAGGGTGCTGCCTCGAATGCGATGAAGGATGCCTGGGTAGATTATAAGTCTCATTTTGGGACTTAGGCTCATTGTATCACATTCTCTTTTGGCTTTGTCTATTTGGAGGATTTTTGGAGATCCATTTTCATAAAGAGTCACTAGGTAAGTCTGTCCTACTCATTGGGAGCTAAATGCATGAATTATATGGGTATCTTAATATGAAAATTTGTAAATATTGTAGGATTTGGTTGAAAACCCTAGAATTGGTAAAAATGAGATTCGACCACGAAATTGATTATGGAATTGGAAATAAATTATATATTTGAGTTCGTGATGTCATGTATAATATTTATCTTTAAATATTTCTGAAATCCTGGCGTGTGGGCCCAGGGTTGTCTTTTGTGGATTTCTGAGTGGGCTTGGGACTTGATTCTAATAGTTAAATTATGAGTTCTTGAGCATAAATTGATAGGTTTACACGTTCCTTTGGCTAGTTTTGAGTTGCTCGCATCGATTTGAGGTGTTAGTGAAGTGTGAGGGGGCGAGTAGTGGACTTGGAAGCAAGGTAAATGTCTTGCCTAATCTTGTAAGTGGAAATTATCCCCGTAGATATTCTATTTGTTATATGCTACGTGTTATGGATGCTACGTACGTACGAGGTGAGGAGCGTCAGTGTGGAAGCTAGATTCTTGTTTATTTCCGGGTAGACTTAGACCTACATCATGCCTTAACTGAGCTTAAGACTAGAATTTACGTATTTGACCGAGCCTCTTTACTTTATGTTTTTGTAGGATACTTTATTATCAGTTCTCTTGCATTCATATCCTCATCTTGTGTTTATGTGATCGGTAGTTCCATGATTTATCGATCTGCACGTACCTGTGGGAGTAGGGCTATTGGCCAGATGAAAGTTTCTCTATTTTTATGGGATCGGGTCGTTCGCCTCAGTACTGTTATATATTTTTATTATGGATCGGGCCGTACGACCTCGGCAGTATTATAAGATGTATCTATGGATCGGGATGAACGTCCTCGGGTGGTGTTATGTAACACTATTCTTATGGATCGGGCCGTACGACCTTGGAAATATTATGTGATATTATTCTTATGCAATCGGGCCATTCGCCTCAGTAGATTTGTAAGTAATATCCGATAGGGAGTCAGAGCACATATGGGTTTTTCCGGAAATGAGATTTGATTCTTTATCTAATATTGGTTATCTTTGTTTTTTTCGAGGAAATATATGGTATTTTATGATTTCGTAATTATTCTTATATTGAGAATCATGTTATTTATATTAACCTGTTTCTTTGCTACTTGTTGTGATTTATACCCTATCTACTTTTATGTACATTATTATTGGACTATTAGTAAGTGTCGATGTCGACCCCTCACCACTACTTCTTCGAGGTTAGACTAGACACTTACTTGGTACATGTTAATTTATATGCTCATACTATATTTCTGCACTAATTGTGCATGTATTGAGATAGGTACATCGGGTGGTCACTCGCAGTCGCATCGGCTGGAGACTTAGCGATGAGATGCTTTCCATGCTTGGACCCGCAGCAACAAGAGTCTCCTTCCCTCTATATTTATATTATTCTATCTATTTTTAATCTAGATAACAGTTGTAGTGGTTTTATATATTCTACTAGATGTTCATGCACTGGTGACACTGAGTTTTGAGGATTGTTTGTGAATGTTCATGGTTGTATCTGATATTTATATCATTTCGCTTTATGTTTTATTCATATTTCGTGACTTAGTAAGAATGAAAGTAATTTATCATGGTTCTTAGGTCTATCTCCGCTTCATTATTTCAATTCTTGATTTTAAAAAGTGTTATGAATAGTTGTTTGTGTTCATGGTTTATCGTTGGCTTGCCTAACGACAGGGTTGGGCACCATCATAGCCTTTGGTTGGAATTGGGTCGTGACAGCTTGGTATCAGATCACTAGGTTCACATAGTTTTCACGTGTCATGAGCAGACCTAGTAGAGTCTTGCAGATCGGTGCAGAGACGTCTGTACTTATCTTCGAGGGACAATAGGGTGTTTAGAAACTATGGTTTATTCATTTCCTGTCATGTTGTCGATGTTGTTCTAAGTCTAATTCTTTCTCTTACACTCTCACATATGGTGAGGACGCGCACGACGGCATTACCCGGCTGCAAAGGGGCTGCTCCACAAATCGTCAAAGGTAGAGGCAAAGGCTGAGGAAGGGCCAGATGTCACGTCCTTAGTCTCAAATTAAGCGCATGTGTGGCACTTGATTACTTACTCATGATCTTGCACAACTTGCTCATGACCTTGCTATGCCAAGTCAGCCTAAATTACTACACTCAAGATCGCCAAGGGAATGTTGTATAAGAAAGAGAAGAGAAATTTGCCAAAGTAAGATTTTTATCATAGAGAACTTGATTTTGTTTCTTGATGAGTTACAAATGAATATCCCCTTTTATATACTAGTCTTTTAGGGGCTAGTGAGTAAATAAAAATTATTATACATGTCCCTTATTATTTACAAGTATGTCCCCTCTCTAGAATTCTCTACATAGCTAGAATCTTCCAAGAACTTTCCTAGCAAATCCATAGGGTTCTAGGGTCTTCCTAGGGAAACCTCTATATTTCTCTAGAACCTTCCTAGAAGTGCTAGCCTCTTTCCTATGTAAGATTTCCATATGGAAAAATTATATGCCAAGTGGAACCTACGTGGCGTCATAATGTGGCATGTCATGAGACTCTCCCCCACCCAATTTTGTGCCGCCCTCGGCACAAGCATCAATTGGTTCGTCTTCACATGTCACAATGTACTAGTCACCTTTCTTGTTGCCCATTTGTACTTTGGACGGCTAGCAATGATGGCATCGATCATCCGCCCATCGCATGCCTTTCCTTGTTCTTAGCCTGAATCTCCTAATGACTCAACCAAGTATAGCAGCTTCTCCAACATCGGGTCCATGCTTCAAATCCCTATTTGGATGACTTCCATGGACTGACCCTTGCTAACGCGCTGGACCCCTCTGCTTAGTGCATCATCTAAGTCCGATAATGTGCCATCACTTTGGAATTAGCCATTCTCTTTTACTATGTCCGCCCAACTTTTCTTACTGACACCATGCTCCCTTTGCATGGATCCAAGATTCACCTTGTAATCCTGTACTACTGGCCTATATTCCAACCACGTACCCCCGATGCAGGCGGTCTCTCTTCTGTCACCCTCTTGTGCATGCGCAAAGTTTTCGACTATTACTGCAAGTGCCCCTGTACAAAAGTAGCACCCTCTCTTAGGCACGTAGTCGCTACCGTTGCCCATGCTGCTGCCCGTTGGACCGCTATCCGTTATGGGATGGCCTCCTAGCATTTCCCTCATGTGCCTCAGCTATGCCTTTCCCGTTGTCCTTGTCATGATCTCGTCCACCCCACTCGGAGCTATCCCCTTTCGACTTGGCAGGCTCTATCTTGAAGTCAATGAGCAACTCGGCTACCACTATGGCCACATCCATGTTGGCTACTCGATGTCTTCTTATCTCCTACTTTGCCCAATTTTGTAACCAATCCATGAAGTAGAACAGGGAATCCTCCTCGGACAATGTTGGGATTTGCGGCATCAAGGTAGTGAACTCACGCACATACTCCTAAATTGTAGCTGCCTGTCGAAGCTCCCTTAGTTTCCTCCTAGCCTCATACGCCACATTCACTAGGTAGAATTGCTACTTCAAATCCTTCTTGAACTGCTCCCATGTCTTAATCTTGCATAGCCCTTTCTCCATGTCGACACACTTCTGACGCCACCACAATGCGGCAATCATGGAGAGGTACAACATAGCAGTATTGATCTTAGCCACATCATCCCTCATTTTTTCGTGCTTGAACTATTTCTCCAAGTGCCATAGGAAGTTCTCGACTTATTGTGCGTTACGAACACCTTTGAACATTGATGGCTTGGGATCCTCGATCTTTGTCTCCCTTGTCATAACAATATTATTGGATTCCTCGGTCACGCCAGCATCAACCTGCTCCTCGAGTGACTCTATCTTTTCCATCATGGCTCTGATAGTGCTCAACGCCTCAATGAGTCTACACTCCAAGGCAATAATGGTTTTCCTTAACTCAATCTCAACCTGTGTATGTACCTCCAAGTCATTTTGGATACTCTCAATCTCCTCAAGAGTGTGCCCCTCAAGAATGCTAAGGGTGTTTTCCACCTTCCCTAAGCGTTGGCAAAAGAACCCCACGGCGTCCATCCCTGTGTTCACCTTCATAACCCATATTTTACTAAGCAAGACGTCCTCGGGTAGGACCTCCACTTCATCCTCGCTCGTCTCAGTGGTAGATGGTTCTTGGGACGTGAGTCCTTCATTTGACACAACCTTGGGCGGCACCTCCTTACTATTGTTGGTAGCATTTATCTTTCTGTTGGATTGGGTATTAGCAGCAATAATTTCTCCGTCGTTGGCCATTCCCTTAGTTGCAACCTTTGCTCTGATACCATGTTGTCACATCCTAAATCTCAAACTAAGACGTGCGGAACTTGACAAATTACTCACGATCTTGCACAACTCGCTCATGATCTTGCTATGCCAGGTCAGCCTAAATTACTACACATAAGATCGCCAAGGGAAAGTTAGAATGGAGAGAACATAAAGAAATCAATTAAATAGAACCACATTGATTATATACGGACAATAAGTGATAGAACAAGGAAGAACAAAACAACAAGAAGTGTTCCCACCAAAAACTCTTTGCACCATGAGATAATCAACAAGAATCACAATCGAGGTACTGCCTCGTATTCACATTTCTCAATTTCAATCACAATCTTTCCTTATACCGCCACGTGAGCCTTATATTTAAATAGTTTTGAAAATATTTTTTCCGAAATAACTACACGCACTTTAGCCTACCTTATGATGCCGCGTGACTTCACGCAATTCCCTTACAAGTAACACGCGCATATGTCCCACCTTATGTCGTCGCATGCACATTAACCCATATCCTTATACCGTTGCATGTGCATCAATATCGCATCACAATAACAACTCGCATCACAAGTGCCCATATGTCACAACTTGCCAATAATCAACAATATCAATGTTTCCACAATAATAGCCTATGGCTCAGCCACAATATGTACAAGAATATCAACAATAACAATGAATGTAAATTTCTCAACAAGAAAGATATCTCAATAATTAACAACTTCACCTCAATGTGATAACGACTTTCAAAACTTCAACACCAATAACTCAACAATGAGTAAGATAATGAGTAACCACGATACTAAATAAGAAATAACTCAAAATGGAAGAGATAACATATACCGACGACTTCAAATAAGAATATTAACAACGAAAGAGATAACATGTACCATGACTTCAAATAATGGCAATCAACAATGAAAGAGAAAACACGTAACAATAAAAAAGGTAACAAGTTCAGCTAAATCATAAGAGCAAATTATCAAGTAGGATGTAGAACAAGTGTTAACAAAGTTATTTAAGGCATGTAAGGATAAATGACTATGATAAATTAGAACATGATATGACAATTCAATTATAGCATGGAAAGAGTCTAAGTAGCGTAAATCGGTCAAATACCACATACAACCCGTGTACCGACTTGTCACCTTGAGTACACGACTTTCACATAGCACAAATGAAAATATCATTCCCAAATCCTAAGGGGTGCTTCCCCTACACAAAGTTAGACAAGATACTTACCTCAACTAGGCCAACTCAACCCTCGAAAATAGCTTTACCCCTAAAATTTGCTTCTACACGGCTCAAATCTAACCAAAATCGATTTAATATCATCCAACAATGCAAGGGAAATAAATTGCAATAGATAAATCTATGATCTTTTACACTTTTCCCAAAAAGTCAATAAAAGTTAACCTGGGGTCCGCCCGATCAAAACTCGGGTCCAAGGGTAGATGCTGACTACCCATAACCCCACGAGTTCGTATATGTGATTAATTTCAAAATCCGAGTCCAAATCGACTCTCAAAACTTAAATTCTTATTTTTACAAAACTTGACAAACTTTCACAAATTTTCACTTTGATTCACATGATTTTTATGTTAAAATCTAAGATATATGTCACACTCCAAAACCGAGGAGCGCGACCGGCGCTCAACCGAGTGAACCCGACCGAGCAAGCCTGTTATATTTCCTTCTACCTAAACTCATCCACGAATGAAGATAACACATATTTTCATTAATTAGACAAAACGTGATCATGTCTACAATACCAATTCATTATCAATGGTTTTTATCATTTTTAAAGTTTCAAATGGGACAAGTAATACAACTACAATATAACATAGTTTATCTTTCCCAACACCAATATGCAACCCACACTATGTCTACAGAGCCTCTATAGATAAAGAAGAGTATAATGATAATGCCAGTAACAAGGCCCCAGCTATACCTCAAACAGTATACACAAAGAACAAAAGATACATGACCCCGGGATGAACTGGGACTCACCACGTCAACTGGGAAGAAGGTGTATTCCGATCACTGATCAGTACCTCCTGCTGTGGAACCACCTGCATTTATTTAAAGATGCAGCACCCCCGGCAAAAGGGACATTAGTACTGTCGAATAGCACTAGTATTTATAACTAAACACCCTCTCAATAGAATGACAAATAATACAAACAAGATTATCATAATGTTAATGGAAGCCTTAATCAACATCAAACCTCAATTTAGGATCAAGACAGTGTTTCAATTAATTTCCATATCTCACATTGGGAGATTTTTAGTATCGACATACCATTGTCCACAATACCATTATTCACAATACCAGTACCACCATACTCTCAGCACGGAGTCCGATCACAACCCGATCGGCTACGCTATCTCATTAGAGACATCAACCATAATTTCTCTCAATGTCAATACCACTGTCTTTAACACGGAGTCCAGTCACGCTCCGATTGCCTAGGCTATCCATTAAGGAAATCAATGATAATTACTATTTCAATTACAATTTCCAGCACAATCACCACCATGTGTGCGGCTTGGTGTCCGATCACGACCCGACCGACTAGGCTGTCTTATTCGAGACACCAGCCTTTTTATATCAATCATCGCATTTCATATTACTTTCATATCTTTTCATTTCATTGGCACTAATGACCATAATTATAAGATCATTTTTGGCACGTTGGCCATATTTAGTATTTCATGCTCACCTTTTCACTTTCTAACATCAACATCATCATCAACAACAACAACAACAATTCAAATCAAGGCATGTAGTACACATGTGACCAATTAAGAGTCTAAGGCATATAGAGATTGTTCACAAAATTTGGTATAATAGCCCTCGTTTGAATTTAACTTGAAGTCGAACATTTCTAATGCACAACCCATATTTTTAACACATCCTAAATTAATAACATAACATAAATAAAGTAATTTGAATACTTGTTGAACATAAATCTTTCAACCCAATCTTACTCGGAATAGCCAATTTTATAATGAACCACTCGGGACTTACATAATTCACATGAATATCGTGGGATCCAATTCTAAGAGAAGAGTTTAACCAACATACCTCACTTGAGCTTCCTTAAATTCTAAAATATTCCAAAATTCTTAGCAACTTCAATCTATTGTAGAAATACAACAAATTGAATCAAAATTAGGAAGATGATTATGGATCTAGCTCATTTGAGCATTTTATCAAACACTAGGTGTGCATTAAGGTTTCAAGGTCCTTTTATAGAGAATTCCATATTCCCACAACCCAATCTTTACCATGCCAACAATCTTCATACACCCCTTGATATCATATGCATGTAAAATAAACAACTCTCATACTCAAAATTATCTTGCAAATTACCCATTTCTAGATAAAACACAAAATTGAGGGTTAGGGTGTAGAATCGTACCTCTGGGATGAAGACCTAGTGGGTTTCCCTTCTTAATCTTCCAAAACTTGAGCAACAATTGAAGAACAATTATTGAAGAACACCTTCTCACTCTAGGGCACTCTCTCTCACTCTAAAATATCAGATTATAGCTCAAAAATGGCCCAAAGAGTGTATTTAACGAAGTAGGGTCGGATTTTAAAAATCCAAAAATAAAGCTCCAGAACAAGTTCTGCGATCGCATATGTGATCGCATAATCAATATACGAACTGCATATCGGTAGCATAATTGCTGACAAAAATGACCAAAAATCTGTCTGTGTCTGCGGTCACTATGCGTCCCGCATAACTGTTCTGCGATCGCATAATGCACCGTAGAATAGTTATGCGGTCGCATAGTCAACCGCATAATTTCTTTCAGACTGACCCTCTCTTGCCTCACTTCTACGGCCATTATGCGGCCCGCAGAGTGGTTCTGCGGTCGCATAATAGACCGCAGAAACGCATTTTTCAGCCAAAAATTTTCCTTTACTTTCCGGTGCATTGTTCAACCAAAAGAGTCCGAGCCGCGGCGAGCTTAATTTATACAATCCTCAAACATGTAAGCCCAATTCGGCACCACGAAACATTATTTTCGTTTGCAAATTTTACCGGGCTTTACACTTAAGTACTTCAAAATTTTCCGGGGTGTTACAATATATTGATGGAATATATTTTGAAATAGAATAGAATCACTTACCCAAAGATTGTAGATGAAAATCCCCTCTCTAAATCGCCTCCTACCGAGTCTAGGGTTCTAAAATGATAGAATATGAGATGAAATCCCGACTTCCAGCCCTTTTGATCAGCTGCAGATGTTGCAATTACGAAGATTTCATCGCAAATGAATCCACTGACCAACCTATAGGGACATCACAATTGCGAGAATGGGTTCGCAAATGCGAACCCTGCCCCTTCGCAAAAGAGACAGTTTAGTCGCAAATGCGAGCTACCCAAAATCCTAAGCCACTTCACAATTACGAGCCAGTTATCGCAATTGCGATACCTGAGGCCCCCCTGCTAAGCTTGCTATTGCGAAACTGGTGTTCGCAAATGCGACACCAGAGGCACCAGACACCAGATTTTCATTTTCAGTCCAGAACCTTCTAAAACATATCTGAAACTCATTCGTGCCCTTGATGCTCTAAACCAAACATCCACACAAGTCTAAAAATATCATACAAACATCATACTCAAAAATAACATCTAAAACTGAGAATCAAAAACTAAAACACATGAATTTCAAAGTAAATTTCAAAGTAAGTTTCTAGAACCTCTGGAATTGGACCTAAGGGTCCGAACCCTATCAATTCAACTCTAAATGATATCAAATTTTGTAAAGAAGTTCTAAATAGCATAGCGGACCTATTCCAAGTCCCAAAATCAAATTCTGAACTCGATAGCTAGAAGTTAACCTGCGGTCAAACTTTTCAACTTCAAATTGTCAAATTTCGGCAAAACTCCATAAATCAATCTACGGACTTCCGAGTTCAATGTCGGGCATATGCCCAAGTCAAAAATCACGATACGAAGCTATCAAATCCATTTTACAATTAATTTAATAATTTAGTCTTTAATTTATAACTATACTACTTTAATTACTTTAATTAGCCAAAATTAGTTTTCATAGATGAGGTATTATGATTAATTTCAAATAACAAATTAATTACAGTAATTATTAATATATTTGATTAGTATATTTTATTACATTTAACTAAGTTAATTTTGAAATGGGTTAAAAAATTTAAAAGGTTGTAATTGCAATTGGTTAATTAAACTCAATGTGGCTATAAGTTAAATCCTATTTCAGCTAGCCGAAGTAGACTTACATGTTTGAGGAAATTAGAAATTCTTCGCGGCGAGCTGGGTTGAACAATGCACTGGGGAGTAAAGGAAAACTTTGAGCAGAAAAATGCATTTCTGCGGCCCACTATGCGGCCGCAGAATCACTCTGCAGACCGCATAATGGCCGTAAAGTGAGGCAGGAATGGGCAGTTTTAGATGCCATTCTGCGGTCGACTATGCGACCACAGAAATGTTCTACGGTTCATTATGCGACCGCAGAATAGGTCTGCGGGCCACATAGTGACCGCAAACCCAGGCATGCGACTTTAATTTTTGGGTACAAATTGTGCGGCCGATATGCAGACCGAATATCCATTATGCGACCGCATACCCTGTTATGAAGCTTCATTTTTGGGTTTTTATAACCGGACCCTACTTCGTTAAATAGACACAATGGACCATTTTTGAGCTAAAATCTGATGTTTTAGAGAGAAGTGAAGTGTTTTAGAGAGAGAGGAAACCCTAGGCTAACTTATTCATCAATTCTTACTCAAATCTTGGAAGATTAACAAGGAAAACCCACAAGGTCTTCATCTTAAAGGTAAGATTCTACACCCTAACCCTCAATTTTGAAAGTTAACTAGAAATGGGTAATTAGTAAAATAATTCTTGGGTATGGGAGTTGTTCATCTTGGATGCATGTGTTATCAAAGGGTGTAAGAAGATTGTTGAGCTAAAAATGGTAAAGAATGGGTTGTGGGATGATGGAATCCTCTATAAAAGGACCTTGAAACCTTGATGCACACCTAGTGTTTGATAAAATGCTCAAATGAGCTAGAACCATGATCATCTTCCTAATTTTGGTTCAATTTGTTATATTTCTGAAATAGATTAAAGTTTCTAAGAATTCCAGAATATTTTAGAGTTAAGGAAGCTCCATTGAGGTATGTTGGCTAAACTCTCCTCTTAGGATTAAACCCCACATTATCCTTGTAAGTTCCAAGTTGTTAATTATAAAATTTGCTATTTCGAATAAGCTTGTGTTGAATGATATATGTTCAATATGTATCCCAAAATGCTTTTATCATGTTATGTTATCATTGGGAATATGTTCAGAGTATGGTTGTGCATTAATAATGTTGCAACTTCAACCAAGTTCAAACGAAGGCTATTATGCCAAATTTTGTGAAAAACATCTATGTGTCTAAAACTCTAAATTGTTCGCATGTGTACTAGAAACATTGATTTGAAATGCCTTGTTGTGGATGATAATGATGATGTTTGAAAGTGAATAAGGTGAGCATGAAATATTAAATACGGTCGACGTGCCAATAATGATTTTATAACTGTGGCCACTAGTGCCAATGAAATGAAAAGATGCGAAATATGATATGAAATTTAATCGTATAAGAAGGATGATGTCTCTATTGAGACGACCTAGCCGATCGGGTCGTGATCGGACGCCATGTCGCACACATTGTGGTGATTGTGTTGGAAATTATGATTGTGGTTGATGTCTCTAATGAGATAGCATAGCCGATCGGGTCGTGATCGGACTCCGTGCTAAAAGTATGGTGGTATTGGTATTGTGAATATTGGTATCATTAACGGTGGCATATTGGTACTAAAGACCTCTCAACTTAAAATATGGAAACTTATTTGAATATTGTCTTAATCGTAATTTGAGGTTTGATGTTGTTTGAGGCTTCCACTGATATTATGATTGTACTTGCTCATGTTATTTATCATTCTATTGAGAGCGTCTTTTGTCATTCATACTAGTACTATTCCATATGTACTAACGTCCCTTTTGTCGGGGGTACTGCATCTTCAATGGATGCAGGTGGTTCCACAGCAGGTGACACTGATCAGTGATAGCGGTACACTCTCTTCCCAGCAGACTTGGTGAGCTCCACTTCATTTCGGGGTCATGTATCTTTTGTTCCTTATGTATTGTGTTTGAGGTATAGCCGGGGCCTTGTTACCGGCATTATCATAGTACTCTTCTATATATATAGAGGCTCCGTAGACATAGTGTGGGTTGTATATTGGTGCTGGGGAAGTCAAACTAGTTATGTTGTGTTTGAATTACTATTTCCACTTGAGACTATGAAAGATGTGTATGAAATTTGAGACTTTAAAATGAAGTAATTAATGGTAAGAAATTGGTAATGCAGACATGATCACTTTATTGTTTGATTAACAAAAATATGTATTCTTTTTATTCATGAATGAGTTTGGGTAGAAGGATATCTAATAGGCTTGTTCGGTCGGGTTCACTCGGTTGAGCGCCAATCGCGCTCCCCGAGTTCGGGGAGTGACACAATCGAACACACAAACCAGAGCAACCTAAACTCTGAACAGTCATAAACAGTAAGAAATTAGGGTTATTGATAATTAGGTCTCTTACTATTTTTTCCTCTCTTTTGCCAAGTACTTTGCTGGTTCAATCTTGAAGGTTTTTTGGGATCTTTGAGTAACAAAGGGAATTCGTTTGGTCTGTTGCCCTTAAGAAGGTCAGCAGCTTTCTTTCCCTTATCTTTTGTTTGCCTCTCTAAATGATTTAGATATTTCAATGTTAAGTTCTGTAGATTATAATTATGTTGTATGTGTTGGACATGTTTGATAATTATGTCTTGCTAGTATAATAATCCTTTATGAGTAGCCTATTGTGTTATGATTACTTAGGTGATAATCGATTAGTTGAATGATAATTATTGATCTTTGTTCTGAGTTTTCTTATAGCCTCCATGCCTAAATTCTATATGTTTATGTTCAATGTAAACTTCATAGTTCTTAGTGACTTACAATGAACTCATTCCTGTTTTATCACACATTCAAAATTTTATGAGTTTTAGAAGCTAAGTGTGCTACTTGGTAGTTATCGAAACCTGAATTTGTTCAAGACTTGTATCCCTGTCCTTTAACTTTAAGTTTGAACTTACAATGTTCAAATACTTTCTTGTCTGCCTGTGTTTGTTAAGTTGCCTTTAAGTTATCACTATAGACCTTATTCTATCTGATCACTATCTTTGATAAACCAATCATGTTCATGTTTCCCTTTCACCTATGGTACTGTTATAATGTCCATTGCATATCATTTCCCTACATTCTATATGTTTATAATCAGGTTCATTATTTGGTAACTTTAACTGATATACCATATGTCCATGTCACTTAATTAAGTTGAAAGAATCTAAATGTCTAGATGCTTTTCTCCTATGCATTTGGTACATGTAAACTCTGAGAATGACAACCCCATGTACTAAATAAGCAACAAACCTAACCTTAGGTTGAAATTAGTGACGAACTAATACGAAGGTCGGGTCTAACATCAATATTCCACAACAATTCATAACAACATAGTACAAGTAATAAAAGAGGTATCTCAAAAATAAAATGCTCAGTTCGTTCACAGTTCCAGTTAATAGACATTTCTTTTCAAGTATCTTAGTGAAAACCCAAATATTTTACCGAAAAAGCCAAAATAAGAGTGAGTTTGAAAACTGTGATTTTTCCCAAAGTCCTTTCAACAATAAGTAAGATGTTTCATTTTCTGATAGCATGAGAAAAGTACTTCTCTATGCCTACATGTCAAAATATAGGTAAAATCATAAATGTCCCCATAACTGGGTAGCAGAAGGAAATGCACCTCTATGCATGTATCACAAGTATGCATGTCAATGTCAAATGCAATTGTAACACCCCGAAAATATTTCAAAGTACTTAAGCGCTATTATGAAAGTTGATGTGCGGTAATTATATTATTTTGTGTCTAGAAAAAGGATTATTATATGAATGATATCAATTGATCTTGATAATATATGTATGAAGTGCACTAAGAATGGTTTGTGGTCTAAGAAGAGCCCCAAGGCTAAGGCATGTTGAAAATTTCATGATAGAATAAAGTTTCAAGTGAGTTCGCACAAGACCTAACTTTAAACAAGCATACCTATCTTGATATGAAGAGTTATATGGTGTATTACCTATCCAAGTAATTCCCTTTGAATCTAGTTTCCAACGCTTCAAACCATTTATCATTTGGACATTCCTACAAGAAGTTATGATCAAATTACCAAAGGCTGATAGAATGCGATTTTGCGACCAATTCTGTGACCATTATGTGATCGCAAAATGGTTATGCGACCACAAACTAGTCGCAAAATAGACCAGAACAGCCCAGTTCTTGGCACCGATTTGTGCAACCCGCACATCAATTGTGCGGTCCATTGTGCGACCGCATAGCTAAGTTCGGAGGGTTAATTTTCCTCTTTTCATAACCCGACCCCATTTGGATAAATAAGCTTTGGGGTTTATTTGGGGATGTTTTTCTGAGGGTTTTAGAGAAAGGTAAGAGCATTTTAGAGAGAGAAGCAGGGAACCAAACATTATAATCATCCAATCTTGCACCAATCTTCAAGAATCAAGGAAGCTAATCACAAGATCTTCATCTAAGAGGTAAGGTTCCATACCCTAGTTTCCAATTTCGAATTTGGGTAAAAGATGATTGATTTGGAGTATGATTCTTGGGTATAAGAGCATTATTTATACATGCTTGTACTAATAAGATTTGTGGGAAGATTTTTGAGCTCAAATAAGTAAAGATTGGGTTGTGTAGTGAAGAAAATCTTGTAAAAGAACCTTGTAGTTAGATTTGCATACTTAATGTTTGATAAAATGCTCAAATGAGTTTAGATCATGAATATCTTCCTAATAATGGTTCAATTTTTGTTATGTCTCAAAATAGATTGGGATTGCTAGAATTTCCGGAACGTTGTAGTAATTTAAGGAAAGCTCAAAGCAAGGTATGTTGGCTAAACTTTCTCTCTTAGAATAGATATCCATAATGTTTCTGTAAGATCAAGTATGACTAGCTCAATATTCCTAACTTCTATATTCTGGGTTATTCCCTATAAACTTGTTTATTCCGAATGAGCCTTATGTCGAAAGATAGATGTTCAAAGTATGGTTTGCATATTAAAATGTTGTAGCTATGAGTCGTCTTTTAGATGAGAACTAGTATACTAATTATGTGAGAAAATCTCAATATTCTTAAGACTCGAAATTGCTCATATGTGTACCTAAAGTCTGGATTGGAAATGTATTATTGTTGATAACCTATAAAGGTGGTTGGAAATAAAATAAGTGAATTGGGATATAAAGTGTGGCCAATGTGCAAGAGTGAAAGTTATACTTGTGGCCAATGGTGCCAATGAAATGAAATGATGTGAGAAAGGTTATGAAATGAGCCTCGAATCAAATGTTTTAAAATGACTTCGAAAATAGAATTGCCTAAAAGCTTTCATACTTAATTCATGCCACAAGTGGCTGTTTTAACAAATACTATGCTTTGTGAGTATTTTCAATGTGTTTAGCATTCTTACATATTCGTGAGTGGAAATTGTATATTATCCTTTTTGGGAAAAAGTATTTCAAGAATAAATGGTGTGTTACTTGTTGATGAATTTAACTTGCGCATCAATTGCCAATTATATTACTCCATTTCTCGGAAAGAAATCTATTGTGCTTAAATTGTTCATTTTTAATGAACTTAAAGTTGTGATTTCCGGAATATTATATGTATGTTGATATTTATGATGATGATATATGAGAGGGAAGAAATAAAGGTATGGAATATCAAATATGTCCATCGTGCCTTGAATAAAGAATCTTGTGAATGGCCAAAAGAGCCAAGGAAATATTGTCGTTGTGAATGACTAAAAATACTAGTAGAGATTTATACAATGTGAAAGACGATAAGGTAAATATATTTACACCAATGTTATTTTTGTGAATTATTCTCCTTATTTAGGATGAGATTGATTGGATAAAATTATTCCTCTTAATTGAAATTGAGATTTTGGTTGATGTCTTCAAATAAGACAGCTTAGCCGATCGGGTCGTGATCGGACTCCGTACTAAACTTACGGTGGTATTGGTAATGATAGTAATTGTGGTTGATGTCTCTAATGAGATAGCCTAGCCGATCGGGTCGTGATCGGACTCCGTACTAAATTTACCGTGGTACTGATATTGACAATAATTGTGGTTGATTCTCTAATGAGATAGCCTAGTTGATCGGGTCGTGATCGGACTCCGTATTAAATTTACAGTGGTATTGATATTGACAGTAATTATGGTTGATTCTCTAATGAGATAGCCTAGCCGATCGGGTCGTGATCGGACTCCGTACTAAATTTACGGTGGTATTGGTATTGATAGTAATTGTGGATGATTCTCTAATGAGATAGCCTAGCCGATCGGGTCATGATCGGACTCCGTGCTAAAAGTACGGTGGCATTGGTATTGTGAACACTGGTATTGTGAACATTGGTATTGTGAACACTGGTATTATAAATATTGGTGTTGTGAACACTGGTATTGTGAACATTGGTATTGTGAACAATGGTATATCGGTGCTAATGATCTCCCAACCAAAAATTATATATGAAGTCCGTATTTTAAAAATTATTATGTTTTAACTGGACATTTGGATATTGTGGATTTTGACTTGCTGTTTTTATGTGTTGCCTTTTCTTATATGGGCATTCTATTTTGAAAGAGGATTTTTAGCTATACATACTAGTGTTATTCAACAGTACTAACGTCCTTTTTGCCGGGGGCGCTGCATCTTTAATGGATGCAGGTGGTTCTACAGCAGGTGTCATTGATCAGTGATAGCAGTACACTCTTTTCAACTAATTTGGTGAGCCCCACTTCATTTCGGGGTCATGTATGTATTTCTCATGTACTATGTTTTGAGGTATAGCCGGGGCCTTGTTGCCAGCATTTCCATATTACTCTTCTATTGTACTTAGAGGCTCCGTAGACAGGTTGTGGGTTGTGGTTGATGTTGGGAACTGAACTAGATATGTTGGTATTTGGAGATCATGTTTTTCATTAATTCTATAAACTCGTAATATTTTGGAAATTATGAAGGAAGCTGCTAATGGGAATGAAAAAGGAAGTTTTTAATGAAATATTTTCAGTGTTTGATTAATGGAGTACATCTCCTATTATTTCATGAATGAGTTTGGGTAGAATAAAATCTAACAGGCTTGCTCAGCCGGGTTTACTCAGTTGAGCGCCGGTCGCGCTCCCCGAGTTTGGGGCGTGACAGCAATGCATCTCGATGATGAGCTCATGTACTCACACTCTCAGAGTACTCAATCTCACTGTCTCACATTCTCTCTCACTATGCTCAGCATACTCAATCACTCAGCACTGTATAAACCTGTTACGGCGTGTAGCCCGATCCATATTTACAGTCGACTGCGCTCACTGGGGGAGTGCAGACTCCGGAGGGGCTCCTATCAGCCCAAGCACTATAATCCGCACGGATAACTCACGTGCTGCACGGATAACTCACGTGCCATAATATCAATATATGGAATCGCACGGACAACTCACGTGCTATAATATCAGTATCTGGATACGCACGGACAACTCACGTGCTATAGTATCAATATCCTCACAACAGGCCCCCGGCCTCACTCAGTCATCAATCTCTCTAGTCTCACTCATGGGATCACAATGTCATGATACTAGCCCAATAACAATGATATGATCTATCAATAAATAACAACTGAGACTGAGATATGATATGAATGCATGAATATGACTGAGTACGAAATATCTATGAAATCGGTGAGATGACAGTAAGAAACGACCACTATGGGTCCAAACATTATCGGCATAATGCCTAAACATGATATCTTGCAAATTTGACAACTCAGTTACTTTATAACACGGCGAAAACACAGATATCAACAAAATAGGACCACTATACAGTGCCATATAAATAACAGAGTCCCAATTCACATGGTGCACGCCCACACGCCCGTCACCTAGCATGTGCGTCACCTCAATACCAATCACATAACACGTATTATGGGATTTCATACCCTCAGCACTAAGATTAGAAGAGTTACTTACCTCCAACAAGCCAATACCAAGGCCGAACAAGCCAAGCGGTGCTCCAAAGATGCCATCCCGTGCGTTCCGACCTCCGAACGGCTCGAAACTAACCAAAAACAACTCAAATGCATCAAAAACAATGCTAAAGGAACCAATCCTGATCCAAAAGATCAAATCTTGAGCCAAAAGTCCAATCAGGGCCCGCACCTCAGAACCGGACAAAATTTACAAAATCCAACAACCCATTCAATTACCAATCCAACCATACTAGTTTCACACAAATCCGACCCCAATTCGATGTTCAAAACTCAAAAATTCATATTATGAAACTTTAGGCCAAAACCCTCAATTTCCTCTTTAAAATTCATCGACCAAAAGCTAAAATCGAAGATAGATTCATGGAATATAACCAAAACCGAGTAGAGAACACTTACCCCAATTCATATGGTGAAAATTGCTTCAAGAATCATCTTAATCCGAGTTCCATAGCTCCAAAAATGTAAAAATGGTCGAAAGCCTCGAAATAGAGTACTTTATAATCTGCCCAGGCCTCCTCTTTCGCGAACGCGGGAAATCCATCGCGTTCTCGATTAATAAAACTCACACTGCCACAAAAGACTCTACGCGTTCGCGATAAACCTCACGCGAATGCAATGAACACCACTGCCAAAGCTTCGTAAATGCGACTGACCTTACGTGGTCGCATAGAAGAATGCTCAAATTCCGAGCTGCCAACCTCAACACTTCACAAACGCGATCCTCCATACGCGAACGCGAAGAGGACTTGCCCCAACTCTACACGAACGCAAGACCTACTTCGCGATCGCGAAGAACAATTTGTTGTTGCCATCAAAATAAACTACGCATTGGCGACACTAGCCATGTGAACACGATGAAGAACTGTGACACCAGAAAAATAGCAGAACACAGCAGTACCAAAATGAAGAAAAATGATCCGAAATCAATCCAAAACACGCCCGAGCCCCTTGGGACCCCATCCAGACATGCCAAAAAGTCCCATAACATAACACGGACCTACTCGAGGCCTCAAAACACACATAACAACATCGTAACGACAAATCACACCTCAATTCAAATTCAATGAACTTTGAAACAACAAACTTCCACAACCGATGCTGAAACCTATCATATCACGTCGGATTGACCTCAAATTTTGCACACAAGTCACATTCGACATTATGGGCCTGATCTAACTTCCGGAATAGAAATACGACCTCGGTATCAAAAAGTCCACTCCCGTTCAACCTTTCCAAAATTTTAACTTTCGTCATTTCGAGCCAAATTCAACCACGGACCTCCAAATCACAACCCAGGTGCGCTCCTAAGTCCAAAATCACCAAACGGAGCTAATGGAACCATCAAAATTCCAATCCTAGGTCAAATGCTAAAAAGTCAAACTTGGTCAACCCTTTCAAATTTAAAGCTTCTAGCTGAGAATCATTCTTTCAAATCAATTCTGAATAACCTGAAAACCAAAACCGACAATTCACATAAGTCATAATACATCATACGGGGCTACTCGTGCCCTAAAACAACCGAGCGAAGTGTAAATGCTCAAGACGACCGGTCGGGTCATTACAGCACTGCATTATCATAATGATATAAGGACATGAAGCACATCATATGTATGCCCATCACCACATCTCTGGTCTTTATAGTTGTTCATAATCGATTACAACATTGCCAATTAACCTCATATTAACCAAAACCTCATTTCGAATTTTCACAACACTGATAGCAAAATGTGAGGCATGAAGACCTCAAAACTATTTACCCGACTTAACGAGTCACATTTAACGCCGCCTGGGCACTCACCTCGTGGGATAAAACTCAATAGTTTCCTCACAATTATGGATAAATATGCACAGAAACACATAAAAGAATTATCAAATAAGCCTAACAGGCATGACTCCTTATTATACTATAGTACAAATTTTAATTTCACAAAAGGAGAATTTAAACTCATAAGTTTTTCACCACAAGGACCTCGTACTTATATAATTTCCACCGCGACTTATAGCCCAGTTAAATTATTTCATACAATATAAAAAAAATGCGAGGATCTCGTCCTTAACTCTGAATCACAAGTATTTTTGCACATTGTGCCAACTAAAATTTTCAATTTCCTTTCTTTTTTCTTTTCAATAAATTTCGTAAACAATTTTCACAACACATAATGAACCCCCATACCGGTATGGCATATAATTGTAATCAATTATCCCGAAATCGCATCAAAATCCACTGTAGTGAGTAACAGAAAGTCACTTTTGGACTATTAGCCCTCAATAGTGTGCAAAACAACATGATAGATACGGGCTAACACCATCAAATCTCCAAACATGGATAAACACGTGAGTGGTGTACAAATCACAAACTCGCCCTATATGGAGCACAATAGGAGGTCTCACCTCGATAATCAAAACTGAATCAAAATAAGAATAATGCTCCTTTTATTATAAATTAAATCATGCATGTACGACACCATCTAGTGTATTGGCCTCAGCCAAGTAATAGCAATTATATCAACGGGTTGGGCCTCCCCATTTAGGGCGCCCTCTACCCGCTTGTCCTCCACTCGTAACTGACTATGCATGTGGGGTAGTAACTAGAATAGAGCCTGTAGCCTAAGTATTATGATGAAATCCGCCTCTCCCAAGCCTCGGACAATCTCTCATGATGTGCCTAATATCATCACTCTCATAACAACCCCCCTGCGGGCACGACTGTTCATACTGAATCTCTATCGGATAACAGGAATAACCAATGTAAGAACTACGTGCCGGTGGTGCATTAAAAGAACTTACTGTAGCACCCCGAATATTCTGAAATTATTTTTGTGACCCCGCTGGTACTAAAATGTAGAATTATTAAGGATGCGGGAATACCGTAAGCCCCAGCATCATCCCATACAAATCTCACCTCTTAATCATATACAAGTTTTAGAGAACCTTTCAATACCACATAAATACATCTCAGGCCAAAACTGATATAACACATGACCCCGCAATCTGATCGTTGATAGTGGACTCCCCTCACTTGGCGCGAAGCCATAAGACACATTCTGATGATCCACAATACTAACCTTCATCGCTCGTATGACACTGGTCATAAGACACCTCAAGCCATTTATTTGGCGCATGTCATCCTCATGACAGTTAAACTCGCTTTCTCCAGTGCCTTGGCGTCTAGTATGTACCCTTCGCTAAATAGAAATCCCATACGAACTACATAGTCTCTAATACCACCAACTATATCCATATCAACATCCACCTCGTGACCCTACCACGATTGTGACATTTAGGCAATTAATTAAACCTTCTTAAGATCATACTTATCAACCAGATGTCAGAGCCTGCTGCACCCCCATGTGCATAACTGAATGATCTCTAAATACTTCCGCATCCTCGATCTGGATGACACGTTGTAACAATGGTTGAGCAACCCTAGCACCCTTATAACCCCTATGTAGTATCACAAACCGTTGGCGCATAGTTGATACCAAGTGCGCAATTTCATAGATGAGTGGATGCAAAAGAACATAAGATATATGCTTCAAGCTGAATAAATGTCGCACTTCTAAGGAATGAAAGAAGTGAATTTTTTCCTACTAGCTTTGTAGCCTCTCGAAGATAAGTACAGACATCTCTGTACCGATCCGCAAGACTCTACTAAACTCGTTCGTGACTCGCAAAACCTATGAACCTAGGCCTCTGATACCAACTTGTCACGACCCAAAAATCCCACCACAGGCGTCGTGATGGCACTTAGTCTCTAAGACTAAGTAAGCCGATTATAATCATAATTCAAGCCATTTTTTTAAAAACATATAATTTAACACAACCTCCCAAGAATGGTAATATTGAGTCACGAACTCTAACTGAATACATGGAATTATCTCGAGGATCGAATATACAGTACTGATCGAATAAGAAATTAACAGTACAATAAAATGGAAAGACTCCAAGGGACTGCGATGACCAAACAGTCCTACCTTAAATCCTTGCGATCATAGTCTAATCTCTGTCCGAATCTGATACCTGGCTCTGCACAAAAATGTGCAGAAGTGTTGTATGAGTACACCACGGTCAGTACCCAGTAAGTATCAAGACTAACCTTAGTGGAGTAGTGACGAGGTACAGTCAAGACACTCACTAGTCAAATAATCTGTACAATATACCATACAAAAATAATAGAAAACAAATAGCAATGATAGCAACACCAATCAACTAGCGATTTAAGCAGCAAGGCAACAGGAACACCATAAATATTGCTTAAATGAATATTAAATACAGGTACAACCAATTAATCAAGTCCTTCTAAATATACATCTTTTATCTATAAGTTTTTCAATAAAAGTCTCTAGAATATAATCCTTTTCAATAAATATATTTCGAATATACTTCCTTCAAATAAATATCTTTCCATTATAATTCTTTCAAATAAATATCTTTCGAATATAATTCTTTCAAATAAATATCTTCTGAATATCATTCTTTCAAGTAAATATCTTTCAAATATAATTCTTTCAAGTAAATATCTTTCAAATATACTTCTTTCAAGTAAATATCGTTCTAATATAATTCTTTCAAATAAATATCTTTCTAATATAATTCTTTCAAATAAAAGTCACCATGTGACATCTCATTTAACTTTCGTGGCGTGAGAAATATATTCAACATATCACATCAAATGGCACAACAATACCTTCGTGCACTTGTCTCATTCTCACCCAATATATATATGTATATCAAATCAATTGGCACGGCAATACCCTTCGTGCATTTATATCTTTCTCACCGTGCATACATATAACAGTACCAACTAGGTGGGAGAAATGCCAATAACAATAAAAGAAATAAAGTGGAGACACACAGGAAGCAACAACGACTACAAGTCACATAAGAAACATATGTGCACAATAACATCTCAAGATAAAGGCATGAATGTATACAAAACAAAATGATATCACAATATAATGTATGTCTCTCGTCCTCATCTGCACGGAAACACCTTTCGTGCCATGAATATATGATAATATAAAAATAATGGCACAGCATCACCCTTCGTGCTTTTACTCTCATCCTCACCTTATAATATAAATAAAATGGCACGGCATCACCCTTTGTGCTTTACACTCTCCCTCGCATGATAATATTATTCAAATGTCACGGCATCACAAGTACGCATGTCAATGTCAAATGCAATGTATCTCGATGATAAGCTCATGTACTCACACTCTCAGAGTACTCAATCTCACTGTCTCGCATTCTCTCTCACTATGCTCAGCACACTCAATCACTCAGCATTGTACAAAACCCGTTGCGGCGTGCAGCCCGATCCACATTTATAGTCGACTGCGCTCACTGGGGGTGTGCAGACTCCGGAGAGGCTCCTTTCAGCCCAAGCGCTATAATCCGCATGGACAACTCACGTGCTGCATGGATAACTCACGTGCCATAATATAAATATCTAGAATCGCACGGACAACTCACGTGCTATAATATCAGTATCTGGATACGCACGGACAACTCGCGTGTTGCACGGACAACTCACGTGCTATAGTATCACTATCCTCACAACAGGCCCCCCGCCTCACTCAGTCATCAATCTCTCCGGTCTCACTCATGGGATCACAATGTCATGAAACTAGCCCGATAACAATGATATGATGTATCAATAAATAACAATTGAGACTGAGATATGATATGAATGCATGAATATGACTGAGTACGAAATATCTATGAAATCAGTGAGATGACAGTAAGAAACGACCACTATGGGTCCAAACATTATCGGCATAATGCCTAAACATGATATCTTGCATATTTGACAAATCAGTTACTTTATAACACGGCGAAAACACAGATATCAACAAAATAGGACCACAATAAAGTGCCATAGAAACAATAAAGTCCCAATTCACATGGTGCACGCCCACGCGCCCGTAACCTACCATGTGCGTCACCTCAATACCAATCACTTAACACGTATTACGGGGTTTCATACCCTCTACACTAAGATTAGAATAGGTAGTTACCTTGAACAAGCCAATACAAATGCCGAACAAGCCAAGCGGTGCTCCAAAGATGCCATCACGCGCGTTCCGACCTCTAAATGGGTCGAAACTAACCAAAAACAACTCAAATGGATCAAACAATTCTAAACGAACCAATCCTGATCAAAAAGATCAAATCTTGAGCCAAAAGACCAACCCGGACTCGGACCTCGGAACCGGACAAAATTTACAAAATCCAATAACCAGTTCAATTACGAATCCAACCATACTAGTTTCACTCAAATCCGACCCCAATTCGATGTTCAAAACTCAAAAATTCATATTATGAAACTTTAGGCCAAAACCTCCAATTTCCTCTTTAAAATTCATCAACCAAAAGATAAAATCAAACTGAGCTCTATTGGAGTAGAGAACACTTACCCCAATTCATATAATGAAAATTGCTTCAAGAATCACCTCAAACTGAGCTCTATAGCTCCAAAAATTCAAAAATAGCTGAAACCCTCGAAATAGAGTACTTTATAATCTGCCCAGGCCTCCTCTTTCGCGAACGCGGGAAATCCATCGCGTTCGCGATGAATAAAACTCACACTGCCACAAATGACTCTACGTGTTCGCGATACACCCCATGCAAACGTGATGAACACCACTACCAAAGCTTCGCGAACGCGACAAACCTTACTCGATCGCATAGAAGAATGCTCAAATTCCCAGCTGCCAATCTCAATACTTTGCGAACGCGATACTTCATATGCGAATGCGCAGAGGACTTGCCCCAACTCTATGCGAACGTGGGAAATACATCGTGATCGCGAAGAATAATTTGTTGTTTCCATCAAAATACACTACGCGTTCGCGACACTAGCCACGCGAACGCGATGAAGAACTGAGACACCAGAAAAACAGCAGAAAACAGCAGCACCAAAATGAAGAAAAATGTTCTGAAATTAATCTGAAACACGCCCGAGCCCCTCGAGACCCCGTCCAAACATTCCAACAAGTCCCATAACATAACACGGACATACTCGAGGCATCAAAACACACATAATAACATAGGAACGACGAATCACACCTCAATTCGAATTCAATGATCTTTGAAACTTCAAACTTCCACAACCGATGCCAAAACCCTGTCAAATCACGTCCGATTGACCTCAAATTTTTCACACAAGTCACATTCGACATTACGGACCTACTCCAACTTCCGGAATCGGAATCCGACCCCGATATTAAAAAGTCCACTCCCGGTCAACCTTTCCAAAATTTCAACTTTCGCCATTTCGAGCCTAATTCAACCACGGACCTCCAAATCACAATCCAAACGCGCTCCTAAGTCCAAAATACCCAACGGAGCTAATGGAACCATCAAAAATCCAATTCGAGGTCAAATGCTAAAAAGTCAAACTTGATCAACTCTTTCAAATTTAAAGCTTCTAGATGAGAATCATTCTTTCAAATCAATTCCGCATAACCTGAAAACCAAAATCGACGATTCACATAAGTCTTAATACATCATACGGGGCTACTCGTAAATGCTCAAAACAACCGGTCGGGTTGTTACATCCCCTCCCCGAGGGTGATATCACGTCACTCTATCCCATATAGGCCCGATAACACAGCATAACTATAGTTTCTTAATTCAACCTAGCCCATAAACCTTAGAATCCAATTTCCAACATCCTGAATTTCTATAAGATCAGAATCTCGCATCTACACACTGTATAAGTCTGAACAAGTTGTACTAAAAGTCGTAACGATAACTCAAATACTCAAAACTCAAATACCGCATAGCTCAAATGCTCGAAGCAATGATTTCTAATCATAGTAGCTGCTCAAAATAACCCAATGCCAGTAATAACCTCATACCAAACAAGACTCCATTCTAAAACTTTCGTACACTGCCAATGATGAAAGAAACATGCAAAACTCATAACCATTCATCAGATCAACAAGTCATGGTACTACATCTCCTTCGACAAGACTCTAGCAAATTTCTAAGCCGACTTCCGATATTTTCCTTCCAACCATGTTGTAATCTATTCCGATAGTATCCATTCCAGGTCCAATGATCGCATCTCATCCAACACGACCAATCTAGTGACATAAAACACCCATACAATCTAAAGCCACAACCCGTGCAATCCGTGCACCAATAAGAAATATTCCAAATGTACTCAATCATGGAAAACTGACTCAGATGGGAGAACTGTCCCGCAAGCTCAATAAGTACCACCACACCGCAATGCTAAGAACCTAACACACACCGTAGAACCAAAACACACGAATCTAACATGAGGGATCATATCTCAACATAACTCTGTTGCAATGCGCGACCCCATCCAAACACTGATCCATATGAAATACCTCAGCCACCATGCTCAAAATCAATAACCTCGCGCAATCCGACATCAAGTAATCAAAGTGCACTACCATAACCACAGAGAAGCAGATGACACAATGCCACACAAAACCCAAAAGAACATAACCCATACGCCATCAACCGTGCAATACCCAATTACTCTTCTCGCTCAAATTCCGCTATAAGGCCCCAATAGAACCGCACCATATGTGCATATAACCAATGAATCACAACTCCTCGTAGCATAGAAGAGTAACTCACGGATCATCTCAGAACACGAATAAGCTCAACAACAACCGAATGGCACATCCCTCAACAATAGCAGTACGGAGCCAACCAATCCAACTCGGTGTAGAATACACATCCTAATTGGGCCTACCAATGGACCCCCAAATTGACTCTGGTCACCCACAAATATATAAATAACCCTCCGAAAATCCACAATGACTGAATCATAACACATACTATTATCCGGCTAGCTTCGGCCACAATTTCACAGTCCACAACCATGAAACAATCTGCTCCTGAGAACGCCTAGCCTCCAAATCCATAAAACACACGAATCACCATATCTGATTCCATCTCCACCGCCCAAATGTCTAACACATCTCTCATACACGATCATCCCACGAGGAATACTTCTAAAAGTCTTCCGTGCCACATAGCAAAATTTGAATATCAGTAGTCGATCAACCAGAAGAGTGCCGCAATACCAATAAAGTATCCATAAATCAAAACACATTGCCCCTTATGAAATGTATACTCTCATCAGGCCATATCGATTAGTAATATCATTTACCTAGTCATCTGAAACCGTCCATGCTTCCAAATGGAATTGTGATCCTGCTCATGTAAATCTCAATCCCACACAACACACCGCATATACCATGCCATCATATGAAAATATGAGAACTTCATAGTCCGCTCCGAGTCATAAGCAACTACATTCTCAATTACCCAAGGACCTTCCATTTGATTTCATCCATGAGATATTCACTATACACCACATGCTCCTCACGCATGTAGGAAATATACCCCTCGAACCTTGGGAAAAATCATTGAGAACTCTTCAAAACCCATTTGCACATAACTAAGCTATCTGAACCGGATCTCTCTAACTCAACCCAGCCACGTAGGTTGCCAAAACCCAAGAGCATTGCCATGAAGCACCTATAGAGACTAGCCACGTCCTCAGTACCCAGAGAACCGATCATACTCATTACTGTGCTAACCCAACCTACTACCAAGCTGTCCTATTTCTCCAAGTCCTTTCCAAATTGCCTTCAAATTGAAACTTCTCCTTGCTAGAACACCACGATCCCTAACCAAAATTCACCACACAAGAGACCCTAGTATAAAACCATAACGCCCTAAGGCCCATAAGCCGTTGACTCCGCTCTTAAGAACCCCAAGGCACCACAACCGAGACACCCACTCAAAATAGACATGTGAACATAAAATTGTTTTCTTCACCTTCTTGATACTGAAATGCATAATCCATAATGATATAAAATGTCACAAGTCTCGACACCATCCAATGCAACTCCCAGTTTCTAGCCATATATAAATCTTGAAAATTCCAAATCGCTACATATAAATCTTGAATCCATTAGAACCATTCTCGGGAGTCATCCACTCTACTTAAATCTCAATTGAACCGACGAAACAGACCGAACGACCTATGCCCCATTAGTACACCAACACCCAAGGGAGTAGTTCATACTCCTAAGCAATCGAGCAAATTCCTACTCCATGTACCCTACATCCTTCGCGCATAACTACTCAATTATTTTATGATTCACATATACCCATAGAGCATAATACAACCTGTATCCAAAAATTCCTTTACCCGAGTCATCCTCGATCTCAACTCCTGCAGTCATAGCTGATTTACCAGTATACCTCGAACTGAAACCAATACAACACATAATCGTGCAATCAACTTGTCGATAGAATACTCCCACTTGGCTCAAAGCCATAGATCAAAACACACAACTCACAATGCCCATACTCTATTACTGCCAGAATCCCGCACTGAAATTCAACTAAATCCTTCGCAAGCTCATGTAACACAAACCATATAATACCTCGAATTGTCTGCAAATCTCTCATTCACCCTTATAATAGTCAAGCCCATATCCACAAGCGATCCAAACTCAAATTGCAACATATATCATTCACTGGTAAAAGAAAACTCTCTACAAAACATCATAAGGACCACACAACCTCAGGACACCTCACATAAGATAACCCGCCTGCTCTGCTTCAAACTGACATCTCTCTATACCCTTCCACAGTCACGACTACTATGCAATCACTTAATCTTCTTGATTCTGAACTCATCAACAAGACATGGGAATCTACTTTACTCCACAACTAAACAACATGAGAGATTCCCTCAACACACCCATAACTAGAGACCATATGCAAAATCAAGACAGAAATCAAACACCCCATAGTCCTTGCTACCTCTCAAGTAAACTCTTATCGTAACATTTGAACGATCCGAACACATCTCGCAGTCACATCATACTCACCACATAGCCATTTCACCGCTCATTGAGCCACAAATTCCTCTCATAGGGACATTACCGGACATATGATTCCAAATGTACAAGTTACCACTGAAGCTACCGAGCTCAAGCTGCGGTCTAACCATGGCCTCAAGTCCTCCAAACTGGCACATCACCAAAATACAGAATACACATCTCGAACCTCGTTCATAGAATCACAAGTCGGTGATGCACAGCTGATACCGAGCGCTCAGCTGCGCATACGAATGCGTGGAAGGAATTTAAAGAGTTACGCTTCAAGCTAAATCAATGCTGCACGATAAGGAATGAAAGATGGGAAGTATATCCTAAATGTCCTGTAGCCTCTCGAAGATAGGTATAGACGTCATCATACCGATCCGCAAGACTCTACTAGACACTTGCTCATGACTTGTAGAACCTATGAACCTAGATCTCTGATACCACCTTATCACGACCAAAATTCCACTAGTCGTGATGGCACCTAACCTAACCCGCTAGGTAAGCCAACTAATAACTATCTAATTATAATAATATTTAACAGGACCATTACTCAAAGAAATTATCTGAATCTTATACATTTCCCAAGAACTGGTAGTACAAATCATGAGCTTCTAAGAATAAAGTTTACAAAGCGAAAATGAAATAAATACATAGTCTGTTTGAATAGTACATAAACATAGTTTTATAGATCTAAAGCTACCGCAAAAAAGAGGCAGCTACAACCGGGATACAGGTACATCTTCAATCCAGCTCCCATCGATCATAGCAACATCAGCAGCCAACATCTGCACGCGAGGTGCAGAAGTGTAGTATGAGTACAACCGACCCCATTTACTCAATAAGTAACAAACCTAACCTTAGGTTGAAAGTACTAACGAAATAACATGAAGGTCGGGTCCAACATCAATATTCCACAACAGTTCATAACAGCATAGTACAAGTAATAAAAGAGGTATCTCAAAAATAAAATGCTCAGTTCGTTCACAGTTACAGTTAATAGACATTTATTTTCAAGTATCTCAGTGAAAACCCAAATATTTTACCGAAAAAGCCAAAATACGAGTGAGTTTGAAAACTGTGATTTTTCCCAAAGTCCTTTCAACAATAAGTAAGATGTTTAATTTTCTGATAGCATGAGGAAAGTACTTCTCTATGCCTACATGTCAAGATATAAGTAAAATCATAAATGTCCCCATAAATGGGTAGCAGAAGGAAATGCACCTCTATGCATGTATCACAAGTGCGCATGTCAATGTCAAATGCAATTGTAACACCCCGAAAATATTTCGAAGTACTTAAGCGTTATTAAGAAAGTTGATGTGCTCTAATTATATTATTTTGTGTGCAGAAAAGGGATTATTATATTAATGATATCAATTGATCTTGATAATATATGTATGAAGTGCACTAAGAATGGTTTATGGTCTAAGAAGAGCCCCAAGGCTAAGGCAAGTTGAAACTTTCATGATAAAATAAAGTTTCAAGTGAGTTCGCAAAAGACCTAACTTTAAACGAGTATACCTATCTTGATATGAAGGGTTATATGGTGTATTACCTATAAAAGTAATTCCCTTTGAGTCTAGTTTTCAACTCTTCAAACCGTTTGTCATTTGGACATTGCTACAAGAAGTTATGACCAAATTACCAAAGGCTGATAGAATGCGATTTTGCGACCAATTCTGCGACCATTATGCGATCGCAAAATGGTTATGCGACCGCAAACTGGTCACAGAATGGACCAGAACAGCCCAGTTCTTGGAACCGATTTGTGCGACCATTGTGCGACCCACACATCAATTGTGCGGTCCATTGTGCGACCGCATAACTGAGTTCGGAGGGTTAATTTTTCTCTTTTCATAACCCGACCCCATTTTGATAAATAGGCTTTGGGGTTGTTTTTCGGAGGGTTTTAGAGAGAGGTAAGAGCATTTTAGAGATAGAAGGAGGGAACCTAACATTATAATCATCCAATCTTGCACCAATCTTCAAGAATCAAGAAAACTAATCACAAGATCTTCATCTAAGAGGTAAGGTTCCATACCCTAGTTTCAAATTTCGAATTTGGGTAAAAGATGGTTGATTTGGAGTATGATTCCTGGGTATAAGAGAATTATTTATACATGCTTGTACTAATAAGGTTTGTGGAAAGATTTTTGAGCTCAAATAAGTAAAGATTGGATTGTGTAGTGAAGAAAATCTTGTAAAAGAACCTTGTAGTTAGATTTGCATACCTAATGTTTGATAAAATGCTCAAATGAGTTTAGATCATGAATATCTTCCTAATAATGGTTCAATTTTTGTTATGTCTCAAAATAGATTGGGATTGCTAGAATTTCTAGAACGTTGTAGTAATTTGAGGAAAGCTCAAAGCAAGGTATGTTGGCTAAACTTTCTCTCTTAGAATAGATATCCATAATGTTTCTATAAGATCAAGTATGATTGGCTCAAGATTCCTAACTTCTATATTCTGGGTTATTCCCTATAAACTTGATTATTCTGAATGAGCCTTATGTCGAAAGATAGATGTTCAAAGTATGGTTTGCATATTGAAATGTTGTGGCTTTGAGTCGTGTTTTAGATGAGAAGTAGTATGCTAATAGTGTGAGAAAATCTCAATATTCTTAAGACTTGAAATTGATCATATGTGTACCTAAAGTCTGGATTGGAAATGTATTATTGTTGATAACCTATAAAGGTGGTTAGAAATGAAATAAGTGAATTGGGATATAAAGTGTGGCCAATGTGCAAGAGTGAAAGTTATACTTGTTGTCGATGGTGCCAATGAAATGAAATGATGTGAGAAAGGTTATGAAATGAGCCTCGACTCAAATATTTTAAAATGACTTTGAAAATAGAATTGCCTAAAAGCTTTCGTACACAATTCATGCCATAAGTGGCTGTTTTAACAAATACTATGCTTTGTGAGTATTTCCAATGTGTTTTGCATTCTTACATATTCGTGAGTAAAAATTGTGTATTATCCTTTTTGGGAAAAAGTATTTCAAGAATAAATGGTATGTTACTTGTTGATGATTTTAACTTGCGCATCAATTGCCAATTATATTACTCCATTTCTCGGAAAGAAATCTATTGTGCTTAAATTGTTCATTTCTAATGAACTTAAAGTTGTGATTTTCGGAATATTATATGTATGTTGATATTTATGATGATGATACATGAGAGGGAAGAAATGAAAGCGTGAAATACCAAATATGGCCACCGTGCCTTGAATAAAGAATCTTGGGAATGGCCAAAAGAGCTAAGGAAATATTGTCGTTGTGAATGACTAAAAATACTAGTGGAGATTTATACAATGTGAAAGATGATGAGGTAAATATATTTGCACCTATGTTATTTTTGTGAATTATTCTCCTTATTTAGGATGAGATTGATGTGATAAAATTATTCCTCTTAATTGAAATTGAGATTTTGGTTGATGTCTTCAAATAAGACAGCCTAGCCGATCGGGTCGTGATCGGACTCCGTACTAAACTTACGGTGGTATTGGTAATGATAGTAATTGTGGTTGATGTCTCTAATGAGATGGCCTAGCCAGTCGGGTCGTGATCGGACTCCGTACTAAATTTATCGTGGTATTGATATTGACAATAATTGTGGTTGATTCTCTAATGAGATAGCCTAGCCGATCGGGTCGTGATCGGACTCCGTATTAAATTTACAGTGGTATTGATATTGACAGTAATTGTGGTTGATTCTCTAATGAGATAGCCTAGCCGATCGGGTCGTGATCGGACTCCGTACTAAATTTATGGTGGTATGGGTATTGATAGTAATTGTGGTTGATTCTCTAATAAGATAGCCTAGCCAATCGGGTCGTGATCGGACTCCGTGCTAAAAGTACGGTGGCATTGGTATTGTGAACATTGGTATTATGAACGCTGGTATTGTGAACATTGGTATTGTGAACACTGGTATTGTGAACATTGGTATTGTGAACAATGGTATATCGGTGCTAATGATCTCCCAACCAAAAATTATATATGAAGTCCGTATTTTGAAAATTATTATGTTTTAACTGGACATTTGGATATTGTGGATTTTGACTTGCTGTTTTTATGTGTTGCCTTTTCTTATATGGGCATTCTATTTTGAAAGAGGATTTTTATCTATACATACTAGTGCTATTCGACAGTACTAACGTCCCTTTTTGCCGGGGGCGCTGCATCTTTAATGGATGCAGGTGGTTGTACAGCAGGTGTCATTGATCAGTGATAGCAGTACACTCTTTTCAGCTAATTTGGTGAGCCCCATTTCATTTCGGGGTCATGTATTTGTTTCTCATGTACTGTGTTTTGAGGTATAGCCGGGGCCTTGTTGCCGGCATTTCCATATTACTTTTCTATTGTACTTTGAGGCTCCGTAGATAGGTTGTGGATTGTGGTTGATGTTGGGAACTGAACTAGATATGTTGGTATTTGGAAATCATGTTTTTGATTAATTCTATAAACTAGTATTTGGAAATTATGAAGGAAGCTGCTAATGGGAATGAAAAAGGAAGTTGTTAATGAAATCTTTTCAGTGTTTGATTAATGGAGTACATCTCCTATTATTTCATGAATGAGTTTGGGTAGAATGAAATCTAACAGGCTTGCTCAGTCGGGTTTACTCTGTTGAGTGCCGGTCGCGCTCCCCGAGTTTGGGGCGTGACAGCAATGCATCTCGATGATGAGCTAATGTACTCACACTCTCAGAGTACTCAATTTCACTGTCTCGCATTCTCTCTCACTATGCTCAGCACACTCAATCACTCAGCATTGTACAAACCCGTTGCGGCGTGCAGCCCGATCCATATTTATAGTCGACTGCGCTCACTGGGGGGTGTGCAGACTCCGGAGGGGCTCCTATCAGCCCAAGCACTATAATCCGCACGGACAACTCACGTGCTGCACGGATAACTCACGTGCCATAATATCAATATATGGAATCGCACGGACAACTCACGTGTTGCGCGGACAACTCACGTGCTATAATATCAGTATCTGGATACGCACGGACAACTCACGTGTTGCACGGACAACTCACGTGCTATAGTATCAATATCCACACAACAGGCCCCCGGCCTCACTCAGTCATCAATCTCTCTGGTCTCACTCACGGGATCACAATGTCATGAAACTAGCCCGATAACAATGATATGATGTATCAATAAATAACAACTGAAACTAAGATATGATATGAATGTATGAATATGACTGAGTACGAAATATCAATGAAATCGGTGAGATGACCGTAAGAAACGACCACTATGGGTCCAAACATTATCTGCATAATGCCTAAACATGATATCTTGCATGATTGACAACTCAATTACTTTATAACACGGCAAAAACATAGATATCAACAAAATAGGACCACTATACAGTGCCATAGAAACAATAGAGTCCCAATTCACATGGTGCACGCTCACATGCCTGTCACCTAGCATCTGCGTCACCTCAATACCAATCACATACCACGTATTACGGGGTTTCATACCCTCAACAATAAGATTAGAAGAGTTACTTACCTCCAACAAGCCAATACCAACGCCGAACAAGCCAAGCGGTGCTCCAAAGATGCCATCCCGTGCATTCCGACCTCCGAACGGCTCAAAACTAACCAAAAACAACTCAAATACATCAAACAATGCTAAAGGAACCAATCCTGATCGAAAATATCAAATCTTGAGCCAAAAGTCCAACCCGGGCCCGCACCTCAGAACCCGACAAAATTTACAAAATCTAACAACCCATTCAATTACAAATCCAACCATACTAGTTTCACTCAAATTCGACCCCAATTCGATGTTCAAAACTCAAAAATTCATATTATGAAACTTTTGGCCAAAACCCCCAATTTCCTCTTTAAAATTCATCGACCAAAAGCTAAAATCGAAGATAGATTCATGGAATATAACCAAAACCGAGTATAGAACACTTACCCCAATTCATATGGTGAAAATTACTTCAAGAATCGCCTCAATCCGAGTTCCATAGCTCCAAAAATGTAAAAATGGTCGAAACCCTCGAAATAGAGTACTTTATAATCTCCCCAGACCTCCTCTTTCGCGAATGCGGGAAATCCATCGTATTCGCGATTAATAAAACTCACACTGCCATAAAAGACTCTATGCGTTCGCGATAAACCCCACGCGAATGCAATGAACACCACTGCCAAAGCTTCGTGAACGCGATTGACCTTACGTGGTCGTACAGAAGAATGCTCAAATTCCGAGCTGCCAACATCAACACTTCGCGAACGCGAAGAGGACTTGCCCCAACTCTACACGAACGCGGGACCTACTTCGCGATCGCGAAGAAAAATTTGTTGTTGCCATCAAAATACACTACGCGTTGGCGACACTAGCCATGCGAACACGATGAAGAACTGAGACACCAGAAAAACAGCAGATCACAACAGTACCAAAATGAAGAAAAATGATCTGAAATCAATCTGAAACACGCCCGAGCCCCTCGGGACCCTATCCAGACATGCCAAAAAGTCCCATAACATAAAACGGACCTACTTGAGGCCTCAAAACACACATAACAACATCGGAACGACGAATCACACCTCAATTCGAATTCAATGAACTTTGAAACATCAAACTTCCACAACCGATGCTGAAACCTATCAAATCATATCCGATTGACCTCAAATTTTGCACACAAGTCACATTCGACATTACAGACCTGATCCAACTTTCAGAATCAGAATCCGACCTCGGTATCAAAAAATCCACTCCCGGTCAACCTTTCCAAAATTTCAACTTTCGCCATTTCGAGCCAAATTCAACCACGGACCTCCAAATCACAATCCGGGCGCGCTCCTAAGTCCAAAATCACCCAGCGGAGCTAATGGAACCATCAAAATTCCAATCCTAGGTCAAATGCTAAAAATTCAAACTTGGTCAACCCTTTCTCTAGTCTTAATAGTTGTTCATAATTGATTACAACATTGCCAATTAACCTCATATTAACCAAAACCTCGTTTCAAATTTTCACAACACTGATAGCAAAATGTGAGGCATGAAGACCTCATAACTATTTACCCGACTTAACGAGTCATATTTAACGCCACCTGGGCACTCACCTCGTGGGATAAAACTCAATTTTTTCCTCACAATTATGGATAAATATGCACAGAAACACATAAAAGAATTATCAAATAAGCCTAACAGGCATGACTCCTTATTAATACTATAGTACAAATTTTAATTTCACAAAAGGAGAATTTAAACTCATAAGTTTTTCACCACAAGGACCTTGTACTTATATAATTTCCACCGTGACTTATAGTCCAGTTAAATTATTTCATACCATATAAAAAATGCGAAGATCTCGTCCTCAACTCTGAATCACAAGTATTTTTGCACATTGTACCAACTGAAAATTTTAATTTCCTTTCTTTCTTCTTTTCAATAAATTTCGTAAATAATTTTCATAACACATAATGAACCCCCATACCGGTAGGGCATATAATTGTAATCAATTATCCCGAAATAGCATCAAAATCCACTGTAGTGAGTAACAGAAAGTCACTTTTTGACTTATAGCCCTCAATAGTGTGCAAAACAACATGATAGACACGGGCTAACACCATCAAATCTCCAAATAGGGATAAACACGTGAGTGGTGTACAAATCACAAACTCGCCCTATATGGAGCACAATAGGAGGTCTCACCTCGATAATAAAAACTGAATCAAAATAAGAATAATGCTCCTTTTATTATAAATTAAATCATACATGTACGACACCATCTGGTGTATTGGCCTCAGCCAAGTCATAGCAATTATATCAACGGGTTGGGCCTCCCCCTTTAGGGCACCCTCTACCCGTTTGTCCTCCACCTGTAACTGACTGTGCATGTAGGGTAGTAACATTGAGTCGGTTTTTGAGGTTAGGATTGTTATGAGCATGTTGTCTTTGTTCGAATATGTTTAAAGAAGGGCCTAAGAAAAGGGAAGTGTGTTGATGCATAGTCTAGAGCCTAATTGTAGCAAATAACCATGGTCATAGGTGCAGTGTGCTTTGAATGATAAGAGTTTAATTTTGTTTCGTCTACTATAGGATGGTTTGTTCGAGGACGAACAAAGGTTTAAGTGTGGGGTAGTGATGTTTGGCATATTTCGATATGTGTTGATGTTACTTTGCCCATGCTTTAACCACTTTTTGATGTTATTTAATCTTTAAAACACCCAACATGGTGTAATTATTGGTTTGATGACTAATTAAGTTATGTGTGACAATTTAAGGTGTTCGGAGTGCAAAATATGAAGAAAAGGTGGTTTAGCTAGAGGAAGAAGGGTTGGATGCGTCGCATCCAACCAAGGAAAACATCATCCTGCATGCAACCTTAGCAGTGAAGTTGTGCCATCGCGTCCGCCATCGCGTGCGAAACTGGGAAGTAGAAGTGAAGCTGGATGCGTCGCGTCCACCATCGCATGCAAGCTGAGAAATAGAGGACAAGGTGGATGCGTCGCATCCACCTTCGCAGGCAAAAATTGAAATGGAGGACAAGGTGGATGCGTCGCATCCACCTTAGCATCAATCCCTGAAGCCGATTTGGACTAGGAATAGGAGAGCTTTGGCCCACGACTTTTGTACGCAATATATAAGCTAAAAACGCCTCTTTTAAGGGATCGAACATATTGGGAAGAGGGAAAAAGCCACGACAAAGCTGTGGAGGCCGGAATTCATCAAGTTTCATCTTTCTCCCACCAAACTTAGTAATTTTTATGTTTCTTTATATGATTTGTTGTTTGGCTACCATGTCTATGTGGAGCTAAACTTCACGTTCTAGGGTTATGGTTCTTTCATGACTATTGTTATTCGGATATTGATTTTGACTTCTTGATTTATCATATTAGTTTATTTATTCAATCTTGCGCTTAATTATTTAATTGCTTGATCACCAATTGAATATTATCTACGAATCTAGAATTGACCTCGAAAGTGGGAATTCTATATTGCATATAGGATTGAGTAGGGCAAGTTCTTGAACTCGGGCATCGGGGAACGGATTCGTGGTTAGGATAGACATATACCTAATTGCCTTGCTTGGTTGATTTACAGGAATTATAAATGCGTTCTTGTTGATTCTAACTCCATAGACATATAGGCGTTAGGTTAGCTTGAATAGGCGAGTAAGAACTCGACAGATTCTTATGAGCAATATTAACCCTGTCAACCAATAAGCTAGATAAATTAGTCGGTCAATTCAATTGAAGAATACAATAGGATTGTTAGATAGACCATAACCCTAGATCGTTTTCATTACATTGATATCATTAAAATCTGCTCTTCCTCTGTTCAAAGTTTATTATTTATATTTTTCTTATTTAATTAGTTAGAATAAAATATTTTTAGATTTAATTCTTATTTAGATAATTAAGATAGGCTAATTTAGTTAATAGCTAATCATAAGTCCTCGTGGGTTCGACATCCGACTTTGAGTCACTTTATTACTTGACGACCGCGTATACTTGCGTGAGTGTGTTTGGTCGCAACAAGTTTTTGGCGCCGTTGCCAGGGACTTAGAAATTAGCTACGTGACTAAGTTAAGCTTTTATTAGATATTTGTTTTCAAGTTTTAATTTTCAGTTTGCCTGGTTTGTGTCAACGCAGGGTTTACTCTCGAATGCAGAGGAGTAGAAGTGCAAACAACCTCATTCCTCTTGATCCAGAAATCGAACGAACATTACATAGAGTGAGAAGAGAACACGAAGCTAGAACGAGAATAGAAAGAGATTTGGACATCGCAATCCAACCACAGCCAATAGATATGGCAGGCAATGAAGAGCGTCCGGTAATCGAAGCCGCAAGGCCCAATCTTGCGAATATGACTCAGGCTATTGTGAAGCCTGATATCACTGGGCATTTTGAACTCAAACAGTACATGGTACAGCTGATTCAGTCCACAGGACAATATGTGGGTCTATCTCATGAGGACCCGCAGAGGCATATTCAGAACTTCTTGGAAATCACGGACACTTACAATTATCCGAACGTCTCCAAGGACTATGTCAGGCTGACACTATTCCCTTTTTCACTGTTGGGGGAAGCTAAAGAATGGTTGCAAAAGGAGCCCGCGAACTCTATCCACACTTGGGATGATCTAGCAAGGAAATTCCTGATCAAGTTTTTCCCAACTAAGAAGACAAAGTCGTTGAGGAGCCAAATTCTTGGGTTCCAACAACGGGATGGCGAGACACTTCGTCAAGCTTGGGAAAGATACAAGAAACTACTCAGAGACTGCCCGCATCATTGTCAAACTGATGAGGTATTAGGTCACACTTTTGTTGATGGGTTAGATGAAGCATCAAAGATGAATCTTGACTCAGCTTGTGGGGGTAGTTGCATGGCAAGACCGTATAGTGAAATACAACTCCTGCTAAATAATTTCACTGCTAATGACCATAATTGGCAAGGAGAGGGGGATTCACGAAGGGTAATTAAACAGAAGGCCGCCGGTTTGATTGAGCTTGATGACTTTTCCGCCATGAGAGCCGATATAGCAAAGTTGGCAAATCAGATGAATAGAATGACAACACAACAAATGCAACATGTACAGCAGATGTCTATTTGTTGCGAACTATGCGGAGACAGTCATATGATTGACATGTGCCCCACGAATCCTGAATCTATATACTATGTGGGACAACAAAACAGAGGTCCTATGAATCAACATGCGCAATATGGGAACACTTACAACCCAAACTGGAGGAATCATCCTAACTTCTCATGGGGCGGGAGTCAACAGAATCAGTATAGGCCTCAAGGGAATTTTACTCAACCTCAGAAGCCACCCCAACAAATGGAAGAAAGTACGAATGACTTGCTGAAAAAGTTGTTACTAGACAATCAACAGCTCAGGACCGATTTCAGAAATCTAGAGAGGCAAATGGGGCAGTTAGCAGCAAACCAAAATACTAGACCTACAGGCTCACTTCCCAGTGATACAGAGAAGAACCCTCAAATTAATGCAGTTACACTTAGAAACGGGAGGGAACTAGAGGAAGCGCCAAGGAAGATAAAAGAAAAACCTACACCTGGGGGGAGTTGACACCTAAGGCAACACAAGAGTCAAAGGAAGATGATGCAAGTTCAGAGCGAATGGAGGTTACAAGGCCACCACCACCTTTCCCCCAAAGATTGCAGAAAAGGAATGACGATCGCATGTTCAACAAATTTCTCTCCATGTTGAGTCAGGTTCAATTAAATATTCCATTAGTGGATGTACTTCGTGAAATTCCAAAGTACGCTAAGTACATAAAAGACATAGTGGCTCATAAGAGGAAATTGACTGAGTTCGAGACGGTTGCACTTACTGAGGAGTGCACATCAAGGGTCCAAAACAAGCTTCCCCAAAAGCTTAAGGACCCTGGCAGCTTCACTATTCCAGTACAAATCGGTAATATTAACGTGGGACGTGCTCTGTGTGATTTGGGTGCAAGCATAAATCTGATGCCGTTATCCTTGTTTAAGCAATTAGGTCTGGGAGCTCCGAGACCAACCACCGTGATGTTGCAATTAGCTGATAGGTCCATAGCCTACCCTGAAGGAGTGATTGAAGATGTGCTGCTGCAAATTGGAAAATTCATCTTCCCAGCTGACTTCATTATTCTAGACTTCGAGGCTGATGAACAAGTTCCAATCATATTGGGACGACCTCTCTTGGCTACTGGCGATGCAATAATTAAAGTGAGAGAAGGGAAAATGATTATGAGAGTGGACAACGAGGAGGCAGTCTTCAATGTCTACAAAGCAATCCAACTCCCCCGCCACTATGAGGAGCTCTCTATGATATCTGTGGTAGAAGTGGATGAGAAACTTCTTAACACGAGCGTATATCTAGGCGACTGTTTAGAAAAAGCAATCATGCTATTTGATAGCTTGGAGATGGATGATGAGGTTGAGGAGATAAAGGGAATCCTAGATACATCATGTGGTTACATGCAAGGAATAATCCCGTTTGAGCCCCTGAATAGGCCAAGTGGCCCCCCACCAAAGCCGTCAATTGAAAAAGCTCCAAATTTGGAACTTAAACCCCTACCCCCTCACCTTCAATATGCTTATTTGGGAAGTTCTGACACTTTACCTGTTATTATTTCTGCTCACTTGTCTACATTACAGGAAGAAAAGCTATTAAGGGTGCTACGTGAGCACAAGCGAGCAATTGGGTGGACAATGTCTGACATTAAAGGCATTAGTCCAGCTTTCTGCATGCACAAAATCCTCATGGAGGACGGACACAAGCCGAGTGTAGAACACCAACGCCGACTAAATCCAATCATGAAAGAAGTGGTGAGGAAAGAAGTGATTAAGTGGCTTGATGCAGGTATTGTATTTCCAATCTCTGATAGTAAATGGGTAAGCCCCGTTCAATGTGTGCCGAAGAAAGGGGGGATAACCGTAGTAGTTAATGAAAATAATGACTTAATTCCGACAAGAACTGTAACTGGATGGAGAATTTGCATAGATTACAGAAAACTAAACAATGCTACCCGGAAAGACCACTTTCCCCTGCCTTTTATTGACCAAATGCTTGATAGATTAGCTGGCCAGGAATACTACTGTTTCCTGGACGGTTATTCGGGGTATAATCAGATTGCTATAGCCCCAGAAGACCAAGAGAAAACTACATTTACATGTCCTTATGGCACGTATGCGTTCAAGAGAATGCCCTTCGGTCTTTGTAATGCACCTGCGACTTTTCAAAGGTGTATGATGGCTATTTTCACTGACATGGTTGAAAGATATGTAGAAGTATTCATGGACGATTTTTCTGTGTTTGGATGTTCTTTTGATAGTTGTTTGATGAACCTTGATAAAGTGCTAGCTAGGTGTGAAGAGACGAACTTGGTGCTAAACTGGGAAAAGTGCCATTTCATGGTACGTGAAGGTATAGTTTTGGGGCACAAGGTTTCAAAAGATGGTCTACAGGTGGATAAAGCAAAGGTGGAGACGATCGAAAAATTGCCCCCGCCGACATCCATAAAAGGCATTCGCAGTTTCTTGGGTCATGCAGGTTTTTATCGTCGTTTCATTAAAGATTTTTCGAAAATTTCTTCCCCTTTGTGCAGGCTTCTAGAGAAAGACGTTACCTTCAAGTTTGATAATGCATGTCTGAAAGCATTTGAGGAGCTGAAGGGAAGATTGGTGACTGCACCAATTATCATTGGCCCCGATTGGACACAACCATTTGAGTTGATGTGCGATGCAAGTGACATAGCAATTGGAGCGGTGTTGGGGCAAAGGAGGGATAAAATCTTTCACTCCATTTATTATGCAAGCAAAACTATGAATCCAGCTCAGATGAATTATACAGTGACTGAAAAGGAGTTGCTTGCAGTGGTGTGGGCGTTTGACAAGTTCAGATCCTATCTAGTGGGAACCAAAGTCATCGTCTACACAGATCATTCAGCTATCAGATACCTATTTGAAAAGAAAGACGCCAAGCCGAGGCTGATTCGTTGGGTCCTCCTCTTGCAAGAATTTGACTTAGAGATCCGAGATCGAAAAGGGACAGAAAATCAAGTGGCCGATCATTTATCCAGATTAGAGAGCCGGAACCATGTAGCTGAAGGAGGGTCAATTAAAGAAACATTTACGGATGAGCAAATATTGGCAATCACCTCAGGTGAAGCCCCATGGTATGCAGATTATGTGAATTTTATCGCAAGTGGGGTAACGCCACTAGAGTGGACAGCTGACAATAGAAGAAGATTCCTACATGATGTAAGGTTCTACGTGTGGGATGAGCCATTCCTATATAGGCAGTGTGCAGATCAGTTGGTGAGAAGGTGTGTTCCTGAGGAAGAGATGAAGGCTATACTACATGACTGCCATGCGTCACCATATGGAGGTCATCACGGCGGGGATAGAACCGCCCAAAAAGTGCTACAATCAGGTTTTTATTGGCCAAAATTGTTTAAGGATGCACATGCCTTCGTTAAAAATTGTGATAGATGCCAAAGAACTGGAACTATCACGAGGAAGCACGAGATGCCCTTGCAAAATATACTGGCGGTAGAACTTTTTGATGTTTGGGGGATTGATTTTATGGGACCATTCCCATATTCTAACGGACACAGATACATCTTGGTGGCGGTCGACTATGTTTCTAAGTGGGTAGAGGCCATAGCTCTTCCTACTAACGACGCAAAAGTTGTGGTAGGCTTTGTAAAGAAGCACATCTTCACACGTTTTGGGACCCCAAGAGTGTTGATAAGCGACGGGGGAACTCACTTTTGTAACAAACTGCTGAATAATATTCTTGCAAAATACGGAGTCAAGCACAAAGTTTCTACTGCCTATCATCCCCAAACGAGTGGTCAAGTAGAAGTTTCCAACAGAGAGGTCAAGCAGATTTTGGAAAAGACAGTAAGTATGAATAGAAAGGACTGGGCCGGGAAGCTGGATGACGCATTATGGGCATATCGCACTGCGTACAAGACCCCAATAGGCACTTCTCCGTACAGGTTGGTTTATGGGAAGGCCTGCCATCTGCCCGTCGAGCTTGAACACAAAACTTATTGGGCGATTAAAAAGCTAAATATGGAGATGGACTTGGCCGGTGAAAAGAGATTGCTACAACTCGACGAGCTTGATGAGTTTCGATTGCATGCGTATGAAAATGCCAAATTGTATAAAGAGAAGACAAAAAGATGGCATGATAAGCATATCCAACATCGTGAGTTTGAACCAGGTCAACAAATTCTACTGTTTAATTCAAGGCTAAAGCTTTTTCCAGGAAAGCTTAAATCTCGATGGTCGGGTCCGTTTGAAGTGGTTAGTGTGAAACCTCATGGTGCGATAGAATTGTGTGAAAAGGGGTCCAATACGACATTCTTGGTAAATGGCCAAAGAGTAAAACACTATTGGGGTGGTGACATTGCACGTCACAAGACCACAATGGACTTAGTGGAGGCATGAAGAACATGTTGCGTCGTGCCGCGACGTTAAATCAGGCGCTTCTTGGGAGGCCACCCAAGTTAGTTAGTTTTTTTTCGTAGGACATAGATTTTATTCAAGAAAACGAGGCGGATGCGTCGCGTCCCCCTCAGCAAAAAAAAAAAAATATTTTTTAAGGCAGACAAGGCAGTGAAGTCTGCCTATCGCGCCCGTATCGCGTCCCAAAATTTTTGAAGGAAGACAAGGGGATGCGTCGCGTCAAAGCTCGCACGCACAGGTAAATAATATATATTTTAACACATCTTAAGATAACCTATTCGAACAAAAACGTTTCTTGCGACGCATCCACTCGTCTCGTTTTGGCGACGCCTACGAACGCAGAACAGAATTCTCTCATCGAAATTGTATCGCAATAAGATCAAACGCGACAGGTACGCATCATCCTCTTCGTTCTTCCGTTGGCTTCTCTCCAAATTCGTCTCTCCTCCCTCCTTCAGTGGTAGCAACAAGTAGGTTTTGCAATTTCAAGATTTTTAGGGCTGTCGTTCTTGGTAGTTGTAATGGTTGAGAGATGATAAACTATAATTCCCTTCATCTCGTCCAACTTTGGGAGGGTAGTGGCACTGCTCAACTGATAGAATGAACTAGGCACACTTGTTGCATACCACATGTTCGACGAATTGTCCCTGAGAAAAATTTAGGCGTCGGTGAAGTCTGAGTAACCGAGCAACATTGGTGTATGCTTGAGAATAAGTGTGGGGTCGAGTGAGGGGCTATGTGAAATTGAGTTTTTGAAGAAAGTTATCACATACTTGCTGACAGTCATGAGCTACAATTCCATGAAGAGTGAATGGCATGACTTTACAAATAAATTGAAGTCTGCAAGCTGTCGCAATTGCTTTCAGGCTGAACTTCGCTGTTTCATCTGCTAATTGTTGAATTCTTTGCATTGCAGGTACTTAGATTCGTAAAATGACAGCAGCGAGTAAACCATCCAAGAAACAAGACAAAGATGGTAACAAACAACCGCCCAAAAAGCCTACCGGAAGGGCAGCGGGCGGTCCAAATCCACAGAAAAAGAGGAAGCGGACGGAGAAGGAAATGGAACTGCTGCCTAGGCAGTTAAGTGATGATTCAGAGCAAGAGGAGGAGGAAACATTGGTCCGGAGGATAGTGAAGAAGGGTATTACACCGAGCAAAGGAATAGAGATACGAGAGCCTGTGACATACCAAAGAAAAGCTTCGAGAATGAGTGCTCCAACTGATAAAGGGAAGGAGAAGATTACTACAGAATCTGAATCCGATTCCGATTCGGACAATGACCACCTACAGATCAACATGAGTGATGAAGACGAAGGTGAACCCATAGACCGAGTTGATTGGGAGAAATACTTTGTTAATGAGAAGGCATTCCGAGCCTATAAGAAGATATTGGTTTCAAAGAAGTACATTCCGGAAAAGCCGATAAACATCGGACCACTTAAGACAAAGTACTCAGAGTTTCTCCAGTCAATTCGAGAGGTGCAAAAATGGGGACCCATTCTGAAAGGTCATGGCAAAGCCAACCTCACCATTGTTAGAGAGCTCTACGCCAATTGGCGTCACGCACGGGGAAACATTGTGCGAGTGAGAGGGATAGATATTAATGTGTCAGCTGAAGCTCTGAATAACTTCTTAAGGGTGCCACACACACTCACTGACAGGTTTGACGCCATATGCAAAACACCAGATTATGCACACATTAAGTCTGTCCTATGCCCCACCAGGAAGGATGCAGAATGGAAGCATGGGAGTATGGAGTACCACTCTATAGCAAAGGAATTCATGAGTGCGTTAGCACGTGTGGCTCTAAATTTCATTTGTAACCGACTGCTGCCATGCCAACATAAAACTGATGTCCCTCGTTACCGCGCACTCGTATTATATGCTTTATTAGAGGGGATACCACTCAACTTCGGAGCCATCATGCATGATCAAATGCAGCGAACCAGGATGAATTACAAGTGGAGGCTGTTCTTTGCTAATACCCTAACGGCTTTTTTAACAGAGAGGGGAGTACTATGGGACAAGGAGAATGATGACATTGAGGCTAAAGCTCCAGGACCATATGATGTCACTCATGTTCTAGAGCCGAACAAGGGAAGGTCTTCTAAGCTCACCGTCCAACAATTATTTGAGCATATGCAAGCAGATATGCAAGAGAACAGGGCTGAGCTGATAGCGACTCGTGTCGAGTTGAGTGCCACCAGGGATGAGTTGAGACAGACTCGTGCGGATCTAAGCCGAGTTCAGACCGAGCAGGCCACGATGATGAAGGAGATATCATTACTCCTCAGAGCTCTGGTTCAATGTGCAGGTACAAACATCTCCCAGCTGATTGCATCATCCACTGCCGGACCATCCACTCCTGTTCCTCCCATAGTCACCGAGGCTCCACTCAACAGGCCTATTGAGGTTGCTGTAACACCTGATACAGAATCAGCACCAGTTGTTGATGATAGGAATGCTATGGATGCAGATGCTCCTCCACCTTGACTTCAGGGAGTCCTTCTCACCCTACTTTACCTTGTTTGTATGCGTTGGGGACAACGCACAACCCTAAGTGTGGGGTGGGGGTGATTTATGTTTGATGTATGGATGAATGTACTAATATATTCACTGGATTAATGGCATAAAATAACAGTAAATTCATCTATATGGAGTAACTATCAGTTTATCTATTAGTTTATCAAAAAAAAAAAAAAAAAAGTATCTTTGTAGATAGTAATAATCCCCTGTGGTTTTTCTTTGTGCCTCGGTTCTTTTCCATGGGATGTAGTTTGAACCGGGTAATTTTGTTTTCTTTTTAGAGTAGAGTAGGAATGTAGGGAATAAAAGGAGGAAGAATGATGAACCTAGGTGCCCTTGACTTGTTTGATACTGGCATATTTAAGCTTTTACATATGTAATATCTTCCCTTCTCACTCTGAAACTATTGATGATGCCTTGTTAAAACGGATAGCATGTTTTGTGGCGCCTATTTCTCATTTTCTTGACTTGTGTTCACTTTGCGTTTAATGCTTAATATCTCGTTGCTCCGTGAATACTTGCATTGTTTGAGAGTCGGAATGTGACCGTCCTTAGCGAGTCATGTGCCATGTGTGGTGAGGTTTTTGTGTAGTCCATGTAATGTACTTGTGTCTAGAACTTGCCCGGTATGTGAGTTGAAGCGAAATTTTAGGTGATGCTCGGTTTGAAAAATGATTTTAGGCTTTCTTTGATCTTTTTGAGCTTATTGCTTATCACAAATAAAATCTATCCCTAGTTAACCCTTTTGAGCCTGTAGACCTTTTATTTGGTACCCACATTACAAGCCTATACCCTTTTTATTCTTAATTGACATTGTTTTGATCCTTTTACCTCTTAAAGCACTTTAATTGTTAGATGAGCGCTGAAAGAAGTAAGAAGGGACTAAGTGTGGGGTGACTTTTGAGTGGAACCAATGAAAGAAAGAAGGGTGCACTTATTTTGTAAAATAATACACCACTAGCGGAAATTAAAAGAAAAAAAAAGAAGAGAAAAATCTGGAAAAAAAAAGAAAGAAAAATATAAATGAATAAATTGTTGTCTTATTCTTGCTAGTGGGTATGAATTAAAGTAGTGCTTAAAGAAAGAGGAAATATTGTTGGGGTGATATTATTTGTGAAATTGAAGTGGTGTTGAAGAATTTGCGCTTAAGTTATTTGATGATGTGTTAAAGTGCTTAGGAGGGTGAATCACTATTCCTTAAATATATCCTACCCGTCCCTTAGCCCACATTACAACCATGAAAAAAGTCCTAATTGATTTTAGATCGAGCGAGCTTACATTAGTAGAGATTTACATTAAGGGCAAGCCTATGGTACCAACTGCATGCATGCGACTTCTTTTGTGAGAGTGAGCGATTTTCTTTGTGAGCATGAGATTCGAATGTGTGGATTGATTTTACTCTCTCTGCTTTTGTTGTGAGGGCACATGGTTTCACGAGGGATAGGTAACGTTATTAGACTTCTCTATGATGTTGGTTGTTCAAGCCATGAGTGCATTGTGACATTGAGTCGGTTTTTGAGGTTAGGATTGTTATGAGCATGTTGTCTTTGTTCGAATATGTTTAAAGAAGGGCCTAAGAAAAGGGAAGTGTGTTGATGCATAGTCTAGAGCCTAATTGTAGCAAATAATCATGGTCATAGATGTAGTGTGCTTTGAACGATAAGAGTTTAATTTTGTTTCGTCTACTATAGGATGGTTTGTTCGAGGACGAACAAAGGTTTAAGTGTGGGGTAGTGATGTTTGGCATATTTCGATGTGTGTTGATGTTACTTTGCCCATGCTTTAACCACTTTTTGATGTTATTTAATCTTTAAAACACCCAACATGGTGTAATTATTGGTTTGATGACTAATTAAGTTATGTGTGACAATTTAAGGTGTTCGGAGTGCAAAATATGAAGAAAAGGTGGTTTAGCTAGAGGAAGAAGGGTTGGATGCGTCGCATCCAACCAAGGAAAACATCATCCTGCATGCAACCTTAGCAGTGAAGTTGTGCCATCGCGTCCGCCATCGCGTGCGAAACTGGGAAGTAGAAGTGAAGCTGGATGCGTCGCGTCCACCATCGCATGCAAGCTGAGAAATAGAGGACAAGGTGGATGCGTCGCATCCACCTTCGCAGGCAAAAATTGAAATGGAGGACAAGGTGGATGCGTCGCATCCACCTTAGCATCAATCCCTGAAGCCGATTTGGACTAGGAATAGGAGAGCTTTGGCCCACGACTTTTGTACGCAATATATAAGCTAAAAACGCCTCTTTTAAGGGATCGAACATATTGGGAAGAGGGAAAAAGCCACGACAAAGCTGTGGAGGCCGGAATTCATCAAGTTTCATCTTTCTCCCACCAAACTTAGTAATTTTTATGTTTCTTTATATGATTTGTTGTTTGGCTACCATGTCTATGTGGAGCTAAACTTCACGTTCTAGGGTTATGGTTCTTTCATGACTATTGTTATTCGGATATTGATTTTGACTTCTTGATTTATCATATTAGTTTATTTATTCAATCTTGCGCTTAATTATTTAATTGCTTGATCACCAATTGAATATTATCTACGAATCTAGAATTGACCTCGAAAGTGGGAATTCTATATTGCATATAGGATTGAGTAGGGCAAGTTCTTGAACTCGGGCATCGGGGAACGGATTCGTGGTTAGGATAGACATATACCTAATTGCCTTGCTTGGTTGATTTACAGGAATTATAAATGCGTTCTTGTTGATTCTAACTCCATAGACATATAGGCGTTAGGTTAGCTTGAATAGGCGAGTAAGAACTCGACAGATTCTTATGAGCAATATTAACCCTGTCAACCAATAAGCTAGATAAATTAGTCGGTCAATTCAATTGAAGAATACAATAGGATTGTTAGATAGACCATAACCCTAGATCGTTTTCATTACATTGATATCATTAAAATCTGCTCTTCCTCTGTTCAAAGTTTATTATTTATATTTTTCTTATTTAATTAGTTAGAATAAAATATTTTTAGATTTAATTCTTATTTAGATAATTAAGATAGGCTAATTTAGTTAATAGCTAATCATAAGTCCTCGTGGGTTCGACATCCGACTTTGAGTCACTTTATTACTTGACGACCGCGTATACTTGCGTGAGTGTGTTTGGTCGCAACATATATGGATGCGGAAATACTGCAAGCCCCATCATAATCCCATACAAATCTCACCTCTTAATCATATACAAGTTTCAGAGAACCTTTCAATACCACATAAATATATCTCAGGCCAAAACTGATATAACACATGACCCCGCAATCTGATTGTTGATAGTGGACTCCCCTCACTTGGCGCGAAGCCATAGGACACATTCCGATGATCCACAATACTAACCTTCATCGCTCGTATGACACCGGTCATAAGACACCTCAAGCCATTTATTTGGCGCATGTCATCCTCATTACAGTTAAACTCGCTTTCTCCAGTGTCTTGGTTGCTAGTATGTACCTTTCGCTAAATAGAAATCCCATACGAACTACATAGTTTCTAATACTACCAACTATCTCCATATCTACATCCACCTCGTGACCCTACCATGATTGTGACGTTTAGGCAATTAATTAAACCTTCTTAAGATCATACTTATCAACCAGATATCAGAGCCTGCTGCACCCCCATGTGCACAACTAAATGATCTCTAAATACTTCCACATCCTCGATCTGGACGACACGTTGTAACAATGGTTGAGCAACCCTAGCACCATTATAACACCTATGTAGTATCACAAACCATTGGCACATAGTTGATACCGAGTGCGCAATTTCATAGACGAGTGGATGCAAAAGAACATAAGATATATGCTTCAAGCTGAATAAATGCCGCACGATAAGGAATGAAAGAAGTGATTTTTTTCCTACTAGCTTTTTAGCCTCTCGAAGATAAGTACATACGTCTCCATACCGATCCACAAGACTCTACTAAACTCGTTCGTGACTCGTAGAACCTATGAACCTAGGGCTCTGATACCAACTTGTCACGACCCAAAAATCCCACCACAGGCATTGTGATGGCACTTAGTCTCTAAGACTAAGTAAGCCGATTATAATCATAATTCAAGCCATTTTTTTAAAACATATAATTTAATACAACCTCCCAAGAATGGTAATATTGAGTCACGAACTCTAACTGAATACATAGAATTATCTCGAGGATCGAATATACAGTACTGATCGAATAAGAAATTAACAGTATAATAAAATGGAAAAACTCCAAGGGACTGTGATGACCAAGCAGTCCTACCTTGAATCCTTGCGATCATACTCTAATCTCTGTCCGAATCTGATATCTTCAATACCTGGCTCTGCACAAAAATGTGTAAAAGTGTAGTATGAGTACACCACGGTCAGTACCCAGTAAGTATCAAGACTAACCTCAGTGGAGTAGTGACAAGGTACAGTCAAGACACTCACTAGTCAAATAATCTATGCAATATAGCATACAAAAATAATAGAAAACAAATAGCAATGATAGCAACACCAATCAACTAGCGATTTAAACAGCAAGGCAACAGGAACACCATAAATATTGCTCAAACGAATATTAAATACAGGTACAACCAATTAATCAAGTCCTTCAAAATATACATCTTTTATCTATAAGTTTTTCAATAAAAGTCTCTATAATATAATCCTTTTCAATAAATATATTTCGAATATACTTCCTTCAAATAAATATCTTTCCATTATAATTCTTTCAAATAAATATCTTTCGAATATAATTCTTTCAAATAAATATCTTTCGAATATAATTCTTTCAAGTAAATATCTTTCAAATATAATTCTTTCAAGTAAATATCTTTCAAATATACTTCTTTCAAGTAAATATCTTTCTAATATAATTCTTTCAAATAAATATCTTTCTAATATAATTCTTTCAAATAAATATCTTTCTAATATAATTCTTTCAAATAAAAGTCACCATGTGACACCTCATTTAACTTTCTCTGGCGTGAGAAATATATTCAACATATCACATCAAATGGCACGACAATACCTTCGTGCACTTGTCTCATTCTCACCCAATATATATATATATATATATATATATATATATATATATATATATATATATATATATATATATATATATATATATATATATATATATATATATATGTATATCAAATCAATTGGCACGGTAACACCCTTCGTGCATTTATATCTTTCTCACCGTGCATACATATAACAGTACCAACTAGGTGGGAGAAATACCAATAACAATAAAAGAAATAAAGTGGAGGCACACAGGAAGCAACAACGACTACAAGTCACATAAGAAACATAGGTGCACAATAACATCTCAAGATAAAGGCATGAATGTATACAAAACAAAACGATATCACAATATAATGTATGTCTCTCATCCTCGCCTGCACGGAAACACCCTTCGTGCCATGAATATATGATAATATAAAAATAATGGCACAGCATCACCCTTCGTGCTTTTACTCTCATCCTCACCTGATAATAGAAATGAAATGGTACGGCATCACCCTTCGTGCTTTACACTCTCCCTCGCATGATAATATAATTTAAATGTCACGGCATCACCCTTCATGGTTTACACTCTCAAATGGTACGATATCACCCTTCGTGCTTTACACTCTTCCTTACCAAGCACATGTATATCATTAACAAGTAAGGTAGGAAGCATAAATAACATCAAGGAGAGTGTTTAAACCACAACACAATACAATAATTTATATCACAATCTGCCACTGATCACAACCAAATTCCAAATATGTAGCAGAATCAATAAATTTCTCAACAAATAGCGCAAGGCTCCACGCAACGTATATAAAACCTCAAAAAATCAACAGAGATGGAAAATACTCAGTATAGGGTGGCAACACCTTCATTAATCTAAATTCTTAATAATTATATAAATACCTCTTCTTAAGCTTATTTAATTAATTATTTATAGATGAAAAATTCATAATGAAATTGATTTCCAAAAAATATCAAATCATCAATTCACGGAATCCACATAAATATACAAGTAATAATCATATCAAATTGTCATATAAAAATAAATTCAACAAACAAGAATTGAGGCATGGCAAAATAGATGATTTAATAAATGCCAATAATTATCCAATTTACTACACAATATGCCTAAGACCTTAACCCAATATATTTTGCACATATAAGCCTGAGTACGTACTCGTCACCTCACGTATACAGCTTTTCATATTTCACAAATGGCACATAAGACTCGATGCCTAAGGGGTAATTCCCTCACTCAAGGTTAGGCAAGATACTTACCTTTTTGAAGTTATGCCGATATTCCAAAATCGCCTTCTTACTTGAATTGACCTCCGGACCATTCAAATCTATCCAAATTAATTGTACAACTTCATTAACATTCATCGGAAACAATTCCGGATAATAAAACGTTGACTTAAAAATTTATTCTAAAAAGTCAACAAAAGTCAACGCGGGACTCGCCTCTCGGAACCCAACATAATTTTCACGAAAATCGAACACTCATTCCGGTATGAGTTCAACCATACCAATTTTACCAAATTCCAATAACAACTCGACTTCCAAATCTTAAATTTTCGTTCTTGAAACGTTTTGCAAAAATCTTAATTTTTTCCATTTAAATCCGAAATAAATGATACATATAATCATAGAATCATAAAGTATAATCACTTTTGGATATAAAACACTTACCCCAATCCATATGGTAAAAATTACCTCAAAAATCGCTTCAATCCGAGCTCCAGAGCTTCAAATATGTTAAAAATGGCTGAAACCTCAAAATATAGCTACTGCCCATGTATTTACTCTTTGCGATCGTGGAAAATAATTCGCGATCGCGAAGCACAACTTTTCTCAGCCCAAAAATTGCCTTTCACGATCGCGGAAAATGCTTCGCGATCGCAAAGAACAAGTGCCCAGTTCTTCCAAATAGCCTCTAGTATAATAATCCTAACATTTTGTATAAAACTCAAAATTGTAAATGGTTTATCTTTCTGAAAACTAGACACCAAGCGCTACAACTTTTATGTTTTGCTTATCTCCCAGTTCTTTATAGATTGCTAGATATAGGCTGCCAAAATTAGCCATGTGCAACGCAAATTTCTTCTTAGCGATTTCCAAACTCTTCCCAGACAGCATGTAGTATATAAACCATAACCTTTTGTACACAACTCCAAATGCCAAATGGTTTGATTTTATGAAAACTAGACATAAAGGGCTACAATTTTTATTTTTGGATCATCTCCAAATTTCTTATAGATTGCGAGATATAAGTTTCCAAAATTGAGTCAGTGCAGCAGGATTTTCCTCTACGCGATCGCGAAAAGGCTTCCGCGATCGCAATTCACAGTGTCCAAACAACAAAATTGCTCTTAGCGATCGCGACCGTTTGTCCGCGATCGCGATACATACCTCTGTGGCCAAAAACCAGCAACTAAAAATGGCCTAAAAATAGTTTGAAACCACCCCGAAACTTATCCGAGCCACTTGGGATCCCGTCCGAACATACCAACAAGTCTCAAAACATATTACGGACTTAGTCGAAACCTCAAATCACATCAAATAATGCTAAAACCACAAATCATACCTCAATTCAACCTTAATGAAAATAAGAAATTTTAACTTCTACATTCAACGCCGAAACCTATCAAATCAAGTCTGATTGACCTCAAATTTTGCACACAAGTCATAAATGACATAACGGACCTATGAAAATATTCAGAACTGGATTCCGACCCCAATATCAAAAAGTCAACTCCCCGATCAAACTTCCAACTTAAATTTTCTATTTTTGCCATTTCAAGCCTAATTTAACTACGGGTTTCCAAATAATTTTTCGGACACACTCCTAAGTCCAAAATCACCATACGAAACTATTGGAATAATCAAAACTCTATTCCAGAGTCGTTTACTCAAAAGTCCAACTCTGGTAAACTCTTTTCATTTAAGCTTCAAAAATGAGAATTGTTCTTTCAATTTAATACTGAATCATCCGAAAACCAAACTCGACCACACCCGCGGATCATAATACATATTACGAAGCTGCTCGAGACCTTAAGTCACTGAACGGGGCGTTAATTTTTTAAACGACAAGTTGTCATTACAATAGCCTAGAGCCTTATGAGTAGTGTGTCAACACATGACCTTTTTCAATGATCACTCATTATTCCTATTAGAATATAGAACTTTGAATGAATCACAGGAACTGAGACAACTTTCTTGCCTCCTGATGCTAAAACTAAAATTGAATGCAAAGTTGTTGAGCTCAATTTTGACATATTAAAAGGTATACAAAACCTTTCTCATTTTCTAGCCTGCTCAGAGGAAGGTTTGAGCTTTATATCTACTTTCTAAATGACAATTCATGCTACACACTCAGTTTTTGAACATTTCATTAACAAGTTTGTACAGTATATTATATAGAAATCCAGCAAAAGTATCTTGAAGTAAGTGTACTTAAGGTATTTACGTTATTTATTGCAACCGTATCTCTGGTAGCATCTTTATTTAGCCAACTAAACCTTTTCTCATCATGATAATTATTTTTTCTCCGTATGTCACTAATGACCTAACATTACTATCTAAATGTTGTAAAAGGATTGTTCTTGATAGAAACTTTAATTCATTTTCTTTTTATGCAAGGCTTTTTCATATTTGCTGAGCTTTTTTCATCTTACTTTTTTCGCAAATTTCCCGCTTTAGACTTCTTCATGTGATAGATACGAAGTTAACATTAACTTCTAATTCGGAGAGCGGTTTTTTATGTTTCTGCTTCTGCTCGACTTTTATCACTACTTTCCTTGATAGTTGGATGTTGATACAACTCGCTTTTATCATATTACTCTCTTGTGTAATTATATGTGTATCTCACTGATTACTTCGATGATAGGAATAAAGACTAAGGATTGGTACTACAAGATTGACACCTATAAAAGATTTTGGGATATAATGGAAAAGGAGATATGGGATAGTTTATGCTGCTGGAGAATGAGTAATTTTTCTTCCATGCCTACAAGTCTACAACTTGAAAGCCAAAGGCTGCCTGTGAAACATTTGGAATAAGCTACAGTATGGTAATTACTATAGTAACGTATTTATCGATTTATTCTTTTTTATTTTAAAATTAATTGGTTTATTTGTTTATTTGATTCCTAATGAAAGACTTGCGAAGCTATTTAATTCAACATTCAAATTCTTACATCAAACTCACAATCCCAATGTTCTCCTACAGTACACTTGGAATCCTCTAAATTTGTTTCTCTTATGTTCTCCTTCCCAATTTGCTACGGTTTTATTCAGATTCAGTGGAGCTCTTTTTTTTTTTGGTTCATTATAGACTTTCAAATTAACAAGTGTTCATATATTCTTTTGACGAACACTCTTGCCTGTGGCAGAACTAAGTGGTGTGAACTGGGAAGGGAAACCTCTTCATCTGGAAATTATACTATACAAATAGAGTAAAATGATCTTTTTTTTGTTATGTATGAGCTATTAAATCTCCTTAATATAAAGAAAAATCCAAGTATAATAGTAAAAGGGGATCCAATTTGCTTTAGGTCATATGTTCAAATTTCAACTATCAAATAATAGTTTTTTTTTAATTCCCTTGTATAAATTTTAGATTCCGCCACATACTGTTGCTTTTTAAATTTTGCGTGGAATCAATATACAACCACATAAATTCTACAATCTTCAATAACTAATGTATAACATTTTTCAGTTTTACAGACTCTAACTTTATAAATTCTTATTACTACTATTTTATTCATTTACTTTAATTGATAATGATTATTAAAAAGAAAAATAGGAGGTATGTTTATCTTCAATATTTTACTTATAATCATTTCTTATTTCTCTATTTTTGCGTAACTTGGTATAGAATTGAAGATTCATGATGGAGATGAACTTTCAATTTCTTAACTTATTGCGTTGGAAACAAAGAGATTTAAGCTATTTTTGAATGTTGTTATCGATTAAATTATGAAAGTGAATGGCAAGATATAGATAGTCATAGTACTCCCTGATTCTGTTAGTATATAATAATATTCTTCTCTAAATATTTTCGTCACATTCGTTTCACTTTATGATATGTTCATACTTTTCTTAGTAAACATGGTCTTTAAAAGTAGGCGTCACTTCCTTATCAAAAAGAGCATGCTTCATAGAAATTATCTTTATTTTTTACCTTTGGTTGCTTTCTTCTCTTCATTTTTCCCTTTGGGGTAAAATAATTAGTACATTAAGAGAATCACATGATAGTCATGTACTTTTTCCTTTTTAATGCTTTATCATCTTTCTTTTTGGTTACTTAATTTGGATTAATACTCTAAAGTTTTTATTTCTGCAATGATTTGTGATTGCGTACTTTTCTACAGGACCAAGGTCGTCAATGACTCTAAGCTCTCCCTTTCCTATTTGGATATGAATTAGGACTCTCAGTTAAAAATGGTGGTGTTGCCGTAGTGTTTTACGTGTTTTACAGATTTGTTCTGTGAAGTGAAATGAAAAATTGAGATGTGATGGTGTAATGGAAAAGAAACCAAAATAGTGAAGAATATGAACAAATGAACGGGAGAGGGGGAGAGTGATGTTTTGTAATGCCGGTGATGATATGTGGTGAAGATTTGGTTCTCGTGCATTGGTGAGTGAATACTCGAATGTCGTCATAGATCACATAAATGTCACAAAATGCTTAACCGACATTTATTTTACACTTAAAACAAATGTCAGAAATTTCGATGTTGGGAATTTTTCGACATTTAAATTAGTGTTGTAAAATAATTAGTGACATTTGTTTTACGACATGTTGTCAAATGTCAATAAGATGTACTCTCGACTCATCTTCGAAAAATATGTCTCGTCAATAGTTTTTCTGTTTTTTGTTTTTTATATTAAAATAATATAATAAATTTTAAAATTATTCATTTGATATTTCATAATACCATACACCACAAAAACAAAACAAATAACCACTTCTGCATACTCTTTTCGTAAAGAACTACAAATTGTAATTATCAAAATATTGTAAGCAACGTAATAATACATAATTGTTATCAAACAAATGTAAATTTTCTTTATACATCTCTAAAATAAGTTAAGATCGTCTATAGTCTATGAAAATAATAATCAGCAATAGGGACCAAGATCTTTCTCTAAACTTAGTTTCAAGCATTTTTTATCTTGTCCGTGCTGTGTTGGAGAATATTACTCAAAACCAAATCTTCCATAATAACCGACTTTCCGTCATAACACTGGAACAACATTGAAAGGGGTTCTTGATTGATCGGCTAGCTAGAAGCCTTCCTTGAAATAGATCGTCACCCAAGTTGTGTATCCAGTACCACAACCTAGGTCACTGATCTATAAATCCAAACTTGTTGAACCTGTAACTCGTTAAAACATAAACAAACAAAAACATAAATAATACTCCCCTCTTGAGAAAAAAGATAGCTAACAAGTTGATAATAATCCTAAAATTTAGAATACCTTGTTGATGCCCTTCCCCAATTTCATATTTTCTTGGCTTTTGCAAATGGAAATCTAGATGTTTCCAAGGAATCCCAAATCAATCGTGAGAAAGGGTTGAGGAAAGGTGAGAGGCGGCTAGGGCTTTGAGAGAAAAGAATTAGAGTGAAGCCTTTATTAAGAGTTCCTAATTTGTTTTTCAGTAATAGTCTTAAAATTTCCTTAATATCCATCTATCAAATTTAAGTTACAAATGCGGTAAATTTTTCATTTTTAGTTCTAAATGTCACTAAATTGTATTTTATTGTGATTTAAGATCAAAATCAAAATTATTATTTTTGTTATCGTTTTTTACACTATTCTGTCGTTATTGTTATGTCAATATTTTAAACAAGCTTTTTATCGATATTTACTATCACTAATTAAATATAAAAAATGACTTTTTTTCTTGTACAAAGTACGATTTAACAATTAAAAAATATAGTAAAATTTCCAACATTAGATGTAAATATTGTTAGTTACCAATTACTAATATGATATTTAAAATATAAGTCATAATGTTTTCGACATTTTGTATCAAATGTCGTTATTTTTACAATTGTTTATATCAAATGTCATTGTTTTTACGATATTTTGTATCAAATGTCATTTATTTTACGATATTTTGTATTCAATATCATTATTTTTATAACATTTGTTCATAAATGTCAAGAAATTCATTTGTTTTCGACATTTATTTCAAATATCACTAAATAAATGTCGCCGTATCCTCACTTTCTTGTAGTGTCCTCAGGCTATTGTAACAATTAACGATGGAAAGGGACTCCCCTTCTAATTTGATAGAGCAACCTCTTTTTAAAAAAGTTTCTTACCGTCGAGGTTCTATATCATATACCTTTTAGGCTTTGAGGAGATGGGCTAAGTGCTGGTTAGCACGTGGATTGTTTTGCTTTTCCTCACTATCATAGCAATGTTTGATGTTGTTTGGAACTAAGATTATATTATACTGTGTTGCTCTTTGTTTAGTGTTTAGAGTGGCTATTATAACAAATCATTTGTATAATAGGACTTGATGACACTTTTTACACCTGTATTATTGAATATTGTCAAAAGATGAGTGAGTAAATTTTTGCACTTCACTTTGTTATTCCATATACAATTATAGGACTTGATCATACTTTTTATACCAAAATTATTTTTCGAGCATTTCAGAATTTTGTCAAAAGATAGAGCAAGTAATTGTTTCAATTTGTTATTCCAAATATACCAATGAACTCATAAAAATATCGTGGCCCTATAACAACCCAGTCATTCAGTGATCGCCAAGATGGTCGGTGAATTTGAAATGTAGATAAGTATTAAATTACTTGTACTTTAATTCTCACCTTCTAACATATTGCAATATTTTTACATGTAAAGAGAAAGTTTCTTGATTTTTTACTACATAGCTTATCATTTTTATTCTTTTCATCAGCAAAATATCAGGAAAAGAAAAAGAAGAAAGTGTCAATCTTGAAGTTTCTAACTCTTATTTCATAACTGATAAGATTGAAAATGCTATCTTCAGTATTCAGAGGCTCCAATTTATCCAAAGAACAAACTAATTCATGTTCATTACAAAATTTTCAACTTCCTTAGTACTTTTCAGAGTATATATAAACTCCATTCAAGATAAAGAAATGTAATATACTCTAATAAAGAACTTGATTTTTATTTACTTGATCTTATATGTTATACATAGGCCTGGTAAAGTTGTTGCCATGTGACCAGGAGGCCGGTCACAGGTTCAAGCCGTGGAAACAGCCCCTTGCAAGTACGTAGCGTAAGGCTGTATACAATAGACCCTTGTGGTCCGGTTCTACTCTGGACTCCGCGCATAGCGGAAACTTAGTGTATCGGACTGTCCAATCTTATATTTTATACAACCGCGCGAAGCACGGTATATTCACTAGTATATTAAAAAATTGGAGAACGATCCATTACTTTCTGTCCATAAGCTTTTTGGCATAAATAATAGTCCTTTCAAGGTTGATAGATACCGTCTTTGATATATGCCTCTTTTGTTGTAGGCTTGTAGCCGCTTGAGAATAATGTCTATGCCTCTATGGTATGTAAACTTGAATGTGGGGATAACATAAGAGGCGTTACTAAGAGTGTTATTACAGAGTAATGTCGGTTTGTTTAATTTTTAGTAGTAACAGTTTGACCAGTGCAATTATGTAGATAACTAATGAGGTGACTTCTTGAACTTTTTTAAATATCACATAAATGACAAAAAAGGGGGGGGGGGGGGAATGAGGTCTTCGGTTTTTAAGAACTCTGGCTTTTGAAAGTCCCACCTCATCAGGCCAATATCCCTCGTTTATAAGATATATAAATAAGATATATAAATAAGATATATCTACCATCCGATTTATTCTTAAAATAACTACTCCTATCATCATATTTTTAGATTATATTTTCCCACAGCTCTTAAATTATTTATTCAAACTCCGAAAATACATGTGATTGATCCTTATTGGATTAAAAAAACTCGTCATATTTCTAATTAAAACTCACCCGACACATACTAATAGCCCAACCATTTAAAAAAAACTAGTTTATAGTACGCACGTTGCGCGTGTACCCATATCAGTGAATATAAAAATATAAAAAAATTACATGAATAATATATTTGCATTATAAAATAAAAATTAAATAAAAATATAAATTTCTGGAAATAATTAATGTTGATACTATTTATTAGTTAGCTCAATAAAGAAATAAATCATGTCCCGCAAAAGTTATCAGTTGCCTTAATAATTATTTTGATGTATGAGTTTTATATTCAAAATCATCAAGATAAATAAAATGTTTTTGTTTGTTTGATATTGTTTTAACGTAAATATTTAAATGTTGTCTTGATATAAATATAATTATGTTTCATTCAAAATATATTCGAGCTTTAATTACGTAATATTTCGATTCCATAGTATAAATATTATTAAGGTTTTCTTTTAAAGAAAAATAAAAAAGGAAAAAGTAACGTGAAAACACCTAAATATTAGGATTGGGAAAAAGTACCATGAAATAAATTAGGAATATACTTTAAATTATAATTTTGTCCAATGTGAAATCTATTTTAAAAGGGTAAAAAGAGCGAACGATATTTCGCTAAAGGCCTTCATGCTTTTAATATAGTACTAGCTTTAGTGTGTGGTTAGCGTCAATCAGTAAAATATGTGTATATGAAGAACATATAAATCAAGTTATCAAATGCTATATTTTAAAAATGTCTATGTTAAGTTAATATTTTAAAATAAGTAACTTTATACAAAGAAAAGTATAGGGAGTTGTCATTTATTTGAACGAATACCAGAAAAAAATTAATTAATGGCAACTAACTTAGAATATATTTTGTCTTCTAATGTTTCATTCGTATTGTTTTTAACGTTTGTATTTTTAACAGTTTGACTCTTACTACTATATTATAATCTATTTTATTATAAATTTTGAAAAGAATGTCTTTGATTTTTCGCAAATTAGTTAAATCAAAGACTTTTTTGGTTAATTAGGATTGTTCTTGACGTTAAATAGATTTTTTTGTTGTTGATTCAAATCTTAATAATAGCTCATCCCAAGTTTTAAATATTTAATAGTAATTATGATTTTTATCCAAAAAGAATTTTACGTTCAATATAATTAAAAAAATTATTCAGGGTACGTGCATCGCGCGTGTATCCTATCTCAATTAGTTTTTGAGTTATAAGATAAAAGTATAAGTTCCTGACAATAGTCATTAATATTGACATTGTACGTATAACTAACTCAATTAAGAAAAAAATATCTCATAGAAATCCTCAATCATCAGTTACTAATTCAACTTAAAATTTATGCCACTTTTTTAATAACTAAAGTTAGCATACTTCATTTTCAGTTTCGTAGTACACATAGTCATTAAAAATATAAATAATGGATAGAACTTCACACATATATCAAACAACTAATAATCCATGAATTTCAAATGAACACAAACTCAAAGTGCCCTGAAAATAAGAAAAAACATTCAAAACGAATACTAAAGTAAGCTAATAAAATACATCGGAGAATGACTTAGAATTATATTTGAAAGAGTATATTTAGTTTCGATATATCATTATTCAAGTGGAATTAGTATTTAAATAATTCTAATATTCATTAACTCCATTTGTCGTTATATTTGAAAGTAATTAGTTTTATAACAATTCTAAAATTTATTTTTAAAAGATAAAATGATCGATATACATTTCGATTGGAGAACACGTATTTCTTCTTAATTTGAAGGGCATATCTTTGGAAACAATCTTACGAAAATTGTAGTAATTCCTATAACATGATATTGAATCTAAAATGATTGATATATCTGTTTTTTGGTAATTAAATTCCGATATTTATTATATAGTTTTATTATGATTCTTCAAAAGGCCATCAATAAAAATAATTATATATTTTTTAGAGATTTGGAATAAAGAGGGTCGTCATATAGTTTTTAGAAGAAACTGGTTCACACGTAAAATATTTGAGCACATATATTTTATATTAATTTGAAGGGCATATCCTTTGGGGTAAGCTTACAAAAATTGTAGTCATTTTTGTGACATAATATTAAATCTAACATGATCGAAATTATTTTATATTTTTATTATAATTCTTCAAACAGTCATCAAATTAACACTAATTAAAAATATATTGTATCTTTCTTTTAGAGCTATTGGAATGAACTGCTAGATCATATAGTTTTTAGGAAAAGAATGAATTATTAAGTAACAATATAAAGTCTAAAACTGACTAATACTGAATGTGTATTTTACAACCAATAACTTAATTCGTATACAAAAAACTATAGAGGGCCATTTATTGGAATAGATGAAAAATAAAAATAATAATAAATATGAACTTTATTTTGAATACTTATTATTTCATTCTTATTTCTTCTATTTTGAATTTTAACCAAGTTAATTTTTAATACTATATTATAATTGATTCGACTTTATTTTCTTATTTCTTTCATCACCGATGGTCTTTTTTATTGAAATATATCTATTTAAGCCAAAAGTTTTGTCAACTTGAAGATAGTTTTACTTGTATGATGAATTTGAAAAATAATAAAATTAAATGTTTTTGCTAATTAGCTATTCCAAATACTTAATTATTTATTTTCAGCAATAAAAGATATAAATTATATTTTATTGATTTAAATTCTTAATATTAGCTCATACCAAATTTTAAATGTTCGATTATAATTATATTTTATCGAATAAAAATTCTTTTGTCAAATTGTAAGAGAATCAAATGAGTGGAAAATAGTTTTGTATATTTTAAAATATTTTAGTATATAAAAGAGTTTCACCTAAATCAAAACATAAAAAAAGTTACTCTGTCATCTTCCAAGAACGTTGTACGTCCTATTTCTTTTTTGATTGAATTCTTGGTATCTCTCCAAAGGGATAAACTTCTAAATACCAAGTGGTTACGTCCTATTTGGTTAGTATTTTTAATTCTTTCCTTTTCTTGTCATTTATATATATAATTTAGATGTAAAAATTTATATAAAATAAAATGTTAATATTTTTGTAATATTAAATTTTTCTACGTTATCCAAATAAGGAAGAATGTAATATATAAAATTTAATTGATTTTGTAGTCCTAAATATTAGGAAAATAATTAAATGAGTATTTCTACATATTAGGAAAATAATTAAATGAGTATTCCTACATATTAGGAAAATAACTAAATTACTATTTTATCCAATGTAAACTCTATTTTTAAAGGATAAAAAAGGCGAACGATATTTCGCTAAGGGCGTTCGTGTTTTTAATATAATATAGATCCAAATGAGGAAGAATGTAATATATAAAATTTAGTTGATTTTGTAGTCCTAAATATTAGGAAAATAATTAAATGAATATTCCTACATATTAGGAAAATAATTAAATGAGTATTCCTACATATTAGGAAAATAACTAAATTACTATTTTATCCAATGTAAACTCTATTTTTATAGGGTAAAAAAGGCGAACGACATTTCGCTAAGGGCCTTCGTGTTTTTAATATAATATAGATCCAAATGAGGAAGAATGTAATATATAAAATTTAGTTGATTTTGTAGTCCTAAATATTAGGAAAATAATTAAATGAGTATTCCTACATATTAGAAAAATAACTAAATTACTATTTTATCCAATGTAAACTCTATTTTTAAAGAGTTAAAAAGGCGAACGACATTTCGCTAAGAGCCTTCGTGCTTTTAATATAATATATAGATAGATAGATATAGATAAACTCATTCGACCGATCTCCTTTCTCTTCCGATTCCCCTCCTTCATCCTTTTGGATTCACCACCCCATCTCCTTCCGCTTCTAATTTCCTTTTGTAACGACCCGACCGGTCGTTTTGAGCATTTACGTTTCTTTCAACTATTTGAAATCTTGAATAATTTCCTACGAGGTATTATGACTTGTGTGAATTGTCGGTTTTGGTTTTAAGGTATTTCGGAGTTAGCTTGGAAGAATGAATTTTCATGTTGGAAGCTTAAGTTGAAATAGATGATCGGATAATGACTTATATGTAAACAACCTCGTAATTTAATTCTGATGATTCCAATAGCTCCGTATGGTGATTTTGGACTTAGGAGCGTGTCCGGAAAATTATTTAGAGGTCCGTAGTGGAATTAGGCTTGAAATGCCCAAAGTTGAATTCTGGGAAGTTTGACCGGGGGGGGTTGACTTTTTGATATCGAGGTCAGAATCCGATTCTGAAAATTTGAATATCTCCGTTATGTCATTTATAACTTGTGCGCAAAATTTTAGGTAAATCGGACGTGATTTGATAGGTTCCGGAGTCGTTTGTAAAAATTAAAAATTTCAAAGTTCATTAGGCTTGAATTGGGGTGTAATTCACGATTTTGAGCGTTGTTTGAGTTGATTTGAGGGTTCGACTAAGTCCGTATGATATTTTAGGACTTGTTAGTATATTTGGTTGAGGTCCCGAGGTGCTCGAGTGAGTTTTGGATGGTTAACGGATAAAAATATTTGGACTTGAACAACTACTGGAATTTTCTGATATCTGATAATTTTTTCCTTCTACGCGATCACGTGAATGTGTCTGCGATCGCGTAGGCTTAGTTGGTAAGTGGGGGTTTTTGTCCTACGCGATCACGTGGGGATATCTGCGATCGCATAGGGTTAATGTGAGGCAGTGGCATTTTGTACTTCGCGATCGCGTAGCTCTAGGATTTTGTGACTCGTTTTGTGCTTCGCGATCGCGTGGACGAGTCTGCGATCGCGTAGGTCTGTGATGTTATGCTTCGCGATCGCGTGGAAAAGTCCACGATCGCATAGAGTAAAATCTGGGCGATGGAAAATTGTTCTTCGCGATCGCGTGGGAATGTTCGCGATTGCGTAGAGCAAATGTCTGGGCAGAGAGTTTAAGTTCTGAAAATCCCATTTTCAGTTTTTGACGGATTTGAGTTTGGGAAGAGGCGATTTTTGGGAGTTTTTCAAGAAAAACAACGCGGTAAGTGTTCTTAACTCAATATTGGTTAAATTACCTAAATCCATGGTTGTTTTTATCATTAAATTGGTGAATTAAGTTGGAAAAGTTTGAAAACCCTCTTAGTTTAAATTAAAGATTTGAGGGTCGAGTTGGGGTCGGATTTTGATAAAATTGGTATGGTTAGACTCGTGGTTAAATGATCTTCCGGATTTTATAACTTTTGTCGAGTTCCGAGACGTGGGCCCCACATGCAAATTTTGAGCTAAAATTCAGATTTTTATGGAAAATTAGCATTTTCTTATGGAATTAATTCCAATAAATTTTATTGACTGAATCGAATTAATTGTGGCTAGATTCGAGGTGTTTGGAGGCAAATTAATGAGGCAAAGGCATGCCGGATTAAAGAATTACACGGTTTGAGGTAAGTAACACTTCTAAACTTGGTTTTGAGGGTATGAATCCCCGAATTTGGTATGATATGAATTGTTTGGAGGTGACACACACGATAGGTAACGAACATGTAGACGTGCACCATAGAAAGTTTATCTTGAATAAATCCTGTGAAGTAGTAAAATTAAAGAATCATGTTATTATCTGAACATGTGAGACGTGTTAGAGGAATTAAGGTGAGGCTAGTAATAAAGATCATGTTTAGGCTATGTGCCGATATTTTAGGGCCCATGGGGTCGTGATGCTGTTGAATTAATTGTTCTACAATATACATTTCACACTCAGTAATATTTTTCCATTGTGAGGATATTTATGGGATTGAGCTGCCCGCCTACAGTAGGCCAGAATGGCTTTATACATTATTATTGTTCTGGATCGGGGCTGCCCGCCTGCAGCAGGCCTTATTGGCTTTATTATTAAATGGATCGGGGTTCCCCGCTTGCAGCAGGCCTCATTGGCTTTATTATTATACGGATCGGGACTACCCGCCTACAGTAGGCCATATTGGCTTTATATCACGCTTGGGCAGAAGGAGCCTCTCCGAGAGTCTGCACAGACCCCCAGTGAGTGCGCTCGACTTATAGCGCTTGGGGTGAAGGAGCCCCTCCGGAGTCTGTACACACCAGTGAGCGTCGATGATTATATATATTCGGGATGGATTTCCAAGGGCATGGACTTGCCTTACTTACTGCTTATATATATGTTTGGGATTGATTTTTCTAGGGCATGGACTTGTCTTACTTATTTATATTGTAATGAATTTACCTGGACATGGATCTTGTCCGTATCATTTGCATTTGGGGTTAAATTACCCCAGGGCTAGATTGGCCTTATACGGTACTGAATGACTGGCTGTCAATCGATGTGTATATATATATGGGGGTTGGAACACCCCGGGGCTGGACTAGCCATAAATTGTACGGAGTGACCTAATAATTGGTGACTAGTATCTATATGAGGTCTTGCTACTGAGATGTCATATTCCTTATATCATGTAGTATTGATCTATTTCACTTGTACTGAGTTTATCTGTTGAACTTGAAAGCATGCCTACATTCTGTACCATTATTTTTACTGGACTGTACCGGCGGAGCTCATCATTTCTTGTAGCCCAAAGGTTAGTCTTGTTACTTATTGAGTTAGTTGTACTCATACTACACTCTGCACCTCGTGTACAGATCCAGGTGCTTTCGGACACGGAGATTGTTAGCTTTCAGAGTACTGTCAGTTGGAGACTATCAAGGTAGCTGCTTGGCGTCCCCTGACCTTGTCTCTCTTTCCTTCAGTTATTGTACTGTTCTATACTTTCAGGCAGTGGTTTTTATCAGTCAAATATTGTATTCACATTAGATGCTCATGTACTCAGTGACACCGGGTTTTGGGAGTGAGATATTTGATATTTTGATATTTCTTCCACTGAATTTAATTATTTTGTTTTCAAATTTAAAAGAAATGGTGGTTTATTGGGATTTTTGGCTTGTCTAGTATTGAGATAGGCGCTATCACGACAGGTGAGATTTTGGGTCGTGACAAATTGGTATCAGAGCCTAGGTTACATAGTCTCACGAGTCATGAGCAGGTTTAGTAGAGTCTTGCGGATCGGTACAGAGACGTTTGTACTTATCTTCGAGGGGTTGTAGAACCCTTAGGAAATATATCACTTTCTTGTATTCTGTCGTGCGAATTTGTTGATTCCGGAAACTAAATTTATGTTATTATATTCTCTCACAGATGGTGAGAACACGTACTACCGTATCGGACGGCCAGCCATCACTGCCACCAGTTAGGTCCATGAGAGGTCGGGGCCGTGGTAGAGGCCGGGGCCAAGGTAGAGGTCGGGGTCGAGGTGTAGCTCGTACCACAGTTGGACCAGCACCTGTAGTACCACCAGTTACTCCAGCTCAAGAGCAGATCCCAAATATAGCTGAGCCGACAGGATCAGCTCATGCACCAGCTGTGCCCATTGATATTTCAGGCCTTCAGGAGACTTTGGCCTAGATATTTGCAGCCTGCACTAGTCTTGCTCAGGTGGTTTCGGCTCAGGCCGCACCTGCCGCTTCTCAGGCCGGGGGAGGTACTCATACCCCCGTTGCCCGTACTCCAGACCAGGTAGTACAAGGACTTTAGATACCGGGGGCACTACCAGCCCAGCCGATTGCAGCTGCTCAGGCCTTGGTAGTTCCTGTTATGGCAGATGATGAGCAGAGAAGACTTGACAGATTTGAGAGGCTTCGACCTCCACCATTTAGCGGTACTGAGTCAGAGGATGCTCAGGGTTTTCTGGATAGGTGTCAACGTATGCTTCAGACAGCGGGTATTCTGGAGACCAGTGGGGTCTCATTCACTACTTTTCAGTTTTCTGGGGCTGCACTAAGATGGTGGGAGACTTACGAGAGGCGTAGGCCTATTAGCACATCACCCCTTACTTGGCAGCATTTCTCTGTGGTCTTTTTGGAGAAGTTCGTGCCTCAGTCCCGCAGAGAGGAGCTGCGCAGACAGTTTGAGCAACTTTGCCAGGGTGATATGTTCGTGACGCAGTACGAGATGAGATTTTCTGAGTTGGCTCATCATGCAGTATGGTTAGTTCCCACTGATAGGGAGAGGATTAGGAGGTTCATTGATGGCCTCACATATCAGCTGTGGTTACTTATGACTCGGGAGAGGGTATCTGGTGCCACTTTTGATGAGGTGGTTGACATTGCTTCACAGATAGAGGTGGTTTGTAGCCAGGAGAGTGGTGACAGGGAGGCTAAGAGGCCCTGAGGTTTGGGCAGTGTTGGTGGGGTACCTTCTGGAAGGCATTTCTACCACAACAAGGGTCGTCCAGTTCACCATGGTGCATCATCCAGCCATGGTTCATATAGTTCTCATCAGAGTCAGTCATCTCTCAGTGCACTTCCAGCCCCGAGTACGCTCCGTGCACCATCAGTTCAAGGATCATATGTACCAGGTCCTTCTGGTAGTTATTCTGGTTCCCGAGGTCCGCCTCAGAACTCGCCACCATTCTTCGAGATTGAGTGCTATAAGTGTGGAAAGCTGGGCCATGTGAGGAAATATTGTCCCCGCCGTACGTGAGGTCCAGTTCAGCAGAGGAGTTATGCTACTACTTCTGCACCAGTTGCTCCACCACCCGCTCAGCCAACTTAGGGTGGAGCTCAGTCAGCTAGGGGTCGCCCAAGAGGGGGAGTCCAATTTGGCGGCGGTCAAGGTCGATTCTATGCTTTTCCTTCTGACCAGATACTGTTGCTTCAGATGCAGTGATCACAGGTATTGTCTCAGTGTGCCATAGGGAGGCATCTATATTATTTTACCTAGGTTTCACATATTCGTATGTTTCATCATATTTTTGTTCATTTTCTGGATATGCCCCATGAGTCCTTAGTTTCACCTGTTCATGTACCTATGTCGATGGGCGATCCTATAAATTGTGTACCAGGTGTATCGGTCGTGTGTAGAAATTAATGGGGGACGAGACCAGAGTTAGTCTTTTATTTGTTAGTATGTTCAATTTAGATATTATCTGGGTATGGTGAGATGTCATATGTTTTGTTATATGGCCTTGGGCTAAGTGGGGGAGTCTACTATCTACTATTTGATTGCACGATTAGGTGTGGTATTGGTTTTGGTCCGAGGCATACTTGTTGATTAGTTATGACTTGCAAAGGTTGAGATCGGGGATGACTCGAGTAAGAAAACTTCTTGAATGCGGGTTATATTTCACTTTTTGGAAAATCATGAGATGATTAAATTGTTATTTTGAAGGATGTAGTGCGCACAGAGTATGAATTTGATTGGTGGTGTTAAGGCAGAGTTACTTATTCGGGCGGTGCAATTTAGATTTGAGCATAGTGGGTGACTTTCGAAAGGGTTATAATGGATTCAAAATGTATATGTGGAAATTGAAAAAAAAAATTGGATTCGTATATCGCTATAATCGGTTATTTACATTGGGTGGTGTCGGAACTTGCGGTAATTATGTATGACTATGGATTCTACATTTTTATATAAGAAAGGAAAGAGAAACAATTTTTAATTTCACATAAAGTATTTCAGAGTGAGTGTTACGGTTGTGGTACTTTTGTAGTGCTTAAGAAGAATACAATGGCTTATGGACCTTAGGATGGTGTGGTTTTATGTTGTGATGTCTTATAGTGAGCTTTGGGTAAGGGTAGTAGTGTTCTGATAAGGAGAAACGTCAACTTGAGGGTAATTCAGGAGAACCTCGGAGAAAATAGGACCACTGGGTAGTAGGCTAGACCAGTATGGTAATGGCATGCTCTGTTCTTTTGGGTAATAATGATGTGGAAGCTTTACAGATGTTTTGGTGGCAATATTTTTGGGTTTTGGTGACCAGCGTGGCTTGGACGAGATAGAGAAAATTAGTTCTGATAGCTTGATTAGGTAAAAATGGATTTCAAAGTGTTCTTAATTGTTTCTACCATGGTTTGAATTGGATATTTCCTACCGGTGTGGGGAACATGTTGTGCATTGTGATTTCCTCCTGGAAAGAAGCAAGAGAAAAGTTTCCATCTAATAGGGTATGTAATTTGCCGGTGACTCAGAGTTTATAATGAGATTTTCGTGTTTTTCACGTGATAGATGTGGTGTGTTGTGAGGGATTTAGATTTATATGTATGAGGTGGCAGTTCATTCTTGAAAGGAAGATCACAAATTCTGAACGGAATGATCAGTGTTATATATTTAGATGAATGTTATAGTTGCTCAGTAATCCCTGAGAAGGGTGTGCGGTTGAAAGGAGCATTGTGTTTTGATTTACAGATGTTCATTGGTATTACGGTACTCTCCTGATTGATAGACTGTTGATATTCAAATTATTGATATTATTGGCACGTGAGTTGTCCGTGCAGGTTCAGATATTGATACGATAACACGTGAGTTGTCCGTGCGAGTGATGTTAATGTGAGCTCTAGAAGAGCTGGTTACTGTTATTAAACTTGTGTGTATTGGTACTACTATATATAATGAGCTTATAGCATTATAGTTGTGGTAGTGCTTGTTGAACTTGCAATACGATTCTCTTCCTTGAGACATCTCCCATATTTGGGTACACGGATTGCGCAGTTGTGGCTTGTGTTATATTGATGTGGCATGTCTGTGGGATAGTTGTGTTTAATTATATAAGGTCATTGGACCTATAATGGCTACTATCACGTTTGATTATGGTATATTCGGGAGGATAATATTGAAAGTCGGCTTAGAAAGTGATTGTGGTTTTGGTTGGGGCGAGAGAACTCCATGACTTGTTGCTCTGATAAGGGCTCATGAGATTTTTGCATGTTTCTTTTATTATCAGCAGTGTACGAAGGTTTTGGAACGAGGTTTGGCTTGATATGAGGTTTAATACTTGCACTTGGTTGGTTTGGAGTAATTACTATGATCGGGAATGGTGCTGCGAGCATGTGAGTTGTGTAGTATGCAATATGATTATATCTGGGGTTATGACTATGGCTTGATACACCTTGTTCAGGCTTATACAGTGTGTAGATGTGAGATCCAGGTCTTGAAAAGAATTCTGGATGTTAGAAATTTGGCTCCAAGGTTTTTGGGCTAATGTTAAATTAATGATTTTCAGTTATGTTGTGTGGTCAGGCCTATATAGAATAGGGTGACATGACATCACCCCCGGGTATGTGCGTGGTAATGTGGAATAGAGATTTGAAGGTTAAGAACAACTCTTGGCACGTTCGAGGGCGAACGTATGTTTAAGTGGGGGAGATTATAACGACCTGACCGGTCGTTTTGAGCATTTACGTTCCTTTCAACTATTTGAAGTCTTGAATAACTTCCTACGAGCTATTATGACTTGTGTGAATTGTCGGTTTTGGTTTTAAGGTATTTCGGAGTTAGCTTGGAAGAATGAATTTTCATGTTGGAAGCTTAAGTTGAAATAGTTGACCGGATATTGACTTATGTGTGAACAACCTCAAAATATAATTCTGATATTTCCAGTAGCTCTGTATGGTGATTTTGGACTTAGGAGTGTGTCCGAAAAATTATTTGGAGGTCCGTAGTGGAATTAGGCTTGAAATGCCGAAAGTTTAATTTTTGAGAAGTTTGACCGGGGGGTTGACTTTTTGATATCGGGGTCGGAATCCGATTCTGAAAATTGGAATACCTCTGTTATTTCATTTATGACTTGTGTGCAAAATTTGAGGTCAATCGGACGTGATTTGATAGGTTCCGGCGTCGTTTGTAGAAATTAGAAATTTCAAAGTTCATTAGGCTTGAATTGGGGTGTAATTCATGGTTTTAGCGTTGTTTGAGGTGATTTGAGGGTTCGACTAAGTCCGTATGATATTTTAGGACTTGTTGGTATATTTGGTTGAGGTCCCGAGGGGATCGGGTGAGTTTTGGATGGTTAACGGATAAAAAAATTTGGACTTGAACAGCTACTGGAATTTTCTGATATCTGATGATGTTTTCCTTCTACGCGATCGCGTGAATACGTCTGCGATCGCGTATGCTTAGTTGGTCAGTGTGGGTTTTTGTTCTACGCGATCGCGTGGGGATATCTGCGATCGCATAGGGTTAATGTGAGGCAGTGGCATTTTGTGTTTCGCGATCGCATGAAGCGGGATGCGATCACGTAGCTCTGGGATTTTGTGACTCGCGAACGCATGAAGAAGGTCGCGTTTGCGTAGAGTAAGTGGAGCGGAAATAGAAGTCACGTGTTTTGTGCTTCACGATCGCGTGGACGAGTCCGCGATCGCGTAGGTCTGTGATGTTGTACTTCGTGATCGCGTGGGAAAGTCCGCGATCGCGTAGAGTAAAATCTGGGCGATGGAAAATTGTTCTTCGCGATCGCGTGGGAATGTTCACGATCGCGTACAGCAAATGTCTGGGCAGAGAGTTAAGTTCTAAAATGGGACTTTTTCCCATTTTCAGTTTTTGACGTATTTGAGCTCGGGAAGAGGCGATTTTCGGGAAGTTTTCAAGGAAAACAATGGGGTAAGTGTTTAACTCAATATTGGTTAAATTACCCGAATCCATGGTTGTTTTTATCATTTAATTGGTGAATTAAGTTGGAAAAGTTTGAAAACCCTCTTAGTTTAAATTGAAGATTTGAGGGTCGAGTTGGGGTCGGATTTTGATAAAATTGGTATGGTTAGACTCGTGGTTGAATGGGCTTCCTGATTTTGTAACTTTTGTCGAGTTTCGAGACGTGGGCCCCACATGCGATATTTTTTAGCTAAAATTCGGATTTTTATGGAAAATTAGCATTTTTTATGGAATTAATTCCAATAAATTTTATTGACTGAATCGAATTAATTGTGGTTAGATTCGAGGCGTTTGGAGGCAAATTCACGAGGCAAAGGCATACCGGATTAAAGAATTATACGGTTTGAGGTAAGTAACACTTCTAAACTTAGTTTTGAGGGTATGAATCCCCGAATTTGGTATGATATGAATTGTTTGGAGGTGACACACACGACAGGTGACGAACATGTAGACGTGCACCACAGAAAGTGTGTCTTGAATAAATCATGTGAAGTAGACAAATTAAAGAATCATGTTATTATATGAACATGTGGCAGGTGTTAGAGGAATTAAGCTGAGGATAGTAATAAAGATCATGTTTAGGCTATGTGCCGATATTTTAGGACCCATGGGGTCGTGATGCTGTTGAATTAATTGTTCTAAAATATACATTTCACACTCAGTAATAATTGTCCATTGTGAGGATATTTATGGGATTGAGCTGCCCGCCTGCAGCAGACCAGAATGGCTTTATACATTATTATTGTTCTGGATCGGGGCTGCCCGCTTGCAGCAGGCCTTATTGGCTTTACTATTTTATGGATCGGGGCTGCCCACCTGCAGCAGGCCTTATTGGCTTTATTATTAAATGGATCGGGGCTGCCCGCCTGTAGCAGGCCTCATTGGCTTTATTATTATATAGATCGGGGCTGCCCGCCTGCAGTAGGCCATATTGGCTTTATATCACGCTTGGGCAGAAGGAGCCCCTCCGAGAGTCTGCACACACCCCCAGTGAGCGCGGTCGACTTATAGCGCTTGGGCTGAAGGAGCCCCTCCGGAGTCTGTACACCCCCAGTGAGCGTAGATGATTATATATATTCGGGATGGACTTCCCAGGGCATGAACTTGCCTTACTGACTGCTTATATATATGTTTGGGATGGATTTTCCCAAGGCATGGACTTTTCTTACTTATTTATATTGTAATGAATTTACCTGGACATGGATCTTGTCCGTATCATTTGCATTTGGGGATAAATTATCCTTGGCTGGATTGGCCTTATACGGTACTGAATGGCTGACTGTCAGTCAATGTGTATATATATACGGGTTGGAACACCCCGGGGCTGGACTGGCCATAAACTGTACGGAGTGACCGAATAATTGGTGACCAGTATCTATAGGAGGTCTTGCTACTAATATGTCATATTCCTTATATCATGCAGTATTGATCTATTTCACTTGTACTGAGTTTATCTGTTGAACTTGAAAGCATGCTTACATTTCTGTACCATTATTTTTACTGGACTGTACCTGCGGAGCTCATCATTTCTTTCAGCCCAGAGGTTAGTCTTGTTACTTATTGAGTTAGTTGTACTTATACTACACTCTACACCTCGTGTGCATTATGAATACTCTTGAGAAGTTATTTTCCTTAATTTGCGTACCAAACACCGAAAATTGAGTAAGATTACTACTTGTTTTCCAAGAAAATATTTTCTTGTAAAACATTTTCTATGGAAAACATTTTCCATTATACCAAACACACCCTAAAGGTTGAATTTTTCCTCTAGTGTTGCATCTCTGAAATTGAAAATACCATTCCGCTCATAATATTTGTGTTTACCCTTAATATTGGATAACAATTAAACTTATAATATGATTATAAGGACACGTGATTTCACCTAATACCAATTGACAAATGTGAGGATGAGTAATAGAAATTAACAATAAAATAAAGCAAACCAGTGTTAGAATGAAACTCAGCCCTTGAGTTTCGACACCCTTGAACTGGTCGATGCAAGACAAGCTGAATAACAATGGTGAGAAAAATAAAGAGAATTATATTGCTTTTTTGTGTCTGTCAAAACGTGTCCTACAAATGATTAGAACCCCCCTTTATATACTAGAGGAGTTTCACTTATGGTACAATTCTAATTACAGAAAGAAACCCCATGATTAGCTAATAAATCGTTTCTTGTTTGATCCGTTCCAAAATTTACACCATGATCCTCGACCAGTCACCGAGATTTATGCCATGATCCTCGATCAGCCACAAATATCTTGCCTTTCTGTTATTATGATATCTCCGATCTTGCTCGATGTTTGTCTCATTTGACTTCGATCGCTATTAGCCTCGATCTCGACAGGTACCTTGGTTCTGAGCTCGGTACCTTACCCTCGTGATATGGCCTATTCTGTTACGAGATCGTCCTTTGATGTAAACCCCCGGTTTTGGACAAACAGTAAAATCGTGGGGGACCCTGGTTTTAATCGTATACAGATAGTACCCTCGTTTTTTTGGAGTGTAATGACAAGAAACGAATTTAGCCTTCGATTTTCTACCTCGACCTGTCATGACGTCATCCTTGTGACATAAGCAATGAAAGTTACTGAAACATCCTGTATATACAGTTACCAAGGCATTAAATGCGCGCAGTCGATGGTCGGCCACCGCCAATATTGAACCGTCGTTGTGAAATTTATAAATAGCCCCTCTCTCCACCATTTCGAACATTTACTTTCAGATTTCTAATCTCCAATGCTTTTTATATATTCTAACTCCTTCATCTGCAAATCTACGATTTTCACTGCTACCATCTTCTCAAAACACCAAATCTTATCATCTCCATCTATTTTTAACTTCAAACCCATACAAAAATGGCAAAAATATCAAAAACTGTTCCTCAAAAGGAAAAAGCTTCTTCATCGCGGTCGGCCGGCGACAAAAGACCGATGGAACCACGACCTAAAGAGTGTGTTCCCGGGGTGTGTGTTCTCACTTTTGATTTCAAGATCGATAAAGCCTCGTCGATTCCTGGTCGATGCAAGCCATTGTTGAGGTATATATGCTCGATAACCGAAGGGTACCTTAAGTAGATAAGGAAAGACTGCAATTGGAAAGGCAAAAAAGTGGTGATCCCGTCCCCGGAAGAAGACATTACCACCTATGTGGAAGGGTTTTTAAGTGTTACACTTACCCTTTCACGCTGGGCCCCCTCGACCCCATCGTCATTGATTTTTGTCGTCAGTATCAAATAACCCTAGGCCAAATCCATCCTTCTTTTTGGAGAATTATCATTCTGCTCCGATTCTTCGTGATTAAAGTCGAGGGGATCCCTTTCACCCTCGACCACCTCATCAGGTTATACATCCCCTGCCTCTATCAAGGTGGGCTAATAAAACTCCAACGCCGGGCCACCAAAGTGCTGTTCTCGAGCATAGACTAGGACAAGGACCGAGACTGGATGTGCCGGTTCATTCGGGTGTGGACTTCCGACCTAATCGCGGCCGAGAAGATGCCATTTCCTGAGAAATGGAATATGAAGCATAAGTACAATTCCATTGTTATTTCTTATTTATTGTTTTGCCCCTTTGCTTCTTCTTATCAATATCCCTTTCTATAATGTAGCGGTTGCTTGGATGTCCGGTGCAATTCCTAACCTCAAAAGATAGGTTATAGACCTGGCCTCGACCTCTACGTACGTTGAGCGCTCGTGGCGCGATTTATCAAAGGGCCAATGGGAGGCCAATACTCATGGTAAGCCCCTTTTCCATGTCTTTGATGGTTCTGTCAAGGCATTTCTCACTTAATTTCTTTTCATATAGGCCTTGGCAAAGATACTGTTATGAGGCCCTTATCTGGTGAGGGGGAGACTTCGATACCAACACCGAAACCGGTGAAGGACAAGAAAAGGAAAAATTCCTCACCCTCCGAGGATCTAGAACCTAAAAAGAAGGTGGCTCGCAAGCCGAGGAAGAATATCATCCTCCTAACCAAAGAGTCTGTTCGGCGTCTAAGGGAGAAAGATGAAGTAGTGGAAGAAGATGACTCTGGGCTGGTGGCCCGAGTGAGAATGAGCACCGAGGCCCCAAAGGCCACTGAATCGGTGAAGGTTGCAGAGACTCCGTCTCGAGATGAGGGGGTCTCGGGAAGAGACTTGGGCTAAGTCCCTGAGTCATCGAGGATCGAAGATGCCTCCCACCACACTAAGCCAACAGTGAGTACGGTTGTCGAGGCCCCTCGAGATGAGGGGAACGCCCCAAGTTATTCACTTGGGGCAATAGAAATTGGAGGCTCCCCGCTGCTCCACTTATTTTTTGAGGAGATAATTCAAGAGGCTCGGGCCTTGAAGACCCTCTCCATCGACGGAGCCCACGGAAGGGAGGATCCCTTCCAGAATTATTTTACTAGGGTCGAAAATGCTAATGGCCTGAGTGACTTGGATGTCTCGAGTAAGGACTCGGGCGAGGCATCGAGCCTTTTCAATGAAGCGCAACAAACTCTAAATAGGGTAAGGCTTAACTCCCCTTGTTGGTATTAACTTTGTGTTTATTTTTCTCTTTCTAACTTCTTTTCTTTTTTTGGCATAGGCCTCAGCGCTTCATCGGGAAGTATTTTCTCGGTCTTGAGCTGGGCTGAGTCAGTACGAGGCTGACATTCAAAGGCTTACTGATGAGAGGAATGCCCTCAACCTTCTCGACAAGCAAAAAGAAGAACAGATCAAGGACCTTCGAGCCGAGTTGGCCACGGCTCACAAAGATCAGACCGACCTGATCGAGCAAGTAATGAAAATCTTAAAATCTCATGGGCTTGATTCGGGAACGGTGGCTAATATTTCAATCTCACAGCTGTAGAAGATGATCGAGAGGATCGAGCAGTTCCGCGAAGAGGTAGATACGATAAAGGCGGAGTCCTTGGGGTGAAAAGAAGGTATGGACCGCTTTGTTGCAGAAAAAGAGACTGTTCGAGCCCAATTATCATCGGTCAAAAGTCAGCTTCAAGGTATGAAGGAGAAGAGCTTAACTCAAGCAAGGAAAATAGAGGAGCTGGAGGCTCGATTGGCTTCCGAACTTGCCAAGGCCAAATCTGAAGCCGAAAAGGCAAAGGCCGAGGCAGATGCGATCGTGGCCGTCTACCAAGCCAATGCTGAAGCCACTCAAGTCCAAGAGAGAGAGGCATCCGAGACTGCTCACACTCGAGCATATTGGATTGTCGAACTTGCCAAATGCCAATCTCGGAGGGAAACCCTCGAGGAAATCCACGCTCGAGGTTTCCACCTTACCAACGAGATAGTAAAGGCTAGAGAGCATGAAACTGAAGCTGGAGCGCTGGCCACTTCCGATAAAGATGATGATGATGGCAGCAAGAGCGGGTCCGAGAATGGGGAGGACCTCGATGGAGAAGAAGCTGCCCCCGGAGAAGATCAGGAACCTTAGGATTTTTCACCTTTGATCTTTTGTATAGGATCCTGATCGGACCTTGTAAATATTTTCATATATATAAAGATCTCTTTCCTTTCCGATTTGTCTTTATTTCATTTATGCTTTGTGAAAGTTTTGTTCATAAGTTCGAGACTTAGGCAATTTGATCCAAACCGAACTAGTGTAGTTTTTATAATCCAGTGAGTACTTGCTCGAACTCGGACTAGGGTGACCCTTAGGTTTTAATTGAGTGAGGATGATTTATTCGAACTCAAAAATAAACTGGCCCTTTAGGCTCTTGAATTAGGCCGATACGGCCATAGCAAAACAAAAATGGCTTTCTCCCCCTTTTCGGCTTGAAAAGTTTATCGTTATATAAATTCTGTTGTGCCTTAACACGAAATAAAGGATTTTCTCGAGAGTTCGAACGGTTCTGTACCCATTAGGATTTTTAAGGGTTGATATTATCGAGACCCTTTGTTTCGTAATGCCTTAGCATAAAATAAAGAATTTGTTTGAGAGTTCGAACGCCTTTGTATCCATTAGGGTTTTCGAGGGGTAATATTATCGAGACCCTTAGAAATTTAGCCGAGGGTAGCCTTTTTTAACCGGTTTGTGAAAATATTCGAAGGCCTATTTAATAACAAAAATCGGCCGTCTCTGAATCGTGTTGATTTGGCCGTAGCCTTTAACTTGGGATTCACCTTTTGGTCTTATTCCTTGTTATACTTAGAACTTGTTCAAAGTATCAGTCCCCGAGTGGGGTGGCCGTGGCCTATAAAATCGAGGATTGCCTTTTTAAGGTCTTACGATCTCGAGGTTTAGTAATTCGATTGTGTCAATTTTTTGGACGGTAGTCCCCGAGTATCGGGTAAATTGTTTGAACTTTAGCTGTGATCGGCCCTTAAGCCAGTTTCCACCATAGATCATAAGTATGAAATTGTAAAGTATAAATTTTTCTAAAGCATTGAGCATCTGGTAAGGAAAAATACTTCTTCTAATAAATTATACATGTGTACATGTTTTGCCATTAGGGCTCGAGTAATCTACACGGTTTATTTGACCGTTTGGTCCTCTACAAAATTTACCTATCGAGACCTTGTCGACATGAAGTATTTTCTTTGTAACTATCCGAGGGTGATGCCCCCTAGTATTCGAGGTTGATTGTAAAGGAGCCTCGGATACTGTTGAATTGCTCTAAGTTAGCACGAACAATGGTTCCCTCGTTAAAAACCTCGCCGGAAAAACCCATTTGGGATAAAAACCGGCCTAAGGGAAAAAGAGTGCAACACGTGCTTTCAGACCTAAGGACTGCGTTTGAAGAATCCTTTGATGTCTTTGATCAAACATCTGCAAATGGTTAGTATAAAATATAAACGAAAATGGAGAAGGTCATACCTTAGCAGTAATATCGTTTGAGGAGTGATATGTTCTAATTGTTTGGTAATTGTTCGCCGTTCATAGTGCCAAGTTTGTATGATCCTTTTCTAACGATGTCGAGGAACTGATATGGTCCCTCCCAGTTCGGACCAAGTTTTCCTTCATTTGGGTCTCGAGTATTGAGGGTGACCTTCCTCAGAATCAAGTCCCCGATTTTGAAGTGTCGAAGATTGGTTCTTCGATTGTAGTACCTTTCGATCCGCTATTTTTGTACGGCCATTCGAACGAGGTCGGCTTCCCGTTTTTCATCTAGCAATTCGAGGCTTGTATTTATAGCCTCGTGATTTGACTCTTCTGTTGCATATCAAAACCTGATGCTGGGTTCCCCGACTTCAATAGGGATCAGAGCTTCGGCGCTGTATACTAAAGAAAACAGTGTTGCCCCCGTACTAGATTTTGACGTCATTCGATACGCCCAAAGGACTTCGGGAAATATTTCTCTCCATTTTACCTTAGCGTCGTTCAATCTTTTCTTTAGATTTTGAATGATGGTATGTTTGTTGATTCGTCCTACCAGTTCCCACTATGGCATCGATAGGATCCTCTTTATTTTGTGATCTTCGAGCAATTTTGTTACTTTGCCGCCGACGAATTACTTTTCATTGTGGCATACAATCTCGACAGGCATCCCGAATCGGCATATAATGTGATCCCAGATAAATTCTATGACTTCTTTCTCTCTAATTTTCTCGAAATAACCCACTTAGAGAAATAGTCAATCATAAACAAAATAAATTTAGCTTTACCTGGGGCCGATGGAAGATGGCCGACGATATCCATTCCCCACTTCATGAATGGCCATAGGGATAAGACTGAGTGGAGTTGTTCTCCAGGCTGATGAATCATCGGTGCATACCTTTGACATTTGTCGCACTTTCGAACAAACTCTTTTGTATCCTTTTCCATATCGGCCCAATAGTATCCTGCTCTGATGACTTTTTGAACCAATGATTCGGCACCGGAATGATTTTCGCAAGTGCCCTCGTGGATTTCTCATAAGACGTAGTCGATATCTCCTCGTCCCACATATATCACCAATGGTCCATTGAACATCCTTCTATATAGTGTTCCATCTTCGGCCAATGTGAATTGTGCGGCCTTCGTACATATAGTCCTCGATATTTTAGGATCCGATGGAAGCTTCCCGTTCTTTAGGTACTCAATATATTTGTACCTCCAATCCCAGTTCAAACTTGTGGAGTTGATTTCGGCGTGGCCTTCTTCGATTACTGACCTTGAAAGTTGTACGACAGTCCTCGAGTTAATCTCGCCGTCTTCAACTGATGACCCCAAATTTTCAAGGGCATCGGCCTCGCCGTTTTGTTCTTGAGGTACATGTTGTAAGGTCCATTCTTTAAACCGATGTAGAGTCACCTATAATATGTCCAACTACCTCTGCATTCGATCTTCTCGGACCTCGAAAGTTCTATTGACTTTGTTTACCACGAGCAGGGAGTCACATTTGGCTTCGATGACTTCTGCTCCCAAACCTTTAGCTAGCTCAAGACTTGCAATCATGGCCTCATACTCGGCCTCATTGTTAGTTAACTTGAAAGTTTTAATAGCTTGTCTAATTGTATTACCCGTGGACGGCTTCAAAACGATGCCTAGCCCAGACCCCTTCACGTTCGAAGTGCCGTCTATGAAGAGGGTCCACACACCCCGATGGTGTACTTGATTTTAATAACAGTTCCTTTTCGACCTTAGGTATGAGGGCGGGTGTAAAGTCGGCCATGAAGTCTGCTAAGATTTGAGACTTGATGGTCGTTCGGGGTCGATACTCGATATCACACCCACTGATCTCGACAGCCCATTTGGCCAATCGGCCCGAAAGTTCGGGTTTATGCAAAATATTGCGAAGGGGATAAGTAGTCACCACACATATCGAGTGACACTGAAAATATGGTTTTAATTTCCTAGAAGCGCTTATTAAGGCAAGTGCTAATTTTTCTAAGTGTGGGTATCGGGTCTCGACCTCACCTAGAGTTCGACTAACATAATAAACAGAAAATTACGTACCTTGCTCTTCTCGAACTAGGACCCCACTTACCGCGATTTTCGAGACTGCTAAGTACAAGTATAGTTGCTCGTCTGCTTTCGGAGTATGAAGCAGTGGCGGGCTCGAGAGGTAACGCTTTAGTTTTTCCAATGCTTGGTGACATTCCGGGGTCCATGCAAAATTGTTGTTCTTTTTGAGCAGTGAGAAGAACTTGTGACTTCTATCTGAAGACCTCGAGATGAATCGGCTTAGGGCGTCTATGTGCCCTGTTAGTCTTTGTACGGCCTTAACATTATCCACGACTATGGTGTCTTTGATCGCCTTGATCTTATCGGGGTTGATTTTGATACCCCGATTTGATACCATAAAGCCGAGGAACTTGCCCGAGCCGACCCCAAATGCACATTTTTCCGGGTTGAGTTTCATGTTGTATTTCCTTAGTATATCGAAGGTCTCCTGCAAATGTGTCAAATGGTCCTCTGCTCGCAGGGACTTAACTAGTATATCATCAATATAAACTTCCATTGACTTACCTATTTGTTCTTCGAACATTCGATTTACTAAGCGTTGATAGGTGGCACCAACATTTTTTAGTCCAAACGGCATTACATTATAACAATAGGTGTCGTACTTAGTGACGAACGAAGTCTTTTCCTGATCCTCCGGGTTCATTTATATTTGATTGTACCCGGAGTAGGCATCGAGGAAACTAAGGATCTCATGGCTGGCCGTGGCATCGATCATGCAATCGATATATGGCAGACGAAAAGAGTCTTTAGGACATGCTTTGTTTAAATCTGTATAGTCTACACACATCCTAAGTTTATTTCCCTTTTTAGGGACTACAACTACGTTTGCTAACCATTCGGGATATTTTACCTCCCGAATGGACCCTATTTTGAGAAGTTTGGTTACCTCGTCCTTGATGAATGAATGTTTTACCTCGGACTGGGGTCTTCTCTTTTGTTTTACCGGGCAGAACTTCGGGTCCAAGCTCAGTCGATATGTAGCGATTTCCGACGGGAACCATGTCATATCTAAGTGGGACCAAGCAAAACAATCCATATTATCAATAAGAAATTTAATGAGTTTTTCCCTAAGCTCGGGCGTTAACCCTGTACCCAGGTATACCTTTCGATTGGGTAGATGCTCGATCAGTACGATTTGCTCCAGCTCCTCGACCATCCATTTAGTGGTGTCAGAATCCTCGGGGATTATGAAGGATCGAGGGATCAAATAATCATCGTCCTCGTCCTTTCCCTGCTTCTCTGATTAAGTCGGGGCTGGTAGCTGTGGTTGCTATTTAGCTCCCTATTTTCCTTTAGACTCTGATCCTTTTGTTGATGAAAGTGTCGATACCGGTATCACCTCGTCGACCGTGAACATCTCTTTGGCAGCATGTTGTTCCCCATACACCGTTTTTACTCCATCTGGTGTTGGGAACTTCAGCATTGGGTGAAGTGTTGAGGGGATCACCCTCATATTGTGAATCCAGGGTCTTCCGAGCAATATGTTGTATCTCATATCGCCTTCGATCACATGGAACTTTATTTTTTGAATAATTCCGGCTACATTTACTGGTAGGATAATTTCACCTTTAGTTGTTTTGCTTGCCATGTTAAAGCCATTGAGAATCCGAGCTGCGGGTACGATCTGATCTTGTAGGCCGAGCTGCTCCACGACCCTCGATCGAATAATATTGGCCGAACTTCCTGGATCAATTAAAACACGTTTAACCTGAATTTTATTCATAAGGATAGAGATTACCAAAGCGTCATTGTGGGGTTATGAAATCCCTTCTGCTTCCTCATCATTGAATGATAAAGTACCTTCTGGCACATAGTCCCAATTTTATTTTTCTCTGGTGATCGATACTTTAGTTCGTTTGAACACGGGCCCTTGTGGAATATCAACCCCACCAATGATCATGTGAATCACGTGCTGTGGTTCTTCCTGCTCGTTCTTCCTATTTGTGTCTCTGCCTCTTAAATGGTTTTTAGCTCGGTCTCTCAAGAATTCTCGAAGGTGACCCTCGTTGAATAGACGGGCCACCTCATCCCTTAGTTATCTGCAGTCTTTGGTTTTATGACCATGTATACCATGGTATTTGCATGTTTGATTGGGGTTCCTTTGGGATGGATCGATTTGTAGGGGTCTGGGTCATCTAGTATCTTTGATTCTTCCAATGGCTGACACAATACCTGATGCATCGACGCTAAAGTTGTATTCTGACAATCATGGTGCTTCTGTGGGATTTGCATGTTTATCGAAGCCGCTTTTGCTCATGAGCCCTCGAGAGCTCTGTCTTCGATCGTTCTTTCGATCATTTTGGATGGGATTGCATCCTGGGCCGCTATTTCTACAATCTGCGTTGTATGGTAGATACCGATCTCTGCTCGACCGGGGTTCTCTGTCGATATCCCTTTGAGTTCTGCCGACGGGCCTGTTTGGATAAGCGGAATCGAAAGGGGTCCCAATTGATCATCCTCGACCCTGATCTTTGACTGGTACCGATTATGTACATCGGCTCAGGTTACCGCAGGATATTCAATTAAATTCTGCTTTAGCTGTCGTGATGCCACCGAACTTCGTTCGTTCAAACCTTGAGTGAAGGCCTGGACAACCCAATCGTTTGTGAACGGTGGTAGTTCCATGCGGTTCCATCTGAAACCGAGATACGAATTCCCTCAATATTTTGTTGTCTTTTTGTTTCACCTTGAAGAGGTCTGATTTTCTAGTTGTGACCTTTATTGCTCCGGCATATGCCTTTATGAAGGAGTCTGCAAGCATGGCGAAGGAATCGATGGAATTAGGCGGCAAATTGTGGTACCATATCATTTCTCCTTTCGACAAGGTTTCTCCAAATTTCTTCAGTAGAACAGATTCAATCTCATCGTCTTCTAAGTCATTTCCCTTTATTGCACATGTATAAGAAGTGACATGTTCATTAGGGTCAGTGGTCCCGTTGTACTTAGGAATTTCTGGCATTCGGACTTTCTTCGGAATGGGTTTCGGTGCCGCACTCGGAGGGAAAGGCTTCTGTACAAATTTCTTTGAATCCATGCCTTTTAAAATCGGCGGCGCCCCTGATATTTGGTCAACCTGGGAGTTATATGTCTCTACTTTCTTGTCATTTGCCTCGATTTTCTTTTCTCCCAATTTAATCCATTTAGTGAGCTCCTCGAATATTTTTATAATTGTGGGGTCAGTCCCCGATTCATTGGCATTCGACCTTTCCGGCACATGCTCGATCCTTTGAACAACTTTTGGTCCGATCTTACTCGATGTTCGGTGTTGATTTTATAGTTGTGCTATAGTGGCCTGTTGAGCCTAAAATATTTTGAATATCAGTTGGAGGCTAACTCCACCATCTTCTCTGCCCTGTGCACCTCGACCACCTGATCGAACTTCCTTGTATATACTACCTTTGGGCTCAATGCCCAAATTTGCATTTATGGAGACATGTGAACTAACATCGACATGATTTGCAATTGGTGCTCCCTCGAGGTCGGCCTGAGGCACCTCGATTCCTAGGGCGGCTATGTTGTCGTTTTCCTCGTGAAATCCAAGGTTGTTGTCACTGTGTGTAGGTGCTGCTTGTGAGTTTGACATGTTTATCCTGAAAACAAAGATTCTTATGAGAAAAAGTGTAAAGCAGTGTGTGTTATTGAAATTAGTATTAAGCAATCACTATTATCCTTAGCCCCACGGTGGGCGCCAAATGGTTTACCCTTAAAATTGGATAACAATTAAACTTATAATATGGTTCTAAGGATACGTGATTTCACCTAATATCAATTGACAAATGTGAGGATGAGTAATAGAAATTAACAATAAAATAAAGCAAACCAGTGTTAGAATGAAACTCAGCCTTTGAGTTTGGACACCCTTGAACTGGTCGATGCAAGAACTATAAAAGTATAACAAGCTGAATAACAATGGTGAGAACAATAAAGAGAATTATATTGCTTTTTGTGTTTGTCAAAACGTGTCCTACAAATGATTAGAACCCCCTTTATATAGTAGAGGAGTTCCAGTTATGGTACAATTCTAATTACAGAAAGAAACCCTATGATTAGCTAATTAACCATTTATGGTTTGATCCGTTCCAAAATTTACGCCATGATCCTCGACCAGTCACCGAGATTTACGCCATGATCCTCGGTCAGCCACAAATATCTTGCCTTTCTGTTAATATGCTATCTCCGATCTTACTTGATGTTTGTCTCATTTGACTTCGATCGCTATTAGCCTCGATCTCGACAGGTACCTCGGTTCTGAGCTCGATACCTTACCCTCGTAACATGGCCTATTCTGTTACGAGACCATCCTTCGATGTAAACCCTCAATTTTGGTCAAACAGTAAAATCGAGAGGGCCTGGTTTTAACAATTTGTCCAAATAAAATCCCGTAAAATCTAATATTCCGTGCATTGAAAAAGGTTGGATCCCCCCCCCCCCCCCCAACTAGTTACCTCTTGTTTCGTTCCTCTAACCTTTAAAGTTGTAAATTACAAAAAATTTAGCAAAACTTGAAAGTAAAATCCATCAATAAAAAAAGTTAAAGGTTATACTCTAAAATATCTTTCTGACAAGTAAAGAAATCAGAATACTAGAAAACATCAAAGAGAAAATTTGAAATATTAATGAAGAAATGAAAGTGTATTGATGAAACTAGCTGAAACACTCAAATCACTTCTCTTTTTCCTCGAGAAAACAAAGAACAAAATCTTGAATCTTGCACTGAAATATGAAATTAACCATTAAATTAAAAGGATTCTTAAAGATTATTCTTAAAACTAGCTGAAACACTCAAATTATAAAGTATCATTTTCCACATTTTATCAATAGAGAGATGGTAACAAGAAGGGACAGGGGAATTAGATAGAGATGGTGGTGAATCCAAAAGGATGAAAAGGGGGAAAGAGAAGGGGAAGATAGGGTGGAATGCATATAATTTTTTTGGGAATGGGTGGATTATTAATATGGAACAGTTGGATTTTAGTTTGGAAATGAGGCGGGTCTTTTTAATCCAATCAGGGCAGTCACGTGTATTTTTTAAGTTGGAATGAAGGATTTAATGAGGGGGCGCAAATATAGGCCAAAAGTATGACAGTAGAGGTAGTTATATTAAAAAAATCGAAATATATGGTAGATATAACTTATTTTCGAAAGTAAAGGGACAAATATGACCCTTTGTCATTTTATTTATCTGGTTGAAGGTTATGGTCCATTTTGTTTTCTTTCACGTAGTTACTAGGAGAGTAAAGAAAGTTAGTTGTATAATAATAGCTGCGAAATCTGTAAGATTTGAACTCGTAAAATCATATTTAAATTACGCTAAATATATATATGTGGCCCCTTAAACTTGCTCGATTTTTTTATTTATGCACCTAAACTGAGTGTTGTTACTATTGAATATCTAAACCTAAGTTCAAGTGTGTCTATTAGACACATCTCTCACACTCTCAGAAACAACTTAAGCGTGTGTTCTCAAACCCCTTCTATATGACAAATAAATAAATTAATATGTGACATATGAACAAGCAAAAAACCTTTCTTACTATTTTTTATTCAGAATCTCTCCCCGTCTTCTTCTTTCCCACTGGCAGCGATGTCGCGGGAGTGACCATCAAGACCTCCACCAATAAATTGAAGATGACTTACAATGAGGAGAGGGTGGCTACATAGCAATCATAAACAGAGAGACAATCCTACAAAATCACTTTCAGATTCTAGTTAATATTTATATGGCACATAAAAATCATAAACAACGAATGAATTAACTTCAAGGGACGTTCTTTAATGGAAATAATTTGTATATTTTCTTGTTTACGGGAAAAATAGTTTATTCGCTTTACCAGTTTTTTGATAAAAAATGGGTTAAATGCTACTGAATTGAGGATGATACAAAATCCTTTATCAGCTAGTATGATCTGTAAGAACCGTATGAAGAATTTAGACAAAAACAATATCAATGATCAACAAGGCAGGGCTAGAGATCTAAATAAAAATACAGTGATGAGCTTTTTCGTACTGGCTAATGCTTTTTTTCTTCAAAATAATACAGATAGAGAGAGAGAGTTCTATCGTAATGGATCTGCCTTATATTCACTGAGAAGCTATCTATATAAAATAAGAAAGCGCCTTTTTTGTGATAAGACCCTTTGACAGTGCAAAAAGGACTATTAAAAAGGCGTCTATGGTTCAACACAGAGCTCGATAATAGCTGATGTCAGAGAGTTAGTGATAATGCGCTCCAACTAGCGTTAGGATCAAGGCCAAAATAAAAAGATCCGTTGGATCTAGTGTTACTGTACCACGGGCCAACAATGACCTTAACCATTTTGAGACAACAAAGTTGCCTAGAGATACCAATTGCCACGATCTTAGAGCCCCCAAATGAGGCCATCTGCCACGATACCATGAGTGTCAGACTTCTATTGGTCCGAACTTCCACATGTCATATCCCTATTGGTACACCTGGCAGGTCTAAATTTTCATCTTATACATATAATCCCCCACTTTTCGTATACTTGATGAAACATATCATGGAAGTGGAAGAGGTACAAAATTCCACTGGCGGTAAAGAAATCGAAAAGGCTATCGACGGCTTCAGATACGTGCCACGACGTGCATTAAAGAGCCCTAATTATTACTCTTGGATTTCGTTCGGCGGTACCTTTTACCTTAAACTTGCGAGGTCACCTGGCCCCTCCATGATTGAGCGGTTACTGGATGCAACGATTTCACGTCTTCTTACTCAAACCAGTTCCAATTGCAAGAATGGTTCATTACCTTCCTTTCATTACCTAACGGTGTCTACTTCCTAAAATTACTCATTTTCGCTACAACTCCACCAAATGATTTGGCTCCTTCTGTGCGTAGAAGAGGGAAGGCCCCCGTGGTGGAAACTGCTGACAAGTTGGGTCTAGAGGATCTCGTCGCCGAGATAGTTCCTCAAACCCTATACCTTGAGGGCGACTATCAAAGCGTCAACAAGGGCAGGCCAGTGGAGGAGTATGTGTCCTTAGTGAGGGAGGAATGCCTTTCTCGAGTAATGGCAGATTGCGACTGGATGCCGATGTTGAATTCGACATCGTGGGCGACGAGGCTCGAATCACCAACCACATGGCAGGCTTCTCTATGATCTTCACTAACCCGTTTACCATAGGCTTTGGGCTCTCTATACCCAAAATTATTGAAATCTTCTGCCACCACTATCAGGTCTGTTTGGCTTAATTGCCCCCCCCCCCCCCAGTTCTGGAGATTGGTTGCATGCATCTAATTCCTGGCCGATCGGGCCAAAATGAATTTCACCCTTGACCATCTGATACATCTCTACTCTCTTCGACTATTCTGGGAGGAATGATACGCTTGATTGCATGAGGTACACGCACCTTGATGATGAGTGCTGAAGACGACCTTGACCGGGGATAGTGGGACCAGTTTGATAGAATCTTAACATATCGACTGCATCAGCCAACTTCCCCACCGCTTCCGAAAACATAGAGGCTTTCACGTAAGGCTTTGTAACGCTCTTCAACACTTTTTATTAGTCCAAGTCTTACTCATCTTTTACTATGTTGGTTTTGCGTTTGCATCCCGAGCGGTCTCCTGTACACCTGTACCTAAGATCTTCGACTAGGTGAGGGACATTTTATGAGTCTCTGTACAGGATGACCGAACATGGAGGGCCATTTTATTCAACCGATTAAAGGGTAAAAACCATGGTAACCGGTGGCTAGAGCGCATGAAACAAAAAAATTTCTTGTCACATCTTCCTTATCTCTGAATTTGTATTTTCTGTATGCATGTTAGGGAAGATATCAAATGCTAGGGTGCTCCCTTAATCCGCCTCCATATTTGCTCGTATTCGGGACTTAGCTTCCGAAGTTTCTTTACACTAGAAAAGAAGGGCCCAGGATTATTGCGAGCCCAATATTAAGGGGATCAATGCACGTCTCCTCCACCGTTGTCGGGAGATCAGGAGCTGGAGGGCAGAGATGACCAGGGTGGTCAACATCGATGCCGAAGAGGTAGAGGCCATTTCTATGGGAGGAGGTGGAAGATATGAGGTTTCAACCGCTGAATTGGAGGTGATCGGGGGACTTGTGAAGGAGAGTGTGGTTCCTTCCGGTCCGGCAATCAGGGACGGCTGAGGTACCATTGATCAGGAGCTTCCCACTGAAGAGGGCCTCTCGAATCTTCTCCTTACCCGGTGGGTTCTCACGATCCGAAATCCTCTCTTTCCTACCTCTTTTAAGTAACATAAGCTTTCCTCTTATTTTATCTTTCTTGAATTTGGAAATCTTATCTTGATGCTTTCACTCGTGTAGCTCTATTCACTTGCCATCACCTCTATGAAAATTGCATGAAGTTAGCCGATGGCACTCACCGAGGAAGTTGAGTGTGCTAAGGCTGAGGTCAGCGAGCTTCACGCAAACAACTCTAAGCTTCGAGAAGATCAAGAGGATAGGCAAGCTCTATGATCATTCTTATCTTTGTAGTTTGATTATGTCCAGAAGGAATTGATGGAGCGAAAGGCTACTCTGGCTGTTCTCTCCGAATCCAATCGGGAGCTCTAGGTGAAAAACCTTTCTAGGGCGAATGACCATGCTCAAGATTTATCTTCAAGCATTGCTCTTCAGGAGTGGATGGCTCAATGCAGGCTGAACTAAAGACCTTCAAGGACCATTGTCATCAAGAGGTAGCTTCTAGAATAAAGCTCGAGGACCAATGTAGGAAACTCTGGGTGTACCGCCAAGCTGACAAAGAAACGGCCGAGTTGGACCAGAATTGGGTGATCCTCTCTACCCATTTGGAGACCCTGCATCCAGTTCAGGGAGGCGGCCTTGATCTTTCCTAAATAATCATCGAGGCTGAAGCAGTCACCGCTACTATAGAGCAAGCCCTAGAACTGGTGCCATCTGGGTCCGATGAAGAGAGTTCCGAGAGCGAAGATTCTGCTGGTCCTTTTAGAAGTGTTTCCCCTGTCTTAGTGTTTGTTTTATGGAGTCCTCAGGATACTATGCCCTTTTTATATTTTATCTGTTTTGGGCACTTAGGTTAGGTATTTTTAGATCCTTTCTACGTGTGAATGACATTTGGTCCCACCAAACAAATACAACCTTCTCCTGGTTATGTATACAAGTGAGTTGATGAATGCTTACTTTGCTATCTTTTGTGCTTCTCATGATTGCCTTGCTCTGTTCTTGACACTTAGATTTATTTGAATGTTGTTTTGTGATTAAACGTTAATGAAGAATTCCTCATAAATTAAGGGTACGATATGTGTCTAAATGGATCCTCGGAGTTCCCCCAATCGATTACTTAACACTTAATCGTGAAGGCTTTCCGACTTTTACCTTTTGTTGGAACTATGTTCGCGGGAATGTACTACATGTTTTGAGTGACAACTATGGTTTGCCTTGAAGGTTTTTAAGTTTATATTTCTCTTTTTGATGAAACCAAGTCTCAAACCAAATCTGAATACGTAGCATATGATGGCGTTTGCTATGATCAAGAATTATCCATTCGATTCATGAACAAGAACACTTAACCGTAAAGGTTAGTTTGCTTTGATCCTCTTTCAGGACTGTATTTACATTTGAGAAATAGGGGAATATACTTAGGGATTAGGTGAAAATTTTCGGTTATCTTCGAAGGAATTTTTTGCTTTTTAATCCTTTTACCTGTTGTCGAGTTTTGAGCCGAATCTGGGTATGTAACTTCCATTTTTGTGTTAAAATCGGGAATTAGTCATCCTACTCAAAAAAGGAGGGCCCTTTTAACATGGTGCATATGAGGAGAACGTCTTGACCTCATTTTTAGGCACAAGATCTTTTTAAAACTTTATGATTTTAATCCGGAGATTGTGTCGCGTGTTTCTTGTGAACTTTTACAATCTAAGTCTGGAGACTGTGTCACGTGTTTGTAGCGGGATTTTATGATCTAAGTCTGGAGACTGTATCATATGGTTGTTATGAGCTGAGTTTAGGAATGTGTCATGTGATTGGTTTTTAATGAAAACTATACGTCTGAGTCGGGGACTTGTTATAATAAAAGAAAATGTGAGAAGATTCTTGAATTTGATAATTGCTTTATTTTCTTTGAGGGGAAAACTGCCCTATTTATACATATCTTTGAGGGTCAAATAGCCCTAGTTATACATAAACCTCTACGAGTTTCCCCGACTTAAGTTGTGAGCTTTTTGTAAGTATGGTAAAAGGAAATATTCCTGGCTATTGATCTCACTTGAGCAGTCTCCGTCAACCCTGATTTTGTGAAGTCTCGGTACCTAATCCCCCTAGTGAATAAGTATGAGGGTGGAATACTTTAGCTCTGGAATCCTTTCGCGAGTCCTGCACTCTGGAATCCCAGTACACTCTTGTGGTAATACACATTACATTTGTTGTCTTATTAAAAACCTTGCCAGTAAAATTCGTTCAAGATAAAAATCACGGGTAAGAAAAAGAGTACAACGCGTATTTTAAGGTATCTTGCTCGCCATGACATTAGACGTACATCTGTGCTTGTAGTCCCGGTCATGTGGGTGAATTATTTTTGTGACCAAAAATTGGTGAAATATAGTCTAGATTAAGAGTGTGAATCATACTTATGTTTTAACAGTAGTAGAATATAAATAGGTGATGTTCCAATTTCTTTATAATTCCTCACTAGTCCTATTTGTGAGTCGGCATGCACCTTTGAGGGCGACCCCGATGACTCGATACAATCCTTCCTAATTTCGACCCAATTTTCTAGTGTTGATTTCTCTCATTTTGATAGTCACTTTATGGAGGACATAGTCCCCGACTTTGAAGTGTCGTGGGTTGGCTTTGCGGTTGAAGTATTTTTCAACTCTCTACATTTGCACCATCGTTCGGCTGAGAGCAATATTTCCATGCTCCTCGAGTAAGTTCAGCCCAATATACTGTAATGATTCGATCAGTCATTTTGTATAATTGCGCCCAGTTTACCCTTTTCATACTTCACACGGATGTGTTTAAGCTTTTATGACTTGTGGGGTTGGATAGTTTCGTTCTGGCAAGCTTTCGGGTTAATTTGGACTCTTGATTTTGGACTTAGAAGTTTAAATTTGAAAATATTGACCAAACTTTGACTTTTATGAAAATGACCCCAGAACTGTATTTTTATGACTCTGATAGCTTTGTATCATGATTTCGGACTTGGGCGTATGCCCAAAATTAATTTTGGAAGTCCGTAGGTTGATTTGCCGAAATTTGGCAATTTAAAATTGAAACGTTGGACTGTAGGTTGACTTTTAGCTATCAAGCTAGGAATTTGATTTTGGGACATGGAATAGATCCTTTATGGTATTTAGAACTTGTCTGTAAAATTTGGTGTCGTTTGGAGTTGATTTGATAAGATTCGGACGTCTAGTTTTAATTCTAGAAGTTCTTGAAAATTTCTTTAAAAATCATGCATTTTAGTGTTTGATTCGTATTTTTAGATGTTATTTTTATGTTTTGATCGCGCGAGCGAGTTCATATGATGTATTGAGACTTGAGTGAGTATTTGGTTTGGAGCCTCGAGGGCTCGGGTGAGTTTCAGATGCTTAGCGAGGTGTTGATAGAGTTTAATTGATGGTTTTTTGCACATGTGCCTCTGATCTCGCATTTGCAAGTTTTTGGATCGCAATTGTGAAGTTAGGCCAAGTCTGATGGGTTCACATTTCCAGTGTTCGCATTTGTGATAGGTACCTGGGGAGAGATGGTTCATATTTGCGATCTCCATGGTCGCATTTGTAGAGGTCCAAGGTTCGCAATTGTGAACTTTTCATCACAATTGTGATGACAACAGAGATGGAAGGTCTTCGCTTTTGCTAGGGATTCTTCGCATTTTCGGGGTTTACAATTGCGAACCCCAGATCGCAATTGCGACATCTGCGACTGGACAAATAGCTGAGGGACGGGATTTTTGAACTCATTCTCTCATTTTTGAACCCTAGACTCGGTAGGAGGTGATTTGGAGAGGAGACTTTCACCTACAAACCTTGGATAAGTGATTCTAATCTATTTCTAATCATATTCCATCAACATATCTTAGATTTTAACATCTAAATTATGTGAATCAAAGTAGAAATTTGTGAAACTTTGTCAAGTTTTTGAAAAATAAGAAATTAAGTGTTGAGAGTCGATTTGGACTCGAATTTTAAAACTAATCACATAAATGAACTCGTGGGGTCATGGGTAGACAGAATCTACCATTGGACCCGACTTTTGACTGAGCGGGCTCCAGGTTTATTTTTATTGACTTTTTAGAAAAAGTGTAAAGATTTTAACTTTATCTATTGCAATTGAATTCCCTAGCATTGTTTGATGATATTGAGTCGATTTTGGGTAGATTTGAGCCGTGAGGAGGTAGATTTTAAGGGAAAAACTATTTTCGAGTGTTGAATTGGCTTAGTTGGGGTAAGTGTCTTGCCTAACTTCATGTGGGGGAACTACCCCTTAGGATTGGTATTGTTTGATTCAATTGTGCTAAGTGAAATCCGTGTACGCAAGGTGACGAGTGGGTACACGGGTTGTACGTGGTATTTGATTGATTTAGGCTACTTAGACTTTTTCCATGCTTTAATTGAAATGCCATATCATGTTCTAAATTCTCATAGTCAATCTATCCTTAATTGTGTTAGACTATTCTTGCATACCTTAATTGACTTATTTAGTACTTGTTCTACATCCTACTTGCTAAATTTCTCCCATGCTTTAGTTGAACTTGTTGCCTCTTTTATTGTTACATGCTATCTCTTCATTGTTAATTATCATTAGTTAAAGTTATTGTTCATATTATCTCTTTCCTTATTGATTTTTGTTACTTGAAGTAATTGTTCATGTTATCCCTTTACTTGTTGATTTCCATTATTTGAGACTCATTGTTGAATATTATCTCTTTTATTGTCAGTTAGTCTTATCTAATATTGTGGTTATACATTATTTCTTTCATTGTTGAGCTATTTGGTGTTGAAGTTGTGAAAGTCGTTAATACGTTGAGGCGATGTTGGTTATTGTTGAAACATCTATCGTATTGAGCATTTTTCATCCATTGTTTTTATTGATATTCTTGTATATGTTGTGGTGGAGCCGTAGGCTATTGTTGTGAAAACATTGATATTGTTGTTGTCGGCAAGTTGTGATATATGGACACTTGTGGTCCGAATTATTATTGTGATATGATAGTGACACACATGTGGCGGTATAAGGCTTGGGGTTTATGTGCATGCAGCGGTATAAGGTGGGACTTATGTGCGTGTTTCTTGTAGGGGAACTACTTGAAGCCACGCAGCGTCATAAGGTGGGCTAAAGTGCATGTAGCTATTTTGGAAAAACAGTTTTCAAAAACCTATTTTAAATGTAAGGCTCACGCGGCGGTATAATTAAAGATTGTGACTGAAATTGAGAAATGTGAATACGAGGCAGTACCTCGGTTGTGATTCTTGATTATACAAGGCGGTACCTCGGTTTTGATTTTATTATACACGAGGCGGTACCTCGTTGTGATTCTTGCTATTCGTTTCATGTTGCAAGGTGTTTTTAGTGGAAAATATATCTTATCGTGTCATTCCTTATTGTTCTAGCAGTTGTTTTCAGTACATGATCATTGTAGCACTTTAGTTGCTTCTTTTATGCTATTTCTACTATTGATTTCCAGTACTAGTTCTTGCTATTATATTGTTCCGTATCAGTTATTTCTTCACTTTCCATTACATATCCATATTATATTTTTATACTATCTATTTTATATCCTAGTAGGGGTCTTGACCTGTCGTCATCACTACTCTACTGAGATTAGGCTCGATACTTATAGGGTACCATTGTAGTGTACTCATATTACACTTCTGCACATTTTTTGTGCAGATCCAGGTACGTCTGCTCGTACCAGTCGTTAGAGGTTGTTGTTGTTGCTGCTTGGGAGACTTCAAGGTATACGTGCTCCACATCCGCAGGCCTTGGAGTCACCTTCCCTATTTTTACTTCCTGTTGCATTTTCTTTCGGACAGTGATGTAGTAGTACTCTAGTTGTATTCTGTAGAGCTTATGACTCAGTTCCACCGGTTTTGGGGTTTGTATTATGAGATTTTGTTTTTCGGAAGGATTATTCTATTATTCAGTTATTTTCAGTAACTTGTTAGTTATATCTGTTTAGTTGTTACTATTTGTTAGGCTTACCTAGTCGCAGAGACTGGGTGCCATCATGACATCCTTCAGAGGGAAAATTGGGGTCGTGACAAGTTGGTATCAATGCTCTAGGTTCACAAGTTTTACGAGTCATAAGTAAGTTTAGTAGAGTCTTGCAGATCGGCATGGAGACGTCTGTACTTATCTTCGAGAGGCTACAAAACTATTAGGAAAACGTCACTTCTTTGATTCCTTATCGTGCAAATTGGATGATTTCGAAACTAAATCTTTGACTTTCTATTCTCTCACAGATGGTGAAGACACGCACCGCTGGATCTGACGATTAGACACCCGCGTCCCCTACTAGAGCCGCGAGAGGCCGGGTCTAGGGCAGAGGCCGAGGAGGGGCACGTGGTGAAGCCAGAGCACCTACTCGAGCTACGACAAAGGAGCCACCAGTAGCTCCAGTCGGGGGATAGGCACCCGAGGTGCCTATTGCCACCCCAGCACTTTAGGAGACCTTCCTGAGCATGTTCGGTACCTTAGCTCAGGCAGGGTTGATCCCACTTGCACCAGCCACATCTCAGGCTAGGAGAGGAGCACAGACTCCCGCAGCTCGTACCCTAGAGCATCGGGTCCAGATTGATCAGGTCCTAGAGGTTATACCAGTACAGTCTATTGCTCCGGTTCAGCCCGTGGTTAGGGCATCAACATCTGAGAAGGAGGAGCTTAGGTTCGAGAGGTTCAAGAAGTACCACCCTCCTACTTTCAGTTGTTTGGCTTCAGAGGATGCACATGGTTTTCTTGAGGAGTGCCATCGTATCATCTTAACTTTGGGTATTGTGGAGACGAGTGAGGTTGTTTTTACTACGTTCCAACTAAAGGGAGCAACATATCAATTGTGGCGAGCGTACGAGGTGGGTAGCCAGGAGGCAGCTTCACTTACATGGGATCAGTTTTCAGAGTTTTTCTTGAGAGAGTTTGTCCCTCAGACCCTTTGGGATGCTTGGCGCGCGGAGTTTGAGCAGCTGCGCCAGGGTGCTATGACAGTGTCGGAGTATGCTGTTCGATTCAGTAATTTGTCCAGGCATGCACCTGCCTTGGTTGCTACAGTCAGATAGAGAGTCCGTCGATTCATTAAGGGGATCAACCATGGTATTAGATTCAGCATGGCCAGGGAGTTGGAGTCAGATACTCCGTATCAACAGGTAGTTGAGATTGCACGGAGGTTGGAGGGTATGTGACGTTGTGTCATGCCCCGTTTTCTCTCGAAAGTGGGTTTCAACATATGACAATTCTTTTATGTGGGTATTAAAAGAGAAGAGTCACCACCTAACGGTTTAAGGTGCGTTAGGGAACCTATTTGAAAATAATTTTGTCTAACTAGTCTACGTCACCAAAGATCCAGTAAAGGCTCAAATTACCTCAAATAGAGGGTGTTAGGCACTCTCGAGGTCCACAACTGTGGGTCCCGACCGAAGTTTATTCTATGTGGGATTATCTTAGTATAATTGTCCTAAGTGATCATATAAGTGAGGAAAGACAAGGAATTTAAAGGTTCTATTATAAACAAGTGTAAAGAAAATCGGACAACAATTAAACTATACATATAATCAGTAAAGTCTTTAGAAGTTATAGGGTACAACGTAATTATTCTAAGTTCAACAACTAAGTGCGATCAATAAACATATAATATAGGGGGGGTCCTAAGTGTTTTAGCCTAAAGGATCATCTCGTGCAACATAAATAATACTTCGCAACTCCCTTAGAGTAGGGGTTGCTCATATTATTCAGCGGACACAGACTATCATCTCCTGCTACCCGATTACTATGTTAAAGTTGTTTACTTAAAGCGCTCTAATTCAATTCTAGACCGTCTCCTATGAGTGCGCTAACCATCCCATGCCTATGGTCCAGGAGGCTTTGGACCTACTATTTGGGTGGTTCTAGACTTTACTTAGGGTGCTCAAAATAATAAAACTAGGTACACATTCATAACATGTAGGACTACACGTAAAGAAAATAAATGGCTCAAGTTAGCCTCCACACATAAACAACAAATGCACGCGGGAAGATTAGGCAATAGACAATTTCAGAGTTAAGACACATCAGAGTCACTAAGTCCTATAGGCAGTGTTTCTATATGATTCTGATTTCCAGTATCGTACAGACAGTATTGCAGCTTTAGACTAACGAATTTACAGATTAAAGGTATTAAAAACCATATAGGCATGATCTCTAAATTGTTTGAGCAATGAAGCAATACAACTATTTGAAAGCTCAGAATTAACAGCGTTGATTTTATAAACAGGCTTTCTAGGCGAGTGAAAGTATCCTATAGACAGGATTTCAAACAGTTGGCATTCGAACTTGATTTTATCATACTTATCCCTATAGGCATGCCATCTAGGTGGGGCAATATAATGAGTGCAACAAAAAGTAGTTGATTAATTAATTAAAACCCTATTGTTATGATATCTGGATGAGCATTAGCGGAGGCATGTTGTAACACCCCAAAAAATTTCGAAGCACTTAAGTGTAAAGCCCAGTAAAATTCTTGCAAAAGAAAATAATATTTTGTGGTGCCGAATTGGGCTTACGTGTTTGAGGATTATATATTCGATCTTTTTGGGATGAACAATGCATTGAAAAGTAAAGGAAACATTTTTGGCAAAAGAGGACGTTTCTGCGGCCCATTATGCGGTAGCAGAATCACTCTGCGAACCGCATAATGGCCGCAGAAGTGAGGCAGGAGAGGGGCAGTTTGGATGCCATTTTGCGGTCGACTATGCGACCACAGAACTGTTCTGCGGTTCATTATGCGACCGCAGAATAGGTCTGCGGGCCGCATAGTGATCGCAGACCCAGGCAGATATTTGCCAGTTTTGGACACCAAATATGCGGTGGATATGTGGTCCACATATCGGTTATGTGATCGCGGACCATGTTCTGAAGCTTCATTTTTGGGTTTATAAAACCCGACCCTACTTGGTTAAATACACGCTTTGGGCCATTTTTGAGCTAAAATCTGATGTTTTGGTGAGAACCATGATCATCTTCCTAATTTTGGTTCAATTTGTTATATTTCTACAATAGATTGAAGTTGCTAAGAATTAAAGAACATTCTAGAGTTTAAGAAAACTCAATTAAGGTATATTGGCTAAACCCTTCTCTTAGAATTGAATCCCATGACATTCATGTAATTTATGCAAGTCCCGAGTGGTTCATTATAAAATTGGCTATTCCGAGTAAGATTGGGTTGAAAGATATATGTTCCATAAGTATCCCAAATGCTTTATTTATGTTATGTTATCAATAGAGGATGTGTTAAAAATATGGGCTGTGCATTAAAAATGTTCAACTTCAAGTCAAATTCAAACGAAGGCTATTATGCCAAAGTTTGTGAAGAATCTCTGTGTGCCTTAGACTCTTAATTGCTCACAGGTGTACTACATACCTTGATTTGAATTGTTGTTGTTGGTAATGATGATGTTGATGTTGGAAAGTGAAAATGTGAGCATGAAATACTAAATACGGCCAACGTGCCTATAATGATTTATAATTATGGCCATTAGTGCCAATGAAATAAAAAGATGTGAAAGAAGAATGAAATGCGATGATTGATATAAAAAGGTTGATGTCTCGAATAAGACAGCCTAGCCGATCGGGTCGTAATCGGACACCATGCCGCACACATGGTGGTGATTGTGCCGAAAATTGTAATTGAAATGGTAATTGTGGTTGATGTCCCTAATGGATAGCGTAGCCGATCGGGTTGTGATCGGACATCTTGTTAAAGACGGTGGTATTGATATTGAGAGCAATTGTGGTTGATGTCTCTAATGAGATAGCCTAGCCGATCGGGTCGTGATCGGACTCTGTGCTGAGAGTACGGTGGCATTGGTATTGTGAATAATGGTATTGTGAACAATGGTATATGTTACTAAAAATCTCCCAATGTGAGATATGAAAATTAATTTTAACACTGTCTTGATCCTAAATTGAGGTTTGATGTTGTTTAAGGCTTCCATTGATATTATGATATTCTTGTTTGTATTATTCATTATTCTATTGAGAGGGTGTTTTGTCATTCATACTAGTACTATTCCATATGTTCTAACATCCCTTTTGCCGGGGGAGCTGCATCTTCAATGGATGCAGGTGGTTCTACAACAGGAGACACTAATCAGTGATAGTGGTACACTCTCTTCCCAGCAGACTTGGTGAGCCCCACTTCATTTTGGGGTCATGTATCTTTTGTTCCTCGTGTATTGTGTTTGAGGTATAGCCGGGGCCTTATTGCCGGCATTATCATAGTACTCTTTTGTATCTATAAGAGGCTCCATAGACATAATGTGGGTTGTGTATTGGTGCTGGAAAAGTCAAACTATGTTATGTTGTGGTTGTATTACTTCTCTGTTTGAGACTTTAAAAATGATGAAACGTATGGTAAGAAGTTGGTATTGCAGACATGATCATCTTATTGTCTAATTATTGAAAATATGTATTATCTCCATTCATGGATGAGTTTGGGTAGAAGAAAATCTAATAGGCTTGCTCGGCCGGGTTCACTCGGTTGAGCGCCGGTCGCGCTCCCCGGTTTTGGGGCGTGACACATGTATTATTGCGTCTTATAGGCATGATGTCTAATAATTAAACAAGTAGTTATTGGCGTTAGATTCCTATAGACATGTTGTCTAATAGCGCACAGTAGTAGACAGGGAAACAGGTACATCATTTTTTTAAGCTAACATGCTTTGGATAGTGTACAGGTATTAGACAAGTTAAGTGAAGTGTGTGATTTCATATAGGCATGACTTCTACTAGTGTATAGAAATGGAGCATGTCAAACAAATATCAAACAAGGCACGTACACCCTATAGGTATGTTTTCTACCCCCCTTAAGCAAAAACAAAATATACTCATTTCCTCAATTTCACTAGCTCCCCAATTGTTTGTTTACAAATTATTATAGGCCCAGATAATGAGTACAAGTACAAATATTTACACAAAGAACCATATGCGAGCCTGAGAATATGCCCAAACGAAAGTAACCCAGCACTGACTGGGCCTTCAACAACCTCACTCTCCACACAACCAGCAGACCCAAATCCCAAACTTAGTAGAACAATAGAGTATGCCTAAATCTGGTACCGAGGTCCAACAACATGTATGGCCCAAGATGTATGACTTACTTAACCCAACCGATGCCAGACTTAACCATGCAAGTAACAACTACACAGGGAAGTAATTAAACATCTCTGAATGCCACACACTTAGTTCTTAAAGTTGTAACTAATAGAAGTTCTAACCAAGGCATATAGACAGGATCACATGAAGCTTTAGAAAGTAACAAGGCGTATAAGGTGGACTCATGCTAGGTTTCAAAGTGACATGATTGAACATCATAAGCTAGCAAACTACTTCAAATAGAGTTTCAAAACAAAGCATAGTCCTGAATTAGCCTAAAGGTCTTCAGACAATTAACATGAGAATCTAGCAAAGTCATAGACAGGAACAAGTGGATGGCAGTTTTCACATGAAGGTTTTTAACATAAGAGCCTAATGAGCATGTGGTCACAAACAGCGTAACAACAGGCTAGTGGGCATAGATTACAACATTTGGCAGACATATCACTTAGTTGAACATGAGACTTAATATAATGAGTATCAATCATAGCAAGAACAATACCAGAACTTGATAGGTGAAAATATATCAACTCCAAATTAACAGGACATGCATACACTAGGTCTTAATCACATATAGGAGAAGAGGCTAGATATTGAATCACATTCTAGAGGTCTTAGGCAATATTAAAGAGCACCTGATTGAACAAATCAGGGAGCACAAGTGTCACGCCCCAAACTCGAGGAGTGCGACCGGCGCTCAACCGAGAGAACCCGGCCGAGCAAGCCTATTAGATTTCCTTCTACCCAAACTCATCCATGAATAAAGAGGAGATGTACTCAATTAATCAAACACTGAAAAGATTTTATTAACAACTTCCTTTTCATTCTCATTAGCAGCTTCACTCATAATTTCTAAAATATTACGAGTTTATAGAATTAATGAAAAAAAACATGATTTCCAAATATCAACATTTCTAGTTCAATTCCCAACATCAACCACAACCCACAACCTGTCTACGGAGCCTCTAAGTACAATAGAAGTGTAATATGGAAATGCCGGCAACAAGACCCATGCTATACCTCAAAACATAGTACATGAGTAAACAAAAGATACATGACCCCGAAATGAAGTGGGGCTCACTAAATCAGCTGAAAAGAGTGTACTGCTATCACTGATCAATGCCGCCTGCTGTAGAACCACCTGCATCCATTAAAGATGCAGTGCCCCCGGCAAAGGGATGTTAGTACTGTCGAATAACACTAGTATGTATAGCTAAAAGTCCTCTTTCAAAATAGAATGCCCATATAAGAAAAGGCAACACATAGAAACAGCAAGTCACAATCAACAATATCCAAATGTCCAGTTAAAACATAATAATTTTCAAAATACGAACTTCATATATAATTTTTGGTTGGCAGATCATTATCACCGATATACCACCATCTTTGTTAACACGGAGTCTGATCACGCCCGATCGGCTAGGCCATCTCCCCACGAACAATGTGGTTTGACATGGGATGCGAAAGAAAGTTGTTACCAAGAGTAGTACCATCATATGCGCAATATGGCATCTGATCTCCACTCGATCAGCTAGGCCGCCTTCCCACATATGCCGTGTGAGTTAACTTTTCCAATCCACAAAGGTTCCAGTTTCATCCCAATTAAGCGAATAATATCACAATTTCCCAAAGGTTCCAATTTCATCCCAAATAAGGGGAATAATCCAAATCCACCCCTACACCGGCACGTGTAGTTTCAGGTGTGGGCTTTATGACCCTCCCTTCCTCGGTTTTTCTAATGATGCTCTCAAAAACATTTTTGATTTAATTTGCACATATAGGTAACATAAATACAATTGTACATACCTCAACATCTGTCACATTGTCTAAATTCTCATTAGTATTTCCAGTCATTCATAGCGACAATATTTTCTTGGCTCATTTGGCCATTCACAACATTCTTTATTCCTGGCACGATGACCGTATTTCATATTCCACACTTTTACCTCTTTCAATTTCAAAGATCACCATCAAATATCAACATATAGAAAATTTCAGAAATCATATACTTCCAATCCATTTGAAATGGGAACTTCAAACACGAATGGTTTCTTCCCAAAGAATGAGGCATACCAACCAACAATACAAACACACATGAAAAATCATAAACAATCAATACACCATTTACTCTTGCAATACTCTTCCCCAGAAATGACAATGTACAATTTCAACACATGAGTATATAGAACTCGAATCACACTGGATATAGATATAAAGCAAAGCATTAGTTAAAGCAGCCACTAATGGGCATGAATTGAGTACAAAAACTCTTAGGCAAATTCTAATTTTCCAAATCACTTTTAACACAGTTGAGTCGAGGCTCATTTCATATTCTTTATCGCATTATCTCAAATCATTTGCACTACTAGCCACAGTCATAACTTAAATTCTTGGCACGTTGGCCACACTCTATATTCCCAATTCAATTATTTCATTTCCAACCACCTTTATAGGTTATCAACAATAAGACATTTCCAATCAAGACTTTAGGTACACATATGAGCAATTTTGAGTCTTAAGCGTATCGAGTTTTTCTCACCCAATTGGTGTACTAGTTCTCATTTAAAACACGACTCAAAGCCATAACATTTTAATACTCTTAACAATCTTCCCACAAACCTTATTGGTACATATATGTATACATAATACTATCACACCCAAGAATCATACTTCTCATGACCTACTTTTAATCAAAATCCCGAAATTTAGGGCTAGGGAGTAGAATCTTACCTATTAGATGAAGATCTTGTGAAATCTTCAAGCCTTGAGCAAGAATTGATGAACAAAATAGCTAGGTCTTCTCTTTCTCTCTCTAAGATAGCTCTCTCCTCTCTCTACAAAATCACATTTTACCTTCTAAAATGACCCCCTAAGGCCTTATATCAAAATTGGATCGGATATGAAAATTTTCAAAAATGACCCCCGAAGTCAATTATGTGGTGCAATTATGCTATAGCATAATCGTTTTGTGGGCAGCATAATTGCAGCATAATTAATTACGCGATAGCATAATTGCAGCATAATAATTATGCGACAGCATAATAATTATGTGACAACATAATTGCAGCATAATCAATTATGCAACAGCATAATCAATTATGCGACAGCATAATTGCAGCATTATAGTTTGTCTGTCTCAGCTCCACTTTGCGATGCTTATGCGGTCCGCGGAACCGTTTTGCGGTCGCGAAATTGATTGCAGATTCAGCCTTTGGTAATATGGTCATAACTTCTTGTAAGAGTATGAAAATGACAAACGGTTTGAAGCGTTGGAAACTAGACACATAGACCTTTCTTTTGATAGCTAATACACCAAATAATTCTTCATAACAAGAGAGTTATGCTCGTTTGAATTTAGGTCTTGTGCGAACTCACTTGAAACTTTATCCCATCATAAAATTTTCAACTTGACTTAGCCTTGGGGCTCTTCTTAGACCATAAACCATTATTAATGCACCTCATACATATATTATCACGATCAATTGATATAATTCTTATAATAGCCCTTGTATGCACACAAAATAATATAATTAGCGCACATCAACTTTCTTAATAGCGCTTAAATATTTCAAAATTTTCTGGGGTGTTACATTCTCCCCCACTTCAGAACATTCATCCTCGAATGTTTTAAAAGTCCCTTCTAAGAATATAGTTACCATAATTTTACCTCCAACCATTATACATAGGCACTTATGACTACATCGGTCTTATACTTCATTTCCCAAATTTCAACTTACTTATGGACCTTAAGATTTGACTATCTTTACAAATTCTTAAAAATTTTGACAGAGTTTCCCCTGTAACTGGGCCTATCCACCTATCAGAGAATTCCAGAAATCAATCCTAATAATATATCCATTACTGAATGACGTATCACAGTATATATCAACACCACCGATCTTAACATTAGGGCATTACATTAACAAAAGTGGTATCTTGACATGAAATGTACACATTTAAACCATAATGCATAGAAGGTACGTTTTTGAACCACAACCATTTGGCTCTACAAACAAGTGAGAATATTTCCTTTCCTCAACACTTTCGTACTACGAGGTGATCTCCTCGACTCACAGACTTAGCCATACTACTTGACGGAGGCAATCTTAACTTCCAGACTTATCTAACAAGGATAGCAAATAGTTGCTCCTCATAATCTAATTATCCATTAACTTCACCTTCAATAACCTCCACCGGAACTATATACAAAGGATTTCCAGTTACCTTCTTATACATAGGAACATGAAACACCGGGTACACGGAGAACAATAATAGAGAAACATCATACTCGTAGTTTGGCCTATTTCCTTTCAAGATTTCATAAGGCCTAATGTGACTACATATACTTTACATTCCTTAACAATTCACACAATATAGTCATAGACAAATCTTTAGAATAACCCGTTCACTTTCTTCCATTCCAAATATCTACACCGAACGCCCAAACTAAAACTTTTGCGACCTCCAACAATTACTCTAAGATGTGCTAGCATGAATATGACCATAAAATTTTCTATCCAATATATTTGATCACGGAATGATGCTTCTTCTTTGACATGTTTGAACCTTTAACCCCCATAGGTTTACTAAAAATAGGAACAACGAGGTTTGAGATTGGGCTGGAATTATTCAAGAATCCATCAATGTGCCGAGCACGGCATTTCAGGAGGTTATATCCTAGAGACATGAAGATTACTACCAATAGTGCTGACATGGTTAATCATTGTGATGACATCATTGATTCGACATATGAGACATAGAGTTGCCTAGTAGGCATTGATAATGTAGGGATCATGTTCATGATTCTGAGATTTAAAAGAAATGAGTCATGAAAAGGACAACAACAATTGTTTCATTTCATATGTGCCTTGTTCGGCAATAGTAGGCCTCAAAGAGAGATAGTCATATATGTGACACTAGTCGCCTCTTGGAATGTAGGAAAAATTAGTTTAACTTGAAATAAGAATATTCTAACACTCTGAATGTGATATGGGTTTCAAGATAAATGAAGTTGCATTACGCTCTTCACAGTATTTGACACAAGAAATCTATGCCACAAACCCATGAGGTTGAAAAAGAAGTTGAACACTTGTGAGGTTATTTTCATTCTCACAGCTTAACCTTTCCTGATAGTTGATCCTATATGAGAGGACTAGAGATACGAAAAAAACTTGTCTTTCAAATCAATATGCTCATCATAAGTTGTTTAACTTTCGACCACACACAAGTGAAATCATGTAGCTAGGACATCTTAATGTTGGGATGAAACCATGTATTGGTTAGAGAGAATGAATACTTTGTTGTGAGCTAGACATGTTTTTGCCATAACAACTCTTAAGCTGCAATACTAGGCCACTTCATAGGCAACTACAATACTAGTAACAATGTGAGTTACTCACTGAGGCATGACCTAGGTGGACATGAAAGTCATACTTAGATGGGCGAACAAAAAGATCTTCTTGCGACATATTCACGAAAATCTCAAATTCCCGAGAAACTTTATATAGATAAGTGACCCCTTTCAATTGACAGGTACACATATGATAGGGGCTAAGATATGCTCTCATGTTACTAGACAGTGAAAAGGATTCATGATACTATTCATAAAGGAGTAAAGTGATTGTTCCAACCATAGAAGACACATACACCGGAGAGAAAAACAGTGGCTCAAGAAGGATCTCAACACTAGGCTGCTTTACATTAGATTTGATACAGCATAGTAAATATTATGGTGGTGCATGCATAGGCATAAGTGAGCAGATGTTATTCATTCGATTCAAAAGGTTCTGTAAGAAATTCATCTGATATAGTCCCATGTTGAGAATTTAGGAAAGCAAGTGGGATGTATTAATCCTAGAGTTATAACTCAATTCAAGGACATAATTATATAGCTCAATTCCACAAGAGGTTGTAAATAAGAGAATTTGTGATATAGTGGATTCACGAATAACGCGTCTCGTTCAAAGAGTAGGTACATGTATACAACAAGTAAAAATTATGAGATCTCCTCAATATGGGTGCACATATACAACAAGTAAAAATTATGTGGTGTTCATAACGATATAGCAAGGAGTGACTTACTTGGTAACTTTAGATTGACAGGGTAGTACCTTACTTGATGCCCCTCAACTCCACAACCATAACTTATTTCAAGAGTCATTCAACACGTCCCCAAGTGGCGTTTCTTGCAAATCAAACCTTCCGACTTATTGGTACAAACAACCCTCTTTCGTTTCTTAGGTGCTCTTGCCACATGATCCGGTGGCACGATAACATTAATAGGGACAAGTACACTTTCCTTAGCAACTGGTTCTCTCATTCCCTCCTCACTGACTCGAACCTGTAGGTTACTCATATGGAAAATGAGGCATGATGAGGAAAATACCTTCCTATCTTGAGCTCTATCGCATGATCAGGAGTATCAAAGAAGTCTGAAATTCCTAAATGTCCAAGTAGCCTCCTCATTATAAATGTGGTCGATAACACACCAATAAGAAGGACTCTACTATACACGGCTCCGAGACATCCTAGGACACTTGAAAAACTTAGGCTCTGATACCAAGTTTGTCACGCCCCAAACTCTGGGAGCGCAACCGGCGCTCAACCGAGAGAACCCGGTCGAGCAAGCCTGTTAGATTTCCTTCTACCTAAACTCATCCAAGAATAAAGAGGAGATGTACTCCATTAATTAAACACTGAAAAGATTTTATTAACAACTTCCTTTTCATTCTCATTAGTAGCTTCATTCATAATTTCTAAAATATTACAAGTTTATAAAATTAATGAAAAAAACATGATTTCCAAATACCAACATTTCTAGTTCAATTCCCAATATCAACCACAACCTACAACCTGTCTACAGAGCCTCTAAGTACAATAGAAGAGTAATATGGAAATGCCGGCAACAAGGCCCATGCTATACCTCAAAACACAGTACATGAGAAACAAAAGATACATGACCCCGAAATGAAGTGGGGCTCACCAAATTAGCTGAAAAGAGTGTAATTCTATCACTGATCAATGCCGCCTGCTGTAGAACCACCTGCATCCATTAAAGATGCAGCGCCCCCGGCAAAGGGATGTTAGTACTGTCGAATAGCACTAATATGTATAGCTAAAAGTCCTCTTTCAAAATAGAATGCCCATATAAGAAAAGGCAACACATAGAAACAGCAAGTCACAATCAACAATATCCAAATGTCCAGTTAAAACATAATAATTTTCAAAATACGAACTTCATATACAATTTTTGGTTGGGAGATCATTAGCACCGATATACCACCGTCTTTGTTAGCACGGAGTCCGATCACGCCCAATCGGCTAGGCCATCTCCACACGAACAATGTGGTTTGACATGGGATGCGAAAGGAAGTTGTTACCAAGAGTAGTACCACCATATGCGCAATATAGCGTCTGATCTCCATTCACAAGATTCTTTATTCCTGGCACGATGGCTGTATTTCATATTCCACACTTTCACCTATTTCAATTTCAAAGATCACCATCAAATATCAACATATAGAAAATTTCAGAAATCATATACTTCCAATCCATTTGAAATGGGAACTTCAAACACAAATGGTTTCTTCCCAAAGAATGAGGCATACCAACCAACAATAGAAACACACATGAAAAATCATAAACAATCAATACACCATTTACTCTTGCAATACTCTTCCCCAGAAATGACAATGTACAATTTCAATACATGAGTATATAGAACTCGAATCACACTGGATATAGTTATAAAGCAAAGCATTAGTTAAAGTAGCCACTAATGGGCATGAATTGAGTACAAAAGCTCTTAGGCAAATTCTAATTTTCCAAATCACTTTTAACACAGTTGAGTCGAGGCTCATTTCATATTCTTTATCGCATTCTCTCAAATCATTTACACTACTAGCCACAGTCATAACTTAAATTCTTGGCACATTGGCCACACTCTATATTCTCAATTCAATTATTTCATTTCCAACCACCTTTATAGGTTATCAACAATAAGACATTTCCAATCAAGACTTTAGGTACATATATGAGCAATTTTGAGTCTTAAGCATATCGAGTTTTTCTCTCCCAATTGGTATACTAGTTCTCATTTAAAACACGACTCAAAGCCACAACATTTTAATACGCAACCCATACTTTGAAAATTACAAGAACATTATGGAATTCAATTCCAAGAGAAAAATTTTAGCCAACATACCTCGCTTTGAGCTTTTCTTAAATTACTATAACGTTTCGGAAATTCTAGAAATCCCAATCTATTTTGAGACATAACAAAATTGAACATAAATTAGGAAGATATTCATGGTTTCAGCTCATTTGAGCATTTTATCAAATACTAGGTGTGCAAATTTGGCTACAAGGTTCTTCTACAAGATTTCCTTCATTCTATAACCCAATCTTTACTTATTTGAGCTCAACAATCTTCCCACAAACCTTATTGGTACATATATGTATACATAATACTCTCACACCCAAGAATCATACTTCTCATGACCTACTTTTAATCAAAATACCGAAATTTAGGGCTAGGGAGTAGAATCTTACCTATTAGATGAAGATCTTGTGAAATCTTCAAGCCTTGAGCAAGAATTGATGAACAAAATAGCTAGATCTTCTCTTTTTCTCTCTAAGATAGCTCTCTCCTCTCTCTACAAAATCACATTTTACCTTCTAAAATACCCCCCTAAGGCCTTATATCAAAATTGGATTGGATATAAAAATTTCCAAAAATGACACCCGCAGTCAATTATGTGGTGCAATTATGCTATAGCATAATCATTTTGTGGGCAGCAGACTTGCAGCATAATCAATTATGCGACAACATAATTGCAGCATAATAATTATGCGACAGCATAATTGCAGAATAATCAATTATGCGACATCATAATTGTAGCATAATAGTTTGTCCGTCTCTGCTCCACTTTGTGATGCTTATGCGGTCCGCGGAACGGTTTTGCGGTCGCGAAATTGATCGCAGATCCAGCCTTTGGTAATTTGGTCATAACTTCTTGTAGGAGTGTCCAAATGATGAACGATTTGAAGCGTTGGAAACTAGACCCATAGACCTTTCTTTTCATAGGTAATAAACCAAATAATTCTTTATATAAAGAGAGGTATGCTCGTTTGAAGTTAGGTCTTGTGCGAACTCACTTGAAACTTTATCCCATCATAAAATTTTTAATTTGACTTAGCCTTGGGGATCTTCTTAGACCATAAACCATTCTTAATGCACCTCATACATATATTATCATGATCAACTGATATAATTCTTATAATAGCCCTTGTCTGCACATAAAATAATATAATTAGCGCACATCATCTTTCTTAATAGCGCTTAAATACTTCAAAATTTTCTGGGGTGTTACAACAAGTTAAGTAGCAGGAAAGCATGTTTGGCTAAAAACATGATCAAGAATTAGCTCTAGGAAAGCATTAAGTTATACATGAATGATTCAACAGGGATTAGAACATATTCTGGGCGTAAATTGGTTTATTACAAGAATCCAGAACAGGGCAGAAGATAAACTCAGGACAAGCAGCAGATGTAAGCATTCAGACACACACAAACACACTAGGTTCGACATGCTTAAGAAAGCTAGAATCAGGGTTAGAATTTAGGCTAGTTCAGATGCTAGAAAAAAAAAGCCATGAGAATAGCTTCAGAGAAAATAGGGCTACAAATAGAGATGACATAGTAGCATATTGATTCACGAAGGGTTCAATGACATAGATATACAGAGCATGAACACAAACAAATAGAGAATGAAACTGCAAAGGCCAAAGGCACTTACCAATTACAAATTAACGGACAAGTAAGTAAGAAGAACAATTTCCAGTAATACTTTAATTATCAGTACAAAAGAGCAGCAAAACCCCAAAATCCCAGTACGTCAGAGTTCCCAAGGGTTTCAAGTGAACCTCGCGCAGTGCTCACACTGAGAAAAGAACACAATTGAATTCTGGTGGCCTTGGCTTTCAGCCGACCAAGGTCTCAAGTTTAGAATAGTGAGATGAATGAGAGTGAGTGAGTAATAGCAATAGTTCCGTGATTGTTCAGACTTAGAGGGGAACGAGAAATGGGGGTCTATATAGTAGTAGAAATTGAACGTACAAACATGGAAAATAATTAATTAAGAACAAATAAAGAAATAAAATATCACATGCAATCGATAATAGAGCTGGTAAAGGGAGAATTGAAATCCAAAACCTAATTAGGGTTCAATGTTTGAAAATTAGTCTGTTGGTGTGAGAAATCAACCCATTTTCCGTGTATATAGACAAGATAAATTTGGATGATTAAGTCATCACGAAATAATTTGAAAGGATAATTAATAAATATTTGAACAATTTAAATGCAAGAAAATCAATTTTAAAACTTTAAAGATTGTGAAAAATTAGAGAAACTACTTATATAACTCTTGTAAATTGGGTAATGATGCAAAATGATATTTTGAAAGTATATAGAATATTTTATAAAATATGAGGCCAAATTGGGTATCAACAGGTCGTGAGAGGGATAATAGGGAGGCCAAGAGGCCTCGTGGTACGGGAGGATTTAGTGGTGGTCATGCTGCAGTTACAACCCTTCAAGGTAGGGTCTATGTGAGTCGTTCAGTTCATTCAGCACTTCCATCTTCTAGTGGTGATCCGATTGTTCTGAGTTCTCAGGTAGCATACTTTGCTCAGCCACTTTCTAGTGCACCTCCTACACGGGGTGACTTCAGCGGTCAGTCCAGCCTACCAGGCCCGAGCCAGTCCCATCCACAACTCCCAAGCTTACTTTGAGTGTGGTGATACCCGCCACATGGTTAGATACTGCCCTAGACTGAGGAGGGGTGCACCTTCCCAGACTACTCAAGCTCCACAGAGATGCATCAGTCTTATTTGATCCGGGATCCACTTATTCATATGTGTCATCTTACTTTGCTCTGTATTTGGATATATCTCGTGATTCTTTGAGTTCTCTGGTTTATGTGTCCACGCCTGTGGGAGATTCTATTATTGTGGATCGCGTGTATCGGTCTTGTTTAGTTGTTATTGGTGGTTTTGAGACCAGAGTTGATCTATTGTTACTTAGTATGGTAGACTTTGATGTTATACTGGGCATGGACTGGTTTTTGCCCTATCATGCTATTCTTGATTGTCATGCAAAGACTGTGACGCTGGCCATGCTAGGTTTACCACGGTTAGAGTGGAGGGGTGCATTAGTTCCTAGCAGGGTTGTCTCATTTCTAAAGGCTCAGCGGATGGTTGAGAAGGGGTGTGATGCATATCTAGCATATGTGAGGGATGTTAGTGTTGACACTCCTACCATCGAGTCAGTTCTAGTAGTGAGGGATTATCCAGACATATTTCCAGCGGATCTTCTAGGCATGCCGCTCGAGAGAGATATCAACTTTGGTATTGATTTTGTTACCGGGCACTCAACCCATTTCTATTCCACCATATCGTATGGCCCCAGCGTAGCTTAAGGAGTTAAAGGAGCAGTTGCAAGGGTTACTTGATAAGGGATTTATTCAGTCTAGTGTGTCGCTGTGGGGTGCTCCGGTCTTGTTTGTGAAGAAGAAGGATGGTTCTATGCGCATGTGTATTGATTATCGTCAGTTGAACAAGGTTACACTGAAGAACATGTACCATTGCCACGCATTGATAACCTATCTAATTAGCTACAGGGTGCCAGAGTGTTCTCCAAGATTGATTTGCAGTCAGGTTATCATCAGCTAAAGATTCAGGATCCGGATATTTCAAAGACTGCCTTTAGGACTCGGTACGGTCACTACGAGTTCCTTGTGATATCTTTTGGGTTGACCAACGCCCTAGTAGCATTTATGCACTTGATGAACAGTGTATTCCGGCCTTATCTTAATTCATTCGTCATTGTGTTTATTGATGACATCCTGGTGTACTCCCATAATCGGGAAGATCATGAGCAACACTTGAGGATCGTGCTCCAGATATTGAAAGAGAAGAAGTTATATGCAAAGTTATCAAAGTGTGAATTATGGCTTGATTCAGTGGCATTTTTAGGTCATGTGGTGTTGAATGAGGGGATCAAGGTAGATCTAAAGAAGATTGAGGTGATGCAGAGTTGGCCCAGACTGTCTTCAACTACTAAAATTTGGAGTTTCCTTGGTTAGGCCGGGTATTATCATCGTTTCATAGAGGGCTACTCATCTATTGCTGCACCTATGACCAGATTTACACAGAAGGGTGCTCCTTTTAGATGGACCGAGGAGTGTGAGGCGAGCTTTCAAAAGCTCAAGACTACTTTGACTACAGCCCCTATGTTGGTGTTGCCTACGGACTCGGGGTATTATACTGTGTATTATGATGCATCACGTGTTGGCCTTGGCGTGGTGTTGATGCAAGACGGTATGGTGATTGCTTATATGTCTCGATAGATGAAGACTCATGAGAAGAATTATCTAGTCCACGATTTGGAGTTGGCCGCCATTGTTCATGTATTGAAGATCTGGAGGCATTATTTGTACGGTGTTCCTTGTGCGGTCTTTACAGACCACCGTAGTCTACATCATCTGTTCAAATAGAAAGATCTTAACTTGCGGAAGTGGAGGTGGTTAGAGTTACTGAAGGACTATGATATCACTATTCTATATCATCTCGGGAAGGCCAATGTGGTGGCCAATGCCTTAATTCAAAAGGCGGAGAGTTTGGGTAGTTTAGCATATCTACCGGTAACTGAAAGGCCATTAGCATTAGAGGTTCAGGCTTTAGCCAACCAGTTTGTTAGATTGGATGTTTCGGAGCCTAGTCGAGTTCTTGCTTGCATAGTTTCTCGGTCTTCTCTATATGACCGTATCAAGAGCGTCAGTATGAAGACCCCCATTTGCTTGTCCTCAAGGACACGGTTCAGCATGTCGATGCCAAGGAGGTTACTATCGGGGATGATGATGTGTCACGAATGCAGGGCATGTTATGTGTGCCCAATGTGGATGGTTTGCGTGAGTTGATTCTTCAAGAGGCCTAGAGTTCGCGGTACTCTATTCATCTGGGTGCTGCTATGATATATTGGGACATGAGGAAACACTATTGGTGGAGGAGGATGAAGAAATACATAGTGGAGTATGAAGCTCGGTGCCTAAATTGTCAGTCGGTGAAGTATGAGCATCAGCGACCGGGTGTTTTGCTTCAGCGGCTTGAGATTCCTGAGTGAAAATGGGAGCGTGTCACCATGGACTTCGTTGTTGGGCTCTCACAAACTCAGAAGAAGTTTGACACGGTATGGGCGATTGTGGACAGGTTGACCAAGTCGGCTCATTTCATTTCTATAGTGATTACCTATTCTTCAGAGCAACTGGCTCGGGTTTATATTCGCGAGATTGTCTCAATTCATGGCATACAAGTATCTATCATCTCTGACCGGGGTAAGCATTTCACATCGCATTTCTGGAAGGCTATGCAATGCGAGCTAGGCACACGGGTTGATTTGAGTACAATATTTCACCCTTAGATAGACGGACAGTCCGAGCGCACTATTCAGATATTGGAGGATATGTTTGCGCCTGTGTTATGGATTTCGAGGGTGCTTGGGATCAGTTTTTTCTACTTGCGGAGTTTGACTACAACAAAATCTACTAGTCGAGTATTTGGATGGTTCTGTATGAGGCTCTATATGGGAGACGGTGTCGTTCCCCAGTTGGGTGGTTTGAGCCGGGAGAGGCTAAGTTATTAGGAACGGATCCGGTTCGAGATGCTTTAGAGAAGGTCAAGATGATCCAGGATCGGCTTCGCACAACCCAATCTAGATAGAAGAGCTATGCGGATCGGAAGGTTCGCGATGTTTCATTAATGGTTGGAGAGCGAGTCTTGCTCCGGGTTTCACCCATGAAGGGTGTGATGAGGTTCGGGAAGAAGGGCAAGTTGAACCCTAGGTATATCGGACCTTTTGAGATCCTTGAGAGGATTGGGGAGGTGGCCTACAAGCTTACCTTATCACCTAGTTTATCTGCGATTCATCCGGTGTTCCATGTCTCTATGCTCCGAAAGTATTATGGTGATCTGTCTCATGTTCTAGACTTCAGCACAGTCCAGTTGGACGAGGATTTGACTTATATTGAGGAGCATGTGGCTATCTTGGATGGACATGTCTGAAAGTTGAGCTCAAAGGATATTGCTTCAGTGAATGTTCAATGGAGGGGTCATCTGGTCGAGGAGGCGACCTGGGAGACCGAGCACGACATATAGATTCGTTATCCTCATCTATTCACCACTTCAGGGATGTCCTTATGCACGTTCGAGGATGAACGTTTGTTTTAAGATGGGGAGAATGTAATGACCTGATCGTTCATTTTGGTTAATTGCATCCTGTTTCCCCCTTTCATGCTTCACACATGAGTGTTTATGCTTTTATGAATTGTGGGGTTAGTTAGTTTCGTTTCGGGAAGCTTTCGGGTTGATTTGGACCCTTGATTCTGGACTTAGAAGTTTAAATTTTAAAATATTGATCAAACTTTGACTTTTGTGAAAATGACCCTGGAACTGTGTTTTTATGACTCTGATAGGTTCGTATCGTAATTTCGGACTTGGGCATATGCCCGGAATTGATTTTCGAAGTTCGTAGGTTGATTTGCCAAAATTTGACAATTTAAAGTTGAAAAGATTGACCGTAGGTTGACTTTTAGCTATCGAGCTCGAAATTTGATTTTGGGACTTGGAATAGGTTCGTTATGGTATTTAGAACTTGTCTGCAAAATTTGGTGTTGTTTGGAGTTGATTTGATAGGATTCGGACGTAATTATAGAAGTTCTTGAATATTTCTTTGAAAATCATGCGTTTTAGTGTTCGATTCGTAGTTTTAGATGTTATTTTTGTGTTTTGATAGTGCAAGCGAGTTCATATGATGTTTTGAGACTTGAGAGGAAGTTTGCTATGGAGCCCCGAGGGCTCGGGTGAGTTTCAGACGCTTAGCGGAGTGTAGATAGAGTTTAAGTTGCTGGATTTCTTGCACATGTGCCTCTGATCTCGCATTTGCGAGTTTTTGGATTGCAATTGCGAAGTTAGGCCAAGTCTGCTTGGTTCACATTTACGAACCCAGTGTTCGCATTTGCGATAGGTACCTGGGGGAGATCTGGTTCGCATTTGCGATCTCTATGGTCGCATTTACGGAGGTCCGAGGTTCGCAATTGCGAACTTTTCATTGCAGTTGCGATGATAGCAGAGATGGAAGGTCTTCGCTTTTGCGAGGGATTCTTCGCATTTGCGGGTTCGTAATTATTGCGAACCCCAGGTCGCAATTGCGACATCTGCGACTGGACAAATAGCTGAGGGATGGGATTTTTGAAATTCTCACATTTTTGAACCCTATACTCGGTAGGAGGCGATTTGGAAAGGGGATTTTCACATACAAACCTTGGGTAAGTAATTCTAATCTATTTCTAATCATATTCCATCAACATATCTTAGATTTTAACATCAAAATCATGTGAATCAAAGTAGAAATTTGTTAAACTTTGTCAAGTTTTTGAAAAATAAGAAATTGAGTTTTGAAAGTCGATTTGGACTCGGATTTTGAAACTAATCATGTGAACTCGTGGGGTCATGGGTAGACGGAATCTACCATTGGACCCGGGTTTTGACCAGGTGGGCCCCGGGTTGAATTTTTGGAAAGAGTGTAAAGATTTTAACTTTATCTATTGCAATTGAATTCTTTAGCAATGTTTGATGATATTAAGTCGATTTTGGTTAGATTTGAGCCGTGTGGAGGCGGATTTTAAGGGAAAATCTATTTTCGAGTGTTGAATTGGCCTAATGGAAGTAAGTGTCTTACCTAACTTCGTGTGGGATAACTATCCCTTAGGATTGGTATTGTTTGATTCAATTGTGCTAAGTGAAATCCGTGTATGCAGGGTGACGAGTGGGTACACGGGTTGTACGTGGTATTTGACCGGTTTAGGCTACTTAGACTATTTTCATGCTTTAATTGAAATTCCATATCATGTTCTAAATTCTCATAGTGAATCTATCCTTAATTGTGTTAGACTATTCTTACATGCCTTAATTGACTTGTTTAGTACATGTTCTACATCCTACTTGCTAAATTGCTCCCATGCTTTAGTTGAACTTGTTGCATCTTTTACTGTTACATGCTATCTCTTCATTGTTAATTATCATTGTTTGAAGTTATTGTTCGTGTTATCTCTTTCCTTATTGATTTTCGTTACTTGAAGTAATTGTTCATGTTATCCCTTTACTTGTTGATTTCCATTATTTGAGAGTCATTGTTGAATATTATCTCTTTTATTGTGAGTTAGTCTTATCTAATATTGTGGTTATACATTATTTCTCTCATTGTTGAGTTATTTGGTGTTGAAGTTGTGAAAGTCGTTAATAGCTGAGGCGATATTGGTTATTGTTGAAACATCTATCGTATTGAGCATTTTTCATCCATTGTTGTCGTTGATATTCTTGTATACGTTGTGGTGGAGCCGTAGGCTATTGTTTTTGTTGGCAAGTTGTGGTATATGGGCACTTGTGGTGCGAATATTTATTGTGATATGATATTGACGCGCATGCGGCGATATAAGGCTTGGGGTTAATGTGCATGCGGCGGTATAAGGTGGGACTTATGTGCGTGTTGCTTGTAGGGGAACTACGTGAAGCCACGCGGCATCGTAAGGTGGGCTAAAGTGCGTGTAGCTATTTCGGAAAAACTATTTTCAAAACCTATTTCAAATGTAAGGCTCACGCGGAAGTATAAGGAAAGATTGTGAATTATGAATACTCTTAACCGAGATACCCCAGCCGAGCAAGCCTGTGCAATACCTTCTACCCAACTCGCCCCTAAATAAAGAGAAGATATATTTATATCATTAATTAAACATTAAGTGGATTCCGTGAACAATGCCAATTCCATTACCATTAGTCACTTCATTTTATAGTCTCAAAATACATACACAATCATAGTTTAAGTGCAACAAGTGATTCAGGTACAAAAAGGCTAGTTTGACTTTTTCAACACCCATATACAACCCACACTGTATCTACGGAGCCTCTACGGATACAAAATACTATGATAACGCCAGCAACAAGGTCCCGATTATACCTCAAAACATAATACACGTGGGACAAGAGATACACAACCCCGAATGAAGTGGGGCTCACCAATCTGCTGAGACGAGGGTGTACTACTATCAATGATCAATGCCACCTGTTGTGGAACCACCTACATCCATTAAAGATGCAGCGCCCCCGGCAAAAGGGACGTTAGTACATATGGAATAGTACTAGTATGTAAGACTAAAAACCCTACGTTAAAACGAATGATAACACAAGGAAGGACAATCATAGATCAATGGAAGCCTCAAGCAATACTAAAACATCAAATTAGGAGCAAGATAAGTGTCAAGTAAATTTCCATTATTTTAGGTTGGGAGATCTTAGCACTGATATACCACCGTGATTTTTAGCACAGAGTCCGATCACGGCCTGATCGGCTAGGCCGTCTCATCCAAAGACATCGACCACAATCACAATCATTATCACATTTTCAATCAATATCTCAATAACAATTTCAAGCACAATCACCACCATGTGTGCGGCATGGCGTTCGATCACGACCCGACTGGCTAGGCCGTCTCACCACAATGCCGTGTGGATCGACATCACCCTTTTCTAGCAATTGTCTTATCCCAATAAAGAGGAATATTCTATTTATAACAATCTCATCCCAATAAAGGGGTACAATCACAATTCACTCCTACACTGGTATGTCTAGTTTCGGGGTTAGGTTATTTCAACCTACCCTTCCTCGGTGACAAACGATACTCCCAGGGTGTTTATTTATTTAAAAGGGTTGACAACTCATTTCATTATCTTTTATATATCATTCAGTTCATTGGCACCGATGACCATAACACAATGTCACTTTTGGCATGTTGGCCGTATTTCATACTTCATATTCATCTCTTTCACTTTCAAACCTTATCACAGATCATCAACAACAGAGCATTTCTATTCATGACTTTAAGTCCACATATTGAGCAAATAAGAATGTTAAACACATTGAGATTTCTTACACAATTTAAAATAATAATCTTTATTTGAATCACGACTTAAAGATATAGCATTTGGATATGCAACTAAGGGTGACAAGTGGGCTGGTCCAGGCCCGGGACCGGCCCGAGACCGCGTGCCAAACGGGCTAAACGGGCCAGGATCGTTTGGCTTGGTTTTAGTGGGCCTGGGCCGGTCTCGTGGGCCGGTCCTATGATTTGGGCCCACCAGGCCCGGAACAATTTAGCCCGCCAGGGACCGGGACCGGATCGGTCCCTTAGCGGGCCAAACGGTCCCAACGGCTATTTTAAAAAAAAAATAATAATAATATTTTTTTTATTTTAAAATATAGCCTTTGGGCTGTGAAAAATAGTCGTTGGCTATTTATAAAATAGTCATTTAACCACCCCAACTTTGTTTTAATCCCAAACTTTTTATAATTACACTTTTTCCCTATTTTCAACTATAAATACCCCATCATTCTTTCATTTTTCCTTACAAAATCATCAATCTATCACAATCTCTCTCTAAATTTCTTCTATAATTGCTACTATTGTTTACTTTATTATTACTAAGTGTATAATATATAAGCTATATTCGATATATATATATATATATATATATATATATATATATATATATACTATACTATACTATATATACAACTTATATAAGCTATATAAGATGTATATATAGCTTATCGAATATAGCTTTTATATATATAGTATATAAGCTATATAAGATGTAAATATAGCTTATATATATATATATAGACACACATCGATATATATACATATATATACTATACTATACTATATGTACATCTTATATAGCTTATATACTATACACTTAGTATATATATACTTTTTAGTAGTAACATGAAATGACCAAAGTATGGTACTTTTTAGCTAGTATAAATATGGAATGATAGAAGATCAAGTTTTAGCTCAACTCAGTTTTAGTTGAAACTGTAATCTGAGATGAGCTAAAACTTGATCTTCTATCATTCCATATTTATACCAGCTAAGAAGTACCATACTTTGGTCCTTTCATGTTACTACTAAAAAGTATATATATATATATATATATATAAACTATATTCGATAAGCTATATATACATCTTATATACAATATATAAGATGTATATATAGTATAGTATAGTATATATACTAAATGAGATGTATATATAGTATAGTATAGTGATATCATGTATAATATATATATACTAAATATATATATATATATATATATATATATATATATATATATATATATATATATATATATAAAAGTTATATTCGATATAAGATGTATATATAGTATAGTGTATATATATATTAAATAAAATTTAGGTCACAATTCTATAATAAAATTTACAAAGCATTGCTTTAGATATTTTTTTTAACATCCTTTTGTCTCTAATATCTATTTAATTTTTATTTTTTTTAAACATCTGTTGGGCCTACTTAGCCCATTTAGCCTGCGGGGCGGGACCGTTTAGCCTGGGACCAAACGGTCCCAGTCCCGGTCCCGGGTCGGTCCCTACAAAAAGACTGTTTAGCCTGGGACCAAACGGTCCCAGTCCCGGGCCGGTCCCTACAAAAAGACCGTTTAGCCCGGGACCGTTTGGCCCGTTTAATTTGGGACCGGGACCGTTTGGACCGGCCCACTTAGCCCGTTTAGGCCCGGGACCGGCACACTTGCCACCCTTATATGCAACCCATGCTTCGAGCACATTTTCAAATAGAATATAACATAAAAAGAACATTGGAATACATATTGAACATATATCTTTCGACACAAGGCTTATTCGGAATAATCAATTCATAATGAATAACTCGGGACTTACAAGGATATTGTGGGATTCAATTCTAAGAGATTAGTTTAGCCAAGATACCTCGCCTCGAGCCTTTTAAATTACTACAATGTTCCAGAATTCTTAGCCACTTCGATCAATTTAGAAATATAGCAAAATTGAACACAAATTAGGAGAGAGTTTATGGTTCCAGCTCATTTGAGCATTTTATCAAACACTAGGAGGGTATTATGATTTTAAGGTCCTCCTATGGTGGATTCCTCCATCCCACTACTCAAAGTCTACCCAATTTAGCTCAACATTCTTTCCCCAACCCTTGATAGTACATGCATACATAATGGACAACTCCCACACCCAAGAATTGCTTTTCTCATTACCTATTTTCAGCAAAATCATGAAATTGAGGGCTAGGGAGTAGAATTTTACCTCTAGGACGAAGACCTTGTGAAATCTTTAAGGCTTGAGCAAAGATTGATGAACAAATGACTTAGAAATTCCTTTTCTCACTCTAGACCACCTTACTCTCTCTAAAATATAAGTTTGAATCTTCTAAAATGATCCCTAAGATTGTTTTATAAGAATGGGGTCAGGTTTATAAAACCAGAAAAATGAAGCCCCAATGCAGATCTACGGTCGCATATGCGATCGCATAATGTCCCTCCGGAGCTGGGCACTCTTGCCTCACTCTGCGACCGGTCTGCGGTCGCATAATGCGCCGCAGAAATTCCCTCCAAAAATCTTTGTGTTATCTGCGATGGGTTGTGCGGCCCGCAAAATGATTATGCGGCTGCATAATGGACCGCATAATGGTCCAAACTTTGCCCAAATTTCTGCTTTAGTATGCGACAGATCTGCAGTCCGCATATCAATTTTGCGACCACAAAATGGACCGCAGAATCGCCCTGTACTTCCAAAAAATTTCTTCAACTCCCCAACGCACTGTTCAACCCAAAAAGTCTGAACCGCCTACAATTATCAACACATAAGTCTAACTTGGCACCACAAAATCCAGGTTTTAGATAAAATTTTACAGGGCCTTACACTAGTATAAGGAAAAATTGTGATTGAAATTGAGAAATATGAATATGAGACGGTACCTCGGTTATGATTCTTGATTATACGAGGTGGTACCTCAGTTTTGATTTCATTATACACGAGGCGGTACCTCGTTGTGATTCTTACTATTTATTTCATGTTGCAAGGTGTTTTTGGTGGAAAATATATCTTGTTGTGTCATTCCTTATTGTTCTAGCCGTTGTTGTCCTTGCATGATCATTGTAGAACTTTACTTGCTTCTTTTATGCTATTTCTGTTGTTTATTTCTGGTACTAGTTCTTGCTATTATCTTGTTCTGCATCAGTTGTTTCTTCACTTTCTATTACATATTCGTATTACAATTTCATACTGTTTATTTTATATCCTAGTAGGTTTCTTGACCTAGCCTCGTCATTACTCTACTGAGGTTAGGCTCGATACTTACTAGGTACCATTGTAGTGCACTCATACTATGCTTCTGCACACTTTTTGTGCAGATCCAGGTATGTCTGCTCGTGCCGGTCATTAGAGGTTATTGTAGCTGTTGCTTGGGAGACTTCAGGGTATACTTGCTCCACGTCCGCATGCCTTGGAGTCACCTTCCATATTTTACTTCCTGTTGTATTTCTTTTAGAGAGTGATGTATTAGATAGTCTAGAATTATTCTATAGAGCTTATGACTCAGTTCCACTAGTTTTGGGGTGTGTATTACGAGTTTCTGTTTTCAGAAGGTTTTTATCTATTATTCAGTTATTTTCAGTAACTTGTTAATTATATCTGTTCAGTTATTATTACTTGTTAGGCTTACCTAGTCGTAGAGACTAGGTGCCATCACGACATCTTACAGAGGAAACTTGGGGTCGTGACATATACATGGACTCAGAATTAGACTCCTCTGTAGCCTAGGTGAACCTTAGGCTTAGTTCTCCTATATCAACCAGTATCAGCGCTTCTGTACTATAGACGAGGGAGAAGGGTGTCTCATCGGTGCTAGCTTTAGATGTCATCCGGTAAGCTCACAACACTATGGGTAGCTTCTTCGACCATCTTCCCTTAGTAGGCTCTTACTTTTTCTTGATGGTTTATATCAGAGTTTTGTTTATTGACTTTGCTTGCCCATTTGTTCTAGGATGATAGGGAAGTGATGTGATTCTTTTGATCTTAACTTTTCAAAGAATTGGATTACCTTGGAGCCAATGAATTGGGGTCCGTTGTCGCTACCTTCATTGGGACCCCGAATCTACACATGATATGGTCCCAAATGAATTTGATCACCTCTCATTCTCGGATATGATTTTAAGCTCCCGCTTCCACCTATTTTGAAAAATTAGTTAGTTAATATTAACAGAAATTTTACCTGACCAGGTGGTGTAGGAAATGGGCCTACTATGTCCGTCCCCATTTCACGAATGGCTAAGGCGAGACAACCGAGTGAAGGGGTTCTGCCGGCTGATGAATCATCCGAGCATGCCGCTGGCACTTATTGCATTTTTGCCCAAAAAACTTAGCATGTTGTTCTATTCTAGACCAGTAATATTCGACCCTCATTAACTTTTGAAACAACGACTTGTAGCCGGAGTGGTTTCCATAGCTATGTTTACGTACTTCCCTTATCATATAATCGGTTTCTCCCAGACCCAGGCATTTGGCTAATGGTCCATGAAAAGACCTTCGGAATAAATAACCCCCGACCAAGCAGTACCGGGTTGCTTTGGTTCTAAGGTTCTGAGAAGCTTTGTTGTTCTCGAGTTATATACCATCCTACAAATAACCCATGATACCATTATGCTAGTCCCAAGTTAAACTTGTTGAACATGACTCGTTTTAATTTGATTCAAGGGCAGAATGAAGAATATGCACGACCAAGTCCGGCCCCGATTTTGCGATGCCTGGTTGTGGCTGGTTGATGTTGGAATCGAACTAGAAATGTTGGTACTTGGAAATTATATTTTTTCATTAATTCTATAAACTCGTAATGTTTTGGAAATTATGAATGAAGCTACTAATGGGAATAAAAAGGAAGTTGTTAATAAAATCATTTTAATGATTGATTAATGGAGTACATCTCCTCTTTATTCACGGATGAGTTTGGGTAGAAGTAAGTCTAATAGGCTTGCTCGGACGGGTTCTCTCGGTTGAGCGCTGGTCGCGCTCTCTGAGTTTGGGTCGTGACAAACTTGGTATCAGAGCCTAAGGTTTTAAAGTGTCCTAGGATGTCTCGGAGCCGTGTCTAGTAGAGTCCTTCTTATCGGTGTGTTGTCGACCACATCTATAATGAGGAGGCTACTTGGACATTTAGGAATTTCACACTTCTTTGATACTCCAGATCGTGCGATAGAGCTCAAGATAGGAAGCTAATTTCCTCGTTATGTCTCATGATATTTTTCAGATGAGTAATCCACGAGTTAAAAACAACGAGGAGGGAATGACCGCTCCATTGAATCTGGGGGAGATTACACAAGAGTTTGTTGGGAGAATGCGTCGAGCCGTGGAGGGGTTGGAAGAACTTGTTGCTAAAGGAAGTGTCCTTATTCCTACCACTGTCACCGCACCATCGGATCGTGTGGTGAGCGAATCTAAGAAACGAAATAGGGTTGTTGGTGCTAATGAACCAGATTGTATGATTTGCAAGAAGCGACACTTGGGAACATGTTGGATGACCCTTGAAATATGTTATGGCTGTGGAAAGAGGGGGCACAAGAAGAACAAATGCCCTAGGTTGGGTACACCCATCCAGTTATGTCCGTCATGCGGGGAGGAACATTTGGCGTCGTGTTGTGAGTATGCTCAGCAGCGCGTTATAGGTGGTATCTTTGGGCAATTCCAAAGGCCCACACAGCAATCCGGTGCTGGAATTGTTAATCTCGCATTGGAAGCTTGGAGGAAGGATAAGGGGTATGATTATGATGTATGCAAAAAAGGGTAAATATCCGGTCAGTGAGACGAGTCAGTTCAGCGGACCTCATCCCCGTTGTGTGAAGTGTGGGAGATGCCATTCATGAGTGTGTCACTATGGTACAAAAGTATGCTACAAGTGTGGTATGATGGGCCACTTTCAAAGAGATTGTTATTTGTCTCGCCAGAGCATGGGCAAGGGTATTGCACAGCCAGCCAATTCTGTAGCTACTACATCCACAACTCCTCCCCCAGCTAGAGGCACTATAACGCCTATAGGGCGTGGAACAACTAGGGGTGGTATTCAGAGCTCGGGAGGTCCCAAGAGGTTTTATGCTATGAGGAGACGTCAAAAGTTTGAGGCTTCTCCAGATGCGGTTACAGGTATATTGACTATCCGATCTCATGATGTGTATGTTCTTATTGATCCCGGTTCCACTTTGTCATATGTCACCTCTTATGTTACTATGAAAGTTGGGATAGAACCAAAACAACCTTATGAGTCATTCTCTGTATCTACTCTTAGAACGAGGCACAATATTCGTGAAGCCTCTTTATCATAATTCCTTATATTTACAACCTCTTGAGAATTGAGTTCTATAATGGGTTCCTTGAATTGCGTTATAGCCCTAGGTTAATACTTCCCACTGCTTCCCTAAATTCTTAATAAGGGACAATACCTGATAAATTTCGTACAGAACCTTTTGATTCAAATGGATAACATCTGCTCATTTATGCCTATACATGCATCACCATAATATTTACCTATGCGGTATCATATCCAATGGAAAGCAGCCTAGTGTTGAGATCCTTCTTGAGTCACTATTTTTCTCTCCGGTATATGTGACTTCTATGGTTGGAACAATTATTCTACTCCTTTATGAATAGTATCATGAATCCTTTTCATTGTCTAGTAACATGAGAGTATATCTTAGCACCTATCATATGCGTACATGCCAATTAAAAGGGGCTACTTATCCGCATAAAGTTTTTGAGCAACTTGAGATTTATCACAAATTCGTCACAGTAGGTCTTGTTGTTTACCCATCTCAGTATGACTTTCATGTCCACCTAGATCATGCCTCAGTGAGTAACTCACCTTGTTCCCAGTATTGTGGTTGCCCGTGAATTGGTCTGAAATGGTAACTTGAGAGTAGTTATGGCAAAAACATGTCTAGCTCACGGCAAAGTTTTCATTCTCTCTAACTAATACATGATTTCATCCAACATTAAGATGTCCTAGTTACATGATTCCACTTGTGTGAGATTGAAAGTTGAGCAGCCTTATGATGAGCATATTGAATTGAAAGACAAACTCGTCGTATCTCTAGTCCTCTCACATAGGATCAAATATTGTCAAAGGTTAAGTTGTGGGAATGATAATAATCTCATAAGTGTTCAACTTCTTTTCATCCTCATAAGCTTGTGGCATAGATTCCTTGTGCTAGTTACTGTTAAGAGTGTAATGCAACTTTGTGTATCTTGAAACCCATATCATATTCGAGGTGCTAGAATATTCTCATTTCGAGTTAAACTGATTTTCCCTACATTCCAAGAGCCGACTGGTGTCACATAAGTGTTATCTCTCTTTGAGGCCAACTATTGCCAAATAAGGCACGTATGGAATGAAACAATTGTTTTTGTCCTTTTCCTGGCTCATAGTATTCCAAGAATAACTGACGCTAATGTCTTTATCCTCCAGACCATGCCTCCCATATGTCACATGTCTAAAAATAACTCATTTATTTAAATCTCCTAATCATGAACCTGATCCTTACATTACCTATGCCTACTAGGCAACTCTATGACTCATTTGTTGAACCGATGGTGTCACCACAACGGATCACCATGTCAGCGCTATTAGTAGTGACATTCATGTCTCTTAGGACATAACCTCCTGAAATGCCGTGCTCGGCACGTTGATGGATTCTTGAATATTTCCAGCGAATCTCGAACCTCGTTGTTCCTGTTTGTAGCAAATCTATCGAGTATTGTAGGTTCAGGCATGTCAAACAAGAAGCATCATCCCGTGATCAAATATATGGGATAGAAAATTTTATGGTCATAGTCAAGCTAGCACATCTTAGAGAAATTGTTGAAGGTTGCCAAAGGTTTAGTTTAGGTGTTTGGCATGGAGATTTAGAGTTGAAGAAAGTGAATGGATTATTCTAAATATTTTCTGCATGAGGATGCTATGTGAATTGTCAATAAAGGTAAAGTATGTGAAGTCACATTAGGCCTTATGAAATTTTGAAAAGAAATAGGCTAAAATATGAGTATGATGTTTCCCTATTATTGTTCTCCGTGCACCCGATGTTTCATTTGTCTATGTCTAATAAGGTGAATATAAGGGATAATGGAATTGTGAGGAGCAACTATTTGCTATCCTTGTTAGAAAAGTCTGGGAGTTGAGATTGTCTCCGTTAATGTGTTATGGCAAAGTCTGTAAGTCGAGGAGACCACATGGAGGGGCAAAAGTGTTAAGGAAATAAAATATTCCCACTTGAGTGTATAGTTAAATGATTGTGATTTGAAAGGTTCTTCTGTGTGTTATGATTTAAATATGTGCAGCTCATGTCCAAATACCACTCTTGATAGTATAATGCCTGTAATGATGAGATTAGTGACGTTGTTATACATGGTGATGTTTTGTCAAATTGTGGATGTGTTGTTAGGAATTGTTTTGGTGTTACTCTGACAGGTGAATAGGCCTAAATACAAAGGAAACTTTGGCGAAATTTTCAGAAAGTTAGGAAGTTAGGCAAATCTGGGGCTGATGTTATGTGGTACAACTAAAACTGTGTTAAGCAAACCTTGATCCTCATTCGAGGACGAATGATCTTAAGTGGGGGAGGATGTAAGGACCCGTAAAAATTTAAACCAAAAACTCGGGGTTTTGTGGTACCAAGATAGATCCCTACGTTCGGACTTTTTGGATTGAACAGTACCCTACGGACTGAGAGGAAAATGTTTCGCAGAAAAACGCATTTCTGCGGCTCATTATGCGGCCGCATATTCACTCTGGGGACCGCATAATGGCCGCAGATTGAAGCAGTAAGTTTGGCCAACTTGAGGTCAGTTTTGCGGTCGATTATGCGACCGCATAATCGATATGCGGACCGCATATCGATCGCATAATCCCTCTTGAGTTTTTGCGGAGGGAGTTCTGCGGTGCATTATGCGACCGCAGAACGAGTATGTGGACTGCATACTGGTCGCATACCTGGGCCGAAAGTTCAGGCCCCTGAGGGCCATTTCTGCGGTCACTTTGCGGACCGTATAACCATTATACGGTGGCAGATGTGACCACAGACCTGTGTCGGGGCACCCATTTTCTTAATTTAAAACCCGACCCCTATTCCGTTAAAATACCCCTTAGGTCTATTTTGAGCTTATTTTCAGATGTTTCTAGCGTGAGAGAGAGAGGGTTCAAGAGGGAGGGTCTAAGTTTTCATCAAATTGATCTTCAATCATCACTCAAAGCCTTGGAAATGTTCAAGTAGAGCACCAAAATTCTTCACCCTAAAAGGTAAGGCTTCATCACCCCAGCTCTTAATTTCAAACATAGCTATAATGGGGTATTAGTGTGATACTTTATGGGTATGAGGGTGGTTCATCTTGCATGCATGTCATAAAGAGTGTGGAAAAAATAAAAAGTGAACTAGAACCATGAACGTTTTCCTAATTTTGGGTTCTATTTGTATATTGCTAAAATAGATTGAGGTTGCTAAGGGTTCCGAAAAATTGTAGAGTCTAAAGAAGTGCAATTGAGGTATGTTGGCTAAGCTTTCTCTCTTGGAATTGAATTCCATAATATTTCTGTAAGTTTCAAAGTGTGGGTTATGTATTAAAAGGTTATGGCTTTGAGTCGTGTTTCAATGAAAGATAGAATTGTCTAAAAGCTTTTGTACTAAATTCATGCCCATTAGTGGTTGCTTTAACTAATGCTTTGATTTATAAATATATCCAGTGTGATTCGAGTTCTATATACTCATGTGTTGAATTTGTACATTGTTATTTCTGGGGGAGAGTATTGCAAGAGTAAATGGTGTATTGACTGTTTATGATTTTTCATGTGTGTTTCTATTGTTGGTTGGTATGCTTTATTTTTTTGGGAAGAAACCATTTGTGTTTGAAGTTTCCATTTCAAATGGATTTGAAGTATATGATTTTTAAAATATCCTATATGTTGATACTTGATGGTGATCTTTGAAATTGAAAGAGGTGAAAGTGTGGAATATGAAATACGGTCATCGTGCCAGGAATAAAGAATCTTGTGAATGGCCTAATGAGCCAAGGAAATATTGTCGTTGTGAATGACTGGAAATACTAATAAGAATTCATACAATGTGAAAGATGTTGAGGTGAGTACAATTGTATTTATGATATTTCTGTTTGCAAATCAAATCAAAACTATTTTTAGGAGCATCATTAGCAATACCGAGGAAGGGTGGGTCATAAGGCCCACACCTGAAACTACACGTGCCAGTGTAGGGGTGGATTGTGATATTATTCCCCTTAATTGGGATGAAACTGGAACCTCTGTGGATTGGAAAAGTCAACCCGCACGACATATGTGGGAAGGCGGCCTAGCTGATCGAGTGGAGATCAGACGCCATATTGCGCATATGGTGGTACTACTCTTGGTAACAACTTTCTTTCGCATCACATGTCAAACCACATTATTCCTGGGGATATGGCCTAGCCGATCGGGCGTGATCGGACTCCGTGCTAAGAAAGACGGTGGTATATCGGTGCTAATGATCTCCCAACCAAAATTATATATGAAGTTCGTATTTTGAAAATTTTTATATTTTAACGGGACGTTTGGATATTGTTGATTGTGACTTGTTGTTTCTATGTGTTGCCTTTTCTTATATGGGCATTCTATTTTGAAAGAGGATTTTTAGCTATACATACTAGTGCTATTCGACAGTACTAACGTCCCTTTTGCCGGGGGCGCTACATCTTTAATGGATGCATGTGGTTTTTCAGCAGGCGGCATTGATCAGTGATAGCAGTACACTCTTTTTCAGCTGATTTGGTGAGCCCCACTTCATTTCGGGGTCATGTATCTTTTGTTTCTCATATACAGTATTTTGAGGTATAGTCGGGGCCTTGTTGCTGACATTTTCTTATTACTCTTCTATTGTATTTAGAGGCTCCGTAGATAGGTTGTGGGTTATGGTTGATGTTGGGAATCGATCTAGAAATATTGGTACTTGGAAATTATGTTTTTTCATTAATTCTATAAACTCTTAATGTTTTGGAAATTATGAATGAAGCTACTAATGAGAATGAAAAGGAAGTCGTTAATAAAATCTTTTTAGTGATTGATTAATGGAGTACATCTCCTCTTTATTCATGGATGAGTTTTGGGTAGAAGTAAGTCTAATAGGCTTGCTCGGTCGGGTTCTCTCGGTTGAGCGCCGGTCGCGCTCCCTGAGCTTGGGGCGTGACAGCTCCTTGGGTCATTTTCCTAGTAGGGTGGTATCTTTTTTGAAGGCTCAACAGATGGTTGAGAAGGGGTGCTTGGCGTCTTAACCTTTGTTAGAGATGTGAGTGTTGATACTCCCATGGTTGATTCAGTCCCCGTGGTGAGGGAGTTTCTAGAAGTTTTTGCTGCAGACCTACCGAGCATGCCACCCGATAGAGATATTGATTTTGGTATTGAATTGGTATCAGGCACCCAACCCATATCTATTCAGCCATATCGCATGGCTCTAGCAGAATTTGAAGGAATAATTGCAGGAATTACTAGATAAAGGTTTCATCAAGTCGAGTGTGTCACCTTGGGTGATCCGATTCGATTTGTGAAGAAGAAAGACGGTTCCATGAGAATGTGCATTGACTACAGGCAATTGAACAAGGTTACTATCAAGAACAAGTATCTAATGCCACATATTGATGATTTATTTGATCAGCTTCAGGGTGCTAGGGTGTTCTCGAAGATTGACTTAAGATCGAAGTATCATCAGTTAAAGATCAGGGCTTCGGACATTCCTAAGATGACCTTCAAGACACGGCATTATGAGTTCTTGGTGATTTCATTTAGGCTGACTAATGCCCTAGCTGCTTTCATGTATTTGATGAAAAATGTATTTCAGCCTTATCTGGATTCCTCAGTCATTGTGTTTATTGATGATATATTAGTGTATTCCTCTAGTTGGGAGGAGCACGAGCAACATTTGAGGACTGTGCTTTAGACTCTAAGAGGGAAGAAGTTTGATGCTATGTTCTCCAAGTATGAGTTTTGGTTGGACTCGCTAGCATTCTTGGGTCACGTGGTGTCTAATGAGGGAACTAAGGTGGATCTGAAGAAGATTAAGGCAATTCATAGTTGGCCAAGACCGTTTATCGCTACAGAGGAGTTTCCTAGGTTTGGCTAGTTACTATCGTTGCTTTATGGAGGGTTTCTCGTCTATTACAGCTCTATTGACCAAGTTGACTCAGAAGGGTGCTCTATTCAGATGGTCTGATGAGTGTGAGGAGAGCTTTCAGAAGTTCAAGACAGCTGTGACTACAGCTCCAGTATTGGTTTTGTCTTCAGGATCGGGGTCATATATGGTTTATTGTGATGCTTCGCGGGTTTTAATTGGGTGTGCATTGATGCAGGGCGGTACGGTGATTCCCTATGCATTGCGCCAGTTGAATCCCTGTGAGAAGAATTACCTAGTGCATGATTTGGAGTTAGAAACTATTGTACACGCGCTCAAGATTTGGAGGCACTACTTATATGGTGTATCTTGTGAGGTGTATATGGATCACCAGAGTCTTCAATGTCTATTCAAGGAATATGATTTTAACTTAAGGCAGTGGAGGTGGTCGGAGCTATTGAAGAACTATGATATCTCCATTCTTTATCATCTGGGGAAGGCCAATATGGTGGTCGACGCCTTGAGTAGGAAGGCGGAGAGTATGAGGCATCTTTATTTGGGGAGAGGCCTTTGGCTATGGATGTTCAGGATTTGGCCAACGGGTTCGTGAGATTGGATATTTCAAAGCCTAGTAGAGTCCTTGTTTGTGTTGTATCACAGTAGTCCTTGTTTGAGCGCATCAAGGCTCGTCAGTATGATGATCCCCATATGCTTGTCCTTAAGGACATCGTTTTCTGAGGTGGTGCTAGGGAGGTGACTATTGGTGATGATGGTGTGTTGCGACTTCAGGACCGGATTTGTTTTACTAATATGGATGGGTTGAGAGAGTTGATCCTTGAGGAGGCTCATAGTTTGTGGTATTTCATTCATCCAGGTGCTGCGAAGATGTACCGGGATTTGAGGTAGCATTATTGGTGGCGAAGGATGAAGAAATACATTGTTGGATATGTTGCTCGGTGTTTGAAGCAGGTCAAGTATGAGCATTAGAGACCATGTGGTTTGCTTCAGAAGATTGACATACCAGAGTGGAAATGGGAACGATATCACTATGGAATTCATGGTAGGTTTGCCATGGACATCGAGGAGATTTGACGTAGTTTGGGTCATTGTGGACAGACTGACAAGGTCTGCACATTTCATCCCGTCATGACTTCCCACACTTCAGAGCAGTTGGCTAAGATCTACAGTCGGGAGATTTTTCACCTGCATGGTGTACCTGTTTCTATCATCTCAGATGAAGGCACTCAGTTCACTTTGAATTTTTGGAGAGTGGTTTGGCGTGAGTTGGGCATGCAGGTTGAGTTGAACACCACGTTTCACCCTTAGACGGACAGGCAGTCCGAGCAGACCATTCAGATTTTGGAAGATATGTCGATGGCATATACTATTTATTTTGGAGGTTAGTGGGACCAATTTCTACCTTTAGCGAAGTTTTCCTACAACAACAGCTACCAGTCGAGCATCCAGATTGCTCCATATGAGGCATTATATGAGAGGCGGTGTCGTTCTCCGATTGGTTGGTTTGAGCCTGGCGAGGCTAGGCTATTGGGCACAGAGTTGGTTCGTGATGCTTTGGACAAGGTTAAATTAATTCAAGAGCGGCTTCGTACATCGCAGTCCATGCAAAAGAGTTATGTTGATATCAAGGCTCGTGATGTGGAATTCATGGTGGGTAAGAAGGTCCTACTTAGAGTTTCACCCATGAAGGGTGTGATGCGATTTGGGAAGAATGATAAGTTGAGCCCTTGGTATATTGCTCCATTCGAGGTGTCAGAGAGAGTTGGTGAGGTGGCCTACAGACTTGCTTTGCCACCCAGCTTATCCGGAGGTCATCTGATGTTTCATGTTTCCATACCTTGGAAGTACTATGGGGATCCATCACATGTGTTGGATTTTAGCTCGGTACAATTGGACAAGGATTTGACTTATTTTGAGGAGCCAATGACCATTATGGATAGGCAGGTTCTAAAGCTGAGGTCGAAGAATATTGCATCGGTAAAGGTTAAGTGGAGAGGTAAACCGATCGAGGAGGCGACTTGGTAGACCGAGCATGATATGCAGAGCAGATATCCTTACCTTTTTGATATCTCAAGTATGATTCTAAACTCGTTCGAGGACGAACATTTGTTTAAGGGGAGAATGTAATGACACGGCCAGTCACTTTGTATATTTCAGCCCCTTTCCCTATTTGATGCTCCCTGTAAGCGTATTTGTTGTTATGTGACTCGCGGGGATGGTTGGTTTGGGTTCGGAAAGGTTTAGGAGTGAATTGGGACACTTAGTTCCAAGGTTGGAAGCTTAGTTATAAGGGTTGACCTAGGTTTGGCTTTTGTGTAAACAACATCAAAATGATGTTTTGGTGGTTCCAATAGGTTCCTATGGTGATTTTGGACTTAGATGTATGTCCAAATTTAGATTTGGAGGTTCCTAGGTTGATTTAGCTCTTTTTGGCAAAAGTTAGAAATTTGAAGGTTTGGAAGGTTCATAGGTTTGACCGGGAGTTGAATTTAAGGTTATCGGGTTTGGATTGATGTTCCGGGAGTTGGAATAGGTTCGTTATATTATTTGGGACTTGTCTGTAAAATTTGGAGTCATTCCGATTTGGTTAGATGTGGTTCGACATGAATTTTGGAAGTTAGAAGTTGATTAGTTTATTAGGCTTGAATTGAGATGCGATTTATAGTTTTGTTGCTATTTTGTGTGATTTGAGACCCCGAGTAGGTCCGTGATATGTTTTGGGACTGGATAGTATGGTTGGACAGGCCTCGGGTGGGTTTCGGATGGGCTTCAAATCATTTGAGGTTGAATTGGCTGATCAAGTATGGTGTTTTCTCACCTGCAAGATTTGGTCCTCAGGTGTGAGTCCGCAGAAGTGGACTTGGGGTAGCAGATGCGAGCTTGGATAGGATGAGGGATTTCTGTAGAAGCGGCAACCCTTGTGTAGGTGCACACGTGCAAGAGCACTCCGTGGAGCGCAGAAGCGGCTCCGCAGAAGCGAGTGTGCTTCGTTGGAGTGGAGAGTCGTGGGAGTTAGTGAACTCGCAGATGCGATCCACTTTCCATAGGAGCGGGCTCACAAAAGTGGGCTTTTTGTTCGCAAAAGCGGAATCGCTAGGCAGAGTATATTTTTTGAGGATTTAGCTTATTTTATCATATTTTGAGAATGGGAGTTCGGATTGGGGAAATTTTCACCACTTAGATTGAGATAAGTGTTCTTGACTCGGATTTGACTTTGTTTTATGATTCCATCTGTGGTTTTGGCTTTTGGTTGATGAAATCTATGCGTGAAAATAGGGGTTGTGTGAGTAAATTTTGGAGAGTAATTATTTAGGATTTGAACTCCGATTTGAAGTCGGGTTTGGATTAAACTTGTATACTTGGACTTATATACGAATGGGTGGTCGGAATTTGTGACTTTTGTCGTGTTTCGGGAGGCGAGCCCGGGTTGACTTTTTGATATTTGATAAAGATTGGAGATATTTTACTTGGAATTGATTTCTATACCCGTATTTTATGTTATTAGTTATTTTTCTAGATTTGACCCGTTCAGAGGCCGATTCAAGAGGCAAGGGCTTTTTAGAGTATTGATTTGCCTTGTTTGAGGTAAGTGTCTTGCATAATCTTGTGTGAGAGAATAAGCCTTAGGCTTGTACCGTGTTTGTCTAATCTGTGATGTTGTGATGCGATGTATATGCGAGGTGACGAGCACATATGCAGGTGCTATGTATGAAAAATGACCGAATTAAACTTTAAATCTCTAGTATGTCGTGATTTGATTGTGTACTTTCTTGATACATGTATAATTCATTGTATGACTATACGAGCTTACCCTTTCTATGCTAGAGATCATGTTTAGGATTTTTATTTCCTAAATTGGCCAAGTTGGGCATTTTATGGGATCATTGCTAAATTGATTTAGCTGTAGTCATGGCTTATATGTTGAACCCTCATCCGCATTTATGTATTTCCATGTCCTTGTGCCCTTTTGTTGACAAATTGTGAGTGTATGTCTTTGATGTTGATTTGACTAGTTGCGTCATTGTAATTATGGCACTTGTGGACATGTTGATCGAATTGTTTGGGTGTTGGCACGAGTTTGTTGTTGTGCGATTGTGATTGATATTGTTATTATTGTCGGGTGTGGAGCGATAGGGGAAGATATTGCTATTGTGTCGGCTGCGGAGTGATAAGGGTATCTATTTCTATTGTGTCGGGTACAGAGCGATAATGATGGATATTGCTATTGTGTCGGGTGCAGAGTGATAAGGGCGAATATTGCCATTGTAACAAAAATGTGGGTACAAGGTGTGATATGGTTGTATTTCTATTTGATGACTTGTTATCAAAACTGACCCCTTTACTTGCATTGGGTTTTTATCACATGTTCTTGTTACACCACGTACTTTCATTGTTGTAATGCGTCTTAAGTGAATCAGTATAATCCGGAGAGTTTAAGGACCCTTACAAAGACAATGATGAGTTAACACAAGTGTTACAGAAGTATCGTGAGCATTGGAGGCTAATCGAATCAAAGATGTTATAACCCGTTCTTTCAGGATAAAACTATGAGTGCTTAATATGCAAAGAAGGTCGTGTTTTAAGGTAATTTAATCATATAATATTCGTATGTTTGAAGTCAAACAAGTTGTAGAACAAAAGTCGACAAAAGTTGTTGCAAAATATGTTTATAATTTTACTGAAATTTGGGTCTAATGTCACTGAGCTTTTCTCTCAATATACTTGGAGTTACAGGGTGATCCCCACTAAATTGAAGATCTACAAGTCTAATTTCTAACACATTAAACTGTTCGTGGATACGACACCGAAATAGAGAGATATTAACATTTTTGTAAGACTCCACAAGCAGCTCCCTATGGGACCCACATAGGCAGTGGTCGACCTACTTCATTTTATAAATGATTTGGACGACCATTGTTGCTCATTTTTCTACCCAACATCGTCCTTATACTCCTCCTAACCATCCTAAACATATTCCAAAGGTTCAAGGGTGATTCCAAAGTGATTACACCATATTTCAACATCAAAAGTTAGGTATGGTGAGGAACAATACTTCTATGATGTTGTGATGATGTTGAGGGTTGTTGTGAGCTAACAACAACCTGAATTAAAGCTTGTGGGTTCTCTATAAGGTAAGTAATTTCTCCCTCATACTCCCAAAAACCCTCCCAAGCAGTTCATAAGTGATTAAGAGTAAACCTTGATGATTTAACCTAAGATTAACCTTTAAAATTAGCACTTTTATGGTGTTGTATTGCCATTGAAGGCTGTTATAAGCTAAGTATAGCTTGGATTTCGACTTGAAGCTACTGTAGAAGGTAAGTATATGAGCGAGTCTACTGTGACCGAGCGCCTATGAGCGAGCCCAGAATGGCCTAGTAATAATTTAGATATTGAGCCTAGTATGGCCGAGCGCCTATGAGCGATCCTACTATGGCCGAGCAGTTACATATACCGAGCCTAGTATGGCCGAGCGTCTATGAGCGAGCCTACTACGGCTGGGCAGTTATACATACCGAGCCTTATAGGGTCGAATAGTTATTTTACTTACTATATTGAGAGAGTTGAGTCAGTATGAGCAGGTAAGAAATATCTTCGGATCATCTTTGAGTCCCAATTACTTTTAGTTATTATATTATCAGTTGAGTTTCAGCTTTAAGTTATTTTATTGCCTTACATACTCGGTACATTATTTTGTACTGACGTCTCTTTTGCCGGGGATGCTGCATTTCATGCCTGCTGGTTCTAATAGACAGTCGGATAGACCTTCCCAGTAGACATATCCAAACATCAGCTTGATTAGTAAGCTCCACTCCCTCGGAGTTACCAGGTCTAAACTTTGGAGTCCATTTTCTATATAGAGACTCGATGGGTGGGTCGGGACCCTGTCCTGACCATGATATAATTCTATTATCCTTAGAGGCTTGTAGACGAGTCCCCTATATGTTGTATGTCAGTATTGTGGCCTTGCCAGCCTTGTGTACATGTTCAGTTTGGTATTGCTGGTTATAGACGTTCATGGCAGCCTCGTCGGCCTACCCGATTATGTATATGAGCTTTTGGGTATGTTTACCCCTCATATGAGATAGACGTTATTGTTAGATGATTCAGAATATGATTTTGTCGGCCTTGATTGGTATTGTCAGCTTGCAGGTAGGCCTCGACCTAAGTTGAGGGTTACCCCTCCAGGGTTCACAGTTACAGAGTGTTACGTTCGGGCCGAGTATGGCACCGGGTGCCGGCCACGCCTCCCCAGGTTTGGGGCATGACAGTTCAAAACGAATTTGTGATATTGTTTTCCATTATACATTCTGTTGTCAGTTATTGATATATTGCACAGATTATTTGACTAGTGAGTATCATATGACTTGAACCTCGTCACTACTTTACCGAGAATAGTTTTGATACTTACTGAGTGCCGATTGTGATGTACTCATACTACACTTTTGCACCCAAATAACATATAAGACGAGTATATCAAGGCAAACAATGATCCAAGTAAGTAGATAGATGGTAACTAGCTAATGACCCCGGCAAACTCGAACAAAAATAAAGGAAACATTTGTAGGGACGTAGAGAGGCAAGCAAGGAATCTTTATGGCATATAACGAATAAAGAATGACGTAAAAGGTTTTGAGAAGCCTTAAACGGATAAAAGAGAGCCACACGGCCCAATCATCGCATACACTGAGATATTAGGAGAATAGTCTCATAAGACTAACTCCAGCACTTCTCTGCTTTGATTTCATTTCAATTGGGGAAATTTGAAGAATGCTAACAGTAGAACATGCCGCTGCCACCATCCGTTTCTCCGCTGTGAACTTCGACGCCACTTCCCGCCGTTTATCTCATTCCGTCAGCTTCTTCATACCTCGGTACTGCTTCTTCTTCCTTGCAGCTGCAGCACAGTGTTATCAATTAACTAAAGGCCTCAATTGATTTGAGAGTTTTGTTTGCAGGGATAAATTTGGAAGATTGGCGGACAATTATGCTGGTGGTGGAAGAAGAGCGTGCAAGGACAAAAATGGAGGAATTAAAGCAACTGCAAAGGATCATTTTAGCTCCGGTTCGGAGCCAGTAAAACAGAGTAGATCATATCATCCATCTGAGGACATTGGGGAGTTGGAACTAATGGAGAATGAGGATGCTCGACTCAAGCCAGCTGAATGTTCTAGGACAATTATTGAGGTTAACTGTTTTCTGCAAAACATACTTATTCGTGCAACACATTGTGTTTGATGATTTTATGAACACATTATTTCCTCTAATTTAACAAATTTAAGAAGATTATTCTACGACTTATTACTGAAGAGGAAAAGATATTTTGGGTCCATTAAGCAACTTGATTGTAATATAGAGAATTATACACTTAGAAGATATACAAAACTTTTGATACTTTTTATTTGTATGGATTTAAGTTATATATACACTAACATTTTAATGAACTTTTTACATCATCAGTTGCATACTATTTATTCTAGGTTATAAATCAAATCTTATTAAATAGACTACCTGTAATTACTTTTTAATGACCTGATTATGTAAAATATTTTTTACAACATAAGTGCATAGAACTTAAAACTCTATTTGTATTTGCATAACATTGGCATGAGATGAGTCTAAATGGAGTAATCTGGCAAGTGAGGATTCATATAGTCGATCTCAACTTGTTTGGAACTGAGGTAGAGTTGTTGTTATTGTATGAGCATATGCAAATAATACCCTTCGACATATAGAATTTACTGCTGACTCTGCAAAATGCTTTCCTGCCTTGTGCTTTTAGTCAATGTAGCTTTCAAGGATCTATTTGTCGTATGAAATGGACCCTTGCCAAATTCCTAAATGACAGGCATTGTCCACAGGCTCTCAGTCGCTTTCTGATAATTCTTGAGCAAAATATAATCTAGGCTGGTGGTCATTATGGCTGGTTGTCTATGGTTAGTGATGTTGCCTTTCTCACTTGATGTCTAGGGAAATAGCGAAGCGACACTCATGTTTTCAAGTGCAGTCAGTGATGTAATGCATGCGAACATTTTCTGGCCAGATTTGCCTTATACAACTGATGAACTCGGAAGTAAGATTCCCAGTTCTTTTTATTAGCATGTTTTGCTCAAGCTAATAATTTTCTTCTTTGTGGTTAGTGGCTTATCTACAATCCTCGAAGGTTTATGTGCTTTCCCTTTTTATCAGATGTCTACTTTCAAGTAAAGAATGACGAAGATGTTCTGAAAAATCCAACAGAAGAAGAAAGCGTTGTGGTAAGAAACAATTGAACTAAGAAGTTCAGTTAGTTTTCATTGTTAGGCGCTTATGTGTTTCTCCAAACAATGTATTATTTTGCTTTTCTTTGTTTTTTCGGCAAGTAACTTTGATATAGTAGCCACTACTGGATTCAAATGATTGTGCTTCATTTTGGGATAACCGTTTGCGGATCACTTAGCTACTTTCCTTTTTGTTGATGCTGATTAAGCATTTATTGTTCCCTAATCATGTCATGGTCATTTTCCCTCATTTTGATAAATAAAGAAAACAGGAATCATGATAACAACTCATGGTCTTCAATAGCCCAGATGTAATGTTTCACAAGTTTATCCATCATAAGAGACAAATTTTCAATATGGTATTATCTTGATTATGACTTTTATGATCATCTTCCTGTGGAAAGATTCTTGTGTTGCATTGGGTTATAACTCTATTGTGAAATCCAATTATCTTTTAAAAGCTCTTTCTTTCTGAGAGATATGGTAGAAGAGCTTAAAAAAATGTGAGGAACCTGCGCTATCATCTATCCACATAAGTCTGCTTTCCGTTAATTCTATGAAGATATACTAATGAAAAGTTAAACCTTATAAAAAAAACTAATGAAAAATAAAATAAAAAGAGCTCACAGATGGCAACTTCCACAGATATACTATTAGAAAACTACTTGGTTTTCTCTGAAGGCTTACTTAATTTCCAATAAAATGCAGCAAGTAATTATTGGCTTAGATACATCCGAAATGATGAGTGAGATGAAGTTATCAGGTCAATCTGTAACTGATTACCACATAGATGAATTTGATGACGAGGGCGTCGATATAGATGATTTAGATGACATTGATGAAGACGACGATGTTGATGATAATGATGATGACGATGATGATGAATCGGTATTACTCATTTTAAATAGTTTACTTTTCGAATATGACTGCTTTTCTATCTGTCATTGTCAGTTTATAAACTTGTTCACAGGATTGGGTTTCCATTCTTGATGATGAAGAAGATCACAATGGGGATCCTGACTTGGGGTATTGGGCTACGTTAGAGACAATGCGTTCCTCTCATCCAATAGACTTTGCCAAAGCAATTACTGAGGTAAATGTCCTGATAAATTGAATGCAACGAAGTTAAAAGTGTGAAAACTATCAATTTGACTTCCTATTCAGATCATGTTACATTTAGTTCTCTATATGTGTTGCATATAACTTTTTTATCTGCCATGGAGATTAAATCAAACATTTAATTTTGTGGTCTAATTTGCTGCTCAGGTTGTGACAGATGATCCTATCGATTTTATGGATCAGCCTCCAGCAGGTCTTGTTATTCAGGGCCTTCTAAGGACAGCATTCCTTGAAGAGCACGCTGCCATTCCAAAGCAGATATCTGAACATAAATCAAATGATGCTGGTATAGACCAAATAGAAAAAGTTGCAGAATATAAGCAAAACTGTAGTGTTCAAGTCAATGGCCACAAACATGAAAGTGGATCTTCGCAAGATGGCCCAAGTTGTCCAGAGGAATTGGAGAAGGACGAAACCCTTGGAAATGGAACTTCATTTTACAAGCTAGAGATGATTAAAATTCAGTTAATTTCTTCACATGGGCATCAAGTAAGTTTTGTAGGTTTATGAGGTTCCACCTTGAATTTGTTGGTCAGCATTACAATACTTTCCTTGCCTCAATCTGCATCCGTGGAGTGCAATTTATGTAACTATTGTGAATCATTTGTGTCATCCCAGTGCTTATCGTCATTAAGTACGGGAAATTTGGACTTGATAATCTCAGGAGGGTTACAGTCGGTGGCACAGGGGGCAGCTATAAGCGTGTGACACCTTATTTGTTAAGTCAAAAAAGAAAAATATTACGAGAAAAGAGCATACTATTATTTTGAACAAGTAGAAAAAGGGTACTCTTTTCATTTGTCCCTTTTCTATAAGGGGAAAAGTTCTGTCCTAAAATTGCTGTAGTTGTTACATGCATAGATGAAAGCTAGTTTGGAAATCTCTTCAAAATTTTGGTAGCCATATATAGGGGTGGCAAAATGGTTCAAAGAAAACAGTTAACCACCCATATTATCCACTAAAAAATGGGTTGGATAATGAACTTTTTAAAAACGGGTCAAATATGGATAAGAACCATATTATCCATTTAGAAAATGGATAACCAATGGATAACTAATAGGTCTAACTTTTATATTTGTAAAGCCTCAAATTGGGGGTTCCTCAAGTTAGGGTGACTAAGAATTCTCCCAAAAGTGATCATATGCAAGAAGTCATGGATAATATGGTTATCCATATTATCCGCGCCGGTTAACTCATTTTTTATCCGTATTAAATATGGGTCGGGTCGGATAATTTATCCGTTTTTTCATTACCCGTTTTTTTTACCCGAACCATATCCGACCCGACCCGTCCGTTTGCCACTCCTAGTCATGATAGATTTTGGATGACATGGTTATAACACTCTGAGATTTGGCTACCAAGCTGAACCCCGGGGAAAAGTTCCATGGGATGCTTTTCCGTCAGTGCTAATCAAGTAATCAACTACTCCATCCGTTTCAATTTATGTGAACTCATTTGACTGGGCACGGAGTTTAAGAAAAGAGAAGACTTTTGAACTTGTGGTGTAAAATGAGGCACATATATTTTGTGTGGCTATAAATCATTGTATAAAGGTAAATTGTTTCCATATAAGGAAAGGAGTCATTCTTTTTGGCACGGACCGAAAAGGAAATAGGTTCACATAAATTGAAACAGAGGGAGTATTATACATGAATGCAGTGACTCATTAGTCATTATCATCCACATTGTTTGTATTTCGCAAATGAGTGCTATATGTCATGCATGTAACTCACACTAGAATGTTCTTGATGTTTTAGAATGTGTAGGTGCATACGATCTATTTTCTTAATCTATCGAAAAGCTTAACAATTTTTGCAATTGCGAGATTCCTGTGATTCTACCCATCAGTACTCAGGTTAATCAATTTTATGTTTTCTAATGGTGGGCACAGATCTTAGTGGAGTTAGATGATTTTAGTCAAGCTAAACCTGATGCAATAGCGCACTCAGCTGCCAACATTATATCGCGGCTTAAAGCTGTAGGAGAAAACACCACACAGGCTCTCAGATCTCTCTGTTGGAGATGCAAGGGAATTCAAGTGGAGGTATGACCATTCTTAGTTCCCTGGATATTTTCTAGATGATTAGATTTTGTTTTTCTTCCTTTCTCTTCAGAAATATGATGCTTTACAACCCATCAAGTGGTTTGCCCTTTTAACAGCCAAATAAAGTGATATAAAAGCAAAACACGCAACTCTTCCTCCCCTTCTTTCCCCAAACCTCCTTTCCTCGGAATGAGATTGACTTGCATATGCAGGTATTTCCAAATATTGGAGCCATTTTTTTTAAATGATAGACAACTGATCCATTTTGTTACTTTCCTACATCATTTAAATGGAAACTAGTCTGCTGCTTTTGTGTGCCCCCAGCACGTACTTGATGCTATTATTGTGAACAAAATACTCTCTCTTACACGTGCGAGCAGACACACAATCTAGCCATCATTTAACTACTTGTTTTCTGATGTTTTATTGTTTATTCATTTGTTGTTATTTTTCTAATACGAGAACATAGTCCATACCCTTCTTGCGGTCTGTTTGATGCATTAACATGGAGCTGTAAGACTTGAACCACATCACTGTTTAGTGTGATGTCCCTGTCCCACTGGCTACTTCATCTTATATCTTTTTGCCATGTATGACAGGAAGTGGCTCTGATTGGTGTAGACAGCCTTGGTTTTGACCTGAGAGTTTGTTCTGGAGCACAAGTTCAGACACTGCGGTTTTCCTTTAAAAAGCAGGTATGATATTTATAATACTTGTGTTTTGTTTTTGAGATTCGAACTTCATTTCCAGTTTTGCTGCATATCTGCTGAGCTCAAATGAACTGTTGTCAATGTGGATTACCATGTCTTTGATACATACCTGACATGCAGGCTTAGTTTACGTGTAAAACCATAATGAATATTTATTATCGAGATCGAATGGAGAGAAGTGCTTCTGCTTATTTATCATATTTGCTATTTTAGACCACAAGCTTTTGGTTTTTGAGAATCACTTTGTGCTACTTCCAAGTTCCAAAACAGTAACTATTTCATTTTCCTGTAAAAGTAATAGAACATTCTATTTGCAGGCCTCCTCGGAGTATAGCGCTGAAAGACAATTAAATGATCTGCTGTATCCAAGGTTCCACCCTAAGTTGAAGAAGAAAGAAACTCACCAAGCTGAATCATGAAAAATTTAGACTCAAAAAGTCTACTGTATCTATAGATTTTGTTGTACTTTTGGCTCAAAATTGTATACAGAATGTAGAGACTCTTTCTTTACTATCATATTATTTATTCCGTGGAGGTCATAACTATCTCCCTTTATTATTGTTGTGACCTCCATATGTACTGCTAAATTCCAATTCTAATGGTTGTTCGCAATGGCAACATTATCATATCACAAACTTCAACAAGAAGTATATAATAACCACGGTGTCCAGGTAAAAACCTGTCCAAAGATTACATCTTTTGATATGGCTTGATAAACAACATTAAACTGCATGGCTATGTTATTGAAACCTAGAATAAGCACTTCAGAGAAAATAAATCCTTATCTTCTCTTATTATGATGTATATAGTCGCAGAGAATATATGAGAACAGAATTAAGTAACTCTCACTAACAACTTTTCATGTAAGTCTCATATGCCAATTGAGCAGTGAGAAGATCAACAACAGCAGAACCAACAGATTTAAACACAGTAATCTCCTCAGCAGTTGTTCTCCCGTTCTTTTCTCCCTTGATCAATTCCAACAAGTTCCCAGCAATCTCATCCCTTGTAATAACCCCTCTCTCAAATGCACCTACTAATTCCCCTGCCTCTACCAACGCAGCCTCGTTATCAACAAACACTTTCCCCCTCTTCAACGCTTCATCATCGCACTCTCTCATCGAATGCTTAAATGATCCAACCAAATCCAAATGCGCCCCTTCTTTAAGCTTCTCCCCCTTCACCAATGGCGTCTCCGAATTCGTTGCACAACTCACTATATCTCCCAACTCCACAACTTCCTCAAGACACCCATTACTCTCAAAACTCACCCCTTCAAATCCACCTTCACTTAGCAATTTTTCAATCACCCTTTTTGCCTTATCAGCAGTTCTGTTCCATACTATCACTTTCTTCAAATTTGGCCTAACTGTTAGATGTGCCTTGATCAAGTGTGGTGCTAAAGTACCAGCACCAATCATCAAAAGGGTTTCAGAATCTTGTCTTGATAAGAAGTTAGAAGCTAAAGCTGAGATGCAAGCAGTTCGGTAGACAGTGAGTTCAGTGGCATCCATAGTGGCTAAGGTTTGTCCAGTGATGGAATTAAAAAGAACATAACTTGCGTGAACCCCAGGTAAATTTTGGGTGGAATTGTTGGGGTGATAAGTGACTAGCTTGACACCAATATAGGGAAGTGAAGGGGAAAGAGACCAAGAAGGCATAAGGAGGAGAGAAGTGGAAGGGCTTGTTTGGTGGGCATGGCGAAGATGGGATTGAGTGGTGGAAGTGAAGGTGGGGAGGGAAAATTGAAGGTGGTCGATGAGGGATTTGTGAGAAAGGAGGGTTGGGAGAGCGGCGGAGGAGATGAAGACTGGTGGTGGTGTCATGGTGGTGGGTACAGTGGATTGGGATTTTCTTGTTTCTTTTTGGTGGCAATGGAATTGGGAATTTCAGGAGAAATGGACGACTCGGTAGTTGGGTTCCTTGGGATAGTACTTTATAATTGACTTGGGAATTTCATGGCAAGTACGGGAGTATTTAACAAAATGACCCAAATCAAATGGTTCCTTAAGGTTGGACTACTTACTCCTTCTTACTCACATTTTTAAGTCGCATTTGGCTCGACAAAACAGGAAATACTAAATTTAATTGAGGGATTTTTTTATTTTATTTTATTTAGATAGAACTAAAAATATTTTAATTTCATGGCAAGAAGCAACTGATGATCTTCTTGCAACAACAGAAGGTAATGTAATTACGTTCAATAAAGCTGGTCCGAGCAAAACCACGAAGCTCATCTATGCTCCTACAGGTCCGAGCACAAGCTATATTCATTAAGCGGAAGAGATCAGTCAAACAGTTGAGCCTCTAGTTTGATGCAACATTGCCTCAATTTCATCGCCATCCTCCATCTCCAGCTCATCTGGCTCGAAAACGACGATCATTAGACAAGAATGCGATCGAATTGCATTCACCGACTACCGGTCACAATATGCATTCATAAGCTTCTTTAGCTGGGTGCTTCTTTTAATCCTAAAGAAGACCTCATTCCATTATTGGCCTCTGACTTTTTTGAGATTGATATATAAAACTTGTGTTGGGTTTTTAAGGTGAATGAGAAAAGAGACTTTTTGAATTGTCTATCCGTCTTACCATTTCATTGCTTCTAAATTTAAAGGCTTGACCTTATTTTTCACACACTAAAAATTCCGAAATCTTTTCTCTCTTGTCTATATTATTTTTTCAAAACAAACGTAAGTGTCAAGTGTGATGTGTTATAACTTATGAGATGGTGATTGAAAGCCATAAATACTTAAACTAGATTATTGGGTGTTGTAGAGATTTTGTAATGAGTTAATTAGTGAAATTTGGTGGATGTGAGTTCATTGATGATTATAATGGTGCTAAAGAAGGCAATTAGTAATGAAAGGATATTGTATTATATCTTGTTGGTGGGAAGGAGGAAATGTTGGATGAAGAAACACTATTAATAGAGGTAGTTGAATGCTATGCACTCTATGTGTTTGATAAAATGCCAAAACGACAAAAAACCTGGAAAGTTTTACTAATATTGGTCCAATTGAATTATGTTGATGTAGATTGAAGTTGTAAGAGTAGTGGGCGGTTTTAGTAGCACTAAAGAGCTCCATCACGATATGTTGGCTAAACTACTCTCTTAGAATTGAATTCCATGATGTTCCTGTAAGTTTCAAGTATGGTTGTCTCAAGTTCCTTATTCTATGTTCTGAGATGTTCCCAATAAATTTGATTGTCCCGAATAAGCAAAGTGTCGAGAATTATGTATTCAAAACGTGTTCCGAATGTTCCTATCACATTATGTTATCCTTTAGGAATGTGTTCAAGAATGATATGTGTATTAAAATACTATGTCTTTGAGTCGTGTTTCAAATGAAGTTTATGATGCCAAATTGTGTGAGAAAATCTCAATATGCTTAAGACTCTTAATTGCTTATATGTGTACCTAAAGTCTTGATTGGAAATGTCTTATTGTTGATAATCTATAAAGATGGTTGGAAGTGAAATAAGTGAATTGGGGATATAAAGTGTGGCCAACGTGCCAAGAGTGAAAGTTATACTTGTGGCCAATGGTGCCAATGAAATGAGATGATGTGAGAAAGATTATGAAATGAGCTTTGATTCAACTGTTCCGAAATTGACTTCAAAAATAGAATTGCCTAAAAGCTTATGAACTCAAGTGACGCCCATATATGATTGTTTTAACAAATGCTATGCTTTGTAAGTAGTTTCGATGTGTTTTGCGTTCTTACATATTCGTGAGTTGAAATTGTGTATTGCCATTTTTTTTTAGGGAAAAGTAATTCAAGAATAAATAGTGTGTTACTTGTTTATGATTTTAACTTGTGTTTCGATTGCCAATCATTTTACTCAATTTCTTGGAAAGAAATTGTACGGCCCCGTAAATATTTTGCAAGGTAATTTATGTTTTCGTGGTGCCGAACTAGGATCAACTGAAAGAGGGGATTCATAAACATAAGACCATGGCCTTTTCTCTTGGCAGGGATGATGGTACACTAAGGTACCAAGGGAGACTATGTGTTCCAAACGTGGATGGTCTTCGGGGAAGAATCATGACCGAGGCTCATATTTTTAGGTATTCCGTGCACCCGAGCTGTATGAAAATATATCATGATCTTAAGGAAGTCTATTGGTGGAATGATATGAAGAGAAATGTAGCTGACTTTGTGGCGAGATATCCAAATTGTCAGCAAGTGAAGGCCGAACACCAAAGGCCCGGTGGGCTGGCACAAAATATAGAAATTCTAATGTGGAAGTGGGAAATGATTAATATGGACTTTGTGGTAGGACTACCTCGCACTCCTCGTAAGTTTGACTCGATTTGGGTGATTGTGGATCGACTCACGAAATTAACCCATTTTTTTGTGGTTAAGGCTATCGATACAGCGGAACAGTATGCTCAGTTGTATATCAAAGAAATAGTCAGGTTGCATGGCACTCCAGTTTCTATCATTTCTGATCGGGGGGCACAGTTCACGGCTAATTTTTGGATGAAATTTCAGCAAGGTTTTGGTACTCAGGTGAATCTCAGTACAATCTTTCACCCGCAGACGGACGAGCAGGCAGAGCGGACTATTCAGACGCTCGAGGATATGTTGCGCGCTTGTGTTCTAGACTTCAAAGGCAGCTGGGAATTTGCCTACAACAACAGTTATCATGTTAGCATTCAGATGGCACCGTTCGAGGCTTTTTATGGAAGGAGATGTAGATCTCCCATTGGGTGGTTTGAGATTGGGGAAGCAGAGTTGATAGGGCCAGATCTCATGCATCAGGCTATGGAAAAAGTTAAGATCATTAAGGAACGGTTGAAGACTGCTCAGAGTCGTCAGAAGTCCAATTCGGATGTTCGTCGTAAGGATTTAAAGTTCAAAGAAGATGATTGGGTATTCTTGAAGGTTTCCCCATGAAAGGTGTAGTGCGATTTGGTAAGAAAGAGAAATTGAGTCCGAGGTATGTCAGACCATACAGAATCATCCAGAGGATCGGTGAGGTGGTGTACAAGCTTGAGCTACCACCTGAGATGTCATTAGTGCACCCGATGTTTCATGTGTCTATGTTGAAGAAAGTAGTTGGAGACCCGACACTCATTGTTCCAGTTGAGACTATTGAGGTTAATGAGAAATTGACTTATGAAGAGATTCCAGTTTCTATTATTGATCGGCAAGTTCGAAAGTTGAGAAACAAAGAAATTGCCTCCGTGAAAGTGTTATGGCGAAACTAACAGGTTGAAGAGGCTACTTGGGAGGCCGAGGAAGAAATGAAAAAGACGTATACTTATTTGTTTGAATAGCCATGTATTTATAAAGTTGTGATCTATGAAAATTCTAAGAGTTACTTTCTATGAATTATGTATCATTTATACAGTTGATGTTAAGGGTGTTCCTTTTCTGGTAATATATTGCTTATGAGGCCATGGTTGGTGTTGTTCTTGTGTTATATTGTATCGTCGGTTATGTATATGTTGTTAGGATTGATTTCTGGAATTCTCTGGCAGGTGGATAGGCCCGGTTACAGGGAAGACTCTGGCATAAGTTTTGGAAATTTAGGGAGTTAACCAAATTTTGAAACTGCTGGTGTGTGTGAATTAATAGTTGGGCCACATTGAATGCTAATAGTGAACTTTGACCCTCATTCGAGGACGAATGATCCTAAGTGGGGGAGAATGTAAGGCCCCGTAAAAAATTTGCAAGATAATTTATGTTTTCGTGGTGCCGAACTAGGATCACGTGTTTGGGGATTGTATAAAAATTTTGCAAGGCTTGCTCGCCGCTGCTCGGACTTTTTGGGCTGAATAATGCACTGGGGAGTAAAGGAAAATTTTCGGCAAAAGAGGGCATTTCTGCGACCTACTATGCGGTCGCAGAATCACTCTGCGGACCGCATAATGGCCGCAGAGTGAAGCAGATGCGAGGCAGCTTGGAGGAAGATCTGCGGTGCATTATGCGACCACAGACCAGTTCTGCGGTGCATTATCCGACGCAGGACAGGTCTGCGGGCCGCATAACCACCGCAGACCCAGGCAGGCGACCCCTAGTTTTGGGCACCAAATTGTGCGGCCAATATGCAGATCACATATCCATTCTGCGGTCGCATATGCGACCGCATATCCTGTATTGGAGCTTCATTTTTGAGTTTTTAAAATCCGACCCTACTTCGATTAAATAGACGCAATGGACTATTTTTGAGCTAAAACCTGATGTTTTGAGAGTGAGAGAGTTCCCTAGAGTGGGAGAGTGATCTTCAACAAATTGTCCTTCAATTCTTGCTCAAATCTTTGAAGATTAACAAGGAAAACTCACTAGATCTTCATCCTAGAGGTAAGATTCTACACCCTAGCCCTTAATTTCGAAATTTATCTAAAAAAGGGTAATTTGCAAGACAATTCTTGGGTATGGGAATTGTTTATTTTGCATGAATGTGTTATCAAAGGGTGTAGGAAGATTGTGAGCTAAATATGGTAAAGAATGGGTTGTGAGATGATGGAATCCTCCATAAAAGGACATTGAAACCCTAATGCACACCTAGTGTTTGATAAAATCCTCAAATGAGCTAGAACCATGACCATTTTCCTAATTTTGGTTCAACTTGTTATATTTCTAAAATATATTGAAGTTGCTAAGAATTTCGAAATATTTTAGAGTTTAAGGAAGCTCCATTGAGGTATGTTGGCTAACTCTTCTTTAAGAATTAGAACCCCCAATATCCTTGTAAGCTCCAAGATATTTATTACAAATCGAGTATTCCGAATAAGTTTTGTGACAAAGATATATGTTCAATTCGTGTTTGAAATGCTCTCAACATATTGTATTATAAATTGAGGATGTATTCCAAACTATGGATTATGTATCTACATGTTATGATTCCAAGTCATGATTTATGTGGAAATTATTATGCCAAATTGTGTAGGGATTGTGATTGGGATTATACCTCCACCTGCATACATTAGGGTGAGGCGGCCATGCCGCTTTGTGTATGATTCTTGGTATTGTTGTTGCACCACCATCCACACACACACACACACACACGCATATATATATATATATATATATATATATATATATATATATATATATATATATATATATATATATATATTGGGGTGAGGCGGCATGGCCGCTTGAGTAGAGTTTTGGTATTGTGCTTACACCTCCACTTGCATACATTGGGGGTGAGGCGGCGGGGCCGCTTTGTGTGAAAATGGTTACAGAGGATCTGATATTAAATCCTATAAATGTTATTGCCAGCTCTTGATAAGCTTGCTTTGTATTAAATGGCTATCTATGCTATTCTATTGTCGCCCTAAATCATCATATTCATATTGTATTTCCGAATTCTTAAATTGGTGTTTGGTTTTCATACTAGTACTATTCGACATGTACTAACGTCCCTTTTGCCGGGGGCGCTGCATCTTTAATGGATGCAAGTGGTTCCACAGCGGAGGATATTAACCAGTGATAGCGGTGCTCATTCTTCCCAGCTGACTTGGTGAGCCCTATCTCATTTCGGGGTTGTGCATCTTTTGTTTCGTATGTGTTAGCATGTTTTGAGGTATAGACGGAGCCTTGTTGCCGACACTATCATTGTACTATTTGGTATCTTTAGAGGCTCTGTAAATTTAGTGTGGATGGTATATGGGTGTTGGGAATGTTAAACAAATTGTGTTATGATTAAATCACTCGTTCCACTTTGAACCGTGAAGGTGTGGGTGTGTTTTGAGACTTATTAAATGAGGTAACTAATGATAATGAATTGGTATTGTTGACATGATCACCATATTGTCTAATTAATGAAAATATGTATTACCCTTATTCATGGATGAGTTTGGGTAGAAGAAAATTTAACAGGCTTGCTCGGTCGGGTTCACTCAGTTGAGCGCCGGTCGCGCTCCCCGATTTTGGGGCGTGACAGACATCTATTATGCTTAAATTCTTCATTTTCAATGATCTTAAAGTTGTGATTTCCGGAATATTATATATGTTGATATTTATGATGACGATCCATGAAAGGAAAGAAATGAAAGTGTGGAATATGAAATACGTCCATTGTGCCATGAATGAAGAACTATATGTATGGCCAAGAGAGCCAATGAAATAATGATGTTGAAAGTTGTTGAAAGTGCCAATGAGGCTATATACGGTATGAAAGGTTATGAGGTAAATGCATTTGTACCTATGTTACCTTTGTGTGCAAAAACAAAAATAATATTTTTGGGAGTATCGATAGTCAACGAGGAAGGGTAGGTTGAAATAACCTAACCTCGAAACTATATATGCCAGTGTAGGAGTGGATTGTGATTATTCCCCTTATTTGGGATAAGATTGATATGATGATATTATTCCCCTTATTTGGGATGAGATGATTGATAGAAAAAGATGATGTCGATCTAACAACATTATGGTGAGATGGCCTAGCTGATCGGGTCGTGATCGGACACCATGCCGCACACATGGTGGTGATTGTGCTGGAAATTATAATTGAAATTGTGATTATGGTTGATGTCTCTAATGAGATGGCCTAGCTGATCAGTTCGTGATCGGACTCCGTGCTAAAAGTACGGTGGTATTGGTATTGAGAGTAATTATGGTTGATGTCTCTAATGAGATTGCCTAGCCGATCGGGTCGTGATCGAACTCCGTGCTAAAAGTACGGTGGTACTGGTATTGTGAATATTGGTACTGTGAACAGTGGTATTGGTACTGTGAATATTGGTATTGCGAGCAGTGGTATATCGGTGCTAAATATCTCCTAACCAAAAATAATATTATCTTCGTACTTTGGAAATTAATATGTTTTAACTTGGAAATTGGATATCATTGATTGTGACTTGTTGTTTCCATTGTTTTCCCTTTTATGTTGGCATTCTATTTTGAAAGAGGATAGTTAGCACATACTAGTACTATTCCATATGTACTAATTTCCCTTTTGCCTGGGGTGCTTTATCTTCAATGGATGCAGGTGGTTCATCAGCGAGCAGCTTTGGTCCTCATTAGCAGTCACTCTCTATTCAGCAGGTTTTTGTGATCCCTATTCTATTCCGAGCTTTATGTCATCTTACATTGTATTTGTACTATGAGGTATAGCTGGGGCCTTGTCGACGACATTTTTATTCTTCACTTCTATTGTACTTAGAGGCTCTGTAGACAGGTTGTGGATGGTAGTTGATGTTGGGAATTGAACTAGAAATATTGGTATTTGGCAGACATGTTTTTCATTATATCTATAAACTTGTAATATTTTGGAAATTATGAATGAAGCTGCTAATGGAAATGAAATGGGAGTTGTTAATGAAATCTTATTAGTGTTTGATTAATGGAGTACATCTCCTCTTTATTCATGGTTGAATTTGGGTAGAATGAAATCTAACAGGCTTGCTCAGTCAGGTTTACTCAGTTGAGCGCCGGTCGCGCTCCCCGAGTTTGGGGCGTGACAAACTTGGTATTAGAGCCTAAGGTTTTAAAGTGTCCTAGGATGTCTCAGAGCCATGTCTAGTAGAGTTCTTCTTATCGGTGTGTTGTCGACCACATCTATAATGAGGAGGCTACTTGGGAATTTAGGAATTTCACACTTCTTTGATACTCTAGATCGTGCGATAGAGCTCAAGACAGGAAGCTACATTCCTCGTCATGTCTCATTTTCCATATGAGTAACCCACAGGTTCGAGGCAGCGATGAGGTATTGAAAGAACCAGTTACTAGGGAAAGTGTCCTTGTTCCAATTAATATTACCGTGCCACCGGAATATGTGGTGAGAGCACCTAAGAATTGAAAGAGGATTATTGGCATCAATAAGCCGGAATTCTTGATATGAAAGAAGAGCCACTCGGGTTTATGTTGGATAATTCTTGAAATATGTTATGGTTGTGGAAAGAGGGGGCACAAGAAGAACAAATGCCTTTAGGTTGGGTACACCCATCCCTGTCTGCCCGATATGCGGGCGAGAACATTTTGCGTCGTGTTGTGAGTATGCTTAGGAGCGTGTTAGGGGTGGTAGATATGGGCAATTCCAAAAGTCCATACAACGAGCTATTAAAGCAGATTATTTGAATCCTGGAGTATCTGACCATTCCCCAATCTTGCTAAAGTGCAACTTTGTATATCAATAAAAGTAACTGCATCCTAGACCATTCAAGTTATATAATACAGTCTTACATTACACAAATTTTGCAGGGATTGTGAAAGTAAGGGTGGAGACAGAATTAATGTAATACCCCGGAAAATTTCAAAGTACTTAAGGGTAAGGCCTGGTAAATTTTGCAAAGAAAATAATATTTCTTGGTGCCGGACTAGGCTTACGTGTTTGAGGATTATAGAAATTCTTCGCAGCGAGCTCGAGAGCCGCGGATCGGACCTTTTGGGTTGAATAATGCACAGGAAAGTAAAGGAAAATATTTGCCGGAAAAGTGTGTTTATGCGGTCCATTATGCGACTGCATAATAACTCTGCGGGCCGCATAATGGCCACAGAAGTGAGTAGGAGAGGGCTATTCTGGAAGACCGCATACCTGTTATGCGGTGCATTATGCGACCGCATAACAGTTATGCGGATTGCATAGTGACCGCATACACAGGCAGTTCTTTTGGCTTTTTTTTAACCAATTATGCGACCGATATGCGGGCCTTCATTTTTGGGTTTTTAAAACCCGACCCTATTTCGTAAATACACTCTTTGGGTCATTTTTGAGGTATTATCTGACATTTTAGAGTGAGAGAAGGTGCCCTAGAGTGAGAAGGTGTTCTCCAATATTTTTTCTTCAATTCTTGCCCAAGTTTTGGAAGATTGAGAAGGGAAACTAACTAGGTCTTCATCCTAGAGGTAAGATTCTACACCCTAACCCTCAATTTCGATTTTTGTGTAGAAATAGATAATAAGCAAGATAATTTCTGGGCAAGAGGGTTGGTTATTTTACATGCATGTGTTATCAAGGGGTGTAGAAATATTGTTGAGCTAAAAATGGTAAAGGTTTGGTTGTGGGATGATGGAACCCTCCATAAAAGGATCTTGAAACCTTAATGCACATCTAGTGTTTGATAAAATGCTCAAATGAGCTAGAACCATGATCAACTTCCTAATTTTGGTTTAATTTGTTATATTTCTAAAATATGTTGAAGTTGCTAAGAATTCCGGAACATTTAGAGTGTAAGGAACTCAAGTGAGGTATGTTGGCTAAACTCTTCTTTAAGAGTTGGAATTCTCATTATCCTTGTGAGTTTCGAGATGTTGATTATAAATCGAGTATTCCTATAAGTTTTGTGATGAAGATATATGTTCAATTCGTATTTCAAATGCTTTTATCATATTACATTATAAATTGAGGATGTGTCCCAAACTATGGATTACGTATCCACATGTTATAATTTCTAGTCGTGATTTATGTGAAAGGTATTATGCCAAGTGGTGTAGAGATTGTGATTGTGATACACCTCCACCCGCATACATTGGGGTGAGGAAGCATGACCGCTTTGTGTGGGGATTATGGTATAGAGATTGTGATTGTGATACACCTCCACCCGCATATATATTAGGGTGAGGCGGCATGACCGCTTTGTGTAGGGATTATGATATTGTGGGACTGCACCTCCACCCGCTTACATTGGGGTGAGGCGGTACGACCGCTTTGTGTAAAGTTTGAGGTTTTTTTGTGGCACCACCACCCGCATACATTGGGGTGAGGTGGCATAGCCGCTTTGTGTAAGTTCTTAGTATTATGGTTATATATCCACCCGCATACATTGGGGGTGAGGCGGCAGGGCTGCTTGATTAGAGTTGTGGTATTGTATGTACACCTCCACCTGCATACATCGGGTGAGGCGGCGAGGCCGCTTTGTGTGAAGATGGTTACATAGGATCTCATCTTAAATCCTATAAATGTTGTTGATAGCTTTTAATAAGTTTGCCATGGTTGAGACAGTTATCTATATTATTCTATTGCCGCATTGGTTCATCATAATTATCTTGTATTTCTAAATTCTTAAATTGGTGTTTAGTTTTCATACTAGTACTATTCGACGGTACTAATGTCCCTTTTGCCGGGGGTGCTGCATCTTTAAATGGATGCAGGTGGTTCCACAGCAGGAGACATTGATCCGTGATAGCAGTACACCTTCTTCCTAGCTGACTTGGTGAGCCCCACTTCATCCCGGGGTCATGTATCTTTTGATCTTTATGTATTATGGTTGAGGTATAGCCGGGGCCTTGTTGTCGGCATTATCATTGTACTCTTCTTTATCTATAGAGGCTCCGTAGACATAGTGTGGGTTGTGTATTGGTGCTGGGGAAAGACAAACTATGTTATGTTGTGGATGTATTACTTGTCCATTTGAGACTTTAAAAATGATGAAACAATTGGAAATGAATTGGTAATTGCAGACATGACCACTTTATTGTTTAATTAAGGAAAACATATATTCTCTTTATTCATGAATGAGCTTGGGTAGAAGGAATCTAACAGGCTTGCTTGGTCGGGTTCACTCGGTTGAGCGCCGGTCACGCTCCTCGGTTTTAGGGCGTGACAAACTTGGTATCAGAGCCTAAGGTTTTAAAGTATCCTAGGATGTCTCGGAGCCGTGTCTAGTAGAGCCCTTATTATCGGTGTATTGTTGACCACATCTATAATTAGGATGCTACATGGGCATTTAGGAATAATACCCTTCTTTCATATTCTTGATCGTGCGATAAAGCTGGTTGTAAGATTGTTCCTCATTTAACTCCTGCGTTGCTCTAATTTTCAGTATATGGCACCTAAGAAGAAGGCAAGAACTGGACAAAGAGCCAATGTCACCCCAGGAGTGACAGTTGACCCTATAATTGATGATGCGGGTGAGCACCCGAGGAGTGAGGATATTTCTCCAGTTACTACACTTCCTGACTCTACTACAACTGATCAGACCGCACCTATCCCTACACCTACTGAGAGTGCAACGGTCCCTCCAACTGATATTCCAGTTCCACCACCAGCTCCAACTTTCGATTCTGGTGTGTCTGATATTGATATTAGGGGAGCCATACAAATGTTGACACAGTTAGTGGCTTCTCAGGCCCAGATATCTAGTGTTGGGCCTACTTCTTCCAGTCATCCAGAGGAATCTGCTAGTTTCAGGGTGAACAAGTTTCTTCAGTTAGATCCTCCAGTGTTTACGAGTGCTGATCCCGAGGAGGACCCCCAGGACTTCATTGATGAGATGCACAAAACTCTCCGGGTAAATGCATGCTACAGAGACAGAGGGAATAGAGTTTGCCTCCTACCGCCTGAAAGGGGTGGCCTATTCTTGGTTTGAGTTGTGGGAGGAATCCCGTGAGGAGGGAAGCCCTCTGGCAAGGTGGGGTGAGTTCACAGATGTCTTTATGGATCATTTCTTGCCTGCCGAAACCAAGGCAGCTCGTGTCGTTGAGTTTGAAATCCTGAAGCAGGGTAGTATGAATGTGTGGGAGTACCATATGGAGTTTGCGCGCCTGTCTAAGTATGCTATTCACATGTTGCCCACTATGGAGGCTAGAGTGCACCGGTTTGTACAGGGCCTTAGCCCCTTGGTTATCAATGAAGCCTCTACAGCTGCCTTAAATTCCGATATGAACTATGGTAAGATGGTGGCATTTGCTCAAGCCATAGAGACCCGCAAATTGAAGAATAGAATGGAGCGTCAGAGTAACAGCAAGGCCCGGTCCGCGGGCAACTTTGGTGGTTCTTCTAGTGGTGGTGGTGGCAGGTCGGCATTCAGGGGAGCATCATCTGGACCCAGGGGAAGGACTAAGGGACTTCTTATCTCAGTTCAACAGAGTAAGGATGACCTTACCAAATGTCTTTAAAGGAATGGCCATAGTAGCCTTATGAACGGGCTAAACAGAGAAGGTTCGAGGGCGACCAGAAAGTTCTTGAGCCCATTGATGAAATACCCACCGGCAACCTGGGACGAGATCCATAATGCTTATTGTGCCGAGGTGAGAGGAAATAATGAAGACCTCAATGGGCCCATTCGATGACTCATCTCAGTGCAATCCTAACCCAAGAGGGAACGTAGGGATAGTACAAGGAGGGTCCCTCCAATGTTGTGACCAAGTAGAGATCGACATCAACCTTACATCAAGCAACTTGTCTCCAACTTCCACTGCGAAGACAACCAATCTAGGCCAAGATTAGACATCCCCAGAAGTGACCGAGGTATGGTTCCTTCACTATCTGCTCATAATTTTTGCGTGTCACATACTTATGTGGTCTATAGGCTCGAGAAACGCGGACCGAAGGTGAAGTAGCCATCAAAGATGAGGTCAGACCCTAACACAAGGAAGTCGAACGCCTTTTGCATATTCCACCAGGACCGAGGACACAAAACTGAGGATTGCCACGCTCTAAGGTTAGAAGTGGGGACTCTGTTGCAACAAGGAAATCTTAAGGAGCTGCTCAGTGATAAAGGCAAGAACACCTTAGCAAAGGGGCGAGAATGACCAGGCCTGCCAAAACCGTCGTCTCCCGCTTGTACCATCAACATGAATATCGAAGGCAACGATGACACCTCCATCAATGACATCAGGTTCACCGTCACTCACAAACTCAAGAGATTGATCACCCATGAATGGTAGGACGACCTCGAAGAAAGTAACATCTTCGATGAGTCAGATGCTGACTGTTTGACTTTCCCTCACAATGATGCACTTGTTACGTATTCTCGATACTGATGTTAGGAGGATTATGGTTGACGATGGAAGTGGGGCATACATTATCCATCCTCGAGTCCTCTTACAGATGTGATTAGAGGAAAAGATAGTGTTACGCTGCATCACACTAATCGATTTTTCACAATGCAGTTGAACATACTTCGGGCGAGATCACACTCCCCGTCCTCACCGACAGGGTAATGCTTGAGACCACATTCCACATCATGGACCAGGACTCGACATACAATGCCATCGTGGGTCCACCATGGATACACCCTATGAGGGTCATCCCTTTTAGCCAGTACCAAGTGATCAAGATCATAACCCCCTGGGGAATATTCAGCATACAAGGGGAACAACGCACATCCACGGAATGCTATCAGATCGCCCTAGATAGTACGACAACTCAACAAAAGAAAGAAAAGGAAAAAGAAGCATAGCAACCAGCAGGGTCGCGACCTCTTCAATTCGAAGCCAAAGACACCATTGCGGATCCAGAAATGGTCGAAGCCGTAGGTTCTACTGTAGAGGACCTCGAACCCGTCAAGCTGGACCCAAGCAATCATGACAAAAAGGCCTACATAGGAAGCAAGCTCAAGGACCTTGTTAAGTTCAGTCAATTCTTAATAACTAACACAAATTCGTTCGCTTTTAGCCATGAAGATATGCCAAGCATCCCCAAAGAGATAGCCACGCACAAGCTAAACGTCGACCCCTACTACCCTCCAATAAGGCAGCTCCGATGAAAGTTCAACCCTGCCATCAACGAGGCCATCCAAGAGGAAGTGGTGAAACTCCTGGCAAACGACTCTATCAGGGAATCGAAGTACCCCAAGTGGATTGCTACGTATTAATGGTAAAAAAAAGAACGGTAAGTGGAGTATGTGCGTAGACTTCACCGATCTGAACAAATCTTGTCTGAAGGATTCAATCCCATTGTCGCATATTGACCAGCTCGATGCCACAGCGGGACACGAGTTGCTGAGTTTCATGGGCGCATACTCAGGCTACAACCAGATACTCATGGAGGAAGACGACCAAGAGAAAACTACATTCATCACTCACAGGGGAACCTATTGCTATAGGGTCATGCCATTATGATTAAAGAATGCAGGGGCCACGTACCAAAGGCTGATCACGAAGAGGTTCAAAAATAAGCTCGGCAAGACCATGGGAGTGTATCATCGATGACATGCTAGTCAAGTCCTTGAGGGTTGAGGATCGCATCGACCATCTGAAGGAAGCATTTTAAATATTTAGGAAATACGGGATGAAACTAAACCCCGAGAAATGCATGTTTGGCGTGAATTCGAGTAAATTTCTAGGTTTCCTAGTGTTACAACGCGGAATCGAGCTCAACCCAGATAAAATTAAGGCCATCGACGGGATATCAGAACACCTAACTACCAAGAAACAAGTTTAACGACTTACAGGTCAAATCGCCGCCCTACCTAGATTTATCTCGAGGTCATCCGACAGATGCCACAAATTCTTCAATGTACTCAAAAAGGACAATGGCCTCGAATGGATGCCAAGTGCAAACAAGCACTGAAGGAACTCAATGAATACCTGTCATCACTACCCCTACTCTCAAATCCTGAGCTCAGAGAGCATCTCCTCTTCTACCTTGCTATTTCAGAGGAAGCTGTAAGTGCGGTCCTAGTTTGAGAAGACAAAGGTACGCCACCTCCAATTTATTATATCATTAAGACACTTATCGACTCCGAGATGAGGTATCCTCACCTCCAGAAATTGGCCCTGGCCTTTGTCATACCTTCAAGAAATCTCAAACCATACTTCTAATTCCATCCAATCTCGGTCATCACCAAGTTTCCTTTAAGGAACATAATGCACAAACCCAAATTGCTAGGGCAGTTAGCCAAATAGGAAATAGAGTTAAGTAAACACAACATCATTTACCAGCCTTGCACAGCCATAAAATCACAAGTGCTCGCAGACTTCGTCGTGGACTTTAGTGCCAAGGTAATGCCCCAGGCCAAAATAGAAGCCACGCAAGCTTCTAGCCTGATGAAAGACCTCTGGGTCTTGCACACCGACGGCGCATCCAATGCATGCGGGTTCAAATTAGGACTCGTGCTCGAAGACCCCACCAACGAGATTATCCGCCAATCTATAAGGTTACCCGATTTGACTAACAATGAGGCCTAGTAAGATATAGTAATTGCGGGACTCGAATATGGGGCGAGGTGCCTAAGACTACGTTGTGATTCCCAGATCATTGTAAACCAAGTTACTGGGACTTTCCAGAGAGCAGAGGTTATAGAAGACCAGACCGAAATATGCAAACCGTTACCCAAATTGGTTGAGTGTTAGCTCGACCAGATTCCACTAACCCAAAATGTCAAGGCGGATGGTCTCGCAAAACTAGCCACCGTAACAAAAAGCATAACTCCTGGGAACAAAAATGTGGTGCATCTTCTCAGCTCAGCCTTAGACTACATCGAGGTAAAATCTATAAACATAACCTAGGACTGGTTCAATTGCATTATAAATTACTTGCAGGACGGTGTTCTCCCAAATGATAAAAAGAAAGCCAGGAAGTTGAGGATGCAAGTGACAAGGTACAACATCCTCAACAATGAATTGTATAAGAGTATGTAGGAGGGACCCTTGGCAAAATGCTTGGGCCCATACCAGACTCAACGCATCCTCGAGGAAATCCATGAAGGCCACTGTGGTAGTCACTCCAGTGACCGAGCACTTGTCAGATGCCTCATACAGGCAAGATACTATTGGCCCACTATGAAGAAAGAAGCTCTGGAATTCATAAATGAGTGCGAGCAGTGACAGAAATACGTCCCAATAATCTACCAAGCAAGCGAACAACTCCATTCCACCACCTCTCCATGACCGTTCATCTAATGAGGATGGACATTGTGAGACCACTCCACCTGGGACGAGGTAATGTTAATTTCCTTTTAGTTTTGACTGACTACTTCTCTAAGTGAGTAGAAGCAGGCGCATTCTCACAAATTCACGAGCAAGAAGTAATCAGCTTCATATGGAAGAACATCATCTACCGATTTGGCTTGCGCAATGAAATAAGATGCAACAGTGGGCCCCAGTTCACAGTTAGAAAAATCACCGAGTTTTTCAAAAAATGGCATATCAAAAGGATAATCTCAACCCCGTATGATCCAGCCGACAACAGGCAAGTAGAATCCTCCAACTAGTCAATTTTGAACATCTTGAATAAGATACTCGAAGATGCGTCATAAAAACACACTTAAAAACTCACCTTAGATGTGTATTGGAAGCCTTGGCCGGATGGGTGATGGAGAGAAAGCCCTAGTATTGAAGAAATGACTTAGCCCCTCTCTCTACCCATCCTTGGGGTTATTTAATAGGATCCTACGTGCGCGGCCGCGCACCTGGGCAAGTGGCCGCGCATCCGGCCGTGCACCTGAGACAGAAAGTCTCAAATATGCGCGGTCGTGCATCTGTGCGTACATATGACATAGGTCCAGTTCAATGGCCATAACTTTCTGTATACTTATCCAAATGACGAACGGTTTGATGCGTTGGAAACTAGACTCAAAGGGCTTTAATTAGATAGGTTGTACACCATATAAAGTTTTATATCTTGAGAGTTATGATCGTTGAAAGTTAGATCTTATGCAAACTCACTTGAAACTTTTCTGGAAATTCATTCACAACTGGCACTGACTCGAGTGTAGGCTCCTCAGTGTCGGTGTCCGTAACCCGGACCAAATGATAGATACACCCCTTATTAATCATCTTCGTGGCCTTAAGGTCAAGAAATAAACCTACCATTCGGTACCACATTATCCCCCTTCCACTCAACAACTGGCTCATTAGGAAATTCAAACCTCACAGTTCTAGTTCGGCAGTCGAGCTTAGCAAAACATGAATAAAGCCAATCCATTCCCATAATTACATCAAAATCAACTATCCCCAATTCAATGAGATCAGCCACGGTGTTCCTACTACGCACCGTGACAACACAACCCCTATAAACTCGTGCGGCCACAATAGACTCGCCAATCGGAGTAGATACAGAGAACGGCTCAGGAAGCTGTTCTGGTTCTATCCCAAATTCCATAGCAACAAAAGGGGTAACATAGAACAAGGTGGAACCGTGATCAATAAGAGCATATACATCATGAGTTTGGACAGTCAATATACCTGTGACAACATCTGGAGAAGCCTCTGCACTCTAGCGACCACTCATAGCATAGAAACAGCTGGGTCCTCCTGAACTCTATGCACCATCCCTCACTACACCATGCCCTGCTGGTGCCGGAGGGCCTCGAGCTGGAGGGGGTGCTGAAGATGTAGCAGCTGCAGAACTGGATGGTTGTGCTGTGCCGTTGCCCGCACCCTGGCGAGATGAACGGCACTCCCTCTGAATATGAACCCTCAATCTGCACCCGTAACATATAGGCAAGTCCATGTAGAGAATCCTCGAGTGCATCTTCCCACACCTAGGGCATGGGGGCCTCCGCTGCTGCGGGAATCTCCCTCTTGATCGGCCCTAATGATGGGGTCCCCTTGTTATGTCACGTAGGATTACATCAATTTTATGCTTTGCAGTATTATATTACGATGATGTTACACTCCGCAGTATTTTATTACGACGATGTTACACCCTGTAGTATTGTACATTAAATTTGTCGTAAGACAATTGACATCAGTTCGGGAATGAGATTATTTTGAGATTATAAGCATTATGCTATTTCAAACAAGTGATGAGTAAATTCATGAAGGTGAGAGGGTAAGCAAATCGAAGAAAATAAATTTTCGTCAAAGTTTGACATTTTGGGCTAAAATACGACCCGAGCTAAAATACCCGATATTTATGGACTAGTGCCATACAAGGTACTACATGACCATAATAGTAAGGTGTACAAAGTGTGTTAAAAGTTAGTAGTATTTTAAGTAATTTGAGATAATTCTTAATTATGTAGGCAATGGTATTATGAATTTTTGTAAGAGATTAACTAAGAGATTAAGTTTTTGGGTAAGGTTTAATAAACCTTTACGTGGCAGCAAGATCTAGCTCCAATTTGTGACTCTTAAGTCAAATTTCAAGGTGACAAAACTTGAACAAGTCTTTGGCCAACTAAGCCACAAGTGGGCCCACACCCATTAATACAAAAGCCTTTTCAAAACTCACCAAATGAAGAAATGTCACACTTTCTAACGGATGAAAAATCTTCAAGCAAAGATCATATTCTTCAATAGAACGTGAGTCGCATATATATTTTTAAGAAAGAGTCACATATCCACTCTTAAAGAAAGGTCTTATATCAGAATATTAGGCAACAAATATTCACGCAAGAATTCAAGAATTCAAGCAACAAAATTCCTTAAGCATCTTAGTAACGCGACTCTAAAGAAGCCTAGTATAATCTTTCTCAAGAATATCATACGGAGTTTTCCCTACTTCAATCCCCCATTACATGATTTGTTGCAATTGACGTGTGTTAGAGGGATTATCAAGAGAATCGGCTCAGGTATGTGTAACACCCCCAGAAAATTTTGAAGTATTTCAGTGTAAAGCCCTGTAAATGTCGCAAGTGAATTCAAGGTTTCATGGTGCCGGAGTAGGCTTACGTGTTTGAGGATGGTATAAAATCTTTGCGGCGAGCTTGCGAGCCGTGGTTCGGACTTTTTTGGTTGAACAATGCACCGAAAGTAAAGAAAATTTTTTGGCGAAAAAGCGTGTTTATGCGGTTCATTATGCAACCGCATAATCACTCTGCGGGCCGCATAATGACTGCCGAAGTGAGCAGGAGAAGGGCCAGTATGGGGGCAATTATGCCGTCGGCTATGCGACCGCATAACTATTATGCGATGCATTATGCGATCGCATAACAGTTATGCGGACCGCATAGTAACCGCATACACGGACAAATTTTTGGTCGTTTTGGTCTGTAATTATGCGACCGATATGCGGTCCACATATCCATTATGCGGTCGCAGAACCTGTTCCGGAGCTCCATTTTTGGATTTTTAAAACCCGATCCTACTTCGTTAAATACACGCTTTGGGTCATTTTTGAGCAAAAATCTGATGTTTTAGAGAGAAGGGAGAGTGTTTTAGAGAGAGAGGAAAACCCTAGGCTAATTATTCATCAAGTCTTGCTCAAATCTTGGAAGATTAACAAGGAAAACTCATAAGTTCTTCATCTAAGAGGTAAGGTTCCATACCCTAGTTTTCAATTTTGAATTTGGGTAGAAGATGGTTGATTAGAAGTATGATTCATGGGTATGAGATTATTATTTATACATGCATGTACCAATAATAATTGTGGGAAGATTGTTGAGCTGAAATAAGTAAGGATTGGGTTGTGGAGTGAAGAAAATCTTGTAGAAGAACCTTATGGTTAAATTTGCACACCTAGTGTCTGATAAAATGCTCAAATGAGATGAGACCATGAATATCTTCCTAATTATGGTTCAATTTTGTTATGTCTCAAAATAGATCGGGATTGCTAAGAATTCCGGATCATTCTAGAGTTAAGGAAGCTCGATTGAGGTATGTTGGCTAAACTTTCTCTCTTGGAATTGAATTCCATAATGTTTCCGTAAGATTCAAAGTATGGGTTACGTATTAAAAGTTTATGGCTTTGAGTCGTGTTTCAATGAAAGATAGTATGCCAAATTGTGTGAGAAAATCTCAATATTCTTAAGACTCTTAATTGCTCATATGTTTACCTAAAGTCTTGATTTGGAAATGTCTTATTGTTTATAATCTATAAAGATGGTTGGAAGTGAAATAAGTTAATTGGGGATATAGAGTGTTGCCATCGTGCCAAGAATTTAAGTTATGATTGTGTCTAATAGTGCAAATGATTTGAGAAGATGCGATAAAGAATGTGAAATGAGCCTCGACGCAATTGTTTAAAAATGACTTCGAAGATAGAATTGTCTAAAAACCTTTTGTACTAAATTCGTGCCCATTAGTGGCTGCTTTAACTAATGCTTTGATTTATAAATATATCCAGTGTGATTCGAGTTCTATATACTTATGTGTTGAAATTGCACATTGTCATTTCTGGGGAAGAGTATTGCAAGAGTAAATGGTGTATTGACTGTTTATGATTTTTCATGTCTGTTTCTATTGTTGGTTGCTATGCCTCATTCTTTGGGAAGAAACCATTTGTATTTGAAGTTTCCATTTCAAATGGATTTGAAGTATATGATTTCTGAAATATCCTATATGTTGATACTTGATGGTGATCTTTGAAATTGAAAGAAGGGAAAGTGTGGAATATGAAATACGGCCATCGTGCCAGGAATAATGAATCTTGTGAATGGCCTAATGAGCCAAGGAAATATTGTCGTTGTGAATGACTGGAAATACTAATGAGAATTCATACAATGTGAAAGATGTTGAGGTGAGTACAATTGTATTTATGATATTTCTGTTTGCAAATCAAATCAAAACTATTATTGGGAGCATCATTAGCAATATCGAGGAAGGGTGGGTCATAAGGCCCACACCTGAAACTACATGTGCCGGTGTAGGGGTGGATTGGGATTATTCCCCTTATTTGGGATGAAATTGTAACCTTTGGAAATTGTGATATTATTCCCCTTAATTGGGATGAAACTGAAACTTTTGTGAATTGGAAAAGTCAACCCATACGGCATATGTGGGAAGGCGGCCTAGCTGATCGGTTGGAGATCGGACGCCATATTGCCCATATGGTGGTACTACTCTTGGTAACAAATTTATTTTGCATCACATGTCAAACCACATTGTTCATGGGGAGATGGCCTAGCCGATTGGGCGTGATCGGACTCCGTGAAAACAAAGACGGTGGTATATCGGTGCTAATGATCTCCCAACCAAAATTATATATGAAGTTCGTATTTTGAAAATTATTTTGTTTTAACTGGACGTTTGGATATTGTTGATTGTGACTTGCTGTTTCTATGTGTTGCCTTTTCTTATATGGGTATTCTATTTTGAAAGAGGATTTTTAGCTATACATACTAGTGTTATTCGACAGTACTAACGTCCCTTTTGCCGGGGGCGCTGCATCTTTAATGGATGCAGGTGGTTCTTCAGCAAGCGGCATTGATAAGTGATAACAGTATACTCTTTTCAGCTGATTTGGTGAGCCCCACTTCATTTCGGGGTCATGTATCTTTTGTTTCTCATGTACTGTGTTTTTTAAGTATAGCCGGGGCCTTGTTGCCGGCATTTCCATATTACTTTTCTATTGTACTTAGAGGCTCCGTAGACAGGTTGTGGGTTATGGTTGATATTGGGAATTGAATTAGAAATGTTGGTACTTGGAAATTATGTTTTTCATTAATTCTATAAACTCGTAATGTTTTGGAAATTATGAATGAAGCTGCTAATGGGAATGAAAAGGAAGTTGTTAATAAAATCTTTTCAGTGATTGATTAATGGAGTACATCTCCTCTTTATTCATGGATGAGTTTTGGTAGAAGGAAGTCTAATAGGCTTGCTCGGCCGGGTTCTCTCGGTTGAGTGCCGGTCGCGCTCCCTGAATTTGGGGCATGACAGTATGTTAAGGCTATCCATTATTTCTTTTTGGCATGATCCAAATAATACAAATGAAACGAGCAAAATATGCAACTTTCATAAATGACTCTATTCATAGAAGTACTAGGGGTCTATATTCTTGATTCCCCATATGAATTATTATTATATCTTCTGTTCATAGGTCTCAGAAAAATACGTATTTGATAAAGTTTATCCGAAAGGCGTATTGATTTTTATGACATTCCGAGAAATCTTATTAACGTATTTCTTATGTATTTCATGCATTTATACATGTACATTGACTCGTGACCAGATGGCGTTATATACGCGTATAATATATGTATATGGGATATGGAAAAAGGTTACGGCGTTATATACGCACCACCACCTGATCAGCTGGTATACATTGATGATTTGCCCACAGTGGCCGAAATGATATGATGGGATGCCCTCAGAGGCTTGATGATGTTATGAACGCATATACCTAAGCATGGTATGATATTTATACGCATATGCATGATATTGTAAATATTATTGATTCACAGAGCTATTCAGACATACATGTCGAGTCTTTTACTCCATGTTTTTCTCATGTCCATTGTTTACTGATTTTCATTCCTTACATACTCGGTACATTATTTGTACTGACGTCCCTTTGCCGGGGGACGCTGTGTTCCATGCACGCAGGTCCCGATAGACAGGTCGAGAGTCCTCCAAATAGGCTATCAGCTCAACGGAAGGTGTTGGTGCGCTCCATTTGCTCCGGAGTTGCTTGTTTGGTCAGTATGATTTAGACTTGTATTATTTGGTATGGTGGGACTTTGTCCTGGTGTTTATGATAATTATGTATTCTTAGAGGCTTGTAGATAGATGTCCTGTACGTAAAAGATTGTATGGCCTTGTCGGCCTATGTTCTGTGTATGAGTGGTTATTTTGGTCTTATAGGCCCGTATGTCTTATGTATAAGTTAGTATTTCATGTTGTATTCTACTTATCTAACGACAGCCTCTCCGGCTCAGTTATCGATGATAGTATGATACGAAAAGATACGTTACGTTGGTACTCCGTTGAGTAAGGTACCGGGTGCCTATCGCAACCCATCAGTTTGGGTCGTGAAAAAAGTGGTATCAGAGCAGTTCTGTCCTAGGGAGTCTACAAGCCGTGTCTAGTAGAGTCTTGTTTATGAGTGTGTTATGCACCACACTTATAAGCAGGAGGCTACAGGGCATTTAGGACTGTAACTCTTTCTTCTTACTCTAGATCGTGTGGTAGAGCTCAGTTGTAAGAACTCAATTTCCTAAACTCTATCTTATTCGTAATAAGACGATACCTGCATCCAGAAAGACAGTTGGTAGGAGATATAGCTGTGGAAGAGTTGAGTCAGAGGAACTCGATTTTTCATGATGCTTATGATGAGTAAATATGAGGTCTTCAGCAGATCATGTGTGTACTAAGATGTGTAAAACTTCTTTATAAGGATCCTTAAGGCAAGAATGTCTATCTACTCTTACGGTAAAAAGGAATAAGAGAATCGAAAGGTAGATACAAGTTTTGGCAAGTAAAAGAAGCAAGATGAAAAAGGGTACGACCCATCTCAGATATGCCCTTTGGGAGCTAACAGATATGGTTTAAGAGAAGGACGGGATATGAGGATCCGGCTGGAGTTAGAGTAACCCGATGGGCCGGTAGATGCAGCAAGGGGAGGTAAAAGCAAAATAATGTCTTGTTTGAGTTTCAGAATAAAGTGATAGACATAAATATTAGCGGGAAATAAAAAGAGAGTTAATGAAGCATTATGAGTAAGATGTTATACATGGATGACAATGGTAGATCAAAAAGATGATAGTATTACAGAGTCTATAGTCAAGTGAAGGAAAAGACGAGAGGTGGCAGGCCTTAAGACGACAAAAGAGTATAGGCCATAAAGTCGTATCCTCATTTCGAAAAATAAGTTTGTGACTCCAATGCGACTAATAGAAGGAAAGGTTAGACCCTAGAGTAATCGAAATCAGTATGGGCTGGTGAATAAGATAAACTAAACATGAACTAGGGACTGAGTAATAGCCGGCATCATGAGAATTTTAGAGATTGCGTCCCGATGATAATAGAATGGACGATAGAAGAATACCCTTTAAAGGTCATTCAGGAAGACGCTTCCCTAAAGTAAGAAAGGTGAGTAGAGTTAAGCTTAAGGGAATGTATGTGCCAGTTACGCTAAGTGTCACCCTCGCGAGTAAGGAATTTTCTTATCCTTGGGACAGAAGGATTACCGCGAGGCGAGTAAGGATCATCGATAATGTGAAAAGATGCCAAAGATGAGAAGGTAAAACATCTATACGTAGATCATCATAGCACTAAATCTTAGTACTCCCCTAAAAGGGGGAATATGGTGTGATGTGGCATTAAGTCATAATTAAGTGGTTCTAGTAACTATGGAATGGTAAAGGAAGAATGCGATAAAAATGAGAAAGGGATGAGATTGCACTTATTCAAATCCTACAGATATGCTACGATTCCAGAACATTATGCAGGCACGACGTTATGGAGACGAAGTAAGGGTTCCAGCCCGGGGTGTTATTGATAAATAAGGAGTCAGTACTAGACGTAAGTTAGAAAAAGGAAATAATCCAAGAAAGATTACGCGGAATATTGATATGAGAATGGGCCAACGAGTAGTTAGTAGTTGATTCAGGAAGAGCCTAGTTCTAAACAAGAGGACACAGACAAATCAACAGATTGTGCAAGACGAACATAGTGAACCCCAACATGGGGAATTCAGTCTCGTAGATATGACATCGTGATCCTTGAGATATATTCAGATAGGAGTTGGGTAGTTAACGGTAAATAAAAGAGAATGCCACTGGGAAGACAGTCAAAATATTAGTTCAAAAGCAACCCTACAAGCACAAGGGCGTGGAAATAAGTAACTACGGATAATTATAGGCGGGGAAGATCATCAAAAATTCCGTCAAGCATACGATGTGATAAGCTTGTAACTTTACAAGAGCTAGAAGGTCTCCCTAAATACTACAACAAAAGACTAGCTGAGGAAATAAGGAAGAAGTCTTCAACCTAAGCACAGTGACCAAAAGAGGAAATGGACTTGTAACAACGGTCTCACAACAACATTGTATGCACTTCATAAGGAAGTGGCACCTAGCGTGGCTAATGAGCGGGAAATAAAACCAAAAGTAATATTCGAGATCATATGAGTTGCACAAAAATTCCGACATGCGTGGGAACTAAGATAAGCTAAGTATGTACGCAACAAGGAGGCAAAAAGTTCAGGAAAAGTAATAGCTTACGTTTAAAGAAAGCTGAGAAGGAACGAAAAGAATTATTCGATCAATGATCCAGAGTCAGGTACATTATGAACGCACTTAAGAGTTTGGAATATTATCCATGCAGCATATATGTTGACAATCATATAGCCGTAGAAGATTCCGGTATAAGTTAAAAGAAAGAATTGAGCCCAGGTCATAGACAAAGGATTGAATTGTTAGAAGATTGTATCATGGATATTCCATAGCGCCCATGAAAGGCTAAAGTAATAAATAATACCAAGAGCCGCAGATCGGAAAGATAGCTTAAGCCTACATAAAGGTTGATCTGAAGGAAGAGGAAACTAAAGAGTTACATCAACCAAGTAAATCATGAGTCTTATTACCGGACCCAGAAGAATTATAGAAATCATGATTGAGAATATTGCATAATCACTCTTAATATCAGAGGTACAAGAGAAATAGTACAATAGCCATATTCTACTAGACACGGTCTGTAGACAACCCTAGGACAGAACTGCTTTGATATCACTTTTGTCACGACCCAAACCGATGGGCCATGACGAGTGCTAGAGTCCTACTTGTCGAATACCCCTAAGCATGCGTTTAAGATATAAACATGAATTAAGGGTAGGTCATGAATAACATCTGTCAATAAACTGTCGAATCACGTGAATAACATACGTGAGAAAAATATGTCAAAAAGATATAAATACATATACATGCGGAATACGGTAGGGCGAGCCGACAAGGCTGCTATAGACAACTATATATCCAAAACTAGAAGCCGGAAGCCACATACTATCCAACTACACATTCGTCTACAAACCTCTGATAGAGTGTTCAACTATATGAAGGACGGGACTGGGCCCCGTCGTACCCATATATATATATATAAAATATTAGCGTACCAAAACTAATAACAGCTCCGGATCAAATAGAGCACACCAATACTCGCTGATCAAGGATCCTAAAAAAGGGGACCATCAGCCTATCTAACTGCACCTGCAGGCATGAAACGCAGGCCCCAGGAAATAGGGGCGTAAGTACGAATAATGTACCGAGTATGTAAGGCATGAAAATCAAAATATAAAAGACATAAAAGAAATATGGAGTAAAAGAATCCGCCTGTAAGTCTAAATAACTTTGTGAATCTTGAAATATTTATAAAGTCATACATGTGCATATAAATGTCGTATCATGTGTAGATATATGTGTACATAATATCATCAAGCCTCTGATGGCATCCTTTAATATCATCCCGGCCTCTGTGGGAGAAATCATCAACGTATATCAACTGATCAGGTGGTGATGCGTAATATAACGCCATAACTTTTCCTCAAACCCCATATACATATAATATATGCGTATATAACACCATCTGGTCATGGGTCAATGTACATATATAAATAAATGCAATACATAAGAAGCAAGTCTATAAGATTTCTCGGAATGTCATAAGATCAGTATGCTTCCGGATAAATTTTATCAACCACATATTTTTCTGAGACTCATGAACAAAAGATATAATAATAAGACACATGGGAATTCAACAACATAGGCACCCCTACTGCTTCTATGAATAGAGATATTTATGAAAGTTGTGCATTTGCTCGTTTCGTTTGTATGATATGGATCATACCAAAAGGAATGAAGGGATATCCTTAACATACCTTACTTGACAAATTTATCAAACACTTTTACTTGAGCTTGCCAAGAACAACTTTTGCTCCTTCTAAATCTTTGAACAAGAACTAAGCACTTCTTATGATCATGGCATACTTCATGTTGTTGAACATATGGAGTATCATGTGTGTACGTTTTTGGCTATGTTCTAAAGTAAGAGAATCCCCAACAATAGAAGGAAAGATTTTAACATCCTTTCTATATCTCAAATTGCCAAAGAAGAATAACATGAAGGCTTGAGGGATATGCCTTGCACTTTCTCGTGTAAACAAGGCACATCAAGTGCTATGACTCATCTATGCACATTGGTGCCACCCTTGGCCAACTTAATGCCATATGGCAGCCCATTAAAAATTCTTATCCACTTAACCCTATTTAATTCCATAATTATTTCCTTATTTTCCCACATTATTCCCACAATTAATCAATTATTCACATAAATAGTTCTAGCACACAATTTACTTAAATGCTAATACACTTCATATACCTTACTATCATGGTCATGTGGTGCCTTGTATGGCACTAGTCCATAAATACGGTGTATTATAGCTTGGACCGTATTTTATCCCAAATTGATAAACTTTAACGAATACTCATTCTTTGATTTGTTTACCCTCTAATCTTTACGGCACTCACTTATCACTTGTTACAAATAATATAAATACTTATAAACTCAAAAATACTCTCATTCCCGAACTTACATCAATTAAATTACTGCGAAACGTTTAACGTACGAAATGCGGGATGTAACAGTTAGTGTATCAAAAGAACCATGTCCTCATATCTGAGCGTAGTTTGTTGGGATTGACCACTGTAGTGAGTGTTAATGTTTTACCTCTCATGACTATTTGAGCTTTGTGATGGTAATCGCATCAAGTCCTTGCTGCTATGGTTGGAGAAGTTTTAATGACCTCTATACCTGAGCTGGTATTTGTCATGTTAGTCATGTTGTGTTCATGGATCATTATGTGACCTTAGCTTAATGAACCTTGCACTTGTATTTGTGTGTTAACTCGTTAAGAATATATATATATCTATAGTAATCCTAGTATTTCTATGGTGTTATATTGGCTTAAGTTCAGTGAATAATTCTCCTTAAGAGATTTGTGTGTAATGCCCATAATGACCTGTTCTTACACAAATAAAGCTACCTAGCAAACTTGGTCATGAAACCATGTTATTCTGACAGCCTGCATACAAAATCATGCATTGGACCTGTGTTGACCTGCTAATGAACCTGTCCATATTTCCATTGTATTGACTTATTGGAGTCTGTTTGCCTTACCAAATTAAAATGAATATCACCGTCTGTTGCCTTATGCCTTTTATCATCACTGCTTGGAAGACTTAACCTGAAATTATTTGGTTCTAATAGCTGGAACGTTTTATAGACTATGTGTTATTATAACTAGATATCATGTCATTGGGATTAAACATGACTACAATTAGTTTTTCCATTTAGGTTGATGTCTCTGATGATCTGATTGGTTGGCATGCCTTTTAAAAATTCTGAAAAGAAGCAATTAGCCTAAGTGGTAAGGTCCTAATTGGATGTGTGCTTATTTTGAACTATGTTGAATAATTAGGATACCGAGGAGCTATTCTTGTGACCTGAATCTATTCGGGGGGAATTCTGAAAAGATTGAACCTCTAGTGGAACCTATAAATAAATGCATGTGCTCATCTTTATATGATACTAATTGCCTGATAACACTTCTAAGCCTGAAATTATAATTAATGAAGCATGTCTATGTGTAATCATATGCTTGTGCTATGTGATCCTACTTGATTGTATCCTTACAATGACTCTATGCATATTGTAATATACTATCCTTATACTTCATACTCTGATATGAATCTTCCTAGGTCAATGTTGTGTCCTGAGCTGCTTCTATGTTCTGTGATGAACTGTAGTGTCTTGTTTGCTTAAAGTTATTGAATTTTTGTGTGCCTGAACTTTTGAAAGGTTTACTATGACCTTTTCTATCTACTGCTTGTATCTTAGCAATGCGAAACTACTGAGTTGACACTTTATTTGTGTTTAAACCTTTAAGGAAGATTAAGAGTGGATGAGTAAAGGTATTTAGGTGTGAAACCTGATTTGTGGCTAAGGTACCCCTCCCTAACACAAGCATTGCTCGGGGTCCATGAGACCCTTGTGAACTCTGAAGTGCCACGGGGCCACAGGGGGATTTTATCCATGAATAATATTTTACTCTAAGCCTTTGGTCATTAACTCTTATTAATCCTCATAGGATTAATACAAGTAAAACTAGTTTCACATTATCCTTAAGCCCTTTATTATCATCATTACTTGTTATAATTTTTATCTCATATTGATTTATGCTAATATTTTCCATGTTTTTTTATGCATGTTCAATCCGGGTCTGCTGAGTGCCTTGGGACTCAGGCCCAAATCCCAGATCTGGATCACCTCTTTTATCCTGCTTTATTGGAATCTGTCGCTGATGTGAACCCCATTGGGACTGACTATGTGCTGGCCCAATATCAAGAGTCCAGCTCTCTTCCCATTTCTCTCATTTTTTTAACGATAGCTATTACTATTTGTTGCTTCTGTGTATATGTCTTTGAAACAAACTTTACTATTGGATGTTTTTTCTTGATATTTTGGATGTTTAGGAAATATAGGCAAACCAAGACATGTAGGTAAAAGGCCAAAATGTAGTTATAGGATTCGTTTGCTTTCGTTACTTTAACATTTGCGTATAATAAAGTTGAGGCTAATCTAGCTAATAAATAAATAGTTTCTTTTATTACTAACGACTTTTCGATTTAAAGTTCTTTTGGAAGATTCATAAAACAAAAGCAAATCTTTCTTGAAAATTTGCAAATGAATCACGAGGACTACAAAACTATTTCAAAAGATAAAAGCAACTGTACACAATCGTGCTTACAAAAAATAACGAAAGGATTCGAAACATAATGTGCTTACTAGAACCCTCTCTATGAAATAAACAAGGTATAATTGCCTTCAACCAAAGCATATTTTTAGGTGGTATATCTTTTTTTCAACTAAAGCATATTTTAAGTTCTTATCCTATAAAATAGGAAAAACCTACAAACACATAGCATCATTCTTTTCAAAGATAAATGCACAACCTTTTCCAAAACAATGAGTTTTCAAATATACTGAAACATTTTCCGTAAATTCACTTAGCCACTTTAACCACTAACTAAATAGAATATAGACTTTACTCCTCCAATACCTAACCTAAATTTAAGGAGCTATCTCAGGTGGATTTTAAGAGGTTTGTAACACCTTCCCCTTAGAATAACCCTTTACCCAAATCTCATCAGTTAGCAGACCATTAGGATAATAATTTTATAGACTTATAAGTACTCTAATATACCTTAAATATTAGGTGACAACTCTCTTTTATTAACTTTAGAAGAACCATTAGTTGTATTGTGTTTTGACTAGTGCAAAATAGGGTGCAACAATATGGTAACTCTGCAGGGGATGTACACTTAGGTTCTGACCTTAGCAGACTTAGGCTAGACTTGAACTTGGCGATATTTTGTTATATTCTTCTTTATTAATGTTTAACCTGCAAATATGTGTTTACTCGTTTTATCCTACTTGTTTACAACCTGCTAATACATGCTTACCTGTTTAATTTTAATATTATTATTATTTTACCACAATTATCTGTTTACTTCTTTATTTCCTATCGAGTCTTGGTTGTATACAATCACACATAATGGCATGCGAGCGTTGTCTTTTCATCCCTCCGAACCTTCTTTCAAAACTCTCTAACTTTAGAGAACAACTTTATCAAGTCAACTGACATAACGTTTCGAAGTCATTCAGTCGAACTCCAAAATTAGGAAACACTATACTCTTAGCAAACATAGGTCATGTTGCATAAATCTTAGGTGGTTCAGTCCTTGGTGTTGACTCACAATTAGGACAGCCACCTTAATGTTAACCGGTCATGCACCCAATGATATGCTTTCTATGGAATGATGAATCAATCCAGATGAGACACTAAGGATCTAGAGAAAAATACTTACCAATCCTTTCACCTCTTTAGATGGAAATTAATCATAACATCCCAGAGATTAACATGGTCATGGGTGCAACTCACAAATTGAAGTAGTGGTGGAGAAACATTCGACGGGAGCATGGAGACAAGATCAGGACACACCTAGGAGCAATAACCCCCCTGATGAACATCCGAGCTGACCGGGTACTCACCCGGTTGCTCATAGATTTGTGGGACCCAGCCAAGGTGGTCTTCAAATTTCTTGACTATGAGCTGATGCCAACACTAGAAGAGATTACCATTTTCAGGGAGTTACCATTAGCCGGGCAGAAGCCAATACTGCCAGTCATCATGCCAGACCACATATTCCTCCATGCACTAGGTCTGAGGGGCAACAAAAACTTGAGAAACACCGAGGATGGATAGGTGAGTCTGGACCAGCTACTTGACAAATTTGGGCACCAGGAGAGCTATGAGTCGTATCTTGAGGAATTCCAGTGTGATCAAGCGGCATGGGAGATCCTTTGCCCCCTAAACGTTTCTCTAGCACTATTGGGACTTTTCGTTTTCCTACAAAGAAAGGGGCTGATCAATATCAATCCACTGCCCATGGTTTTGGCTACCTTCTGAGGAGACCTGGGGGTCACTCTTATCCCCTTGATACTGGCGGAGACATTCCAAGAACCGTCGGCGTGTTCAAGAGGATACAATTTCTTCAAGGCTGCAACTTGCTATATCAGATATGGGCTATAGAGCATTTCTTCCATAGGGAACCGACCATCGACTACTTTGTTGGCACCCGTAACATGATCTGCAACCACAATGAAAGGATGAGGTATTGGGCTATACCACGTGGCTAGGAGGAGTGGAAGGAACTTCTAACCCACGTGAGCAAAGAATTCATCCACTGGAAACTTTCTTGGTTGAGTGGTAGAGCGATCCTGAGAAGCCCGGGAAAGAACTTCATCGAGTTGGTAGGTCTGGAAGGGATTCAACCGTACCCATCACTGAGGGTTGTTAGGCAATTTGTTCTGATTAAAGATGTGCCATTTGGTCAAGGACAACTTTCTACGAGGATGATTACAATTGGCAGATTCCAATCCCAAGGGTAAGAAAGCTCGGGACGAGTGGAACGACCTGATCACAATGGGAATGGGGCAAAACCTCTGGTGCATGCCTGAGTGCTTTTTATTGGCACATCTGGCTGTAACAATGCTTCCACAACCACCCCGCTTCCCCTTACTAGATTCAATCCCCGACCATTTTCCTTCATCAACCCAACAAACAACTAATACCCCACCAACTATCACCACACACCGTGCTATAACTCAAGTCATACTGCCACTAACCCCCGTAAATCCACCAAATCCTCCCATACACACACCTTATGTTCCCAACTATGTCCAAGCACCACAAAATCCAACAACCACCACCAATTTGGTCCATATCCCTCCTCGTGACAATGTCACTCTCACCAAAAACCACACGCAGTATATACATGTGGCACACACCGCCATACATGAGCGGTATGTTTCACCCGTATATGTTGCTTCTTAACACCACCCTTTACCGCACATGTCACAGTTAGAGTGCCTTATGAGATAGATCAATATGCCAATATGGAGAGAGAATCAAAATGCAAGGATGATGAGTCACTGTCCAAGTTGCTCGAGGAGAGAGAGCTTGGATTATGAAGAGCTATGCATACACTCTGATGTTGACATGCCCGTAGAGTACAAGCCTCCAAAGTTTGACATCTTTGATGGAACAGGCGATCCCCATGCTCACTTGAGCGCATATTGTGACAAGTTGGTCGGAGTGGGGAGAAACAAAAAGTTAAGAATGAAACTATTTATAAGGAATCTGACTGTGGAAACGCTTACTTGGTACACCAGACAGGACCCCAGGAATTGGAGGGAGTGGCAAGACATGGCCGTAGATTTCATGAAAATCTTCAGGTTTAACACTAATATCACTCCGGATATATTTGCTTTGGTAAACTTACAAAAGAAGTCCTCTGAATAATTTCAAGAATACGGTCGTTATTGGAGATCACAAGTTGCTATGGCACAACCCCCATTGGATGATAACAAGCTGACTAAGTATTTCATCCGTGGTCAAGAAGGAATCTACTTCGAGAAGATGATGGGGATGATGGGTCATAAGTTCCCTAAGCTGATTAAAATGGGAGATTTCATGGATCCAGGTATTAAGTCAGGAAAGATACAGTCAATGGCCGCGCTACAAGCTGCTAGCAAGGCTATACAATCTAGTTCCATCGGTAGTGGGAAAAAAAATAAAGAGGAAGTAACGACGATTGTCCGCTATTATCAATAGAGTCCTCCTTGTCGAACCACCCCTGCCCCACAAACACTCATCCTCCACATAAACCCACATATACCCCAGTACATAACGCCCAACCATACTACAACACTCAACCCCACTACAACCCTCCACGAGCCAATACACATCCAAACCCACCACGACCATATGCTCCTGTTCAAACCACTACCCACGTGGCTGGGATGCGACGTCAGGCATTATGATGACATCTGTTTCCGATGCGTCACATCAAAACATGCGTTTCGACTGTGGCTGAAATCATGATGAGTCACTTCGAATCCCAAGATCCCTCCTTTAAAAAAAAGGGATGATCACCGCTACGTTAATCCTTTCTCTTTTTTCACTACCTGAATTTCCTTTATCTTTGCTAAATTTTCTTTCCTTTCCCATCATTCTCTAATGTTTTCTTCCATTTTTCTCAACTCTTTTCCTTCATAAATTCCATACCTTCACAAGCATGTCTCGCTCATCTTCTGGTGTTCGTGGTGGAGATGTTCCTAGCATAAATGAGGAGGTTCCAGCCACGTTACTGGCTGTTACCACCATTGCCATTGAAGCAGAGGCTCTTCCCTCGGTGGAGAAGATAATTTCTCAGAATCCTGAAGCGTAATTAGACCTGTAACGGTAGCCGGAGGCGGTGGTGGAGGCTTTCCGGTCTTCTTTAATGGCCAAGTGTTTGGCGGAGTTTAAAGCCAAATATGGCGTTCCCAACCAAGTGGAGCTTGTACCCGCGCGCAATGACAAAGTGTATACTAACGGTCCAAGATACTAGGCCCTGTATACCTACCTACCCCTTCACCATCATCTATTCTTTTCCTCTTTCCCCTTTGGTGGAGAAATTCTGCCGCCATTACCGGATCTTCCCGGCCCAACTTGCGCCCATGGTTTACAAGGTAATCAAGATATTTTTTTAAGTTTGTCGAGCTAGCCAATGTCGAAATTAGTCTGCGACGTATTGTGTATTTGTACATGCCTAACTTTTATCGGGGTACGTTGTTGAACATTCGCCACCGAGGAAGCAAATCCATGGTCGTCAAGACAGACGATAAAGGTAGTCGATAGTTTTGGCTAGACTTCTTTTTTGTCAAGACTGAGTCCGGTGTGGCCGATGTCACAGACTTCCCGGAGTATTGGAAGCACACTCGTAAGCACTTTTACTCGTCTATGTTCTTTCATATGATCATGCATATTTGACTTTGTGGGATGACTCTTCTCGTCTTGTAGCTACTGCTCGGAGCCTCCAGTTTGTGACGCACCATGGGTCAGGCAGGTCCTTCCTTGTACTGTGGGGATCCGAGATTGATCTAGTTTTTGGCAAAAGTACAAACTGGCTTCCCCTCGAAAGGTATCATTAGTACGTTATTTTCAGATGGTGTTGTATTCGATTTTGTTGGTCTAATTATGTTTGTCTTCGTATTGCTTTCTAGGTCCTGCCAAGGAGGTTGTCAAGAGGAACCTGGCGCTGATACCTTCCACAACAAAAACATTGACTTTTAACGACCAAATTCTAACGAAGAGATTTTAATCCGGTCGTTATAAGTGTATCTATGACGACCAATTTTCTTTCTGGTCATCAAAATCAATTTTAGGAGTAATATTAACGAAAGGATAATTTTCGGTCTTTAAAAATAATAAAATTCAGACGTTAAATATAACAAAATTGGGCGCTATTTTTCCGCTCTTTTTTTGCCCAACCCACAATTGGCCCACGCACCCCTCAACTCACTTCCCCTCTTCGCCTCCCCCCCTTTCCCTCAAAAGAACCGTACTGTATGTTTTATATAACTATACAATAACTTACAGTTACATGAGAAATAATAGCTAACATCTCACAAATTGAACTCTACAAAGAATCACAATTTGGTTTCCTCTCTGCAACCTAGGGTTTCATTCTTCTTCTCATCAAGGTAAGCTCTAAACTTGTAGTAAATTATTTTGAAATTGGGCATTTTTTTATGTTATCAATTCTCTCTCTGTTTTTCAAATATTGAGTTTCTTCTTATAATTACATATGCTTCAAATTTATAATTACAGGTATGTTTTATGAATATTGATGTTGAATGTGCAGAAGTTGTTTCTTTATTTTCATTGAATTTTGCTCGTTACATAATAGCTATGTGTATTCATCTTTAGAGCAGATTATTTTTTGGAATTGGGTTTGATTGCATATTGTTATTGGGAAAAAAGCTTCTCAATATCTGGTCATGATTGTATTGTAAACTTTCTCTAGTGAAAGTAGGGGTGGGCACAAAAATAAAAAAGAAACCCAAAAACGTGCTAGAAGGGGGAATGTAGGAACTAGGATAGCAGTCAAGTTCTCAAGTCATAATGGAGGCTAGCAAGAATGGGCACCAAAATCTCCACTTCGGGTCCTTCTGAAACGAACTTTGCCATACTTGCTCCATTTTAGGCACAAATATATGAATCAGATAAATTATTGACTTGATATAAACTGCCTAAAGTCTATTTCTTGTAATTACCGGTTGTCCTTGAAAATCTGCTTTAATATGCAGCTAGAATAGGGTGAACTAATGTCTATGAACAAACAGGTTGTAAGAAAGTCGCTAATTCTAACCGCAAAACAGGTCTACGTCTGAACCTAATTAAGTTGGTTCTTCGGTACAGGTTCTTCGTTTTTCGGTACGGTCTTCGGTATTGGGATATCAATATTTCGGTTCTTCGGTTAGGTATTCGGTATTAAGGTTTCTAAATTTCGGTATACCGAAATACCAAATTTTTTTAGTATGCATATTAAGTAGCTTAATTTAATCAAATCTGAGTCCAACCCATAAATCCATCCAAGTCTCATTTTTCCTTTTAGCTTATCAGAATACATTGAAATTACTATTACAGTGAAGTAATAAAATTAAGCTTGAGAAAATTTGGTTTATTTGCTGCTACTACCTCAATTCAATGCCATATTCTGTTTATTGCATAAACTTTTACTGATCTTTATAAATAGAAAACATTTTTTGTCTATCATTAACTAAGAATATTGATCTTCAATAACTACTAAAAGATGTGTACTTACTGCATCTAATAAATTAGCAAGAATAATATGTGATTATCTCATAATATAACAGAACATTCAACTTTAAGTAATCTAGACTCAAAATACATAGAATAACTTCTGCTTCTAACCCCTTAAACAATAAGTAGAATTCCAAAATTTCGCAAGGTCAATATCGCTACTGGGAGTGGATTTTGCTGCATTTTCATTTTGTGAGTTTGTATAATCCGTTGGTTAACCAGATGACGTCATATTTGTTATCGTGCTTTCTTCTATTTTTCATGTCAACAACTCAGGTCCCTCGCTCTTTTTTGTTGAAGGATGAAATAAATAAATAATTGTTGTGCATGAACTCTGTTGATCACCATCCTGCTTCACTATGAAAGGCTTCTGTATTTTTCAATCTCTTATTTTTCGATCACTTATAGAACCCATTTTTCCTTAGCTAAACTTTTTCCTTTTCTTTTATGATATATCGACAAGATAATATAATATTTTATCTAATTTTGGTACTTTTCTATATTCAAGAATGTGCTATAAAACTTTTACATTTTTTTATGAATAGACAATGAACTTATTTCAAGTATTTAGATAATTCTAATTCACTGGCATATTACTGGATAGCAGTCAACTAATCAGATACCTCTGCTCCTGGATTTCTACAAAGATATCTATTTTGTTCTTTGAAGTGTAACTTTCATATATTCTTTAGCACATAGTGTTTTTAGTAATATACAAAAAGTAATAGCAAGTGTTTGTAGGTACAAAAAGAAATGGTAGTGTCTCTACAATATGGAGGTGCGACCTTTTTCATTTTTCTTTTCAACTCTTTATTGATATTGAGCAGCATTAGATAGTTTCATTCAAGATACAAACAAACACAATAGTAGTAGGAAAAAAATGACATAAATTTCATGAATTAGCTTGTTTGATATTTTTATCTCAATGTAATTATGTGTGCTGATACCAAAAAAGATTCTTGATCAAAGGAAAGTCCCTGAATTAACTAGAGAAAATGTCGCCAGCCATTTGCAGGTTTACTTCTGAATACATATATTTAACTATAATTGGTATCATGGCTTTCACATATTAAATAGGTTAAGTTATGTTTGATTTCTGTATTACTTGGTTTGAACTAGTCCATGTAGGTGAAGTAATGTTTGACTTCTGTATTACTTGGTTTGAACTAGTGCATAATTTCATAAAATAGGAGAACATAGATTTCCGTATTTTGTCTTACTTCAATTATTAAGTTATTCATGACTATCTATATGGATATCAACCGCCCATCAGCTTTGATCATTAGAACCTCACTTTGTTTGATTCTTATATTATGATAATGTAACACTCTTTTACACCAGTCATACCAACCGCTTCTTATTACGGTACATTACTTTTTTTTGTTCAGTTACCATCAGTTAATTTTAAAGTTGAAAAACTTTTTACAGTATATTAGCTCTTATAATTTGTAAAGTTCACTCGTAATAGTGATTTTTAGTCTATGTTGCTCGTGTGATGATACAAATGTCATTAATGTTATAATACTATATGAACTCTTATGAATAAGAAGATGATAAACATTAGTAAAAAATATGAAAAGAAGAGTAGGTCCTCACCCGAAATTAACTTGATGGTGAACAGATTTTGCATCAATGAACGAAAGTGAGAAACTCAGCCTCTTATTTGGTTAGTATATCTTTTTCCCTTTCTTGGGTTATCTCTCTGTCTAAAGGTTAACAATAAAGATAGAAATGTGAATTTGATGAAGATATGCAGTCGATAGTAACAGAAGAGCTCTTTCAAGATTTTGGGAGAAGTGACAGGAGAATAAAGGAAGGAGCTTAAAACGTACTGGCGGTATAAAAAAATTTACACAATCGGGTCACTTGTAAGATCATTACAATAAGATTGTATGATAATTATTAAATGGTGATCTGCTAAAAATGGTTGTACTTGCTATCACAGCTTAAACTATACTGATAACGTAAAAATTATTTTACACTAGAATATAGTGAATTCCATCCATTTTCTATTTCCTACGATGCTTATATTATCTTTCTGATTTTTGTTGTTGTCATAGATTCTATTGTCTATTTTCTTCTTCTTGAGCCGAGGATTTTTTGGAAACAACCTTTCTATCCCTCCGGGATAGGGGTAACATCTGCATACATTCTACCCTCCCTAGACCCCACTTATGGGACTTTATTGGGTTGTTATTGTTGTTGTATTGTTGTAATTATGTGTGCTAATTTATTTTGCCTGCTTTTAATAATTTTATTTTTAGAAATTTGTCTCTTAATTGTTGTTGTTTTTAACCCTTTTTGTTTATATCTTTTATTGATTCCCCTTATGTTCAAAATCATCCAAGTCATTTATTAAGAGGATCCTCCACCATGATTTGGTGGTTTTGTATTCTCAATTACATGTTCCGCAATTTGTAAATCCTCTCTGTATCTGTTTCTGATTTGTTCATCTTTAGTGATAGTTTTCCCTATCATGTTCTTGACTTTGCTTCACTGGCTGATGTTGTTGGTTTAATTCACTTGTAGTTGAAATATCACCCTGTTCAACTCTTCTTGGTCTTCTCCTTCTTCGTTGTTGGCCAAACTATCTGTTCTTGTCCTGCTCATTCACTTTTTGCACAGTTATGCCCTATGCTTATACATTTAGTATTATTAGCTTTCTCTTTCACCATGTTTGGAACTTTTTAATAAAGGTTATTTGAATTCCAGAAAAATTTATGTCTTATGCTTTAGATTTATAATCGCCATGTTTTATTTATTTACTCCAATTGTTCAATTAACACGATGATTAAATTTATTTATTTGTTTTTTTTAAATAAAATAGTTAGAGAAGTTTTTACTAAACTGACATGAGCTTGTTCTTTCAACATGCCAAAAATTTGAAGTATGAAGATGTCATTGAAGAAAGTACAAAGCAAGTTGATGCATATTAGATCTTATAGCTTTCTTGGCGGTTGTTTAGGGATGTTGTCATTGTACATATGTTATAATTTTGTTTTCTCTCTTTTAGGATTTGATAGTGAAAAAGTCATACAGTTTAGATGTGTATTCTAGTAATGTGTTATTTTATTATTCTTTCTAGTTGACATATTAATTTTATGTGAATACGTGTGGTTATTTATTATTTTTTCTGATGTGTATGTATAAGTATATCGAACAATGAATATTATTGCGCAAACACATGGAAACATTTATGAATTATCTAATTACATTTATTAAAATTTCATATAAGCGAAGGAAAATATGGTCTTTACAACTATTTAATGATTAGATTATCAAATTGTTGAACAGGCTTTAGCGAAAAAAAATAGTATTAAAAGTAACATAAAGTTAACGAAAGGGACCTCCGGTCGCTAAAAGTAATTATAGTAATAGAATTTGTGGTTGTTTTTTAAGAGCTTTAACGACCGGATGACAAATCAACGAGGGAAAATTCGGTCACAAAAGAGTTAGTATAACGAACATAAAATATGTCGTCGCTTAAGAATCTTTAATGACCGAACTCCAATCCGGTCGTTAACTTTTAACGACGGCGCATTAAGTGACCGGTGACGACCAGTTTTTGCCCGGTCGTTAGTGACCTATAGCGACCATATTTGGGCTTTTAACGACTGAATTTTTTATCGCTAATAATCACTTATCTTGTAGTGTTCTTTCAAGAGAAGGAGGGGCATTGCTTCCTCTACTCCTGCCTCTTGTTCGACCTTTATACCTGTTATCCCATCGGCTCCTTCCAAGGTTGAGGACGATGAGGTTTCCCCAAGTGGCATGGACTTGAGGCCCCGAAAGAGGAGGACAGTAGATAGTGAACTTGTGCACCAGCGGTAGTTGACTTATCTTAAGTCTCCCCTGTGGTCGAGGTGAAAGATGATGTGACAATCGTGGCCGAGGGAGATACTGGTGCGGCCCTGGAGGTGCCTCGGTTGGAGGAAGCCAATGTTGCGGCTTCTCGGCGGTCTGAAGGGAACGAGGTTACCATGAATGCCTCTAGCAAAGATCCCACACTTCCAGGGCACGAGGAGGCTCTGTTTGATGAACTAGCTCAGGAAGCTTTCCCGGCTAATAAGGGGAAAATAATGATGCTCTCCGAGTAGTGCGACGAGCGAGCTGAGCCCATTGGAGATGAGTCTGACTCTGACTTCGATGTTGTAGAACATGAAATGATTGACTGCAGAACGATTCATGTCGAAGTGAGAGTAGAGGGAGGGTCAAGGACGATCACGGCCCTGGTAAATCCCGACCTACTTAAGAACACTTAGGATGTGATCCAGGCCTTCGGCCCCTTCAGTTCTGATGCCGAGCATCAGACTCTCGGGGGGCTTAGTGATATCACTCTATCCAAGAGTATCATCGGCCTTGCTCTCAAGTAAGTCATTTCCTTTTCTTCTCGGCTTTGGTTTTCTTTTGAATCTTTTCTTATTTCCTCTTTTTCTTTTTCACGTGTAAGCCGTTATCCTAGAGATCGAGAGTGTTCAGAGGGAGCAGAGGTAGAAATAGGTTTACTACAAGATGAGGACAATGTTTGATGAGTACCAAAGGCGGTACATGGAAGCTGAGAGAAGGCTCCGCGAGGGGGGTGACATGACCACCCTTAGGGAGGAGCTAAAAATAAAGGATGAAGAGCTACTCGCATCCGTGGAGTGGCTTAGCTCTCCGGAAGGGGCGCTGAAAAGGAAAGACGGGGAACTGGAGTTGAGCAAGGGTGTTGAGGCTTAGTGCCGCGACCTTCAGAGTCGGGACGACCAGTTGTAAGATCAATTGGATGAGCGCCAGTTTGAAATGGAGGGGCTGAGGGAGGTGGTAGCTGGTAAGCTGCAGCTGATCGAGGAAGCGGAGTCTACCTGGAGACAAGCTCAGAGGAGGGCTGCCCATTTTGAGTTGGCGAATAAAAGTATTCCGGCTTACCGGGATAATGTTCAACCGACAGTTGATGCTAAAGAGGCTCAACTCGAGGAGAGGATCGACGAGTTGGTGAGAGAATGCCGAGCTGCATGAGCGGGTTTTTGCTGCTGAGGGCGAGAACGCTGGGATGCTCGAACGACCCTCCACTTCTCATACCTCTGAGTTCCCGACCATTCCACGAGAACAGTATGAGGGGTGGATTCTTGCCAAGGCCCCAGTAGAGGTGGTTCAAGAGTTGGGCTAGACAGATTTGTTCTATGATACTTCCTTGGAAGAGGCCCGAGTTAAAGCTCGTTAAGCTCAGTTGGCCTATGGTTATGACTTCGACACGCCTCAACCTAATGCAGAGGGTAATGATGAAGAGGACCTCCCCGAGTTTGAAGACAGTGCTTGGTGTGACTCTGCTTATAACCGAGGCAATAATAAAGAGGACGGTGGAGACCAAGGTGGAGGCAGTGATTAGGCGCTCTGCTCTTGTTTTGTAGGAGCTTTTTGTACTTTTCTCCTTTTTGTTGGCATCTTTATATGCCTGTGTAAAGACTCTTATCTAAATATTAAAGTCAACTTTTATTTTAAGCGTACCTTTTCTATCCTTGCATTCCTTTTTGTTTTTGTGGTTGTGTACTTTACTTCTGCACTTCTTCCCTTTATTGTTGCCCTCTGGGTTCTGATGGCTCTGGGGCTATGGAACTCTGCTCAAGGAGTTGAGTGAGTGCCTTTTGTGTAGGTGTGGAGTGGACACGTGCCGAGGAGTTTAGTTTGAGTTGTTCGAACATATGTCTTTTTAGTTAAGACGTCGCCAGGGGTCTAGGAGTCTTGTTTATGTTGTTCAAACATGCCTCTTAGTTGAGACGTGGCCAAGGGCCGAGGGGGTTTGGAGCTGGTCAAACACTCTTAGTTGAGACGTGGCCAAGGGCCGAGGGGTTTTGTTCGAGTTGTTTGAACGTACCTCTTAGTTGAGAGATGGTCAAGGGCCAAAGGATTTTGTTCGAGCTGGTCGAACGTACCTTTTATTTGAGAGACTTAGGAGAATAGTTCTAACAAATAGGTATCTCATTCTTCTTAATCACATTGTGTCGATTACATCGTTTTGCCCTGACGGTCCATCCCAATAGGCTCCTAATTTCCCTTCTCGTGGGTCTTTTCATGCTTGGGCCCTTGCCTTGAGCATGTAGTCCCCGACCTTGAGTAACCATACTCTGGCTTTTCCATTGTAGTAGCGTTCTGCTTGTTGTTTCTGTGCGACCATTCTTACATATGCCATGTCTCTCCATTCTTCGACTTTGTCATGATCCTATCTTCTGTTCTCGTCATTGTTGCTGCCGCTCTCATTGGTGTATCTTAGGCTGGGTTCCCCTACTTCAGCTGGTATGACTGCTTTAGACCCATATACTAATGAGTAAGGTGTTTCTACCGTGCTTGTTTTTGGGGTTTTCCTATGTGACCACAATACTCCTGGGTGTGTCTCAAGCCATCTTTCCTGACGAGCTCCCTAGGATTCCGCCAGACAGGGAAATTGATTTTGGGATTGATGTGATGCCAGACACGCATCCTATATCTATTCCACCCTATAGGATGGCACCAGCAGAATTGAAGGAACTAAAGGAACAATTGAAGGATTTGTTAGAGAAGGGTTTCAGCCGACTGAGTGTGTCTCCATGGGACGCACCGATTCTCTTTGTGAGGAAGAAAGATGGATCACTAAGGATGTGTATTGACTACCGGAAGCTCAACAAAATCACAATAAAAAACAAATACCCACTACCAAGAATAGATGATTTGTTTGATCAGTTACAAGGTGCTAGATACTTCTCCAAAATTGATTTACGATCCGGGTATCACCAATTGAAGATCAGGGAGCAGGATATTTCGAAAATAGCTTTTAGAACCCGGTATGGGCATTTTGAATTTCTAGTGATGTCTTTTGGGCTAACGAATGCCCCAACAGCTTTCATGGACCTTATGAATCGGGTTTTCAAGCCTTTCTTTGACTCCTTTTTGATAGTGTTCATTGACGATATTCTTGTGTATTTACGAGGTCGGGAGGACCATGCCGATCATCTCACGATAGTTTTGCAGACTCTTCATTAGCACCAATTGTATGCGAAGTTTTCAAAGTGCGAATTTTGGCTAGAATCTATCACATTCTTGGGTCATGTTGTCTCTAGAGAAGTAATTAAGGTTGATCCTCAAACGATTTCAGCAGTAAAGAATTGGCCTAGACCTACAACGCCCACCGAGATTCGCAGTTTCTTGGGCTTAGCAGGGTATTATACGAAGTCTGTGGAGGGGTTCTCTACTCTTGCCTCTCCGTTGACTAAATTGACTCAGAAAGCGGTTATGTTCCAATGGTCTGATGCTTGTGAAAGGAGCTTCTAGGAGTTGAAATCAAGATTGACTATAGCGCCGGTGTTGACCCTGCCGGAGGGTACGGACAAATTCATGGTATATTGTGATGCTTCATGAATTGGGCTTGGGTGTGTGTTTATGAAACACGGGAATGTTATAGCATATGCTTCTAGGCAACCCAAGAATCATGAAAAGAATTATCCAACACATGACTTAGAACTTGCGGCGGTAGATTTTGCATAGAAAATTTGGCATCACTATTTGTACGGGGTCCATGTGGATGTATTCACGGACCACAAGAGTCTTCAATATATTTTCAAACAAAAGGAGCTGAATTTGAGGTAGAGAAGATGGCTTGAGTTACTCAAGGATTATGACATTGATATTCTATATCACCCAGGGAAAGCCAATGTTGTGGTGGATGCTCTTAGCCGGAAATCTATGGGTAGTTTAGCACACTTGGAGGTATATCAAAGGCCATTGGCCAAGGATGTCCATCGATTGGCTAGTTTGGGAGTTCGTCTTGTGGACTCTAGTGAGGAAGGGTAATTGTGTAAAATAGGTCTGAATCGTCGCTTGTTGTGGAAGTCAAAGAGAAGCAATACAATGATCCATCTTTGGTGCAATTGAATGAGGGGATTCAAAAATATAAGACTACGGCTTTTGCTCTTGGCTTGGATGATGGTACCCTAAGGTACCAAGGACGACTATGTGTTCCGAAAGTAGATGGTCTCCGGGAAAGAATCATGACAGAGGCTCACGCTTCTAGGTATTCAGTGCATCCAGGTTCTACAAAGATGTATCACGATCTCAAGGAAGTCTATTGGTGGAATGACATGAAAAGGAATGTGGCAGACTTTGTGGCAAGGTATCCGAACTGTCAGCAAGTGAAGGCCGAACATCAACGGCCTGGTGGGTTGGCACTGAACATAGAAATTGCAATGTGGAAGTGGGAGATGATTAATATGGATTTTGTGGTAGGATTACCACACACTCCGCGCAAGTTTGACTCAATTTGGGTGATTGTGGACCGACTCACGAAATCAGGTCATTTCTTGCCAGTTAAATCTACTGACACATCGGAACATTATGCTCAGTTGTATATCAGGGAAATAGTCAGGCTACATGGTACTCTAGTTTCTATCATTTCTCATTGAGGGGCTCAGTTCACGGCAAATATTTGGAAGCAATTTGAGCAAGGTTTGGGTACTCAGGTGAATCTTAGTACAACTTTCCATCCACAGACCGACGGGCAAGCACAACAGACTATTCAGACGCTTGAGGACATGTTATGTGCTTGTGTTCTTGATTTTAAGGGTAGCTGGGATGATCATTTTCCACTCATAGAGTTTGCTTATAACAACCACTTTCATGCGAGTATTTAGATGGCATTATTTGAGGCATTGTATGGTAGGAGATGTAGATCTCCCATTGGGTGGTTCGAGATTGGGGAAGCTGAGTTAATAGGGCCAGACCTCGTGCATCAGGCTATGGAGAAGGTTAATATCACAAAGGAGCGGTTGAAATATGCCCAGAGTCGTAAAAGAATCCTATTCGGATGTTCGTTGCAGAGACTTAGAGTTCAAAGAAGATGATTGGGTATTCTTGAAGGTTTCCCCCAATGAAGGGTATTATGGGGTTTGGGAAAAATGGGAAATTGAGTCCGAGGTATATCGGGCCGTACAAAATCATTCAGAAAAATGGCTAGGTGGCGTACAAGCTTGAGCTACCACCCGAAATGTCATTAGTCCACCCGGTATTCCATGTGCCTATGTTGAAGATGGTAGTTGGAGATCCGTCCGCTATTGTGCCGATTGAGACCATTGAGGTTAATGAAGAATTGTCATATGAAGAAATTTCAGTTGCCATTCTTGATAGGCAAGTTCGAAAGTTGAGGAATAAAGAAATTGCCTCCGTGACTATATTATGGCGAAACCAGCAGGTTGAAGAGGCCATGTGGGAGGCCGAGGAAGAAATGAAGAAGAAGTATCCTTACTTGTTTGAATACCTGTGTAATCCTTTCTTTTTATGAACTTGTTGCCAATGAATTTAGTATCACTTGTTCAGTTAATGTAAAGGTGTTCCTTTTGATTATATGTTGTTGACATGAGGCCACGGTTGGTGTTGTTATGAGTGATGTTATGTTATTGGTTTATGAATATGTTGTTAGGATGTGATTCTGGGGCTCTCTGATAGGTGGATAGGCCTAATTACAACGGAAAGTCAGGCGAATTTTTTTGAAATTTGAGGAGTTAGTTAAATTTGGAGCTGCTGGTGTGGAGTATGAAAATGGGTTGTACAAGGTACTAATAATGGACCCTGATCCTCATTCGAGACGAATGATATTAAGTGGGGGAATATGTAAGGCCCCGTAAAAAATTTCCTAAAAACCCGGATTTCGTGATGCCAAAGTAGGCGTAGAGGTTAAACAGTACGCTAGGTGTTTTTGGATTTAACAGTATGCTGGGAGTTGAAGGAAAATGTTGGGCAGAAGTTCGCTTTTCTGCGTTCTATTCTGTGGCCGCAGAACCACAATGCGGACCGTATACTGGTCGCAGAGTGGGGCAGATTCCTGGGGCATTTTCGATGCCCAATTTCGCGGCCATTATGCGGCCGCATAACCGTTTCACGGGCCGCATTCTTGTCGCACACCCTGCCTTGGGATTTTTCGGAGGGAGGTTCTGCGGTACACTATGCAACCGCAGAATCGTTCTGCGGTGCATTATGCGACCGCAGAACAGGTCGGCGGGCCGCATAGTGATCGCAGACCAGGTAAGTTGTTTTTCCAGTTCTGGCACCCATTTTTGCGGTCATTTCGCGGACCGCATAACCTCTATGCGGTCGCATATGCGACTGCAGAACCCGTTCCAGAGCTTCAATTTTGGGGTTTTTAAACCCGACCCTATTTCGTTAAAACACATCCCATGGACCATTTTGATCATATTTTCTGACATTTTTAGAGTGAGAGAGAGGGTCCTTGAGGGAGAAGTGATCTTCATTACATTGCTCTTCAATTCTCACTTAAAATCTTGAAGATTATCAAGAGAGGCACCTAGGTATTCTTCCTAAGAGGTAAGATTCTATCACCCAAACTCTTAATTCTAAAATGTAACTAGAATGGGCTATTAGTAAGGTAATTCATGGGGATGGGAGTGCTTACCTTGCATGCATGTATCCTTGTAGTATGTGGGAAGATTGTGAGCTAAAAATGATAGAGAATGAGTTGGGGAATGATGGAATCTTCAACAAAAAGGGCCTTAAAACATTGATGCACACCTAGTGTTTGATAATATGCTCAAATGAGCTAAAACCATGTTCATCTTCCTAATTTTGGTCCAACTTTTTATATTTCTAAAATAGATTGAAGTTGCTAAGAATTCCGGATTATTTTAGAGTTTGAGAAGCTCAATTAAGGTATGTTGGCTAAATCCCCTTCTCCTTAGAATCGAACCCCACTGTGTTCATGTAATTGGAGTAAGCTCTTGATCATTATAGAATTGGCGATTTATAATGTGTTTGTGTTGAAGGATGTTAGTTCAATATTTATTATAAAGGCTTCATCATGTTATCTTGTTATTTGAGGATGTATTCAAAAATATGGGATATGTGTTAGAACTGTTAAGACTTCATGTCAAGATTGAAATAAAGGATGTTATGCCAAATTGTATGAAAAGCCTCTATGTGCCTAAGGCTCCCAGATTTCTCATATGTGAATTTAACGTCTTGAATGGGGAGCCTTATTGTTGTTGATAATAATAATGTTGGAATGTGGAAAAGAACTTGAATTATAAAAAACATATTCTAGCACCAATAATAACTTTATAATTGGGGCCACTCGTGCCATTGTATTGAAAGTATGGGAAAGAAATATGAATTGAGATGACCGATTGAATATGGGTGATGTCTCAGATGATATGGCCTAGCCGATCGGGCCGAGATCGGACTCCGTGTAAGAACACAGTGGTATTGTGGATGAAATTGTGAAAATGGTTGATGTCTCAAATGAGATGGCCTAGTCGATCGGGCCGTGATCGGACGCCATGCTGCACACATGGTGGCACTGTGCTGGAAATTATAATGAAATTTTGGTAATATCTCAAATGAGATGGCCTAGCCGATCGGGCCGAGATCGGACTCTGTGTAAGAATCCAGAGGTATTGTGAATTGTGGAATATCGGTACTAAAGATCACCCAACCTAATTATATGGAAATTGACTTGAAAACGTATATGATCCTTAACTTATTGTTTTAATATTATTTGATTCTTGACTGTTCCTCTAGTATTATTATTCATTTTATTGAGTTGGTGTTTAGCTTTACATACTAGTGCTATTCGACGGTTCTAACGTACCTTTTGCCGGGGGCGCTACATCTTTAAATTGATGCAGGTGGTTACATAACAGACAGTGTTGATCAAAGATAGTGCCATCCCCTTCTCAGCGGACTCGGTGAGCCCCATTTCATTCCGGGGTCATGTATTGTACCTTTTGTTTATATTGTGGTCACTTTTGAGGTATAGTCGGGGCGTTGTTGCCGGCACCATCTTCACTCTTTTATATCTTTAGAGGCTCCGTAGACACTATGTGGGTTGCATATGGGTGTTGGGAATGTTAAATAAGTATATGTTGTGTTTAATCACTTGTCCCTCTCAGACTATAATAATCGGTGTATTTTGAGACTTAAAGGCGAAATAGCTAATGAAACGGATTAATGTTGTATGTATGAACTTCCATCCATCTAATTAATAAAATCACGCCTTTTCTTGATCATGGTTTAATTAAGTAGCTAGTATCTAATAGGCTTGCTCGGCCAAGTTCACTCGGTTAAGCGCCGGTCGTGCTTCCCAAGGTTGGGGCGTGACACTCCATATGTTCAACAACATGAAGTACGCCATGATCATAAGAAGTGCTTAGTTAAGGAGCAAGAGTTGTTCTTGGCAAGCTCAAGTAAAAGTGTTTGATAAATTCGTCAAGTAAGGTATGTTAAGGATATCCCTTCTTTCCTTTTGGCATGATCCATATGATACAAACGAAATAAGCAAACACACAACTTTCATAAATATCTCTATTAATAGAAGCACTAGGGGTGCCTATGTTCTTGAATTCCCATGTGTCTTATTATTATATCTTTTGTTCATGTTCTTAGAAAAATATGTGGTTGATAAAATTTATCCGGAAGCAAATTGATCTTATGACATTCCGAGAAATCTTATAGACTTACTTCTTATGCATTGCATTCATTTATACATGTACATTGACCCATGACCAGATGGCGTTATATACGCATATATTATATGATGGGATGCCCTCAGAGGCTTGATGATGTTATGTACATATATAGCTACGCATGATATGACATTTATACGCACATGCATGACTTTATAAATATTTCAGGATTCACAAAGTTATTTAGACTTACAGGCAGATTCCTTTACTACATGTTTCTTCTATGTCTTTTATGTACTGATTTTCATGCCTTACATGCAGGTAGACAGGCTGATGGTCCCCCCTTTTATGATTCTTGATCAGCGAGAGTTGGTGTGCTCCACTTGATCCGGAGCTGTTACTAGTTTTGGTACGCTGTGTTTGGTATGTAGATATGGGTACGACGGGGCCCAGCCCCGTCCTTCATACAGTTTTACACTCTATCAGAGGTTTGTAGATAGTCATGTATAGGTTGATAGTGTGTGGCCTTGTCGGCTTCTAGTTTTGGATATATAGTTGTCTATAGTAGCCTTGTCGGCTCGCCCTACTGTATTCCGCATTTATATGTATATATGTCTTTTGGACATATTTTCCTCATGTATGTTATTCACGTGATTTAGTAGTTTATTGACATGTGTTATTCCTGACTACCCTTAATTCATGTTTATATCTAAGACGCATACTTAGGGGTGTTCCACAGGTAGGACTCGGGCACTCGTCATGACCCATCGGTTTGGATCGTGACACTAATAAGGTTTATCCTATGGTTTCTTCACAAAAGATCATTTCATCACAGTAGCATGAATAAGCTGTCAGCTAGAGCCAAACAACTTCAATATGAGAGTACGAATAGTGGTGGAAGTCATTTTGTTGAACTGAAATAATACAACATGACATCACAGACATAAGGACCAACTAGCACAGTACAATAGGTATGAGGTTTTAACGGGAAATGGATAGCAACTCAAATTGTTATGAGGAATGGAACTCATTAACAACACAGATTGGATAGCAATATCATAACAACATAACTTATAAAGAAAACTATCAACTCATCAGTGATGTTTTATGTATCCATGTTGAAGAAGGTGGTTGGAGATTCATCGTTCATTGTTCCAGTTGAGACTATTAAGGTTAATGAAAATAGAGCATAACAAGTATAATCTTACAATATTAATATATATCATAAACAACAGAGGATTAACAGGGAAAACATGACGAATACAAGACTACACAATTAAAGTAAGATAAGGAGGGCGTTAGTGTGCACTGACCTTCTGTAGAGCAGCAAAGCAAGAAAATGTTGATTGTTAACCGTTTAGGAACCTCAAACCAACAATGATAAACTCACAAGAGATTGAACTCGAGTAGAATGGAAGGAAGGAAAGAAGAAATTAGATAACTATTACTGGAAACTCAAACTTAATAGAAAGCCTTGAATTTAATGCTCCTCTTCATATTTTTATGTATCTCTTAGTGTTTCTGATTGTATTAGGTATGTGCTGGTGAAGACATTGAATTCCATATTTATAGTGGCATTCAAGCCACTTAGGGTTCTGATGAATTCAAATAGTTAGTGGAGAGTGACGATAGGCAGATGATGATAGCAATAGAGGTGAAATCAGAGAAGAGCAGAGGGGAAAATCAACACATGATTTACCTGGGCACGAGGAGCCGACCGTTGAAGAATGAAAGACCATCAATCAAACCCTAATGTCAAGAGGTCATTGCGTATGACCTATGGACAACGAATAACAATGATGAAACCATAGATAATAGCCATGCATGCTTCGATTCGACATAATAGGGGAGAGATTGATGGATTTTCAGGTTGAATAGTTTAGGTCTAGGGTTTTGATTTGAGATTTCGAATTGAATCGATTGAAATGGGAAGGTTCAGGCAAGATTCGCGGCTAGCATGGACATAGGAGATGATTCAGGTTTGATTAGGGTAACCTTGCACCAATTTGTACAAAGTCTTTTGGATTGATGGAGTTGCAGGCTTGAGAGAATAGGGAGAGAAAGAAGAAAGGGAGGCGGCGGGCCAAGCTGATTAATGATTAGGGTTGGAGGGGTTTGGTTGGTTTAATGTGAGTGATGTAATGTGAACCGTTGATTCTTTTAATCAACGACTCCGAGTTTTCGCAGAATAGAAATTAAATAAAGGATTTGTTATGAAAATTTGTTGGATCCTTGTAATCCAACGGTTGAGATGAGGTTTGGCAAGAGTTTAAAAGAAAAAAGAAAAAACGGATATCAAATGGGGACCGTTGATGAGATGAACCAACGGTCCAGTTCCTTTTGTGCTTCTTTTGTGAGTGTAGAAGAGGGTGACATGGCGCAAAGCCATTGGTTTAGACAGATTGGCGTGGATCGCCATCTTCTTTGCCTCAGATTCAATTCCTTCTGCTTGAAAATATATTGAAAGCTCTTAAGGTCCGTGAATATATCCACATAGACCCTATAAAGGTAATGACGCCAAATCTTCAATGCAAATACCACCGCTGATGATAGGCCAGTCTGGAGAACTGGAGGCCAGGTTTTGACTGTAGCTCGAGCACGGAGATTTTGATTGTGTGAGCACGTGCTTTTGGACTTATATGTCCGGTAGTGTTCTTATGAGTGAAATTTGTGGCTTGATGAGCGGTAGAATGAATATGTGGTGAGTATTATGTGACTGCGAGATGTGTTCAGATTGTTTGAATGTGACGAGAAGAGTTTACTTGAGATGTAGCAAGGACTATGGGGTTTTTGTCTTGATTTGGCGTATGGTCTTGAGTTATGAGTGTGTTGAAGGATCTCTCATGTTGTTTAGTTGTGGAGTAAAGTAGATTCTCATGTCTTGTTGATGAGTCCAGAATCAAGAAGATTAATTGATTACGTAGTAGTCGTGACTGTGGAAGGGTATAGAGAGATGTCAGTTTGAGGCAGAGCAGGTGGCTTATCTTCTGCGAGGTGTCCTGAGGTTGTGTGGTCCTTATGATGTTTTGTAGAGAGTTATCTTTTACCAGTGAATGATATATCTTGCAATTTGAGTTTGGATCGCTTGTGGAAGTTGGCTTCACTATTACAAGGGTGAATGCGAGATTTGCAGATAATGTGAAGTATTAGATGGTTTGCGATACAGAAGCTCAGGAAGAATTTGGTTGAATCTCACTGCGGTATTATGGCAGTAATAGAATATGGGCATTGTGATTTATGTGTTTTAATCTATGTCTTTGAGCCAAGTGGGGGAGTTTTCTATCGACAAGTTGATTGCACGATTATGTGTTGTATTGGTTTCAGTTTGAGGTATACTGGTGAATCAGCTATGACTGCAGGGGTTAAGAATGAGGATAACTCGAGTAAGGGAATTTCTGGATACGGGTTGTATTACACTCTATGGGTATATGGGAATTATGGAATGATTGAGTGGTTAGTCGTGAAAGATGTAGTGTGTATGGAGTAGGAATTTGCTTGGTTGCGTTAAGGTGGAGTTACTCCTTTGGGTGTCATCGTGCCAATGGGGCACCAATCGTTTGGCCCGTTTGGGGCGGTGCAATTGAGATTTGATCAGAGTGGACGACTCTCGAGAATGGTTCTAATGGATTCAAGAATTATATGTAGCAATTGGGAATTTCGGATTGGTATATGGCTTGGATCTGATATTTGCATTGGACGGTGTCGAGACTTGTGGCATTTTTATATCATTGTGGATTATGCATTTCAGTATCAAGAAGGTGAAGGAAACAGTTTTAGGTTCACATAAGGTCTCTTTAGAGTGGGTGTCATGGTTGTGGCGCTTTGGGGTGCTTAAGAGAGAAATCAGCGGCTTATGGGCCTTAGGGCGTTGTGGTTTTATACTAGGGTCTCTTGTGTGGTGAATTTTGGTTAAGGATCGTGGTGTTCCAGTAAGGAGAAGTATCAATTTGAAGGTAATTTGGAAAGGACTTGGAGAAATAGGACAACTTAGTAGTAGGTGGGATCAGCACAGTAATGGGTATGATCGGTCCTTTGGATCTTATGACATGGCTAGTCTCTACAGGTGTTTCGTGGCAATGCTCTTGGGTTTTGGCAACCTGCGTGGCTGGGTTGAGTTAGAGAGATTCGATTCTGATAGCTTGGTTCTGTGCAAATGGGTTCAAAGAGTTCTCAATGGTTTTTACCAAGGTTCGAGGGGTTTATTTTTCTACTGGCATGAGGAACATGTGGTGTATAGTGATTTTCTCCTGGGTGAGATCAAATGGAAGGTGTCTGATTGAACGGGTATGTATTCTGCTTGTGACTCAGAGTGGACTATGGAGTTCTCGTACTTTTCTTAGGATGGCATGGTATATGCGGTATTGTGTGGGAATGAGATTTACGTGAGCGGAATCACAATTCTGTTTTGGAAGGGAAGGTCATAAAATTCGTAGGCAGCATGGACGGTTTTAGGTGACTAGGTAAATGATATTACTATTTGGTATGGCTTGATGAGAGTATACATTTCAGAAGGGGCAATGTGTTTTGATGTACAGATACTTCACTGGTACTGCGTCACTCTCCTGGTTGATCGACTGCTGATATTCAAATTTTGCTATGTGGCATGGAAGAATTTTAGAGGTATTCCTCATGGGATGATCGTGTATGAGAGATGTGTTAGACATTCTGGCGGTGGAGTTGGAATCAAATATGGTGATTCGTGTGTCCTATGGAGTTAGAGACTGGGAGTTCTCAGGAACAGATTGTTTCATGGTTGCGGACTCTGAAGCCATTGCCGAAGCTAGCCAGATGATAGTATGTGTTATGATTTAGTTATTGTGTACCTTCAGAGGGTTATTTATCTATTGGTGGGTGACCAGAGTTGATTTGGGGGCCCATTGGTAGGCCCAACTAGGATGGGTATTCTACATCTAGTCATATTGGTTGACTCCATACTGCTTTTGTTAAGGGATGTGCCACTCGGTTATTGTTGAGCTTATTCGTGTTTTGATATGTTCGGTGAGTTACTCTTCTATGCTACGAGGAGTTGTGATTTGTTGGTTGTATGCACCCATGGTGCAGTTCTATTGGGGCCTTATAGCGAAATTTGAGCAAGATGAGTAGTTTGGTATTGCATGATTGATTGCGTATTGGTTATGTCCTTTCAAGATTTGGGTGGCATTGTGTCATTGGCTTCTCCGTGGTTAAGGTAATGCACTTTGGGTACTTGATGTCAAATTTCGCGTGGCTATTGATGTTGAGCATGATGGCTGAGGTATTTCATATGGACCAGTGTTTGGATGGGGTCACGCATTGCAGCGCAGTTATGGTGAGATATGATCCCTTGTGATAGATTCGTGTGTTTTGGTTCTACGGTGTGTGATAGGTTCTTAGCATTGCGTTGTGGTGGTACTTGTTGAGCTTGCGAGACAGTTCTCCCATCTGAGCCAGTTTTCCATAATTTGAGTATATTTGGAATGTTGCTTATTGGTGCACGGATTGCATGGGTTATGGCTTTATTTGTATTGATATGGCATGTCACTAGAGTGGTCGTGTTGGATGAGATGAGGTCATTGGACCTAGAATGGATACTATCGGAATTGATTACAACATGTTTGGAAGGATAATATCGAAAGTCGGCTTAAAATGGGCTATAGTTCTTGTCGAATGAGAGGGAATTCCATGACTGGTTGATCTGATGAATGGTTATGAGTTCTGCATGTTTCTTTCATCATTGGCAGTGTACGGAGGTTTAGAACGAGGCTTTGTTTGACATGAGATTTATTACTGATATTGGGTGTTTTGAGTAGCTACTGTGATTAGAAATAATTGATATGACTATTTGAGTTATGCGGTATATCATGTGATTACATTTGGATTATGGTTACATCTTGTTCAGACTTATTCAGTGTGTAGATGCGAGATTCCGACCTTATAGAAATTCCGAATGCTGGAAATTGGATTCTAAAGCTTATGGGCTAAGGTTGGAGTAATCATCTTCAGTAATGTTGTGTTGTCGGGCCTATATGGAATAGGGTGATGTGGGATCACCCCCGGGTGTGTGCATGGTAAGGTTACACGACAGTTGATGGCTTTGAGAACAACTCTGGGCACGTTCGAGGACGAATGTATGTTTTAAGTGGGGGAGGATGTAATGACCCGACCGGTCATTTTGAGTAGTTGCACTTCACTCGGTAGTTTACGGGTGTGAGTAGCTCCGTATGATGTATTTTGAATTGTTTGAATCGTCGGTTTTGGTTTTTAGGTTATTCGAAACTGATTTGGAAGAATGATTCTCAACTAGGGAGCTTTAAATTTGAAATAGTTGACCAAGTTTGACTTTTTAGCATTTGACTTTGGATTGGAATTTTGATGGTTCCGTTAGCTCCGTTGGGTGATTTTGGACTTAGGAGCGCGTCCGGATTGTGATTTGGAGGTCCGTGGTTGAATTTGGCTCGAATAGCAAAAGTTAAAATTTTGACCGGGAGTGAACTTTTTGATATCGGGGTCGGATTCTGATTCCGGAAGTTGGAGCAGGTCCGTAATGTCGAATGTGACTTGTGTGCAAAATTTGAGGTCAATCGGACGTGATTTGTTAGGTTTCGGCATATGTTGTGGAAGTTTGAAATTTAAAAGTTCATTGATTTTGAATTTAGGTGTGATTCGTCATTTCGATATTGTTAGGTGTGATTTGAGGCCTCGAGTAGGTCCGTATTATGTTATGGGACTTGTTGGTATATTTGGTTGACGTCCCGGGGGCCTCGGGTGAGTTTCGGATGGGGTACATATCATTTTCATTTCATGTTGCAATGCTGAAGATTTTTGGTTCTGGTGTTTCAGCATCTGCGGAAGAGTGGGCGCAGATGCGAGTCCGCATATGCGGACAATTGGCCACAGAAGCGTAGCAGGCTTGGCTGGAGGTCATCGCAGATGCGGAGGAGGAGTCGCACCTGCAAGTGCGCAAAAGCGGAAATTGTTTCGCAGGTGCGAGGGGCCAGCTGGTTAGTTGTGGTAGTAGAAGCGAAACAGTTACCGCAGATGCGACTATTTGTCCGCAAATGCTGAAAGTGCTGGGCAGAGGCTATAAAACAAATCGAGGTTTTTGGTTCTTTTATCATACTTTGAGATGTGGGACTCGGATTGAGGCAATTTTTGGAGCAAATTTCATCACAAGGATTGGGGTAAGTATTCTACACTAGGTTTTGATCTTATTCCACGAATCTATCTTCATTTTTGGCAATTGGTTGACGAATTTTAAAGAGAAATTGGGGGGTTTGGACTAAAGTTTCCTAATATGCATTTTTGAGTTTTGCACATCGAATTAGAGTCGGATTTGAGTGAAACTAGTATGGTTGGACTCGTAATTGAATGGGTTGTTAGAGTTTGTAAATTTTGTCGGGTTCCGAGGTGCAGGCCCGGGTTGGGTTGTTGGCCAGTTTTGGGCTTTTGATTCAAGATTTGATCTTTTTCGATCAGGATTGGTTCCTTTAGCATTGTTTGATGTACTTGAGTTGTTTTGGGTTAGTTTCGAGCCGTTCGGAGGTCGGAACGCGCATGATGGCATTTTGGAGCATCGCTTGGCTTGCTCGATATTGGAATTGGCTTGTTCGAGGTAAGTAACTCTTCTAATCTTGGAGCTAAGGGTATGAAACCCGTAAATACGTATTTTGTGATTAGTGTTGAGGTGATGCACATGCTAGGTAACGGGCGTGTGGGCATGCACCATGTGAATTGAGACTCTGTTGTTCCCATGGCACTGTATAGTGGTCCTACTTTATTGATATCCGTGTTTTCACCATGTGATAAAGTAGTTAAGCTGTCAATCATGCTAGATATTATGTTTAGGCATTATGCCAATACTGTTTGGACTCATAGTGGTCGTTTCATACTGTCATCTCACTTATTTCATTGATATTTCGTACTCAGTCATATCCATGCATTCATACCATAACTCAATCTCAGATATTATTTATTGATACATCATATCATTGTTGTCGGTCTAGTTTCATGACATTGTGAGACCGTGAGTGAGACTGGAGAGATTGATGACTTAGTGAGGTCAAGGGCCTGAGTGAGAGTGACATTTTGGGATCAGGCTGCACGCCGCAACATATTATATTGATTATATTTTATATGGATTGGGTTGCAGGCCGCAACGAGCTTTAGGGCGTATATATATATATGGATCGGGTTGCACGCCGCAACGAGCCTTATGGCTATTTATATATTATGGGATCGGGCTGCACGCCGCAGCGATATAGCGCTTAGACTGAAGGAGCCCCTTCGGAGTCTGCACACCCTTAGTGAGCGCAGTCGACTATATATATGTGGATCGGGTTGCACGTCGCAGCGGATATTGTACAACGCTGAGTGATTTAGTGTGTTGAGCATTGAGCATAGTGAGAGAGGATGCGAAACAGTGAGATTGACTACTCTGAGAGTGTGAGTACATGATTCATCTCTGAGATACATGGCATTGACATGCACACATGACATACATGCATAGAGATGCATTTTCCTCATGCTATACAGTATCACATCATTCATGACTTTTTACACACATTGATATGTGGGCATAGAGAGGTATTTCACACTTGTTATCTGGAAATAAAATGAAACAATTTATTTATTGTGGAAAGAATATTTGGAAAAATTACAGTTTTCAAACTTACTCGTATTTTTGGTAAAAGATTTGGGTTTTCACTAAGATACTTGAAAAGCATGAATTTTTTCTGAAACTGTGAACGAGTTGAGCATTTTACTTCTGAGATACATCTCTTATTACTTGTATTATGCTGTTATGAACTGTTGTGGAGTATTGGTCTTGTACCCGACCTTGTGTTAGCTCGTCACTACTTTCAACCTAATGTTAGGTTTGTTACTTATTGAGTACATGGGGTCGGTTGTACTCATACTACACTTCTGCACCTTGCGTGCAGATGTTGGTTGTTGATGTTGTTGTGTTCGATGGGAGCTGGATTGAAGATGTACCTGCGTCCCGGTTGTAGCTGCCTCTTGTTCGTGGTAGCTTTAGATCTATAAAACTCTGTTTATGTACTTTTCAAACAGACTATGTATTTATTTTATTTTGGCTTTGTAAACTCTATTCTTAGAAGCTCATGATTTGTACTACCAGTCCTTGGGGAATGTATAAGATTCAGATATTTCTTTACTTAATCTCTTTATTAATTGTTATTGGAACTGGTTAGTAGTTAATTGCCTTACCTAGCGGGTTGGGTTAGGTGCCATCACGACTAGTGGATTTAGGGTCATGACATAGCTAAATTTAATTGGTACACTATTTGATTTTTCTTTAATAATTGTAGAATAGTACAATATCTTGAATTTTTTTAATTTTCCTTTATGCATGTGTATTATGTAATCATTTTGATTTTTTCTTTATGCATTTATTTTATATAATAGTATTATAGTAAAATATCTTGAAATACATGATTATATTAATATGTGGTACACTATTTTTTAATTTTTCTCTTTATGCATGTGTATTATGTAATAGTATTATAGTCATATATAGTTGTCTGAAATTAATTAGTAAAATTGTATACCCTTTTGGTATAATTATATGCCATATTGGTATCATATGGTAGTTGAAATATTTTTTGGTTGTTTTAGCTGCATTTTAAAGTGAATTCTATTCTAAAATATTTTATATGATCATGTTTTGCTTTGTTGGATTTTCTTGTACCTATGGACATAGATTTTTGTATTATGTAATAGTTTTTATAGTTATATGCAGTTGTTGGAACGACCCCGTATAACTATATACCCTATTATTATAGCTATATACTATATTGGTATCATAGGCTAGTTGAATCATTTTTTGGTTGTATTAGCTGCATTTAATTGGTACACTATTTGATTTTCTTTTAATAATAGTAATAGTGTATAATATCTTGAAATACTTTATTATATTAATATGTGGTACACTATTATTTTTTATTTTTCTTTGAGATATTTAAGAGGCTTGATCCTCCTGAGTTCAGTGGAGGAGAGTCAGAGGATGCTAAGAGTTTTCTAGATCGGTGTCATCGGATTCTTAGCTCATCGGGTATTGTGGACATTAGTGTAGTTGCCTTTACTACTTTTCAAATGATAGGGGCAGCCTACAGGTGGTGGCGCACCTGTGAGTAAGGCAGGCCAGCTGGCGCAGCACCACTTCCGTGGCATCAGCTCTCAGTTCTCTTCTTAGAGAAGTTTGTGCGACAGATTCGCAAAGAGGAATTGCATAGGGAGTTTGAGAAGCTACGCCAAGGGGATGTGACTGTGACCAATTATGAGGTGAGATTCGTAGATTTGGCACATCATGCAGTATGGTTGGTGTTGCACCCTATTTTGCAATAGTCAAAATACCATACAACTAATGGTTCTTTTGAAGTTGATAAAAGAGAGTCGCCATCTAATATTTAAGGTATATTAGGGTACCTAGAAGTCTGTGAAAATTATTATCTTAATGGTCTGCTAACCGGTGAGATTTAGGTAAAGATTCTAGTTATTCTAAGGGGAAGGTGTTAGGAATCCCTTAAAATCTACCTAAGGTAGCTCCTTAAACTTAGGCTAGGATTGGGGAAAAGAAAGGTCTATATTCTGCTCAATTAGTGGTTAACGTGGCTAAGTAAGATTTATGAAAAATGTTTAAAGTCTTGTTTCAAAACTCATTGTATTGAAAAAGGTTGTGCATTTCTTCTTGAAAAGAATGATGTTATTAGTGAGACGTTATAACTTGTAAAGCAAGGATTACTTCAAAATTATGCATTAAGTTGAGGACATGTATGCATTGTCTTTGAAAACTGCTTTAGCAAAAAGTCATGTATTTTTCAAATTCGTTTGTTGTTTTTTATGAACCCGGTTGTATGCGATTGCCTTTATTTTCTTTGAATTATTGCTTGTACTTTACGTGACATGTTTGATGATTTTCCAAAAAGCATTTATTTTTTTGAATCTGCCAAAAGAGCGTGAAATCAATGAAGTCGTTAGTAAAACATAAATAAAACTATTCGTTTATTGAAAGGATTATTTTTAAAAAGTTAAAGCTCAAAATGTTAAATAATAAAAGCATTGAATCTTATAATCTAGTTTGGTTTTACCTAAATGTCTTGGTTTTCTATGTTTCTAAACTATCAAGATAAAAAATTCCAATAACAAGGTCAGTTTTCCAAAGATATATACACGGGAACATCAAATAATTTCATTCATTATTTAAGATAAAGAGAAGAAGACTGGACTCTTAGAATTGGGCTGGTGAGCAGGATAGGCCCAAACGGGGTTCGCATAAGTGGCAGACTACAACAAATCAGGGGAAATCCTATTCGGATGTTCGTCGCAGAGACTTAGAGTTCAAAGAAGATGATTGGGTATTTATGAAGGTTTCCCCCATGAAGGGAATAATGCGGTTTGGAAAGAAAGGAAAATTGAGTTCGAGATATGTCGGGCCATACAAAATCATTTAGAGGATCGGTGAGATGGCGTACAAACTTGAGCTACCACCCGAGATCTCATTAGTGCACCCGGTATTCCATGTGTCCATGTTGAAGAAGGTAGTTAGAGATCCGTCCGCTATTGTGACAATGGAGACCATTGAGGTTAATGAAGAATTGTCATATGAAGAAGTTCCAGTTGCCATTCTTGATAGACAAGTCCGAAGGTTGAAAAATAAAGAAATTGCCTCCGTAAAAGTGTTATGGCGAAACCAGCAGGTGGAAGAGGCCACTTGGGAGGCCGAGGAAGAGATGAAGTAGAAGTGTCCTTACTTGTTTGAATAGTTGTATAATCCTTTCTTTTTATGAACTTGTCTCCTATGAATTTTGTATCACTTGTTCAGTTAATGTAAAGGAGTTTCTTTTGATTATATGTTGTGAACATGAGGCCACAGTTGGTATTATTATCAGTTATGTTACATCGTTGGATTGTGTACATGTTTTTAGGATGTCATTCTGGGGCTCTCTGACAGGTGGATAGGCCTAGTTACAAAGGAAACTCTAGCAAAATCTTTGGAAATTTGGGGAGTTAGTTAAATTTTGGGCTGCTGATGTGGGGTATGGATAAACTGAGTTGCATAAGGTGGTAATAATGGACCTTGGTCCTCATTCGAGGACGAATGATCCTAAGTGGGGGAGGATTTAAGGCCCCGTAAATTTTTTTTGTAAGAATCCGAATTCTGTGATGCCAAAGTAGGCGTAAAGGTTGCGGCCCATTATGCGGCCGCAGAACCACTCTGTGGACCGTAGCCTGGTCGCATAGTGGGACAATTTTCTAGGGCATGTTTGATGTCAATTTTGCGGCCATTATGCAACCGCATAACCGTTTCGCGGGCCGCATTTTGGTCGCATAATCATCCTTAGATTTTTCGGAGGGAGGTTCTGCGGTGCTCTGTGCGACCGCAGAACCATTCTGCGGTGCCTTATGCGACTGCAGAACAAGTCTGCGGGCCGCATAGTGACCGCAGACTAGATCAGTTTCTTTCTAGTTCTGGGACCCAATTTCGCGGTCATTTCACGGACCACATAACCATTATGCGGTCGCATATGCGACCGCAGAACCTGTTTCGGAGCTTTATTTTTGGGGTTTTTAAACCCGACCCTATTCCATTAAAACACCTACCTTGGACCATTTTAAACATATTTTATGATATTTTTAGAGTGAGAGAGAGGGTCCTAGAGGGAGAAATTTATCTTCATCAAATTGCTCTTCAATTCTCACTTAAAACCTTGAAGATTATCAAGAGAGGCACCTAGGTCTTCTTCCTAAGAGGTAAGATTCTATCACCCAAACTCTTAATTTTAAAATATAACTAGAATGGGTCATTAGTAAGGTATTTCATGGGGACGGGAGTGCTTACCTTGCATGCATGTATCCTTGAAGTATGTGGGAAGATTGTGAGCTAAAATGATAGAGAATGGGTTGGGGAATGATGGAATCTCCCACAAAAAGGGCCTTAAAACATTAATGCACACCTAGTGTTTGCTAATATGCTCAAATGAGCTAAAACCATGATCATCTTCCTAATTGTGGTTCAACTTGTTATATTTTTAAAATAGATTGAAGTTGCTAAGAATTCCGGATCATTTTAGAGTTTAAGAAGCTCAATTGAGGTATGTTGGCTAAACCCCTCTTCTTACAATTGAACCCCATGGTATTCATGAAATCGATGCAAGTCCCAAAGTGAACGTTCAAGATAATTCCTATCCCGAATGTGCTTGTTTTGAAAATGTATGTGTAATATGTATTCCCATGCTTCCATCATATTATCTCGTCGTTTGAGGAAATGTTCAAAACTTAGAATATGTGCTAAAAATTCCTAGACTTCTAGTCAAATTTGATTAAAGACTGTTATGTCAAATTGTGTGAAAAGCCTCTATGTGCCTTGAATTCTAAATTGCTCACATGTGAAATCAAGAGTCTTGAATGAAAACCATGTTGTTATTGATGATAATAATAATAATGTTGAAATATGGAAAAGAACTTGAATCATGAAATACGATCAAGCGCCAAGAATAACTTTATAATTGGGGCCACTCGTGCCATTGTATTGAAAGTATGGGAAAAAACATTAATTGAGATGACTGATTGAATATGGGTGATTTCTTAAATGATATGGCCTAGCCGATCGGGCCGAGATCGGACTCCGTGTATGAACACGGTGGTATTGTGTACGAAATTGTGAATATGATTGATGTCTCAAATGAGATGGCCTAGCCGATCGGGCCGAGATCGGAATCCGTGTAAGAACACAGTGGTATTGTGGATGAAGATGTGAAAAATGGTTGATGTCTCAAATGAGATGGACTAGACGATCGGGCCGAGATCGGACTCCGTGTAAGATTACGGTGCTATTGTGGATTGTAGCATATTGGCAATAAAACCATCCTACCTAATAATGCGGCAATTGACTAAAAGAAATCTATGTGATCCTTAACATGATGTTGTAATGTTGTTTAAAGCTCATGTTGCATTCTTGATTGTCTCCCCCTGTATTGTTGTTTATTCTATTGAGATAGTGTTTAGTTATACATACTAGTACTATTCGACAGTACTAACGTCCCTTTTGTTGGGGGCGCTGCATCCTTAAATGGATGCAGGTGGTTACATAGCAGACAGTGTTGATCACAGATAGTGTTGCATCCTCTTCTCAGTGGACTCGGTGAGCCCCATTTAATTCCTGGTTCATGTATTGTACCTTTTGTTTATATTGTGGTCACTTTTTGAGGTATAGCCGGGGCCTTTTTTCCGGCACCATCTGTACTTTCTTTTATATCTTTAGAGGCTCCGTAGACACTATGTGGGTTGTATATGGGTGCTAGAAAGGACAAACGGATTATGTGTTATTTTGGATTTTTGTTCCACTAAATCGCAAAATGTATGTATTTTGAAACTTAACAGGGAAGTAGCAAAATGAAATGGTTTAGTAATGTCTATATAATGGTCCTTCTACTGTTTAGCTAATAAAAACATGTTTCTCTTATCATGGGTGAGTTGGGTAGAAAGTATCTAACAGGCTTGCTCGGCCGGGTTCACTCGGTTGAGCGCCGGTGCCTCTTCCCGAGGTTGGGGTGACAAGTAAACCCTTATTTATGGATAAAATCTCCCTGTGGCCCCCTAATACTTCAGAGTTCACGAGAGTCTCATGGACCCCGAGTCGTGCTTGTGTCCGGGAGGGATACCTTAACCATGAGCCAAATACACCTTAAATACCCTTAGCCATCCACTCTTACTCTTCCACAAAGGCTTAGACACAAATAACGTGTCACCTTAACCGTTTCACTTTGTTGGAAGTAAACAAAAAGGTTCGTGATAAACCTTTCAAAGGTTCAGACACACTGAAGTTCAATGCATTGAAACAAATAGCTATAGAAGATATTACACTATCATTAGAGTACAAAGATATGAATAGCTCAGAACCAATCACAATCTTGACCTTATGATCCCTTATCAGAACACTAAGCACAAAAATAGATCAATGCAAGTGGACTTATAGGGTCCAGTAAAATCAATGACCTTGGGGTTGATTATAACATGCCTCAGAACACTTAGGAGAATCATTACTAAGATGTAGTGATAAATCAAAGAAAGCTAGTGGCATACTATCAGTAGATAGGTTCTATCTCTATCCAATTCAAGTTCAGAGATGCCTTCTTAAGTGATCTAAATATGAGTGAGTGACAGGGAAGGACATATGCATTAGTTTCATTAATTCTACTGTGGATTCAACATTTCAGGATCTGGAACTAGGTTCATGAAACATATGACTGGTCAACATGAATCCGGAACTAGGTTCATGAAACATAGGACTGGTCAACAGTGATATTAAGAATAGTCCAGAGAAAGCATATACATAGCTGAGACTTACTTCACTAAATACTTGTACTAACAGCCTTGTTCAGACTTCCCATAGATAACACCAATCAGTAGAGACATCAATGCAAATAGAAGAGTTAGTTTTAACTTTGTTTAGACCTAATGGCATGACATCTAGTTGCAACAGTTTACGGTGTAACAGATTTTTCAAATTGCTAGATTCAAATAGCACTCAAGTTCATGATTAAGTTCTTTTATACATAGTGGTGTCAGACAGACATGAAGAAGTAAGAGAGGATGTTCACTCTTAGTTGGTTAAAACAGGACAAACATAGTATAATAAGTTCATTCAAATAGGTGAGCGAGTTCATCATCAAGTTACACCAACAAAGTTCCATTCATGAGAAAACATGAGCAGGTCCCTTAATGATGATCATTTATTTGGGTACATCATAACATTGCGGGAAGGTCAAGATTACACATGGCTTAAGGTAAAACATCTTAGCAGGCAATACAATGATCCAAGTGTATAATTTCCTAAAGCTAAAGGCATAGAAAGAATCCATGGACATGATTGGACCAACAAGAGCAACAAAACAGATATAAACACAAGTACATGTGTCAATGAGAGCCATTCAACTAATACCACAATAAAGGTTTCAGGTACACACTATTGCAGAGTTCAGAAATCCATGAGATAACAAGTTAACACTCATTAGAGGGCTAATCCTAACAAATTGCATCCAAATATGAGAGCAGATGTTCTAATGTACCAACTATGTTCATCATATGACTTTCTTTATTTCAAATTATCATAAGAACACACAAAAATCATTTTATCATAGTAACATGAACAGGCTGCTAACTAGATTCAATCAGAGTAACATGAGGGTATGAATAGTGTTGAAGATCATTTTGTTGGGACTGAGACAAAGCAACACAACATCACAGACATAAAGCACAATGTACCAAGTATTAGCACGACTTTCAATAGAGGTTAAAAAACCTAATTTATTCCACTTTAGTCATCCTGATGATATACATATAACCATTACTTAATTAACAGAAAATATCACACATAGTACTATTGGCCCAAGACTTAATTTAGTTAATCATAAAAGCTTAACATAGTTTTCAGAGTAATGACAGTACAACCACATTTTCAATTAGCTAGGTCATAAGAGATTGAATTCACGAATAACACAGATTTGATAATAATATCAAGACAACTTAACTCATCAGGGAATCACTAACCTAGCAGTAGAATGATATGCAAAAGCAGAGTATAACAAGTTTAGTCATACACCACTGATATACATCATAAATGAAATGTGATTAACAGGAAAAACATCACAACTCAAAATTGCACCACTAATTAAAAGATAGAGAGAGGGTTAGTGTACACTGACCTTTAGTGTACATTGACCTTCTGTAGAACAGCAAACCAAATAGGAGTCGATTGTTAGCCGTTCAGGAATAAAACTTACAATGATCAACTCACAGTAGATTGAACTCGATCAGAATGAAAGGAAGCAAGGAGAAAATTAGATTATTTCTACTGGTCACTAAAACTTAGCCAAAAGCCTTAAATATAATGCTCTTATTCATATTTTTATTTATCTTTTAGTGTTTCTAATCGTATTAGGTGTGTGTTAGGTAAAGATATTGAATGCCCAATTTATAGTGGCATTCAATTCAAGCCACTTAGGGTTCCGATAGGTTCAAATTGATAGTGGATGGTGACAATAGATGGATGATAATAGCAATAAGGTGAAATCAAAGAAGAACAAAGGGGAAAACAGTGAAGACTTTTACCTGGGAACAAGGATGGAGGAGGAAGACCGTTGAAGCCATTGGACCATTGGACAAAGCCTAATGTCCAAAGGTCACTGCGTTTGACCTCTAGACATCGAATAATGATGTTGAAGTTGAAGATTAATGGACATGCAGGCCTGATTCGACGGAACAAAGGAAGGATGGATGCTATTCCTATTTGTACATTTTAGGTTTAGGATTCTGAGATTTGAGATTTCAAATTGAATCGATGGAAATGGAATGAAAGCCGACGGGATTCGCGGTTAGAAGGGACAAGATGGATGTTTCAGGGTTGATTCGAGTGACCTTCCACAAATTTGTGCAAGGTTTTGTGATTGATGGGGGCTGATGGTTTGAGAGAATAGGGAGAGAAAGAGGAAATTAGGGCGAGTGGGTGGTGAAAAAATGATTAAGCGTTCGGCATTCTCTGGCTAGTTAAAATGCACGGATGAAGGGGACCTGTTGGATCATTGTGATCAACGAATCCGAAATTATGGAGATAAAGGAAAAGAAAAATATTTAAAGTGGATAAAATGGAACCGTTGGATCACTTGGATCCAACGATTGAGATAAAGCGCTGGGAATTAAAAAAATAAAAGAGAAATTGAGATCGACTATGGACAGTTGATGATTTGAATCAACAGTCCAGATACATTGTGTTTTTTGGTGGGTGTTTAAGAGCGGTGATGTGGCTCTTTGTTATTGCCTTAGATGGATTGGCATGAATCTCCAACTTGGATGGATGGGGTGGGTTCCGGACCGGGTCAAGATGTATTGGGCATGTATTTTGGGCTGAATTAGCTGATATAAAACTTAATTCATAGCCCCGTTGAATTTAATTAGACAATTACAATTATAGCCTTCTGAGTTTGAACCCTCATTTAAATTAACTTAATTAAATTTAATTAATCCTAATTAAATGCAATAAAATACAATTATCAAATATATATATATATATATATATATATATATATATCATTGAAAGGTTTTGTTTTGTTTAAAAATAATTAATATTCCGGTTTAAAATTTTAAAAATTAATTTCAGCTAATCAAAGTAATGAAAGTAATATAATTGTAATTTGAGGCTAAATTAATTGTAAAACTTATTTGTTAAGGTATGAAAGTTATTTTAATTAACTAAAACAACAGGGATAGTATGTTTTATAAAATATTTGATACTAAATTACTACTAATTTATTATTGCTAATTACTATTATGCATTATATTATTTATATTTTAAGAAAGTAGGTATTACTAATTAAAAAAATATTTTACTAAATTTCCTTCGACGGGAGTATCACGTCTGGATGGCTCTATCTTGTTGATGACGCTTTCCCGGATGTGCCCCTGATGACATAGCTTCTTGTTGATGCTATTACTTCCTAATTTAGGAAATGCATTACAAAGGCTTTTCCTAAGGTTATGAACGAACCTTTTCAGGTTGCCTATGTATCTGAATGGAATCAAGTCTGAACGTAGTTCGAGAATATGAAATAATGAGATGATGAATGAAACGACTGAGCATAACTCAGGCAGCCTACGTATCCAAATGGAATCAAGTCAAAATATAGTTCAATTACAATAGATACAAAATAGAATTTTGAAATGGTATGGCCGAGTCTGACTGAGACTACCTACGTATCCAAATAGAATCAGGCAAAAACTTAGTTCGATTATAATAGATGATTGAATCCGATGTGGATTGCCTACGTATTCATGCTGAAGGAAATCAAGTCGTAGTGTTGTTCCGAATACATGAAAATTACATTTGGATTTTCTATTATAAGAGTGGGACCGGACCTTACGTGGATTGCCTGCATATCCCACCATAGGAAGTCAGGTGAGGCGTAGTTCTATTGCAACAAAACCTAACTCTATTGTCTTCAAATGTAGTATCTCTTGATTGCGTCTAAATTTATAGGTTTCGTTCTTACTCTGTCGTCCGTTTATGCTAGGATCAATGCTCCTCCTGACAATACTTGATGGACCACATAAGGACCTTGCCAATTTGGCACGAACTTCCTCTTTGCTTCTTCCTGGTGGGGGAATATCTTATTCAAAACCAACTGCCCCGGTGTGAATTATCGAGTTTTCACTTTACTATTGAATGCGTTGGCCATCCTATTTTGACATAGCTGACCATGACAGAGTGCATCCATTCTCTTTTCAGCAATGAGCATGAGATGTTCTTGTCTGACATGTATCCATTCTACATAGTCTAACTTGGCTTCCTGGATAATTCTCAAAGATGGTATGTCGACCTTTGCGGGTATTACAACTTTCGTGCTATATACAAACATGCATGGCGTTGTCCTAGTAGATGTCCTCATAGTAGTGCAATAACCAAGTAGGGAAAATGTTAACTTCTCATGCCATTGCCTATGATTGTCCACTATCTTCCGCGAAATCCTCTTAATGTTTTTTGTTGGCTGCTTCAACTTCCCTATTCATCTGTGGCATGTATGCTGTGGAATTACAATGGATAGTTCTTAACTTCTCATAAATCTCCCTTACGAGTTCGCTGTTGAGATTGGTTACATTGTCAGTTATGATTGACTTTGTAATCCTAAATTGACAGACTATGTTGTTACAGATGAAATCTGCCACCACATTCTTTGTGATAGCCTTGTATATGGAAGCTTCGACCCATTTGGTGAAGTAGTCGATGGCTACCAAGATGAAACGATGTCCATTGATGCGGCTGGTTCTATAGGTCTAATCGCATCGATGCCCCAGGTGGCAAATGACCAAGGAGAACCCATTACGTTTAACTTATTTGATGGAACCCAGATAAAATCAACGTGAATCTGACACTTCCATGGTCATCCAAAAATATCCAGCCCTCAGATCTTCTTGACTAGAGTGAAACCATTCATGTGAGGCCTGAACGTTCCTGCATGTATTTCTTCCAATATTCTCGTTGCTTCAGTAGCATCTACACACCTTAACAGACCCAAGTCTGGGGTCTTCCTATACAAGACTTCCCCGCTAAGGAAAAAGTGATTTTCTAGTCTCCTCAATGCTTTCTTCTGATCGTTAGTGGCACTCTTTGGGTATTCCCTTGCATCGAGGAACCTTTTGATATCATGATAATAAGGCTTGCCATCTGGCTCTTCATCCACATGGAAACAATATGCATGCTAATCTTGGATCTCTATCTCGATGGGGTCGATATAATTCTTGTCCGAATGTTGAATCATGGATGATAAGGTCGCGAGGGCGTTGGCGAACTCATTCTGGATTTTGGGAAAATACTTGAACTCGATCTTGGTGAACTTCTTACACAATTCCTTTACATAATGCAAATATGGAAGGATCTTGACATTCTTGGTGGTCCATTCGCCTTGAACTTGGTGGATCAGCAAATCAGAATTTCCTATGACCAAAACTTCCTAAATGTTCATATCGACTGTCATCTTAATCATGTAGATGCACGCCTCGTATTCCACCATATTATTTGTACAGGGGAACCTTATCTTAGATGAGACCGGGTAATGTTGTCCTGATTCAGAGATTAGAACTACCCTAATTCCTACTCCCTTGAAATTTGCATCTTCATCAAAAAACATCCTCCACCCTAGGTACGACTCTGAAATGTCCTCCCCTATGAATAATATCTCTTCATTTGGGAAATATGTGGTAAGTGGGTCGTAGTCCTTGTCCACCGGGTTTTCTGCGAGATAATCAGCCAATGCTTTTCCTTTGATAGCTTTTTGCATCACAATGTTGCATTCACTGAGGAGAATCTGCCATTTAGCTAACTTTCCTGTAGGCATCAGCTTCTAAAAGATGTACTTGAGCGGGTCGAGTCAGGATATCAGATATGTGGTATATGCTGATAAGTAATGTCTTAACTTCTAAGCAATCCAAGTCAAAGCACAACATGTTCGCTCCAACAAAGTATATCTAGCCTCGTATGGTGTGAATTTCTTTCTCAGGTAGTAAATAGCTTGCTCCTTCTTTATAGTCTCATCATATTGTCCCAACATGCATCCGAATGCATTGTCTAGGACGGAAAAGTATAGTAGTAGCGGCTTCCTAGATTCAGGAGGAGCCAATAATAGTGGACTAGACAAATACTTCTTTATTCTGTCGAAAGCTTTCTGGAATTCATCTGTCCACTTCATAGCGGCATCTTTCTTCAATAACTAAAGATCGGTTCACAGATTACTGTTGACTGGGCTATGAACCTGCTGATGTAGTTCAATCTTCCAAGGAAACACGTTACATCCTTCTTGCTTTATGGAGGAGGCAAGTTTTCAATGTCCTTTATCTTCGAAGGGTCCAGCTCTATTCTCTTTCTACTGATGATGAAACCTAATAGTTTTCCTACGGGAACTCCAAATGCACACTTCGCAGGATTCAACTTCAAATTGTACCTTCGCAAACATTCAAAGAACTTCCTCAAATCACTCAAATGATCTGCAGTCTTCTGAGATTTGATGATGATGTCGTCCACATATACTTCGATCTCTTTGTGGATCATGTCATGAAAGAGATCACGTAGGTGGCACCGACATTCTTGAGACCGAATGGCATAACCCTGTAGTAATAAACTCCACATGGCATAGTGAGTGTTGTCTTCTCTGCATCCTCTTCATGCATCAGAATCTAGTGATATCTAGCAAAACAATCCACGAATAATTGTAGTTTATGTTTCGGGCAACTCTCAATAAAGATATGGATATTTGGTAGAGGAAACCCATCCTTGGGACTGGCTTTGTTGAGATCTCTATAGTCCACGCTTATTCTAATCTTCCAGTCCTTCGGCACCGGCACGATGTTTGCCAACCAAGTAGGGTAATTAGTGACCTTTACTAAATTTGCTTCTATTTGCTTGGTGACTTCTTCCTTGATTCGTAGACTCAAATCCGGCTTGAATTTTCTAGGTTTCTTCTTGACTGGTGGCTTGGCGGGATCGGTGGGCAATCGATGCGAGATAATGTTATTACATAGTCCAGCCATGTCGTCATATGATCAAGCGAACACATCGATGTATTGTCGGAGGAGCTCTGCCAATTCTTTCTTCTATTCTGCCTTCAGATGGATGCTGATTCGAGTCTCTTTTACATCTTCCTCATTTCCCAGATTGATCACCTTTGTCTCTTCGAGGTGGGGCTTCTTCTGGCTTTCCAGTTGTTCGATCTCTTGTGGTAGATTCTTGGGCATCATGCCCTCATCGTACTCTTCGTAGTCCGGATCATTTTGCTCGAGGGTTTCGTTACATGCCATAATCACGGAACGCAGTTGTTTTTATTATTTTGATTGCTGAAAAGAAAAATTAAGTATAAATAAAGATAAAAATAAATTTGCGATGATTTTCAGGAAAATAATTCTTTTATTTCATTAAAAGGAATGTCTTAGCGTTCAAAGAGGCGGTTTAACAAAAAAGCATGGGCATGGTTCAAGCCTCAATTGACCATGCAGTTTTCAAAATTACTACAATTCCACATTACCAAGACTCCCGGCGAACCAGAGATGGACTAGTTGTCCAATTCTGCAAGGTCTCTCCTGGTTCGGCATCCCGAATGGGTAGTGTCTTAATATCGGCTTTGCGGCAACATTCCTCAATCATGGACACAAACAATATTCCAATCCCGTCGATGATATCCTCTTCTGGTGGTGAGCTCTGATCCGAGCTCGAAACATGCTTTGGTATGAAAACCCTTTTCCCAGGGTTACCATTGTAGGTTCTTTTGGTTGTAGGTTGGTATCCCAAGTCGGCGGTACCTTTCTGCTCCTTGGGTTGAATTGGCTCGATTATCCTATCCGATTGGGCTCCTAACCCAGTCTTTGGTATGTACCTATACATCATCATTTCTCGAATTGCCATCTTTGACCCATATGGCGACTGTATGTTGTGATCCTGTTCACTCTTCCCTATTTCTATTGCTTGCATGATCTTGACTGCATGGAAAGCGACCCCATCCAATATTTATATAAAAGGAACCACATGTTCCAAGTAAGTTGATCAGCTTTATTCTCCATGTATCATAATCTCCTGGCAATCCCATTCGAATTGCATGCACTGATGGAGAGTGGAAGGAACTACCCTTGTTATATGATTCCAAGGCCTTCCCAGTAGTAGATTGTATGAAGACGAAATATCCATCACCTGGAACAATATCGGTAATTCAAGGGGTATAATTTGCAAGGCTAGGTAGATTTCTCCGATGACATCCTTCTGTGACCCATCAAAAGCCCTCACTCTCACGTGGCTTTCCTTTACATCCCTCAAGTGAATGCCTAATTCCTGCAAAGTGGAGAATGCGAAAATGTTCAATCCAGATCGCCCATCGACAAGTACTCGAGATATGACTTTGTCTTCACACTTGATAGTGATGTGCAGAGCCTTGTTGTGATCCATTCCCTCCATAGGAAATTCACCTCTCCAAAAATAAACTATGTTTGCCTCCACCATCTTCCCAATGGTTGCTGCCAGTGTCTCACTAGTGGTATTGCCTAGCACACATACTACACTTAGCACCTTCACCAGAACGTCCCTATGACTGTCAGAGCTCATCAATAAATTCATAATTGATATGTAGGAAGGGGTCTTCCTCTGTTGCTCTTCGATGGAGTATTCTTTGATTGGAATTTTTCTCTAGAACTTCACTGCCTCTGCATCAGTTATCTTTCTCCTCTGATTCTGTTCCCTGTTCGGATTTCCTCGGTTCACTTTTTCTGGAGCGTAGGACCTTCTGGATCTAGTCATACCATGAGCGGCGGTGGCATCTATCATCTTGCCTTTTCCTTTTGATTGATAAGTCCACCGGACTGCTTTATACTCTTGATTACCATCTTCTCTGACGCGGCATCTGAACCATTACTGACGGTTTCAGTTGCATAGTGATTAATGGAGTTGTCCGAGGAGGTGTCCTTGTTGCTTCAGCATTCCCAATAGTGACGATAGTCCTTTTCTAGTCATAGTCCTCCTCTAAGATGATCTTGTTAGCTCTTTGGTTTCTATGGTTTGGTAGTGGGTTATGATTTATATTTGGTGGGGCTTGGGTGCATTGGATAGCTCCACTGTTAATCAGCATTTTGATCTTATTTTTCAACCTATAACAGTCCTCGGTGTTATGTCGAGGAACACCTAAATGATAGGCACAATGCTTGTTTACGTCAAAATACTTGGTGGGTTGGTCGAGGATTCTTCCTTCCACTTGGTATATCAGTCTAGATCTCTTCAATCTCTCGAACAATTGGGCTAAAGGCTCAACAATTGGGGTGAAGTTTCTAGGGTTTCTTACTTCAAAGTTTGGACATAGTCTGGGAGCATAAGTGGGTCTCTTTTGGCAGGTGGCAGTTTGGACGGGAGCATATGGTCATAGTGAGTTTGAATGTATATTGGCCCAGGGTGGGTTGTAGTGGGGTTGAGTATTGTAGTATGGTTGGCCATTATATACTGGGGTATAAATGGGTTGGTTAGGAGGATGAGTCTTGGCGGGGTAGGAATTGGTTCGACTAGGAGAACGTGGTTAATAATAGGGGACAATCGCCGTCACTTCTTCTTCTTTATTCTTTCCACTGTTGATAGAACCGAACTGTATAGCCTTGCTAGCAGCCTGTAGCACGCTCATTCAATGTATCTTTCCAGACTTAATTCCTTCTTACAGGAAATCTCCCATTTTGACCAGCTCGGGGAGCTGCTGGCCCATCATTCCTATCATGTTTCTGAAGTTGATTCCTTCTTGAGCACGGATGAAATACTTGGTAAACTCATTGTCATCCAACGGGGGTTATGCCCTGGCAGCTTTTGATCTCCAGCGGCGAGCATATTCCTAAAATGATTCATAGGGCTTCTTTTATAGATTTACCAAAGCGAATCTGTCCAGGGGTGATCTCAGTATTAAACCTGAAGCAATTCATGAAATCCTCAGTCATGTCTTGCCATTCCCTCCAATTCCTAAGGTCCTGTCTAGTGTACCATGTGAGCACTTCCCCAATGAAACTTCTTATGAACAGCTTCATCCTTAACTTCTCATTTCTCCCCACTCCGAACAACTTGTCATAGTACGCCCTCAAGTGAGCCTGTGGATCACCTGTTCCATAAAAGATGTGACTTTGGAGGCTTGTACCCTGCCGGCATATCAACATCAGGGTGTATGCATAGATTTTCATAATCCAAGCTCTTGTTCCATCGAGCAATTGGAAGGTTCTTCATTTGTTTCCTTAATACCCGTAACTTACCTCTCACACTAGCTCCTTATGTATCAAGTGTTCATTCGCACTTTTTTTTATCAATAACATCCTAGCCAGGAACCCTTATTGCCTCTCCCCAGTGTCGTGCTTGCATAATGTTATGGAGTCGTAACATATCTGCAGGATCTGAATAAATGCAATCTCATTCCTTTCGCCTTTTTACCGCATTCTTCCTTTACTATTCATAGTGACCTCTTCATCTTTGGCTTTTTTTCACCTCATATTTCCCCCTTTAGGGGAGTACTAACATTTAATGCTTTGAAGATTTACCTATAAATGTTTTATCTCTTCATCTTTGGTGTCTTTTCACATCTTCACGGACTCTTACTAGCCTTGCGGTAACCCTTCTATACCAGGGATAACTGAATTTCTTATGCACGAAGGTGACACCTAGTGTAACTGGCACACTTTGTCCTTATGCTTAACTCTACTCACAGTGCTTGCTTTAGGGAAGCGTCTTCCTGAATGTCCTTTAAAGGTTATTCTTCTTTTGTCCATTCTATTATTATTGGAACACAGTCTTTGAAATTCTCACGATGCTGACTATTATCAAATCCTTCGATCTCTAATTCATGTTCGATTTTAATATTGTTTACTATCCCATACTAATTTTTATTACTCCGGGGGTCTAACTTTTCCTTATGGTAATCACATTGGAGTCACCAACTCATTTCTCGAAATGAGGATATAACATTATGGCTTATACTCTTTATTGTATCAAGGCCTGTCATCTCTTGTCTTTTCCTTCACTTGACTGTAGGCTCTGTCATCCTATCATATTTTGATTTACCGTTATCACCCATTTATCACATCTTACTCATAATGCTTCATTTACTCTCTTCTTATTCTCCTACTAATATTTTTGTCTATCACTGTATTCTGAAAACTTCAACTAAACATCTTTCGTTTTTAACTCCCCTTGGTCCATCTACTGGCTCTTCGGGTTGCCTAACATTCTCTTTTTACTAGGGACATGAGCCATATGAAGGTAAATATTTATCCTTTCTTGGATTCCAGTGCCTATCTTATGAATTGTCTGAAAATTCTAGTATTCATATCTAACTATACTATTCTAGAGTGCACCATCTGGATGTCTCACAAGGAGAACTATTACCACATTTGCAATATCCTTCAGAAATGTCAGCTAACGCTAACAATCCATCAACCATTTTGGGTTACTCTAACCCCGGTTGGATCTTGATATCCCATCCCTTTCTTAAACTATATTTGTTAGCTCCCATAGGGAATAACTGAGATGGCTGTGGCCAATTGTACATACCTCTGCTACTATTGAAAGTAACTCAGAATACTTAAATTTCTCTGCGTGAATTGTAATTGATAATCTTCACTAACTGAGTACCTCAAACACTTCTTCACCTTGCTCCTTTTACTTGTTGAAACTTCTATCTACCTTCTAATTCTCTTATTGTTTTTTTTCCATATGGGTGGATAGATATTCAAGCCTTAGGGCTCCTTATCAAGAAGCTTACACATCATAGTACACACATGATCTGCTGAAGACCTCACATTTACTCATCATAAGCATGATGCAAAATTGAGATCCTCTAACTCAAATCTTCCACAGCCACATTCAATCTCTTACCAACTGTCTTTCTGGATGTAAATATTGTTATATTACGAATAAATTAGAATTTAGGAGTTTGATTTCTTAAACTGAGCTCTACCACACGATCTAGAGTAAGAAGAAAGAGTGATAATCCTAAATTCCCTGTAGCCTCCTTCTTTTAAGTGTGGTGTACAACACACCCATAAACAAGACTCTACTAGACATGGCTTATAGACTCTCTAGGACAGAAATGCTCTGATACCACTTTTGTCACGACCCAAACCACAGGTCCGCGATGGGCACCCGGTGCCTTACTCAACCGAGTACCAACGTAACATATCTTTCTTGTCATACCATCAAGAGTAAATGGGTTGGGAGGGCCGTCATGATATTAACAGAATAAAACATAAGGGAATACTCGATATAGGATGACCCAACATGATATACAAACTTATACATGTGACATACAGGCCTCTAAGGCCGACATGATCATTTGTACACTCAAACCCTTGGCTGACAAGGCCATACAAGTATCCATATAAGAGTACATAAACATCATAAAGGTCAGGACAAGGCCCCGCCATACTAATCATTACATGTCCAAAGCATACTGCCCAAATAGGCAACTCTGGAGCAAGTGGAGTGCACCAACACCTTCTGCTGAGCTGATAGCCTATTAGGAGGACTGTCAACCTGTCTATCAGGACCTGTGGGCATGAAACGCAGCATCCCCAGGCAAAAGGGATGTCAGTACAAATAAGATACCGAGTATGTAAGGCATGAAAAGCAGTATATAAAAGACATGAAAGAAGCATGGGGTAAAGAGCTCAACTTGTAAGTCTGAATAGATCTATGAATCATGAAACATTTATAATTTTATGCCTATGCATATAAATGTCATATCGTTCATAGGTGTATGGGAACATAATATCATCAAGCCTCTGCGGGCATCCCATCATATCATCTCGGCCTCTATGGGCGAAATCATCAATGTATACCAGTTGATCAGGTGGTGGTGCATATATAACGCCATAACCTTTCCCCATACCCCATATACATATATAAAATGCCATCTGGTAATGGGTCAATGTACATGTATAAATAAATGCAATGCATAAGAAGTAAGTTAATAAGATCTTTCGGGATATCATAAGATTAATATTCCTTCGGTTAGTATCATGAATTAAAATTTACCATTACGTATTTTCTGAGACCCATGAACAGACGATATAATAATAGGATGCATGGGGAATCAAGAATATAGGCACCCCTAGTACTTCTAAGAATACAATCATTTGTGAAAGTTTCGCGTTTGCTTGTTTCATTTATATCATATGGATCATACCAAAAGGAAAGAAAGGATAGCCTTAACATATCTTAACTCCATTAAGTCCTTAATACCTTCCAATCAATTCTTCAAACAACTCAACACAATCTACCCTAGAATAAGGAGATTCAAAATCAGTACTGAGTAAAGGCTAAGTCCGCAACTTAAACTAGTAGCTCGTTTATGTAAATTTGGGTAGTATTTCTCCTGTAAAAAGGGCCTCATCCAATACAATATACCAACAACAATGACCAGAGCAATACAATAAGAACAACATCAACAATAGGGTACAAAATATTTCATTAACAAGTCATCAACATATCACGACGAGCGGCGAGCTCGGATTGAATCCTTTTAGCACCCTTCAACCCCATTATCATTCATTCTTAAATATAGTAATATATCCAGTATAATAACCAATACCTTTTAAAGGATTTCCAACCTTGTACTCAATTTCAATGTTACCCGAAATAGCCTAACACAGGATAATATCACTATGGACAACTTCCAAGTGCTTTATAGCCATTTCTTTTCTAGTTAACCAATTTCCTCAAAAAGATTGACATATAAACCAACATAATCATACTAAAAATATCATAGACAATTTATTTTCCATAATTTCCAGCCACTTAAAGTCCATAAGAGCAACTTTTAAATCAATCCATCAAGAACAACAACATCTCAAGCTAATCCAAGTATTATCTTGTAGTTTATCATCCAAACAACTTAACCAACATACAAGCAAGCTTAATCACAATTAGTAGGATGTTATACTCATATTATACAGTAGCAACAACTTGAAATTTCAGCCAAACACAGCCCACAATTATCCTCAATGACAACACAACCTCAGAGAGGTGTTGTTCTTCACTAGAACTAACTTTTGATGTTGAAATATGGTGTAATCACTTTAGAATCACTTCAAACCTTCATGGTATCTATTTAGGAGGGTTAGGAGGAGTGTAGGGACGATGGTGGGCCAAAAGACTGAGAAGTAGGTCGACCCCTGCCTAAGTGGGTCCCATTGGGAGCTACTTGTACAGTCTCGCGAAAATGCAAATATCTCTCTACTCCAATGTCGTATCGACAAACGCTTTAATGCTTTAAAAATTAGACTCGTAGATATTCAATTTGATATATGGATAATCCTGTAATTCCAATTATATTAGGAGAAAAGCTCTGCTACATTTGACCTAAGTTTCAGCACATTATGAATGTAACTTGTGATGACCTTTGTCAACTTTTGTTCCACAACTTGCTTGACTTCAAAACGTGACACACGACTGTCATACGACTAAAATAACTCATAACATAACCACCTTATCATGTTAATAACCCTAGTCTCACCCCAAAGTGCATGTTATAACATTCCAAACTTATCGACTTTCGACGAGTCTTATTTTTTGTTTAGCTTTTATGATTTCCAAGCCTCTTGGTACTTGTTATTCATGATCTTATTGATTTGTAACCTCCAAGGTAACATGATTAACTTAATTTATATACTTTCAAAAATGATTTCATTTCTGAGCTTACATCAATTATCTTACGACGTACTCTTAAGTACAAAAATATAGGATGTACCAGCCTAGGCCCGCATGACTATAAAATGTGTCACTAGATCCTATGGATTGTATACTTATATACCCAGCATCTCTCCCGTGTTTTGTCTATGTGGGATTCGTCTAGGGTGTCACATACACCCCTCCCCCCCTTTAGGGACTCAGCATCCTCGCTAAGGTTTGCCCCACCATCGTTCAAGGTTGCACGCGGAGTGGCTATGATACTATATGTAACAGCCCATCCCACTAGTGATATTATCCACTTTGGGCATAGCCCACACGACTTTAAAATGCGTCACTAGAGTCTAAGGCTTGTCTACAAATATACCCAGTATCTCTCCCGTGTTTTGACGCTGTGGGATTCGCCTAGGGTGTCACAGAAAATTGGTGCAGTAGCTCGTGTAGGTTGTTATTGCTGCTACGGACATATTTATGAAGGAAGAAAAGGGTTTAAAACTATAGGTTGTTAATCGGCAATCCGAGCTTGTCACTCGTCATGATATGTTGATGATTTGATAATGATATATATTGTACCTTGTTGTTGATGCTGTTCTTATTGTATTGCTCAGGTTGTTATTTTTGATAGGTAAAGTTGGAGGAGGTCAAAGTAATTGGGGAGATGTTGCCTGAATATTTATAGACAAATTACTAACTTAGAAGATTCAAACTAAGTTCCTTCTTGGTATTAATCATGGGTCTTGTTATATAATGTAGATTAAGTTGTATTATGGAATACTTTGAAAGTATTGAGGAGACAAGGAGATTGAGGTATGTTAAGGCACCTTCTTTCTTTCTTTTGGCATGATTGAGAATGAACGAAACGTAAGCAAATGATGTTCATAAATGACTCTACTCTTAGTAGTATAGAAGCTCATGGTCATTGTCTTCCATGTTCTGATATGTTAATCATTGATCTTCGATTCCTAATAAATTGAAAAAGAAACTTTCCTTCTACTTCTTATAATAGTATATAAGTAGATTATTAACTCACATATCGTATTCGGAGGTTTAACGACCTTCTTTATTTTGATTAACATTGGTCAATCGAGGAAATGAAATATGTCTCTTTATATATATATATATATATATATATATATATATATATATATATATATATATATATATGCATGAGTCTGTGTGTGACTTCGATGGAGTTATAAATGAATATATATGGTACGATGGCGCTATAGACGCACCCCTGATCAGGTGAATATTATGATGATGATGATGCCCACAGAGTCTTGACAGCGCTGTGTGTGTGTGTGTGTGTGTGTGTGTGTATATATTATGGGTAGGTCTATATGTGTGCATATACTATATTCATGCATATCATGTCCCTCAGTTTCAATACAGAGCCAAAGTTAAGTTTCTTGTTCCTATATTACATTGATGTGTTTTCTTACGTTGTTATCTGCCTTACATACTCGGTACTTTATTTGTACAAAATTCGCTTTTTATTGGGGACGCCGTGTTTTAGGCCCGTAGGTCCCGATAGATACGTTGAATGTCCTCTCAGTAGGTTGCCAGTGTTACACCCCATATTTTTATACGTGAAAGTACGCCATAAATAAATTGATGAAAGCTCGGAAATGAGATGTTACATCCCGCATTTGTTTTGTACGTTAAAAATTTCGTCGTAAGTTAATCGACGTAAGTTCGGAATGAGATTATTTTGAGATTATAAGCATTATTATATTTCAAATAAGTGATAAGTAAATTCGTGAAGGTGAGAGAGTAAGCAAATCGAAGAAAATGAGTTTCGTCGAAATTTGACATTTTGGGATAAATACGGTTCGAGCTATAATACCCGGTATTTATGGACTGGTGCCATACAAGGTACCACATGACCATGATAGTAAGATGTATGAAGTGTATTAAAAGTGATTAGTATTTTAAGTAATTTGAGATAATTTCTAATTATGTAGATTATTGGGTAATGGAAGATTACCTAGTTAATTAATGAAGTGATTGGGTAATTAATAATATTTTGGGGAAGATTAGCTAAGTAATTAGGACGTTTTTGATTAGCCTAATCCCCTCCAAATGTGGCAGCAACATAATGAGTCATTAAGTGACTCTTAGATCACTTTGCTAGGTGGCACTTTGGAAAGGATTCTTGGCTAAGCCATGAAAAGCTCTAAAATTCACAAAATATATGGAAAGGGCAGCGTGCTTTAGCAAAAGCCATAGAAGATTTCTCAAACTCAATAAGTCACATAAGATTAGGATTAATTCATCAGAGAGCTACGGGAATTCTTGGATTGGCAAAGGAATCCATACGAAATTATACTGCGTAATAGCAACGGGATTTTGCGATTTCAAGGGAGTACGGTGCAATCTTTCTCAAGAATATCATACGGATTTTTTCCTACTCCGATCTTGCCGATTACTTGTTTCGTCGCAAAATACGGTGTTAAAGGGATTGTCAAGAGAATCGGTTTAGGTATGTTAAGGCTATCCCTTCTTTCTTTTGGCATGATCTATACGACACGAACGAAACGAGCAAATGCACAACCTTCATAAATGACTCTATTCATAGAAGTATTAGAGGTGTCTATGTTATTGATTCCCCATGTGAATTACTATTAGTTATTCTGTTCATGGGTCTAAGAAAAATACGTATTTGATAAAGTTTATCCGAAAGGCATATTGATTTTTATGGCATTCCGAGAAAATCTTATTGACGTATTTCTTATGCATTTCATGCTTTTATACATGCACATTATATATATATATATATATATATATATATAGGGATATGGAAAAGGTTACGGCGTTATATATGCACCACCACCTGATCAGCTGGTATACGTTGATGATTTGCCCACAGTGGCCGAAATGATATGATGGGATGCCCTCAGAGGCTTGATGATGTTATGAACGCATATACCTATGGATGGTATGACATTTATATGCATATGCATGACATTATAAAAATGAAATGATTCAAAGAGCTATGCAGACGTACATGTCGGGTCTTTTACTCCATGCTTCTCTCATGTCTATTATTTACTGATTTTTATTTCTTACATACTCGGTACATTATTTGTACTGACATCCCTTTTGCCTGGGGAATCTGCATTTCATGCTTTCAGGTCTCGATAGACAGATCGAGAGTCCTCCAAGTAGGTGATCAGCTCAGCGGAATATGTCGCTGCACTCTATTTGCTCCGGAGTTGCTTGTTTGGTCAGTATGATTTAGATGTGTATTGTTTGGTATGGCGGGGATCTGTCCCAAACTTTATGAAAATTATGTATTATTAGAGGCTTGTAGACATATATCATGTATATGAAATATTGTATGGCCTTGTCGGCCTATGTTCAGTGTACGAGTGATCGTTTTGGTTTTATAGGACAGTATGTCAAATGTATAAATTTTTATATCAGATTGGGTCGTCTTAAATTGAGTATTCCCTTATGTTTATTCTGGTTAGCCCATGACGGTCCGTTTGGCCCATTTACCAATGAAGTTCGATAAGTATGATATGTAATGTTGGTACTCGGTTGAGTAAGGCACCGGGTGCCCATCGCGACCCATCGGTTTGGGTCGTGTCAAAAGTAGTATCAGAGAAGTTCTGTCCTAGGGAGTCTACAAGCTATGTCTAGTAGAGTCTTGTTTATGGGTGTGTCGTGCACCACACTTATAAGCAGGAGGCTACAGGGTATTTAGGACTGTCACTCTTTTTTCTTACTCTAGATCGTATGGTAGAGCTCAGTTGTAAGAACTCAATTTCCTAAACTCTATCTTATTGATGATACGACGATGCCTACATCTAGAAAAATAGTTGATAAGAGATATAGTTATGGAAGAGTTGAGTCAGAGAAACTCGATTTTACATGATTCTTGTGATGAGAAAATGTGCGGTCTTCAATAGATCATCTGTGTACTAAAATGTGTAAGGTTCTTGATAAGGAGATTTAAGGCAAGAATATTTATCCAATCTTACGGTAAAAAGGAATAAGAGGATCGGAAGGTAGATACAAGTTTCAGCAAGTAAAAGAAACAAGATGAAAAAGGGTACGAGCTACCCAACTAATGAAGATTATCGTAGAGGAATGAATATAAGCCTTTTGATTTACCTTCAACAATAACAGAGGTATGTATAATTGGCCACACCCATCTCATTTATGCCCTATGGGGGCTAACAAAAGTAGTATAAGAGAAGGCGGGATATCAGGATCTAGCTGGGGTTAGGGTAACCCAAAATGGTGGATGGGTTGTTAGCGTTAGCTAACATTTCTAAAGGATATTGCAAATGTGCTAGTAGATCTCCTTGTGAGGCACCCAGATGGTGCACTCTAGAATGTTACAATTAGATGTGAATATTAGCATGAAAAAAAAAATCAAAGATAGGCACGGAAAGCCTGAAAGGGATAAATATTACCATAGCATGGCTCGCGTCCCTAGTAGAGCGTGAACGTTAAGTAACCCGAAGAGCCACTGGATGGAGCAAAGGGGAGCTAAAAGCAAAAGAATGTCTTGTTCGAGTTTTCAGAATAATGTGATAGACATAAATGTTAGCGGGAAATAAGAAAAGAGTTAATGAAGTATTATGAGTAAGATATGATACATGGATGACAACGATAGATCAAAAAGATAACAGTATTACAGAGTTTATAGTCAATTGAAGGAAAAGACGAGAGGTGACAGACCTTGAGAAAACAAAAGAGTATAGGCCATAAAGTCATATCCTCATTTCAAGAAATAAGTTCGTGACTCCAACGAGACTACCGGAAGGAAAAGTTAGACCCTAGAATAATAGAAATCAGTATGGGCTGGTGAACAAGATAAACTAAACATGAATTAGGGACTGAGTGATTGGATAATAGTCAGCATCATGAGAATTTCAGATTTCGTTCCGGCGATAATAGAGTTGACAACAGAAGAAGATTCATGAGAAATTCAGAGAATGGTCATTCAGGAAGACGCTTCCCTAAAGCAAGCAATGTGAGCAAACTTAAGCTTAAGGGACTATATGTGCCAGTTATACTAAGTCTCACCCTCACGAATAAGGAATTTTATTAGCAAAGGAATAGAAGGATTGCCGTAAGGCGAGTAAGGGTCATCGATGATTTGAAAAGACTCCAAAGATCGCGAAGGTGGCACTTAGTATAACTGGCACATACAGTCCCTTAAGCTTAACTATGTTCACATTGCTTGCTTTAGGGAAGCGTCTTCCTGAATGACCTTTAAAGGTTATTCTTCTGTCGTCCATTCTATTATCGCCAGAATGAAATCTGAAATTCCCATGATGTCGACCATTATCAAATCACTCAGTCCCTAATTCATGTTTAGTTTATCTTGTTCACCATCCCATACCGATTTCTATTATTTCGGGGTCTAACTTTTTCTTCTGGTAGTCGCGTTGGAGTCACGAACATATTTCTCGAAATGAGGATATGACTTTATGGACTATACTCTTTTGTTGTCTCAAGGCCTGTCACCTCTCGTCTTTTCTTTCACTTGACTATAGACTCTGTAACATTGTCATTTATTTGGATGTACCGTCGTCATCCATTTATCACATCTTACTCATAATGTTTCATTAACTCTCTTCTTATTTCCCTTCTAACATTTATGTCTATCACTTTATTTTGAAAACTCCAATAAGACATTCTTTTACTTTTAACTCCCTTTGCTCCATCCACTGGCTCTTCGGGTTGCCCAATAATCTCCCTCTACTAGGGACGGGAGCCACACTAAGGAAATATTTATCCCTTCCAGGCTTCCAGTGCCTATCTTTGTAGTACTCATATCTAGCTGTACAATTCTAGAGTGTACCATCTGGGTGTCTCACAAGGAGATCTATTAGCACATTTGCAATATCCTTCGAAAATGTCAACTAACGCAAACAATCCATCCATTATTTTGGGTTACTCTAACCCCAGTTGGTTCCTGATATCCCATTCTTCTCTTAAACCATATCAGTTAGCTCCCATAGGGCATAACTGAGATAGGTGTGGCCAATTATACATACCTCTGTTACTATTGAAGGTAACTCACAATGCTTATATTTTTCTGCCTTAGTTGAAAATATCGATGATCTTCATTAACTGGGTACCTCGTACCTTTCTCATCTTGCTCCTTTTACTTGTTGAAGCTTGTACCTACCTTCTGAATCTCTCATTGCCTTTCACCATAGGGGTGGATAGATATTCTTGCCTTAAGGCTCCTTATCGAGAGGCTTACACGTTTTAGTACACACATGATCTATTGAAGACCTTATATTTACTCATCATAAGCATCATGCGAAATCGAGTTTCTCTGACTCAACTCTTCCACAACCACATGCAATCTCTTACCAATTGTCTTTTGGTTATAGGTATCATCTTATTACGTGTAACATAGATGTTAGGAGTTTGAATTCTTACAACTGAGCTCTACCACACGATCTAGAGTAAGAAGAAAGATTGACAGTCCTAAATGCCCTGTAGCCTCCTGCTTATAAGTGTGGTGCACAACACAACCATAAACAAGACTCTACTAGACACGGCTTGTAGACTCCCTAGGACAGAACTGCTCTGATACCACTTTTGTCACAACCCAAACAGAAGGGCCACGATGGGCACCCGGCGTCTTACTCAACCCAGTACCAACATAATATATCTTTCTTGTCGTACTATCATTGGTAACTGGGCCAACATGGCCACAACTTGTAATGTATAACTATAAGTGGGAAAGCACTGTATCAATAAACCATCTTTCCTAAAATATGAATACATATGGGCCGTCAAGGCCTCTGACATACTGTACAAAATGAACCTCTGTCTACAAAGCCACTAAGACTACTAGACGTCAAATGGGACAGGGTACCGGCCAACCCATTAGTCTGTAGCAAACTCCTGACACGATGACTCATAGACTCGGCTGCACTGCGAATGAGGTGCAGTCTTAACGATCCTTCACTAAATGCTAACCTCGTCTACTATGAGGACTCATCAAACTGATTGTCTATACCTGCAGGCATGAAATGTAGCGTCCCCAAAAAAATGGACGTCAGTACAAAATAATGTACTGAGTATGTAAGGCAATCAAATAATTGAAAGCTAAAACTGAACTGATAATATAATAACTGAAAGTAATTGGGAGTCAAAGATAATCTAAAGATATGCTTACCTGCTGATATTGACTCAACTCTCTCAATATAGTAAGTAAAATAGTTTTCCGGCCTTAAAAGGCTCGGTATGTATAAATGCTCTGCCGTAGTAGGCTCGCTCATAGGCGCTCGGCCACAGTAGGCTCGGTATATAACTTACCATCTGATCAGAGGTTGCCTAATAGGGGCCTGCCCACCGATTATAGCTCGATGGTGGTGAAAACACTGTATTATAGCTCGATGGTGGTGAAAATACTGTAAAACTATATATATATAGACCTTCTGCTCTCTTGACTAGAAGAAGACAATACTCAATTGAATATAAAGTCCCGATAAGGGAGAATACTATAACTTATGAGTCTAGGATAGTGAATATAAATTCGGGAGTATGAACTTCTCTTTATGCCTCGTTATCAAACACATGTAATTACGAGATCATGCCAAAATGAAGGAAGGTCTTAGTCTTAACATACCTGAGCCGGTTCTCTTGATAATCCTTATAACACACGTCAATTGCGACAAATCACATAACGGTGGATCGAAGTAGAGAAAAATCCGTATGATATTCTTGAGAAAGATTGCACCGTAATCCCCTAGAATCGCCAATCTCACGCTTTATCATATCATGAAGTTTCAAGAAAATTGCTTGAACTCCATCTGTAAGCTTAACATTACCAAACAAATATCTCATTAAGCTTAGCATCATACTTTAAATGAGATTAGAAGATCTCTTAAAGTTAGGAGATCCACCCGTTACCTTGTTGAAGATTTCATATAAACACTTTGTTGTATCTCTTAATCCATCTCCCTTTAATGAATTATGAAGATTGAATTTTTATCTTATTGAGTGGGCCCCACTTGAATGACTCATCCTTGCCTAAAGGCCTCTAATTAGGCCACCTTACCACATAATTCAAGAGTCATTATATAGGCATAGTGGGCTGCCACGTTGGGCTTCAATAATTTTATCCAAAATGTCTTAACTAATTACCAATTTTCTTAATTAACTTGGTAATTCCCCACTAATCCAACAATTAATCAATTACCCACATAATTAAGAATTATCTCAAATTACTTAAAATACTACTCACTTTAATACACCTTATACACCTTACTATCATGGTCATGTGGTACCTTGTAGGGTACTAGTCCATAAATACGGGGTATTATAACTTGGACCGTATTTTATCCCAAATTGCCAAACTTCGATGAAACTCATTTTCTTTGACTTGCTTACCCTCTCTCCTTCACGAATTACTCATCACTTGTTTGAAATAGCATAATGCTTATAATCTCAAAATAACCTCATCCATGAACTTACGTCGATTAACTTACGTCGAAACTTTAACGTACGAAAATGCAGGATGTAACATCTCATTTTCCGAGCTTCCATCAATTTACTTATGACGCACTTTCACGGACCAAAACATGGAGTGTAACACCAGCATTGCAATTGCGAAGGTGACAATGGGGACTCATTTGTCGCAATTGCGATATCACCTTCGCATTTGCGAAGTCTGCCAAAATTTTCATTGGTTCACAATTGCGAACATTTGTTTGCATTTTCTAAACTCCCAGCTTCACAATTACGAAGCCTTTCTCACAAATGTGAGGTTTCATGAGGCTTTCAGGGTTCGTAAATGCGAGACCTAATCCGCAATTGTGAGGGTTCGCAAATGTGAACCCTGTGTCGCAAATGCGATATCTGCGGCTGGTTAAAGGGCTTGGATACGGGATTTTTGAACTCATTCTCTCATTTTTGAACCCTAGACTCGGTAGAAGGCGATTTGGAGAGGAGTGTTTCACCTACAATCCTTGGGTAAGTGATTCTAATCCACTTGTAATCATATTCCATCAACATATCTTAGAGTTTAACATCAAAATCATATGAATCAAAGTAAAAATTTGTGAAACTTTGTCATGTTTTTGAAAAATAATAAAATTGAGTTTTGAGAGTCGATTTGGACTCGGATTTTGAAACTAATCACATATATGAACTCATAGAGTCATGGGTAGACGAAATCTACAATTGGACCCGGGTTTTAACCGTGTCACGCCCCAACTACGGGGAACGCGATGGATGCTCAACCGAGATACCCCAGTTAATCAAGCATACTAGATGCCTTCTACCCAACCTTGCCCATTAACAATATAAGACCCAATAACAAGAGGTAAGCATTAGAAGAGTAAAATGTTCCACATTCTTTTCCATTACTCAAAGGATATTTATTTTACAGTTTCTAAAATATTACAAGTTCATAATTATGAGGGAAAATATGTTTACCAAATAACAACACTTCTAGTTCATAACCCAACATTGAACACCACCCGCAACATTTCTACGGAGCCTCTAAGTACAATAAAAGAGTAGTATGGAAGTGTCGGCGATAAGGCCTCAGCTATACCTCAAAACATAATGTACAACGTTAAGTGACATAAGGCCCGGAACAGAGTAGGGCTCACCAAAACCTGCTGAATAGAGTAACTACTAACGAAGATCAAATCTGCCCACTGATAAACCACCTGCATCCATTGACGATGCAGCACCCCCGGCAAAATGAACATTAGTACATGTGGAATATTATTAGTATGTAAAGATAAATGTCCTCTTTCAAAATAGGATGCCAATATAAGAAGGGAATAATCATGAAAGTAGCAAATAATATTCAACGATACCCAAATTCTAAGTTAAAACATAACAATTTTTAAAATACTAAAGTAATGTTATTTTTGGATGGGAGATCATTATCACTGATATACTACCGTGTTTTTAGCACGGAGTCCGATATCGGCCCAATCGGTTAAGCTGTCTCTCCACGAACAATGTGAATTGACATGTGATGTGAAAGAAAGAAAGGTGTTAGCAAGAGTAGGAACCACCATGCGCGCAACATGGCGTCTGATCACCACTCGACCGGCTAGGTCGTCTCCCCACATATGTCATGTGAGTCGACATCAAATCCATGGATACCAACAATCTCATGCCAATTAAGAGAAATAATCTCAACACATCAATCTCATCCTAAATAAGGGGAATAATCACAATCAACTCCTACACCGGAACGTGTAGTTTCTGGTGTGGGCCTACCCACCCTTCCTCGGTTCGCTAATGATACTCCCAAAAATATTTTGTTTGCACACAAGGGAAATAGAAGCACAAATATATTCACCTCATAACCTTTCACGCTATATATAGCTTCATTAGTACTTTCAACCATTCACAACATCATTATTTCCTTGGCTCTATTGGCCATACATATGATTCTTCATTCATGGTACGTTGGTCGTATTTCATATTCCATACTTCCATTTCTTTACTTTCAAGGATCATCATCATAAACATCAACATATAGAATATTCTGGAAATCACGACTTTAGGTTCACTAGTAATGAATGTTTTAAACAATAGATTCCTTTCCAAAGAATGGAGCAAAATGACTAGCAATTGAAGCACAAGTTAAAATCATAAACGAGTGATGCACCAATTATTCTTAGAATACTTTTTCCCAAAAGGGCAATACACAATTTCAATTCAATAGTATGTAAGAACTCAAATCACATTGGAAAATATTTATAAAGGTGAGAATGGTGATTTATAATTGAAACACAAATTCAACTCAAATGCACTAGTTACAACAACCATGGCCACATTTTATATCTGACCCTCACTTCTTTCACTTCCAAACATTATCATAGGTTATCAACAATTAAGGGCATTTGGAATCAAGACCTAAGACATGTATATTGGCAATATGAGTCTTAAGCACAATGGGTTTTCTTTCCAAGTTAAGCATAATCGACTTTCATTTGAAACACTAGTTGAAGTGATAACATTTTAATACACCACCCTTACTTGAACTCATTCTCGAAAGAGATCATGATAAGATAGGAGCAATTGGAACATGTTTTGAGTTCATATATTTTTCAACACAACACTTGTTTAGAATAATCGAATTTATTAGGAACAACCCGTAACATGGGATTCAGGAACTTGGGTCAACCATACTTGAAATTTACGGAATCATCATGGAATTCGACTCTAGAGAGAAGTTTAGCCAACATACCTTGATTGAGATTTCTTAAGTTACTACAACGTCCCAACACTTCTAGCAATATCAATCTATAGGAAGATAGTGGAAATAGGATAATAATTAGAGGGGTTCTCATGGTATAGCTCTCTTAGAAATTTTGTCAAATACCTATTATGAAAAATTGAATGCAAGGATCTACAATGGTAATCCCTTCCTCCCTTAACCAATTTCAACAAGAAACCACCCGATATAGTTTAACAACCCCATATACTACCTCCTATTGGTACATGCATGGCCTATCTCCAACCCCACAACATACTTAGATCCTAAGCAAATTTGCATGGATGATGTAGGACAAGAACTTACCCGGATAGATGGTGGTCTAGTGAGTGGCTTCCATGATTCTTGAAGATATGAGGCAAGAATGTATGATTAGAATGCTAGGTCCTCTCCTTCTCTCTCTAAGGTACTCTTACCTCTCTCTAGAATCATCAAACATTCGCTTCAAAATGAGCCCCAAAGGTTATTTATCAAAATGGGGTCGGGTTATAAAAATAGAAAAATAGACCCTCTGAACTCAAGTCTACGGTCGCATAATGGACCGCATAACAGATATGCGGCCCACAAAATGGACCGCAAAAGCGATGCCAAAAACTAAGATGGCCTGGACCGGTTTGCGGTTAGGTCTGCGGTTCACAGACCACTTATGCGACCGCAGAATGGACCACAAAATTGCCCAACGAAATTCCTCATGCTAACTCAGCGACAAAAGTGTGGACTGTGAAATAGGTATGCCATCGCATAATGGATCGCGAAATAACTTTCAAAATTCAACTATTTTTCTGCTCGACTCTGCGATGGGTATGCGGCCCGTTGAATGGTTCTATGGTCGCGAAATAGACCACAGAAGTGTCTTCTTCTTCTAAACTTTTCCATCAACTCCATTAACTACTACCTTCGTACACTTAAGTCTACCTCGTCACCACAAAACTTAAAATTCCTTGGCGAACTGTGTTGAATTTTGTTGTCTTTTTGGAAAAAGTGTAAATATATTAGCTTTATCTATTGAAATTGAATTTCTTAACATTGTTTGATGATATTAAGTCAATTTTGGTTAGATTTGAGCCATGTGGAGGAGGATTTTAAAGGAAAAGCTATTTTCGAGTGTTGATTTGGCCTAGTTTAGGTAAGTGCATTGCCTAACTTTGTGTGGGGGAACTACCCCTTAATATTGGTATTGTTTAATGCAATTATGCTAAGTGAATTCCGTGTACACAAGGTGACGAGTGGGTAAATAGGTTGTACGTGGTATTTGTCCGTTTTAGGCTACTTAGAATATTTTCATGCTTTAACTGAAATGCCATATCATGTTCTAAGTTATCTTAGTCAATCTATTCTTTCTTGTGTTATCCTATCCTTACATGCTTTAAATGATTTCGTTAACACTTGTTCTACCTCCTAATTGATAATTTGCTCTCATGCTTTAGTTGAACGTGTTGTCTCTTTTATTGTTACATGCTATCTCTTCATTGTTGATTATCATTGTTTGAAGTTATTATACATGTTATCTCTTTCATTGTTGATTATCATTAATTGAAGTTATTGTTCATATTATCTCTTTCATTGTTGACTCCCATTAATTGAAGTCATTGCTGCACATTATCTCTTCCATTGTGAGTTATTCTTATTTAACATCGTGGCTATGCATTGTCTCTCATTGTTGAGTTATTGGTGTTGAATTTGTGAAAGCCCTATCATGTTGAGGCAAAATTGTTATAGTTGAAACATCTTCCTTTTGAGAATTTTTCATTCATTATTGTTGTTGATATTTTTGTACCTATTGTAGTGGAGCGGTGGACTATTGTTGTTAAAATATTGATATTGTGGATTGTTGGTAAATTGTTATATATGGGCACATGTAGTGTGAGTTATTATTGTAATGTGATATTGACTCGTATGCGGCAGTATAAGGCTTGGGGTTAATGTGCATGCATCGGTCTAAGGTGGGACTTGTGTGTGTGTTGCTTGTAGGGGAACTACGTGAACCCACGCGATGTCATAAGGTGAGCTAAAGTGCGTATAGCTATTTCAGGAAAACTATTTTTAAAACCTATTTCAAATGTAAGGCTCACGCGACGGTATAAGGAAAGATTGTAATTAAAATTGAGAAATGTGAATACGAGGTGGTACCTCGATTTTTATTCTTGATTATACTAGGCGGTACCTCAGTTGTGCTTTCATTAATCAGGAGGTGGTACCTCATTGTGAATCTTGCTGTTTATTTCATGTTGCAAAAAATTTTGGTGTGAATATTTCTTGTTGTTTCATTCTTTATTGTTCTAGCAGTTGTTGTCTGTATATGATCATTGTAGTTCTCTTTAGTTGCTTCTTTTATGCTATTTCCATGTTTAATTTCCGGTATTAGTTCACGTTACTATCTTGTTTTGTATCAGTATTTCTCCATTTTTCCATTATATATTTTTATTACATTTTCATACTGCTTATGTATATCCTAGTAGGTGTCTTGACCTGGACTCGTCACTAATCTGTTGAGGTTAGGCTTCATACTTACTAGGTACAATTGTGGTGTACTCATACTACGCTTCTGTACATTTTTGTGCAAATTCAGGTATGTCTACCCGGGCCTGATGCTAGAGTTGATTGAGTTGCTACGTGGGACACTTCAAGGTCTACTTGCTCCACGTCTATAGGCCTCGGAGTCACCTTCCCTTTTATTATGTTTACTATTGTAGTTCTTTGAGACATTGATGTAGTCGTTATCCTAGTTTTACTCTATACTGCTTATGACTCAGTTCCACCGATTTTGGGGACCGTATTATTGAGATTATGTTTTGTATCGGAAGGTTATATTACTTATTCAGCTTTATTTTAGTATTTTGACAATTGGTTTTGCCAAGTTATTATTATTTGTTAGGCTTACCTAATTGTCGAGACTAGGTGCCATCACGACATCCTACGGAGGGAGATTGGGGTCGTGACAAGTTAGTATCAGAGCTATTGGTTCATAGGTGTTACGATTCATAAGCAGGTTTAGTAGAATCTTGCGGATCGGTACAGAGACGTCTGTACTTATCTTCGTGAGGCTACAGGAACTGTTAGGAAAACTTCACTTCTTTGATTCCTTATCGTGCGAATTGGTTGACTTTAAAAACTAATCTTTGACTTTCTATTCTCTCACAGATGGTGAGGACATGCACTGTTGGAGGAGCAACGGATCCAGGTTGATCAGGTCCTAGAGGTTATACCCAAACAGCCTATTGCTCAAGTTCAACTTGTGGTTAGGGCAGCAACATCTTAGGAGGAATGCTTAGGCTCAAGAGGTTCAAAAAGTATCACCCTCCTACTTTTAGTGGTTTAGCTTCAAAGGATGCACACGGTTTTCTTAATGTGTGCCACCATATTCTCCATACTATGGGTATTGTGGAGACGGGTGGGGTTGCTTTTACTACCTTCCAGCTATCCGGAGCGGCATATAAGGGGTGGCGAGTGTACGAGGAGGGCTCAGCCGAGGCAGCTTCACTTATATGGACTCAGTTTTCAAAGTTATCCTTGATAGAGTTTGTTCCTCAGACCCTTCGGGATGCATGGCGCGTGGAGATTGAGTAGCTGCGCCAGGGTACTATGACAGTGTCAGAGTACGCTGTCTGATTTAGTGATTTGTCTAGACATGCACCTGCCTTGGTTTCTACGGTCAGAGAGCGAGTCCGTCGATTTATCAAGGGGCTCAACTACGGTATTAGATTCAGCATGGCTAGAGAGTTAGAGACAGATACTCTATATCAGCAGGTGGTTGAGATTGCACGAAGGTTGGAGGATATTGGGGCCTTGAGAGAGATGATATAGAGGCCAAGAGGCCTCGAGGTATTGGAGGATTCAGTGGTGGTCACGTTGCAGCTACAACCCGTCATAGTAGAAGCTGTGTGAGCTATCCAGTTCATTAAGCACTTCCAGCTTATAGTAGTGCTCTGATTGTTCCAAGGTCTCAGGTTGAACATATTGCTCAACCACTTTCTAGTGCACCTCCTGCACAGGGTACCTTCAGCGGCCAGTCTAGCCGACCACGCCCGAGCCAGTCCCAGCTGCCACACCCACCGAGAGGTTGCCTTGAGTGTGGTGACACTCGCCACATGGTTAAAGACTGCCCCAGACTCAGGAGAAGTGCACCTCCACAGGCTACTCAGGCTCTATGGATTCAGTCAGGTCCACAGACTTCCTAGGTTATGATTGTTGCCTTAGTTGCCGCTCCATCTACATAGCCAACTAGGGGTGGGGGACGGGTAGGTAGAGGTTGCCCTAGAGGGGGAGGCTAGGCCAGATTCTATGGTTTTTCGGGTAGGATGGACGCAGTTTCTTCAGAATCAGTCATTACAAGTATGGTTCTAGTTTGCCATAGAGATGCATCAGTCTTATTTGATCCACGATCCACTTATTCATATGTGTAATCTTACTTTGCTCCATTTTTGGATATATCTTATCATTCTTTGAGTTCATATGTTTATGTGTCCACGCCTGTGGTAGATTCTATAGTTGTGGACCGTGTGTATCGGTCGTGTTTAATTATTATTGGTGGTTTTGAGACCAGAGTTGATTTATTGTTATTTAGTATAGTAGACTTTGATGTTACCTTGGGCATGGATTGGTTGTCGCCCTATCATATTATTCTAGATTATCATGCCAAGACTCTGACGTTAGCTATTCCAGGTTTGCCACAGTTAGAGTGGAGGGGTGAATTAGATTATGTTCCTAGTAGGGTTGTATCATTTCAAAAGGTTCAACAGATGGTTGATAAGGGGTGTGATACTTATGTAGCCTTTGGGAGAGATGCCAGTGCTGATACACCTACCTTTGAGTCAGTTCCGGTAGTGAGAGACTTCCCGAATATATTTCAAGTGGATCTACCGGTCATGCCGCCCGATAGGGATATCAATTTCGGCATTGACTTGTTGCCGAGCACCCAGCCCATTTCTATTCCACCATATCGTATAGACCTAGCGGAGCTGAAAGTGTTGAAGGGGCAGTTGCAAGAGTTTCTTGATAAGTGTTTCATTCGGCCTAGTGTGTTGTTTTGGGGTGCTTCGGTCTTGTTTCTGAATAAGACGGATGGTTCTATGCGCATGTGTATTGATTATCAGTAGTTGAACAAGGTTACAGTGAAGAACAGATATCCAATGCCAAATTTTAATGACGTATTTGATCAGCTACATGGTGCTAGAGTGTTCTCAAAGATTGATTTGTGGTCAGGTTATCATCAGCTGAAGATTCGGGATTTGGATATTCCGAAGACTACCTTTAAGACTCGGTTTGGTCACTAATACTTGTGATGTCATTTGGGCTGACCAATGACCCAACAACATTTATGCGCCTGATGAACAATGTATTCCAGCCTTATCTTGATTCATTCGTCATTGTTTTTATTGACGATATCTTGGTGTACTCCCACAGTGAGGAAGATCATGAGCAATACTCAAGGATCGTGCTCCAGACCTTGAGAGAGAAGATGTTGTATGCAAAATTCTCAAATTGTGAATTCTAGCTATATTCGATGGCGTTTTTGGGTCATGTGGTGTTAAGTGAGGGGATCAAGGTAGATCTGAAAAAGATTGAAGAAGTGCAGAGTTGGCACAGACCATCTTCAGCCACTGAGATCTGGAGTTTCCTTAGTTTGGCCGGGTATTATCATCATTTCATAGAAGGTTTCTTATCTATAGCTGCAACTATGATCAGATTGACCCAGAAGGGTGCTCCTTTAAAATAGTTCGAGGAGTGTGAGGCAAGCTTTCAAAAGCTCAAGACTGCTTTGACTACAACCCCAGTGTTGGTGTTGCCTACGGGCTCGGCGTCCTATACTGTATATTGTGATGCGTCATGTATTGGCCTTGGCATGGTGTTGATGCAAGACAATAGGGTGATTGCCTACGCATCTCGATAGCTGAAGACCCATGAGAAGAATTGTCCAGTCCATGACTTAGAGCTGGAAGCCATTGTTCATGCATTGAAGATATGACGACATTATTTGTATGGTATTCCTTGTAAGGTCTTTACCGACCACCAGAGTCTACAACATCTGTTCAAACATAAAGATCTTAAGTTGCGGTAGTGGAGATGGTTAGAGATGCTTAAAGACTATGCTCTCACCATTCTATATCATCCCGGAAAGGCCAATGTGGTGGCCGATGCATTGAGTCGAAAGGCGGAGAGTTTGGGTAGTTTAGCATATCTACCGGTAGCAAAGAGGCCATTAGTATTGGATGTTCAGGCCTTAGCCAACCAGTTTGTTAGAGTGGATGTTTCGGAGCCTAGTCGAGTTCTTGCCTGCGTGGTTTCTCGGTCTTCTCTATATGACCATATCAGAGAGCATTAGTATGACGACCCCCACTTACTTGTCTTCAAGGACACGGTTCACCATGGCGATGCCAAGGAGGTTACTATTAGGGATGACGATGTGTTGCAGATGCAGGGCTGATTATGTGTGCCCAGTGTGGATGGGTTGCGTGAATTGATTCTTTAGGAGGCCCACAATTCGTAGTATTCAATTCATTCGGGTGCCTCTAAGATGTATTAGGACTTAAGGCAGCACTACTGATTGAGGAGAATGACGAAAGACATAGTGGAGTATGTAGCTCGGTGCCTAAATTGTCAGCAGGTGAAGTATGAGCATCAACTTTCGGGTGATTTGTTTCAGCGACTTGAGATTCCTGAGTGGAAATGGGAGTGTGTCACCATGGACTTCGTTGTTGGGCTCCCACAGACTCAGAAGAAGTTTGACGCGGTATGGGTGATTGTGGACGGGTTGACCTAGTAGGCTCATTTCATTCCGGTAGTGACTACCTATTCTTTTGAGCAACTAGCTCAGATCTATATCCGCGAGATTGTATGACTTCATGGCATACCGGTATCTATCATCTCTGACCGGGGTACACATTTCACATCGCGCTTCTGGAGAGCTGTACAGCGTGAGCTAGGCACGCGGGTTGAGTTGAGCACAACATTTCACCCTCAAACGGATAGACAGTCCGAGCGCACTATTCAGATATTGGAAGATATGTTTCGTGCTTGCATTATGGATTTTGGGGGTGCTTGGGATCAGTTCTTGCCACTTGCGGAGTTTGCCTACAACAACAGCTACCAATCGAGTATTCAGATGGCTCCTTATGAGGCCCTATATGGGAGATGGTGTCGTTCTCTAGTTGGGTGGTTTGATCGCGGAGAGGCTAAATTATTAGACACGAATCTAGTTTGAGATGCTTTGGAGAAGGTCAAGATGATCCAGGATCGACTTCGTACAGCCCAATCTAGACAGAAGAGTTATGCGGATCGGAAGATTCGCGATGTTGCATTCATGGTTGGAGAGCCAGTCTTGCTCAGGGTTTCACCCATGAAGGGTGTGATGAGGTTCGGGAAGAAGGGCAAGTTGAGACCTAGGTATATCAGACCTTTTGAGATCCTTGAGATGATTGGGGAGGTGGCATACAAGTTTGCCTTGCCACCTAGTTTATCTGCGGTTCATCCAGTATTCCATGTTTCTATGCTCCGGAAGTATTACGGTGATCCATCTCATGTTCTAGACTTCAGCACAGTCCAATTGGACAAGGATTTGACTTATATTGAGGAGCTTGTGGCTATCTTGGACCGACAGGTCTTGAAGTTGAGATCAAAGAGTATTGCTTCAGTAAAGGTTCAATGGAGGGTTCATCTAGTCGAGGAGGCGATCTTGGAGACTGAGCACGACATGTGGAGTCATTATCCTCATCTATTCACCACTTCAGGTATGTCCTTATGCACGTTCGAGAAGGAACGTTTGTTTTAAGAGGGGGAGAATGTAACGACCCGATCAGTCATTTTGTGTAATTGTGCCTTGTTACCCCTTTTATTTCTTCAAACATGTGTGTTTATGATTTTATGTCTTACGGGGTTGGTTAGTTTCGTTTCGGGAAGCTTTCAGGTTGATTTAGACCCTTGATTCTTGACTTAGAAGTTTAAATTAGAAAATATTAACCAAACTTTGACTTTTGTGAAAACGACCCCGGAAATGTGTTTTTAATGGCTCCGATAGCTTCGTATCGTGATTTTGGACTTGGGCATATGCCTGGAATTGATTTTGGAAGTCCGTAGGTCAATTTATGTTGATTTGCCGAAATTTGGCAATTTGAAATTGAAAACTTTGATCGTAGGTTGACTTTTAGCTATCGATCTCGGAATTTTATTTTGGGACATGGAATACGTCTGTTATGATATGCAGAACTTGTCTGCATAATTTGTTGTCGTTTGGAGTTAATTTGATAAGATTCGGACGTTTAGTTGTAATTTTAGAAATTATTGAACTTTACTTTGGAATTCATGCGTTTTAGTGTTCAATTCGTAGTTTTAGATATTATTTTTGTGTTTTGATTACGCGAGCAAGTTTGTATGATGTTTTTAGACTTGTTTGGATGTTTGGGTTGGAGCCTTGAGGGCTCGAATGAGTTTCAGACATGTTCTGGAATGGTTTTGAATTGAAATTTGACTGCTTGTGTTGATGGTGCTCAGGTATCGCAATTGCGAACACCAGCATCGCAATTGTGAAGGTGACAGTGGGGGCTCAGTTGTCGCAATTGCGACATCACCCTTGCATTTGCAAAGTCAGCCATATTTTGCCTTGGTTCGCAATTACGAACATTTGTTCATGAGGCTGTCAGTGTTCGCAAATGCGAGCCTTGGTCTGCAATTGTGAGGGTTTGCAAATGCCAACCCTGTGTGGCAAATGCGACATATGCAACTGGTTAAAAGGCAGGGAAACAGGATTTTTGAACTCATTCTCTCATTTTTGTACCCCTAGACTCGGTAGGAGACGATTTGGAGAGGGGATTTTCACCTACAAACCATGGATAAGTGATTATAATCCATTTCTAATCATATTCCATCAATATATCTTAGATTTTAACATCAAAATCATGTGAATCAAAGTGTAAGTTGTGAAACTTTGTCAAGTTTTTGAAAAACAAGAAATTGAGTTTTGAGAATTGATTTGGACTCGGATTTTGAAACTAATCACATATATTAACTCATGGGGTCATGGGTAGATGGAATCTACCATTGGACCCGGGTTTTGATCGGGCGAGCCCCGAGTTGACTTTTGTTGACCTTTTGGGAAAAGTGTAAAGATCTTAGATTTACCTATCCAATTGAATTCCCCAACATAGTTTGATGATATTAAGTTTATTTTGGTTAGATTTGAGCTGTGTGGAGGCAGATTTTAAGGAAAAAGCTATTTTTCGAGTATTGATTTGGCCTAGTTGAGGTAAGTGTCTTTCCTAACTTCATGTGGGAGAACTACAACTTAGGATTGGTATTGTTTGATTCAATTGTGCTAAGTGAAATCCGTGTACGCAAGGTGACGAGTGGGTACACGGGTTGTACGTGGTATTTGTCCGGTTTAGGCTACTTAAACTATTTCCATGATTTAATTGAAATACCATATCATGTTCTAAATTCTCTTAGTCAATCTAATCTTACTTTTTTTAGCCTATCCTTAAATGCTTTAAATGATTTTATTAACACTTGTTCTACCTCCTAATTGATAATTGGCTCTCATGCTGTAGTTGAACTTGGTGTCTCTTTTATTGTTACATGCTATCTCTTCATTGTTGATTATCATTATTTGAAGTCATTATACATGTTATCTCTTTCATTGTTGATTATCATTAATTAAATCGTCGTTCATGTTACCTCTTTCTGTGTTGATTACCATTATTTGATGTTATTGTTTATGTTATTTCTTTCATTGTTGATTCCCATTAATTGAAGTCATTGCTGGACATTATCTCTTCCATTGTAAGTTTCTTATTTAACATTGTGGCTATGCATTGTCTCTCATTGTTGAGTTATTGGTGTTGAAGTTGTGAAAGTCATATCACGTTGAAGCAAAATTGTTATTGTTGAAACATCTTCCTTTTGAGCATTTTTCATTCATTGTTGTTGTTGAAATTCTTTTACCCGTTGTGGTGGAGTCGTGGACTTTTGTTGTGGAAACATTGATATTGTGGATTGTTGGCAAATTATGATATATGGGCACATGTGGTGCGAGTTCTTTTGAATTGTGATATTAACCCGCATGCGGCGATATAAGGTTTGGGCTTGATATGCATGCGGCGGTATAAGTTGGGACTTATGTGCGTGTTGTTTGTAGGAGAACTACGTGAAGCCACACAGCGTCATAAGGTAGGATAAAGTGTGTGTAGTTATTTCGGGAAAACTGTTTTTAAAACCTATTTCAAATGTAAGGCTCACGCGGGGTATAAGTAAAGATTGTGATTGAAATTGAGAAATGTGAATATGAGGCGGTACCTCGATTGTGATTCTTGATTATACAAGGCGATACCTCGATTGCGATTCCATTAAACACGAGGTGGTACCTCGTTGTGATTCTTGCTGTTTATTTCATGTTGCAAAGTGTTTTTGTGGGAACATTTCTTGTTGTTTCAATCTATATTGTTCTAGTAGTTGTTGTCCGTATATGATCATTGTAGTTCTCTTTAGTTGCTTCTTTTATGCTATTTTCATGTTTAATTTCCAGTATTAGTTCATGTTACTATCTTGTTTCGTATCAGTATTTCTCCATTTTTTCCATTATATATCCGTATTATATTTTCATACTGTTTATGTATATCCTAGTAGGTGTCTTGACCTGTCCTCATCACTGCTCTACTGAGTGAGGCTTCATACTTACTGGGTACCGTTGTGGTGTACTCATATTATGCTTCTGCATATTTTTGTGCAGATCCAAGTACGTCTGCCCGTGTCCGATGCTAGATTTGATTGAGTTGCTGTTTGGGAGACGTCAAGGTCTACGTGCTCCACCTCCGCAGGCCTGGAAGTCACCTTCCCTTTTTTTTCTGTTTACTGTTGTAGTTCTTTCAGACAGTGATGTCGTAGTTATCCTAGTTTTACTCTATAGAGCTTATGACTCAGCTCCACCGATTTTGGGGAGCGTATTGTTGAGATTATGTTTTGTATCGGAAGGTTATATCAGTTATTCAGCTTTGTTTTATTATTTTGATAATTGTTTCTGCCAAGTTATTATAATTTGTTAGGCTTACCTAGTCGTAGAGACTAGGTGCCATCACGACATCCTACCGAAAGAAATTAGGGTCGTGACAAATAAGATTTGTAGGCAAGTGAGCTCTGAGATTATAAAGCAGTGTTGTCCATATTTGTATTAAAAGTGGATTAGTACTTTTAGCGGGAATTACCGAAAGGTCAATTTAACCATACAGATGCAAGGTGCCGATATCGGTGGATGACTTAGGATGACCTAGAACTAAGGTATTCATTAGAGATTCAAAGGACTATCACACTAGCTAGCATTACAGTGATAGAATGAGTGAATGAGCAGAAGGAGGAAGAGGATTAGTGGGAGAAGAACCTTGAAAGAAATTTATAAAGATCTCATTGACAAGCCACGTGAACTAAAGTTGTCATTGAAAGAAGGAATGCTAGCAAGAAAGTAAGACTCGCTACTTATATGGACCCCTATAAATTGTCTCAAAGGAAGAATGGTTACACATAAGTCAATCGTAAGCTACTAGGAATACGGACCTACGGAAGGCAGAAAGGCGAGTAGGACTTCAAGTGTAAAACATTGAACTATTTCCCAAAGGGGAGAGACGAGGTGGTAAAGCACTAAGTCGAAAGCACAGTTACTTAACAACGAAAAGATGGGAAGATTGAGACAGAAAGGAGTATAAGCAACTTTAAAGTAAGGCACAGGTACAAACGATATGGAAAAGAGATGATATTGGTTTATAAATTGATGACAAGCTTAGTCAAACACTTTATACATAACCGTATAAGGGAGCATCAGTATGATGACCCCCACTTGCTCATTCTTCAGGATAGGGTTCAGAGAGGTGATGCTAGGGATGTGACTATTGGTGATGACGGCGTGCTGAGAATGCAGGGCCGGATATGCGTGCCTAATGTAGATGGGCTTCGAGAGTTGATTCTTGAGGAGGCCCACAGCTCGCGATATTCCATCCATCCGGGTGCCGCGAAGATGTACCAGGTTTTGCGGCAGCACTATTGGTGGAGGCGGATGAAGAAGAATATAGTTGGGTTTGTGGCTCGGTGTCTCAACTGTCAGCAGGTTAAGTATGAGCATCAGAGACCGGGTGGCTTGCTTCAGAGATTAGAGATCCCAGAGTGGAAGTGGGACCGGATCACCATGGATGTTGTAGTTGGGCTCCCACGGACTTCGAGGAAGTTCGATGTTATTTGGGTTATTGTGGATCGGCTGACCAAGTCCGCGCACTTCAGAGCGGTTGGCTGAGATTTACATCCGAGAGATCATTCACCTGTAAGGTGTCCCAGTTTCCATCATTTCAGATAGGGGTACTCAATTCACATTGCAGTTTTGGAGGGCCGTGCAGCGAGAGTTGGGTACTCAGGTTGAGTTGAGCACATCTTTTCACCCTCAGACGGACGGGCAGTTAGAGCGCACTATTCAGATATTGGAGGATATATTGCGTGCTTGTGTCATTTACTTTTGGGGTTCATGGGACCAATTCCTACCACTCGCGGAGTTTGCATATAACAACAGTTATCAGTCGAGTATTCAGATGGCTCCGTACGAGGCTTTAAATATGAGGAGGTGTAGATCTCCGGTTGGATGGTTTGAGCCGGTGATGCTAGGCTCTTAGGTACAGACTTGGTCCAGGATGCATTAAATAAGGTGAAATTGATTCAGGAGTGGCTTCGCATGGTGCAGTCTAGGCAGAAGAGCTACGCAGATAGGAAGGTCTGTGATGTGTCTTTTATGGTTGGGGAGAAGGTTTTGCTGAAGGTGTCACCCATGAAGGGTTTTATGAGGTTTGGGAAGAGGGGCAAGTTGAGCCCCCGGTTTATTGGGCCTTTTGAGGTGCTTCAGAGGATAGGAGAGGTGGCTTATAAGTTTGCCTTGCCACCCAGCTTGTCGAATGTGCATCCAGTGTTTCATGTTTCCATGCTCCGGAAGTATATTGGAGATCTGTCCCATGTTTTGGATTTTACCACAGTTTAGTTGGAGGGTGATATGACTTATGATGTGGAGCCGGTGGCTATTTTTGATCGGCAGGTTAGAAGGTTAAGGTCAAAGGATATAGCTTCAGTGAAGGTGCAATGAAGAGGTCACCATGTGGAGGAGGCCACTTGGGAGACTGAGCGGGAGATGTGGAGCAGATATCCATGCCTATTCGAGACTCCTGGTATGTTTCTAGACCCGTTCAAGGACGAACGGATGTTTACGAGGGGGAGGATGTAACAACCTGGCCGGTCGTTTCGAGAGTTATAGCCCCATTTTCATCATTTCTACTTCTTTTTGTGTTATTCAGCTATATTATGTTATATCGGGTTAGTTGGTTCGGGACCAGAGTTGTTTCGGAGTGAATTGAGACACTTAGTCTCTTAAGTAGAAACTTAAGTTGGAAAAGTCAAGTGGATGTTGACCTATGTGTAAACGATCTCGGATTTGAATTTTGATGGTTCCGTTAGCTCCGTTAGGTGATTTTGGACTTGGGAGTGCGTCCGGAATGTGATTTGGAGGTTCGTGGTAGAATTAGGCTTGAATTGGCGAAATTGGAAATTTGGCGATTTTGGTCGGCAGTGGAAAATTTGATATCGAGGTCGGAATGGAATTCCGGAATTTGGAGTACGTTCGTAGTGTCATTTGTGGTGTGTGTGAAAAATTTGAGGTCATTTGGACGTGGTTTGGTTGGTTTAGGCATCGGTTGTCGAATTTGAAATTTTAGAAGTTCTTAGGCTTGAATTGGAGGGTAATTTGATGATTTGATGTTGTTTTGAGTGATTCGAAGGTTCGACTAAGTTGGTACATTGATATATGACTTGTTGGAATTTTTGGTTGAGGTCCCGAGAGCCTCGAGGTGATTCCGGCTGGTTAACGAATTTGTCAAAGTTTGAAAATGCAGCTGAAGCTACTGCTACTGCTATTTTCGCACCTGCAGAAGAAAGAGTCGCAGGTGCGAGGCCGCTAGTGTGCGTGGGGAGTGCGCAGGTACGGGCAATGATGGGCAAGCTTCACAGAAGTGGAGGAAAAGCGCAGATGCACCTTCGCAGGCGGGGTTTTGGGCCGAAGATGCGAAAGCTGGGCTCCTAAGTGAGTTCCGCACCTGCGATGGATTTTTCCGCAGGTGCGGTGGCGCAGAAGCGTGAAAGTTTCCGCAGGTGCAAAAAACATGGGCAGAAACCATAAATATAACTCTTCGCGAATTTGGTTCATTTCCACCATTTTCAAGTCGGTTTTTGGAGCTTTTGGAGGGATTTTTGAAGGTTGATTCAAGGGCTATCAGTGAGGTAAGTTGCTTGAGCCCTAATACTCGTATATATGGTAATTTTCCGTTGTTTAATCATTGTAATTAGTAAAAATGAGGGGTTAGAGCTTGGAATGTTTGGAGAGTAATTAAAGGATTTGAAGGACCAAACGATGTTAGATTTTGATAAATTTGGTATGGTTAGGTTCGTGAGTGAATGAGCTTTCTGTTTTTGTGAATTTTGTCGGATATCGAGACTTGGGCCCGGGGGCCGGGTTTGAGCCAATTTCGGGTTTTGGTCTAATTTTATAGCTTTTCTTGTGGAATTCATTCCATTAGCGCTTATTGATGGTATTGTACTGATTGTGAATAGATTTGGAGCATTTACTGGCCGAGTCCAGAGGCAAGAGCATTGTGGGGTAGAGATTTGACCGGTTTGAGGTAAGTAACAATTGTAAATCTAGTCCTGAGGGTACGAAACCCCGGATTTTGTATCATTCTACTATTTTTAGTGACGCACATACTAGGTGACGGGCGTGTGGGCGTGCACTGTTAGGGATTGTGACTTGGTCCATCCCGTAGCAACTGTAAAGTTGCATACTTTGTTGAAACTATATGATACTTATATGTTTTAGAAAGAGTTTCTATAAATTGGGCTGAATGCCATGTTTGGGCCTTGCTCCAGTGCTGTTTGGACCCTTAGGACCTTTTTCTTTCTATCCTCTCATTGTTTTCGATTGAAAATCTATACTCATTGATGTTTATACTTGTTTACCGCATAACTCAGTTTTATGACTCTATTTTGATGCATATAAATGTTTTTGGCCGAATGCCATGTTTTACTGAAATGCTCGAGTGGCTTGAGAGATTTATGACTGAGTGAGGCCGAGGGCCTAATATGTGAGGATATTTATGGGATCGGGCTGCACGCCGCATCATGTTGATATCGGCCGAGGGCCTGATTGTGAGGATGAGTGTGGATCGGGGCTGCCCACCTGTAGCATATTTTATTATATCGCTTGGGCTGAAGGAGCCCCTCCGGAGTCTGTACATACCCCGAGTGAGTGCAGGTACCTACTGAATGCGAGTGCCAAATGCCGAGTGCTGAGTGACTGGGAGGCATAAGTGATTGTGAGGTATGCCCGAGTGGCAAGAGTGATTGTGAGGTATGCCCGAGTGGCATGAGTGACTGTGAGGTTTGCTCGAGGGGCTGTATATGAGTGATGTTTTGCCCGAGGGGCTGTTTATGTTTTCATCATCTTTGCTCACCTTTGCATTTTTCCTCTATCTGAAAACTATTAAAAAATATCTTTAAATGATTTTTACTGGAACTGGGTTAAACGAGATGTATTTTAAAAGCATGTGGTATTTTACTGAGATTTCCCGATATGAATGCTATATGCTTTATTGCTCGTCACTACTGCTTAGTCTTTATTTATTGTTGTTACTTCCTGAGTTGGCGTACTCAACTCTCTGCACCTTGTGTGCAGATTCAGGTGTAGCTGGACACGACAGCGATTATTGATTATTTTGGTTGCAGATTTTCTTGGAGATAGCAAGGTAGCTGTTTGGTGATTGCAACCCCTGTTCTTCTCCCTCTTATCTTCCTCTAGTTATATTTAGCTACTTTCCAGGATGAGTTAGCCTTGATATTGTTAGACAGATTGTAGTAGATGCTCATAACTAGTGACACCCCCATGTCGGGCTTTTCCTTCCGCACTTTTATTTTGATTGGAACTCCTTTATGAAGATTTTTATGTTAAATAACATTGGAATTATCTTTGAAATGAAAATATCGGTTTGTTTTGGAAATGAGTCGGCTTGCCTAGATCCACGATAGGCGCCATCACGACAGGGGTTAGTTTGGGTCGTGACAGATTGGTATTAGAGCCTAGGTTACATAGGTCTCACGAGTCATGAGCGGGTTTAGTAGAGTCTTGCAGATCGGTACAGAGACATCTGTACTTATCTTCGAGAGGCTGCAAAACCTTTAGGAAACTCCACATTCTTGAATTCTTGTCGTGCGAATCTGTTGATTCTAGTAACTAAACATCTGTTATTTCATTCTCTCACAGATGGTGAGGACTCGTGCTATCGGTCAGGAGGGCTAGCCACCAGTTCCACCAGCCAGGGCCGCTAGAGGCCGAGGCCGCGTTAGAGGTTGTGGTAGGGGAAGAGGTGCAGCCCGTACAGCAGCTGGGGCAGTACCTGCAGATCCACTGGTTATCCCAGATCAGGACTAGGTTCTAGTTAATGATGCACCAGCTCGGGCACCACCTGTGCCTATTATGATTCCAGGCCTTCAGGAGGCCCTAGCTTAAATTCTGATAGTGTGTACTGGCCATGCTCAGGCGGTCTCTATTTCGACGGCCGCAGCCACTTCTCAGGCCAGGGGAGGCACTCAGACTCCCGTCGCTCGCACACCCGAGCAGGTTATTCAGGGACTTCAGACACCGGAGACACCACCAACCCAGCCGGTTGCTGTTGCTCAGGATTATATGGTTCTTGCTATGCCTGAGGATGATCAGCGTAGGTTGGAGAGGTTTGGGAGACTCCAGCCACCACCTTTCAGTGGCACAGAGAGAGAGGATGCTCAGGACTTTTTGGACAGGTGTCAGAGGATACTCCGTACTGCTGGTATTTTGGAGACTTGTGGGGTCTCATTCACTACCTTTCAGTTTTCTTGGGCTGCACTCAGATGGTGGGAGACTTACGAGAGGCGTAGGCTTGTTGGCACAGCACCCCTTACTTGGCAGCAGTTCTCCATGGTCTTTTTGGAGAAGTTCGTGCCTCGATCCCGCAGAGAGGAGCTGCGCAGACAGCTTGAGCGGCTTCGCCAGCGTGATATGTTTGTGCCACAGTATGAGATGTGATTCTCTAAGTTGGCCCGTCATGCTATCTGGTTGGTTCCCACAGACAGAGAGAGGATCATGAGGTTTATTCATGGCCTCACTTATCAGCTACAACTGCTCATGACCAGGGAGCAGGTTTCGGGTGCTACCTTTGATGAGGTTGTCGACATTGCTTGGCAGATTGAGATGGTTCGCGGTAAGGAGAGAGTTGAGAGAGAGAGGCCAAGAGGCCTCGTGGTCAGGGTGGATTCAGCGTTGCTCCTTTTGGGGGTTAGTTCCAGCACGGTAGAGGTCGTCATTTCAGACAGGCTCAGTCAGCTTGGCCATTTCACCGTGGTGCATTATCTGGCCATGGTTCTCACAGTTCTCATCAGGGCCACTCATCACTTAGTGCCCTTCCAACTCAAAGTTCGTCCCGTGCTCCACTTGTTCAGGGCTCATCCATGCCAGGTTCTTCTACCAGTTATCCCGGTGCTAGAGGTTCCTTTCAATTTCCGCCGCCAACACCAGGGAGTTGTTTTGAGTGTGGGGAGCTTGGGCATATGTGGAGGTAGTGTCCTCGTCGTCATGGAGGTCTATCTCAGCAGAGGAGTCAGCCTCCGACTACAGCACAAGTTACCTCACCACCCGTCTAGTCAGCTCAGGGTGGAGGTCAGTCAGCTAGGGGTCGCCCTAGAGGGGGAGGCAGATCAGGGGGTGGTCAGGACCGTTTCTATGCTCTTCCTGCCAGACCAGATGCTATTGCTTCAGATGCTATGATTACAGGTATTGTCTCAGTTTGTCACAAAGATGCCTCAATATTATTTGACCCTGGTTCCACGTATTCATATGTTTCCTCATATTTCGCCCATTTTCTGGATATGCCCCATGAGTCTCTAGTTTCTTCTGTTCATGTATCTACTCCTGTGGGTGATACTATTATTGTGGACCACGTATATCGATCATGAGTGGTGACTATTGGGGGTTTTGAGACCCAAGTGCACCTTTTGCTGCTTAGTATGGGCGACGTTGATGTGATATTGGGTATGGATTGGTTATCTCCATGTAATGTTGTTCTAGATTGTCATGCTAAGACGGTGACGTTGACGTTGACTATGCCGGGAATTCTGAGGGTTGAGTGGAGCGGTTTTGTAGATTATGTACCAAGTAGGGTGATTTTATATTTGAAGGCTCGGTGCATGGTTGAGAAGGGTTGCCTATCTTATTTGGCTTTTGTGAGGGATGTTAGTACAGAGACTCCTGTCATTGATTCTGTTCCGGTGGTACGTGATTTTCCAGATGTGTTTCCTGCAGACCTGCCGAGCATGCCGCCCGACAGTGATATTGACTTTGGTATTGATTTGGTGCCGGGCACTCAGCCCATTTCTATTCCACCGTATCGTATGGCACCAGCGGAGTTGAAGGAATTGAAAGAGCAGCTTCAGGAACACCTTGATAAGCGGTTTATTCGGCCTAGTGTGTCACCTTGGGGTTCACCAGTTATATTTGTGAAGAAGAAGGATGGTTCCATGAGAATGTTTATTGATTACAGGCAGTTGAACCAGGTCACAGTCAAGAACAAGTATTCTTTGCCTCGTATTGATGATTTATTCGACCAGCTTCAGGAAATGAGGGTGATCTCTAAGATTGATTTGAGATCCGGTTATCACCAGCTGAAGATTTGGGATTCAGATATTCTTAAGACGGCTTTCAGGACACGATATGGCATTATGAGTTCTTGGTGATGTCTTTTGGGCTGACCAATGCCCCAGCAGCGTTCATGCATTTGATGAACAGTGTATTCCAGCCCTATTTGGACTCATTCGTTGTTGTATTCATTAATGACATCCTGGTGTACTCTCGTAGCCAGGAGGAGCACGCTCAGCATTTGAGGATTGTATTACAGAGATTGATGGAGGAGAAGCTTTATGCAAATTCCTCTAAGTTTGAGTTTTGGCTTTGCTCGATAGCATTCTTGGGGCATGTGGTATCTAGTGAGGGTATTCAGGTGGATCCGAAGAAGATAAAGGCGGTGCAGAGTTGGCCCAGACCATCCTCAGCCACGAAGATTAGGAGCTTTCTTGGTTTGGCGGGTTACTACCGTCGCTTTGTGGAGGGATTTTCATATATAACCAAATTGACCCAAAAGGGTGCTCCATTCAGGTGGTCGGATGAGTGTGAAGAGAGCTTTCAGAACTCAAGACTGCTTTGACCACAGCTCTAGTGTTAGTTTTGCCATCAGCTTCAGGTTCTTACAACTCTATTGTGATGCCTCGAGGATAGGCGTTGGTTGTGTTTTGATGCAGGAGGGTAGGGTGATTGCCTATGCCTCGCACCATTTGAAGACCCATGAGAAGAACTATCCTGTCCATGATCTTGAGTTAGTAGCCATTGTTCACGCCTTGAAGATTTGGCGTCATTATTTATATGGGGTTCATTGTGAGATATACTGATCACCGGAGTCTGCAGTATCTGTTAAAGCAGAAGGATCTTAATTTGCGTCATCGGAGATGGTTGGAGCTTCTTAAGGACTATGATATCACTATTTTGTACCATCCGGGGAAGGCTAATGTGGTGGCCGATGCTTTGAGTCGCCGGGCAGAGTGTTTGGGAATTTAGAAAATCTTCCAGCTGCAGAGAGACCTTTGGCATTGGATGTTCAGGCCTTAGCGGGCCAGCTTGTCAGATTGGATATTTCGGAGCCTAGTCGGGTATTGGCTTGTGTGGTCTCCAAGTCTTCTCTTTATGACCATATCAGGGAGTGTCAGTATGATGACCCCCACTTTCCCGTTCTTCAGGATAGGGTACGGAGAGGTGATGCTAGGGATGTGACTATTGGTGATGACAGCGTTCTGAGAATGCAGGGCTGGATATGTGTGCCTAACGTAGATGGGATTCGAGAGTTGATTCTTGAGAAGGCCCACAGCTGGCGATATTCCATCCATCCGGATGCCGCGAAGATGTACCAGGATTTGAGGCAGCACTATTGGTGGAAGCAGATGAAGAAGGATATAGTTGGGTTTGTGGCTCGGTGTCTCAACTGTCAACAGGTTAAGTATGAGCATCAGAGACCGGGTGGCTTGCTTCAGAGATTAGAGATCCTAGAGTGGAAGTGGGAGCAGATCACCATGGACTTTGTAGTTGGGCTGCCACGGACTTCGAGGAAGTTTGACGCTATTTGGGTTATTGTGGATCGGCTGACCAAGTCCGCGCACTTTATTCTAGTTGGTACTACTTACTCTTCAGAGCGGTTGGCTGAGATTTACATTCGAGAGATCGTTCGCCTGTATGGTGTCCCGGTTTCCATCATTTCAGATAGGGGTACTCAATTCACATTGCAGTTTTGGAGGGCCGTGCAGTGAGAGTTGGGTACTCAGGTTGAGTTGAGCACATCTTTTCACCCTCAGACGGACGGGCAGTCCGAGCGCACTATTCAGATATTGGAGGATATGTTGCGTGCTTGTGTCATTTACTTTGGGGGTTCATGGGACCAGTTTTTGCCACTCGCGGAGTTTGCATATAACAACAGTTATCAGTCGAGTATTCAGATGGCTCCGTACGAGGCTTTATATGGGAGGAGGTGTAGATCTCCGGTTGGATAGTTTGAGCCGAGTGAGGCTAGTCTCTTAGGTACAGACTTGGTCCAGGACGCATTAGATAAGGTGAAATTGATTCAGGAGCGGCTTCACACGGCGCAGTCTAGGCAGAAGAGCTACGCGAATAGGAAGGTCCGTGATGTGTCTTTTATGGTTGGGGAGAAGGTTATGCTGAAAGTGTCACCCATGAAGGGTGTTATGAGGTTTAGGAAGAGGGGCAAGTTGAGACCCCGGTTCATTGGGCCTTTTGAGGTGCTTCAGAGGATAGGAGAGGTGGCTTATAAGCTTTCCTTGCCACCCAGCTTGTCGAGTGTGCATCCAGTGTTTCATGTTTCCATGCTCCAGAAGTATATTGGAGATCCGTCCCATGTTTTGGATTTCAGCACGGTTCAGTTGGAGGGTGATATGACTTATGATGTGGAGCCGGTGGCTATTTTGGATCGGCAGGTTCGAAGGTTGAGGTCAAAGGATATAGCTTCAGTGAAGGTGCAATGGAGAGGTCAGCCTGTGGAGGAGGCCACCTGGGAGACCGAGCGGGAGATGCGGAGCAGATATCCACGCCTATTCGAGACTCCAGGTATGTTTCTAGACCCGTTCGAGGACGAACGAATGTTTAAGAGGGGGAGGATGTAACGACCCGGCCGGTCGTTTCGAGAGTTATAGCCCTGTTTTCCCCATTTCTACTCCTTTTTGTCTTATTCAGCTATATTATGTTATATCGGGTTAGTTCGTTCGGGACCGGAGTGGTTTCGGAGTGAATTGACACACTTAGTCTCTTAAGTATAAACTTAAGTTGGAAAAGTCAACTGGATGTTGACCTATGTGTAAACGATCTCGGATTTGAATTCTGATGGTTCCGTTAGCTCCGTTAGGTGATTTTGGACTTATGAGTGCGTCCGGAATGTGATTTGGAGGTCCGTGGTAGAATTAGGCTTGAATTGGCGAAATTAGAAATTTGGCGATTTCGGTCGGCAGTGGAAAATTTGATATTGGGGTCAGAATGGAAATTCGGAAGTTGGAGTAGGTTCGTAGTGTCATTTGTGATGTGTGTACAAAATTTTAGGTCATTCGGATGTGGTTTGGTTGGTTTCGGCATCGGTTGCCGAATTTGGAAATTTAGAAGTTCTTAGCTTGAATCCGAGGGTAATTTGATGATTTGATGTCGTTTTGAGTGATTCGAAGGTTCGACTAAGTTGGTATGTTGATATATGACTTGTTGGTATTTTTAGTTGAGGTCCCGAGAGCCTCGGGGTGATTCCGGGTGGTTAACAGATTTGTCGAAGTTGGAAAATGCAGCTGAAGCTGCTGCTACTGCTATTTTCGCACCTGCAGAAGAAAGAGTCGGAGGTGCGAGGCCGCTGGTGTGCGTGGGGAGTGCGTAGGTACGGGCAATGCGGGGCAGGCTTCATAGAAGTGGAGGAAAAGCGCAGGTGCGCCTTCGCAGGCGCGAGATTTTGGGCCGAAGATTCGAAAGCTGGGCTCCTAAGTGAGTTCCGCACCTGCGATGGATTTTTCCGTAGGTGCGGTGGCACAGAAGCGTGAAAGTTTCCACAGGTGCGAAAAACCTGGGCAGAAACTATAAATAGAACCCTTCGCGAATTTGGTTCATTTCCACCATTTTCAAGTCGGTTTTTGGAGTTTTGGAGGGATTTTTGAAAGGTGATTCAAGGGCTATCAGTGAGGTAAGTTGCTTGAGCCCCAATACTCGTATATATGGTGATTTTCCGTTGTTTAATAATTATAATTAGTAAAAATGAGGGGTTAGGGCTTGGAATGTTTGGAGAGTAATTTAAGGATTTGAAGGACCAAACAATGTCAGATTTTGATGAATTTGGTATGGTTAGGTTCGTGAGTGAATGCGCTTTCTAATTTTGTGAATTTTGTCGGATTTCGAGACTTGGGCCCGGGGGCCGGGTTTTAGCCAATTTCGGGTTTTGGTCTAATTTTATAGCTTTTCTTGTGGAATTCATTCCATTAGCGCGTATTGATGGTATTGTACTGATTGTGAAAAGATTCAGAGCATTTGGAGGCCGAGTCCAGAGGCAAGAGCATTCCGGGGTAAAGATTTGATCAGTTTGAGGTAAGTAACGATTGTAAATCTAGTCCTGAGGGTACGAAACCCCAGATTTTGGATCATTCTACTATTTTTAGTGACGCGCATGCTAGGTGACTGGCGTGTGGGCGTGCACTATTGGGGATTGTGACTTGGTCCGTCCCGTAGCAACTGTAAAGTTGCATACTTTGTTGAAACTATATGATACTTATATGTTTTAGAAAGAGTTTCTGTAAATTGGGCTGAATGCCATGTTTGGGCCTTGCGCCAGTGCTGTTTGGACCCTTAGGGGCTTTTTCTTACTATCCTCTCATTGTTTTCGATTGAAAATCTATACTCAGTCATGTTTATACTTGTTTACCGCATAACTCAGTTTTATGACTCTATTTTGATATATATAAATATTTTGAGCTGAATGCCCTATTTTACTGATATGCCCGAGTGGCTTGAGAGGTTTATGACTGAGTGAGGCCGAGGGCCTGATTTGTGAGGATATTTATGGGATCGGGCTGCACGCCGCAACATGTTGATATCAGCCGAGGGTCTGATTGTGAGGATGAGTGTGGATCGGGGCTGCCCGCCTGCAGCATACTTTATTATTATAGCACGTGAGCTATCTATGCAGCACGTGAGTTGTCCGTGCAGATTACAGCGCTTGGGCTTAAGGAGCCCCTCCGGAGTCTGTACACACCCCGAGTGAGCGCAGGTACCTACTGAATACGAGTGCCGAGTGTCGAGTGCTGAGTAACTGAGAGGCATGAGTGATTGTGAGGTATGCCCGAGTGGCAAGAGTGATTGTGAGGTATGCCCGAGTGGCACGAGTGACTGTGAGATTTTTCCGAGGGGCTGTATATGAGTGATGTTTTGCCCGAGGGGCTTTTTATGTTTTCATCATTTTTGCTCGCCTTTGCATTTTTCCTTCGTCTGAAAACTGTTGAAAAATATTTTAAAATGATTTTTATTGGAACTGGGTTAAACGAGATGTTTTGATTCAAACCCTAATTTTAAAAGCATGTGGTATTTTACTGAGATTTCCCGATATGAATGTTATATGCTTTATTGCTCGTCACTACTTCTCAGTCTTTATTTATTATTGTTACTTACTGAGTTGGCGTACTCACGTTACTCCCTGCACCTTGTGTGTAGATTCAGGTGTAGCTGGATACGGTATCGGTTAATGATTGTTCTGGTTGAAGATTTTCTTGGAGATAGCAAGGTAGCTATTTGGCGATCGCAGCCCCTGCTCTTCTCCCTCTTATCTTCCTCTAGTTGTATTTAGCTATATTCCAGGTTGAGTTAGCCTTGATATTGTTAGACAGATTGTAGTAGATGCTCATGACTAGTGACACGTCACCCCCATGTCGGGCTTTTCCTTCCGCACTTTTATTTTGATTGGAACTCCTTTACGAAGGTTTTTATGTTAAATAACATTGGAATTATCTTTGAAATGAAAATATCGGTTTGTTTTGGAAATGAGTCGGCTTGCCTAGTTCCATGATAGGTGCCATCATGACAGGGGTTAGTTTGGGTCGTGACACTTCACCAATTAACAGGTTCGGAATATGCTTGGCAGACTTAGATAATAGAGGTATAATGGTCTGGAATATGGCAGAATCATCTCTTGTAGATAATGAAGATTTCCATTTTAGGGAACGTTAAAAGAGGAATCTGGCAAGAGAAACTACAACTTTTGAGTCTATTGAAGGAGGGGTCTTGAAATATCATGGTCGATCGCGTATTAGGACATAGGTTCATTATTCACGCTATTCTATTCATCTCGAAATGCCGAAGATATACCATGATGTCAAATTATTACATTTGTAGGACGACATGAAGAAAACTATTGTAGGGTTTGTGGCTTAATATTTTAGTTGCTAATCGGACAAAATAGAACATCTGAAACTCAATGGATTGACACGAAATAAAGTAACCCAATATAGAAATGAGAAGTGATTGGCATAAGATTCATTACAAATATAGCAAGTTCGATTGTACATGGATGATTGTGGTTAGTCTGACAAAAATCACTTTACTTTTACTGGACAAATTACTAAAGGTTATATAAAACGGAAGGCTGCAGAAGGTAGATCAGACACATAATATTTTCGCCTTGATTACGGTTAATAGCGGTGCTCAGTTACAGATAACTACTGAAAGTCCTCTAAAAAACACTTGAGTACATATTATAATTCTAGAAAGTGAAGCGTACAATTCAAATGCTCAAAGACATGTTACATGCTAAGATGCCAAATTTTACGGAAGGATGGGATAATCAATTACCGACTATTGAGTTGTGCACAACAACAATTATATTAGTATATATACATGCGGGAGGATCATAACGATATATTTTAAACTGTATGGAGTAGCTCTTTATAGAGCATGATACGGAAGGAAATGTAGATTCCCTATAAGACAGTTTGAAATATAGTATTGTTCGACCTGATTTAACGTATCAAGTTATAAAAAAGACAGCCTTATTCAAGAGTGTTTGTGCTTAGAAGCGTCACGAATTGAACCCCAACACATGACAATGAGACTTAAGAAAATCTTGAGTCAATAATGAGGTCTTGTTGAAAATTTTTCTCACGGAGAGCACAAAAACATAATGGGAAAAGCTAATGAAGACATATATAAAGCAATGTCCAAACTACCAAGAGAAGGGAGTAAATTGAACTTTTCCTTGGAATTAGGATCAATTCCCCTAGTTATCATATTCCAATATTGAAGAAATGCATTAGATGATATACAAGTAATAGAGAGTCGATCTTATGAGAAGATTCTAGGAGCTATAAATGAATCAGGAATCTATGCTGCAGAAGCACATGATGTTCAAATTACAGAGAACATGTCTTACGAAGAGGTTCAAGTTGCTATTTTAGATTGGCGGGTCCGCAAGTTGGGGACCAAGAAAGTAACTTCCATAAAGATATCATGGAAGAATAAGAACGTCGAAGGAAAGACGCGTGAAGCCGAATAAAAAATGAGTTCTAAGTATCCTCATTTGTTTCAGATAAAAGGTGATACTCTCAGTTGAGGTGTAATATCATTTTCAGAAGTAGAGTTAATTTTGTATGAGGTAAGTAACAGTTTATGATATGAATATTTTTCTTGATGGTCATGCGAGGCCGGATGAGATACTATTACTTCTTTGTGGCCCTGTGAGGCATATGGTATTTTTTTGGCTGTTTGGCAGGTATGGGAAGTCCTGTTTACAAAGCAGACTCTGTCAAAGTATTCGCACAATCCATAAAAGTTAGTTTCTCCTCTAAGACACATTTACAATCAAGGAGGAATAATTCTAAGGGGAGAATGATGTTACACCCCGTAGTTTCATTTTAGAATGAGTCGTAAGTGAATCAATATGAGTCGGAGAGGTTATAGACCTTCACAAAGATAATGAAAGTTAAAAACAAGTGTTAAGGAAGCAACCCAAGGATTGGAGGTTAAACGAATCGAAGATAAGATGTTATAACTCGTACTTTCAGGGTAAAAACTAGGATTACTTAATATGCTAAGGATGTCTTATTGTAAGGTGTTTGAAGTGTTTAGTTTTCGTATGCTATGTTTTGAAGTCAAGCGATTTGTAAAAACAAAGTCCGCGGAAGTTATCTCAAGTTATGTTCATAATTTTGCTGAAATTTGGGTCTAGTGTCACTGAGATACTTGGATTTACGGGGTGGTCCAGCTACTAAATGGAAGGTCTACGAAGCATTAAACCGTTCATCGATATGACATCAGAGTAGAAAGATATTCGCATTTTTACGAGACCACGCAAGACAGCCTCTTTGGGACCCACTTGAGGCAGTTAATGTATTCAGATATATATATATATATATATATATATATATATATATATATATATATATATATCAAATAATATTAATTAAACAAAGAATACACTATTTCCAGACCCAAAATACTCCCAAATCCTCTCCTAAGGTTCTTCTATCAATTAGATTAATTTTTATGGGTTTATATTGCGGTTCTAGCTTCGGGAAGTTCATAGAATCCAAGTGCTCTTCCTCTCTCTTCGGGTTGATGTCTTGGAAGTTGTTCCTGTAGAATTCAAGGGATATTTCGGGTTGTTTGAGGTAATTACCTCTCTATACTTACATTTTTTTGGATTAGTAGATGTGATGGTTAGCTTGTTTGGTTAATAATCCACAAATAAAAGCCCATAAATTGCTGTTATGTTGGTCATCGAATATGGGAGTGTTTTGAAGGTGTGTTGTGGCTGGAAAATTTGTAAATTAGCTCGTGTAGGTTGTTATTGATTCTATGGGAATATTTATAAAGAAATAAAAGGGTTTAAAACTATAGTTTGTTAATTGGCAATCCGAGCTTGTCGCTTGTCGTGATATGTTGATGACTTGTTAATGATATATATTGTACCATCTTGTTAATATTTTTCTTATTGTATTGCTCCAGTTGTTTGTTTTTATGGGTGGAGTTGGAGGAAGTCAAAGTTATAGAGGAGATGTTACCCGAATTTATATAGACAAGTTACTAACTTAGAAGATTCAAACTAACTTCCTTATTGGCATTAATCGTAGACCTTATTGTATAATGTAGATTGAGTTGTATTGTGGATTGCTTGGAAAGTATTGAGGAGACAAGGAGATTGAGTTATGTTAAGGCACCTTCTTTCTTTCTTTCGGCATGATTCCGAACGAACAAAACGTAAGCAATTGATATTCATAAATGACTCTACTCTTAGTAGTATAGAAGCTCATGTTTATTGTCTTCCATGATGTATTTCTGATATGTTAATCATTGAACTTCGATTCCTAATGAATTATATGTTGAGGGTATTTCCTGCTTCTTATGATGCTATATATTGATGAGTTAACTCAGATAACATATTCGGAGGTTTAACGACCTTACATCGCTCTGATAAGTTCATAATCTCTCTTTATGGCTCTTGCACAAGAATCGCCCAATTCTGTGTTCTCTAACTCAAAATATATAAAATAGGTTCAAACCCTCATTTTTGAAATTAATATTGTCTGCCCAGATTTCCTTCTTCGCGAACGCGACCGTCCTCTCGCGTTCGCGTAGGCCAACTCAGACTGCCTCCCAGTTTAGTCTTCGCGAACGCGAAGCTTTACAAGCTCAACTCATCGCGAACGCAGCCCATACCTTGCGAACGCGTACACCAAAGACCTAGGGTCCCCAACTGCCTCACTTCTTTTCGCGAACGCGACACCCTTCACGCTTTCGCGATACACACGCAGACCACACCTTCACGTTCGCATCGTCTTCTTCGTGAACGCGAAGAACAAAATCTTCCCAGCTCACATTAACCCTTCGCGAACGCGTAAGAGGAAACCAGAAAATATACACCAGCAGATATCAGCAATCAACTAAAGTCCAAAAATGATCCGATAACCACCCGAAACTCACCCGAGGCCCCCGGGACCTCAACCAAACATACCATCAAGTCCCAAAATACCATACGAACTTAGTCGAATTCTCAAATCACATCAAACAACGCTAAAAATACGAATCACCATCCGATTCAAACTTAATGAACTTGAAACTTTCAATTTTTACAATCGATGTCGAAACCTATCAAACATCGTCCGATTGACCCCAAATTTTGCACACAAGTCATATTTCACATTAGAGATCTACTCCAACTTTCGGAATCGAAATCCGACCCCGATATCAAAAGTCAACCCCCCAGTCAAACTTCCCAAAAATTCGACTTTCGCAATTTCAAGCCTAAATTTGCTACAGACCTCAAATTCACAGTCCGGACATGCTCTTAAGTCCAAAATCACACAACTGAGCTAACGGAACCGACGGAACTCCATTCCGAAGTGTTCTTCACACACTTTCGACTACGGTCAAAATCCTGAGACTTAAGCTTCCGTTTTAGGGACTAAGTGTCCCAAAACACTCCGAAACCAAAAATAAGACCTCCCGATAAGTCACGTAAGCAGAAACAGTCGTTTGTCCTCGAACGAGCTAATACACTAAAAATGAATGGCTGGGTCGTAACATCCTCCCCCTCTTAAAACAATCGTTTGTCCTCGAACGAGCATAGAGACATACCTGAAGTGGTGAAAAGATGAGGATAACGGCTGCGCATATCATGCTCGGTCTCCCAAGTCGCCTCCTCGACCGACTGACTCCTCCACTGAACCTTCACAGAAGCAATATTCTTCGACCTCAGCTTTCAAACCTGCCTATCCAAGATCGCCACAGGCTCCTCAACATAAGATAAATCCTTGTCCAACTGAACTGAGCTAAAATCCAATACGTGAGACGGATCGTCGTGATACTTCCGGAGCATAGAAACATGGAATACTGGATGAACTCCTGCTAGACTGGAAGGCACGACAAGCTCATAAGCAACCTCCCCAACACGTCGCAATACCTCAAGTGGACCGATAAACCTCGGACTCAGCTTGCCCTTCTTTCCAAACCTCATAACACCCTTCATGAGTGACACCCAGAGCAAGACCCGCTCTCCAACCATGAATACAACATTGCGAATCTTCCGATCCGCATAATTCTTCTCTCTGGACTGGGTTGTGCGTAGTCTATCCTGAATCACCCTAACCTTCACCAGAAAATCCTAAACCAAGTCTGTACCCAATAATCTAGCCTCGCCCAGCTCGAACCAACCCACTGGAGACTTACACTGCCTACCATACAGAGCATCACACGGTGCCATCTGGATGCTCAAATGGTAACTGTTGTTGTAAGAAAACTCTGCTAGAGGCAAGAACTAATCCCACGAAACCCCAAACTCCATCACACACGCACGGAGCATATCCTCTAATATCTGAATAGTGCGCTCGGACTGTCCGTCCGTCTAAGGGTGAAATGTTTGTGCTCAACTCCACTCAAGTACCCAACTCATGTTGTACGACCCTCCAGAACATTGATATAAACTGCGTACCCCGGTCAGAAATGATAGATACCGGTACTCCATGAAGCCTGATGATCTCGCGGATAATCACTCGAGCCAGCTGCTCGGAAGAATAGGTAGTCATCATAGGAATGAAATTAGCTAACTTGGTCAGCCGGTCCACAATCACCCAAACTGCATCAAACTTCCGCTGACTCCGTGGAAGCCCAACAACGAAATTCATAGTGATCCGCTCCCATTTCCACTCCGGAATCTCTAACTTTTGAAGCAACCCACCTGGTAGCTGATGCTCATACTTCACCTGCTAGCAATTTAGGCACCGAGTTACATACTCCACTATGTCCTTCTTCATTCTCCTCCACCAGTAATGCTATATCAAGTCCTGATACATCTTCGCGGCACCCGGATGAATAGAATACCGCGAACTGTGAGCCTCCTGGAGAATCAACTCACGCAAACAATCTACATTGGGCACACACAGCCTGCACTGCATCCTCAATGCACCATCATCTCCAATAGTGACCACCTTAGCATCATCGTGCTGGACCATGTCCTTAAGGACAAGCAGATGGGGGTCATCATACTGACGCTCCCTGATACGATCATAAAGAGAAGACCGAGAGACCACACAAGCCAATACTCGGCTCGGTTCAGAAACATCCAATCTAACAAACTGGCTAGCTAAGGCCTGAACATCCAATGCTAATGGCCTCTTTGCTGCTGGAAGATATGCTAAGCTCCCCAAACTCTCTGCCCAGCGACGCAAGGCATCAGCCACCACATTATAGCTAAGCTCCCCAAACTCTTAGTGTAAATCCAATAATGTACCCCGTACAAATAGTGCCGCCAAATCTTCAAGGCGTGAACAATAGCTGCTAACTCAAGGTCCTGGACAAGTTAGTTCTTCTCATGGGGCTTCAACTGGCGCGAAACATAAGCAATCACTCTACCTCCTGCATCAAAACACACATAATGCCGATCCGCGAGGCATCACAATACACTATGTAAGAACCAGAAGCTGATGGTAGAACTAGAACTGGAGCCGTGGTCAAAGCAGTCTTGAGCTTCTAAAAGCTCTCCTTGCACTCATGCGACCACCTGAAAGGAGCACCCTTCTGGGTCTATTTACTCAAGGGCGATGCAATAGATGAGAAACCCTCCACAAAATGATGGTAATAGCCCGCCAACCAAAGAAAGCTCCGAATCTCCGTGGCTGAGGATGGTCTAGGCCAACTCTGCACTGCTTGTATCTTCTTCGGATCCACCTAAATACCCTCACTGGACACCACGTGCCCCAAGAACGCCACTGAACTGAGCCAAAACTCACACTTGGAGAACTTTGCCGAAAGCTTCTCCTCCCTCAATCGCTGTAACACAATCCTTAGATGTTGAGCATGCTCCTCCTAGCTACGAGAGTACACCAGAATATCATCAATGAATACAATAACAAACAAGTCAAGATAAGGCTAAAAAACACTGTTCATCAAATGCATGAACGTTGTTGGGGCGTTGGTCAGCCCAAAAGACATCACAAGGAACTCATAATGCCATATCGGGTCCTGAAAGCTATCTTAAGAATATCTGAGTCTCGAATCTTCAGCTGGTGATACCCTGACCTCAAATCAAATCATCAATACGCGGTAAAGGATACTTGTTCTTGATTGTGACCTTGTTCAACTGCCTGTAATCAATGCACATTCTCATAGTTCCATCCTTCTTCTTCACAAATAGAACCGGTGCACCACAAGTTGACAAGCTAGGCCGAATAAGCTCCTTATCAAGGAGTTCCTGAAGCTGCTCCTTCAACTCAACCGGTGCCATACGGTACAGTGGAATAGAAATAGGTTGAGTGCCCGGCACCAAATCAATACCGAAATCAATATTCCTATCGGGCGACGTGCCCGGCAGGTCTGCAGGAAACACATCCGGGAAATCTTGCACCACCGGAACAGAATCAATGGCAGGATTCTCTGCACTAACATCCCTCACAAAACCCAAATAGGATAGACAACCCTTCCCAACCATCCGCTGAGCCTTCAAGTATGAAATCACTTTACTAGGAACTTAATCTATAGAACCGCTCCACTCAACCCTCGGCAACCCTGGCATCACCTACGTCACAGTATTAGCGTGACAATCTAGAACAGCATGACATGGAGCAACCAATCCATATCCAATATCACATTAAAATCAACCATACTAAGCAGGAAAAGATCAACTCTGGTCTCCAGACCCCCAATAGTCACCACACATGACCGATATACGTGGTCCACAATAATAGTATCACCCACAGGAGTAGATACATGAACAAATAAAACTAAAGACTCACGGGGCATAACCTGAAAATGAGCAAAATACGAGGAAACATATGAATAAGTGGAACCAGGGTCAAATAATACAGAGTTATCTCTGTGGTAGACTGAGACAATACCTGTAATCATAGCATCTGAAGCAATGGCATCTGGCATGGTAAGAAGACCATAGAAACGGGCTTGACCGCCCCCTGATCGGCCTCCCCCTCTCGGGTGACCCCTAGCTGACTGGGTTCCACCCCGAGCTGGCTGGACGGGTGGTGGAGCTGCTGGTGCTGGAGCCATCGGCCGAGTACTCTGCTGTGGAGCCCCACTCAACAACCTAGGGAAATCTCTCTTAATGTGACCAAAATCTCCGCACTCGAAACAACCCCTCCTCTGACGAAACTACTACTCCTGATGCCCAGAGGAACTACCAGTGGAAACCTGAGCTGACGAGGCATGGTGAGAACTCTACACTAGTAGTGCACTGAATAACGATTGGCCCTGATGATAACTGTGTGACCCGTGGCCAGATGATGCACCAGGGAGGACTGGGCGAGCCGTCTGAGCATGTCTGAAAGGATGGCCTCTACCGTGCTGGAACTGACCCCAAGAAGGAGCACCGCTAAATCCACCATGTCCACGAGGCTTCTTGGCCTCCCTCTCAACCCTCTCCTGACTGCAAAGCATCTCAATCTGAAGAGCAATGTCGACAACCTCATCAAAAGTAGTACCAGACACTCTCTCTCTCTGGTCATAAGCAATCGCATCTGAAACGTGAGGCCATCTATAAACCTCCTGATCCTCTCCCTGTCTGTGGGAACCAACTAGATAGCATGATGGGCCAACTCCGAGAATCGCATCTCATACTGCGTCACAGACATATCACGCTGATGAAGCTGCTCAAACTGTCTGCGCAGCTCCTCTCTGCGGGACTGAGGCACGAACTTCTCCAGAAAGATAACAGAGAGCTGCTGTCGGGTAAGGGGCGCTGCGCCGACCGGCCTACGCCTCTCGTAAGCCTCCCACAAACTTAATGCAGCCCCAGAGAATTGAAAGGTAGTGAACGAGTCCCCACTGGTCTCCAAAATACCTACTGTACGGAGTATCCTCTGACACCTGTCCAAGAAACCCCGTGCATCCTCTCCCTCTACACCACTGAAAGATGGAGGCTGGAGTCTCCCAAACCTCTCCAATGTACACTGCTTATCCTCCGGCATAGCAGGAACCACATAGTCCTGAGCAGCTACAACCGGCTAGACTGGTGGTGCCCCTGGTGTCTGGAGTCCCTGTACTACCTGCTCAGGTGTGCCGGCAGCGGGAGTCTGACTGCCTCCCCCGGCCTAAGAAGTGGATCCTGCCGTCGAAATAGAGACCGCCTGAGCAAGGCCAGTGCACACGGTCAGAATCTGAGGTAAGGCCTCCTGAAGGCTAGGAATCACGATGGGCACAGGTGGTGCCTGAGCTAGTGCATCAACAATTGGAATCTGGTCCTGATCTGGGGCAACTGGTGGATCTACAGGTACTGCCCCAGCTATTGTGCAGGCTACACCTCTACCCCTACCACGGCCACTACCGCGACCTCAGCCTCTCGCGGTCCTGGCTGGTGGTCCTGGTGGTTGTCCATCCTGCCCAGTGGTACGAGTCCTCACCATCTGTGAGAGAATGAAACAACAAATGTTTAGTTACTAGAATCAACAGATTCGCACGACAAGAATCCAAGAATGTAGAGTTTCCTAAGGGTTCTGTAGCCTCTCGAAGATAAGTTTAGACGTCTCCGTACCGATCCTGAAGACTCTACTAAACCTGCTCATGACTCGTGAGACCTATGTAACCTAGGCTTTGATACCAACTTGTCACGGCCCAAATACCTAACCAGTCATGATGGCGCCTATCGTGGAACTAGACAAGCCGACATTCTCAATATGCTTTCAATATATAACAGAAGTGAGCTAAAGCAATTAAACTAACTGAAGGTTTATATAATAACGGGGTAAAAACCCAAAACACAAGTGCGGAATGATAGCCGGACATCGGGGTATCACTAAGTCATGAGCATCTAACAACCAATCTAGAAACAAAGTCTACTACAGTCTGTGCCAAATGCCAATACATGAAATAAAAGATAACAAGAAAGGAAAAACAGGGACTGCGGACGCCGGCAGCTACCTTGTAAGGCTCCGATAATCAGCTCGCGCACGAACTCAGCGACCGCCAGAATCGTACACACCTGGATTTGCACATGAAGTGCAGGGTGTAGCATGAGTACAACCAACTCAGCAAGTAACAGAAAAAAATAAGGAACTGAGAAGGTAGTGACAAGCTATAAAAATACAGTTCATTTTTAATAATTCCAGCCAAGAATGGGCATGCTTTCAAATCTGGCAGTTCAAGTCAAATCACTTTATACAGTTACAGTGTAGATAATCCGGATATAGAATCATTCAGAAATTTCACAACAATGACAGATAGCAACTAAGTACATCAACAAATGAAAAACAAGTACAGCCTCTCAGGGCAACAGACACTCAACTTGTCACAACAGCTCAATCACTCGACTTTCAGCCCTCAGTACTCATACTCAATAGGTACCTACGCTCACTAGGGGTGTACAGACTCCAGAGAGGCTCCTACAGCCCAAGCGCTATAATCTGCACGGACAACTCACGTGCTGCACGGACAAATCATGTGTTATCGTATCATATCAAGATCCGCACGGACAGCTCACGTGCTACAGTATTATATCTAAATCTGCACGGACAACTCACGTGCTAAGTATCAAAATCATGATTCTCACGGACAACTCACGTGCTACGGTATCTATACCTCACAACCAGGCCCTCGGCCTCACTCAGTCAGGTACCTCTCTAGTCTCACGGCCCTCAGAAATCATAAAGATCAGCCCAAACAAAATAACATAATGTATCAACAGGAATCAAGAAGAGACTGAGGTATGATGTGCAAGTAAAACTATGACTGAGTACAAGACAGCAATTAGCAAATAATTCACAGGTACGCGACCTCTACGGGTCCCAACCATACTATCACATAGCCTAAGTATGATTTCTAACATGATTTGCAGTCAAATCTCTATAACACAGAAAGAACAAGTAATTAGCAATAGTCTATTCGACTTTACAGTCTCACGGGATGGACCAAGTCACAATCCTCCATGGTGCACGCCCACACGCCCGTCACCTAGCATGTGCGTCACCTCCAAAATAGTCACATCATACCAAAATTCGGGGCTTCATACCCTCAAGACCACATTTAAAACTATTACTTACCTCAAACCACGTGAAATCCTACTCCACAATGCCTTTTCCCCTTGAATCAATCTCCAAATGCCCCGAATCTAGCCACAAACAGTACGATATAATTAATACAAGCTAAAAGAATCAATTTCACAAGAAAAACACGAAATTATAAGCCAAAAATCCGAAATCGGCCCGAACCCGGCCCTCGGGCCCACGTCTCGAAATCCAACAAAAGTTATAAAACCCAAAATCTCGTTCACTCACGAGCCTAACCATACCAAAATTACTGAAATCTGATAACAAAATCCCATTCAAAACATCAAAATTCTAACTCAAGAGTTCTTCCTCTTTTTTCCCCAATTTCTCACCCCAAATCACAAATTAGATGGAAAACTTAAAGATAAAATCATGGGATTTAACCAAAACCAAGTAGGAATGACTTACCCCAATCAACTCCAAAAACATCCCTTCAAGAATCGCCCAATTCCATGTTCTCTAGCTCACAATATGAAAAATGTGTTCAAACCCTCGTTTTTGAAATTAATACTGTCTGCCCAGATTTCCTTCTTCGCGAACGCAACTGTCCTCTCGCGTTCGCGTAGGCCAACTCAAACTACCTCCTAGTTTACTCTTCGCGAACGCGATCAACGCTTCGCGAACGCGGCCCATACCTCGCGAACGCATAGACCAAAGACCTGGGGTCCCCAGCTACCTCACTTCTCTTCGTGAACGCGACACCCCTCACGCATTCGCGATGCACACGCAGACCACACCTTCGCGTTCGCATCCTCTTCTTCACGAACGCGAAGAACAAAATCTTCCTTCTCACATTAACCCTTCGCGAACGCGAGGCTCTTCTCGCGAACGCGTAATTGGAAACTAGAAAATATACACCAGCAGATATCAGCCATCAACCAAAGTCCATAAATGATCCGACAAACACCCGAAACTCACTCGAGGCCCCTGGGACCTCAACCAAACATACCATCAAGTCCCAAAATACCATACAAACTAAGTCGAATCCTCAAATCACATCAAACAACGCTAAAAACATGAATCACCCTTCTATTCAAACTTAATGAACTTGAAACTTCCAATTTCTACAACCGATGTCGAGACCTATCAAATCACGTCCGATTGAACCCATATTTTGCACACAAGTCATATTTGACATTACGGAGCTACTCCGACATCCAGAATTGGAATCCAACCCCGATATCAAAAGTAAACCCCCCAGTCAAACTTCCCAAAAATTTGACTTTCGCCATTTCAAGCCTAAATTAGCTACAGACCTCAGATTCACAGTCCGGACACGCTCCTAAGTTCAAAATCACCCAACGGAGCTTACAGAACTAATAGAACTCTATTCCGAAGTCGTCTTCATACACTTTTGACTACGGTCAAAATCCTTAGACTTAAGCTTCCGTTTTAGGGACTAAGTGTCCCAAAACACTCCGATACAAAAAACAAGACCTCCCGACAAGTCACGTAAGTAGAAACAGATACGGGGAAAATGGTAAATAGGGGATCGGGGTTAATACATTCAAAACGACCGTCCGGGTCGTTACATCCTCCTCCTCATAAAACAATCATTCATCCTCGAACGAGCATAGAGACATACTTGAAGTGGTGAAAAGATGAGGATAACGGCTGCGCATATCATGCTCGATTTCCCAAGTCACCTCCTCGATCGGCTGACCCCTCTACTGAACCTTCACAGAAGCAATATTCTTCGACCTCAGCTTTCGTACATGCCTATCCAAGATCGCCACCGGTTCCTCAACATAAGATAAATCCTTGTCCAATTGGACTGAGTTGAAATCCAATATATGAGACGGATCGTCGTGATACTTCTGGAGCATCGAAACATGAAATATTGGATGAACCTCTGCTAGACTGGGAGGCAAGTCAAGCTCATAAGCAACCTCCCCAACACGTCGCAATACCTCGAATGGACCGATAAACCTCGGGCTCAGCTTGCCCTTCTTTCTGAACCTCATAACACCCTTCATGGGTGACACCCAGAGCAAGACCCGCTCTCCAACTATGAATGCAACTTCGGGAACCTTCCGATCATCATAACTCTTCTATCTGGACTAGGCTGTGCGTATTTTATCCTGAATCACCCTAACCTTCTTCAGAGCATCGTGAACTAAGTCTGTACCCAATAATCTAGCCTCGTTCGGCTCGAACCAACCCACTGGAGACCTACACCACCTACCATATAGAGCCTCATACGGTGCCATCTGGATGCTCGACTGGTAAATGTTGTTGTAACCAAACTCTGCTAGAGGCAAGAACTAATCCCGCGAACCCCCAAACTCCATCACACGCGCACAGAGCATATCCTCTAATATCTGAATAGTACGCTCGGACTGTCCGTCCGTCTGAGGGTGAAATTATGTGCTCAACTCTAGAACCGTGATGTAAACTACGTACCCTGGTCAGAAATGATAGATACCGGTACGCCATGAAGCCTGACGATCTCGCGGATATACACTCAAGCCAGCTGCATGGAAGAATAGGTAGTCATCACATGAATGAAATGAGCTGACTTGGTCAGCCGGTCCACAATCACCCAAACTGCATCAAACTTTCGCTGAGTCCGTGGAAGCCCAACAACAAAATTCATAGTGATCCGCTCCCATTTCCACTCCGAAATCTCTAACTTCTGAAGAAACCCATATGGTCGTTGATGCTCATAGTTCACCTGCTGGCAATTTAGGCACCGAGCTACATACTCCAATATGTCCTTCTTCATTATCTTCCACTAGTAATGTTGTCTCAAGTCCTGATACATCTTCGCGGCACCCGGATGAATAGAATATCGTGAACTGTGAGCCTCTTAGAGAATCAGCTCACGCAAACCATCTACATTGGGCACACATAGCCTGCCATGCATCCTCAATCAACTATCATCCCTAATAGTGACCTCCTTAGCATCACCGTGCTAGACCGTAACCTTAAGGACAAGCAGGTGGGGGTCATCATACTGACGCTCCCTGATACGATCATAAAGAGAAGACCAAAAGACCACACAAGCCAATACTCGGCTCGGCTCACAAACATCCAATCTAACAAACTGGCCAGCTAAGGCCTGAACAACTAATGCTAATGGCCTCTCTGCTGCTGGAAGATATGCTAAGCTCCCCAACACTCTGCCCGGTGACTCAAGGCATCGGCCACCACATTGGCCTTCCCAGGATAGTGCAAAATGGAGATATCATAGTCCTTAAGAAGCTCCAACCACCTCCGCTGATGCAAGTTAATATCCTTCTGTTTGATAAGATGCTGCAAACTCCGATGATCAGTGTAAATCTCACAATGGACACCGTACAAATAGTGCCGCCAAATTTTCAAGGCGTGAACAATAGCTGCTAACTCAAGGTCGTGGACAAGATAGTTCTTCTCATGGGGCTTCAACTGGCACGAAGTATAAGCAATCACTCTACCCCGTGCATCAAAACACACCCAATGCCGATCCACGAGTCATCACAATACACTATGTAAGAACCAGAAGCCGATGGTAGAACTAGAACTGGAGCCATGGTCAAAGCAGTCTTGAGCTTCTAAAAGCTCTCCTCGCACTCATGCAACCACCTGAAAGGAGCACCCTTCTGGGTCTATTTAGTCAAGGGCGATGCAATAGATGAGAAACCCTCCACAAAACGAAGGTAATAGCCCGCCAACCCAAGAAAGCTCCGAATCTCCGTGGCTGAGGACGGTCTGGGCCAACTCTGCACCACTTGTATCTTCTTCGAATCCACCTGAATACCCTGACTGGACACCACATGCCCCAAGAACACCACTGAATTGAGCCAGAACTCACACTTGGAGAAATTTGCATAAAGCTTCTCCTCTCTCAATCGCTATAACACAATCCTCAGATGTTGAGCATGCTCCTCCTGACTACGACAGTACACCAGGATGTTATCAATGAATACAATAACGAACAAGTCGAGATAAGGCTAAAACACACTGTTCATCAAACGCATGAATGTTGCTGGGGCGTTAGTCAGCCCAAAAGACATCACAAGGATCTCATAATGGCTATATCGGGTCCTGAAAGTTGTATTAAGAATATCTGAGTCCCGAATCTTCAGCTGGTGATACCCTGACCTCAAATCAATCTTGGAGAACACTATCGCTCCCTGAAGCTGGTCAAACAAATCATCAATATGCGGGAAAGAATACTTGTTCTTGATTATGACCTTGTTCAACTACCTGTAATCAATGTAACTAATCATATATATGAACTCGTGGGGTCATGGTAGTCGGAATCTACCATTGGACTTGGGTTTTGACCGAGAGAGCTCGGGGTTGACTTTTTTTGACTTTTGAGCAATTGTATAAAGATCATAGCTTTAATTATTGGAATTGATTTATCTTGCATTATTTGATGTTATTGAGTCAATTTTGGTTAGATTTGGGCCGAGCAGAGGTGAATTGTAAAGGAAAATCTATTTTAGAGTGTTGATTGAGGGCTTTTGAGGTAAGTATATTGCCTAACGTTGTGGGGGGGAGCTACCCCATAGAATTGGTTTGTTGCACTATTTGAACTATGTGAAAGACATGTACACGAGGTGATGAGTGTGTACACGGCTTATATGTAGAAATTTGACCGGCTTAGACTCTTAGGTTCTTATGTACATTAAAATGAAGTTGTCTTATCATGTTAAATCCTCTATTGATAAATTTACCCTTACATGTCTTATTTGAAGTTGATTGGTTCATGTTCTACACTTTATTGCCAAATATACTCTTATATGTCTAAATTGAAGTTGGTTCCTCTTTTATTGCCATGTTATCTCTTCCGTAGTTGATTATCCTTATTGAAGTTATTGTTATCTTCTCCATTGTTGACTTATCCTTATTTGAAGTCCTTGTTACATGTATCTCTCTTATCGTTGAGTTGTATTTATTTGGAATCATTGTAACATGTATCTCTCTTATCGTTGAGTTGTATTTATTTGGAATCATTGTTACATGTATCTCTCTTATTGTTGATTTGTACTTATTTGGAATCATTTTTACATATTATCTCTCTTATCATTGGGTCATTCTTATTTGGAATCATTGTTATATGATATTTGTGTAGTGGTGTGCCTGCCTTGTGTGAGTTATGCATTATACATTTTGTTGTGTTGTTTCCTATGTTACATTCTTTGTCTGTACTCTTACTTGTTGACTCAAGTTGTGATAGAACACTTGCACAAGCATACATGTAATTAATTACTCATATCGGTTTCAGAAGATGAATCATGATGTTTATTGATCATTTACATGTATTTTTGTATAATTGCCTTCTGTGTGGGAGTTGTACTATTGGCACGTGAGTTGTTTGTGTGGTTACAAATTATTGATATTGTTGGCACGTGAGTTATCCTTGCGGATATGCGATATTGCCACTCCCTTAGCACATGAGTTCTCCGTGCAAATATGAGGTGTTAATGGTATTGGCACGTGAGTTGTCCGTGCAGCACGTGAGTTGTCCATGTTGTTGTGATTTGTAATGTGGGCACAAGATGTCAAGTGATTAGGGTTCGTGAATTGGGACCTATGATTTGTGACTATGGGATATGGTACCTCGGGGAAATTCTTGAATAAATCTTGTGATAAAGCGGTTGGTACAGGTTATTAAGACTAGCAGGTTTCTTGACTGTACCTCTTCTCTACTCCATCGAGGTTATTCTTGATACTTACTGGGTACCGCCGTGGTGTACTCATGCTACGCTTTCTGCACATGTTTGTGCAGATTCAGATACTTCAGAGTTTGTTGATCATTAGCTAGCTGATCGGGCATCGCTGTAGAGACTCAAGGTATACTTGTCATCACATTCGCAGGCCTCGGAGTCACCTTCTTAAGTTATTTGTATAGTTTATTTCTATTTCGGAACAGTTGTACTTAGAAATTTCCTAGTGAACTCAGTAGAGCTTATGACTTGTACTATCGGTTTTGGGAGATTGTATATCATGTTGGGATTGTTGGCTTTATATAGAAAAATATGGTTCATTTTTAATAGTTGTTTTGATTAAATTCTGTTATTAACTCAGTAAGTGTTAGGCCTACCCAGTCTTTTAGACTATGTGTCATCACGACATCCTACGGAGAGAAATTAGGGGCGTGACAGAAATAATGAAATATTAGTAAACTTAGCATTTAATGAGTGATGTCATTAAAGTAGAATCTCATTGTTGGACTTATGATTCGACAATCATGGTATTCCCAGAATTCTTGGTATACTACTTTTTGGTATACCATAATTATTATAGAATCATGGTGTACTTTTGTAACGACTCAGCCGGTCGTTTGAAAGTAATAGCCCTGATCCCCTATTTTCTGCTTTCTCCGTATCCGTTTCTACTTATGTAACTTGCCGGGTGGTCTTATTTTTTTATTTCGGAGTGTTTTGGGACACGTAGTTGCTAAAACGGAAGCTTAAGTCTTAGGATTTTAACCGTAGTTGGAACTGTGTAAAGACGACTCCGGAATGGAGTCCCGTCATTCCGTTAGCTTCGTTGGGTGATTTTGGACTTAGGAGCGTATCCAGACTGTAAATTTGAGGTCTGTAGCTGATTTAGGCTTGAAATGACGGAAGCCTAATTTTTGGGGATTTTGACTGGAAGTGGATTTTTTGATATTGCGGTCGAATTCCGATTCTGGAAGTTGGAGTAGGTCCGTAATGTTGAATATGACTTCTGTGCAAAGTTTGAGGTCAGTCGGACGTGATTTGATAGGTTTCGACATCATTTGTAGAATTTGGAAATTTCGAAGTTCATTAGGTTTGAATCCGTGTGTAATTCGCGTTTTGAGATTGTTTGAGGTGATTTGAGAATTCGACTAAGTTCGTATTGGGTTATAAAACTTGTTTGTATGCTTGGTTGAGGTCTCGGGGGCCTCGGGTTGATTTCGGGTGGTTAACGGATCAAAGTTTGATGTTGAAGGATAGCTGAAGTGTTGTTCCTGCTGGTGTAATAGCACCTGCGAATGGGGAACCGCAGGTGCGGATGCACAGAAGCAAAGAGGAGGCCGCAGATGCGGGCAAGGCAAGGAAGGGCAGGGGGCGTAGTTGCGAGAAAAGATGCTTATCTATGAGTCCGCAGATGCGAGGATGGGCCGCAGATGCGAAAAGGAAAAGTTTGGGCATTTCCGCAGAAGTGGACGAAGGGCTGCAGGAGCGACTCCACAGTTGCGAGACCTTGAGCGCAGGTGCAAGCCCAGTGTTTTTAGTGGGTTCCGCAGGTGCAGATATTTTGCGCAGGAGCGGTTCCGCAGGTGCGGAAATAAGGCCGCAGGTGTGGAAAGCCTGGGCAGAATGATTAAAAAACAAGGGTTCGCGATTTTAGTCTTATTTCAACATTTTGGACTCAGAATTAAGGCGATTTTGGAGAGGATATTCTAGGGGATTATTGAGGTAAGCTTCTTGTACTCGTTTTTTATCATAAATCTTGTTTCCCCATTGTTTGCCCCCCTAGATTGTGTGGTGTTGAGGTGAAATTTGGGGGTTTAGGGCTAGAGAATTGGAGAGTGAATTTTGGGGACTAGGATGATCAAATGGTGTCGGATTTTTATAGATTTGGTATGGTTAGACTCGTGAGTGAATGAGCTTTTGGGTTTTGTGACTTTTGTCGGATTTCAAGACATGGGCCCAGGGGCCGAGTTTGAACCGATTTTGGATTTTGGCTATAATTTAGTACTTTTCTTGTGGAAGTGATCCCTTTAGCCTATACTGATTGTATTGTACTACTTGTGGCCAAATTCGGGACATTTAGAGGTTGATTGGAGAGGCAAAGGAATTTTGGAGTAGAGTTTTACCTGGATTGAGGTAAGTAACACTTTCAAACTTGGTTCTAAGGGTTCGAAACCCCGAATTATGTGTTATATAGCTGATATTGAGGTGACGCACATGCCAAGTGACGGGCGTGCGGGCGTGCACCATGATAATTGTGACCTGGTTGATTCCATGGCACTGTATAACGATTCTATATTGTTGATATCCATGTTTTCATCATGTGATAAAGTAATTGAGCTGTCAATCATGCTAGATATCATGTTTAGGCTTTGTGACGGTACTGCTGGAACCCATAGTGGTCACATCTTGCTGTCACCTTACTGATTTCATTGATATTACTTACTCAGTCATATTCATTTATTTCATATCATATCTCTGTCCCAATTGTTATTTATTGATACATCATATCATTATTTCGGGATAATTTTCATGACATTGTGAGCCCGTGAGTGAGACTGGGGAGATTGATGACTGAGTGAGGCCTTGAGCCTGATTAGGAGTGACAGTTATGGGATTGGACTGCACGCCGCAGCGGGTATACTGATTTTATGATAGCTCTTGGGCTGTAGAGCCGCTCCGGAGTCTGTACACACCCCTAGTAAGCGCGGTTGATATTATTGAGGGATGGATCTTCCCTGGACATGGATCTTGTCAGAAGCATTTGATACCTGGAGATGGATCTTCTCCACGGGCCGGATTGGCCTTCCTCGGTGCTGGGTGACTGATGGTCAGTGATGTATATATTCCAAGATGAATCTTCCCTCGGCCATATGGGCCATGTACAGTACAGAGTGGCTGAGCATTGAGGGCGTGAGCACATGAGGCTGTCAGCATGGTGCATCACATACAGCATGTTCATTGGCATGTAGAAGTAGAAAAGTTACATTCTTCACATTGTTCAGCCTCAATCTACTTTGTTGTTTTTAACTATCTATTTAATTTGAAAGAATGGCAATGTTTCTGCATAGTTATTTCTATTTTTAACCGTACCGGTTGAGTTCGTCACTACCTTTCAGTCCAAAGGTTGGACTTGTTACTTACTGAGTTGGTTGTACTCATATTACTCCCTGCACCTCGTGTACAGATCCATGCGTTTCTGGTCACGGCGGTTGTTGATTGAGGAGCTAGATCCTGGAGATTATCAAGGTAGCTGCATGGCGTTCGCAGGCCTTGACTCTCCTACTTTATCTCTATGTGTATTTCAGTTTTTATTTTCTAGACACTGCAGTGGACTGTATTCTGGTGTAGACGCTCATGTACTCTGTGACACCCCGGTTTTGGGATGGATTGTATCGTATTTTGGATATTTCTGTTTTCAAAAAGGCTTTCCTTAGTTATTAATTTGCATCCGTCTTTATGTTCAAAGATTTTTTTGTGTTGAGATGTTGAGTTGTGGCTTGCTTAGTTCCATGATAGGCACCATTATGATGGTTAGATTTTGGGTCGTGACAAGTTGGTATCAGAGCCTAGGTTACATATGTTTCAGGAGTCATGAGCAAGTTTAGTAGAGTCTTGCGGATCGGTACGGAGACGTCTGTACTTGACTTCGAGAGGCTGCCGAACCCTTAGGAAACTTCACATTCTTGAATTCTTGTCCTGTGAATCTGTTGATTTTGGTAACTAAACTTCTATTGTTCTATTCTCTCACAGATGGTGAGGACACGTACTACTGGGCAGGATGGACAACCACCAGTACCACCAGTCGGGGCCGCGAGAGGCCGACGTCGTGGTAGGGGCCGCGGTAGGGGCAGAGGTGTAGCTCGCACAACAGCTAGGGCAGCACCTGCAGATACGCCAGTTGCCCCAGTTCAGGAGCAGGCTCCAGTTGTTAATGAGCCTGTGGGACCATCTCACGCACCACCTGTGCCCATTGTGATTCCAGGCCTTCAGGAGGCCTTAGCTCAGATTCTGACCATGTGCACCAGTCTTGCTCAGGCGGTCTCTGTTCTAGTCGCAGCAGCCACTTCTCAGGCCGGAGGAGGTGCTCAGACTCCTGTCGCCCGCACACCAGAGCAGGTGGTACAGGGACTCCAGACACCAGGGGCACCACCCGCCTAGCCGGGTGCAGCTGCTCAGGACTATGTGGTTCCTGTCATGCCCGATGATGAGCAGTGTCGATTGGAGAGGTTTTGGAGACTCCAGCCTCCATCTTTCTGTGGCACCGAGAGAGAGGATGCACAGGGCTTCTTGGACAGGTGTTTGAGGATACTCCGTACAGCAGGTATTCTAGAGACCAGTGGGGTCTTGTTCACTACTTTTCAATTCTCTGGGGATGCCTTCAGTTGGTGGGAGGCTTACAAGAGGCGTAGGCCAGTCGGCGCAGCACCCCTTACATGGCAGCAGTTCTCCGTTCTTTTCGTGGAGAAGTTCATTCCTCAGCCCCGTATAAAGGAGCTGCGCAGGTAGTTCGAGCAGCTTCGTTAGGGTGATATGTCCGTGATGCAGTATGAGATGATATTTTCTGAGTTGGACCGTCATGTTGTCTGGTTGGTTCCCAAAGATAGGGAGAGGATCAGGAGGTTCATAGATGGCCTCACTTTTCAGCTGCGATTGCTTATGACTAGAGAGAGAGTGTTTGGTGCTACTTTTGATGAGGTTGTCAATATTGCTCGTTAGATTGAGATGGTTTGCAGCTAGGAGCGAGTTGAGAGGGAGGCCTAGAGGCCTCGTGGACAGGGTGGATTCAGCGGTGTTCCTTCTAGTGGTCATTTCTACCACGGCAGGGGTCGTCCTTACAAGCATGCTCAAACGGCTCGCCCAGTTCACCGTGGTGCATCATCTGGCCATGGTTCTCACAGTTCTCAGCAGGGCCACTCATCTCTAACTGCCCTTCTAGCTTAGAGTTTGTCTCATGCACTATAAGCTCAGGGTTTATCTATGTCGGGCCCTTCTAGTAGTTACCCCAGTGCTCGGGGCTCCTTTCAGTCCACACCGCCATTTGCAGGGAGAGGTTGCTTTGAGTGTGGAGATTTGGGTCATATCAAGAGTCATTGTCCCCGCCTTACGGGAGGTCCCGGGGGCCTCGGGTCAATTTCGGGTGGTTAACGGATCAAAGTTTGATATTGAAGGATAGCTAAAGTGTTGTTCCTGGTGGTGTAATAGCACCTGCGAGTGGGGAACCGCAGGTGCGGACGCACAGAAGTGAAGAGGAGGTCGCAGATCCGGGCAAGGGCAGGGGGCACAAATGCGAGAAAGGATGTGCATCTGCGAGTCCGCAGATGCGAGGATGGGCCGCAGATGCGAAATACGAAAGTTTGGGCATTTTCACGGAAGCGGACGAAGGGCTGCAGGAGCGACTCCGCAGGTGCGAGACCTGGAGCACAGGTGCGAGCCCACCATTTTTTGTGGGTTCCGCAGGTGCGGATATTTTGCGCAATAGCGGTTCCGTAGGTGCGGAAATAAGGCCGCAGGTGCAGAAAGCCTGGGCAGAATGTTTAAAAAACAAGGGTTCGTGATTTTAGTCTTATTTCAACATTTTGGACTAAGACTTAGGCGATTTTGGAGAGGATTTTCGAGGGGATTATTGACGTAAGCTTCTTGTACTCGTTTCCCCATTGTTTTCCCCCCTAGATTGTGTGGTGTTGAGGTGAAATTTGGGGGTTTACGGCTAGAGAATTGGATAATGAATTTTGGGGTCTTGGATGATCAAATGGTGTCGGATTTTGATAGATTTGGTATGGTTAGATTCGTGAGTGAATAAGCTTTTGGGTTTTGTGACTTTTGTTGGATTTCGAGACGTGGGCTCGGGGGCCGGGTTCGAGTCGATTTTGTATTATGGCTATAATTTAGTACTTTTCTGTTAGAAGTGATCCTTTTAGCCTATATTGATTGTATTGTACAACTTGTGGCTAGATTCGGGATGTTTGGAGGCCGATTTGAGAGGCAAAGGCATTTTGGAGTAGAGTTTTACACGGATTGAGGTAAGTAACACTTTCAAACTTGGTTCTGAGTGTTCGAAACCCCAAATTATGTGTTATATGGCTGATATTGAGGTGACGCACATGTCAAGTAACGGGCGTGCGGGCGTGCACCGTGATAATTGTGACCTGGTTGATTCCATGGCACCGTATAGTGATTCTATATTTTTTATATTTGTTTTTTCATCATTTGATAAAGTAATTGAGCTGTCAATCATGCTAGATATCATATTTAGGCTTTGTGCCGGTACTGCTGGAACCCATAGTGGTCATTTCTTGTTGTCACCTTACTGATTTCATTGATATTACATACTAAGTCATATTCATTTATTTCATATCATGTCTCCGTCCCAGTTGTTATTTATTGATTTATCATATCATTATTTCAGGCTAATTTTCATGACATTGTGAGCCCGTGAGTGAGACTGGAGATATTAATGATTGAGTGAGGCCTAGAGCCTGACTATGAGTGACAGTTATGGGATCGGGCTGCACGTCGCAGCGGGTATACTGATTTTATAATAGCGCTTGGGCTGTAAAAGCCCCTACGGAGTATGTACACACCCCTAGTGAGCGCGATTGATATTATTGAGGGATGGATCTTCCCTGGACATGGATCTTGTTCGAAGCATTTGATACCTGGATATGGATCTTCTCCACAGGCCGGATTGCCCTTCCTCGGTACTGGGTGACTGATGGTCAGTGATGTATATATTTCGGGATGGATCTTCCCTGGGCCGTATGGGCCATATACAGTACCGAGTGGTTGAGCATTGAGGGCGTGAGCACATGAGGCTATCAGCATGGTGCATCACATACAGCATGTGCATTAGCATGTAGAAGTAGAAAAGTTATATTCTTCACATTGTTCAGACTCGATCTACTTTGTTGTTTTGAACTATCTATTTAATTTGAAAGAATGCCTACGTTTCTGCATAGTTATTTCTATTTTTATCTGTACCGGTTGAGTTCGTCACTACCTTTTAGTCCAAAGGTTGGACTTGTTAGTTACTGAGTTGGTTGTACTCACGTTACTCCCTGCACCTCGTGTGCAGTACATGCATTTTTTGTCACGGCGGCTATTGATTGAGGAGCCAGACCCCGCAGATTATCAAGGTAGTTGCATGGTATTCGTAGGCCTTGACTCTCCTCATTTGTCTCTATCTGTATTTTAGTTTTTATTTTCTAGACACTGTAGTGGACTGTATTCTGGTGTAGACGCTCACCCCGGTTTTGGGATGGATTGTATCATATTTTGGATAATTCTGTTTTCAAAAAGGCTTTCCTTAGTTATTAATTTGCATCCGTCTTTATGTTTTTGGGATGGATTGTATCGTATATGCGGCGTGCAGCCCGATCCACATATATATATAGTCGACTGCGCTTACTAGGGTTGTGTAAATTCCGGAGGGGCTCCTTCAGCCCGATCCAATATTATTGTGGCGTGCAGCCCGATCCAATATTGTTACGGCGTGCATCCCGATCCAATATTGTTATGGCGTGCAACCCGATCCAATAAGAAGTATGGTACTATGAGAATGTGCATTGATTATAGGCAGTTGAACAAGGTCACGATCAAGAACAATTATCCTTTGCGGCGCATTGATGACCTATTTGACCAGCTTCAGGGAGCGATGGTGTTCTCCAAGATTGATTTGAGGTCAGGGTATCACCAGCTGAAGATTCGGAACTCAGATATTCTTAAGACAACTTTCAGGACCCGATATGACCAATGCCCCAGTAGCGTTCATGCATCTGATGAACAGTGTGTTTTAGCCTTATATTGACTCGCTCATTATTGTATTCATTGATGACATCCTGGTGTACTCTCGTAGCAAGTAGGAGCATGCCCAACATCTGAGGATTGTGTTACATCGGTTGAGGGAGGAGAAGCTTTATGCAAAGTTCTCCAAGTGTGAGTTTTGGCTAAGTTCAGTGGCGTTCTTGGGGCACGTGGTGTCCAGTGAGGGTATTCAAGTAGATCCGAAGAAGATAGAGGCGGTTCAGAGTTGGCCCAGACCGTCTCAGCCACGGAGATTCGGAGTTTACTCGGTTTGGCTAGTTATTACCGTCGTTTTGTGAAGTGTTTCTCATCTATTGCATCGCCCTTGACTAAATTGACCCAAAAGGGTTCTCCTTTTAGGTGGTCGGAGGAGTGCGAGGAGAGCTTTCAGAAGCTCAAGACTGCTTTGACCACAACTACAGTTCTAGTTCTACCATCAGCTTATGGTTCTTACATAGTGTATTGGGTGTGTTCTGATGCAGAAGGGTAGAGTGATTGCTTATGCTTTGCACCAGTTGAAGCCCCATGAGAAGAACTATCCTATCTACGACCTTGAGTTAGCAGCTATTATTCACGCCTTGAAGATTTGGCGGCACTATTTGTACGGGGTCTATTATGAGATTTACACTGATCATTAGAGTTTGCAACATCTATTCAAATAGAATGATCTTAACCTGCATCAGCGGAGGTGGTTGGAGCTTCTTAAGGACTATGATATCACCATTTTGTACCATCCTGGGAAAGCCAATGTGGTGGCCGATGCCTTGAGTCGCCGGGCAGAGAGTTTGGGGAGCTTAGCATATCTTCCAGCAGCAGAGAGGCCATTGACATTGTATGTTCATGCCTTAGCCAGCTAGTTTGTTAGATTGGATGTTTCTGAGCCGAGTCGAGTATTGGCTTGTATGGTCTCTCGGTCTTCTCTTTATGATCGTATCAGGGAGCGTCAGTATGATGACCCCCACCTGCTTGTCCTTAAGGTTACGGTCTAGCACGGTGATGCTAAGGAGGTCACTATTAGGGATGATAGTTGATTGAGGATGCATGGCAGGCTATGTGTGCCCAATGTAGATGGTTTGCGTGAGCTGATTCTCTAGGAGGCTCACAGTTCGCGGTATTCTATTCATCTAGGTGCCGTGAAGATTTATCAGGACTTGAGACAGCATTATTGATGGAGGAGAATGAAGAAAGACAAAGTGGAGTATGTAGCTCGGTGCCTAAATTGCCAACAGGTGAAGTATGAGCATCAGCGACCAGGTGGGTTACTTCAGAAGTTAAAGATTCTGGAGTGGAAGTGGGAGCGGATCACTATGGATTTCGTTTTTTGACTCCCAGGGACTCAGCGGAAGTTTGAAGCAGTTTAGGTGATTGTGGATAGGCTGACCAAGTCAGCTCATTTCATTCCTGTGATGACTACCTATTCTTCCGAGCAACTAGCTGGAGTGTATATCCGCGAGATCGTCAAGCTTCATGGCATACCAGTATCTATCATCTCTGACCGGGGTACGTAGTTTACATTACGGTTCTGGAGGGTCGTACAGCACGAGTTGGGTACTCGAGTGGAATTGAGCACATTATTTCACCCACAGACGGACGGATAGTCCGAGGCACTATTCAGATATTAGAGGATATGCTATGTGCATGTGTGATGGAGTTTAGGGGTTCGTGGGATCAGTTCTTGCCTCTAGCGGAGTTTGCTTACAACAACAGTTACCAGTCGAGCATCCAGATGGCACCGTATGAGGCTCTGTATGGTAGGCGGTCTAGTATCCAGTGGGTTGGTTCGAGCCGAGCGAGGCTAGATTATTGGGTACAGACTTGGTTCAGGATGCTCTGGAGAAGGTTAGGGTGATTCAGGATAGACTACGCACAGCCCATTCTAGACAGAATAGTTATGTGGATCGGAAGGTTCGCGATGTTGCATTCATGGTTGGAGAGCGGGTCTTGCTCCGAGTGTCGCCCATGAAGGGTGTTATGAGGTTCGGAAAGAAGGGCAAGTTGAGCCCGAGGTTTATCGGCCCATTTGAGGTGTTACGACGTGTTGGGGAGGTCGCTTATGAGCTTGCCTTGCCTCCCAGTCTAGTAGGAGTTCACCCAGTATTATATGTTTCTATGCTCCGGAAGTATCACGGCGATCCGTCTCACGTGTTGGATTTCAGCTCAGTCCAGTTGGACAAGGATCTATCTTATGTTGAGGAGCCAGTGGCTATTTTGGACAGGCATGTCAGAAAGCTAATGTCAAAGAACATTTCTTCCGTGAAGGTTCAGTGGAGGGGTCAGCCGGTCAAGGAGGCAACTTGGGAGACCGAGCATGATATGTGCATCCGTTATCCTCATCTTTTCACTACTCCAGGTATGTCTCTATGCTCGTTCGAGGACGAATGATTGTTTTAAGAGGGGGACGATGTAACGACCCGGCTGGTCGTTTTAGAGTAATAACCTCGATCCCCTATTTTCTGCTTTTTCCGTATCCATTTCTGCTTATTTGACTTGCCGGCATGTCTTGTTTTTGGTTTCGGAGTGTTTTGGGACACGTAGTCACTAAAACGGAATTTTAAGTCATAGGATTTTGACCGTAGTCGGAACTGTGTGAAGACGAGTCCGGAATGGAGTTCCGTTGGTTCCGTTAGCTCTGTTTGGTGATTTTGGACTTAGGAGCATGTCCGGACTGTAAATTTGAGGTCTGTAGCTGATTTAGGCTTGAAATGGCGGAAGTCAAATTTTTGGAGATTTTGACCGGAAGTGGACTGTTTGATATCGGGGTCGGATTCCGATTCTGGAAGTTGGAGTAAGTCTGTAATGTTTAATATGACTTGTGTGCAAAATTTGAGGTCAATCGGAGGTGATTTGATAAGTTTCGGCATCGTTTGTAGAATTTGGAAATTTTGAAATTCATTAGGCTTGAATCCATGTGTAATTCATGTTTTGAGGTTGTTTGAGGTGATTTGAGGATTCGAATAAGTTCGTATTGGGTTATAAGACTTGCTGGTATGCTTGGTTGAGGTCCCGGATCAAAGTTTGATGTTGAAGGATAGCTGAAGTGTCGTTCCTGCTGGTGTAATCGCACCTGCGAGTGGGGAACCGCAGGTGCGGATGCGCAAAAGCGAAGAGGAGGCCGCATATGCGGGTAAGGCCCGGAAGGGCAGGGGGCGAGAAGGGAAAGTTTTGGCATTTTTGCAGAAGCGGACGAAGGGCCGCATGTGCGACTCCGCAGGTGTGAGACCTGGAGCGCAGGTGCGAGCCTAGTGTTTTTAGTGGGTTCCGCAGGTGCGGATATTTTGCGCAGGAGCGGTTCCGCGGGTGCGGAAATAAGGCCGCAGGTGCGGAAAGCCTGGGCAAAATGTTTAAAAAATAAGGGTTCGCGATTTTAGTCGTATTTCAATATTTTGGACTCGGACATAGGCGATTTTGGAGAGGATTTTCGTGGGGATTATTGAGGTAAGCTTCTTGTACTCATTTTTTATCATAAATCTTGTTTCCCCATTGTTTGCCCCCCTAGATTGTTTGGTGTTGAGGTGAAATTTTGGGGTTTAGGGATAGAGATTTGGAGAGTGAATTTTGGGGGCTTGGATGACCAAATGATGTCGGATTTTGATAGATTTGGTATGGTTAGACTCGTTAGTGAATGAGCTTTCGGGTTTTGTGACTTTTGTCGGATTTCGAGACGTGGGCCCGGGAGCCGGGTTTGAGCCGATTTCGTATTTTGGCTATAATTTAGTACTTTTCTTGTGGAAGTGATCCCTTTAACCTATATTGATTGTATTGTACTACTTGTGGCTAAATTCGGGATGTTTAGAGGACGATTTGAGAGGCAAAGGCATTTTGGAGTATAGTTTTTCCCGGATTGAGGTAAGTAACACTTTCACACTTGGTTTTGAGGTTTTGAAACCCCGAATTATGTGTTATGCGGCTGATATTGAGGTGACGCACATGCCAAGTAACGGGCGTGCGGGCGTGTACCGTGCGAATTGTGACCTGTTTTATTCCATGGCACCGTATAGCAATTCTATATTGTTGATATCCATGTTTTCATCATGTGATAAAGTAATTGAGCTGTCAATCATGTTAGATATCATGTTTAGGCTTTGTGCCGGTATTGTTGGGACCCATAGTGGTCGTTTCTTGCTGTCACCTTACTTATTTCATTGATATTACTTACTCAGTCATATTCATTCATTTCATATCATATCTTCGTCCCAGTTGTGATTTATTGATACATCATATCATTATTTCGGGCTAATTTTAATGACATTGTGAGCCCGTGAGTGAGACTGGAGAGATTGATGACTGAGTGAGGCCTAGAGCCTGACTATGAGTGACAGTTATGGGATCGGGCTGCACGCCGCAGCGGGTATACTAATTTTATGATAGCGCTTGGGTTGTAGGAGACCCTTCAGAGTATGTACACACCCTTAGTGACCGCGGTTGATATTATTGATTGATGGATCTTCCCTGGACATGGATCTTGTCCGAAGCATTTGATACCTGGAGATGGATCTTCTCCACGGGCAAGATTGGCCTTCCTCGGTACTGGATAACTGATGGTCAGTGATGTATATATTCCGGGATGGATCTTCCCTAGGCCGTATGGGCCATATATAGTACTGAGTGGTTGAGCATTGAGGGCGTGAGCACATGAGGTTGTCAGCATGGTGCATCACATACAGCATGTGCATTGGCATGTAGAAGTAGAAAAGTTATATTCTTCACATTGTTCAGACTCGATCTACTTTGTTGTTTTGAACTATCTATTTAATTTGAAAGAATGCCTACGTTTCTGCATAGTTATTTCTATTTTTAACTGTACCGGTTGAGTTCGTCACTATCTTTCAGTCCAAAGGTTGGATTTATTACTTAATGAGTTAGTTGTACTCACGTTACTCCCTGCACCTCGTGTGCAGATCCAGGCACTTTTGGTCACGGCGACTATTGATTGAGGAGCCAGATCCTGGAGATTATCAAGGTAGCTGCATGGCGTTCGCAGGCCTTGACTCTCCTCCTTTGTCTTTTTTTGTATTTCAGTTTTTATTTTCTAGACAATGTAGTGGACTGTATTCTGGTGTAGACACCCATGTACTCTGTGACACCCCGATTTTTGGGATGGATTGTATCGTATTTTGGATATTTCTGTTTTCAAAAAGGCTTTCCTTAGTTATTAATTTGCGTCCGTCTTTATGTTTTTGGGATGGATTGTATTGTATATGCGGCGTGCAGCCTGATCCACATATATATATAGTCGACTGCGCTTACTGGGGTTGTGCAGACTCCGGAGGGGCTCCTTCAGCCCAAGCACTATATTGCTGCGGCGTGCAGCCCGATCCAATACTGTTGTGGCGTGCATGCCGATCCAATATTGTTGCAGCGTGCAACCCGATCCAATAATATAAATATAAACCGAAGGCTTGTTATGGAGTGCAACCCGATCCATATAAAATATAATCAATATCATATGCTGCGGCGCGCAACCCGATCCCAAAATGTCACTCTCACTCACGCCCTCGGCCTCACTCGGTCATCAATCTCTCCAGTCTCACTCACGGGCTCACAATACCATGAAACTAGCCCGACAATAATGATATGATGTATCAATAAACAACTGAGACTGAGATATGATATGAATGCGTGAATATGACTGAGTACAATATATCAATGAAATCAGTGAGATGACAGCAAGAAACGACCACTATGGGTCCTAACAATATCAGCATAAAGCCTAAACATGATATTTAGCATGATTGACAGCTTAACTACTTTATCACATGGTGATAACACATATATCAACAAAATAGGGACACTATAGCTATACAATGCCATGGAAACAACTGAATCACAACTCAAAAGGTGCACGCCCACACGCCCGTCACCAAGCATGTGTGTCACCTCAATACCAATCACATAACACGTATTTTGAGGTTTCATACCCTCAATACTAAGATTAGAAGAGTTACGTACCTCGAACAAGCCAATTCCAACACCAAGCAAGCCAAGCGATGCTCCAAAATGCCATCCCGCATGTTCTGACCTCTGAACGGCTCGAAACTAACACCATTTGGTCATCCAAATCCCCAAAATCCACTCTCCAATTATCAAGCCCTAAACCCCCAAATTTCACTTCAAAATCTCACTAATTAAGTGGGGAAATCCGTGGAGAAAGAAGTTTTATGATCCAAAACGGGTTCAAGAAGCTTACTTCAATAATCACCTCAAACATCTTCTCCAAAATCACCTAAGTCCGAGTCCAAAATGTTGAAATAAGTCTAAAATCGCGAACCCTTAATTATAAACCTTCTGCCCAGACTTTTCGCATCTGCGGGCCTATTGTCGCACCTGCGACGCCGCATCTGCGGTGAAAAATACCACTTCTGCGGAAGTCACTTGCACCTCCAGGGCCCGCACCTGCGCTTCAGGTTCCGCACCAGCGAATGCGCAGCTGTGGCCTGGCCTTGCTTCTATGGAGTCAATCACTCCTAGCTGCCCCCGCACCTGCATCCACTTGTCCACATTTGCACTACCGCAGGTGCGAGAATTTCTTCGCACCTGCGACACCTGTCCTCCATGGCCTGCTACGCTTCTGTGGCCAATTGTCCGAATCTGCGGGCTCGCATCAGCCTTTCAAGTACTTCAATGAAAACCCAAATCGTTTACCAGAGTTATCAAAAATATTAATAAGTTTGAAAACAATAATTTTCCCAAAATCCTTTCCATAATAAATAAGATGTTTCATTTTCTTTCCAGATAACTAGTGTAAAACAAATGCATCAATATGCCTATCTGTCAACATGTGTGGGAAATCATGAATGATGTGATTCCGTACAGCATGAGGAAAATACATCTCTATGCATGTATGTAATGTGTACATGTCAAAGCAATGCATCTCAGAGATGAACTCATGTACTCACACTCTCAGAGTACTCAATCTCACTGTCTTGCATTCTTTCTCACTATGCTCAAGGCTCAGCACACTCAATCACTCAACGTTGTATAATACCCATTGCGGCGTGCAGCCCGATCCACATATATATATAGTGGACTGCGCACACTGGGGGTATGCAGAGTCCGGAGGGGTTCCTTCAGCCCAAGCGCTATATTGCTGCGACGTGCAGCCCGATCCAATATTGTTGCGGCGTGCAACCCGATCCAATATTGTTGCGGCGTGCAACCCGATCCAATAATATATATATATATATATATAGCCCGAAGGTTTGTTGCAGCGTGCAACCCGATCCATATAAAATATAATCAATATCATATGTTGCGACGTGCAGCCCGATCCCAAAATGTTACTCTCACTCAGGCCCTCGGCCTCACTCAGTCATCAATCTCTCCAGTCTCACTCACGGGCTCACAATGCCATGAAACTAGCCCGACAACAATGATATGATGTATCAATAAACAACAACTGAGACTGAGATATGATATAAATACATGAATATGACTGAGTATAATATATCAATAAAATCAGTGAGATGATAATAAGAAACGACTACTATGGGTCCTAACAATATCAGCATAAAGCCTAAACATGATATTTAGCATGGTTGACAGCTTAACTACTTTATCACATGGTGATAACACAGATATCAACAAAATAGGGCCACTATAGCTATACAGTGCCATGGAAACAACGGAATCACAATTCACAAGGTGCACGTCCACGCGCCTGTCACCTAGCATGTACGTCACATTAATACCAATCACATAACATGTATTTCGGGGTTTTATACCCTCAGCACTAAGATTAGAAGAGTTACTTACCTCGAACAAGCCAATTCCAACACCGAGCAAGCCAAGCGATGCCCCAAAATGCCATCCCGCGCTTTCAGACCTCCGAATGGCTCGAAGCTAACCAAAAACAACCCAAATACATCAAACAATGCTAAAGGAACTAGTCCCGATCGAAAAAGATCAAATCTTGAATCAAAAGCCCAAAATCGGCCAAAAGCCCAACCCGAGCCCGCACCTCGGAACCTGACAACATTTACAAAACCCGAAAGCCTATATACTCACAAGTCTAACCATACCAAATTTATCAAAATCCCACACCATTTGGTCATCCAAATCCCCAAAATCCACTCTCCAAATCTCAAGACCTAAACCCCCAAATTGCACTTCAAAATCTCACTAATTAGGTGGGAAAATCAGTGGGGAAACAAGTTTTATGATCCAAAACGAGTACAAGATGCTTACCTCAATAATCACCTCGAAAATCTTCTCCAAAATCGCGAACCCTTACTTATAAACCTTCTTCCCTGACTTTTCACATCTGCGGGCCTATTGTCGCACCTGCGACGATGCATCTGCGGTGAAAAATGCCGCTTCTGTGGAAGTCACTTGCACCTCCAAGGCCCGCACATGCGCTCCAGGTTCCGCACCTGCGAATGCGCATCTGCGGCCCTGGCCTCGATTTTGCGGAGTCAATCACTCCTAGCTGCCCCCGCACCTGCGTCCACTTATCTGCATCTGCGCTACGGCAGGTGCGGGAATTTCTTCACACCTACGACACCTGTCCTCCATGGCCTGCTACGCTTCTGTGGCCAATTGTCTGCATCTGCCCAAAAATGAAATGAAATGATCTGAACCTCGTCCGTAACTCACCCGAGCTTCTTGGGACCCCGTCCGAATATACCAACAAGTTTCATAACATGATACGGACCTACTCGAGGCCTCAAAACACACATAACAACATCAAAACGACTAATCACACCTCAAATTGAAATCTATGAACTTTGAAACTTCAAACTTCCACAACTGATGTTGAAACCTTGATCACGTCCGATTGACCTCAAAATTTACACACAAGTCACATTCGACATTACTGACCTGCTCCAACTTCCGGAATCGGAATCTGACCTATATATTAAAAGGTCCACTCCCGGTCAACCTTTCCAAAATTTCAACTTTTGCCATTTCGAGCCAAATTCAACCACGGACCTCCAAATCACAATTCGGACGCGCTCCAAAGTCCAAAATCACCCAACGGAGCTAACGGAACCATAAAAAATTTCAATCCGATGTCAAATTCTAAAAAGTCAAACTTGGTCAACTCTTTCAAATTTAGAGCTCCCTAATTGAGAATCATTCTTTCAAATCAATTATGAATAACCTGAAAACCAAAACTGACGATTCACATAAGTCATATTACATCATACGGAGCTACTCGTGCCCTCAAACAACCTAGCGAAGTGTAAATGCTCAAAACGACCGGTCAGATCGTTACATCCTCCCCCACTTAAACATACGTTCGTCCTCGAACGTGTCTAGAGTTTTTCTCAAAACCATCAAACCTCCGTATAACCTTGCCATGCACATACCCAGGGGTGATCTCACGTCACCCTACCCCATATAGGCCCGACAACACAACATAATTGTAGTTCTTAATTCAATCCTAGCCCATAAACCTTAGAATCCAATTTCCAACGTCCACAATTTCTATAAGATCAGAATCTCGCATCTACACACTGTATAAGTCTGAACAAGATGTATCAAGCCATATATATAACCCGAGATGTAATCACATGATGTACCACATAAGTCAAATACTCATAGCAAAAATTTCAAATCACAGTAGCTGTTCAAAACAACCCAATACCAGTAATAGACCTCATATCAACCAAAGCCTCGCTCTAAAACCTTCGTACACTGTCGGTGATGAAAGAAACATGCAGAACTCATAACCATTCATCAGATCAACATGTCATGGAACTCTCTCTCGTTCGACAAGAACTATAGCCAATTCTAAGCCGACTTTCGATATTATCCTTCCAAACATGCTGTAATTAAATCCGATAGTATCCATCTTAGGTCCAATGACCTCATCTCATCCAACACGACCACTCTAGTGACATGACACATCAATACAATCTACAACTACAACCCGTGCAATCCGTGCACCAAATAGCAACATTCCAAATGTACTCAATTATGGAAAAATGACTCAAACGAGAGAACCGTCCCGCAAGATCAACAAGTACCACCACAACGAAATGCTTAAACCCATCACACACTATAGAACCATAACACACAACTATAACGCAAAGGATCATATTTCCACATAACTCTGCTGCAATGAGCGACCCTATCCAAATATTAGTCCATATGAAATACCTCAGCCACAATGCTCAAAATCAATAACCACGCGCAATCCGACATCAAGTACTCGAAAGGACATAACCAATACGCAATCAATCAAGCACTACCCAACTACTCATCTCGCTCAAATTCCGCTATAAGACCACAACAGAACCGCACCATGTGTGCCTAAAACCAACGAATCACAACTCCTTGTAGCATAGAAAAGTAACTCACAAAAAATTCCAGAACACGAATAAGCTCAATAACAACCGAATGGCACATCCCTCAACAATAGCAATATGGAGCCAACCAATCCGGCTTGGTGTAGAATACGCATCCTAATTGGGCCTACCAATGGACCCCCAAATCAACTCCGGGCACCCATAATTAGATAAATAAACCTCCGAAAGCCCACAATGACTGAATCATAACACATACTATCATCTGGCTAGCTTTTGCCATGACTTCATAGTCCACAACCATGAAGCAATCCGCTCCTGAGAACTCCCAGTCTCCAAATCCATAGAACACACGAATCACCATAGCTTATCCTAACTCCACCACCAGAATGTCTAACACATCTCTCATACACGATCATCCCATGAGGAATACTTCTAAAATTCTTCCGTCCTACATAGCAAAATTTGAATATTAGCAGTCGATCAACCGGAAGAGTGCCGCAGTACCAGTGAAGTATCCATACATCAAAACACATAGCCCTTTCTGAAATGTATACTCTCATCAGGCCATACCATTAGTAATATCATTTACCTAGTCATCTGAATCCGTCCATGTTGCCGATGAATTTATATCCTTCCCTTCAAAATTGAACTGTGACCTTGCACATGCAGTTCTCAATCCCACAAAACACACCGCGTCTACCATGCCATACTGCGAAGAGTACCAGTATCTCATAATAAACTCTGAGTCATAAGCAGAATACATACCCGGTTAGTCAGAAACCTTCCATTTGATCTCATCCCGGAGAAAATCCCAATACGTAACATATTCCTCACGCCGGTAGGAAATATACTCCTCGAACCGTGGTAAAAACCATTGAGAACTCTTCGAAACCCATTTGCACACAACCAAGCTATCAGAACCGAATCTCTCTAACTCAATCCAGCCGCGTAGGTCTCCAAACCCAAGGGCATTGCCACGAAACACCTGTGGAGACTAGCCACATCCTAAGTACCCAAGGAACCGATTATATCCATTACTGTGCTAACCCAACCTACTACCAAGCTGTCCTATTTCTCCGGGTCCTTTCCAAATTGCCTTCAAATTGATATTTCTCCTTGCTAGAACACCACGATCCTTAACCAAAATTCACCGCACAAGAGGCCCTAGTATAAAACCACAACGCCCTAAGGCCCATAAGCCGCTGACTCCTCCCTTAAGCACCCCAAAGCGCCACAACCGCGGCACCCACTCTAAAGAGACCTTATGTGAACCTAAAACTGTTTCTTTCACCTTCTTGATACTGAATTGCATAATCCACAATGATATAAAAATGCCATAAGTCTCGACACCATCCCATGAAAATATCAGATCCTAGCCATATACCAATCTAAAATTCGCAACTCCTACATATAATTCTTGAATCCATCAGAACCATTCTCGAGAGTCATCCATTCTACACAAATCTCAATTAAACCAACCAAACTGACCGAACGACCTGTGCCCCATTAGCACACCAACACCCAAGGGAATAAAGAGTTACCACACTCCTAAGCAAACGAGCAAATTCCTACTCCATGTACACTACATCCTTTGCGAATAACGACTCAATTATTTTATGATTCCCATATACCCATAGAGTTGCAATACAACCTGTATCCAGAAATTTCTTTACCCGAGTCATCCTCAATCTCAACCCCTGCAGCCATAGCAGATTCACCAGTATACCTCGAACCGAAATCAATACCACACACAACTGTGCAATCAACTCATCGATAGCAGACTCATAGTTGATTCACCAGTATACTCCGAACCAAAACCAATACCACACACAACTGTGCAATCAACTCGTCGATAGCAGACTCCCCCACTTGGCTCAAAGCCATGGAATAAAACATCTGACTACTTACAATAACCATATCCCATTACTACCATAATACCACAGTGAGATTCTACTAAATCCTTTATCCACTCATGGAACATAAAACATCTAGTACCTAAAATTATCTGCAAATCTCGCGTTCATCCTCGTGATGGTTAAGCCAACTTCCACAGGCGATCCAAACTCAAATTGCAACATATATCATTCACTGGTAAAAGAGAACTCTCTACAAAACTTCATAAGGGCCACACAACCTCAGGGCACCTCGCAGGAGATAGTCCGCCTGCTCTGCCTCAAACCGACATCTCTTTATATCCTTCCACAGTCACGACTACTACGCAATGACTTAATCTTCTTGATTCTGAACTCATCAACAAGACATGAGAATCTACTTCACTCCACATCTAAACAACATGAGAGATCCCTCAACACACCCATAACTCGAGACCATACGCCAAATCAAGACAGAAATCAAACACCCCATAGTCCTTGCTACATCTCCAGTAAACTCTTCTCGTCACATTCGAACAATCTGAACACATCCCGCAGTCACATCATACTCACCACATAGCCATTCTACCGCTCATCGAGCCATAAATTCCACTCATAGGGACACTACCGGATGTATAAGTCCAAAAGCATGTGCTCACACAATCAAAATCTTTATGCTCAAGCTACAGTCAAAACTCGGCCTCAAGTCCTCCAGATTGTCCCATCATCAGCATGCCAAAATCACATCTCTCACCTCAATCATGGAATCACAATCCGGCGGCGCACAATCGATACCGAGCGCTCACATGCGCATGCGAATGTGTGGAAGGAATTCAAACAGTTACGCTTCAAGTTGAATCAATGTCGCACGATAAGGAAAGAAAGATGGGAAGTATATCCTAAATGTACTGTAGCCTCTCGAAGATAGGTATGGACGTCATCATACCGATCCGCAAGACTTTACTAGACACTTGCTCATGACTTGTAGAACCTATGAACCTAGAGCTCTGATACCACCTGTCACGACCCTAAATCCACTAGTCGTGATGGAACCTAACCCAACCCTCTAGGTAAGTCAATTAACCTCTAACCAATTTCAATAACAATTAATAAAGTGATTAAGTAAAGAAATATCTGAATCTTATACATTCCCCAAGAACTGGTAGTACAAATCATGAGCTTCTAAGAATAGAGTTTACAAAGCGTAAATGAAATAAATACATGGTCTGTTTGAATAGTACATAAACAGAGTTTTATAGATCTAAAGCTACCACGAACAAGGGGCAGCTACAACCGGGACGCAGGTACATCTTCAATCCAGCTCCCATCGAACACAGCAACATCAACAGCCAATATCTGCACGCAAGGTGTAGAAGTGTAGTATGAGTACAACCGACCACATATACTCAATAAGTAACAAACATAACCTTGGGTTGAAAGTAGTGACGAGCTTGTATCAAGGTCGGGTCCCAACTTCAATAACCAACAATAGTTCATAACAACATAAAACAAGTAATACCAGAAGTAGCTCAACAATCAAATATTCAACAAAAAAATATGATTTCTGAAAATAGTTCAGCCTTTCGAGTACTTCAATGAAAACCCAAATCGTTTACCAGAGTTACCGAAAATATGAATAAGTTTGAAAACAATAATTTTCCCAAAATCCTTTCCATAATAAATAAGATGTTTCATTTTCTTTCCAGATAACCAGTGTAAAACAAATGCATCACTATACCCATCTATCAACATGTGTGAGAAATCATGAATGATGTGATACCGTACAACATGAGGAAAATACATCTCTATGCATGTATGTCATGTGTACATGTCAAAGCAATGCATCTCAGAGATGAACTCATGTACTCACACTCTCAGAGTACTCAACCTCACTGTCTCGCATTCTTTCTCACTATGCTCAAGGCTCAGCACACTCAATCACTCAGCGCTGTATAATACCCACTGCGGCGTGCAGCCTGATCCATATATATATATATAGTCGACTGCGCACACTGGGGGTGTGCAGAGTCCGGAGAGGCTCCTTCAACCCAAACGCTATATTGCTGCGGCATGCAGCCCGATCCAATATTATTGCGGCGTGCAACCCGATCCAATATTGTTGCGGCGTGCAACCCGATCCACTAATACAACCCGACATGCAGCCCGATCCCAAAATATTACTCTCACTTAGGCCCTCGGCCTCACTCAGTCATCAATCTCTCCAGTCTCACTCATGGGCTCACAATGCCATGAAACTAGCCCGACAACAATGATATATTGTATCAATAAACAACAACTGAGACTGAGATATGATATAAATGCATGAATATGACTGAGTACAAAATATCAATGAAATCAGTGAGATGACAGTAAGAAACAACCACTATGGGTCCTAACAATATCAGCATAAAGCCTAAACATGATATTTAGCATGATTGACAGCTTAACTACTTTATCACATGGTGATAACACAGATATCAACAAAATAGGGCCACTATACAGTGCCATGGAAACAACGGAATCATAATTTACAAGGTGCACGCCCACACGCCCGTCACCTAGCATGTGCGTCACCTTAATACCAATCACATAACACGTATTTCGGGATTTCATACCCTCAACACTAAGATTAGAAGAGTTACTTACCTCGAACAAGCCAATTCCAACACCGAGCAAGCCAAGCGATGCCCCAAAATTCCATCCCACGCTTTCAGACCTCCGAACAGCTCGAAACAAACCAAAAACAACCCAAATATATCAAACAATGCTAAAGGAACTAGTTCCAATCGAAAAAGATCAAATCTTGAATCAAAAGCCCAAAATCGGCCAAAAGCCCAACTCGGGCCCGCACCTCGGAGCCCAAAAATATTTACAAAACCCGAAAGCCTATATACTCACAAGTCAAACCATACTAAATTTATCAAAATCCGACACCATTTGGTCATCCAAATTCCCAAAATCCACTCTCCAATTCTCAAGCCCTAAACTCCCAAATTGCACTTCAAAATCTAACTAATTAGGTGGGAAAATTAGTGGAAAAACAAGTTTTATGATCCAAAACGAGTACAAGAAGCTTACTTCAATAATCACCTCAAAAATCTTCTCCAAAATCGCGAACCCTTACTTATAAACCTTCTGCCCAGACATTTCGCATCTGCGGGCCTATTGTCGCACCTACGACGACGCATCTGCGGTGAAAAATGCCGCTTCTATGGAAGTCACTTGCACCTCCAGGGCCCGCACCTGCGCTCCAGGTTCCGCACCTGCAAACGCGCATCTGCGGCCCTGGCCTCATTTTTGCGGAGTCAATCACTCCTAGCTGCCCCCGCACCTGCGTCCACTTGTCCGCATCTGCGCTACCGCAGGTGCGGGAATTTCTTCGCACCTGCGATACCTGTCCTCCATGGCATGCTATGCTTCTGCGGCCAATTGTCTGCATCTGCGCCCACTCTTCCGCAGATGCGGAAATACCAGAACCAGAAATCTTAGCAAAATCCAAAAATGAAATGAAATGATCCGAACCTCGTCCGAAACTCACCCGAGCTTCTCGGGACCCCGTCCGAATATACCAACAAGTTTCATAACATGATACGGACCTACTCGAGGCCTCAAAATACACATAACAACATCAAAACGACGAATCACACCTCAAATTGAAATCTATGAACTTTGAAACTTCAAACTTCCACAACTGATGTCGAAACCTACAAAATCATGTCCGATTGACCTCAAAATTTGCACACAAGTCACATTCGACATTACAGACCTGCTCCAACTTCTGGAATCGAAATCCGACCCAGATATCAAAAGGTCCACTCACGGTTTACCTTTCCAAAATTTCAACTCTCACCATTTCGAGCCAAATTCAACCACGGACCTCCAAATCACAATCTGGACGCGCTCCCAAGTCCAAAATCACCCAACGGAGCTAACAGAACCATCAAAAATTTTAATCCGAGGTCAAATTCTAAAAAGTCAAACTTGGTCAACTCTTTCAAATTTAGAGCTCCCTAGTTGATAATCATTCTTTCAAATCAATTCTGAATAACCAGAAAATCTAAACTGACGATTCACATAAGTCATATTACATCATACAGAGCTACCCATGCCCTCAAACAAACGAGCGAAGTGTAAATGCTCAAAACGACCGGTCAGTTCGTTACATCTAGCTAAATAATAAACAAAAAATTAATATAAGTTGGAGTTGTGATCCCATAGAGATTAATTATACAGAGCTAGCAAGCCTAGGCATTTCAGCGGTGCTGAATGTTTTGTGGATTTTTGATGAACTATTTACTACCAAGGTGAAAATTGAAATAAACTACAATTGAAAGCATATTAATGAAAGAAATTGACCAACTAGGATTTCAAATATAATATGAGAAGGCAGTAGGACAACTAATCCCTCCATGTCCCTTGTTAATTATTGCCCAATTGACTGCCTAAAATATTTAATTAGATATTATAGTATTAAATTCAATTTTATACATTGATATTTCCAAATATCAAATGAGCCTACGTTAATTACTCTTTTCTAAAATTAATGATATGCATTAAGACCAATTGATAACCCACAAAGGCGACTATATATATTCTTATAATTGAAAAAATAAATAGAACAAGTTATCCTCCATTATCCTTGTTAATTATATTATCACCCAATTGATTGCTTAAATTATTTAGTTAGATATTATGCTATCAAATTCAATTGTATATATTGATATTTTCCAGTATCTAATGAGAATGTGTTAATTAAGATTCTAAAATCATAAGATGCATTAAGACCAATTGACAAACCACACGGGAGAATTTAGGGATTCTTATAATTAATTAAGAAAGAGAAATAGACATTTTCTGGGAAATATATGTCTTACAAAATTCTTATAGCTTGTCTGGATGGTTGTTACCTATTGTATTGTATCGTATTGTTACTTTAAATTCGATGTTTGTTGTGATTGTTACTTAGATTTTATTGTATCGTTTTGTTAAATATGTCGTTACATAACGACGAAATGTGTCACTTTATGTAACGACCAATTTGGTGTGGTCGCGCCGTTGCCTTGTCTCTTTCTCTCATCTCACCTTTCATTATTATTAAATTATTTTATTTTATTATTTACCCTACCTTTTTATATAATAATTTTACCCCGTATCATAATTTTTCTTTATAATATTGCAAGTTTATTCTTCATATTGATGATGCATAATATCATAAAACAACGGCAAACGATACAGTCTATCCAAACATTGTATTCATCAAACGATACAGTACAACACAATATAATACAATACAATACGATACATTATGAAACGATATGTAATAACCATCCAAACAAGCTGCTAATTGAAAATAACAAAAAATAGTCTTTTTAAAGATACATCAATTACTAGTAATAATATTTTTTGCATTTGAAAATATAAGTTACTTGTATTTAAAAACACTATACTCTTTAATTAATATACACAAATTTCTCATTTTCTTTAGCTTTACCTTTTTATTGTATAGCTTCAAATTATTTCAAAATTATTCTATTAGATGAGCAATTGTTAGGTATATTATATAAGTAATTTATATTATTAATATGATTTTATTTGTTTAAAATTTTCTTCACATAGCGAGTGTACGTATTTAATTTTAAAATATAAGAAGTGTATTAGACTTGTGTCATGTTATAGAGCTAGATACTTAGAGTTATTTACTCATTTCCTTTTTTAATTCTCTTTCTTTGGTTCTTTGTAGGTCTTAGCATCGACCCGATCCCAACATTGCCTACTTTAATATCGAGCGAGTCAGCTTTTATAATGCAAGTTGAGTTGAATTGTATCACATTCTATTTCAGTTTAATTAAGGCTGAGTCGAGCCCGATCTTCTCTTCTCTATTTCTTTTCACATATTGGGCAACACCTTTCCGGGATTTATTATTTAATCACATAGTACTATATTTAAGAGTAAGTAAATTTGAAGAAAGTTAAATTTGAACTTGTTTTATGCTAATCATTAAGCAAAGTATACTAGAATATGAATTAAATAGATAATAATTTAATTTTAAAAATAAAAAAGGGTCAAATATATCCCTCTACTTTCGGATATTGTCTACATTTAACTTTTATTATACTATCCGGCCAAATTTACCCCTACCATTATACTATCTGGCCAAATTTACCCCTACTATCAACAAACTTTTAAAAATTACCCCTTGATCTGTTAAGTAATCCAAAATCTCCCAATTTTCTTTTCTTTAAATCACTTGTTATTCTTCTTGCTCCACTATTTTCAGAAATTACTATTTATATGAATGTTAAAGGTACTAGACTATACAAATTATTCATGAATTTTTAATTACCAATGCACCCACTTCTCTTCTTGTGATAATGGGTTTGGAATTGATTTAAAATTTTATTTATTTTTCAACTATATACACGTCGTAGAATTCAATGGGTCTATTTATTGTGTATTATATGCAACTGATTATCATGTATGCACATGTATATTCGAATATATTTTTTTATTGCCTGGTTAGTATATAGTTCAATCGACTAACTTAAGTGTGCACAATGCGTAGGCATTTGATTAAAGCAAAGTTGAATTCGACAATGTAAGTATCCAAGGAATTTCAGCCTCGATCACTAATACTTGCAAAGTCTCCATACCTTTGGTGCAACGAATTCATTAAAGTTGGGATGTTGTAAATACTTTTGGAATTTAGACAAACTACCTAATTTAGATTTTTTAATTTACTATACTTTATTTACTAACCGTTGTACTATTTTAATATTTTTTTCTCTTTTTATTTTAATTAAGAAAGGAGGTAAATATCAATTATTTCAAAAATAGTGGACTAAGAAGAAGAATAAGTGACATAATTAAAATGATTTAGGATTTTGGATCACCTGACGGACTAGGGGATAATTTTTAAAAGTTTGCTGATGATATGGGTAAATTTGGCCATATAGTATAACGGTAGGGGCAAATTTGACGAGATAATATATTGGAGGTTAAATATAGACAATATTCAAAAGTAGAGGGGTATATTTTGCCCTTTTCTCATTTAAAAAAGTAAATAAATTCATACTACTAGATTAATTGATCATTAGATATATAAGAAATATGTAAAGTTTGAATGATGTTAAATTAAATAAACAATATTAAGTATAAGTTATAAAGTTAAACAAATAAATGAACAATGAAAACAAAATAATATAATTAAGAAGTACAAAATTGTTCTAATTTTTTAACTGAAGAATTTATGATGAATTTAATTTTTTGATATATTATTTTAACGTGTAATCAAAGTTTCAAAACCACATAATTTTAAAATAGTAAATATACTAATCTAGTTGTGATTACTTTACATGAACTATTATTTCAAATTAAGATATAAATTTGTAAGCATTTACATTAAAATCAGTATATTAAACTTTTAGAGGTAAAAGAAGTAGATGAACAGTAAAATAAAACATTTGTACTAAATTGAACCTCACTAATAATTTGAACTCTTGAATTAAATATTTTAATTAATACTATTTATGTAACGATCCGACCAGTCGTTTTAAGATTTAGCGCGCCGTTCAACGGTTTTAGGCCCTGAACAGCTTCACTTCTGGTATTATGACTTGTACGCGTGGTCGAAATTTAATTTCGGGAAGTTCGGAGTTGATTTGGAGAGAAAATTTTAATTTCGGAAGCCTTAGGTTGGAGAAATTGACTAAAGTGTGATTTTTGAGTAAACGACCTCGGAATCGGGATTCGAAGGTTCCAACAGGTTCATATGATAATTTTGGACTTGGGCGTATGTCCAGATCTGATTTTGGATGACTCGGGAGCATTTCAGCGCCTAATATGGAAGTTGGCATTTTGGAAGAATTTCATAAATTTGAGTTGAATTGCATTTCAATGTTATCAATGTCCGTTTGGGATTCCGAGCATGGGAATAGCTCTGTATGGTAATTCTGATATTGGGAGCGCGTCCGAAAGTGGATTTGGAGGTCCGCAGGTCATTTTGAGGTCATTTGGCGAAACTTGGAATTTGGATGATTTTTGTGTCACGACCCGAAATTTCCACCTTCGGACCGTGATGGCACCTAACATTTCACTTGCTAGGCAAGCCAACGTTAGAATAATATTAACCAAATTTTAAATAATTTTTAAATTTATTAATAACAAAGAACGATTGCGAAAGTAAAGTCTGAAATATAGTGAATAATCCATAAAAACAACGGTGTCTAAATACCATCCCAGAATTTAGTGTCGCATGTGCACGAGCTTCTAGAATAATACAAATAAGGGCCTGAATAAAATAAAGCTGTCTGAAAATAAACACACAGCTAAAGTAAAATAGACATGGACTTCAGAACTGCGGACGTCGTGCAGTTATACCTCAAGTCTCCTCTGAGTAGCTGAAATCCAAGCAAGTCTATGGTACGCCGCTGGGACCAACTCTAAAATCTACACAAGAAGTGCAGAGTATAGTATCAGTACAACCGACCCCATGTACTGGTAAGTGTTGAGCCTAACCTCGACGAAGTAGTGACGAGGCTAAGGCGGGTCACTTACATTAGTTGTACGCAATATTAGTAACAACAACAATAATAAAAATAAATCAAGTAACTCATTTATAATAATTGAAGCCATTTCAACAGTCATAACCAATTATCATTTCCATCAATTCTGTTGCAGCGTGCAACTCGCTCTCACAATATATTCACATTCAATTCTGTTGCAGCGTGCAACCCGCTCCTCCAATATATTCATTTTAATCAAGTCTGTTGCGGCGTGCAACCCGATCCCCCAATATATATATATATATATATATATATATATATATATATATATATATATATATATATATATATATATATCGACTTTTAAATATGTCTGTTGCGGCGTGCAACCCGATCCTCCAATATGGACTTTTAATAAGTCTGTTGCGGCGTGCAACCCGATCTTCCAATATATCCATTTCAATCAATTCTGTTGCGCCGTGCAACCCGATCCTCCGATATATCCATTTACCAATTCTTATAGAAAAAATTTCCCTAATAAATGCAATAATTAATATAAAATTATAAGACAACAAGCATACAAAAATTATGATTTAATTATGAAACAAACAATGACAAATAGCAAATCATTATAGAAATCAGGGAGAAAATAGGCAGTTTAATATTTAATATGCTAAATGTCAAATAACAATTAAGACACATAATTCAAATAGTATGTAACAATTAATGAAGGAATTCAAGAATTAATATTTGACAAAGAATAGAAGAGAAACAATTATTATAATAATAAATTCATGATTTAAAACGATTTATGATTTTTCAAGTAATTATGCAAACAATTAATTTGACGACGTATAGACACTCGTCACCTCGCCTATACGTCGTTCACATGCATTTCACATAACAAATATTTTAAGGGTTCTATTCCCTCAATTCAAGGTTAACCACGACACTTACATCGCTTTGCAAATTTCAATCAATTACTCGACCACAACTTTTCCTTTTAAATTTGTCTCCAAAAGCTTCAAATCTATTCACAAACAATTCGATATACTCAATACGAATTATAGGAATTAATTCCATATGAATTTACTAATTTTTCGGATAAAATCCGAAATTCATTAAAATATTCGATAGTGGGACCCACGTCTCAAATCTCAGAAAAACTTACTAAATCCGAACACCCGTTATGATACGAGTCCAACCATATAAAATTTATCAAATTCCGATGTCAAATGGAAGATTTTATAAATATTCTAATTTTTTCCATCTAAATCTGAAATAAATGATGAATATAGACTTAGATTTATGAAATACAATCACTATATGATAAAGAATACTTACCCAGTTCGAAATCGTGAAAAACTCCTTTGAAATCGCCCCTAAACCGAGTTCTAATTGAGGGTTTGTGAAAAATGGAAAAAATCCCTTTTTGGTTCTGTTTTAAGTCACAGGCGTCAGGCCTTCTTCGCGTTCGCGGAGGGCCTGTCGCTTTCGCGATGAGTAGCAGCCCGTGGATTTCGCGTTCGTGAAGGCTTTTCCCCCCCTGGCCTTTGCATTCGCATGCCAGTGCTCGCGCTCGCATAGAAGGACGACTGACCCCTCCTCCTGGCTTCTAAAGCTTCGCGTCCGCGTTGAGCTGGTCGCGTTCGTGAATGGTAAAGTACCTAAGACTTAGGCACATCGAGATTTTTCACAAAATTTGGCATAATAGCCTTCGTTTGAACTTGACTTGAAGTCGAAATATTTTTAATGCACAACCCATACTTTGAACACATTCTCAAATGATAACATAACATGATAAAAGCATTTTGGATACATATTGAACATATATCTTTCAACACAAGCTTATTCGAAATAGCTAATTTTATAATGAACAACTCGGGACTTACATAAATTACATGAATACCGTGGGATTCAATTCTAAGATAGGAGTTTAGCCAACATACGTTGCTTGAGCTTCCCTTAGATTACCACAATGTCCCAACACTTATAGCAATTCCAATCAACTAGAGGTATAATAAAATTGAACCATAATTAGGGAGAGATTCATGGTTTCAACTCATTTGAGCATTTTATCAAACACTAGATGTGCAAATTGGTTACAAGGTTCTTCCACAAGATTTCTTTCACTTCACAACCCAATATTTACCCATTTGGGTTCAACAATATTCCCACAAACCTTATTAGCACATGCATGTATATATAATACTCTCACACCCAAGAATCATACTCCCAATCACCCATCCTTTACCCCAAACTCGAAATTAAGACTAGTGTTAGAACCTTACTTCTTGAGTGAAGATCTTGTGAGATTTCCTTGTTGGATTTCAAAGCATGTACAATATCTTGATGAACAAAGCACTTGAGCTTCTTCCTCTCTCTAGAACTCTCTCACTTCTCTCTAAAATATTAGATTTTTGCGTTCAAAACAAGCCCCAAAGGCTATATATCAAAATAGGTTCGGGTAAGAAAATTTCCAAAAATGACCCCCTACTACAGATCTTCGATCGCTTATGCGACCGCATAATGCTTTTGCGGTCCGCAAAATGGACCACACAATGGCCTCCGGAACTGGGCAATTCTGCCCCACTCTTCAACTGATCTGCGGTCGCATAATGCGCCGCAGAACTCCCCTCCGGAATATTTCATGTTGAATCTGCGATGGTTTGTGCAGCCCGCAAAATATTTATGCGGCCGCATAATGGTCCAAAAATTGTTCCAAGTTTCTGCTTTAGTCTGCGGCGGATCTGCAGTCCGCAGATCAGTTCTGCCACTGCAGAATGGACCGCAGAAATCGCCATGAACTTCCAAAAATTTTCTTTAGCTCCTCAACGCACTATTCAACCCAAAATGTCTGCATCCTCCCCCTCTTCCAAGAAGAATTTCTACAATCGTCAACACATGAGTCCAATTTGGCACCACAAAATCCTGGGTTTTAGTTACGGGGCCTTACATCCTCCCCTGCTTAAGATCATTCGTTCTCGAATGAGGGTCAAAATCTGTCATTATCATCCAACTGTTAATTCACACACAACATTAGTTTCAGAATTTGGCTAACTCCATAAATTTCCAAAAACTTTGCCAGAGTCTCCCCTATAACTGGCCTATCCACCTGTCAAGAGAATCCTACAAACCAATCCTAACAACATATACATAATATGATGATGCAATATAACATAAAAATAACACCAATCGTGGCCTCATAAGTAGTATATTACCAGAAAAGGAACACCCTTAACATAAGTTGTATAAATGATACGTAATTCATAGGGAACAATTTCATAGAATGATTACATAGCTATTCAAACAAATAAGGGTACTTCTTCTTCATTTCTTCCTCGGCCTCACAGGTGGCCTCTTCGACTTGTTAGTTTCGCCATAACACTTTCACGGAGGCAATATCTTTATTCCTCAACTTTCGAAATTGCCAATCAAGAATTGCAATTGGAATTTTTTCATAAGTCAATTCTTCATTAACCTCAATTGTATCAACCGGAACAATGAGCAACGTGTCACCAACCACCTTCTTTAACATGGACACGTGGAACACCGGGTGCACTAAAGACATCTCTGGAGGCAGTTCAAGCCTGTACCCCACCTGACCAATCCTTTAGCATTCGCGACCCAATCTTCACGTTCGTAAAGAAGGAAAATTCAGCCAGCCCAGTTTGCTCTTCGCGTTCGCGAGAGTACTGTTACGCGGTGCCTTCCTGAAGTTCCTTGGAAGGGCGACGTAAGGCTAGGCAACCGATGTCAGTACGGTTGCTGTCCGCCAACTGAGGTCCCCTCCGTACGCTAGACTAGATTGTCAGTGCCGTACGGAAAAACCAATGTCATGAGTAATTGAAAGAGAGCAGAAAAGAGAATTGAGAATGAAAGAAAGCTTGATTGCATTGAATGAAAGCTATTACAGAAAACAAGACGGTGTCGGGGGGAGAGACACCAGTACAGAGAATTGTTTGCTTGCTTGAAAGTTTTGATTGCTTGGTCCCCCTTAATAATGCTTAAAAAAAATAAACCAAAGTTACATGACTAGACCTATGAAAGCTGGAAAATCACACTTAAAGAAAATGCAGCAAAACTACTCTATATTTACAATGAAAAGGACTTAGTCTTCTACAAAGCAGCAGCAAGTCCGTTGGCAGCAACTTTGTCTTTAGCATCAGGGTCTGCGCGCGCGGCATTGTCTGCGCGCGCGGCGCTGTTGGCTTTTGCCTGTGGCTGGGCGCTGGCGATGGCTATCGGTGGGGCGACAGAGGCACATGCGCGCTTGTCACTTGGAGCTGCCGAGACCACGGGGCCGACCGTGGCGACGGGCGTTGGGAGGCTGGCCAGGACGCCACGGGGCGCGTCCAAGGGATCATGGGGCATGGCTGGAAAGCCGCCCATGACATTCTCCCCCACCTGAGTTGGCGACGTCCTCGGCGCCTTCCTTGCAAGGTAATCATCAATCAGGCTCTTGTAGGCTTTGAGGTTTGTTCCCCTCTCCCAAGTATTCTCCTCTGCATCACATCCCTGCCATTTCACCAAGAACTCCTGGTGATCTTTTCTTGAGGCGTGAATCACTCGATCATCAAGAATAGCTTCAGCACGCCTTTTTCCGGTTGAATTGGGGCCTCGAATACTTGGTATTGTGAGTTGGCTTCGTGAAGGATCCTCCACATCTTCCCGAAAAGGTTTCAGGAGACTGACATGGAAAACAGGATGGATTTTCCACCAAGCTGGGGTATCCACCCGGTATGCAACTTTCCCAATGCGCCTTTCAATGGACAAGGGTCCAATATATTTTTGCAATAGGCGAGGGTCATGGACCCCTGCAAACAAGTACCGCTTTGGGATTTTGACCATCACTTTGTCTCCCACCTGGTATTCCACAAAGCGGCGATTCTGATCAGCATGCCTCTTCATCCGCTTTTGGGCTTTGACAAGATAGCTCCGCACTATCTCCAAATTTTGCTTCCATTCTTTTGAGAAGCTGGCAGCCCGAGGAGATTTTGACATGTTTGGTGCGTTCATTGTGTGTGGGAGTAGCGGTTGCTGTCCGGTAACAATTTCAAAAGCGCTTTTGTTGGTACTTGAGCTCTTTTGTGAATTGAAACACAGTTGAGCAGCATCCAGAAGCTTCACCCAATTCTTCTGCGATCCGGTCACAAAGTGCCGGAGATATTCCTCTAGCATGCCATTGAATCGCTCCGTCTGGCCATCAGATTGCGGATGAAAACTTGAGCTATGACTCAATTTTGACCCGAGGCACTTAAAGAGTTGGGTCCAAAAATTGCTAGTGAAGCGTGAGTCGCGATCACTAACAATGTCTTTAGGTAAGCCCCAATACTTGACGACATGAGAGAAGAATAGTCGAGCTGTATCTTCTGCTGATATATATTGTGGGGCTGCTATAAAGGTAGCATACTTGGAAGACCGATCCACCACAACCAAGATAGTTGTGAGGTCTCCGACCTTGGGCAATCCGGTGATGAAGTCCAGGGAAACGCTTTCCCAAGGTCTTTTTGGTACAGCTAGTGGTTCCAAGAGCCCTGCCTGCGTCAAGCGGTCTGACTTATCTTTCTGGCATACTAGACAAGTCTTCACATACTGAGCGACGTCATCGACCATTTGAGGCCAATAATATACACGGCGAAGCAATGCCATGGTGCGTTCCTCGCCGGGATGACCGGCCCACAAAGTATCGTGGCATTCTGCAAGAAGAGTCCGTCGCAGATCTCCTCCTTTAGGAACATAAAGTCGGTTCCCTTTCACCTTCAGGAACCCATCTTCGGTGTAGAACTGGCGAGTCTTGCCCTGTCCTACCAAATCAACCAAATACTGTGCAGCAGGATCCTTGATGAGTAGATCCTGTATCTGGTCTTTTATGGTGGTGGTTACTTCGCTTCCCTTTAGGGCGGCGAGTACACACATCGATGCTAGATCAGCTCTCCGACTGAGTGCATCAGCAACATGATTGGTCTTTCCACTTCGGTACTCCAGGTTGAAGTGAAATTCCGCTAGGAGTTCCTGCCACCTAGCCTGTCGTCCATTCAGCTTTGGCTGGGTCATGAAATGGCTAACGGCTGTATTGTCTGTCTTGACCACGAATGGGGCTCCCAGTAGATAATGCCTCCAAAGGCGTAAGCAATGAACGACAGCTAATAATTCTTTCTCATGGGCGGCATAGCGTCGCTCTGTATCCTTCAGTTTCCGGCTCTCGTACGCTACGGGATGCCCTTCTTGTAGCAATACTCCACCAAGTGCATAGTCGGAGGCATCCGTTTGCACTTCGAATGGCTTGGCCAAGTCAGGGAGGGCCAAGACTGGGCTACTGGACATAGCCATCTTCAATGCGTCGAAGGCCTTTGCCCGCTTGGGGCCCCAATCCCACAGGGTGGCCTTCTTGAGAAGTTCTGTCAGCGGCACTGCAATGAGGGAGTAACTTTTCACAAACCGCCGATAGAAGTTGCATAGGCCAAGGAACGACCTCAAGGCATGTATATCCTTAGGAGGCGGCCATTCTGTAATGGCTTGAATCTTCTGCTGGTCCATCTTGATCCTCCCTTCCTCAATGACATGTCCGAGGAAGTCAATTTGTTTCTGGGCAAAGGAGCACTTGGATAGCTTTGCATATAGTTCATGCTCCCGCAATCGGGCTAGGACCTTCCGCAAATGCTCCAGGTGTTCTTCTAGTGTCTGGCTATATACCATAATGTCATCCAAATAAACCACAACGAATTCATCAATGTATTCTCGGAAGACTTGGTTCATCAAGGTGCAAAATGTGGCTGGCGCGTTAGTCAAGCCAAAGGGCATAACCAGGAAGTCGTACGACCCATATCTTGTCACACAGGTTGTCTTGTGCTCATCACCATCGGCAATCCGAACTTGCCAATAACCTATCTTCAGGTCTATTTTGGTGAATACCGTCGCACCACCCAGTCTATCAAACAAGTCTGCCATTAGCGGAATAGGGTACTTTTTTTTCACGGTGATTTTGTTTAGAGCCCGGTAATCCACGCAGAGTCGCAAACTACCATCATGTTTCTTTTGGAATAGCACAGGGGACCCGTATGGGGACTTAGAGGGCACAATGATCCCTGTGTCTAGCATTTCCGTCAATTGTCTCCGAAGCTCGGCGAGTTCGGGTTGTGACATTCTGTATGGCGCCCGGGCAGGTGGCTTCGCACCCGGCACCAACTTAATCTCATGGTCCACAGTTCGCCTAGGCGGAAGACGCTTTGGCATGTCTTATGGCATGATGTCTTCAAATTCCAGAAGTAACTCCTTCACGGGTGCAGGAATGGGACCCGAGGAGCGTTCTATATCTTCCATGCAGAGGGTAGCCAGGAACGTGGGTTCATGTCTTTTTACCCCCTTCTTCAACTGCAAGGCCGAGATGTTCTCGGCTGCCATCTTCATGGGAATGCACGGAATAATGCAGGGCTTGGCCCCATTTGCCCCCATCATCAGCAGCATGTCTGCATACGGTGCGGGCATGGTATTGGTCTGTCTCAGGAATTCCAACCCCACGATTAACTCAAAGTCATCTATGATCACTACGCGCAGGTTGAACTTTCCTTCATACGGGCCAAGCTTCACTGGTACTTCTTTGGCTATTCCACCCACTGGTTGAGGTGGTGAGTTGATAGCCTTCACACGACCTTTGCCCTTTCCTACGACTAGTCCAAGACGCTCCACCTGAGTCGAGGCTAAGTAGTTGTGGGTGGCACCTGTGTCTATCATTGCCCGAATGGGCTTGCCATTTACCTTCATGTCAACGAACATTAGGGTCCTCTCTTGATGAGGAAGAGTCCTCAAATTCGCCTTCTTATTTCCTTTCCTGGCAATTGGACAGGGGTCCTTCTTCTTGCGGATACCGGCACTGGTACCCGCTAAGGGCTCAGAAATGGAGCCAACAATTGCATTGAATGCACCTACTGGCTCGGTCTGGTCCGCATCATCGGCGTCGTCATCCGTCCCATCCTCAAAAGCTTGATGGGCATTCATCTGTGCATGTGGACATTCATTATTCCAATGTGGTCCGCCGCAATGGCGACATCCTGAGGGGGGCTTCCTCCCCCGATCATTGTTGTTAGATGCAGCACTGGTACTGCCGGAAGAGGGAGTCTTGGATTTGGGTGCACTCCGGTCTCCTCCACTTCTGCTAGGGCCACTAGTGTTTGGTTGGCCCCCTTTGTATCCTCCTCGGACAGGCTGTTGAGGCCTATCCTTCCGGGCTTCCACTTGGTAATCCCCAAGGCACTCTGCTGCTTGGATTGCCTTAGGCAACGTGTCTACCCTTTGTCTCTGCAACTCCATCCGGGCATAAGGTTTCAACCCTTCCAGGAAGGTGAAGAGTTTGTCTTTGTCCCCCATGTCACGGATGTTCAGCATGAGCGCGGAGAATTCCCGCACGTAATCTCGCACTGATTTGGTCTGGCGGAGCTCCCGCAACTTTCTCCTGGCATTGTACTCAACATTTTCGGGGAAGAACTGTAGGCGTATGGCTGCCTTCAGTTCCGCCCATGTGTCGAGGGCATCTTCACCTGCCTTGATGGCTTCGTACTTCACCCGCCACCAGAGTTTGGCATCACCCTGAAGATACATGGCAGCAGTTGCTACCTTCTTAGCTTCTTCCAGGCTTCCCACGGCATCGAAGTATTGCTCGATGTCGAAAATGAAATTTTCCACTTCTTTGGCATTCCGAGCTCCACTGTATGGCTTTGGCTCAGGAATTTTCAGCTTTTGTGCCATGGGGGCGAGGTTCACACCACCCCCAAATTGGTTTCCGCCTCCTCGAAGTAGGCCTTGTAAAGCAGCATTGACAACATTGAGCTGGCCTGTCAAGTTGTCAATAGTTTGTTGCATGGCAGTCACCCTGTCTGCCTCTTGTTCCCTGTTGGCTAAATCCTCGGCACGCTCCTGCTGGAGGACCTCAAATTTACCAAAAATTTCAGTTGCCTCTGTGGCTGCTGTTTGCCGGTCTCCTTCAGAGTCGCGGCTGATGTTTTCTATGTCAACTTCGGCCTGGATGAGTCTGCGGTCCAGGTCGTCCAACCTTTGCACTAGGCTGGTTTTTAGATCGGGCACCATTTCCACGATGGGCCGTAATGCGTCAACCGTTCCCTCAAGGGTCGCGATGCGATCCCCATAATTCACCATGGTCAGAAATGGTGGTAATTGCAATGTGATCCCTCGTCCGATGTCGAGCCTAGGCTCTGATACCAACTGTTACGCGGCGCCTTCCTGAAGTTCCTTGGAAGGGCGACGTAAGGCTAGGCAACCGATGTCAGTACGGTTGCTGTCCGCCAACTGAGGTCCCCTCCGTACGCTAGACTAGATTGTCAGTGCCGTACGGGAAAACCAATGTCATGAGCAATTGAAAGAGAGCAGAAAAGAGAATTGAGAATGAAAGAAAGCTTGATTGCATTGAATGAAAGCTATTACAGAAAACAAGACGGTGTCGGGGGGAGAGACACCAGTACAGAGAATTGTTTGCTTGCTTGAAAGTTTTGATTGCTTGGTCCCCCTTAATAATGCTTAAAAAAAATAAACCAAAGTTACATGACTAGACCTATGAAAGCTGAAAAATCACACTTAAAGAAAATGCAGCAAAACTACTCTATATTTACAATGAAAAGGACTTAGTCTTCTACAAAGCAGCAACAAGTCCGTTGGCAGCAACTTTGTCTTTAGCATCAGGGTCTGCGCGCGCAACATTGTCAAAGCGCGCGGCGCTGTTGGCTTTTGCCTGTGGCTGGGCGCTGGCGATGGCTATCGGTGGGGCGACAGAGGCACATGCGCGCTTGTCACTTGGAGCTGCCGAGACCACGGGGCCGACCGTGGCGACGGGCGTTGGGAGGCTGGCCAGGACGCCATGGGGCGCGTCCAAGGGATCATGGGGCATGGCTGGAAAGCCGCCCATGACAGTACATTCGCGAACGCGATGAAGGAAATACCAGAAGCCTGAAGTTGCAGAAAACCAGATTTTTCTAAGTTCAAAATCATCCTGTATCCTATTCGAAACTCACTCGATCCCTCGTCCAAACCAAACATGCACACAAGTCCTAAAACGTCATACGAACTTGCTCGCGCGATCAAATGGCCAAAATAACACCTAGAACTACGAATCGGACGCCAAATCAAATGAAATTTTCAAGAAAACTTTAAAACTTATATTTTTACAACTGGACGTCCGTATCATGTCAAATCAACTCTGATTCTCACCAAATTTGGCAGACAAGTCATAAATATTATTGTGGACCTTTACCAGGCTTCGGAACCAAAATACGGACCCGGGGTCAATAAATCCAACATCAGTAATTTCTTAAAAATTATTAAGCTTTCAAGCTTTTACTTTTTCATCAAAAGTTCATATCTCGGGCTAGGGACCTCGGAATTCGATTCTGGGCATACGCCTAAGTCCCAAATCACGATACTGACTTATCAGAATTGTCAAAACACTGATCCGGGTCCGTTTACTCAAAGTATTAACCAAAATTAACTCAGTTGAGTTTTAAAGCTCTATTTCACATTTTAATCCATTTTTCACATAAAAACATTTCAAAAAATTATACGGACTGTGCACGCAAGTCGAGGAACCTAGGGCTCAACTAGCCCTTCTTTCCGAACCTCATTACACCTTTCATAGGTGAAATTCGGAGCAATATTCTTTCTCCAACCATGAATGCAATATCACGAACTTTACGGTCGGTATAACTCTTTTGCCTAGACTGAGCTGTGCGAAGTCAATCCTGAATAATATTGACCTTATCCAAGGCATCTTGTACCAAATCGGTACCCAATAACCGAGCCTCTCCCTGTTCAAACTAGCCAACTGGCGAACGACATCACCTTCCGTATAATGCCTCACATGGAGCCATCTGAATGCTCGACTGGTAGCTATTATTATAAGCAAACTCCGCAAGTGGCAAGAAATGATCCTAAGAACCTCCAAAGTCTATAACATAAGCGCGAAGCATATCATCCAATATCTGAATAGTGCGCTCTGACTATCCGCCTGTCTGTGGATGAAATGTTGTACTCAATTCCACCCGCGTGCCTAACTCACGATGTACAACCCTCCAGAAATGTGAGGTAAAATGCATACCTCGATCTAAAATAATAGACACCGGCACACCGTGAAGGCGGGCAATCTCACGAATGTAAATTTCAGCTAACCTTTCTGAAGAATAGGTAACTGCCACTGGAATAAAATGTGCTGATTTGGTTAACCTGTTCACAATGACCCAAACTGCATCAAATTTTCTCTGAGTCCGTGGGAGTCCAACAACAAAATCCATAGTGATACGCTCCCATTTCCATTCAGGAATTTCTAACTTCTAAAGCAAACCACCAGGTCTCTGATGCTCGTACTTAACTTGCTAACAATTCAGACAGGGAGATACATGTGCAACTATATCCTTTTTCATTCTCCTCCACCAATAATGTTGTCGCAAAACTTGATAAATTTTGGCAGTACCTAGATGAATAGAATACCTGGAACTGTATGCCTCTTCAAGAATTAATTCACGAAGTCCATCCACATTAGGCACACAAATACGACCCTGCATTCACAGAACTACATCTTCCCCCACAGCAACCTGTTTGGCATCATCGTGCCGCACCGTGTCCTTAAGGACAAGTAAATGAGGATCATCATACTGCCTCTCTCTGATGCGCTCATATAAAGAAGATCGAGTGACTGTGAAAGCTAGAACCCGACTGGGTTCTGAAACATCTAACCTCACGAACTGATTAGCCAAAGTCTGAACATCTGCAGCTAATGGCCTCTCACCAACCGGAATATACGCAAGACTGCCCATACTCACAGCCTTTCTACTCAAAGCATCGGCCACCACATTGGCCTTTCCGGGGTGATACAAAATGGTGATATCATAGTCTTTCAACAACTCCAACCATCTTCTCTGCCTCAAATTAAGATCTTTTTGTTTGAACAGATACTGAAGGCTGTGATGATCAGTAAATACCTCACACGAGACACCGTAGAGGTAATGCCTCCAAATCTTCAGCTCATGAACAATGGCTGCCAGTTCTAAGTCATGAACAAGATAATTCTTCTCGTGAACCTTCAACTGTCGAGACGTATATGCAATCACCTTAACATCTTGCATTAATACTGCACCAAGCCCAATGTGAGATGCATCATAATATATTGTATACGATCCTGAACCTGTGGGTAATACCAACACAGGTGCCGTAGTCATAGCAGCCTTGAGCTTCTGAAAGCTCAACTCACACTCGTCTGACCATATGAATGGGACACCCTTCTGGGTTAGTTTGGTCAATGTGCTGGCTATAGATGAAAACTATTCCACGAACCGACGATAATAACCTACCAAACCCAGGAAACTCCGGATCTCTGTAACTGAAGTAGGTCTAGGCCATTTCTGAACAGCCTTTATCTTCTTAGGATCCACCTTTATGCCTTCTGCCGATACAACATGCCCCAAAAAGGCAACTGAGTCTAACCAAAACTCGCATTTTGAAAATTTGGCATATAACTGATTATTCTTCAAAGTATGAAGCGCACTCTGAAGATGCTGCTTATGTTTCTCTCGACTGCTGGAGTAAACCAAGATATCATCAATGAATACAACTGCAAAAGAATCCAAATAGGGCTTGAACACCCGATTCATCAGATCCATAAATGCTGTTGGGGCATTTGTCAACCCAAATAACATCACTAGGAATTTGTAATGCCCATACCGAGTCCAAAAAGCTGTCTTAGGGATATCAGATGCCCTAATCTTCAACTGATGGTAACTAGACCTCAAATCAATCTTCGAAAATACCTTGGAACCCTGAAACTAATCACATAAGTCATCAATTCTTGGCAGCGGATATTTATTTTTGATAGTGGCCTTGTTCAACCGCTGATAATCTATACACGTCCGCATAGATCCATCTTTCTTCTTTACAAATAATATTGTGCACCCCAGGGCGAGACACTGGATCTAATGAATCCCTGATTAAGTAAGTCTCGTAACTGATCTTTCAATTCTTTCAACTCTGGCGGGGCCATACGATATGGTAGAATAGAAATGGGCTGAGTGCCCGGAGCCAAATCAATGCAGAAGTTAATATCTTTGTCATGTGGCATCCCCGACAAATCTGCAGGAAATACTTCAAGAAATTCACGAACAACTTGTACTGAGTCCATAGAAGGAACATCCGCACTGGGAACGCGAATATAAGCCAAATAGGCTAGACACCCTTTCTCTACCATATGCCGAGCTTTCATATAAGAAATAACCCTACTGGAAGAATGACCAGGAGTTCCTTTCCACTCTAACCGAGGTAACCCCATCATAGCTAGGGTCACTGTCTTGGCATGACAATCCAATATGGCATGATAAGGGGACAGACAATCCATACCCAAGATGACATCAAAATCTACTATATCAAGAAATAGAAGATCCACACTAGTCTCAAGATTACCAATAGTAACCACACATGAACGATAGACATGATCTACTATAATAGAGTCTCCCACCGGTGTAGATACATACACAGAAGCACTCAGAGAATCACAAGGCACAACCAAATATGAAGCAAAATAGGAGGACACATAGAAATAAATAGATCCTGGATCAAATAGAACTGAAGAATCTCTATGGCAAACTGGAATAATACCTGTGATCACGGCATCAGATAACTCAGCCTCAGGCCTAGCTGGAAAAGTATAAAATTGGGGCTGGGCCCCACTACTCTGAACTGCATCCCTGGGACGGCCTCTAACTGGCTGGCCTCCACCTCTAACGGTCTGACCTCCACCTCCAATGGCCTGACCTCTACCTCTAATGGCCTGACCTCCACCTCTAGCTGGCTGAGCAGGTGGTGAAGTAATCGGAGCTGGTATGATGGCACGAGAATCTTGCCGAGATCTGTTACTCACAAATCTAGGGCAATACCTCCTGATGTGACCAATGTTCCCACACTCATAACACCCATCCTGATGTCGTGGCTGCTGAAACTGAAGCTGACCCAAATGGGCCGGATAACCGCTATAGTAACTCTGGAGTGGTGATGCACTGATAGGAGCTGAATGTGCATTGAATGCTGGCTTCCCAGAGTAAGGCATAATAGGACCGTGACTCCCTGAAGCACCAGGAGATGCGTGAAGTGCTGAATGAAACAGTATGGGGGGATGACCCCTACCAAAATTACCCCTGCCTTCAGACGAGGCACCACTGAAACCACCGAACTGACGAGGCCTCTTATCAGACCTCTGCCCTCTCTCTTGTGTAAGAACCATTTCGATCCTCCTTGCGACATTAGCAACCATCTAAAAAGAAATCTCACTTCTGGTCTCCTTGGCCATCTGAAGTCTGATAGGGTTAGCGAGTCCCTCAATAAACCTCTTCACTCTCTCTCCCTCTGTAGGTAGTAAAAGGAGAGCATGACTGGCCAAATCCATAAAATGGGACTCATACTGAGTAACAGTCATACTGCCCTGCTGTAGACACTAAAATTGCTTGTGGAATTCCTCTCTCAGTGTGATAGGGAGGAACTTCTCTAGAAATAGCTGAGAGAACTGCTCCCAGGTAAGGCGATCCTACTGGTCTGGTCAATGTATAATCTCTCCACCATCTCTTGGCGAAAATCATCATCTGAAATACAGCAAAATCAACCCCATTGGTCTCAACTATACCCATGTTCCGCAGCACCTTGTGGCAGCGTTCAAGATAATACTGTGGGTCCTCAGAAGGTGTACCATTGAAGTGAACTGGAAAGAGCTTAGTAAACATATCCAGTCTCCATAAGGCCTCAAAAGACATGGCAGGCCTATCACCGGTCTGTGCCGCAACAACTGGCTGAACTACCCCAATTGGCAGGGCTGTTGGAGCCTGATTCTGGGGAGCCATCTACTCCAGAGCGGGAGTAGTTGGAGTTTGTGCTCCTCCCCCAGGCTGTGAGACGGCTGGTGCCACTGGAAATGTACCATTCTGGGCCACGCCCTCCATAAGACTTATCAAACGCACTAGAGCGTCCTGAAGTACTGGAGTGGCTATGAATCCTTCCGGGACCTGAACTGGTCCAACTGGTACATTCTGAAATGGAACTTCCTCCTGAAGATCCACCTGAGGTTCTATAATAGGTGCAGTTGCTCGAGCTCTTGACTGAGCTCTACCTCGGCCTCTGCCTCAGCCCCTAGCACGACCTCGGCCTTGACCTCTACCCCTGGCCATAGTTGCCACCGGGGGCTCTAGTCCCTGTCCATCGGTAGAGGTATTACGTGTTCTCACCATCTGCGAGAGAATAAGAGTAGAATGATTCAATCATCGATGATAGAATAAATTCACACGACAGAATAAGAAAGAAGTGATATTATTCCTAAAATTTATAGCCTCTAAGAGATAAGTACAGACGTCTCCGTACCGATCCTTCAGACTCTACTAAGCTTGCTCGTGACTCATGAGTCCTATGTAACCTAGTGCTCTGATACCAACTGTCACGACCCGAAATTCCCACCTTCGGACCGTGATGGTGCCTAACATTTCACTTGCTAGGCAAGCCAACGTTAGAATAATATTAACAAAATTTTAAACAATTTTTAAATTTATTAATAACAAAGAACGATTGCGGAAGTAAAGTCTAAAATATAGTGAATAATCCATAAAAACAATGATGTCTAAATACCATCCCAGAATTTGGTGTCACAAGTGCACAAGCTTTTAGAATAATACAAATAAGAGTCTGAATAAAATAAAGCTGTATGGAAATAAACACACAACTAAAGTAAAGTAGACGGGGACTTCAGAACTGCGGACGTCGTGCAGTTATACCTCAAGTCTCCTCTGAGTAGCTGAAATCCAAGCAAGTCTATGGTACGCCGCTAGGACCAACTCCAAAATCTGCACAAGAAGTGCAGAGTGTAGTATCAGTACAACCGACCCCATGTACTGGTAAGTGCTGAGCCTAACCTCAACAAAGTAGTGACGAGGCTAAGGCGGGTCACTTATATTACCTGTATGCAATATTAGTAACAACAACAATAATAGAAATAAATCAGGTAACTCATTTATAATAATTGAAGACAATTCAGCAGCCATAACCAATTATCATTTCCATAAATTCTGTTGCAGCGTGCAACCCGCTCTCACAATATATTCATATTCAATTCTGTTGCGGCGTGCAACCCGCTCCTCCAATATATTCATTTTAATCAAGTATGTTGCGGCGTGCAACCCGATCCTCCAATATGGACTTTTAATAAATTTATTGCGGCATGCAACCCGATCCTCCAATATATTCCGATCCTCCAATATATCCATTTACCAATTCTTATAGAAGAAATTTTTACAATAAATGCAACAATTAATATAAAATTACAAGGCAACAATCATACAATAATTATAATTTAATTATGAAACAAACAATGACGAATAACAAATTATTATGGAAATCAGAGAGAAAATAGGCAGTTTAATATTTAATATGCTAAATGTCAAATAACAATTAAGACACATAATTCAAATAGCATGTAACAATAAATGCAGGAATTCAAGAATTAATATTTGACAAAGAATAGAAGAGAAATAATTATTATAATAATAAATTCATGATTTAAAATGATTTATAATTTTAAAGTAATTATGCAAACAATTAATTTGATGACGTATAGACACTCCTCACCTCGCCTATACGTCGTTCACATGCGTTCGCGACCCAATCTTCGCGTTCGCGAAGAAGGAAAATTCAGCCAGCCCAATTTGCTCTTCGCGTTCGCGACAGTACATTCGCGAACACGATGAAGGAAATACCAGAAGCCTGAAGTTGCAGAAAACTAGATTTTTCTAAGTTCAAAATCATCCCGTATCCTATCCGAAACTCACCCGAGCCCTCGGGGCTCCAAACCAAACATGCACACAAGTCCTAAAATATTATACGAACTTGCTCACGCGATCAAATCGTCAATATAACACCTAGAACTACGAATCGGATGCCAAATCAAAGAAAATTTTTAAGAAAACTTTAAAACTTATATTTTTACAACCGGACGTCCGAATCACGTTAAATCAACTCTGATTCTCACCAAATTCGGCAGACAAGTCATAAATATTATTGTGGACCTTTACCGGGATCCAAAACCAAAATACAGACCTGGGGACAATAAATCCAACATCAGTAATTTCTTAAAAATTATTAAGTTTTCAAGCTTTTTATTTTTTATCAAAATTCCATATCTCGGGCTAGGGACCTCGGAATTTGATTCCGGGCATACGACCAAGTCCCAAATCACGATACGGACCTACCGGAATTGTCAAAATACTGATCCGGGTCTATTTCATATTTTAATCTATTTTTTACATAAAAACTTTCCGAAAAATTGTACGGACTGCGCACGCAAGTCGAGGAATGATAAATGGTGCTTTTAGAGGTCTTTGAACATAGAATTATTTATTAAATTTAAAGATGACATTTTGGGTCATCACATTTTGAGAAGTTGGAATTACTTGATACCGGGGTCGGATTTCGATTCCGGAAGTTGAAATACGTCCGTAATGCCAATTATGACTTGTGTGCAAAATTTGAGGTCAACCGGACGTGATTTGATATGTTTCGGCATCGATTATAGGAGTTTGATGTTCTAAAGTTCATTAAGTTTGAATTATAGGGTGATTCGTAGTTTCAATGTTGTTTGGCATGATATGAGGCCTCGATTAAGTTCGTGATGTGTTTTGGGACGTGTTGGTATAATTGGTTGAGGTCCCGAGGGCCTCGGGTGGTTTCTGGATGGTTAACGGATCAAGTTTGTACGTGGAAGAAATGATGAGGCAGCTGTTATCTGGTGTAATCGCACCTGCGTGAAAAGGGCCGCAGGTGCGAGCTCGTAGGTGCGAGCCACGAGTTGCAGGTGCAAAGGAGAGGAGGCTGGCCAGCGACCATAGGTGCGGAACATTTGGGCGCACCTGCGAAGACCCATGTGCGAAGAGGACAACGCAGGAGCGGGCAATGGGCGCAGGTGCGACGCATGGACCGCAGGAGCGGACGCGCAGATGCGCTATATGGAGCGCAGGTGCGGGACTGTTGGGCCGAGCTGGAGCCGTACCTGGGATGGAATTTCCGCAGGTGCCGAGCCGCAAAAGCGACAATTTAATCGCAAGTGCGAGAGGTGCTGGGCAATGTCATTTTAAAGACGGGATTTGGCCAATTTCCTTCATATTTCATTTTGGTTGGGCAATCTTTGGAGCTTTTAAAGAGGAGATTTCATCATCTATTATGAGGTAAGTGGCACATTGTGAGTTAAATACATGGGTTGTATATGAATTTATACATGAAAATTAGTAGAAATGTGGGATTTTGATAGAAACCCAAGATTTCGTAATTTTGGATTTTGAACACGAATTTGGGCATGGATTTGGGAATAAATCACATATTTGGGTTCGTGAGGTTATAGGTAATGGTTATCTTCGAAAATTTTTGGAATCCGGGCACGTGGGCCCGAGGGTGATTTTATCGACTTTTCGAGCGGAGTTGGAAATTGTTGTAAATTGAATTATAATGAGTGTTAGAGTATATATTTATGGATTTGCACATTTATTGACTAGTTTTGGAGCGAGGGCACCGGTTTGAGTTGTGGGAGAGGCTTTGGAGCCGGTTATAGAATTGCGGAGCGAGGTAAGTCTCCTTTCTAACCTTATAAGAGGGAATTAACCCCATAGGTAAATTGATTAAATATGTGCTTCTACTTGCGGGGGCTACGTACGCACGAGGTGACGAGAGTCCGTGCGTAGCTGCTAATTATGCTTATGTCCGGGTAGTTTTAGGTTTACACCATACCTTGTTGATACCGTTATTCGACTATGTTTATTATTTACCTTGAAAAGAATTGAGATCGAGGATGGTTATTAAATGCCTTGAAAAGAGTTGAAATTGAGGATTTCGAGACTTGAAAGTTTTCATTGAATTTCGTATTTTTGAAAAAGAATTTAAGATATATTATAATAACTTAAGAAAATCTATGTGCAACCGCGTCGTAAATATATTCTGCGAGAGGGGTAAATTTCCACTACTCTCATGGGAGCGGGCCTGTCACGCCCCAAACTCGGGGAGCGCGACCGGCGCTCAACCTAGAGAACTCGGCCGAGCAAGCCTGTTAGATTTCTTTCTACCCAAATTCATCCATGAATAAAGAGGATATGTACTCCATTAATCAATCACTGAAAATTTTTTATTAACAACTTCCTTTTCATTCCCATTAGCAGTTTCATTCATAATTTCCAAAATATTACGAGTTTATAGAATTAATGAAAAACATGATTTTCAAGTATCAACATTTCTAGTTCAATTCCCAACATCAACCATAACCCACAACCTGTCTACGAAGCCTCTAAGTATAATAAAAGAGTAATATGGAAATGCCGGCAACAAGGCCCCGGCTATACCTCAAAACACAATACATGAGAAATAAATACATGACCCCGAAATGAAGTGGGACTCACCAAATCAGCTGAAAAGAGTGTACTGCTATCACTGATCAATGACACCTGCTGTAGAACCACCTGCATCCATTAAAGATGCAGCGCCCCTAGCAAAAGGGATGTTAGTACTGTCGAATAGCACTAGTATGTATAGCTAAAAATCCTCTTTCAAAATAGAATGCCCATATAAGAAAAGGCAACACATAGAAACAGCAAGTCAAAATCCACAATATCCAAATGTTCAGTTAAAATATAATAATTTTCAAAATACGAACTTTATATACAATTTTGGTTGGGAGATCATTAGCACCGATATACCACCGTCTTTGTTAGCACGGAGTCCGATCACGCCCGATCGGCTAGGCCATCTCCCCATGAACAATGTGGTTTGACATGTGATGCAAAAGAAAGTTGTTACCAAGAGTAGTACCACCATATGTGCAATATGGTGTCTGATCTCCACCTGATAAGCTAGGCCGCATTCCCACATATGCCGTGCGGGTTGACTTTTCTAATCCACAAAGGTTCCAGTTTCATCCCAATTAAGGGGAATAATATCATAATTTCCCAAAGGTTCCAATTTCATCCCAAATAAGGGGAATAATCACAATCCACCCCAACACCGGCACGTGTAGTTTCAGGTGTGGGCCTTATGACCCACCCTTCCTCGGTTTTGCTAATGATGCTCCCAAAAATATTTTTGATTTGATTTGCAAACAGAAATATCATAAATACAATTTTACTCACCTCAACATCTTTCACATTGTATAAATTTTCATTATTATTCATAGTCATTCACAACGACAATATTTCCTTGGCTCATTAGGCCATTCACAAGATTCTTTATTCCTGGCACGATGGCCGTATTTCATATTCCACACTTTCACCTCTTTCAATTTCAAAGATCACCATCAAGTATCAACATATAGGATATTTCAGAAATCATATACTTCAAATCCATTTGAAATGGAAACTTCAAACACAAATGGTTTCTTCCCAAAGAATGAGGCATACCATCCAACAATAGAAACACACATGAAAATCATAAACAATCAATACACCATTTATTCTTACAATGCTCTTCCCTAGCAATGACAATGTTCTAGTTCAACACATGAGTATATACAACTCGAATCACACTAGATATATTTATAAAGCAAAGCATTAGTTAAAGCAACCACTAATGGGCATGAATTGAGTACAAAAGCTTTTAGGTAATTCTATCTTCGAAGTCATTTTTAAACAATTGAGTCTAGCCTCATTTCATATTCTTTATCGCATCTTCTCAAATCATTTATACTACTAGACACAATCATAACTTAAATTCTTGGCACATTGGCCACACTCTATATCCCCAATTAACGTATTTCACTTCCAACCATCTTTATAGATTATCAACAATAAGACATTTCCAAATCAAGACTTTAGGTACACATATGAGCAATTAAGAGTCTTAAGAATATTGAGATTTTCTCACACAATTTGGCATACTATCTTTCATTGAAACACGACTCAAAGCCATAACCTTTTAATATGCAACCCATAGTTTGAAACTTACGGAAACATTATGGAATTCAATTCCAAGAGAGAAAGTTTAGCCAACATACCTCAATCGAGCTTCCTTAACTCTAGAATGATTCGGAATTCTTAGCAATCCCGATCTATTTTGAGTATTTTATCAGACACTAGGTGTGTAAATTTAACCACAAGGTTCTTCTACAAGATTTCCTTCACTTCACAACCCAATCCTTACTTATTTCAGCTCAACAATCTTCCCAATATTCTTATTGGTACATGCATGTATAAATAATAATCTCATACCCATGAATGATACTCCAAATCAACCATCTTCTACTCAAATTTGAAATTGAAAACTAGGGTATGGAACCTTACCTCTTAGATGAAGTACTTGTGGGTTTTCTTTGTTACTTCCATGATTTGAGCAAGATTTGATGAATAGTTAGCCTAGGGTTTTCTCTCTCTCTAAAACACACTCCCTTCTCTCTAAAATATTAGATTTTTTGCTAAAAAATGACTCTGCGCGTATATAACGAAGTAGGGTCAGGTTTTAAGAACCCAAAAAATGGAGCTCCGGAACAGGTTTTGCGGTCGCATATGCGACTGCATAATGGATATGCGGACCACATATCGGTCGCATAATTACAGACCAAAACGATCAAAAATCTGTCCGTGTATGCGGTTACTATGCGGTTCGCATAACTGTTATGCGATCGCATAATGCACCGCATAACAATTATGCGGTCGCATAGTCGACCGCATAATTGCCCCCAGACTGGCCCTTCTCCTGCTCACTTCTGCGCCCATTATGCGGCCCGCAGAGTGGTTCTGCAGTCGCATAATGGGCCGCATAAACGCATTTATCCGCCAAATTTTTTTTTTTACTTTTCGGTGTATTGTTCAACCCAAAAGTTTGAACTGCGGCTCACAAGCTTGCCGCGAAGATTTTATACCATCCTCAAACACGTACGCCTACTCCGGCACCACGAAACCTTGAATTCACTTGCAAAATTTACGGGGCTTCACACTTAAATACTTCAAAATTTTCCGGGGTGTTACAGGGCCGTTCGCCTCGGCAAGTTTATATTTATATGTTGGTTTGCGTCGCTCGACCCTCAGCAGTGCACAATTTATATTTATATGTTGGTTCGTGCCGTTCGACCCTCGGCAGTGCATAGTTTACATTTATATGTTGGATCGGGTACGACCTAGGCATGACTTGCGCATGATAACTCCTTGAAACTAATAATAATTGTCGCTGCTTTATTGGCTGAAGATATAAATTGTTAAATAATGAAAATGAATTTGGGAAATTTCTTATTAACAAAAGAATTGTTTACTTATTTCACGATATTGAGCTTACAGCCGTACTACGTGATCCATGCTTAATTATATCATTGGTATTTTATTTATAGCCCATAGTAAGTGTCTAAGTCGACCCCTCATCACTGCTTCTTCGAGGTTAGGCGGGATACTTATTGGGTACACGTTAATTTACATATTCATACTAAACTTGCTGCACGTTTTGTGCAGGTACATATATGACTAGTGGCCTTGTAGGCGCAGAAGCACAGTTATTGCAGGGACTTAGGTGAGCTGCACTCTACACTACGATTCGCAGCCAACAGAGTCTTCTTTAGAGTATTTTTATTTCTCCTGTCCAAATTTGTATTCCGGACAGATGTTGTACTTTATTTTACTTCCTAGTTGATGCTCATGCACTTGTGAGACCGGGTTTTTGGGTGATTATGGGTTGTTTGGTATTGAAATTGTGAAAATATTTTTATTTACTCTATAAAGTCCATCTTTTATTATTAAATTTAAGGAAATCGTGATTTCAAATACTAAAATGAGTATTTAAGTTAATTAATTATTGTTGGCTTGCCTGACAGCGGTGTCCGGCACCATCACAACATTTAATGGATTTTAGGTCGTGATAATTTAGGTCATCTATAAAGTGCCATTGAGTTACATTATTAAATTATATTATTGGCAACAATATTATTTTTGTTTCAACCACAAAGTGCCTTTGTGGCTTAAAAATGATTTGCCGATTAAAATTCCCCAATTTTATGCAAAAGTAAGGCGGGAGGACATCTCTCTCTTTCTTTTGTTTTTGGGCGAACCCTTCCCCCTCTTTTGTCCCAAACCCTTCCCCAATTCCACCAGACGCTTCAGCCAGAGCTCCGAAGTATGAGATCTGTATGATCCTACAGCCTTCCCTCAACCCAAAAGTAGGGCTTGAAATGGTAAGCTTCTTCCCCTCTTTTTCAAGGTTAGGTTTTTATTTGATTTTCATGTAAATTTATAGAAAATTTGTAAGATTTGCTAAACATTAGGTACAAATGGATCCTTATACTGTCAAATCCGAGAATTTTCCAGTTAAAGTAGAAAATACAATTACCAGAATATATTATTTGCTATCTATGTATCAGCTTAAAAGGTACTGAAATATTGTAGGTTGCGGCTCAATGGATGTGGAGGATTTCGAGGAAATTTATCTGCACTTCCCATATGCATTGTCTCAATGTTTAGTGTATACGGTCAAAATCAGGCTCGACTATTGCACGACAGATCGAGCTCGGAATGCTAAGGGTTGAAGATCGACACCGAGTCTCATCGTAACAGAACACGAGGTCAGAATGTCAGTTCTCGAGAACATTGAGCCCATGATCCCAGAATCGACCCTGACCCTGAATAAGCTCGAGTAAACATTGCCGATATAACCCACAGAAGACCTAAATAACAGAAGGCCAAAATATCCGTAACCGGTCGGATATTTCGTCGAGAATCTCGGCAGGTATCAATAAAGAACCGGCAAATCAGGAGATTTTTACCTTTTATAGAATTGTACCTAAAGTAGGATTCCCCTACTATATAAAGGGGGTCTGATTACTTGTAAAACATATTGTAACACGCATGTCAAAATAATATATTATTATTCTTGTCAAGTTCTTGTTACTCTCTTGTTGTTTTTGTTCTTGATATCAATAAATGCATTTTTGGCTCGAGGGTGACAAACCTTCCAAGGCTAAGACTATGCAACTTGTGTGGTTAGCATTATTTTTCCATTACTTATTTCAATTGCAATCTGATTTGTCGTTCACTATCAAATTAAATCACGTATTCTTAAAACCACTTATAAATTCAATTATTATCCGATTTTGAGGGTAAATAGTTTGGCGCCCATCGTGGGGCTAAGGATAATAGTGGTTATTTGATATAAATCTCCATAACACACACTACTTTACACTTGCTCTTTGAAGTATCTCTGATTTCAGGATAAAACACAAAATGTCAAACTCTCAATCAGCACCCCTACATGTTGACAACGAGTCCGGTCACCACGGTGAAAATAACAACATAGCGCCCGATGAAAGAGTACCGCCTATTGATCCCATCGGAATTCCGATCGCAGATCCGGTTGACGCTAATTTACATGTGGCTATCGACGCAAACTTGCCTACCACCCCAAAAATAGCGTCTGTGGTGGAGCTAGATCGGCAACTTGAAACACACAAAACATTGAAGGATACAGGATCAGTCTACGGGTGATCTTCGAGATGTTATAGGCTCAACAGGCGGCGATATCTCAGTTACAGAACCAAAGTCATGCACCGAGCAGAGTTAAGCCCTATCCACCCCGGGAAATCACCCGCAATGATGAACCGGTCATAGAAAGGTCAAATGACATGAATCGGGGGCTAACCCCGAGATCATAAAGATGCTCGAGAAGCTGACAAAATGGATAGAATCAGGGGAGAAGAAAATTGAAGCTAATGAGAAAAAGGTGGAAACCTACAATTCTAGGGTAGATCAAATCCAAGGAGCGCCGCCAATATTAAAAGGCCTATATTCCAAGAAGTTCGTGCAAAAACCTTTTCCTCCAAGCGCGGCTCCGAAGCCGATCCCTAAGAAATTCTGCATGCTCGAGATTGCTAAGTATAACGGAACGACCGACCCAAATGAGCATGTAACCTCTTACACATGTGCCATCAAAGGGAATGACTTGGAGGATGATGATATCGAGTCTGTCCTATAGAAGAAGTTCGGAGAAACCCCATCAAAAGGGGCTATGATATGGTATCATAACTTACCTCCTAATTCTATTGATTCATTTGCTATGCTTGCTGATTCTTTCGTGAAAGCACATGCCGGGGCCATCAAGGTCGAGACCAGGAAATCAGACCTTTTCAAAGTAAAACAGAAGGATAACGAGATGCTCAGAGAGTTCGTGTCCCATTTTCAAATGGAACGAATGGATCTGTCATTGGTCGCTGATGATTGGGCTATTCAGGATTTCACTCAAGGGCTCAATGTTCGAAGCTTGGTGGTTTCGCAGCAGTTGAAACAAAACCTGATAGAATATTCGGCCGTTACTTGGGTCGACGTGCATAATCAGTATCAATCGAAGATCAGAGTGTAAGATGATCAACTTGGCGCCCCTTCGGGGTCTGTTTATCCCATCAGAACCCTTGACAGAGTCAAGAGAGATATCGATCGTGAACCGAGACCAAACAGGGATCGGTATCAGCCATATAATGGAGACTGAAGAAGTAGTGGGTACGGGCAGAAATCCGTAAGAAACGAAAAGAGAAATTACCGAGGTTAGAACAATCGGGGACTCATGACAAAAAATAGCTTCGGCAGGTCCATCGGTCCTAAAGAAGCGCCGAGGCTATCGGAATACAACTTTAATGTCGATGTTGCCGCCATTGTATCAGCTATCGGGCGCATCAAAGATACCAAATGGCCTCGACAACTACAATCCGATCCAACCCAAAGGGATCCTAACCAGATGTGCAAATATCATGGCACTCACGGTCAAAGAAAGAAAGATTGTCGATAACTGAGAAAGGAAGTAGCCCGACTATTCAATAACATGCATCTTCGAGAATTCTTGAGCGACCGAGCCAAGAATCATTTCAGGAACAGGGATTCTAACAAGAAGACAGAATAAGAAGAACCTCAACACATCATTAACATGATCATCGGTGGGATCGTTATCCCTTAAGAGCTAATGTTGAAACGCACCAAAGTATCCATCACTAGGGAGAAATGAACTCGAGACTACATACCGGAAGGAACTTTATCTTTCAATGATGAGGACGCGAAAGGGATTGTACAGCCCCACAATGATGCACTGGTAATATCTGTACCTGTAAATAAAATTCAAGTTAAACGTGTGTTAATTGATCCAGGTAGCTCGGCCAACATCATTCGATCGAGGGTCGTGGAACAGCTCGGTCTACAAGACCAAATCGTGCATGCAATCCGAGTTCTAAACGGATTCAACATGGCATGTGAAACCACAAAGAATGAGATAATATTATCAGTAAACACCGCCGTGACCATACATGAAGCGAAGTTTTATGTAATCGAAGGAGACATGAGGTACAATGCTTTCTTCGGAAGGCCATGGATCTACAACATGAGGGCAGTACCCTCAACTCTACACTAAGTGTTAAAATTCCCAACACCAGATGGAATTAAAACGGTCTATGAAGAACAACCAGCAGCAAAGGAGATGCTTGCGGTCGAAGAGGCAATTCTGATATCCGCATTTACAACGACAAAGGGGTCGAGTTCGATTACAAAGCCAAAAACCAAATAGCAATTACCGACACTAGCTCCGACCCAACCGAAAAGACAGGGGACTGATGAAGACGATGATTACGGGGTACCCAGGTCTTTTATAGCCCCCGATGATTCCGACGCCACCAATTCGATGGTCGAGGATCTGGAACAGGTCATATTGGTCGAGTATCTACCCGATCGATAGGTATACGTGGGCACGGGGCTAAATCCCGAGCTCAGGAAAAAACTCATTTAGTTTCTTATGGCTAACATATATTGTTTCGCTTAGTCCCACCTTGATATGACATGGATCCCACCAGAGATAACCACTCACAAGATGAGCCTGGACCCGAAGTTCCATACGGTGAAGTAAAAGAGGAGACCCCAGTCCGAGGTCAAATATGCTTTTTGTCACGACCCAAACTGATGGGCCGTGTCGGGCATCCCGTACCTTACTCAACCGAGTACCAGCATAACGTATCTTTTCATGTCATACTATCATAGATAATTGAGTCGGAAGGCTTCCGTGAGATAAGTAAAGTACAACATGTAATACCAACTTATACATAAGACATACGGGCTTATAAGACCAAAATAACCACTCGTACACTGAACATAGGCCGACAAGGCCATACAATCTTTTACGTACATGACATCTGTCTACAAGCCTCTAAGGATACATAATTTTCATAAAGGTCGGGACAGATTCTCGCCATATCAAACAATACACGTCTAAATCATACTAACCAAACAAGAAACTCCGAAGCAAATGGAGCGCACCAACATCTTCCGCTGAGCTGATAGCCTACTTGGAGGGCTCTCGACCTGTCTATCGGGACTTGCGGGCATGAAACGCAGCATCCCCAGGCAAAAGGGATGTCAGTACAAATAATGTACCGAGCCGAGTATGAAAGAAAATAAAAATCAGTAAATAATAGACATGAGAGAAACATGGAGTAAAAGACTCGACATGTACGTTTGCATAGCTCTATGAATCATTTCATTTTTATAATGCCATGCATATGCGTATAAATGTCATACCATGCATAGGGATATGTGTTCATAACATCATCAAGCCTCTGAGGATATCCCATCATGTCATCTCTGCCACTGTGGGCAGAATCATCAACGTATACCAGTTGATCAGGTGGTGGTGCGTATATAACGCCGTAACCTTTTTCCCATATCCCATATAAATATAATATATATATACGCGTATATAAAGCCATCTGGTCATGAGTCAATGTACATGTATAAATGCATGAAATGCATAAGAAATACGTTAATAAGATTTTCTCGGAATGCCATAAAAATCAATATGCCTTTCGGATAAACTTTATCAAATACGTATTTTTCTGAGACCTATGAACATAAGATATAATAATAATTCACATGGGGAAGCAAGAATATAGACACCCCTAGTATTTCTATGAATAGAGTCATTTATGAAAGTTGCGTATTTTGCTCGTTTCATTTGTATTATTTGGATCATGCCAAAAAGAAAGAAGGGATAGCCTTAACATACCTGAACCGATTCTCTTTTGCGAAAATACGTAACGGCGGATCGAAGTAGGGAAAAATCCATATGATATTCTTGAAAAAGATTATACCGGGCTTTCTTTGAATTAGCATTTCATGCTAGACCTTGTAGCATTTCAGAGAATTCTCGTTGGACCTTGTAACATCATTCCTTAAGAGAATTTCACGTTGGACCTTGTAATATTTCATGTTGGACATCGTTATTTCTCTTCAATGATGTAGGAAGATGGTTTATTTTACCAAAGAGAGTGGGCCCCACTTGTGATGACTAGCCACCAAACTCCCCTAACACATGCCACCTAGTCATGTGATTTAAGACTCATCATCAAGGTCTCCTAGGGCTGCCACGTTTTGGGGGGGGGGGTAAACTTATCCAAAATAAATTGTAATTAATTAGCTAATCACCCACCAAAAATCATTGATTACCTAATTATCTATATAATTAGGAACTATCTCAAATTACTTAAAATACTACTCACTTTTAACACACTTTGCACACCTTTCTATTATGGTCAGGGGTACCTTGTATGACACTAGTCCATAAATACGGGGTATTTTAGCTTGGACCGTATTTTATCTCAAAATGTCTAACTTAGACGAAAATTCATTTTTTTCGATTTGCTTACCCTCTCACCTTCACAAATTTACTCATTACTTGTTTGAAGTAGCATAATGCTTATAATCTCCAAATAATCTCATTCCCGACCTTACGTTGATTAGCTTACAACGAAACTTTAACGTACGAAAATGCGGGATGTAATATCTCATTTTCCGGCTTCCATTAATTTACTTATGGCGTACTTTCACGTATGAAAATATGGGGTGTAACATCTTTCCCCCATTTGGAACATTCGTCCTCGAATGTTGACTGATGCACTTATCCTTTTCATAACCTATGAAAATTCCAAAGGCCAAGGCATTTCCCTGCCTTAGGTCTCTTTCTCACACCATGACTTGTGGTCGAAATCCTTTCAATCTCGTAACTGTTGCTACCTTTGGTCATGCAGCTCATGTATGACTTTTTACTTGTATGTGCGCATATGCGACTCTTCCCTTCAGCTTTTAGCCAATCTCTAGGCCTCATTTTGGGAACATATACAGAACTTGACAAGATGTCCCTTTGGACATCTATAGGTGTACTAAAGTTCTTTTCTCGGTACTTTGTCGAACTTACAAATATTGTTATACCTTACTTCATGGTCCTGGTTATCCATCCGTGTGACTTTACTGCATCTAGGTAGGTCATACTATACCATAACTCTTACCTTGGTTTTATTACTATCGAGGTCTGCTATCCAATTCCAAGTTACCCTCTCGCTTCTTATCATAGATGTATAAATCCAAGTCCTTCAATGCTTCCTTATTATTGTTCATCTAAAGGATGGAATCTTTATCTCCTCTCATACGTTGGAACTTTATCCATCTATTGTTGATTTACCTCCATGTTGATCTACAATCTACCACTAATATCTTGAAACTTCTTACGTAAAACATTGCCACTAGGGCTTACGTTGCATCGAGGAATATTCGAAGTAATTTTCCTGATCCACTTAGCGACAATACTGTACTTCAATAACCGTACTTTATAGCATCCCAATGTGACTCACTTACGTGGGTATTTTAATCCTGTACAATTCATGAAATCCCTTGAAATCATCACTCAATCGAAGGTCCAAATGTCATCCTTTATTTATCACAAGTATACTCTCATTTTACTACCAGGGCAATATTCCATCTCTTTTAAATGCTATTATTCTTAGACTCCTTTGAGTTCATTCAGGCTGAACTTTCTATAACTTAGAGAAATCATCAGCTCTTTTGTCTTCATGGGCTTAATCCCGATAACTTATCCATTCTCGTAACCTTCTCACTTGCCATTCCTTATTCTTACTCATGTCTTTCTAAAACCTTGTCGCTCTACCATACTTTAGCTTCCTACCTACACATATTCATTTATACTACTCGCAACCTTCCTTCAACTTGCTTGTACCATAGATTCCCTTGCGTTATTCTGGAACATCAAGCGAGATATCACATCATTTCTAACTCTTGTTTACTCTCGTAACTGGACCTCTCGATACCTAGAAATCATCGACTAGAAGATATGTCACTAACGACGCCGCTATCATTCCTAGTTACTGAATCCCCATGCTTCTAGCTTTCTATCCGCAGTACGAACTATTCCCAACCTTCTGCATTTAAGTATCTCATACGTTGTTTACTTTTACCTTACTTACCTTAAAATCTCGCATCACATCTTTTATATCTTTCATGACCTCCCTTTCACATAGGTATAATTCATATCCACAACTTGAAGCTCTATTATAATACTTGCACCTCTAGTGCACACACAATCCGGTGGGAGCTTCATACTGACTTCTTATAAGGCTAGTCCTTTTCTGACTGGCTTTATCGTAGAGTTGTTATAGAATATGGCTAATTTACTATCTCTCTTATATTTAAGAGTGATCTTGCAATGTTCTCAATTACGAGGTCTAAAATTTTCTTAGTCTAATAATCAGACTCCTGATTTACTGAGTTGATGCAACTCTTTAGTTTCTTCTTCCTTCTGATCAGCCTTCATGTAGGCTTAAACTATCTTCCGATATGCGGCTCCTGGGATTAGTTATTACTTTAGCCTTTCATGGGCGCTATGGACTATCCATGACACAATCTTCTAACAATTCAATCCTTTTGTCTATGCCCTGGGCTCAATTCTTTCTTTTACTTATACTAGAGTCTTCTACGCCTGTATGATTGTCACATATATGCTGCATGGATAATACTCTGAAATCTTACGTGCATTCATAACGTAACTCACTCTGGATCACTGATCGAATAATTCCTTTCGTTCCTTCTCGGCTTTCTTTAAATGTAAGCAATTACTTTTTCTGGTCTTCCTACCCCCTTGTTGCGTGCATACTTAGCTTATCTTAACTCCCACGCAGGCCAGAATTTTTGTGCAACTCACATGATCCCGAATATTACTTTTTCTTTTACTTCTCGTTCATTAGCCATGGTAGGTGCCACTTTCTTTTGGAGTGCATACAATTTTGTAGTGAGACAGTTGTTATACGACCATTTCCTGTTTAGGTCACTGTATTTAGGTTGAAGCCTTATTCCTTATTTCCTCAGCTAGTCTTTCATTGTACTACCTAGGGAGGACCCTCTGACTCTTGTAAAGCTACGAGCTTATTACACTGAATACTCGACGGAATTTTTGATGTCCTTCCTCGCCTATAATTATCTGCAGTTACTTACCTCCATGCCCTTGTGCTTGTAGGGTTGCTTGTGAACTGATATTTTGACTATCTTCCCAATGGGACGCTCTTTTATTTCCATAACACTCATACGGTACCTTTACTACCCCAACTCCTATCTGAATATTTCTCAAGGATCACGATGTCGTATCTGCGAGACTGAATTCCCCATGTTGGGGTTCACTTTGTTCATCTTGCACAATCTGTTAATTTATCTGTGTCCTCTTGTTTAGCCATAACTTGGCTCTTCCTGGATCAACCACTAACTACTCATTGGCCCATCCCCATATCAATATTTCGCGTAATCTTTCTTGGGTTATTTCCTTTACATTAACTTACGTCTCGCACTGGCTCCTTATTTATCAATAACATTTCGGGCAGGGAACCTTACTTACTTATATAGACGCCGTGTTTGCATAATGTTCTGGAATCGTAGCATATCTGTAGGCTTTGAATAAGTGCAATCTCATCCCTCTTCGCATTCTTCCCTTACCATTCCATAATAACTAGAACCACTTAATTCTGACTTAATACCACATCATTCCATATTCCCCCCTTTAGGGGAGCACTAAGATTTAGTGTTAAGATGATCTACGTATAGATGTTTTACCTTCTCATCTGTGGCATAGTTTCACATCATCGATGATCCTTACTCACCTCGCGATAATCCTTCTGTACCAAGGATAACAAGATTCCTCGCTCGCGAGGGTGACACTTAGTGTAACTGGCATATATAGTCCCTTAAGATTAACTTTACTCACCTTGCTTACTTTGGGGAAGCATCTTCCTGAATGACCTTTAAAGGGTATTCTTCTGTCCTCCATTCTATTATCGCTGGGACGCAATTTCTGAAATTCTCATGATGCCGACTACTACTCAGTCCCTAGTTCATGCTTAGTTTATCTTGTTCATTAGTCCATGCTAATTTCTTATTACTCTGGGGTCTAACATTTTCTTTTGGTAGTCGTGTTGGAGTCACGAACTTATTTTTTGAAATGAGGATATGACTTTATGGCCTATACTCTTTTGTTGTCTCAAGGCCTGTCACCTCTCGTATTTTCCTTCACTTGAGTATAGACTCAGTAATACTGTAATCTTTTTGATCTACCGTTGTCATCCATGTATCACATCTTACTCATAATACTTCATTAACTCTCTTCTTATTTCCCGCTAATATTTATGTCTATTACTTTATTCAGAAAACTTCAATAAGACATCTTTGCTTTTAGCTCCCCTTGCTCCATCCCTTGGCTCTTCGGGTTTCCTAACATTCCCTTTCTACTAGGGATGGGAGCCACACTAAGGTAAAGTTTAACCGAAAGGCATATTGATTTTTATGACATTCCGAGAAAATCTTATTAACGTATTTCTTATGCATTTCATGCATTTATACATGTGCATTGACCCATGACCAGATGAAGTTATATAAGCGTATATATGTATATTATATTTATATGGGATATGGTAAAAAGGTTACGGCGTTATATACGTACCACCACCTGATCAGCTGGTATACGTTGATCATTTTGCCCATAGTGGCCAAGATGATATGATGGGAAGCCCTCAGAGGCTTGATGATGTTATGAACGCATATACCAATGCATGGTATGACATTTATATGCATATGCATGACATTATAATATTAAATGATTCACAGAGATATGCAAACGTACATGTCGAGTCTTTTACTCCATATTTCTCTCATGCCTATTATTTACCGATTTTCATTTCCTTTCATACTCGGTACATTACTTGTACTGTCGTCTCTTTTGCCTGGGGATGCTGCGTTTCATGCCCGCATGTCCTGATAGACAGGTTGAGAGCCCTCCAAGTAGGCTATCAGCTCAGCGGAAGATGTTGGTGCACTCCATATGCTCCAAAGTTGCTTATGTGGTCAGTATGATTAGGACATGTATTGATTAGTATGGCGGGGCCCTGTCCCGACCTTTATGACATTTATATACTCTTAGAGGCTTGTAGATATATGTCGTGTACGTGAAATATTGTACGGCCTTGTCGGCCTATGTTCAGCATAATTTTGGTCTTATAGGCCAGTATATCATATTTGTAAGTTTGCATTCCCTCATGCTTTACTCCGGTTCATTTACCTATGATAGAATGATACGAAAGATACGTTATGTTGGTACTCGGTTGAGTAAGGTACCGGGTGCCCATCGCGACCCATCGGTTTGGGGGTCGTGACACTTTTATCAAGGACGAGGTATCTAAACTCCTTAAAATAGGGTCCATTCGTGAGGTGAAATACTCGGATTGGTTAGCAAATGTAGTTGTAGTCCCTAAAAAGGGAACAAAGTAAGAATTGTTATAGACTACAAGGATTTGAATAAGGCATGTCCCAAGGATTCTTTCCCTTTGCCCAACATCGATCGAATGATCGATGCACGTGGCCGGCCACGAGATCCTCAGTTTTCTCCATACCTACTCCGGGTACAACCAAATACGGATGAACCCGGGTGATCAGGAAAAAACCTCATTCATCACTAAATAAGGCACATACTGCTACAACGTGATGCCATTCGGTTTAAAAAATGCCTGTGCCACTTACCAACCCCTAGTAAATAGGATGTTTGAGGAACAAATAAGAAAATCAATAGAGGTTTACATTGACGACATGTTGGTTAAGTCCCTGCGAGCAGAGAACCATTTAAAAAATTTGCAGGAAACCTTCAGCATATTAAAGAAATACAATATGAAACTGAACCCGGAGAAATGCGCATTTGGAGTTGGATCAGGTAAATTCCACGGGTTCATGGTATCCAACCGAGGAATCGAGATCAACCCCAACAAAATCAAAGCCATCAAAGACATTACGGTTGTGGACAACGTGAAGGTCGTGCAAAGATTAACCGGGTGCATAGCCGCCCTGGGGCGATTCATTTTGAGGTCATCCGACAAGAGCCACCAATTCTTCGCACTATTGAAGAAGAAGAATAACTTCTCATGGACACCGGAATGCCAACGAGCTTTGGAGGAACTCAACGGTACTTATCGAGCCCACCACTGCTTCACACGCCGAAGACAGACGAAAAACTATACTTATACTTGGCAGTTTCAGAGATAGCGGTAAGTGGAGTCCTGGTCCGGGAAGAGGAAGGTACGCAATTTCCAATTTACTATGTTAGCAGGACCCTAGGTGAGGCCAAAACTAGGTATCCTCACCTAGAAAAACTGGTGCTCGCTTTGCTAAATGCCTATAGGAAACTGAAACCATACTTCCAGTGTCACCCCATATGTGTCGTAACTACTTACCCGTTGAGAAACGTTATGCATAATCCCGAGCTCTCAGGCCGGTTGGCCAAATGGGCCATGGAAATCAGTGGGTACAATATTGAATAACGACCCCGGACCGCCATTAAGTCTCAAATTTTGGCGGACTTTGTAGCCGACTTTACGCCGGTCCTAATAGCTGAGGTCGAAAGAGAGTTATTAATCAACATAGGGACCTCCTCGGGAATCTAGACCCTCTTTACGGATGGTGCCTCGAATGCAAAAGGGTCCAAATTTGGCATCGTATTGAATCCACCAACTGGCAATGTAGTTAGGCAATCTATTAAGACTATGAAATTGACTAACAATGAGGCCGAATATGAGGCCACGATTGCAGGTCTCAAACTAGCCAAAAGCTTGGGGGCACAGATAATTGAAGCTAAGTGCAACTCCCTCCTTGTGGTAAACCAAGTTAATGGGACGTTCGAGGTAAGAGAAGAACAAATGCAAAGGCACCTGGATAAATTATATGTAACATTACATCGATTCAAAGAATGGACTTTGCAACACATACCTCGGGGTCAAAGGCCGTAAGGCCGATGCCCTTGGTAAGCTAGGGTCATCGGTCGAGGATGATGAATTCAACTCGGGGTTAGCCGTACAACTTATGGGATTGGTAGTGGAGGAAGGCCAGGCCGAGATTAACTCAACGAGCCCAACTTGGGAATGGAGAAACAAATATATAGAATATATGAAAACCGAAAAATTATCGTCGGATCAGAAGGAATCAAGGGCCCTACGTACAAAGGTAGCCCGGTTTAGCCTATCCGAAGACGGAACCTTGTTCAGAAGGGCGTTCGATGGCCCACTCACGATATGTCTAGGACCAGGGGACACCGAAAATGTTTTGAGAGAAATCCACGAAGGCACCTGTGGAAATCATTCAGGCGCCGAATCACTGGTTCGAAAAGTTATCAGAGTCGGTTATTACTGGGTCGATATAGAAAAGGACGCAAAAGAGTTCGTACGAAAATGTGATGAATGTCAAAGACATGCTCCGATGATTCATCAGCCCGGGTAACTGTTGCATTCGGTCTTGTCAGCATGGCCGTTCATGAAGTGGGGAATGGATATTGCCGGCCCCCTTCCATGGGCACCCAGTAAGAATCAATTCAGATTGTTTATGACTGACTGTTTTTCTAAGTGGGTGGAAGCTCAGGCATACGAAAAGGTGAGGGAGAAAGAATTCATTGACTTCATTTGGGATCATATCATATGTCGATTCGGAATGCCGGCCGAGATCGTGTGCGACAATGGGAAACAATTCATCGACAGCAAGGTAAGCAAGTTTCTCGAACATCATAAGATCAAAAGGATCTTATCAACACCCTACCACCCAGTGGGAACGAGTAAGCAGAATCGACCAACAAAACCATACTCCAAAACCTCAGAAAGAGGTTAACCGACGCCAAAGGAAGGTGGAAGGAAATCCTGCCCGAAGTCTTATGGGCATACCGAACTACTTCAAAGTACAGTACCGGGGCCAACCCGTTCTCACTAGTCTACGGCGCCGAAGCTCTGATACCGGTCGAAGTCGAAGAGCCAAGTCTCAGGTTTCAATATGCAACTAAGGAATCAAACGGCGAAGCTATGAACACGAGCCTCGATTTATTGGATGAAAGGCGCGAAGCAGCCCTTGTCCGGTTGGCCACCTAAAAGCAGCGGATCGAGAGCTATTATAATCGAAGGACCAACCTTCGACACTTTAGTGTCGGGGACCTGGTACTAAGGAAGGTTACACTAAACACCCAAAACTCGAATGAAGGGAAGTTGGGGCCGAACTGGGAAGGCCCTTACCAAATTATCGAGATCACCGGTAAAGGATCGTACAAACTCAGAATGATGAACGGTGAGCAACTACCGAACAACTGGAACATAGCTCACTTGAAGTGATAATATTGCTAAGGTACGGTCCCATTCATTCCCTTTTATTTATTTACATTCCGAACTAACATTTGCAGGGAATCATCGAGAAACGATATGATTTTTAGGTCTGAAAGCGCACGTTGCACTCTTTTTCCCTTGAACCGGTTTTGTCCCAAATGGGTTTTTCGGCAAGGTTTTTAATGAGGCAATGGTAAATCGTGCTAACTTAGAATTGAAGGCCGGTTACGAACCGGTATTTAAGGTCATGACAACAGTGTTCGGGGCCACATCACCCTCGGATAACAACTTTAGGAAGGAAGGAAACTTTACGATTCAATGATCTCGACTCAATTGGTAGGATTTACTATAAGGGCCAAACGGTCACATGAGCTGTGCCCACATAGACTACTCGAGCCCTGGCATGAAACCTGTACACATGTGTAACTATCACGCACAAGAATAAAAGAAGTTTATACCTTGCGGATAAATATCTTGTCCTTTAAGAATTTCTCTTTTTTCTTTTAAGGAATTTCGTACATTCGATCCCCTAAAGTACCGAGCCCAAGGGCTGCCTTTACCCGAGTTCGAACGATCACCCCAATCGGGGACTACAGACCAAAATCAAACTCGGACGGCTCGGGCTACCGGAGCCAAGAAGAACAAGACCTATTAGGCAACGCCAGAACCTTAAAGGCTACGGCCACCCCATTCGGGGACTATTATCTTAGACAAATCCTGGATAACTCGGAGTAAATCCCACTGGTCAACACCTGAATTAAAAAGGCTACAGCCATACTGAAATGGCTCGGAGACGTCCGAGACCCGTAACAAAAATAAGGCCTTCAAAAAAATTCATAACCGGTTCTAAAGGCTACCCTCGGCAAATTATAATCTAAACTACTTTGGGAAAAAGTTTTGAATTCCCTCGATGCCTTAAAACGAAATAATGTTAAAGGCAAGGTTTGTTCGAACCTTCGAAGATAACCTAACTACTTCATGCTAAGGCATTTCGATCTTTGCGAATGTAAATAATAAAGCAAAGGGAAAATTCAAAAGCTGTTGAAGAGAAAAAGCCTTATATACATATCAAAAATTCTTTTTACAAGGGCCAAACAGCCCCGATGCAAATTGTTACAAACGCCGAACAACCTCAACAAAAGGGTGATACAAAAAGCAAAAAACAAAACATCTAAAAGGGTCTTAAGTGGCCTAGTCTTCGTCAGGGGCCGCATCATCACCTTCGGGTCCTCCGCCACCCTCGGATTTACCCAAATCTTCAGACTCCTCGGAATCTTCCTCCTCAGCATAGGCCAGCTTCCTGGCCTCGGCTTCGAGCACCTTCGCATTCTTAATCTCAGCCGATAAATCAAAACCCCGAGAGTGAACTTCCTCGAGGGCCTCCCTTCGGGATTGCCACTTCATATGCTCAACTATAGTTTTTACAAGGTCTTGAGCCGCCTCGGCATGGGCCTTGTACTGGGCCACCATTTCATCAGCTTCGGCTTTGACCACGATGACCTCTGACTTGGCCGTTCTAAGCTCCTTGGCCAGACTTTCTCGATCTGAGACAGCTGAACCTAACCGGGATTGGAGCTCCTCAACCTTTTTTATCTGAACCTCAGCCCTCTCCTTTGCTGCTCTAAGCTGGCTTTCAATCGAAGTTAGTTGTGCCTGAACAACCTCTTTTTCCGAGGCCAGACGATCCATTCGGCCTCTCCATTCATCAGTCTCAGCTTTGACTATATCCATTTCAGCTCGAAGCTTGTCAATCCGATCGGGTTTTTGCTGGACCTACAGATTTTGACCATCAGTCACCGAATCAAATCCATCGTCACTAACCTCAAAAACTTTTACCTGCTCGACCAATCAGCATGTTCCTTCCAAGCAACTTCCAGCTTGGCACGGAGATTCTTAACCTCCCATTCGATCTCCTCGCTAAGAAGTTTAAAGGCGTCTCTCTTCTCAGTGAGCTCACGAACTTTAGCTTTGAGTTGCTTCAGCTCATCCCGGTACCTTAAAAAGGTCTCATGATGAAGCACCGAGGCCTACGAGCACGAAAAGAAACACCAAGTTATCTACGAAATAATCTATAAGTATAAATCAAAAAATCACTTAGTAAAGCATGAAGTTACCCGGTTCAGCGCCTATTATGCTTCATTAAAAAGGCAGGGTGCATCTACCTTGTTCATCTTGGCTTGATCATCCTCGGTCACCAAATGCCAAAGATAACTGGTTACCCCTACGGGGGCGGAGAGGACTCGGGCATCCTCTGGAAAAGAGATAACAATGGATTTCTTCCGATCGGGATTAGCACTTAGGGCAGGGAATTGATCGACCAATTTCGGGCTCGAGGAAGGCCCGCTTGCTTCAGAGGGTAAGCTCTTCCTCGGTATCTCTAAATTGCCAAATCCGATGGTGTCCTCTGTGGCCGCCGAATCCATGCCATCGAAAAAAATGCGGAAGGGGTCGTTCGATCTATGGGCCCCCTCGATGGGGCGTTCTTGTGCACCTTGGGCCTCGTTGAACATCAACTCTGTGAATGAGGGTGACTCAGCAATATCTATCGGGCCAAGTGCTTCCTGCAGGGCTTTTCCCGTATCCCCGGAAGCTTCAATTCCTGCCTCCTCCCCGGCCTCCCTAACTAGATGAAGTTCGGCCCCGCCTCCCTCTGGTTCGGAGGACCCCTACCTTTCAAGCTGTGGCAGCTCGCTGGCCACCAGATCGAAGGCTTATCCTTCCCCTTCGAACTCATCCTTCAATCCATAGAGTGAGTCCGGAGACAGTACTCGAGCACTGGTGCTTTTCTTTGGTTTACGCGCCAATCTTTTCCTTGGCTTCTTTTTCTCGGAGCTAGGAGAACTCGGAGCCCTTTTTCTTTTCTTCTCTTTATCCTGCCTCGGAGAAGATGGTTTGGTGAGGATATCATCATCACCGGATGGAGGCCTCATTGCGACATCCTTGGAAAGACCTGCAAAGAAAAATGAAATGAGTAAGGGCGCAACAGCACGAAGGAAACCTAAGTGTTGTCCACTCAAGAAAGGAATCTCACCATGAGAACGTGCCTCTTACCGGCCCTTCGAAATCTCGTGCCATGCGCTTTTAAAATACGGTTTCTACGACACAATGCCCTCGACCCACTCCTTGAGTTGAGGAACTGCATCTGGCAACCGAGCAACAGCTGCACCACTACAAAACAATGATGAGAAGGGAGGAAAAGGAAAAACGATGAACAAAATCTTGAAAGCAAGATTATACTTACGTGTAATGTTCCACTTCTCAGGAAATGGCATATGCTCGGTTGGGATCAAATCCGAGGTCTTTACTTGAACAAAGCGACCTAACCAGCCTCGATCATGATCTTCGTCAATGCTCGGGAATGGGGCCTTACTGGCCCGACGAGCAAGTTTGATTATTTCCCCTCGATAAAGTCGGGGACTATATAAGCTCATGAGATGGTCGAGGGTGAAGGGATACCCCTCGATCTTGCTTACGAAAAAATGGAGGAGAATTACTATCCTTCAAAAAGAAGGGGGAATTTGACCAAGGGTCACCTCGTACCTCTTACAGAAGGCAATAATGACCGGGTCCAAGGGGCCCAACGAGAAGGGATAAGTGTAAACACTTAAAAATCTCTCTACGTGAGTAGTAATGGCTTCCTCGGGCTTGGGGACCACTACGTGCTTATTAGCCCAGTTGCAATCTTTCTTGACCTCGGAAAGGACATCCTCGGTGATCGAGCAAATATATCTCGAGACCGACTCACACCGACCCGATACTAAGGATGGCTTCTCGTTCTTGAAATCAGTACCGGTCAGGCACTCCCCGGGGATAAACATTTTCAGAGGAGTTTCTGTGCCGGTTCTTCGGTAGTAGCAGACAAAACGTTTTCCTCTACAGTCGGTCGCGAGGTAGAGGGAGAATCTTTTTGTGGAACGGATTTTGAAGTCTTCGCCATTTCTTTGATAGATGAAGAAAAGAGAGAGAGTTTAAAGATTAAGCTTGATGGTTGAGGATAAAAACACAGCTGAAGTTCTTGTAAAAGGATTTCAGAATAGCCAGAAATTTAATCTTGGGAAGTGTTGGAATTTCTAAGAAATAGGAGTAGAGAAGATTTGGATGTAAAGTTTGAATAAATGAAGAAGGTGGTATTTATATTTCCAAACGACGGTTCAAATCCAGGAGTGTCCGACCAGCAACTGACGAGCATTAAATGCCATTGACGAGACATTTCGTTCATTTTGTCGTTTCTGACACGGAGCACCGAGGTGAGAATCGGTAGCTCATATCATTTCTCGTCGTTTACTCTCTAAAATACGAGGGGACTATCTGTATACGGTCAAAATCAGGCTCGACTATTGCACGATAGATCGGGCTCGTAACGCGAAGGGTTGAAAATCGACTACGAGTCTCATCGAACCAGAACACGAGGTCAGAATATCCGTCCTCGAGAATATTGAGCCCATGATCCCGGAATCGACCCTGATCCCGAATAAGCTCGAGGAAATATTACCGGTATAACAAACAGAATACCGAAATAATGGAAGGCCAAAATATCCATAACCGGTCGGATATTTCGGTAGAAATCTCGGCACGTATCAATAAAGAACCATCAAATCAGCAAACTAGGAGATTTTTACCTTTTATATAATTGTACCTAAAGTAGGATTCCCCTACTATATAAAGGGGGTCTGATTACTTGTAAAACATTGTAACACGCATCCCAAAGTAATATATTATTATTCTCGTCGAGTTCTTGTTACTCTCTTATCGTTTCTGTTCTGATATCAATAAAAGCAATTTTGGTTCGAGGGTGACAAACCTTCCAAGGCTAAAACTATTCAACTTGTGTGGTTAGCATTTACTTTTTCATTACTTATTTCAATTGCAATCTGATTTGTCGTTCAGTATCAAATTAAATCGCATATCCTTAAAACCACTTATAAATTTAATTGTTATCCGATTTTTAGGGTAACATTTAGTTTTCTAACTTATTAGGTTTATCTTGGTAGAGCGTTCCCAACTACATACCTCTTGACATGTTTCTTCATAAACCTTTTCAAGCACTTCGATGATTAAATTTCTGAAGTTGAAATGCTTTTTGATTTAGAATTTGTCTATTAGACTATATTATGTTTGCTTTTCATTGTAATTATTTATCTAGGGATAGGTATGCATCTAAGGTGTTGTATGTTTATCAAATCTCAGCTTAACAGAACTTTGTTGTTATAGCATTATAATGAAAAGCCTTTCATTCCTTGTTTATGTGATTTACTTTGCATTGTTGAAGCCTTCTTTTTACTTATTTGTTAAACTTTTTCTTTTTGATTGAACAGATTAGTAATTTGTTAAATCTTATGTGCAGGGGTGAGGGCCTAATATTGAGGTTAGACTCTTAATGTCACTTCAATTGAATGACCTTATATCTTCAGAGTTTTTGTGCGTTTGTCCTATTAGCTCGTTGCGGATAAATATCTTTTTTAGTAATCCTGTATGACTTGGGATATGGTTGAGATAGTAATAATTTTATATAACACGAAAACTATGGCCCAGACATCTTTTGCTTCTCTTTTGGATTGACAACTTAATATCACCTATGTCATATAAAATTTTTATTCTTTTTTAGGGGGTGGGGTGGGTGGAGTTGGGTGAAGAATAGTTAGATGTCAACTTAATTTTTTCTTTTATAAGCAATATTCAGTGTATTTTCATTTTAAACACTTAAATGATATTCATTATCCTTTTATCTTAAGATTGGTGCCTACACATGATACTATTATGTTTTTTTAAGCCTCAGAGTAGCTTGTGTATATATGGTAGCTCTTTCCATATGCATCACTAGTACATGTATTCTTATATCGACATTAATCTTTTTTTGTCATTAACAAATACGGAGATTGTATATTTACTTTAATTAGAGATGAGAACATGTAAAATGATTACAAAATCTTTTTACCCTTTGAATTTGTTAATGGTGAACTCTTCATTACTCCACAAAGGGACAGTTAAAGGCATCAACATTCTGTATTAGTGCTACACTTGAACTTTATTTTTTCCTTACTCTAATATGCATCTTTTTCAGCAAATCTATTATTGCATCCTTGTGAGACCATTAGATTTTTACCTCATTTCCTTTGTATTTTATATTCCCTTATTATTGTTACGTTAACCTACTTTCCCTTAGTTTCTTAAATTGCTGAACAATGCAGCATCTAGAATTCAATTGGACGCAACATTACGCTAATAAGGAACTGTTTTCTATAACTTCAATCAAGGTGTGTTCCCACTTCACAATACTTACTCTGTTGCTTCATAACAAATGCAACATGTATTCAGAGAGAAAATATTTTTTCTTGAAGTTGGTTCCTCTAGGAAATCCAAGCATTGCTCCAGGGTATTTTTCAGTTCTTTTGTGTAAAAGATAATACAAGCAATACGTGTAACGACCCAACCGGTCATTTTGAGCATTTGCACTTCGCTCGGTAGTTTACGGGCATTAGTAGCTCCGTATGATGCATTATGACTTATGTGAATCGTCGGTTTTGATTATCAGGTTATTCGGAATAGAATTTAAAGAATGAATTTCATTGTTGAAGCTTTAAATTGTGAGAGTTGACCAAGTTTGACTTTTGTGAATTTGAACCCAGAACGGAGTTTTGATGGTTCCGTTAGCTCCGTTGGATGATTTTGGACTTAGGAGAGCGTCCGGACTATGACTCGGAGGTCCGTAGTTGAATTTGGCTTGAAATGGCAAAAATTGGATTTTTGAAAAGTTTGACCGGGAATGGACTTTTTGATATCGGATCCGAATTTTGGTTTCGGAAATTGGAATAGCTTCGTTATATTATTTGGGACTTGTGTGCAAAATTTGAAGTCATTCCAAATTGATTTGCTATGTTTCGCCACGCGTTTTGGAAGTTAAAAAGTTTAAAGTTCATTAAGTTTGATTTGAGGTGCGATTCATCATTTTCGATATTGTTATGCGTGATTTGAGGCCTCGAGTAGATCCGTGTTATATTATTGGACTTGTTGGTATATTCGGACGGGGTCCCGAGTGGCTCGGATGAGTTTCAGACGAGGTTCTGATCACTTTCGTTGCATAGTGCATTGCTGAAGGCTACTGGTTCTGGTGTGATCGCACCTGCGGCTGGTTTTGCGCAGGTGCGATAGCCGCAGAAGCGACAAAGGCGTCGCAGAGGCGAGGTGAGTGTTGGGTGAGTAAGACCGCAGAAGCGGAGATTTGGGTGCATATGCGGATGCGCAAGTGCGAAATGATGGAGTGCAGGAGCGAGGTATTTCGCAGGTGCGGATGGTGGCTCGCACCTGCGATGTCGTAGAAGCGAATATTTTATCCGCAGGTGCGAGGGTCGAGTTCTCAGCCGATTCTGCAGAAGAGGAGGTTATGTCGCAGAAGGGATGCCGCAGAAGCGGCTAATGTGCCGCAGGTGCGAAAATGCTGGCAGAAGCTATATTATCGAGGGTTTTGGTTCTTTCTTCATTTTTGGAGCTATGGAGCTCGGATTGAGGCGATTCTTGAAGCAATTTTCATCTTGTGGACTCGGTTTCGAGCCGTTCGGAGGTCGGAATGCGCGGGATGGAATTTTTGGAGCATCGCTTGGCTTGCTCGGTGTTGGAATTGGCTTGTCCGAGGTAAGTAACTCTTCTAATCTTGGAGCTGAGGGTATGATCCCTGAAGATACGTGTTATGTGTTTGGTTTTAAGGTGACGCACATGCAAGGTGACGAGCGTGTGGGCGTGCACCGTATGAACTGTGATTTCTGTTATTACTGTGGTACTGTGTAGTCACCTGAAATTATGAAATCTCTACGTACTAGAGTTATCGGGCTGTGATTATGTTAGAAGCCATGTCTAGGCTACCTGCTTATCCTGTTGGGATCCACTGAGGTCATTTCTGTTGTTGAGTAATCTGCTTTCATTGCATTATATACTCAGTCATACGCATTCACATGCATATCATATCTCAGTCTCTGTTGTTATTTATTGATGCATCATATCATTATTTTCGGGCTAGTATCATGACATTGAGAGCCCGAGAGACTGGAGAGATTGATGACTGATTGAGGCCGAGGGTCTGATGGTGAGGATGTTTATGGGATCAGGCCATATTGGCTATATATATATATATATATTTATTTATTTATTTATTTATGAATGATGGGATCGGGTTGTACGCCGCATCATATTTTATTGATTTATGCCATGATTGGCTTGTTATAACGCTTGGGCTGTAGGATCCCCTCCGGAGTTTGTACACACCCCTAGTGAGCGCATGTACTTACTGAGTGCGAGTGCCGAGTGATTGGGAGGACTGAGTGACGGGGATGACTGAGTGAATTGATTCTCTGAGAGTATGCATATGATTTTTATCATTGATTTGCATCGTATTTGGCATGCACACTTGACATACAAGCATAGAGATGCATTTTTTCTCATGCTGTATAGTATCACGTCATTTATGACTTCTCATACATTTTGACATATGGGCATAGAGAGACATCTTACACTTGCTATCTGAAAGGAAAAATGAAACATCTTATTTATTAATGAAAGGAGTTCTCGGAAAAATCAAAGTTTTCAAACTTATTCATATTTTAGCTTTTTCGGCAAAAGATTTGGCTTTTCAGAGAGATACTTGAAAAGAAATGCCTATTTTTTTGTAACTATGAATGAACTGAGCATTTTATTTCTGAGATACCTCTTTTGTTACTTGTACTATTTTGTAATGAATTATTGTGAAATATTCGTGTTGGACCCGACCTTTGTGTTAGCTCGTCACTACTTTCAACCTAAGGTTAGGTTTGTTACTTATTGAGTACATGGGGTCGGTTGTACTCATACTATACTTCTATACATTGCGTGCAGATGTTGGCTGCTGACGTTGCTGTGATCGACGGGAGACGGCATTGAAGATGTACCTGCGTCCCGGTTATAACTGCCTCTTGTTCATGATAGCCTTACATCTATAAAACTCTTTTAATGTATTTTTCAAACAGATGATGTATTTGCTCTATTTTAGCTTTGTAAACTCTATTCTTAGAAGCTCATGATTTGTACTACCAGTCCTTGGAAAATGTATAAGATTCAGATAATTTCTTTACTTAATTGTCTTATTAAATATCATTAGAATTGGATAGTTGTTAATTGGCTTACCTAGCGGGTTGGGTTAGGTATCATCACGACTAGTTGGATTTTGGGTCGTGACAATACGTCATGGTTACAAAATTTATGGTCTGATTAGTTTCTGAAAATTTTCTATCTGGAAATGTAACGAGTTATTTTGGAAAATATGATAAAGTTTAAAACGGAGCAAATTTTATATGGTTACAATATAATGATGCTTCCTTGTTACCCAATTGAGAATTTGTGTCTTTGTATTATGTGGTTGGTAAAGAGGATGTTTTTGGATTATAGATATGCCAATCCTCTTTTTGTTGTTGTTTAAGCATTATCGCCATTGTGAAATTTTGGCATATCTCAATTTCAACTAAATGGAGGTTCTTTTATATAAGAGCGCTTCTTATCTTTAAAATAATTAGATGTTCTTGTTGTCAGCAAGCTTAGATTAGTAACACCAATATATAAGCATTAAGTAAACTCATTAAGTAGCCTTGTTAGCATATCTCAGACTAATGATAATCTTTGATGGTTACAGAAAATTATGTTAGTCAAATCTTAAGATCTTGTTGAATTTCTTACCAACATATGGTTTTCATTGTATGTGCTACCTTTTTCTTCTGCATTCGATTGTTTTGATAAATTATACTTGGATTACTATTAGAATTTTCTAATTTCTTTCTCTCTTTTGATCCTTTGCTATTTTGTTTTAATATAGGAAGGATAAAGTTCTCCAACAACAGGAAATAAAGTCAACCACAAACTTGGAGGAGTTTGAAGGCAAATGAATAGTTTGGAGACATTTTATGTTATTTTTTGGGTCATGTATGTATACAAAGAAAATGTATTATAATGTATATTAGAATACTTTATGTTGTTTGACTTTTTAGCAATGAAAAGTTCTTATATATTTCTATTTATCATAATTGCCTTATTGACTACAATTTTGTTTTTGTATTTTATGACAAATGTAAATGTCGTGAATCATGATAATTTATAGTGACAATTTTATTGTCAGTAAAAGCTATGTTTTTAGTGATGAAATGATTGTCTTAGCTACAAAATTGTAAGCCAATTTTATTAAAAGCAAATTTGTCACTAATTTTTATATTTAGGGACGAAATATCTTTTTGTATATAATAGAAAACATTTAGTGACGAAATTAGATTTTTTCAACTACGAAATACATATAACTTTAGAGACAATTAATGTTGTCGCTAATTAAACTAAATAGTTAGTGACAAGATAGTTTTGTCGCTATTAATGGTCTCTTTAGTGACGAAAATGTACTATCAACTACAAATTTTTTATACTTTTTTTGACAAATAAGTTCGTCACAAATACTATACATTTGGGGACGAAAATCAATTTCGTAGTTAATATAACTTTATATAGTTATGAATCACTAAATTGTCTTTGTATACCTTTAGTGACGCACATTTAAGGGCGAATGATTCACGATTTTTTTTTCGTCAAGAAATTTTTTTTGTGATGAAATATGAATTTTAGGTGACAAAATAATTTGTCACTGATAATCGAATTTGTTGTAGTACGTATTATTGACTTAATTCTTATATTAGTTACTCCTAAAAGATTTCCGAACATATCTTAGATTGAGTTGCCGCACTTTAATCCATACCATTGACTTTGTAGGCGCATGAGCATAAAAATTGTAATTTTTGAAAAGTAGTATTTAGAGTGAGTTGAAAAATAGTATTTGAAATTTGAAATTATGTTTAGACATGTATTTCACTTGAAAATATATTGCAGTTTTGTGAATAAGAAAAAAAAAATTTCTGAAAATTTTGAAAAAGTGGTCAAAACTACTTTTTGGTTTTTGAAAACTCATTTTCCAAAATTTTTAAAAATTTATGAACAAACACATTTTTGATTTTTTTTTTTTTTTTGAGAAAAAGAAAAAAATTGTATTGACAAACGGGGCCTTAATTCATATATCACTTAATCCCTCTCTCGACTTGTTAATTGTTGGAGTCTTAACCGTAGAATTTACGGCCAATATATTTTCAAAGATTGCATGTTGATGTCAGCATTTCCTGTCGCTACTTTTCAGTGTCCTCCTCGGCTCGTGCTCACATTTACTTGTAGTTTCCATGATAGGTAGTCAGGAGTTGTCATTAAGGATTCTATGGGTATCCTTTTTTACTTTCTTGTTGGAAGGGTCGTGATCATATTAGTAGCTTACATGAAAGGTTCCAAGCTTTATTTCATGAGTCAACTTGCCTTTTTGTCTTTCTTAGAAGGATCTAGACAACACTCAAATAAAAATATTTGTCGAATATCAGTTGCTCTAGCTAGCAAATTGAATTTATTTTAAAATAATTGATGCTTTGGAAAAACATGATGCATTTATTTCTTATTTTTTTCAAATTCACTTTTACTACTCTATTAGTGTAGTGTTAATTAAGTGAGACATTTAAGAAAGAGATAAATGACAACTCAAACAAATATTCTATATGATTAAGCTATTAAAGTGTCTTTCTTCTTTCTTAGAAGACATACAAAAATCCTCAAAGACAAATAATATGTACTGGGTTTTATCATGTTAGTGTCAATAATGCAGCTCATAAATCTACCCAAGAAATATATGCGTCATCGTTAGCAAATTATGGCTGAGAATTGTTCTCAAGCCTCCACGAGAAGTAGCATTTTGTTCAAGAGCAACCAAAAACAAAAAATGCCAGACCTCCCCTCCAATAATACGGAGTTCAAGATAATACTAGCAGGTAGCAGCTCATGAAGTTTCATGTACGTAAACTTAAAAAGAGTAAACGCGCATTTTACGGAACCTGAATAATGGATGCAAGTCTTCTGGGGGAAAGACTGTCAAGTAGCAGATGCTGGATTGACCATTTCCTTCTTTTTTTTTTTCTTTGATAAGGTAAGATTTTGATGCTGGATTGACCATTTAATTTCCTTCCCAAATCCTCTTTAAACTGTTGGGTATACACATCCTTTTGTTTGTATGGATGAATTACAAGATTAAGTTGTCAGTCGTGTAATCAAATCTTGCAAGTCATGTACTGGACGTATTTATAGTCTTAAGCAAGTAGAACCTACTCTGATCAAATACCGTCACCATGTCTAAAAGATGGAAACCAGAACTGCACGGTTTGTATAAAATAAATAAAAGAAGGGAAGCTCGTAAAGGAAAGAGGAGAGTAGCTTTAAGAAACTCCTAAAGGGGGAATGGGAAAGTGATTGATCACTCTCCCAGAATTTATTAGAATTTTGTATCGTTTTTAAATATAGACTGAGATCCTGATTATTGTCTATACTAGAAAAAAAATGATCAATCAAGAACCACCACATCATGATATTGGCTAGGACACCAGACTCTGAATTTTCAACTCATACAACTATAGATGATTAACTTGGACGATAACGTACACCTCACTTCACAAGTGCTTAGATGTTGATGTTTTTCCAGTGATGAGAGAAAACTGTAGCCATTGTGAGCTAGTATAGTCAATGAAAATAACTAAACAATGCCACTTGCAGCAAAAACAAGCTTCGTCTTTATTAACCAAAGATTCAAGCATTTGTGTCCACCAGCTCCAGTTAATCCAGTAAACAGATATTGAAAAATCACAAAGATAAGAAAACAAGGATGACAGTATAGGGCGCGTACAGTTTTAGTACTTGGCATATATTGATCAATAATAAAAAAGGAACTGCTGAAAGACCTACTTTGACTGTGATTCACCCGATGTAGTTGCCGGTTAATTCATCTTTCTTTGAACCAGCATCCTCTAATTTGCCAGAAGTAACAGCCTCCAATGTCTTGTAGAATTCCTCAGGGAGAGGACAGGACGGTGCAGGGGGATGTGATTTGGTACTGGAGCATCATTTTCAGTGAATTCACATTCATAATCATCAGGAATACCCCAAGGTTTTCACTCTGCATAACAAAAAAAAAAGTTTTGCTTAAACTTTAAATACCACTCTGCATAACAAAATTAGTGAATCAAAGTTGTTTACCCAGAAAATTGGATAAAGTTGAGTTTGTACGTAGTTCCAAGGGTACGTGGTATGAATCGACATAAATCGTAAAAAGAAATGGATATATCCAATCTTGACTATAAAGAATAAAAGACAAACACAGTAGAAAGGAGAAAAATGAATGAATAAAATAAGATGAAGTGATAGAGCTCAAGAAGGTTAATCTTTCAATACGAGAAAATAGGAATCTTGTTACAATGTGAATGTCCCATGTTTTACAGAAACAACAATCATCCCTTTTATAATGGAGAGATCCTACTTTAGATATAATAAAAAATACATAGTGGGGAACCCATGATGGCTTAGCTTTTCCTTAATTTCTGCCAGGATTCTCTCCCCTAGTGCGGTTGCAACGGCTCTTGTCTGTGAGCTTGATATTGACTCGAGTTCTCGATCTTGACTCGCGCTCGATTCCGACTCGGAGTCTGATATCGATTTCGGGTCGGTGCCGGTCGGCCTATGAATCTTAAGCTCGACTTCGCTTTGCCTCGTAGCTCGATTTGGATTCGACCTCGATAATGATATCGAGCTTGACATTGATCGGTCCTAGAACTCGAAGCTTGATGACCTGACTTCAAACCTCAATCTGATATTACGAAGACGCTCTTCAATCAAAGTATTACCATCTCGACCAGCTCGTACGACGGACTGATCGATTTTGGCCGTATACTAATATTCCGCTCATTTCTCGGGAAGGATATAACGAGAAATGACATGATTTATCAACGGTGCGATCAGATATATACTGACGTTTGCATCGAGTCCGATCGTGACGTATGTGATAGTTGTCCCGTCGGTTCAATTTTTTGAGGCATTTAATACGTGCCAGACGATGGTCGGCCATTACCGATATTGAACCGCCACTGTTTAGACAATAGATAGCCTGCTCCTTTATTGAATCAAACTTTACTTTTTGCTCTAATCAGACCTCCAAATCTTCTCACTCTTTTCGTCTCCTTTTCGCCGCCTATAGAACCATCTTCATCAGCGTTGAAATAACTATCTTTTTATCTTCCTTCGCTCCTCTTTACTTATACAAATGGAAAAAACCTCCACGGCTGTACCGCAGAAGGAGAAAAACATCTTGCTCCTCTTCCTGGCCGTTCGGCGGCAAGGCGCCGACTGAGCTGCCTCCCTATGAGTATGTTCCTGGCCCGTGTACTCTAAAGTCTGATTTCAAAGTCTAAAATCCTTCGTCGATCCCAGGCCGATGTGAGCATGTGTCGATGTACATGTGCTCGATAACAGAGGGCCACCTCGAGGCAGTAAGGAGGGACTGCAACTGGGGTCCCGAGGTTGTGTTGCAAATTCCTTCTCCCGAAGAGAACATCACTGCTCATGTGGAGGGGTTCTTAAGTGTTTATACTTACCCTTTCACATTGGGTCCCCTCGACCTAGTGATTGTTGAGTTTTGTAAAAGAAATCACATTACTCTTGGCCAAATTCACCCCTCTCTATGGCGCATAGTAATCATACTGCGCTTCTTCTCTAGCAAGGCCGGGGGGCTAGAGTTTACTCTAAATCACCTTATGTGTTTGTATCAGCCTCGAATCTATCAAGGACTAATAAGGATCCAACGCCGGGCAACGAAGTCCTTAATCTCGAGCATCGACGAAGACAAGAATCGGGGTTGGATGAGCCATTTTATATGGGTGAGGACCCGTGATATTATTCAAGAAGAGAAGATGTCGTTCCCCGAGGTGTGGAACTTTTATCGTAAGTGATTTTTCAAATTTTATTCTTCGTACCTTCTTCGACTTCGCCTGATATGCCTTTCAATATGCAGCTGTTCCTTGCATGCCTCAAGCGGTGCCCGACCTTGAGGATTGGATTCGGAAGTTAGCTTCGACTTCCACTTATGCCGAATGTGCATGGCGTGATTTGGCCAAAGGCAGGGAGGCCAAGAATCATGGTAAGGGCCTCCTTTTTCACATTTTCGGAATACTCTTTATACTTCATCTGTCACTGACTTTCTTTTACACATCCCTGACCAAGGATTCCATTTTGAGGCCTTCAAGTGGCGACGAAGGGACCAAGTCCCCGGTTCCAAAATCGGGTGAAGATAAGAAGAGGAAAACTGCCTCGCAGTCAGAGGGTAAGGAGAAAAGTAATCACCCTTACGATGGACTCGGTCCAAAGATTAAGAGATGAAAAATAGGAGGAAAATGCCTCAGCACTGACAGTCTGACCTAGGAAAGTCGTCGAGGTTTCCAAACATTCCGAGCCGAAGGCAGCTGCTAAAATCAAGCCTTGTGTCGAGGAGGCTTCCAAAAAGAAATCGGGTGAAGGTCCCGAATTACTAGAGGTTGAGGTCGTTTCTCGGCCATATATGACCATACCGGACGGGGCTGGTTCTGAGACCCCGAAGATCGATCAGAGCATCCCGAGCGACTTGCTCGGGACCATGACAGCAGGCCACTTGCTTTCTCTTCCGACTTTCTCTGAGGAGGCGTTAAGGGAAGCTTGAAAGTTGAAGACCCTCGATATAGGCAGATGATCTAGTGTTGTGGATCCTTTTCGGGATTGCTTTACTGGAGTCGATGATGCCTCCGATATTAGTGACACTTCTATTCTCCTAGACGAGGCCCAACGCCTCATATCTCGGGTAATAATATGTTTACTGCACTTTGTATCTTTACTCTCTTCTAAATCTAACTTGTGTTTTCCCTTTTTCTGTAGTCCCTTGCCATGTTTTGGGCTGATCTCAGCCAGTGTGAGACCGAGCTCCAAAAGGTTTCGGAGGAGAGGAATGCTCTAAAGCTTCTTTGTGGCCAAAAGGACGAGGCTATAAAGGATCTTCAAGCGAATTTGGCCAAGGTTCGTGAGGAAGAGGCCGATCTAGAAAAAAAGGTGAGCATCCTTTTGATAGAGTACAGACTTGACCCAACTGTGGAACTTAACACTTCGTTATCTCAGCTGCAACAAAAAGTTGAAAAGATCGGGTTACTTCGGGGAGAAGTCGATCAGGTCAAGGTCGAGTGTGATCGGTGGAAGGTTTCCATGGACCACCTGGCTGCAGAAAAAGATGTTACCTTGGCCAAACTATTATCGGTCGAGGACCAACTTCGGGGCGTCAAACAGAAAAGTTTGGCCCAAGCCAAGAGGATCGAGGAGCTCGAGATCGGGCTTACTAAGGCCGAGGCGGAGATCGAGAGGACAAAAGTCATGGCGGATAAGTCCATTGCTATGTACCGGGCCGATGCTGAGGCTTCTCAAATGCAGCTAAGGGAGGCTTCTAACCGAGAGCAATGGATCATAGACTCAGCAAAGTGGGAGACCCTCGAGGAAATCCATACTCGAGGCTTTGACCTCTCCAAGGAGATAGACCGAGCCAAGGTGCTTGAGACTGAAGCCAGGCAGCTTGCCTCCTTTGATGACGAAGATGATGATGAAGAAGGCACTCGAGGCGGATCCGATGAGGGGCCTGAAGGAGAAGTTACTCCCGAAGAAGAGGCCGAAAACTGGCCATAGTTAGGACTTAGTTTCCTTTTTACCAAGGCCTTGATCGGTCTCTTGTACATAACCTTTTTTTATCAATATATAGTAAAAAAAAAAACTTCTTCTGAATCCCTTCGTAGTTTTACGCTCAAAACATATTTTGGGCTTTTGCCTTGTGAAGGTTTTGTTGTTGCGGTCTTGGATAGCATGATCGACGCCATGACCGCACTGTTTCAATAATATGTTCGAGATTTCGGATAGCTTGATCGATGCCATGACCGCACTATTTTTTATAACTAAGTTCGAGTATGTTTTGAACTCAGAATAGAATAAACCCTTAGGTTTTCATCAAATAATGGGTCATTTTCGAATCTTGTAGTAACATACCCATATTGGTCCTTAGGCTTAATAGTCGAGCAAGTGATTGCTCGAACTAAAACTCGAAGTATTGTAGACCGTAGGCTTTTATGGTCCAGTGAGTGATTGCTCAAACTCGAAGTAAGATAGCCCTTAAGCTTAATAGTCGAATGAGTGATTTCTCGAACTCGAAGTAAGATATCCCTTAGGCTTAATAGTTGAGCAAGTGATTTCTCGAACTCGAAGTAAGATAGCCCTTAGGCTCAATAGTCGAGTGAGTGATTGCTCTAACTCGAACTCGAAGTATTGTAGCCCGTAGGCTTTTATGGTCGAGTGAGTAACTCGAACTCGAAGTAAGATAACCCTTAGGCTTATAGTCGAGTGAGTGATTGCTAGAACCCGAAGTAAGATAGCCCTTTGGCTTAACAGTCGAGTGAGTGATTGCTCGAACTCGAAGTAAGATAGCCCTTAGGCTAAATAGTCGAGTGAGTGATTGTTCGAACTCGAACTCGAAGTATTGTAGCCGTAGGCTTTAATGGTCGAGTGAGTGATTGCTCGAACTCGAAATAAGATAGCCCTTAGGCTCAATAGTCGAGTGAGTGATTTCCCGAACTCGAAGTAAGATAGCCCTTAGGCTTAATAGTCGAGTGAGTTATTGCTCGAACTCGAAGTAAGATAGCCCTTAGGCTCAATAGTCGAGGGAGTGATTGCTCGAACTCGAAGTATTCTAGCCCATAGGCTTTTATGGTCGAGTGAGTGATTGCTCGAACTCGAAGTAAGATAGCCCTTAGGCTCAATAGTCGAGTGAGTAATTGCTTGAACTCGAAGTAAGATAGCCCTTAGGCTTAATAGTCGAGTCAGTGATTGCTCGAACTCGAACTCAAAGTATTGTAGCCCGTAGGCTTTTATGGTCGAGTGAGTGATTGCCCAAACTCGAAGTAAGATAGCCCTTAGGCTCAATAGTTGAGTGAGTGATTGCTTGAACTCGAACTCGAAGTATTGTAGCCCGTAGGATTTTATGGTCGAGTGAGTGATTACTCGAACTGGAAGTAAGATAGCCCTTAGGCTTAATAGTCGAGAGAGTGATTGCTCAAACTCGAACACGAAGTATTGTAGCCCGTAGGCTTTTAGGGCCGAGTGAGTGATTGCTCGAACTCGAATTATGATAGCCCTTAGGCTCAATAGTCGAGTGAGTGATTGCTCTAACTCGAACTCAAAGTATTATAGCTCGTAGGCTTTTATGGTCGAGTGAGTGATTGCTCGAGCTCGAAGTAAGATAGCCCTTAGGCTTAATAGTCGAGTGAGTGATTGCTCTAACTCGAAGTAAGATATCCCTTAGGCTTAATAGTCGAGTGAGTGATTGCTCGAACTTGAAGTAAGATAGCCTTTTGGCTCAATAGTCGAGTGCGTGATTACTCGAACTCGAACTCGAACTCGAAGTATTGTAGCCCGTAGGCTTTTATGGTCGAGTGAGTGATTGCTCAAACTCGAAGTAAGATAGCCCTTAGGCTCAATAGTCGAGTGAGTGATTGCTCGAACTCGAACTCGAAGTATTGTAGCCCGTAGGAAATTATGGTCGAGTGAGTGATTTCTCGAACTCGAAGTAAGATAGCCCTTAGGCTTAATAGTCGAGAGAGTGATTGCTTGAACTCGAACTCGAAGTATTGTAGCCCGTAGGCTTTTAGGGTCGAGTGAGTGATTGCTCGAACTCGAAATATGATAGCCCTTAGGCTCAATAATCGAGTGAGTGATTGCTCTAACTCGAACTCAAAGTATTGTAGCCCGTAGGATTTTATGGTAGAGTGAGTGATTGCTCGAACTCAATTAAGATAGCCCTTAGACTAAATAGTCGAGTGAGTGATTGCTCGAACTCGAACTCGAAGTATTATAGCCCATAGGCTTTTATGGTCGAGTGAGTGATTGCTCGAGCTCGAAGTAAGATAGCCCTTAGGCTTAATAGTCGAGTGAGTGATTGCTCTAACTCGAAGTAAGATATCCCTTAGGCTTAATAGTCGAGTGAGTGATTGCTCGAACTCGAAGTAAGATAGCCCTTAGGCTCAATAGTCGAGTGAGTGATTGCTCTAACTCGAAGTAAGATATCCCTTAGGCTTAATAGTCGAGTGAGTGATTGCTCGAACTCGAAGTAAAATAGCCCTTTGGCTCAATAGTCGAGTGAGTGATTGTTCGAACTCGAACTCGAACTCGAAGTATTGTAGCCCGTAGGCTTTTATGGTCGAGTGAGAGATTTCTCGAACTCGAAGTAAGATAGCCCTTAGGCTTAATACTCGAGTGAGTGATTGCTCGAACTCGAAGTAAGATAGCCCTTAGGCTCAATAGTCGAGTAAGTGATTGCTAGAACTTGAACTCGAAGTATTGTAGCTCGTAGGCTTTTATGGTCGAGTGAGTGATTGCTCGAACTCGAAGTAAGATAGCTCTTAGGCTTATAGTCGAGTGAGTGATTGCTCGAACTCGAAGTAAGATAGCCCTTAGGCTTAACAGTCGAGTGAGTGATTGCTCGAAGTCGAAGTAAGATAGCCCTTAGGCTAAATAATCGAGTGAGAGATTTATCGAATTTGAACTCGAAGTATTGTAGCCGTAGGCTTTAATGGTCGAGTGAGTGATTGCTCGAACTCGAAGTAAGATAGCCCTTAGGCTCAATAGTCGAGTGAGTGATTTCCCGAGCTCGAAGTAAGATAGCCCTTAGGCTTAATAGTCGAGTGAGTTATTGCTCGAACTCGAAGTAAGATAGCCCTTAGGCTCAATAGTCGAGTGAGTGATTGCTCGAACTCGAAGTAAGATAGCCCTTAGGCTTAATAGTCAAGTGAGTGATTTCTCGAACTCAAACTCGAAGTATTGTTGCCCCTAGGCTTTTATGGTTGAGTGAGTGATTGCTCAAACTCAAAGTAAGATAGCCTTTAGGCTCAATAGTCGAGTGAGTGATTGCTCGAACTCGAACTCAAACTCGAAGTATTGTAACCCGTAGGATTTTATGGTCGAGTGAGTGATTGCTCGAACTCGAAGTAAGATAGCCCTTAGGATTAATAGTCGAGTGAGTGATTGCTCGAACTCGAACTCGAAGTATTGTAGCCCTTAAGCTTTTATGGTCGAGTGAGTGATAGCTCGAACTCGAAGTAAGATAGACCTCAGTCTTAATAGTCGAGTGAGTGATTGCTCGAACTCGAAGTAATATAACCGTTAGGCTTAATAGTCGAGTGAGTGATTGCTCGAACTCGAAGTAAGATAGCCCTTAGGTTCAATAGTCGAGTGAGTGATTGCTCAAACTCGAAGTAAGATAACCTTTAGGCTTAATAGTCGAGTGAGTGATTGCTCGAACTCGAAGTAAGATAGCCCTTAGGTTCAATAGTCGAGTGAGTGATTGATCGAACTTGAACCTGAAGTATTGTAGCCTGTAGGCTTTTATGGTCGAGTGAGTGATTGCTTGAACTCGAAGTAAGATAGCCCTTAGACTCAATAGTCGATTGAGTGATTGCTCGAACTCGAAGTATTATAGCCCGTAGGCTTTTATGGTCGAGTGAGTGATTGCTCGAGCTCGAAGTAAGATAGCCCTTAGGGTTAATAGTCGAGTGAGTGATTGCTCCAACTCGAAGTAAGATATCCCTTAGGCTTAATAGTCGAGTGAGTGATTGCTCGAACTCGAAGTAAGATAGCCCTTGGGCTCAATAGTCGAGTGAGTGATTGCTCGAACTCGAACTCGAAGTATTATAGCCCATAGGCTTTTATGGTCGAGTGTGTGATTGCTCGAGCTCGAAGTACGATAGCCCTTAGGCTTAATAGTCGAGTGAGTGATTTCTCTAACTCGAAGTAAGATATCCCTTAGGCTTAATAGTCGAGTGAGTGATTGCTCGAACTCGAAGTATGATAGCCCTTAGGCTCAATAGTCGAGTGAGTGATTGCTCGAACTCAATTAAGATAGCCCTTAGACTCAATAGTCGAGTGAATGATTGCTCGAACTCGAACTCGAAGTATTATAGCCCATAGGCTTTTATGGTCGAGTGAGTGATTGCTCGAGCTCGAAGTAATATAACCGTTAGGCTTAATAGTCGAGTGAGTGATTGCTCGAACTCGAAGTAAGATAGCCCTTAGGTTCAATAGTCGAGTGAGTGATTGCTCAAACTCGAAGTAAGATAACCTTTAGGCTTAATAGTCGAGTGAGTGATTGCTCGAACTCGAAGTAAGATAGCCCTTAGGCTCAATAGTCGAGTGAGTGATTGCTCGAACTCAATTAAGATAGCCCTTAGACTCAATAGTCGAGTGAGTGATTGCTCGAACTCGAACTCGAAGTATTATAGCCATAGGCTTTTATGGTCGAGTGAGTGATTGCTCGAACTCGAAGTAATATAACCGTTAGGCTTAATAGTCGAGTGAGTGATTGCTCGAACTCGAAGTAAGATAGCCCTTAGATTCAATAGTCGAGTGAGTGATTGCTCAAACTCGAAGTAAGATAACCTTTAGGCTTAATAGTCGAGTGAGTGATTGCTCGAACTCGAAGTAAGATAGCCCTTAGGTTCAATAGTCGAGTGAGTGATTGATCGAACTTGAACCTGAAGTATTGTAGCCTGTAGGCTTTTATGGTCGAGTGAGTGATTGCTTGAACTCGAAGTAAGATAGCCCTTAGACTCAATAGTCGATTGAGTGATTGCTCGAACTCGAAGTATTATAGCCCGTAGGCTTTTATGGTCGAGTGAGTGATTGCTCGAGCTCGAAGTAAGATAGCCCTTAGGGTTAATAGTCGAGTGAGTGATTGCTCTAACTCGAAGTAAGATATCCCTTAGGCTTAATAGTCGAGTGAGTGATTGCTCGAACTCGAAGTAAGATAGCCCTTGGGCTCAATAGTCGAGTGAGTGATTGCTCGAACTCGAACTCGAAGTATTATAGCCCATAGGCTTTTATGGTCGAGTGAGTGATTGCTCGAGCTCGAAGTAAGATAGCCCTTAGGCTTAATAGTCGAGTGAGTGATTGCTCTAACTCGAAGTAAGATATCCCTTAGGCTTAATAGTCGAGTGAGTGATTGCTCGAACTCGAAGTAAGATAGCCCTTAGGCTCAATAGTCGAGTGAGTGATTGCTCTAACTCGAAGTAAAATAGCCCTTTGGCTCAATAGTCGAGTGAGTGATTGCTCGAACTCGAACTCGAACTCGAAGTATTGTAGCCCGTAGGCTTTTATGGTCGAGTGAGTGATTTCTCGAACTCGAAGTAAGATAGCCCTTAGGCTTAATACTCGAGTGAGTGATTGCTCGAACTCGAAGTATTGTAGCTCGTAGGCTTTTATGGTCGAGTGAGTGATTGCTCGAACTCGAAGTAAGATAGCTCTTAGGCTTATAGTCGAGTGAGTGATTGCTCGAACTCGAAGTAAGATAGCCCTTAGGCTTAATAGTCGAGTGAGTGATTGCTCGAAGTCGAAGTAAGATAGCCCTTAGGCTAACTAATCGAGTGAGAGATTTATCGAACTCGAACTCGAAGTATTGTAGCCGTAGGCTTTAATGGCCGAGTGAGTGATTGCTCGAACTCGAAGTAAGATAGCCCTTAGGCTCAATAGTCGAGTGAGTGATTTCCCGAACTCGAAGTAAGATAGCCCTTAGGCTTAATAGTCGAGTGAGTTATTGCTCGAACTCGAAGTAAGATAGCCCTTAGGCTCAATAGTCGAGTGAGTGATTGCTCGAACTCGAAGTAAGATAGCCCTTAGGCTTAATAGTCAAGTGAGTGATTTCTCGAACTCAAACTTGAAGTATTGTTGCCCCTAGGCTTTTATGGTCCAGTGAGTGATTGCTCAAACTCAAAGTAAGATAGCCTTTAGGCTCAATAGTCGAGTGAGTGATTGCTCGAACTCGAACTCAAACTCGAAGTATTGTAACCCGTAGGATTTTATGGTCGAGTGAGTGATTGCTCGAACTCAAAGTAAGATAGCCCTTAGGATTAATAGTCGAGTGAGTGATTGCTCGAACTCGAACTCGAAGTATTGTAGCCCTTAAGCTTTTATGGTCGAGTGAGTGATAGCTCGAACTCGAAGTAAGATAGACCTCAGTCTTAATAGTCGAGTGAGTGATTGCTCGAACTCGAAGTAATATAACCGTTAGGCTTAATAGTCGAGTGAGTGATTGCTCGAACTCGAAGTAAGATAGCCCTTAGGTTCAATAGTCGAGTGAGTGATTGCTCAAACTCGAAGTAAGATAACCTTTAGGCTTAATAGTCGAGTGAGTGATTGCTCGAACTCGAAGTAAGATAGCCCTTAGGTTCAATAGTCGAGTGTGTGATTGATCGAACATGAACCTGAAGTATTGTAGCCTGTAGGCTTTTATGGTCGAGTGAGTGATTGCTTGAACTCGAAGTAAGATAGCCCTTAGACTCAATAGTCGATTAAGTGATTGCTCGAACTCGAAGTATTATAGCCCGTAGGCTTTTATGGTCGAGTGAGTGATTGCTCGAGCTCGAAGTAAGATAGCCCTTAGGGTTAATAGTCGAGTGAGTGATTGCTCTAACTCGAAGTAAGATATCCCTTAGGCTTAATAGTCGAGTGAGTGATTGCTCGAACTCGAAGTAAGATAGCCCTTGGGCTCAATAGTCGAGTGAGTGATTGCTCGAACTCGAACTCGAAGTATTGTAGCCTGTAGGCTTTTATGGTCGAGTGAGTGATTTCTTGAACTCGAAGTAAGATAGCCCTTAGGCTCAATAGTTGAGTGATTGATTGCTCGAACGCGAAGTAAGATAGCCCTTAGGCTTAATACTCGAGTGAGTGATTGCTCGAACTCGAAGTAAGATAGCCCTTAGGCTCAATAGTCGAGTGAGTGATTGCTCGAACTTGAACTCGAAGTATTGTAGCTCGTAGGCTTTTATGGTCGAGTGAGTGATTGCTCGAACTCGAAGTAAGATAGCTCTTAGGCTTATAGTCGAGTGAGTGATTGCTCGAACTCGAAGTAAGATAGCCCTTAGGCTTAACAATAGAGTGAGTGATTGCTCGAAGTCGAAGTAAGATAGTCCTTAGGCTAAATAGTCGAGTGAGAGATTGCTCGAACTCGAACTCAAAATCGAAGTATTGTAGCCCGTAGGCTTTTATGGTCGAGTGAGTGATTGCTCGAGCTCGATGTAAGATAGCCCTTAGGCTTAATAATCGAGTGAGTGATTGCTCGAGCTCGATGTAAGATAGCCCTTAGGCTTAATAGTCGAGTGAGTGATTGCTCGAACTCAAAGTAAGATAGCCCTTAGGCTTAATAGTAGAGTGAGTGATTGCTTGAACTCGAAGTAAGATAGCCCTTAGGCTCAATAGTCGAGTGAGTGATTGCTCGAACTTGAACTCGAAGTATTGTAGCTCGTAGGCTTTTATAATCGAGAGAGTGACTGTTCGAACTCGAAGTAAGATAGCTCTTAAGCTTATAGTCGAGTGAGTGATTTCTCGAACTCAAAGTAAGATAGCCCTTAGGCTTAATAGTCGAGTGAGTGATTTCTCGAACTCGAAGTAAGATAACCCTTAGGCTTAATAGTCGAGTGAGTGATTGCTCGAACTCGAAGTAAGATAGCCCTTAGGTTCAATAGTCGAGTGAGTGATTGCTCGAACTCGAAGTAAGATAACCCTTAGGCTTAATAGTCGAGTGAGTGATTGCTCGAACTCGAAGTAAGATAGCCCTTAGGTTCAATAGTCGAGTGAGTGATTGATCGAACTCAAATTATTGTAGCCCGTAGGCTTTTAGGGCCGAGTGAGTGATTGCTCGAACTCGAAGTAAGATAGCCCTTAGGCTCAATAGTCGAGTGAGTGATTGCTCTAACTCGAACTCGAAGTATTGCAGCCCGTAGGCTTTTATGGTCAAGTGAGTGATTGCTCGAACTCAAGTAAGATAGCCCTTAGGCTCAATAGTCGAGTGAGTGATTGCTCGAACTCGAACTCGAAGTATTGTAGCCCGTAGGCATTTATGGTCGAGTTAGTGATTGCTCGAGCTCGAAGTAAGATAGCCCTTAGGCTTAATAGTCAAGTGAGTGATTGCTCGAACTCGAATTAAGATAGCCCTTAGGATTATTAGTCGAGTGAGTGATTGCTCGAACTCGAAGTAAGATAACCCTTAGGCTTAATAGTCGAGTGAGTGATTGCTCGAACTCGAAGTAAGATAGCCCTTAGGTTCAATAGTCGAGTGAGTGATTGCTCGAACTCGAAGTAAGATAGCCCTTAGGCTCAATAGTCGAGTGAGTGATTGCTCGAACTCGAACTCGAAGTATTGTAGCCCGTAGGCTTTTATGGTTGAGTGAGTGATTGCTCGAACTCAAGTAAAATAGCCCTTAGACTCAATGGTCGAGTGAGTGATTGTTCAAACACGAACTCGAATTATTGTAGCCCGTAGGCTTTTAGGGCCAAGTGAGTGATTGCTCGAACTCGAAGTAAGATAGCCCTTAGGCTCAATAGTCGAGTGAGTTATTGCTCGAACTCGATCTCGAAGTGTTGTAGCCCGTAGGCTTTTATTGTCGAGTGAGTGATTGCTCGAACTCAGGTAAGATAGCCCTTAGGCTCAATAGTCGAGTGAGTGATTGCTCGAACTCGAACTCAAAATCGAAGTATTGTAGCCCGTAGGCTTTTATGGTCGAGTGAGTGATTGCTCGAGCTCGATGTAAGATAGCCCTTAGGCTTAATAGTCGAGTGAGTGATTGCTCGAACTCGAAGTAAGATAGCCCTTAGGCTTAATAGTCGAGTGAGTGATTGCTCGAACTCGAAGTAAGATAGCCCTTAGGCTTAATAGTAGAGTGAGTGATTGCTTGAAGTCGAAGTAAGATAGCCCTTAGGCTCAATAGTCGAGTGAGTGATTGCTCGAATTTGAACTCGAAGTATTGTAGCTCGTAGGCTTTTATTGTCGAGTGAGTGACTGCTCGAACTCGAAGTAAGATAGCTCTTAAGCTTATAGTCGAGTGAGTGATTTCTCGAACTCAAAGTAAGATAGCCCTTAGGCTTAATAGTCGAGTGAGTGATTGCTCGAAGTCGAAGTAAGATAGCCCTTAGGCTAAATAGTCGAGTGAGAGATTGCTCGAACTCGAACTCTAAGTATTGTAGCTCGTAGGTTTTAATGGTCGAGTGAGTGATTGCTCGAACTCGAAGTAAGATAGCCCTTAGGCTCAATAGTCGAGTGAGTGATTGCTCACACTCGAAGTAAGATAGCCCTTAGGCTTAATAGTCGAAAGAGTAATTTCTCGAACTCAAACTCGAAGTATTGTTGCCCGTAGGTTTTTATGGTCGAGTGAGTGATTGTTCAAACTCAAAGTAAGATAGCCCTTAGGCTCAATAGTTGAGTGAGTGATTGCTCTAACTCGAACTCGAAGTATTGTTGCCCGTAGGATTTTATGGTCGAGTGAGTGATTGCTCAAACTCGAAGTAAGATAGCCCTTAGGCTTAATAGTCGAGTGAGTGATTGCTCAAAATCGAACTCGAAGTATTGCAGCCCGTAGGCGTTTATGGTCGAGTGAGTGATAGCTCGAACTCGAAGTAAGATAGCCCTCAGTCTTAATAGTCGAGTGAGTGATTGCTCGAACTAGAACTCGAAGTATTGTAGCCCGTAGGCTTTTAGGGCCGAGTGAGTGATTGCTCGAACTCGAAGTAAGATAGCCCTTAGGCTCAATAGTCGAGTGAGTGATTGCTCGAACTCGAACTCGAACTCGAAGTATTGTAGCCCGTAGGCTTTTATGGTCGAGTGAGTGATTGCTCAAACTCGAAGTAAGATAGCCCTTAGGCTTAATAGTCGAGTGAGTGATTGCTCGAACTCAAACTCGAAGTATTGTAGCCCGTAGGCTTTTATGGTCGAGTGAGTGATTGCTCGAACTCGAAGTAAGATAGCCCTTAGGCTCAATAGTCGAGTGAGTGATTGCTCGAACTCGAACTCGAACTCGAAGTATTGTAGCCCGTAGGCTTTTATGGTCCGAGTGAGTGATTGCTCGAATTCGAAGTAAGATAGCTCTTAGGCTCTATAGTCGAGTGAGTGATTGCTCTAACTCAAACTCAAAGTATTGTAGCCCGTAGGCTTTTATGGTCGAGTGAGTGATAGCTCAAACTCGAAGTAAGATAGCCCTCTATCTTAATAGTCGAGTGATTGATTGCTCGAACTCAAACTCGAAGTATTGCAGCCCGTAGGCTTTTAGGGCCGAGTGAGTGATTGCTCGAACTCGAAGTAAGATAGCCCTTAGGCTCAATAGTCGAGTAAGTGATTGCTCGAACTCGAATTCGAACTCGAAGTATTGTAGCCCGTAGGCTTTTATGGTCGAGTGTGTGATTGCTCGAACTCAAGTAAAATAGCCCTTATGCTCAATAGTCGACTGAGTGATTGCTTAAACTCGAACTCAAAGTATTGTAGCCCGTAGGCTTTTATGGTTGAGTGAGTGATTGCTCGAGCTCGAAGTAAGATAGCCCTTAGGGTAAATAGTCGAGTGAGTGATTGCTCGAACTCGAACTCGAACTCGAACTCGAAGTATTGTAGCCCGTAGGCTTTTAGGGCCGAGTGAGTGATTGCTCGAACTCGAAGTAAGATATCCCTTAGGCTCTATAGTCGAGTGAGTGATTGCTCTAACTCGAACTCGAACTCAAAGTATTATAGCCCGTAGGCTTTTATGGTCGAGTGAGTGATTGCTCGAACTCAAGTAAGATATCCCTTAGGCTCAATAGTCGAGTGAGTGATTGCTCAAACTCGAACTCAAAGTATTGTAGCCCGTAGGCTTTTATGGTTTAGTGAGTGATTGCTCGAGCTCGAAGTAAGATAGCCCTTAGGGTAAATAGTCGAGTGAGTGATTGCACGAACTCGAAGTAAGATAGCCCTTAGGATTATTAGTCGAGTGAGTGATCGCTTGAACTCGAAGTAAGATAACCCTTAGGCTTAATAGTCGAGTGAGTGATTGCTCGAACTCGAAGTAAGATAGCCCTTAGGTTCAATAGTCGAGTGAGTGATTGCTCGAACTCGAAGTAAGATAGCCCTTAGGTTCAATAGTCGAGTGAGTGATTGCTCAAACTTGAACTCGAAGTATTGTAGCCCGTAGGCTTTTATGGTCGAGTTAGTGATTGCTCTAACTAGAAGTAAGATAGCCCTTATGCTTATAGTCGAGTGGGTGATTGCTCAAACTCGTAGTAAGATAGCCCTTAGGCTTAACAGTCGAGTGAGTGATTACTCGAAGTCGAAGTAAGATAGCCCTTATGCTTAATAGTCGAGTGAGTGATTGCTCGAACTCGAAGTAAGATATCCCTTAGGTTCAATAGTTGAGTGAGTGATTGCTCGAATTTGAACTCGAAGTATTGTAGCCCGTAGGCTTTTATGGTCGAGTGAGTGATTGCTCGAAGTCGAAGTAAGATAGCCCTTAGGCTTAAAGTCGAGTGGGTGATTGCTCGAACTCGAAGTAAGATAGCCCTTAGGCCTAACAGTCGAGTGAATGATTGCTTGAAGTCGAAGTAAGATAGCCCTTAGGCTAAATAGTCGAGTGAGTGATTGCTCGAAATCGAATTCGAAGTATTGTAGCCCGTAGGCTTAAATGGTCGAGTGAGTGATTGCTCGAACTCAAAGTAAGACAGCTCTTAGGATTAATAGTCGAGTGAGTGATTGCTCAACCTCGAAGTAAGATAGCCTTTAGGCTTAGTAATCGAGTGAGTGATTTCTTGAACTCGAAGTATTGTAGCCCGTAGGCTTTTATGGTAGAGTGAGTGATTGGTCAAACTCAAAGTAAGATAGCCCTTAGGCTCAATAGTCGAGTGAGTGGTTGCTCGAACTCGAGCTGGAAGTATTGTAGCCCGTAGGCTTTTAAGGTCGAATGAGTGATTGCTCGAACTCGAAGTAAGATAGCCCTTAGGCTCAATAGTCGAGTGAGTGATTGCTCGAACTCGAACTCGAAGTATTGTAGCCCGTAGGCTTTTATGGTTGAATGAGTGATTGCTGGAACTCAAGTAAAATAGCCCTTAGGCTCAATAGTCGAGTGAGTGATTGCTCAAACACGAACTTGAAGTATTGTAGCCCGTAGGCTTTTAGGGCCAAGTGAGTGATTGCTCGAACTCGAAGTAAGATAGCCCTTAGGCTCAATAGTCGAGTGAGTTATTGCTCAAACTCGAACTCGAAGTATTGTAGCCCGTAGGCTTTTATTGTTGAGTGAGTGATTGCTCGAACTCAGGTAAGATAGCCCTTAGGCTCAATAGTCGAGTGAGTAATTGCTCGAACTCGAACTCAAACTCGAAGTATTATAGCCTGTAGGCTTTTATGGTCGAGTGAGTGATTGCTTGAGCTCGATGTAAGATAGCCCTTAGGCTTAATAGTCGAGTGAGTGATTGCTCGAACTCGAAGTAAGATAGCCCTTAGGCTTAATAGTCGAGTGAGTGATTGCTCGAACTCGAAGTAAGATAGCCCTTAGGCTTAATAGTAGAGTGAGTGATTGCTTGAACTCGAAGTAAGATAGCCCTTAGGCTCAATAGTCGAGTGAGTGATTGCTCGAACTTGAACTCGAAGTATTGTAGCTCGTAGGCTTGTATTGTCGAGTGAGTGACTGCTCGAACTCGAAGTAAGATAGCTCTTAAGCTTATAGTCGAGTGAGTCATTTCTCGAACTCGAAGTAAGATTACCCTTAGGCTTAATAGTTGAGTGAGTGATTGCTCGAAGTCGAAGCAAGATAGCCCTTAGGCTAAATAGTCGAGTGAGAGATTGCTCGAACTCGAACTCTAAGTATTGTAGCCGTAGGCTTTAATGGTCGAGTGAGTGATTGCTCGAACTCGAAGTAAGATAGCCCTTAGGCTCAATAGTCGAGTGAGTGATTGCTCAAACTCGAAGTAAGATAGCCCTTAGGCTTAATAGTCGAGTGAGTGATTTCTCAAACTCGAACTCAAAGTATTGTAGCCCGTAGGCTTTAATGGTTGAGTGAGTGATTGCTCAAACTCAAAGTAAGATAGCCCTTAGGCTCAATAGTCGAGTGAGTGGTTGCTCGAACTCGAACTCGAAGTATTATAGCCTGTAGGCTTTTATGGTCGAGTGAGAGATTGCTCGAACTTGAAGTAAGATAGCCCTTAGGCTCTATAGTCGAGTGAGTGATTGCTCGAACTCGAAGTAAGATAGCCCTTAGGCATAATAGTCGAGTGAGTGATTGCTCGAACTCGAAATCGAACTCAAACTCGATGTATTGTAGCCCGTAGGATTTTATGGTCGAGTGAGTGATAGCTCGAACTCGAAGTAAGATAGCCCTTAGGCTTAATAGTCGAGTGAGTGATTGCTCAAACTCGAACTCGAAGTATTGTAACCTTTAGGCTTTTAGGGCCGAGTGAGTGATTGTTCGAACTCGAAGTAAGATAGCCTTTAGGCTCAATAGTCGAGTGAGAGATTGCTCGAACTCGAACTCAAAGTATTGTAGCCCGTAGGCTTTTATGGTCGAGTGAGTGATTGCTCGAACTCAAGTAAGAAAGCCCTTAGGCTCAATAGTCGAGTGAGTGATTGCTCGAACTCGAACTCGAAGTATTGTAGCCCGTAGGCTTTTATGGTCGAGTGAGTGATTGCTCGAGCTCGAAGTAAGATAGCCCTTAGGCTTAATAGTTGAGTGAGTGATTGCTCGAACTCGAAGTAAGATAGCCCTTAGGCTTAATAGTCGAGTGAGTGATTGCTCGAACTCTAAGTAAGATAGCCCTTAGGCTCAATAGTCGTGTGAGTGATTGCTCGAACTCGAACTCGATGTATTGTAGCCCGTAGGCTTTTATGGTCGAGTGAATGATTGCTCGAACTCGAAGTAAGATAGCCCTTAGGCTTAACAGTCGAGTGAGTGATTTCTAGAACTCAAAGTAAGATATCCCTTAGGCTTAATAGTCGAGTGAGTGATTGCTCGAACTCGAACTCGAAGTATTGTAGCCGTAGGCTTTTATGGTCAAGTGAGTGATTGCTCGAACTAGAAGTAAGATATCCCTTTGGCTGAATAGTCGAGTGAGTGATTGCTTGAACTCGAACTCGAACTCGAAGTATTGTAGCCCGTAGGCTTTTATGGTCGAGTGAGTGATTGCTCGAACTCGAAGTAAGATAGCCCTTAGGCTTAACAGTCGAGTGAGTGATTGCTAGAACTCGAAGTAAGATATCCCTTAGGCTTAATAGTCGAGTGAGTGATTGCTCGAACTCGAACTCGAAGTATTGTAGCCCGTAGGCTTTTATGCTCGAGGGAGTGATTGCTCGAACTCGAAGTAAGATAGCCCTTAGTCTCAATAGTCGATTGAATGATTGTTCGAACTCGAAGTGAGATAGCCTTTAGGCTTAATAGTCGAGTGAGTGGTTGCTCGAACTCGAACTCGAACTCGATGTATTGTAGCCCGTAGGCTTTATAGTGTAAGTTTTTCAAAACTCCTTCGGTAGTGGTTGGCCCTTAAGCCTGTTTGAATCATGAAGCAGAACGAAATTTTCAAAAGTTATTGGTAAAGAGGTCATTATACATGTGTTCGTATTTTGTACAAAGACTCGAGCAAAACTATGCGGGCATGGTTCGGTTTGACCATTTGGACCTTACACTTTTCCCTATCGAGACCCTATTTGACATGACTTTGATATGAAATAACTTTCTAACTTTCTAGTATCGAATTCGATTTATTCGATGGTGAAGCCTCCCAGTATTTGAGGTTGATTGTAAAGAAACCTTCGATACTATTGAATTTTCCTCAGGTAGCACATAGTTGTTGTCTCGTTAAAAACCTTGCCGGAAAAACCCGGTTGGGATAAAATCCGATCCAAGGGAAAAAGAGTGCAACGCGTACTTTAAAATCTGAGGTCTCAATGTCTTTGGTCGAACTCCTGCAATGAGTTAGTGTCGAATATATATATAGATGAAAGAAAGGAGAAAATGGTACCTTAGCAATAATATCGTTTGAGGAGTGATATGTTCCAGTTGTTCGGTAATGGTTCGCCATCCATTGTTCCTAGTTTATAAGACCCTCCTCCGACTATATAGAGGACTTGATAGGGTCCTTCCCAATTCGGGCCGAGCTTCCCTTCATTAGGATATCGAGTGTTGGCGGTCACCTTCCTTAGGACTAAGTGATCGATCCTGAAGTGGCAGAGGTTGGTTCTTCTATTGTAGTACCTTTCGATTCGTTACTTTTGCGCAGCCATTCGAACAAGTGCCGCTTCTCATTTTTCATATAATAATTCGAGGCTAGTACTCATAGCCTCGTGGTTTGATTCCTCCGATGTATGTCAAAACCTTGCGTTGGTTTCTCCGACTGGAATTAATGCTTCAGAACCAAACACTAAGGAAAAGGGAGTCGCCCCCGTACTGGACTTCGATGTTTTTCAATATGCCCAAAGGTCTTCGGGAAGAATTTTTCTCCATTTCCCTTTAGCTTCGTTCAATCTTTTCTTCAGGTTTTGGATGATAGTCTTGTTTGTCGATTCATCCTGTCCGTTCCCACTGGGGTGATATGGTGTTGACAATATCCTTTTTATTTTACAGTCTTCGAGAAATTTGTTCACTTTTATTTGGGTATCCCAAATCGACACAAGATGTGATCCTAAATGAAATCTATAACTTATTTTTCTCTCACTTTCTCGAGCGCCTGTGCTTCAACCCATTTAGAGAAATAGTCAGTCATAAACAAAATGAATTTAGCTTTACCTGGGGATGATGGTAAAGGGCCAACGATATCCATCCCCCATTTCATGAATGACCATGGGGATAGGACTGAATGAAGTCATTCTCCGGGCTGATTGATCATCGGTGCAAACCTTTGGAATCTATCACATTGTCGAACAAACTCCTTAGTGTCTTTTTCAATGCTATCCTAGTAGTATCCTGCTCTAATAATTTTGTGAATTAGTGATTCGGCGCTGGAGTGGTTCCCATAAGTGCCTTCATGTACCTCTCGTAAAATATAATCGGTGTCTCCTGGTCCTAAACATACTATGAATGGTCCATCGAATGTCCTTCTGTATAATGTTCCATCTTCAGCCAACAGGAATCGAGCAGCTTTGGTTTGTAGGGCCCTCGATTCTTTAGGGTTCGATGGGAGTTTTCCGTTCTTCAAGTATTCAATATACTTACTCCTCCAATAAAAGGTTAAGCTTGTAGAATTTATCTCAGCATGACCTTCCTCGATTACGGATCTCGAGAGTGAACGACAGTCCCCGAGTCGATCTCATCTTCCTCAATCGACGACCCAAAACTTGCGAGTGCGTCGGCCTCACTGTTTTGTTCTCGAGGCACATGTTGTAAAGTCCATTCCTTGAAACGGTCAAAGTTACTTGTAATTTGTCCAAATACCTTTGCATCTTATTTTCTCGAACTTCGAAGGTTTTATTTACTTGGTTCACCACTAGTAAAGAGTCACATTTGGCTTTAATGATTATTGCTCCCAAGCTTTTAGCTAGTTCGAGACCTGCAATCATGGCCTCGTACTCGACCTCATTGTTAGTCAACCTAGAAGTTTTCATAGATTGCCTAATAATACCACCCGTGGAGGGTTTCAAAACGATGTCAAGCCCGGACCCCTTCACATTCGAAGCACCATCCGTGAAGAGGATCCAGACCCCCGATGATGTACCCGATTTTATCAAGAGTTATTTTTCAACTTCGGGTACGAGGGTTGGCGTGAAGTCGGCCACGAAGTCCGCTAAAATTTGAGACTTGATGGCTGTACGGGGTTGGTATTCGATATCGTACCCACTGAGTTCGACAACCCATTTGGCCAATCGGCCCGATAGTTCGGGTTTGTGCAAAATATTACGAAGTGGGTAGGTGGTTAACACGCATATGGGGTGACATTGAAAGTATGGTCTTAACTTTCTAGAGGCGCTTATCAGTGCAAGTGCCAATTTCTCTTAGTGTGGATATCTAGTTTCTGCTCCCCCTAAGGTTCGACTTACATAATAAATAGAAAATTACGTACCTTGCTCTTCTTGAATTAGTACGCCACTCACCGCGATTTTCGATACCGCCAAGTATAAGCAAAGTTTCTCATCTGCCTTCGGTGTGTGAAGTAGTGTTGGGGTTGACAAGTATCGCTTCAATTCTTCTAATTCCTGTTGGCATTCCGGGGTCCAGGCGAAATCGTTCTTCTTTTTGAGTAGAGAGAAAAATCTATGGCTTCGATCCGATGACCTCGAAATGAATCGGCCTAAGGCGGCTATCTGTCCGGTAAGCTTTTGCACGGCTTTTACACTATCCACGATGGCGATGTCATCGATGGCCTTGATCTTATCGGGGTTGATCTCGATTCCCCGATTCGATACCATGAAGCCAAGGAACTTGCCCGAACCAACCCCAAAATCACATTTCTCATGGTTGAGCTTCATGTTGTATTTCCTTAAAATCTTGAACGTCTCCTGCAAATGAGTCAAATGGTCCTCTGCGCGCTGGGACTTAACTAGCATGTCATCAATATAAACTTCCATTGACTTAACTATTTGTTCTTCGAACATTTTATTTACTAGACGTTGGTAAGTAGCTCCTGCATTTTTTAGCCCGAAGGGCATTACATTGTAACAATACGTTCCATACTTGGTGATAAATGAAGTCTTTTCTCGGTCCTTCGGGTTCATTTGAATTTGATTGTACTCAGAATAGACATCGAGAAAAGTAAGGATCTCGTGGCCGGCCATGGCATCGATCATGCCATCGATGTTAGGCAGTGGAAAAGAATCTTTGGGGCACGCCTTGTTTAAATCCTTATAATCTACACACATTCTAAGTTTGTTCCCTTTTTTAGGGACTACAACTACATTGGCTAACCATTCAGGATATTTTACTTCCCGAATCGACCCTATTTTGAGAAGTTTAGTTACCTCGTCCTTTACGAATACGTGCTTTACCTCAGACTGAGGTCTTCTTTTTTGTTTCACCGGTTTGCACCCGGGGTCCAGGCTCATCCAGTGCGTTGTTATCGATGGTGGGATCCCTGTCATGTCTAAATGGGACCAAGCAAAACAATCTATGTTATCGATAAGAAATTGAATAAGTTTTTTCCTGAGTTCGGTAGTCAATCTCGTTCCTAGGTATACCTTTCTCTCGGGAAGATGCCCGATCAATATAACCTGTTCTAGCTCTTCGACTGTCGATTTGGTTGCGTCGGGAATTTTATTACTTGGTGGAGAGTCGAAGGTACCGCCCTCATATTGTGAGTAGGGCATTGTATCTCATGTCGCCCTCAATTACGTGAAACTTGATATTTTGGATGGTCCCAACCACGTTTATCGGTAGAATAATTTCCCATTTAGTCATGTCACTAGCGATATTGTAGCCGTTTAGGACCCGAGCTGCGGGCACGACTTTATTTTGCAGACTGAGCTGCTCCACCATCCTCGATCGGATGATATTTGCAGAGCTACCAGGATCCACTAAAACACGCTTAACTTGAACTTATTTAATAAGATAGAAATTACTAGAGTGTCATTGTGGGGATGAGAGATGCCTTCGGCTTCTTCGTTGTTAAATGATAAAGTGTCTTCGAGCACATAATCTCGAGTTCATTTTTTTCTAGTGATCGGTATCTTTGTGTATTTGAGTATGGGTTCCTGCGGAGTGTCGACCGCACCGATGATTATATCAATGATATGTTGAGGTTGCTCCTGTTCATTTTTTCTATTGGCGTCTCTCTCTCTGAAATGGTTCTTGGCTTGATCGCTGAGGGACTCTCGAAGGTGGCCCTCATTGAATAGATGGGCTACCTCCTCCCTTAATTGTCTGCAATCGTCGGTCTTGTGGCTATGTGTGCCATGGTATTTGCACATGGAATTTGGGTTTCTTTGGGAAGGACCGGTTTGCATGGGTCTAGGCCACCTAGTATCCTTGATCCTTCCGATTTCCCATACAATGCCCGATGCATCGATGCTAAAGTTATATTCCGATAATCGAGGTGCCTCTATAGGATCGGCATATTTGTCGAAACCACTTTTGCTCATAAGTCCCCGAGAATTCTGTCCTTGATCACTCATTCAATTGTTCCGGGTGGAATTGCGTCCTGAACCACTGTTTCTTCAATTGGTGGTGTATGGATGATATCGGTCTCTGTTCGACCTTGGCTCTCCATCGATGTCCGTCTGGTTTTTAATAAACGACCTGTTTGGATGTACTGATCCGGAAGGAGCTCCTAATTAGTTATCTTCGACCCTGATTTTTGACTGATATCGATTGTGCATATCTTCCCAAGTTATAGCTGGATACTCGATCAAATTTTGTTTAAGCCGATGTGATGCTATCGAACTTCGCTCGTTCAACCCTTGGGTGAAAGCTTGAACGGCCCAATCGTCTGTGACCGGTGGCAATTCCATGTGTTCCATTTGAAATCGGGACACGAATTCCCTCAGCATTTCGTTATCCCTTTGTTTTACTTTAAAAAGGTCTGATTTCCTTGTTGCGACTTTTATGGCACCGGTGTGTGCTTTTACAAAAGAATCTGCTAGCATGGCAAATGAGTCGATAGAATTCAGTGGCAGATTATGATACCAAATCATTACTGCCTTCGAGAGGGTCTCTCCGAATTGTTTTAACAACACAGATTCGATTTTGTCATCTTCTAAATCGTTACCCTTGATGGCACATGTGTAAGAGGTGACGTGTTCGTTGGGGTTGATAGTTCCGTTATATTTGGGAATCTCGGGCATACGGAATTTTTTTTTGGGATTAGTTTTGCGGCTGTACTCGAGGGAAAAGGCTTTTGCACGAATTCTTTGGAATCCAACCCTTTTATCATTGGTGGTGCCCCCTGGATTTGATAGACCATGGAGTTATATGTTTCTATTTTTTATCGTTTGTTTCGATCCGCTTTGTGAGCTCCTCGAGTATCTTAGCGATTTCGGGAGTAGTCCCCGATTCTTGCTTATTTGACCTTACTATGGCTGGCTCAGTTCTGTGGGCAATTTCTCGAGATGGACTGGGCTCCGGTCTGCTTGGTACCTGGGTTTGGCTCTACAACTGAGCTATCGCTACCTGTTGGGCTTGCAGTATTTCCAAAATCATATGCAAGCTAACTCCATTTTCCTCAACATTATGGGTGTCTCGAGCTGCAGATCGAGTACCGCCATGAATGCTATTTTTAGGTTCAGAACGTTGGTTTGCCTCAAGGGCCACATGCGAATTAACGTTTAGTGGTACTTCAACCCGAGCTTCAGGTACTCCGCCTCTAGCTTCCATGGCATTGATAAGCGGCCTTCCGTCCCAGGGCATCAAGTTGTTGGTTTCATCTTGAAGGCCGGCTTCGTTTTCGATAGGTAAAGCCATTAATCGAGGGTTTTCGAAATACAAGCGTAAAATGATGTGTGTTGTAGATTGGTATCAAATAACCACTGTTATGCTCGGCCCCACGGCGGGCGCCAAACAGTTTACCTAGAAAATTGGATAAAGTTGAATTTGTACGTAGTTCCAAGGGTATGTGGTATGAATCGACAAAAATCGTAAAGAGAAATGGAAATAATCAATCTTGACTATAAAGAATAAAAGACAAACACAGTAGAAAGGAGGAAAATGGATGAACAAAATAAGATGAAGTGATAGAGCTCAAGAAGGTTAATCTTTCAATATGAGAAAATAGGATTCTTGTTACAATGTGAATGTCCCATATTTTATAGAAACAACAACCATCCCTTTTATAGTGGAGGGATCCTACTTTAGATATAATAAAAAATAGATAGTGGGGAACCCATGATGGCTTAGCTTTTCCTTAATTTCTACCAGGATTCTCTCCCCTAGTGCGGTTGCAATGGCTCTTGTCTGTGAGATTGATATTGACTCGAGCTCGGTATTGACTCGAGCTCTCGATCTTGACTCGAGCTCGATTATGACTCGGAGTCTGATATCGATTTGGGGTCGGTGCCTGTCGGCCTATGAATCTTATGCTCGACTTTGCTTCGCCTCATAGCTCGATTTGGATTCGAGCTTGATAATGATATCGAGATTGACATTGATCGGTCCTAGAACTCGAAGCTTGATGACCTGACTTCGGACCTCAATCTGATATTACGAAGATGCTCTTCGATCAAAGTATTACCATCTCGACCAGCTCGTACGACGGACTGATCGGGTTTGGCCGTATACAAAAGCCATTAAGCCAAAGGAAGTATAAAAACATCTATTCTTAAGCAACTCCAATTGACAAAAGAACTTTAACCGCAAGAAGTTGATAAGTAGGCCTTCCCTGTCCGAATCTTATACCAAGTGACTCCCAATTTGACAATCGCAGTCAGAACCGTATATTAAACCACTCTTAACAATTATAAGTCAGAAAAATACCAAGAGCCCTAGGACGAAGTTAAACAATGAATTGCATGCAATAATTAGTCAAAGTGAGGGATTTCTACAATCTCTCCCTGGGAAGCCACTTCCCTCCTCGGCCACAACCTTCTCTCACTACATCCTCGTCAACAGAAATAAAAAACTTCAGCAGCTTCCCCCAATCGCGAATAGTTCTCAGACAGCTAAACCATAACGAAAACAGGAAGTTGAAAAGAAGAGACAAAAGCCATCACAAATACTCTAGACAGAGCACTAGAAGAAATTTTCAAAGCACAAGAGAGCTCTGCAGAAGAGAAGGGGGGGGGGGTCGTTAAAAATATGAAGTCCGTACATAAAGTGGCAAATGTTAATGGAAGACACAATTGCAATGACATATCGCTTATTAATGAGAAGATCATTGATTTCACGACCCAAAATCTAACTAGTCGTGATGTCACCTAACCCAATCCGTTAGGTAAGCCAATTTATCAATAATCTAACTCAAAGAGATCTACTGAGAAAATAAATGACGAAATAACTGAACATTTATACAAAATCTCAAAGATTGGTAGTACAAATCATGAGCTTCTAAGATTTAAAGTCTACAAAGATGGTATGAAATAAATACATCATCTGTTTGAAATATACATGAACAGATTAATAATTCTAAAGCTACCAAGAATAAGAGATAGCTATGACCGGAACGCAGGTACATCTTCAATTCCAGCTCCCGCCATACACAGCAACATCAGCATCCAAAATATGAACACAAGGTGCAGAAGTGTAGTATGAGTACAACCGACCCAATATACTCAATAAATAACAAATCTAACATTAGGTTGAAAGTAGAGACGATCTTGGACAACGGTCAGAGTTCAACACCAACAGCCAGGAACATCTCGTAACAATATAAATAAAGCAGTACAAGTAATAACTCAAAGATATGATGCTCAACTCATTCACAGTTACGGACGCTCAACTCGTTCACAGTTACGAAAAGTAGGCATGTTTTTCAAGTAGAATAGTAAAAACCCAAATGTTTCATCGAAATAACCAAAATATGAATGTATCAGAAAACTGTGATTTTTCCCAAAAACTTTCAACAACAGATAGGATGTTTCATTATCAGATGACATGGGGAAAGTACATCTCTATGCCTACATGTCAATGTGCATGTGAAGTCATGAATGTCACAATACCATACATCATGAGGATTTTCTCTATGCCTACATACCAAGTATGCATGTCAAATGTAATGCACCACAATGATGAACTCATGTGCTCATGGTCTCGAGGAAATCAACCTCCCTCAGCACGCTTAGTCACTCAGCACCTCCTAATCACTCAACATTCTCAATCACTCGACACCCGCACTCAGTAGGTACCTGCGCTCACTACTGGTATGTCAGACTACGGAGGGGCGGATCCTGCCCAAGTGATAATATAAAGCCAATCTGGCCTGCTGCGGCGTGCAGCCCGATCCCATAATAATAAAGCTTATAAGGCCTGCTGCGGCGTGCAACCCGATCCATATAATAATAAAGTATATAAAGCCAATATGGTCTGCTGCGGTGTGCAACCCGATCCCTTAATCATCACTCACAATCATGCCCTCGGCCTCACTCAGTCATCAATCTCTCTAGTCTCTCGGACTCGCAAATCTCATGCCAATCAACCCAAACAACGATAACACGACGTGACAACAAATATTAACAGAGACTGAGATATGATATGCAAAGGAATGAATATGACTGAGTATGTAATTGTAATTTAAGAAAATAAATCAACAGCAGAAATGACCTCAGTGGGTCCCAGCAAAACAAGTACATGGCCTAAACATGATTTCTAACATGGGTCGCAGCTCAATTACTCTAACACGTAGGAATTTTATAGATACAAATAAGATAGGTAACTACACGATACCACAGAATCATCCGAGTCATAATTCATACGGTACACACCCACACGCCTGTCACCTAGCATGTGCGTCACCTCAACACCAAACACATAACACGTATATTTAGGGGTTCATACCCTCACCACCAAGTTTAGAAGTGTTACTTATCTCGAACAAGCCGAATCCAATACAGAGCAAGCCAAACAATACACTAGAAATGCCATCCCGCACGTATCAACCTCTGAACGACTAGAAGCTAGCCAAAAGCAACTCAAATATATCAAATAATGCCTAAGGAAACAAACTCAATCGATAAAGGTCGAATCTTTAATCAAAAGCCAAAAATCAAGCAAAAAGTCAAACCCGGGCCCGCACCTCGAAACCCGACAAAACTCACAAAATCCGACAACCCATTCAATTTTGAGTCCAACCATACTAGTTTCACTCAAATCCGACTCCGAATCGATGTTCAAAACTCAAATATTCACTTTATGAAATTTTAGACAACCCCCCAATTTCTCTCTTGAAATCATCAATCAAATGCCAAATACGAAGATAGATTCATGAAATATAATTAAAACCGAGTAGAGAACACTTACCCCGATCCATATGGTGAAAATCGCATAAAATATTGTCTCAATAAGAGCTCTATAGCTCCAATTCTGCTAAAATGGCTGAAACCTCCGAAATAGAGTACTTTATATTCACTGCCCAGGGATACTCATTGTGATCGCGGAACAACCTTTGCGATCACGGAGAACAAGTGACACTACCACCCAAAAGCTCTACGCGTTCCGACACTGACAATGCGAACGCGAAGAACAAAGGCGCCCAACCTTCGCGAACGCGTCCCATCTTACGCGAATGCGATGAAGAATCTTCCAGCTCCCAGCTTCCCGCCTCAGCTCTATGAGAACGCGGCCTCTCCCATGCGAACGCGTACTGTAACCAACACCAAGCTACAAGAACGTGGTCATCCAATCGTGACAGGGATTAACAAACTGCACATCTCCAATTTTCCTCTACGCGATCGCACCTCCTACTTCGCGATGGCGAAGAACGTACTTCGCGATGGCGAAGAACGTTTGGTGCACCAGACATCAGCAGAAACCAGCAATGCAAATATGAAGAAACATTTTCTGAAATCAATCCGAATCAAGTCCGAGCCCCTCGGACCCCGTCCGAACATACCAACAAGTCCCATAATATAACCCGGACCTACTCGAGGCCTCAAATCATCCATAACAACATCAACACCACGAATCGCGCCTCAAATCAAACTTAATGAACTTTGAATCTTTCAACTTCTACAACTCATGCGAACCTTATCAAATCAACTCAGAATGGACTCAAGTTTTGCACAAAATCCCTAAATGACATAACAAAGCTATTCCAATTCCCGGAACCAGAATCCGAACACGATATCATCAAAGTCAACTCCTGATCAAACTTATGATAATTCCAAACCTTCAAATTTCCAACTTTTGCCAATTAGTGTCGAAACCTTCTAGAAATATCCAAATGAAATTCCGGGCATACGCCCAAGTCCAAAATCATCATCCGGACCTAACAAAATCATCAAAACTCTGATCCGAGATCAAATACTCAAAAGTAAAACTTGGTCAACTCTTCCAACTTAAAGCTTCAAACATGAAATTCATTCTTTCAAGCTAATTCCGAAACACCTGAAAACCCAATCCGACGATACACACAAGTCATAATACATCATACAAAGCAAATGAAGACTTCAAATAGCTGAACAGAATGCAAATACTCAAAACGACCGGTCGGATCATTACATTCTCCTCCACTTAAATATACGTTCGTCCTCGAACGTACCTAGAGTCATTCCAAAGCCATCAAATTGCCGTGTAACCTTACCATGCACATACTCGGGGGTGATCCCACGTCACCCCATTCCATGTAAGCCTGACAACTCATCATAACTAAAGATCATTACTTTAACCTTAGTTCGTAAGTCTTAGAACCCAATTTCCAATATCCGAAATTTCTTACAAGACCCAAATATCGCATTTACACACTATATGAGTATGAACAGGATGTATCAAGCCATAACCATAACCCAAGATATAATCACATGATATACCACACAACTCACACACTCGTATCGATAATTCCCGACTACAGTAGCTGCTCAAAAACAAACCCGATACCGGTAGTAAACCTCATATCAAATAAAATCTAGTTCAAAACCTTCGTACACTGACGATGATGAAAGAAACATACAGAAACTCATAACCACTCATCAGATCGACAAGTCATGGAGCCCTCTTTCGTCTGACAAGAATCGAAGCCAAATCCTAATCTGACTTCCGATATTCTTCATCCATACATACTATAATCAATCCGATAGTACCCATTCTAGGTCCAATGACCTCATCTCATCAACCACAACCATTCTTTCGACATTCCAGACCAATACTACCTAAAGCCACAAACCGTGCAACCCGTGCACCAATAAATAACAATTCGGATGCACCCAAAAATGGATAGTGACTCAAATGAGAGAATCATTCCGCAAGCTCAATAAGTACCACCACAACCACAATGCTATGAACCCATCATACATAGTAGAACCAAGATGCACGAATCTAACACAAAGGATTATATCTCAGCACAACTCCGCTGTAATGCGTGACCCCATCCAAACACCGGTCCCATGAAATACCTCAAGCCACAATGCTCGAAATCAATAACCACGCGCAATTCGACATCAAGTACATGAAGTGCACGACCATAACCATGGAGAAGCGATTAACACTATATACCACAGCCCGGAAATACCATAGTCAAGGCGCAATCAACCATTCAACACCCCAATAACCATCTCGCTCGAATTCTGCTACAAGTCCCAAACAGAACCGCATCATGTGTGCACATAACCAACAATTCGCAACTCCTTATAGCATAGCAGAGTAAAACGTAGAACATATCAGAACACGCTCAAGCTCAACTCTAACCGAATGACACACTCTTCAACAATAACGATGTTGAGTCAATAAATCTGACCTGGTGTAGAATACACATCCTGAATTGGGCCTACTAATGAGCCCCCAAATCAACTCCGATCATATCCAAATGGATAAATGCCCCCCCAAAAGTCCTTGCACAAGCAAATCTCAATCCCACACAACACACCACATCTATCATGCCATCACGTGAAAAGTACGAGAATCTCATTAACAACTCTGAGTCACAAGAGAAATACATACCCGATCAGTCAGAAACCTTCCACTTGATCCCATCCAGGAGAAAATCATAACATGCCACATACCCCTCATACCTGTAGATAATATCCATCTCAAGTTGTGGCAGAAATCATCGAGAACACTTCGAAGCCCATTTGCACATAACCAAGCCATCAAAACTGAATCTCTCTAACTCAACCAAGTCATACAAGTTGCTAAGCCTAAGAGTATTGCCACAAAACACTTGTAGAGACTCACCACATCATAAGTACCCAAGGAACCGATCATATCCATTACCGTGTTGATCCTACCTACTACCAAACTATCCTATTTCTCCGAGTTCCTTCCGAATTACCCTCAAGTTGACACTTCTCCTTGCTAAAACACCACGATCCTTACCCAAAGCCTACCACAAGAGATTCTAGAATAAAACCACACCGCCCTAAGGCCCCCAAGCTGTTGTATTCCCTCTTAAGCACTCCCAAAGGTACCACAACCGAGACACCCACTCTGAAGAGACCTTCTGTGAATCTAAAGCCGTTTTCTTCACCTTCCTGATACTGAAATGTAAAGTACATAATGATATAGAAATACTGCAAGTCCGACACCATCCGATGCAAATCTCAGATTCTAGCCATATACAAATCCGGAAAATTCTCAATTGCTAAATATAAATCTTGAACCCATTAGAACCTTCTCGAGAGTCATCCACTCTACTCAAATCTCAATTGCACCATCCCAAACAGGTCGAACGACATGTGCCCCATTAGCACGACAACACCCAAAGAAGTAATCCAACCTCTAAGCAACCGAGTGAATCCTTACTCCATGTACACTACATCCGTCATGAATAACAAACGCAAATCATCCCGTGATTTCCATATACCCATAAAGTGTAATATAACCCGTATCAAGAAATCTCCTTACTCGAGTCATCTTCGATCTCAACCTCTGCAAGTCATAACTAATCATCATAAGGATCACACATCCGTAGATTACCCCGCAGATGATAATCCACATGCTTAGCCTCAAACTGACATCTCTCTATACCCTTTCACAACCACCATTACTATGCAATCACTTAATGTTCCTGAGTCTGAACTCATCCAGAAGACATGCGAATCTACTTTGTTCCACAAATAAATGACATGAAAGATCCCTCACACGATCATAACTCGAGACGGTACAACACATCAAGATAGAAATCAAGTACCCAATAGTCCTTTCCACATCTCAAGCAAACTAACCATCTGAACACATCCAGTAGTCACATCATACTGATCATATAGCCATCCAACCACTCACCGAGCCACAAATTCCACTCATAGGGACACTACCGGACATATAAGTCCAAAAGCACATGATCACAAAATTAAAACTAACAAGCCTAAGCTGGGGTCTAAACTTGGCCTCAAGTCCTCTAGACTAGCCCATCACCAAAACACAGAATACACATCTCGCACCTCATCCATGGAATTGCAATTCGTCGATGTACAGTTGATACCGAGCGCTCACATGCGCATACGAGTGAGTGGAAGGAATTCAATGATATACGCTTCAAGCTGAATCAATGTCGCACGATAATGAAAGAAAGATGGGAAGTTTATCTTAAATTCCCTGTAGCCTCTCGAAGATAGGTATAGACGTCATCATACCAATCCGCAAGACTCTATTAGACACTTGCTCACGACTCGTAGATCCTATGAACCTAGAGCTCTGATACCAACTTGTCACGACCCAAAATCCAACTAGTCGTGATGGAACCTAACACAACCTGCTAGGTAAGCAAATTTATCAATAATTCAACTCAAGGAGATCTATTGAGAAAATAAATGATGAAATAACTGAACTTTTATACAAAATCCCAAGGATTGGTAGTACAAATCATGAGTTTCTAATTTTTAGAGTCTACAAAGCTGGTATGAAATAAATACATCATCTGTTTGAAACATACATGAACAGATTAATAATTCTAAATCTACCAAGAACAAGAGGTAGCTATGACCGGAACGCATGTACATCTTCAATGTCAGCTCCTGCCATACAAAACAACATCAACATCCAAAATCTGCATGTAAGGTGCAAAAGTGTAGAATGAGTACAACTAACCACATGTACTCAATAAGTAACAAACCTAACCTTAGGTTGAAAGTAGTGACAAGCTAGGACAATGGTCAGAGTCCAACACCAACAGCTAGGTGTTGACGGCCAATTTTGAACCTCCGTTTTAAAATTAATTTATTCACGCTTAACAATTTACAATAAATGCTTTAAAGGTATTTTTTTCTAATGAATATCTATGTTTTATAAATTAATTAAGTATAAGTTTCAAAATTAATTACATAGTACTAATATTGTGTAATTACAAATATATTTACTATTATAAAATAACGTTTGTATGTACATTGCATAGGTTTTATAATTTGACAAAATTACTCCTTAATTTCTAAAATTAGGCTACTTTATTAATATTTTGAAATTAGTGCTACAATTTGAAATATGTGTCATTTATAGATAATTAAAATAATTAGTAACATATAGTAATTTTAATTTTATCATATTTTATTGGAATTGTTAAGTTTATTTAAATTGATTTTAAAAGGAGTTTTGAATCTAAAAGGCTACAATTGCAATTCCTTAACCAAGTAAAAAATGGCTATTTATTAAATTACTTTAGCCCAAATGTACAGCCCAATCCGGAAATACCCAGCCCAAGTCCACCCCTCTCTTCCAACTTGGCAATCCAAGTAACTATATTCGCACCAATCAGCGTTTGCCATATCACCCGTCTCCCACCCTCACAAAACAAACACAAATCATCTGGGACGTCCATCTCTCAAATCAACGACCCACGTTTTAAGAATCTATCATCTTTAAATTTCAATTTCCCAAAGATTTAATCTCAGCCATCCGTTCAAAAAGATCCAACCACTCCCGTTCTATCTCCCAGTTTAAACTCAGAGACGGTCCTAACCTTGTCACGACCCAAACCGATGGGCCGCGACGGGTGCCCGCATCCTACCTGCCGAACACCCCTAAGCATTCGTCTAAGATATAAACCTGAATAACATCTGCTGAATTATGAGAATAACATACATGAAGGAAACCTGCCCAAAGTGCATATGCACATATATGTGCAGAATACGTAGGGCGAGCCGACAAGGCTGCTGTACATAACTATATACCCAAAACTGGAGGCCGGCAAGGCCACATACTATCCAACTATACATACTGTCTACAGACCTCTATTAGAATATACAACTGTATAAGGACGGAACTGGGCCACGTCATATCCATATATGTATACAAGCATATGGTACCAAAATCAAAAGCAGTTGTGGATCAAATGGAGCACGCCAACTCTCGTTGATCAAGGATCCTAAGAAGGGGGACCGTCAGCTTGCCTACTGCACCTGCAGGCATGAAACACAGCGTCCTCAGGCAAAAAGGGACGTCAGTACGAATAATGTACTGAGTATGTAAGGCATAAAAATCAGTACATAAAAGACATAGATGAAACATGGAATAAAGAAATCCACCTGTAAGTTTGAATAACTTTGTAATCCTGGAATATTTATAATGTCATGCACGTGCGTATAAATGTCGTGTCATGCATAGGTATAGGTGTACATAATATCATCAAGCCTCTGAGGGCATCCCATCATATCATCTCGGCCACTGTGGGCAAAATCATCAACATATACCAACTGATCAGGTGGTGGTGTGCATATAACGCCGTAACCTTTTTCCATATCCCATATACATATAATATACGCGTATATAATGCCATCTGGTTATGGGTCAATGTACATGTATAAATGCATGAAATGCATAAGAAATACGTTAATAAGATTTCTCGTAATGCCATAAAAATCAATATGCCTGTTGGATAAACTTTATCAAATACGTATTTTTCTGAGACCCATAAATAGAAGATATAATAATAATTCATATGGGGAATCAAAAATATGGACACCCCTAGTATTTTTATGAATAGAGTCATTTATGAAAGTTGCGTATTTTGCTCGTTTCATTTGTATTATTTGGATCATGCCAAAAAGAAAGAAGGGATAACCTTAACATACCTGGAGTAGGGAAAAATCCGTATGATATTTTTGGAAAAAGTTGCACCGTACTCCTTTAGAACCGCAAAAGTTTTACGTTGTTCAGCTTCTAATAATTCTCGTTGGATTTTGGTTGAAAGACGTTTTGTTGAAAGCTTGTAAAAATGGCTAACGTTCTGGTTGTAAGAATGATTTACATTCTAATGGTAAGAGTGACTAACATTCTAATTGTAAGAATGACTAACATTCTGATTGCATAGTCTTTAGTATGGAAAATATTAGAATGGAGTGAATGTGTAACTAACACATTATGCCACCTAATAAGAAATGACTAAGAGTCATTTCTTTAGAATGCAGGGGGGAGGGGAGGGGGGTTGGTCTTATCTCATAATTTATTAATTAATTAGGTAATATCCCGTTAGCCGATAATTAACCAATTATCCGCATAATTAAGAATTATCTCAAATTACTTAAAATACCACTCATTTTTAATATACTTTATACATCATACTATTACGGTCATATGATACCTTGTATGGTACTAGTCCATAAATATCGGGTATTATAGCTAGGACCGTATTTTATCCCAAATCGACAACCTTCAATGAAACTCATTTACTTTAATTCGTGTACCATTTATCCTTGATGGCACTTACTTATCGCTTGTTATAAATAGCATAAATACGTTAACCTCAAGATAATCTCATCCCTGAATCTACGTCGATTAACTGAAGACGAAACTTTAACGTACAAAAATGCGAGATGTAACATCCTTCCCCCTTAGAAACATTCGTCCTCGAATGTTTAACTCCCCGGGATCTATATAACTTTGGTAGAGTCGCCTTTGTAACAACACTACTATCAACTCTTCCTGTAGAAACTCAATAATTCAACGCCACATAGGACCACAATCATCAATAATGACAATGGCCTCACACGACCCATGACAATAACTAACACAAGAATCCATACACGTACCTTAAGGTTATGATGTCTCAGTCGGACCATTCTCTGGAGGAGGAAATAAGTAGGGATATCTAGACTTCATGTCTTCCTCGGCCTCCAAAGTCATTTCTTCCAAATTGTTGTTTTTCCAAAGTACTTTCACCAAAGCTACATCTTTAGTTCTCAATCTCTGAACCTGTCTGTCTAATATAGCAATGGGAGTTTCTTCATATGATAGCTGCTCTGTGACCTGAACGTCGTCAACTGACACAACTCTGGAAGGATCTCCGAAGCATTTACGGAGCATAGACACATGAAAGACTGGATGTACAGACTCCAAGTCCGAAGGCAAGTCTAACTCATATGCTACCTGGCCTACCTTGCGTATGATCCTATATGGTCCAATGTACCGAGGGCTAAGTTTTCCCGTTTTTCCGAACCTCATAACGCCTTTCATCGGCGATACCTTTAGGAATACCGAATCGTCAACCTAAAATTTCAAGTCTCGCCATCGATTATCGGCATAAGACTTTTGACGGCTTTGAGCTACTAATAGCCTTTCCTGTATAAGCTTAATTTTCTCGATTGCCTGCTGTACCAATTCTGGTCCTACTAACGTAGTTTCCTCAACATCGAGCCACCCTATAGGCGACCTACTCTTCCATCCGTAAAGAGTTTCGTATGGAGCCATCTGAATACTAGAATGGTAGCTATTATTATATGCGAACTCAATAAGCGGCAGATGATCATCCCAGCTACCCTTGAAGTCTATCACAGAAGCTCGTAACATATCCTTAAGTGTCTGAATAGTACACTCAGCTTGTCCGTCTGTATGGGGATGAAATGATGTACTAAGACTTACCTGAGTCCCTAATCCTTTTTGGAAGGACCTCCAGAAGTTAGCTGTAAATTGAGCTCCTCGATCCGAGATAATAGAGACAGGGACACTATGTAGTCGTACTATCTCCTTAATATAAAGCCTTGCATAATCCTCTGCGGAATATGTAGTCCTAACAGGCAGAAAATGGGCTGATTTTGTAAGCCTATCCAAAATCACCCATATAGAATCGAACTTACAATGGGTACAAGGTAAGCCTACGATGAAATCCATATTAATTACTTCCCATTTTCAAGTCGGAATCTCCATAGCCTGCAATAACCCACCGGGTTTTTGATGCTCAATCTTAACCTGCTGACAGTTAGGGCACTGAGCAACAAACTCCGCTATGTCCCTTTTCATTCCGCCCCACCAATATACCTCCTTTCTATCATGATACATCTTTGTTGCTCCTGGATGGATAGAATAACGAGAATAGTGAGTTTCTCCCACAACCTGCCGACGCAGCCCTGCAACATTAGGGATATATAATCGTCCTCGATAACTGAGGACCCCATCTTCTGTAATCTCAAACGGTGTCTTCTCCTTCTGAGGGGTGGTATACCTATAATGAACTAACACAGGATCCTCGTACTAGCGTTCTTTCACTTCAGTTATTACGAGGATGTTGCCATATCCTGAATAGTAATTCCAATATCACCTGAGTCCAGTAATCAAACTCCAAGACTAGCTAGCTGATGAATCTCATGGGCTATTCCCCTCTTCTCTGGCTGTAAATATGACAGGCTACCCATAGATCTACGGTTGAGGGCATCGGCTACCACGTTCACCTTCCCCAGATCGTATAAAATAGCAATGTCATAATCTTTAAAGTAGCTCCAACCACCTCCTTTGACGTAAATTCAATTCCTTTTGCTTGAAGATATACTGGAGGCTCTTATGATCCGTATATATATCAACATGAATGCCATACAAGTAGTGCCTCCACATCTTTAGTGCATGAATCACTGCTGCTAACTCTAAATCGTGAGTTGGGTAATTCTTCTCGTACTTTCTCAGTTGTTTAGAAGCATAAGCTACAACCTTACCATGCTGCATCAGTAAACAACCCAACCCAACACCCGAGGCGTCACAATAGATAACATAACCATCGGTCCCTTTTGGGAGCGTTAGAACCGGTGCAGAAATCAATCTGTCCTTCAGTGTCTGGAAACTTCATTCGCAAGCATCAATCCATTGAAACTTTGCTCCCTTCTGAGTCAACTTTGTCAAAGGTGCTGAAAGGGAAGAAAATCCGTCCACAAATCTCCTGTAATAACCTTCCAAACCGAGAAAGCTACGAACCTCCGTCAGTGTCGTGGGTCTAGGCCAAGTCTTTACTGCCCCAATCTTTTGTGTATCAACCCGGATACCTTCACTCGAAATGATAGGCCCAAGGAAAGCTACAGAGTTCAACCAGATTTCACATTTAGAGAATTTTGCATACAACTTTCCTTTTTGTAGAACTCTGAGCACAGTACGCAAATGATCTGCATGCTCAGCCTCTGAACGAGAATACACCAATATATCGTCGATAAATACAATTACGAACAGATCTAAAAAGGGCCTGAATACTCGGTTCATCAAACCCATGAATACTGCTGGGGCATTGGTCAAACCGAACGACATAACATGAAACTCAAAGTGCCCGTATCTGGTCCTGAATGCTGTCTTCGGAATATCTTCCTCCTTAACCCTTGCCTGATGGTACCCGGGCCTTAAGTCTATCTTTGAAAAACATATGGCACCTTGCAACTGATCAAATAAATCATCAATCCTTGGGAGCGGGTACTTATTCTTAATTGTCACCTTATTCAACTGTCTATAATCAATACACATCAATAAGGAACCATCTTTCTTCGTCACAAATAACACAGGTGCTCCCCACTATGATGTACTAGGTCTAATAAAGCCTTTTTCAAGCAAGTCCTTTAGTTGTTCCTTCAACTCCTTTAGCTCTGCAGGGGCCATTCTATAGGGAGGAATAGATATTGGGTGAGTATCTAGTAGTAGGTCAATAGCAAACTCAATTTCTCTCTCTGGCGGAAGACCCGAAAGTTCATCAGGAAAAATATCGGGAAACTCATTAACCACAGGGATGGACTGATTGGTTGGTGATTCTACTTCCACATCCTGAACCTGAACTAAGTGATAAATACAGCCCTTTCTGATCATATTTCTTGCCTTGAGATAGGAAATAAATCTACCTCTCGGCGACGCCATATTACCTTTCCACTCCAAAACGGGCTTCCCTGTAAATTGAAATCGGACTATCTTTGATCTACAATTAACGTTGTCATGACAAGAAGCCAACCAATCCATACCCATTAAAACATCAAATTCTACCATATCTAACTCGATTAGGTCCACTACGATAGATCGACTATGAACCACTATTATACAACCCCTATATACTCGCTTAACTACCACTGAGTCCCCAACAGGTGTAGATATCTCAAAAGGTTTAACCAATTCAGGTTTTATTCCAAATTTACTAGCAACCAACAGAGTAACATATGATAAGGTGAAACCTGGGTCAATCAATTCATATACATCATATGAGAAGACTGATAATATACCTATAACAATATCAGGCGATGACTCCTGATCCTATCGTCCTGCCAACGCATAAATGCGGTTCTAAGGACCGCTCGAGCTAGATGCTCCACCTCTGCCTCTACCACGACTCATTGGTGCTTGTGAACCTTGGCCAGGGAGGCGTACTGATAATGACGAACCAGCTACAGATCCCGCTGGCTGAGCTATGCTTGCATCAGCTCTCATCAGACAATCCCTCAAAATGTGGATCGGATAATCATAAGTATAACAAACACCTAACCCCATACGACACTGCCTGGCATGCTGCTTACCACACTGAGCGTATCGTGGCAAGGGCGACCTCATCTGACTTGACTCACCCCTATACTGAGAACCTGAGGCCCTAAAATTCTGACCAGACCCTGAATATGTGGAACGATCAAATCTCTTACCGCCAAACTAAGGGGGCGCGCTAGCCGATGGCTGGGCTGGATACCTCAGGTATTGTGGTCTTTGAGCACCTCGAAACTCACCAGAAGGACACGAAGACCTTGCTCTCTTATTCTGGGCCCTATCATGCTCACGATCCATCCTCTGCTTCTGCTTACGCTCCTCTACACCCTGAGCATATGCCTGAATATGAGAAATATCCATGTCAGGCTGAAGTGAGACCGACATACAATCGTTAAGCAAGTGCGGTTCTAACCCCATCACGAATCGGAGAACCCGATCCTCCATCTTAGATACAATAGTAGGAGCATACCTAGCCAACAAATCAAACTGAAGACTGTATTCTTGAACACTCATGTTACCTTGCCGAAGGGTCAAGAACCTATCAATTCTGGCCCTCTAAGCTCGGTGGCAAATAATGACGAAGAAAAGCTTCTGTAAACTCCTGCCACACTGCTGGAGGGGCATCCTCGCCTCTGGACAATTCCCAAGACTTGTACCAATTAACTGCAACAACTTGGACTCTATAGAAAGCTAGCCCAACTGACTCGGTCGCAGTGGCCTTCATTACCCTCAACGTCCTCTGCATTCTATCAATAAATACCTGAGGGTCCTCATTTGGATCTACCCCCATGAATACCAGAGGGTCTAAATTAATGAAATCACAAACCCTCGCACTGACAGACCTATCTGCATGACCAATACCTACTTCCTGACACCGAGCCTGTGCGGCTACTAATCGAATTAATAACTGAATAACATCTCTCATCTCCTGACCCGGTACATCTGGCTGAGGGGCTGAATGTACAGGGGCGGGCGCTGGAGCTGGTGCCCTTCGGAGCCCTTCTGGAGAGGGCGGGGTATGTCAAGTCTGAGATGGAATCTCACTATGAGACTCTCTCTGAGCCCTGATAACTTGTGGCGCTCGACTAGTAGTCTCACCAGCCACGCACTTTCCCTTCTGGGCGACTGTAGTCTTCGGAGGCATCGCTGAAAGCGTAACATATCGTTAGGAACATAAATTCTTATATCGCACGATCTAAGATAAGAAGAGGGAATAACATCCTATATGTCCTGTAGCCTCCTGTCTATAAGTGTGGTGTACAACACACCCATAAACAAGACTTTACTAGACATGGTATGTAGACAACCCTAGGACAGAACTGCTCTGATATCACTTTTGTCATGACCCAAACCGATGGGCCGCGAAGGGTGCCCACGTCCTACCTGCCGAACACCTGTAAGCATTCGTCTAAGATATAAACCTGAATAACATCTGCTGAATTACGAGAATAACATACATGAAGGAAACCTGCCCAAAATGCATATATAAATATACATGCAGAATACATATGGCAAGCCGACAAGGCTGTTGTACACAACTATATACCCAAAACTGGAGGCCGGCAAGGCCACATACTATCCAACTATACATACTGTCTACAGACCTCTATTAGAATATACAACTGTATAAGGACGGGACTGGGCCACGTCATATCCATATATGTATACAAGCATATGGTACCAAAATCAAAAGCAGTTGTGGATCAAATGGAGCACGCCAACTCTCGTTGATCAAGGATCCTAAGAAGGGGGACCGTCAGCTTGCCTACTGCACCTGCAGGCATGAAACGCAGCGTCCCCAGGCAAAAAGGGACTTCAGTACAAATAATGTACTGAGTATGTAAGGCATAAAAAATAGTACATAAAAGACATAGATGAAACATGGAATAAAGAAATCCACCTGTAAGTCTGCATAACTTTGTAATCCTGAAATATTTATAATGTCATGCACGTGCGCATAAACGACGTGTCATGCATAGGTATAGATGTACATAATATCATTAAGCCTCTGAGGGCATCCCATCATATCATCTCGGCCACTGTGGGCAAAATCATCAACATATACCAACTGATCAGGTGGTGATGCGTATATAATGTCGTAACCTTTTTCCATATCCCATATACATATAATATACGCGTATATAACGCCATCTGGTCATGGGTCAATGTACATGTATAAATGCATGAAATGTATAAGAAATACGTTAATAAGTTTCTCGTAATGCCATAAAAATTAATATGCCTTTCGGATAAACTTTATCAAATACGTATTTTTCTGAGACTCATGAACAGAAGATATAATAATAATTCACATGGAGAATCAAAAATATAGACACCCCTAGTATTTCTATGAATAAAATCATTTATGAAAGTTGCGTATTTTGCTCATTTCATACCTGGAGTAGGGAAAAATCCGCATGATATTCTTGGAAAAGGTTGCACTGTACTCCTTTAGAATCGCAAAATTTTTACGTTGTTAAGCTTCTTATAATTCTCGTTGGATTTTGGTTGAAAGACGTTTTGTTGAAAGCTTGTAAAAATGGCTAACGTTCTGGTTGTAAGAATGATTAACATTCTGATGGTAAGAATGACTAACATTCTAACTTTAAGAATGACTAACATTCTGATTGTATAGTCTTTAGTATGGAAATATTAGGATGGAGTGAATGTGTAACTAACATATTATGCCACCTAATAAGAAATGACTAAGAGTCATTTCTTTAAAATGTGGCTAGCTGCCACGTTTTTGGGGGGCTTTTGGTCTTATCTCATAATTTATTAATTAATTAGGTAATGTCTCGTTACCCGATAATTAACCAATTATCCTCATAATTAAGAATTATCTCAAATTACTTAAAATACTACTAATTTTTAATATACTTTATACATCATACTATCACGATCATATGGTACCTTGTATGGTACTAGTCAATAAATATCGGGTATTATAGCTCGGACCGTATTTTATCCCAAATCGACAACCATCAATGAAACTCATTTTCTTTAATTTGTGTACCCTTTATCCTTCATGGCACTTACTTATCGCTTGTTATAAATAGCATAAATACGTTAACCTCAAGATAATATCATCCGCGAATCTACGTCGATTAACTGAACACAAAACTTTAACGTATGAAAACGCGAGATGTAACAAACCTACCCAAAACCCTAATAATTTCCTACCCGCCCAGCCGCCCTGCTTTCTCTTTCCTCTCTCTCTTTTCCCTCGTCTCCATGAACCATCAATCTTCAAAGACATTGCATAAATCTGTGCAAGGTCACTCAAAACCCCTGTAATTCATCTCCCCTGTCCCTACTACACTATGATTCTTGCTTAATATTCCCCTTTTCAACCACAAATCCAAGACACCCAAATACGAAACCCTAAAGCTCAAAAGAGAAATCATTTGATTTTTCTCTCATAAGTCAAAATCGGAGCCTGAAATTACCTCTTGCCTTCTAAAATCTGCGAATCTTGCTGCAAATTCATTTTTTCAATCACAAATTCAAACGTCCAAATTCTGAAACCCTAGACTTAAGAATGCAACATCAAATACCCATTTTTCCTTCGTGTTCCGTCAAATTGGAGCATCCATGGGGTCGTCTCAGAGTTTATTATGAGGATTCGAAGTCCATAGGTCAAACTCAAGGACCTCTAGATATTAGGGCTTTAACCTTTGGTCCAAAGCCTTTAACAATCAATACCCCTTCTCAGGTAAAATCAACCTTGTTTTCCCTCTGTTTCTTTTTGATTTTCAATCGTTTATCTATCATCATCTACCATGCGTCACTCTCCACTACTGATTTTTAATTCGTGAAACTCTAGAGCATTGAATGCCACTATAAAGAGGGGTCTTTAATGTTCATACCAAAAGACAATCTGTGAGGCCCCGTAAAATTTCGCATAAGGAATTTAAGATTTTGTGTTGCCGAAGTAGACTTACGTGTTTGGGGAATTTAATGTGACTTTTTTAGGTTGAACAATGCACTAGGGAGTAAAGAAAAAATTTGGACAGAAAAATGCATTGCTGCGGCCCACTATGAGGCCGTAGAATCACTCTGCGGACCGCATAATGGCCGCAGAGTGAGGCAGGAATGGGTAGTTTTGGATGCCATTCTGCGGTCGACTATGTGACCACAGAACTGTTCTACGATTTATTATGCGACCGCAGAACAGGTCTGCGGGCCACATAGTGACCGCAAACCCAGGCATGCGACTTCATTTTTTGGGTACAAATTGTGCGGCCGATATGTGGACCGCATATCCATTATGCAGTCGCATATGCGACCGCATACCCTGTTACAGAGCTTCATTTTTGGGTTTTTATAACCGGATCCTACTTCGTTAAATAGATACAATGGACCATTTTTGAGCTAAAATCTGATGTTTTAGAGAGAAGTGAAGTGTTTTAGAGAGAGAGGAAACCCTAGGCTAACTTATTTATCAATTCTTGCTCAAATCTTGGAAGATTAACAAGGAAAACCGACAAGGTCTCCATCCTAAAGGTAAGATTCTACACCCTAACCCTTAATTTTGAAAGTTAACTAGAAATGGGTAATTAGTAAAATAATTCTTGGGTGTGGGAGTTGTTCATCTTGGATGCATGTGTTATCAAAGGGTGTAAGAAGATTGTTGAGCTAAAAATGGTAAAGAATGGGTTGTGGGATGATAGAATCCTCTATAAAAGGACCTTGAAACCTTGATGCACACCTAGTGTTTGATAAAATACTCAAATGAGCTAGAACCATGATCATCTTCCTAATTTTGGTTCAATTTGTTATATTTCTCAAATAGATTAAAGTTGCTAAGAATTCTGGAATATTTTAGAGTTAAGGAAGCTCCATTGAGGTATGTTGGCTAAACTCTTCTCTTAGGATTAAACCCCATATTATCCTTGTAAGTTCCAAGTTGTTAATTATAAAATTTTCTATTCCGAATAAGCTTGTGTTGAATGATATATGTTCAATATGTATCCCAAAATGCTTTTATCATGTTATGTTATCATTGGGAATATGTTCAAAGTATGTATGTGCATTAATAATGTTGCAACTTCAAGCCAAGTTCAAACGAAGGCTATTATGCCAAATTTTGTGAAACACCTCTATCTGCCTAAGATTCTTAATTGCTCGCATGTGTACTAGAAACATTGATTTGAAATGCCTTGTTGTGGATGATGATGATGATGTTTGAAAGTGAATAAAGTGAGCATGAAATATAAAATACGACCGACGTGCCAATAATGATTTTATAATTGTGGCCACTAGTGCCAATAAAATTAAAAGATGAGAAAGAAGTATAAAATGAGATGATTGGTATAAGAAGGATGATGTCTCTATTGAGACGGCCTAGCCGATCGGGTCGTGATAGGATGCCATGCCGCACACATGGTGGTTATTGTGCTGGAAATTATGATTGTGGTTGATGTCTCTAATGAGATGGCCTAGCAAATCGGGTCGTGATTTGACTCCGTGCTAAAAGTACGGTGGTATTTGTATTGTGAATATTGGTGTAACGACCCGACCGGTCATTTTGAGCTCTAGCGCATCATTTAGCGGTTTGAGACCCTGAGTAGCTTCACTTCAGGTGTTATGACTTGTACGCGTGGTCGGAATTTAATTTCGGGAAGTTTGGAGTTGATTTTGAAAGAAAATTCTAATTTCGAAAGCCTTAAGTTAGAGGAATTGACTAAAGTTTGATTTCTTAGTAGACGACCTTGGAATCGAGATTTGAAGGTTCCAACAGGTTTGTATGATAATTTTGGACTTGGGCGTATGTCCGGAGCGGGCCTTGGATGAACTGGGAGCGGTTCGGTGCCTATTATGGAAGTTGGCATTTTGGAAGAATTTCATAAATTTGAGTTGATGTGCATTTCAATGATATCAACATCTGTTTGGGATTCCGAGTATGGGAATAGCTCCGTATGATGATTTCGGTCTTAGGAGCGCTTCCGGAAGTGGATTTGGAGGTCCGTAGGTCATTTTGGGGTCATTTGGGCAAAAGTTAGGAATTTGGATAATTTTAAGAAATTTGACCAAGAGTGGAATTTTTGATATCGGGGTCGGATTTCGATTCCAGAAGTTGGAGTAGGTCCGTAATGTCAAATGTGACGTGTTTGCAAAATTTGAGGTCAATCGGACGTGATTTGATAGGTTTCGGCATCGAATATAAAAGTTTGAAGTTCTAAAGTTCTTTAAGCTTGAATTGGGGTGTGATTCATGATTTTGATGTTGTTTGATGTGATTTGAGTCCTCGAGCAAGTCCGTGTTAAGTTATTGGACTGGTTGGTATGATTGGACAGGGGCCCGGGGGCCTCGGGTTAGTTTTGGATGCTTAACAGATCGATTTTTGGACTAAGGAAAATGCTAAGGCAACTAGTATCTGGTATAACTTCACCTGCGAGGTTTTGACCGTAGGTGCGGAGCTGCATAAGCGGCCAGGAGGGCTACAGAAGCAGTTTTGGGCAAGTTGGGCAGTGCCCGCAGGTGCAGAGGTTTTGGCGCACCTGTGTGACCGTTGGTGCGAGAGAAGTGGTCGCAGGAGCGGATGGGCTCGCAGAAGCGGTCCCTTTTATCCGCAGATGCGGAGCTTGGCCAGGTAAGGGAAATGCGCACCTGCGAGGATTTTGTCATAGGTTCGGGATAGAAGATGCAGCCAAGGCACCGCAGGTGCGAAAAATCGCTGGGCAGAATCGTTTTAAAAGCGGGATTTGGCTCTACTTCTCTCATTTTTCACTTGGTTGGGGCGATTTTGGAGAGCTTCAAGGAAGGATTTTCATTATCTATGTTAAGATAAGTGATTCCAGAGTATTGTGAGTACAATACAAGATTTATATATGGTTTAGAGCATGAAAATGTGTAGAAATTTGGGATTTTGAAGAAAAACCTAGAAATTGGTATTTTTGGATTTTGGCCACGAATTTGTGCATGGAATTGAAAATCATATATTTGAGTTCGTAATGTTATGAGTAATGTTTATCTTTGTAGATTTTCGGAATCCGGGCACGTGGGCCCGAGGGTTGCTTTATCCGCTTTTCGGGCGGAGTTGGGAATTTGTCTAAATTGATTTGTTATGAGTCTTAGAGCATATTTTTATTGGTTTGCACATTGTTTGACTAGTTTTGGTGCGACGGGCATCGATTTGAGGTGTAAGAGGGTTTTGGAGCCGGTTATGGAATTTCGGAGCGAGATAAGTCTCATGTCTAACCATGTGAGGGGGAAACCACCCCCTAGGTGATATTTATTGTTATGTGCAACTAGCTATGGGCGTTACGTACGTACGAGGTGACGAGAGTCTGTACGTAGCTAAAGCATGTCTATGTCCGGGTAGACTTAGGACCTTATCCTGTAATAATTGAATTATTTGAACTTGTTATACTGGCCTATTTAATTAAGGTTATAACTGAAATTAATTTAGAAATAAAAGTATCAGGTCAAGCTTTAATACCCAGAGTTGTTGCTAAGGTATTCGATAAATGTAAAGAGATGTACTTATTATTGTGCTCATGTACTTTATTGTAACCTTGTATCTTGTGATTCAGAAACTTCCTTCCTTTCTTGTGGAGCGGGACAAACGCCTCAGCAGTATCTCTCGAAATGGGATAAATCCATTCCTTTCTTATGGAGCGGGCCGAACGCCTAGGCAGTATATAGAGGTGCATCTCTGGTTCGTGCCGTTCGACCCTCGGCAGTGTACACACTAGTCCAAATCAGGCCGAACGACCTCGGCAAAATCCTGCGTTATACCGCTAGTAGTCCGAATATTCATGAGATAAACTTTTCACTGACGCCCGGTATTTTAGGGTATTTCTTATCTGATTGGTATTGACACTTGGCATTTATTCTGAGATATCGAGGTAGGATACATGATTGATAAATTTTGATAAAAAGGAAATAATTTTAATATTATGAAACTTCAGATTTCTCCCCTATTGCTGTGTACTTTACAATTGTATGAATTATCATATTATTTATTTAACTAGACCTCTAGTAAGTGTCGATGTTGACCCCTCGTCACTACTCCTCCGGGGTTAGGCTAGATACTTACTGGGTACGCGTTAATTTACGTACTCATACTACACTTGCTGCACATTTTGTGGAGGGGCATATATATCCGGTGGTCTTTTGGACGCACAAGCGCGGATGTTGCGGGGACTTAACGTGAGCTACATTTCATGTTACGATCTGCAGCCTACAAAATCTCCATCAGAGTTATTTACGTTTCTCTTGTCTAATTTATATTCCAGACAGATGTTGCATTTTTTTTAATTATTTTGCTTAGTTGATGCTCATGCACTTGTGACACCGGGTTTTGGGGTGATTATGGGTTGTTTGGTATTGAAATTATGAAAAATATTTTTCTTTACTCCGTAAAGTTCTTCTTTATTATTAAATTGAAGGAAATTGTGATTTCAAATATTAAAAGGAGTAATTAAGTTAATTAAATTATGGTTGGCTTGCCTGACAGGGGTGTTAAGCGCCATCACGACCTATTATGAATTTTGGGTCGTGACAACATGGTATCAGAGCACTAGGCTCACTTAGGTCTCACGAGTCATGAGCAAGTCTAGTAGAGTCTTGCGGATCAGTACGGAGACGTCTGTATTTATCTTCGAGAGGCTACAAGGCTGTTAGGAGTACTTCCCTTCTTGATTCCTCATCGTGCGATTTGATTCATTTGAGGCTTATGCCTTTATCTCCTTCCTATTCAATCTTATGCGACGTGAAGCGCTTGTCATAAATTTGGAATCGAGGAATTTTAATGGTACTACAGATGTGGTGCAGGATGTTTCTCCCTGCATATTTGATTGGGAAGGCCGTTCTGTCGTTTCAGCTAAGTATCAGTATTATCTAAGGTTTTGAGATTCGGCATTGATTGTTATGACAATTATTGTGTTGCTATCGCACAGTGTTTGTGTAATGGTAGGACGCTTGCCTATTCGTCGAGGCAGTGAATAACTCGAAAGGAGGTTTTACTCAATGCATGATTCAGAGATTCAATATTTTATTTCCGGTGGAGGAAAGGCAATCGAACTGAGAATATTCAGGTTTAGGTTGATGGAGTAACGAGACTTGGTATTTCGAGCATGGTGGAATTTGCATTTGTGATGTGGTGTCGTCACCCTGGATTGAATGTGTTAAGTTCGCCGGTGTTATGATCTTTATCAATTTGCCTTCGGGGCAGGGTAGTGTGAAATAGTGTCAGGGAAGCGGCTGTCAGAGATCGCAGTGTGCGGTGGTTCAGGACTTAATCGGTGGTCCTGTTGTTGAGGGCTCAATAAAGATGATCTTCGGGGAGGTTTAAAGTTGGTGCTATCTATTGGTTCAAGTGTTACAGCGATAGATATTGAGTTAAGGCAACAACAGGGAAACGAAGGATGAGGAAGGACATGTGAGAGGAGTCTTGCAGTGGTTAAATTTCTAGAAGGCCAAGTGTGAGAAACAGAAGTCGGGTAGTTACTTAAAGAAGAGGGTTTGACCAAAGTGGGAGAGTGGTAGAGTAGCATATGGGTTATGTGGTAGGATAGCTACACACCTTGAGGAAAGATTAGAGTGATTTGGGATTCATGGTGGATAGTGACCAGGTCTACGGGCTTAATTTGGAATATTGGCTACTATACGGAGGAAGGTTGGATACGACGGAAGGAAGTTGGTTGATATGAAGAAGGATACAACATGACTTTGGATTGGAATGTATCGCTACATGTTTAGTTGATGTCAATGGGGAGCGAACGGGCTTGTACAGCTGGTGAATGAGCACAAGATCAGGATGGTTTAAGGATTTCATAGTAATGGTACTCAGTGCAGCATCGTTGGAAGGTGTCGGCATGGACTTTCCATAGGTGAGTTATCTCCTGTGAGCAGGCTGGTGGTTACGTGGTGTCGACAAAGCTTTTATGAAGAATTCTACCGGCTATCCAGTAAGGGATTGAATAGGTGAATGTGGCTAGGGATTTAGAGTGTTCATAAAATATTTAACAAAAGGATTTCGAGAAATTTGGCGGGTTGATTGTGCAAGATCATATCAATGGGGGATAAGGTATCTTGGTGGGTTCCAGAGTTATGCGATGGTAGCTTCAAGCTAAGTGGGAGAGCTCCATCGCCTACGATTGGATCACATGGTTGTCTACTTGTGAGGTTTCGGGTTATCGGCATATTGTTGGGTTATTACGACCAAGGGAAAGAGAACATCAGTGGTAATTTGAGCAAAGGATTTGAGGAATGTGTGCTATAATTGGCCTTATCAATTAGTGTTCAGGCTTGGGGAAGACTCAGGATTTATGCTTCATGTAAAGGTGATTTACAAGGAAAGTGATTCAGCCGGGTGCTTCTTTGAGAGGGTGTTTATGTGCTAGCAGAGCCTTGGGTTTGATTATATTCGGGACCAAATCATAGTGGGTGACTCTCAACAACGGTCCTAGTGGATTCAAAAGTTAAAGTGTGGTGCCTAAGGATTTCTAGTCCGTAGTATGGTTAAGTATCAAGTTGTTGCAGCGGATTATGAAAGGGGCTTGGAGTATTCTATGTTATCTTCGGCATGAGGTGTAGCAGTGGAAGAATGGGAGAAAATAACTTCGGAATCATAAGAAAATTATCAGAATGGGTATACCAGTTGAAGATGTGAATATGCGCACAAGGAGGGTATGGGATGGTTCGTGGGTTTTGAGACAATGTGGTCTCGTGGAATAAGGTCACTCAGGGTGTGTGCGGATTTGTGTTCATGATGTTTTGAATGGAGCTATTATTATTTCTAAGGCAAGTCTAGAGTAATTTAGAAGAAGTCGGATCGGTTAGCAATGGTTGAATTGGCATAATTATGGCAATGATCAGTTCCTTCAGCTTGTTAAGTTCTCCATGTGGTTTGTGGCGGTGTGTGTGAGGCTTGACAGTGGCCGTAACTGATTTTATTTGGTGGCATTCGAGTATTATGGGCTTGTTATGTGTATATGGACCCCAGAAGAGTTATGGTGATTTAGACCACTACTTGAGGATTTGTATTTTCTGCGGTTATGGGAATTCAGTCACGTGTTGCAATGGTTCTTCTGAGATGAGCTAAGTAAAAGGTTTCTGTATGATAAAAGTGTTTATTCTATTAGTGGTTCAGGAGTTTTGGTGAAATTCTTGTATTGTTGCCTATTGGCATGCTAGGCACAGTGAGCGACATGGGAATTAGAAGTTGAGGATCAAGGTTGCCGTTTGGTGTTGGCGATAATATCACGAGTTCGGATGAGCAAGAAAGAATTCAGATGGTTAGAGTAATCTAGTATTGTCTTGGGCATCACCTGAAATCGGTGTCCTGTGTAAGAGGCTTTGTTTACTGATTTGTGGCTTCTTGATTTGCTTTACAACATTAGTGTGACCGGTGGTATGGATGTGTAGGCTAGTTACCTGGTGCGGAAGGTCGTGGGAGCGTATCCCACGGGAAGATTGTATAAGTGTGACATGTAGTCACTTGATTGATTAAAGATTGAAACCAATATTGAGATTTTGTACTATCGCTAATGTGAGAGTTCAGGCCTGAAAGGTGCTCTATTCAGTTGGTTGTGAATTGTGGAAGTTTGTTCCGGATTTGGCGGTTGTTCTTGTGTGTCATGGGAAAAAGGGTTGTTGTGGATCCTTGAAAGGTTATTAGCCAGTTTGGTACAATCAGAATCGATTTGAGGTATGTGGATAGATCTAAATGTGAATGTGGGCTCTATATCAGGCCGGATGTGTTCATTTCAGCATAGCGCTGTTTTCGGAGGGGTCTTCGGGCCTTGGATGTTATTTCTGTTATCGGCCCTTCCGTGTAGTCTCTATTGTGCCATGTGGGTTGTGAGGCAGTTTGATTATTCGCACTCGTATTGAGATCCCGCATAGTTTGTGGTGTTATATGAGCAGGATGGCTCTCGAGATGCATGTCATTTATTGCACCTTAGTTATTCTTGGGTTTTATAGTGTATGACGATACCCGTCTCCCCAGGATTTGTACTATGCACTTGGCGTGCTTATGGTTGATACTCGAGCATTTCGTGAGTATAAGCATTACGGCTCGATGTGTGTTTTCTTTCAATTATTATGTGTGGATCGGGTGGCAAGCCGCCACCGGTATATGGTTGGATCGGGTGGCATGATGCCACGGATATGTTGTTTTGATCGGGTGGAAACCGCCACGGGTATCATGGTTTGATCGGGTTGCACGCCGCAAAGATATCATGTGTGGATCGGGTTGCACGCTGCAACAGTGCGTTGTTGAGTACAGTTTCCCACATCTACTATTGTGTGTTTTGCTCCTCATTTCCTAAGGAAGGTCCATAACATCTTTTTAGTTGTTTAAATTAGTTACATGGGTTGAGTGGATCTTCCCAGAGTTCGTTTCATTATGTATCACATTCGAGTTTGTAGCTTGTTGGCACATTGTGGCATCATATGAGACTTTTGGCGGTGTTTGAGCTGGCTTATTGCCTGAGCAGCTTGTACTGGCTGAGGCGAGATTTTTGGACCTGGGATCAGTGCGATCAGATTTATATGAGGCACACTAAAAAGTAAATATCGATATTTGGTCCAGAATGAGGTAATGGTTCTTGTCGGGAGGAGAGACTCCATGAGTTGTGATTCGGCAGGTGGTTATGAGTTTCTACACATCTCTTCTGTCGTGGCAGTATTGCGAGAACTGAAATCGGACTTATATGCTTCATGAGATGTGTTGTGAGCACCAGATTCGTGGAATTTCGGCTATTATTGTCAGGGGATGTCATTATGGTCATGTGAATAATGTGGTGCATGGTGTGAATTCGGTAAGAGTATACAATCATGTATTGGTACATCATGTAGTAATGGATACGGTGTTCGTATGTTGGAAACAGACCTGGTAGAGAATTTCAGATGTTGGAATTTGGCTCTAAGGCTTATTTGACTAGATAAAAGGGAGGATTTTCAGGTTTGCTCTAGCTAATGTGCTCAACAGGGTTGCGGTAGAACGGGTAGGTGCACAGGTTGTTAAACAAGGATTTCAGACAACTTTGGAGCAGTTCTTAGCACGTTCAAGGATGAACGGATGTTTAAGTGGGAGAGAATATAACGACCCGACCGGTCGTTTTGAGCTCTAGCGTGTCATTCAGCAGTTTGAGACCCTGAGCAGCTTCACTTCAGGTATTATCACTTGTACGCGTGGTCGGAATTTAATTTCGGGAAGTTCGGAGTTGATTTGGAAAGAAAATTCTAATTTCGGAAGCCTTAAGTTAGAGGAATTGATTAAAGTGTGATTTTTAAGTAGACGACCTCGGAATCGGGATTTGAAGGTCCCAACAGGTTTGTATGATGATTTTGGGCTTGGGCGTATATCCGGAGCGGGTCTTGGATGACCCAAGAGCGTTTCGGCGCCTGTTATGGAAGTTGGTATTTTGGAAGAATTTCATAAATTTGAATTGAAGTGCATTTCAATGATATCGATGTCCGTTTGGGATTCCGATTCTGGGAATAGTTCTGTATGATGATTCCGATCTTAGGAGCGCGTCTGGAAGTGGATTTGGAGGTCCGTAGGTCATTTTGGGTTCATTTTGGATAATTTTAAGAAGTTTGACTGGGTGTGAACTTTTTGATATCGGGGTCGAATTTTGATTCCGGAAGTTGGAGTAGGTCTATAATGTCGAATATGACTTGTGTGCAAAATACGAGGTCAATCGGACATGATATGATAGGTTTCGGCATCGAATATAGAAGTTTGAAGTTCTAAAGTTCATTAAGCTTGAATTGGTGTGCGATTCATGATTTCGATGTTGTTTGATGTGATTTGAGGCCTCAAGCAGGTCCGTGTTATGTTATTGGAATGGTTGGTGTGATTGGGCGAGCTAGGCAGTGCCCACAGGTGCAGAGGTTTTGCGCACCTGCGTGACCGCAAGTGCGAGAGAAGTGGTCGCATGAGCGGATGGGCTCGCAGAAGCGGTCCCTTTTTTCCGCAGATGCGGAGCTTGGCCAAGTAAGGGAAATGCGCACCTGCGAGGATTTTGTCGTAGTTGCGGAACCGCAGATGCGGCCAAGGAACCGCAGGTGCAAAAAATCGCTAGGCAAAATCGTTTTAAGAGCGGGATTTGGCTCTTCTTCTCTCATTTTTCACTTGGTTGGGGAGATTTTGGAGAGCTTCAAGGAGGGATTTTCATCATCTATGTCAAGGTAAGTGACTCCCGCATATTGTGAGTTAAATACAAGATTTATACATGGATTCAAGCATGAAAATTTGTAGAAATTTGGGATTTTGAAGAAAAACCTAGAAATTGGTATTTTTGGATTTTGACCACGAATTTGTGCATGAAATTGAGAATAAATCATATATTTGAGTTCGTATTATTATGGGTAATGTTTATCTTCGAAAAGTTTTGGAACCCGAACAAGTGGGCCTGAGGGTTACTTTATCGACTTTTCGAGCGGAGTTGGGAATTTGTTTAAATTGATTTGTTATGAGTATTAGAGTCCAACTTTTATTGGTTTGCACATTGTTTGACTAGTTTTGGAGGGACGGGCATCGGTTTGAGGTGTTAGAGGGCTTTGGAGCCGGTTATGGAACTTTAGAGCGAGGTAAGTATCATGTCTAAACCTGTGATGGGGAAACCACCCCCTAGGTGATACTTATTGTTATGTGCAACTAGTTGTGGGCGCTACGTACGTACGAGGTGACGAGAGTCCGTACGTAGCTAAAGCATGTCTATGTCCGGGTAGACTTAGGACCTTATCCTGTAATAATTGAATTATTTGAACTTGTTCTGCTGGCCTATTTAATTAAGGTTATAGCTGAAATTGATTTAGAAATAAAAGTATCAGGTCAAGCTTTAATACCCTGAGTTGTTGCTAAGGTATTCGATAAATGTAAAGAGATGTACTTATTATTGTGCTCATGTACTTTATTGTAAGCGCGTATCTTGTGATTCGGAAACTTCCTTTCTTTCTTTTGGAGTGGGTCGAACGCCTCGGTAGTATATAGAGGTACATCTCTGGTTCGTGCCGTTCGACCCTCGGCAGTGTACACACTACTCCGGATCGCGCCGAACGACCTCGGCAGAATCGTGCGTTATACCGCTAGTAGTCCGAATATTCACGAGGTAAACTTTTCACTGACGCCCGGTATTTTATGGTATTTCTTATCTGATTGGTATTGACACTTGGCATTTATTCTAATATATCGAGGTAGGATACATGATCGATAAATTTTGATAAAAAGGAAATAATTGGAACATTATGAAACTTCAAATTTCTCCCCTATTGCTGTGTACTTTACAATTGTATGAATTATCGTATTATTTATTTAACTGGACTTCTAGTAAGTGTCGATGTCAACCCCTCGTCACTACTCCTCCGGGGTTAGGCTAGATACTTACTGGGTACGCGTTCATTTACGTACTCATACTACACTTGCTGCACATTTTGTGCAGGTGCATATATACCCGGTGGTCTTTTGGGCGCAGAGGCGCGGATGTTGCGGGTACTTATCGTGAGCTGCATTTCATGTTACTATCCGCAGCCTGCAGAGTCTCCATCAGAGTTATTTACGTTTCTCCTATCTAATTTGTATTCCAGACAGATGTTGCATTTTGTTTTAATTATATTTCTTAGTTGATGCTCATGCACTTGTGACACCGGGTTTTAGGGTGATTATGGGTTGTTTGATATTGAAATTATGAAAAATATTTTTATTTACTCCGTAAAGTTCTTTTTTATTATTAAATTGAAGGAAATCGTGATTTCAAATATTAATATGAAGTAATTAAGTTAATTAAATGATGGTTGGCTTGCCTGACAGCGGTGTTAGGCGCCATCACGACCTATTATGGATTTTGGGTCGTGACAATTGGTATCGTGAACAGTGGCATATTGGTACTAAAGGCCTCTCAACTTAAAATATGGAAACTTATTTGAATATTGTCTTGATCCTAATTTGAGGTTTGATGTCGTTTAAGGCTTCCACTGATATTATGATTGTACTTGTTCATGTTATTTATCATTCTATTGAGAGGGTGTTTTGTCATTCATACTAGTACTATTCCATATGTACTAACGTCCCTTTTGCCGGGGCGCTGCATCTTCAATGGATGCAGGTGGTTCCACAGCAGGAGACACTGATCAGTGATAGCAGTACACTCTCTTCCCAGCAGACTTGGTGAGCCCCACTTCATTTCGGGGTCATGTATCTTTTGTTCCTTGTGTATTATGTTTGAGGTATAACCGGGGCCTTGTTGCCGGCATTATCATAGTACTCTTCTGTATCTATAGAGGCTTCGTAGACATAGTGTGGGTTGTATATTGGTGCTGGGAAAGTCAAACTAGTTATGTTGTGTTTGAATTACTCTTTCCACTTGAGACTACGAAAAATGTGTGTGAAATTTGAGACTTTAAAATGAAGTAACTAATGCTAAGAAATTGGTATTGTAGACATGATCACTTTATTGTTTGATTAACGAAAATATGTATTCTCTTTGTTCATGAATGAGTTTGGGTGGAAGGATATCTAATAGGCTTGCTCGGCCAGGTTCACTCGGTTGAGCGCCACTCGTGCTCCTCGAGTTTGGGGTGTGACAAACTTGGTATCAGAGCCTAAGGTTTTAAAGTGTCCTGGGATATCTCGGAGCCGTGTCTAGTAGAGTCCTTCTTATCGGTGTGTTTTTGACCATATCTATAATTAGGATGCTACATGGGCTTTTAGGAATAATATCCTTCTTTCATGTTCTCAATAGTGTGATAAAGTTGATTGTAAGATTGTTCCTCCTTTAACTCGTGCTTTGCTCTAACTTTCAGTATATGGTGCCTAAGAAGAAGGCAAGAATGGGCCAAAGAGAAAATGTCACCCCAGGAGCGGCAGTTGATACTATATTTAATGATGCGGGTGAGCACCCAAGGAGTGAGAATATTCCTCCAGTTACTACACTCTCTGATTCTACTATAACTGATCAGACTGCACCTGTCCCTACACCTACTGAGGGTGCAACGGTCCCTCCAACTGATATACCAGTTCCACCTCCAGCTCCAGCTTCCGATTTTGGTGTTTCTGATGGGGATCTTAGGGGAGCCATATAGATGGTGGCTCAAATAGTGGCTTCCCAAGCCCAGAGATCAAATGTTGCACCAACCTCTTCTAGTCAGCCAGGGGATTTTGCTAGTTCCAGGGTGAACAGGTTTATCCAGTTGGATCCTCTAGTGTTCACGAGTACTAACCCAGATGAGGACCCCCAGGACTTCATTGATGAGATGCACAAGACTCTCCGAGTTATGCGTGCTACTGAGACAGAGGCAGTGGAATTGGCCTCCTACCGCCTGAAAGAGGTGGCATATTCTTGGTTTGAACTATGGGAGGAATCCCGTGAAGAAGGGAGCCCTCCGGCAAGGTGGGGAGAGTTTGTCGATGCCTTCATTGATAATTTCTTGCCTGACGAGACTAAGGCAGCCCGTGCTGCTGAGTTTGAGAACCTGAGGCAAGGTAGACTGAGTGTGTGGGATTACCATATGAGATTCGCATACCTGTCTAAGTATGCTATTTCCATGTTGCCCACTATGGAGGCTAGAGCGCGCCGATTTGTACAGGGCCTTAGTCTCTTGGTAATTAATGAGGCCGCTACAGCGGCCTTGAATTCTGATATGAACTATTGAAAAATGGTGGCATTCGCTCAAGCAAAAAAGACCCACAAATTGAGGAACATAATGGAGCGAGAGGGTAGCAATAAGGCCCGATCTACGAGCAACTTGGGTGGTTCTTCCGGTGGTGGCATATCAGCCTTCAGGGGAGGGTCATCAAGGCCATCTCAGTCCTTTGGTCAGTCTTGGGCTAGTGCACCGCCATCAGGGCCTAGCCAGCAACAGCAGCGGAGCTGTTTCAGGCCCAGTTAGAGCAACAGGCGATCCTACCAGCAGGGTCGTCATGGTGGTAGATTCCAGCATCAGAGGAGGCCCCCATGCCCTGGGTGTGGAAAGATGCACCTAGGAATATGCTACATGGACTTAATCATATGCTACGGATGCGGATTAAGGAGTCACATTCAGAGGGATTGTCGTTCGTCCCGCCAGGGTACGGGTAGGGGCATAGCACAGCCAGCCAGTTCTGCAGCTACTATATCTGAAAGACCTCCTCCAACTCGAGGCACTCGAACACCCGCAGGGCGTGGTGCAGTTAGGGGTGGAGCACAGAGTTCGGGAGGATCCGGCCGTTTCAATGCTATGAGGGGTCACCAGAATTCAGAGGCTTCTCCAGATGTTGTCACTGGTATATTGACTATCCAATCTCATGATTTGCATGCTCTTATTGATCCAGGTTCCACTTTGTCATATGTCACTCCTTATGTTGCAATGGAATTTGGGATAAAACTGGAATAGCTTCATGAGCCATTCTTTGTATCTACTCCGGTTGGTGAGTCTATTTTAGTCGCGTGGGTTTATAGGGATTGTGTTGTCACGTTGCGGTGTCGGGACACCATGGCCGAACTCATTGAATTGGGAATAGTCGATTTTGATGTAATAATGGGGATGGACTGGCTTTATTGTTATTTTGCGAAGCTTGATTGTCGAACCAAGACTATTAGGTTCGAATTTCCAAATGAGCCAGTTATTGAGTGGAAGGGTGATGATGTAGTGCCAAAGGTAGGTTTATTTATTACCTCAAAGCCACGAAAATGATCAACAAGGGGTGTATTTACCATTTAGTCCGGGTTACGGACACCGATGTTGAGGCACCTACACATGAGTCCGTGCCAGTTGTTAATAAATTTTCGGGAGTCTTTCCGGATGAACTCCCTAGGATCCCACCAGACAGAGAGATTGATTTTGGGATTGATGTGATGCCAGACACGCATCCTATATCTATTCCCCCTACAAAATGGCACCGGTAGAATTGAAGGAACTAAAGGAGCAGCTGAAGGAAATTACATCTCACACCCCGTTAATAAAATCATAAGACAACAATGCACAGTTGATACTGAGCGCTCGCATGCGCATACAAATGCGTGGAAGGAATTCAAAGAGTTACGCTTCAAGCTGAATCAATGCCGCACGATAAGGAAAGAAATATGGGGAGTATTTCCTATATATCCTGTAGCCTCTCGAAGATAGGTATGGACGTCATCATACCGATCCGCAAGACTCTACTAGACACTTGCTCATGACTTGTAGAATTTATGAACCTAGAGCTCTGATACCACCTGTCACGACCCTAAATCCACTAGTCGTGATGCTACATACCCTAACCCGCTAGGTAAGCCAATTAACCACTAGCCAGTTCCAATAACAATTAAAAAAGCAATTAAGTAAAGAAATATTTGAATCTTATACATTCCCCAAGGACTGGTAGTACAAATCATGAGCTTCTAAGAATAGAATTTACAAAGCCGAAATGAAATAAATACATAGTATGTTTGAAAAGTACATAAACAGAGTTTTATAGATCTAAAACTACCACAAACAAGAGGTAGCAACAACCGGGACGCAGGTACATCTTCAATCCAGCTCCCATCGAACATAGCAACATCAACAACCAACATCTGCACGCAAGGTGCAGAAATATAGTATGAGTACAACCGACCCCATGTACTCAATAAGTAACAAACCTAACCTTAGGTTGAAAGTAGTGATGAGCTAACACAAGGTCGAGTCCAACTCCCAATATTCCACAACAGTTCATAACAGCATAATACAGGTAATAAGAGATGTATCTCAGAAGTAAAATGCTCAGCTCGTTCACAGTTCCAGAAAATAGTCATTCTTTTCAAGTATCTTAGTGAAAACCCAAATCTTTTACCGAAAATACCAAAAATACGAGTAAGTTTGAAAACTGTAATTTTTCCAAATATTCTTTCCACAATAAATAAAATGTTTCATTTTCTTTCCAGATAACAAGTGTGAAATACCTCTCTATGCCCACATATCAATGTGTGTAAAAAGTCATGAATGACGTGATACTGTACAGCATGAGGAAAAATGCATCTCTATGCATGTATGTCATGTGTGCATGCCAATGCCATGTATCTCAGAGATGAATCATGTACTCACACTCTCAGAGTACTCAATCTCACTGTCTCGCATCCTCTCTCGCTATGCTCAATGCTCAGCTTCTCAATCACTCAGCGTTGTACAATACCCGCTGTGGCATGCAGCCCGATCCACATATATATAGTCGACTACGCTCACTGAGGGTGTGCAGACTCCGGAAGGGCTCCTTCAGCCCAAGCGCTATATCGCTCCGGTGTGCAGCCCGATACCATAATATATAAATAGCCATAAGGCTCGTTGCGGCATGCAACCCGATCCATATATATATATATATATATAGCTCTAAGGCTCATTACGGCGTGCAACCCGATCCATATACATACAGCCCTTAGGCTCGTTGCGGCGTGCAACCCGATCTATATGAAATATAATCAATATAATATGTTGCGGCGTGCAGCCCAATCCTAAAATGTCACTCTCACTCAGCCCGATGTACTTGAGTTGTTTTTAGTTAGGTTCAAGCCGTTCGGAGGTTGGAGCGCGCGTGATGGCATTTTGGAGCATCGCTTGGCTTGCTCGGTGTTTTAATTGGCTTGTTCGAGGTAAGTAACTCTTCTAATCTTGGAGCTGAGGGTATGAAACACTTAAATATGTGTTATGTGATTAGTGTTGAGGTGACGCACATGCTAGGTGACGGGCGTGTAGGCATGCACCATGTGAATTGAGACTCTGTTGTTCCCATGGCACTGTATAGTGGTCCTACTTTGCTGATATCCGTGTTTTCACCATGTGATAAAGTAGTTAAGCTGTCAATCGTGCTAGATATCATGTTTAGGCATTATGCCGATACTGTTTGGACCCATAATGGTCGTTTCTTACTGTCATCTCAATGATTTCATTGATATTTCGTACTCAGTCATATCCAGGCATTCATACCATAACTCAGTCTCAGATATTATTTATTGATACATCATATCATTATTGTCGGGCTAGTTTCATGACATTATGAGCATGTGAGTGAGACTGGGGAGATTGATGACTGAGTGAGGCCGAGGGCCTGAGTGAGAGTTATATTTCATATGGACCGGGCTGCACGCCGCAACATATTATATTGACTATATAACACCCCGGACTTTTTGGGTTGAACATTGCACCGGATAGTAAAGGAAAATTTTTGGCCAAACAAATGTGTTTCTGCGGTCCATTATGCGACCGCAGAATCACTCTGCGGGCCGCATAATGGCCAGAGAAGTGACGTAGGAGAGGGTCAGTCTGGAAGCAATTATGCGGCCGACTATGCGACCGTATAACTGTTCTGCGGTGCATTATGCGACCGCATAACAGTTATGCAGACCGCATAGTGACCGCAGACACAGGTAGATTTTTGGTCATTTTTGTCTGCAATTATGCAACCGATATGCGGTCCGCATATTTATTATGCGATCGCAGAACCTATTTCGGAGCTTCATTTTTGGATTTTTAACACCCAACCCTACTTCGTTAAATACACACAAAGGGTCATTTTTGAGCAAATATTGTGATGTTTTAGAGAGAAGGGAGAGTGTTTTAGAGAGAGAGGAAACCCTAGGCTAATTATTCATCAAGTCTTACTCAAATCTTGGAAGATTAACAAGGAAAACCCACAAGTTCTTCATCTAAGAGGTAAGGTTCCATACCCTAGTTTTCAATTTTGAATTTGGGTAGAAGGTGGTTGATTAGGAGTATGATTCATGGGTATGAGAGTATTATTTATACATGAATGTACCAATAAGAATTGTGAGAAGATTGTTGAGCTTAAATAAGTTGGGTTATGGAATGAAGGAAATCTTGTAGAAGAACCTTGTAGCCAAATTTGCACACTTAGTGTTTGATAAAATGCTCAAATGAACTGAAACCATGAATATCTTCCTAATTTATGTTCAATTTTGTTATGTCTCAAAATAGATTGGGATTGCTAGAATTTTCGGAATGTTGTAGTAATTTAAGGAAAGCTCAAAGCGAGGTATATTGGCTAAACTTTCTCTCTTGGAATTGAATTCCATAATGTTCCCGTAAGTTTTAAATTATGGGTTGCGTATTAAAATATTGTGGCTTTGACTCGTGTTTTAAATGAGAACTAGTATACCAATTGGGTGAGAAAAATTCGATATGCTTAAGACTAAAAATTGCTCATATGTATACCTAAAGTCTTGATTGGAAATGTCTTATTGTTGATAACCTATAAAGGTGGTTGGAAATAAAATAATTGAATTTGGGATATAGAGTGTGGCCAGCGTGCCAAGAATTTGAGTTATGACTATGGCTAGTAGTGCAAATGATTTGAGAGAATGCGATTAAGAATATTAAATGAACCTCAACTCAACTGTGTTAAAAGTAATTTGGAAAATTAGAATTTGCCTAAGAGCTTTTGTACTCAATTCATGCCCATTAGTAGCTGCTTTAACTAATGCTTTGCTTTATAAATATATCTAGTGTGATTCGAGTTCTATATACTCATATGTTGAAATTGTACATTGTCATTTCTGGGGAAGAGTATTGCAAGAGTAAATGGTTTATTGATTGTTTATGATTTTTCATGTATGTTTCTATTGTTGGTTGGTATACCTCATTCTTTGGGAAGAAACCATTTGTGTTTAAAGTTCCCATTTCTAATGGATTGGAAGTATATGATTTCTGAAATTTTCTATATGTTGATATTTGATAGCGATCTTTAAAATTGAAAGAGGTGAAAGTATGGAATATGAAATACGGCCATCGTGCCAGGAATAAAGAATCTTGTGAATGGCCAAATGAGCCAAGAAAATATTGTCGTTATGAATGACTAGAAATACTAATGAGAATTTAGACAATGTGAGAGATGTTAAGGTATTTACAATTGTATTTATGTTACCTCTGTGTGCAAATCAAATCAAAAAAATAAAAATATTTTTGGGAGCATCATTAGCAAAACCGAGGAAGGGTGGGTCACAAGGCCCACACCTGAAACTACATGTGCCGGTGTAGGGGAGGATTGAGATTATTCCCCTTATTTGGGATGAAATTGGAACTTTTGGGAAATTGTGATATTATTCCCCTTAATTGGGATGAAACTGGAACCTTTGTGGATTGGAAAAGTCAACCCACACGGCATATGTGGGAAGGCGGCCTAGCTGATCGGGTGGAGATCAGACGCCATATTGCGCATATGGTGGTACTACTCTTGGTAACAACTTTCTTTCGCATCACATGTCAAACCACATTGTTCGTGGGGAGATGGCCTAGCCGATCGGGCGTGATCAGACTCCGTGCTAACAAAGAGGGTGGTATATCGGTGCTAGTGATCTCCCAACCAAAATTGTATATAAAGTTCGTATTTTTAAAATTATCATGTTTTAACTGAACAATTGGATGTTGTTGATTGTGCCTTGTTGTTTCTATGGATTTTCCTTTTCTTACATTGGTATTCTATTTCGAAAGACGACTTTTAGCTATACATACTAGTGCTATTCGACAGTACTAACGTCCCTTTTACCGGGGGCGCTGCATCTTTAATGGATGCAGGTGGTTCTACAGTAGGCGACATTGATCAGTGATAGCAGTACACTCTTTTCAGCTGATTTGGTGAGCCCCACTTTATTTCGGGGTCATGTATCTTTTATTTCTCATGTACTATGTTTTGAGGTATAGCCGGGGCCTTGTTGCCGGCATTTTCATATTACTCTTCTATTAAACTTAGAGGCTCCGTAGACAGGTTGTGGGTTGTGGTTGATGTTGGAAATTGAACTAGAAATGTTGGTATTTGGAAATCATGTTTTTTTCACTAATTCTATATACTCGTAATATTTTGGAAATTATGAATGAAGCTGCTAATGAGAATAAAAAGGAGGTTGTTAATAAAAACATTTCAGTGTTTGATTAATGGAGTGCATCTCCTCTTTATTCGTGGATGAGTTTGGGTAGAAGAAAATACAATAGGCTTGCTCGACCAGGTTCACTCGGTTGAGCGCCGGTCGCGCTCCCTGAGTTTGGGGCGTGACATCGATGTTCAAAACTCAAAAATGCATATTAGAAAAATTTAGGCCAAACCCCCTAGTTTCTCTTTAAAATTCATCAACCAATTGCCAAAAATGAAGATAGATTCATGGAATAAGATCAAAACCAAGTGTAGAATACCCCAATCCTTGTGATGAAATTTGCTCCAAAAGTCACCTCAATCCGAGTCTCACATCTCAAAATATGATAAAAGAACCAAAAACATCGATTTGTTTTATAGCCTCTGCCCAGCATTTTCCGCATTTGCGGACAAATAGTCGTATCTGCGACCACCACATATGTGGTAACTATTTCGCTTCTGCGACTACAACTAACCAGCTGGCCCCTCGCACCTGCGGAACAATTTTCGCTTCTGCGCACTCGCAGGTGCGACTCCTCCTCCGCAACTGCGATGACCTCCAGCCAAGCCTGCTACGCTTCTGCGGCCAATTGTCCACATCTGTGGACTCGCATCTGTGCCCACTCTTCCGCAGATGCGGAAACACTAGAACCAGAAATCTACAGCAATGCAACATGAAATAAAAATAATCTGAACCCCGTCCAAAACTCACCCGAGGGCCCCGGGACCTCAACCAAATATACCAACAAGTCCCATAATATAATACGGACCTACTCGAGGCCTCAAATCACACCTAACAACATCGAAACGATGAATCACACCTAAATTCAAAATCAATGAACTTTGAAATTACAAAATTCCACAACCGATGCCGAAACCTATCAAATCACGTCCGATTGACCTCAAATTTTGCACACAAGTCACATTTGACATTACGGACCTGTACCAACTTCTGAAATTGGTATCCGACCCCGATATCAAAAAGTCCACTCCCGATCAAACTTTTCAAAATTTGAACTTTCGCCATTTCGAACCAAATTCAACCACGGACCTCCAAATCACAATCCGGACGCGCTCTTAAGTCCAAAATCACCCAATGGAGCTAACAAAACCATCAAAATTCCAATCCGAGATCAAATGCTAAAAAGTCAAACTTGGTCAACTCTTTCAAATTTAAAGCTCCCTAGTTGAGAATCATTCTTCCAAATTAGTCCCGAATAACGTGAAAACCAAAATCGATGATTCACACAAGTCAAAATATATCATACGGAGCTACTCACGCCCCTAAACTACCGAGCGAAGTGCAAATGCTCAAAATGACCGGTCGGGTCATTACAAGCTAATACAACCAAAACATGTTCCAACTAACATATGATACCGGTATAGTATATAGCTATACCAACCTGGTATATAATTGTACGCAAAGAGTTTAAAAAAGATTTTTTTAATTTAATTATTAAACTGAAATAATATCAGTAAATTATATACTGTTAAATTATATATTATATACTAAAATACTATACAATATATCAAAATAATATCTTGTGTTCTTCATTCAACATTATACTATTATGGTATGTTGTATACTATTACATTATATTGTTGTAGTATATTGCATATTATTATAGTATACCATTACAGTATATTATATACTATAACAATATATTATTGCAGTGTATCTATATACTCCTACAATATATTATATATCGTAGCGGTATATTGTTGGGTAACTGTGTTCTTCGATTTTCAGCAGAAAAATTTGATCTCAATCACCTCAAATCCGCTCCAAATGCGATCAAATTTCAGTATAAACTTCCAGAAGGTACTATAAGCAACATTTAGTAACACCCACTTTGGATTCAATAAGAAATCTTCAAAATAAAAATTTTAAATTCAATAGCTTCAAGCCCAACAATGGTGGATATTCAAATACACACAAAAATTCAGATCTGTGAAGCTTACTCGATGGTACTATAAGCAATATTTCATAGCACCCACTTCGAATCAAACAATAAATGTTCAAAATAAAATTTCAAATTTATGGGCTTCAAGCTCAACAATGGTGGGTCTTCATACACACACACAAAAATTAGATCTGGGAACTTTAATATATTAAGTAATCGTATGTGCTACTTAAAATAAAGAAAGACCAAATTATTTAGTTATCAAATTGTAATAGCTACTAATTAAGCTTGCAAAAATGAAGCTGGATGTCTTAATATTTTGTACTTCAAATGCGAAGGCAAATATATGCCGCAACATGAGCGAAGGTAGTTTATTGGATTATTGAATTGATTTCATACTTTTTCACAAAGAGAAAGCAAGGGAGTTTTATTGAAAGGAAAAATGCACTGTTTGGTATGTTGAGCAAAACAAATTCAAGGGAGAGAGAGGAATGGGTATCCGGGAAATAGATTTGGATCAAATAGAAAGAAATTATAAATAATTTTTAAATGGGCAAAAACAGGTAATTGGGTTGTGCCGCATAGGTAGGTTGCGTAGTTTCCTCTATGGCCCATATGTTCCTTTTTCCTTTCACTTTTGAGAGTTCCATGGACCCTTTCCAAAAGAAAACTTTCAATTTTTTTTCCAAACCTATTCAAAATATTTTTTTCAAATATTTAAAGGGAACTATCAAATATTTTTTCAAATGTTGTCTTATTCTTTTGGAAATGTTTATTTATTTCCCCCCTAAACTTTACGTGGTCTTTAATACCCCCCATGAACTTGGAATTTTCATAGCCTGGATAGTCCCTGGATGCTGACAATCCATGAAAGTGTGATACATGCGCTGCCACATGGATATTTTTGTCCATGTGGCATTCTTTATAATAAAATAAATATTTTTATTTTTTTAAGTCCACCAACTATTTAAGCTTTTTTTTCGTGCCAAAATCTAGAAAAAGAAAACTTGAAATAACGTTATTTTGGTTATAATTTTTTATTTGACAAAAGATAATAATTATTTTAATCAGGTTACTTTTAAATATTTGGTTAAAAAAAGGAATATACAGTTAGATCATATTATCATTGTACCTAGAAAATAAAATAAAAATACATTGTTGGAATTTCATATATTAGCTAAATAAATATTTTTGCTAAATAGTAAATTTCCGATAAAATATTTGTGAATTTCACTTGAAAAAAGAAAATATATAGTTTAAATAATAGTCATTGCACATAAATAAAAATAAAATACATAGTATTTTTTTCGGGGGAGGATGTAAGGCCCCAAAAATAATTTCACCTAAAACCCAGGGTTTCGTGATGCCAAGATAGACTTATGTGTTAATGATTGTAGAGATTCTTCGCGGCGATCTGTCACAAACTGAAGCAGAACCCTGGGCAAATATTTGGACCATTATGAGGTCCATTATGCGGCCGCATAATCATTTCGTTGGCCGCACAACCCATCGCAGACCCAACAAAAGAATTTTCGGAAGGAAGTTCTGCGGCGCATTCTGCGACCGCAGATATGGTTTGTGGACCGCAGACTAGTCACCGAGTGAGGCAGAAGTGCCCAGTTCTAGAGGGCCATTATGCGGTCCATTTTGCGGACCGCAGAAGCGTTATGCGGTCGCATATGCGATCACAGATCTGCATCAGGGCTTCTTCTTCTTTTTTTTTAATTTTTATAACCCGACCCTATCTCGATAATTAGATGGAAGGAACAATTTTTGAAGGAAATATCTGATATTTTTAGAGAGAGAGGAATTGTCCTAGAGTGAGAGGTGAAATCCCTAAGCTAATTGTTCATCCAAAATCTTTCTCAATCCTTGAAATTCAACAAGAAATCTCATAGGGTCTTCAACAAAGAGGTAAGATTCTAGCCTTAACCTTCAATTACGAAATTTTGTTTGGGAATAGGAAATGAGAAAAGTAATTCTTGGGTGTGAGAGTTGTCCATTATGCATGCATGTACTATCTAGGGTTGGGGGAAGAATGTTGAGCTAAATTGGATAGACTTTGGGTAGTGGAATGAAGGAATCCGCCATAGGAGGACCTTGAAATCATAATACCCACCTAGTGTTTGATAAAATGCTCAAATGAGCTGGAACCATGAACTCCTTCCTAATTTGTATTCAATTTTACTATATCTCTAAATAGATCAAAGTTGCTAGGATTTCCGAATCTGTGTAGTGAATTAAGGAAAGCTCAAAGCGAGGTACGTTGGCTAAACTCCTCTTTTAGAATTGAACCCCACAATGGCCTTGTAAGTCCTGTGTTGCTCATTATAAATTGATTATTCCGAATAAGCCTTGTGTCAAAAGATATATGCGTTCAATTTGTATTCCAAATGTTCTTGTTATGTTGAGTCACTATTTGAGAAGGTGATTAAGCATGGGTTGTGTGTTAATATGTTATGATTTGAAAACATGATTCTAATGAAAACTAGCATGTCAAATTGTATAAGAAATCAGATATGCCTAACACCCTTAATTTGGTTAGTTGCTCAAATGTGTATTTAAAGTCTTAAGTAGAAATGTTTGTTGTTGATGATCCGTGATGATGTTTGAAAGTGAAACAGTAAATATAGAATATGAAATACGGCCAACATGCCAATAATGACATTATATTTGCGGCCATTAGTGCCAATGAAACAAAGAGGCAAGAACAAAATGTTGAAATGAGTTGTGAATCCTTTTAAAAATAAATGCTTTGGGAGTATCGTTTAGTCACCGAGGAAGGGTAGGCCAAAATAACCTAACCCCGAAACTACACGTGTCGGTGTAGAAGTGATTGAGGGGTAAATTCCCGTGTTAATGTGATAAGACTGTTTCCCCTTATATGGGATGAGAATGATGTGTTGAGATGTTTCCCCTTGAATGGGATGAGATTATTGTTAAGGAGATGTGATGTGATGTCAACCCACACGGCATTATGGTGAGACGGCTTAGCCGATCGGGCTGAGATCGGATGCCATGCCACGCATATGGTGGTATTGTGAGTGTATGTCTCGGGGTGAGATGGCTTAGCCAGTCGGGCTGAGATAGGACTCCGTGCTAAATCCACGGTGGTGTATCGGTGCTAGAGATATCCCAACTTAAAATACGGAAACTTACTTGAAAATTACCTTTCCCTAACTTGACACCTTGATAGTAATTGAGTCTCTTATTGATTTTATGTTTTCTTCTCCGTTTACTGTTACTCGTTCTATTGAGAGGGTATTTAGTTTTACATACTAGTATTATTCCATATGTACTAACGTCTCTTTTGCCGGGGACACTGCATCTTTAATGGATGCAGGTGGTATCGATCAATGATAGCAGCACACCCTCTCCTCAGCTGACATGGTGAGCCCTACTTTATTTTGGGGTCCTTTATCTCTTGTCCTTTGTACATAGCATTTTGAGGTATAGTCGGGGCCTTATTGCCGGCACTGTCGTAACACTCTTTTGTTTTTGTTAGAGGCTCCGTAGACATAGTGTGGGTTGTATCTATTTTGGGAAGGCTAAACTAATAATGCTGTAATCGTATCATCTGTTCCACTTTAACTATGATTGTACAATGTACTATTTTGGAGACTTGTTATTGACGTAACTAATGGAAATGAACTAGTTTTATTCACATGACCTCTTACCGTCTAATTAATGAAATGTATTCTTCTCTTTATTCATGGGTGAGTTGAGTAGACGGCATTGTGCAGGCTTGCTTGACTGGGGTAACCCTGTTAAGCGCTGGTCGCGCTCCCCGAGGTCGGAGCGTGACATAAATTATGAATTTTTGAGTTATCATTGTCATATTTTATGTAACATTCCGTACTATTAAATGTTGAAAGTGGGCTGTAATATTTGAACTCGTCACTACTTTTATTCCAATAGTTAGTCTTGTTACTTACTGAGTTGGTTATACTCACTCTACACCCTGCACTTTGTGTCAGATCCAAGTATTTTCGGACACGGTAGGTGCTGATTATCTGAGCAACTTAGTCATTTGGAGATTTCGAGGTAGCTGCCCGGCGTCCGCAGACCTTGAACCTCCTTCCCTATCTTTTAGCTTTATGCATTTAGTTTCAATTTTTCATAGACAGTATTTCAGAATTTTGATATATAAACGCTCATGTACTCAGTGACACCCTGGTTTTGGGAACTTCTATATTGAGTTTTGATCTTCTATCTAGTTTATGAGAGCTTTAATTATTTAAACCTATTTTAGTTCATTTTTTTTAAAAGTGTTGGAAATGTTTTGAGGTGTCAGCTTGCCTAGTACCATGTTAGGCGCCATCATGATGGGCTAAGGTTTTGGTCGTGACAAGTTGGTATCAGAGCCTAGGTTACATAGGTCTCAAGAGTCATGAACAAGTTTAGTAGAGTCTTACAGATCGGTACGGAGACATCTGTACTTATCTTCGAGAGGCTGTCGAATCCTTAGGAAAATATCACATTCTTGTCGTGTGGATTTGTTGATTCCGGGAACTAAACTTCTGTTATTCTATTCTCTCATAGATAGTAAGGACATGTGCTATCGGACAGGACAGACAGCCACCAGTACCACTGGCTAGGGCCATGAGAGGCTGAAGTCGTAGTAAGGGTCGTGGTAGGGGCAGGGGTACAACTCGTACAACAGCTAGAGCAGCACCTGCAGATTCGACAGTTGCTCCAGATCTGGAGCAGGTACCAGATATGGTTGAGCCAGTGGGGCCAGCTCAGGCACCACCTGTGCCCATTGTGATTCCAGGCCTTCAAGAGGCTTTGGCCTAGATATTGACTGTCCGCACTAGCCTTGCTCAGGCGGTTTCTGTTCAGACCATGCCAGCCACTTCTCAGGCCGGGAGAGGTACCCAGACTCCTGCCTCCCGTACTCCAGAGCAGGTGATGTAGGGACTTCAAACACCGGGGGTACTACCAGCCCAGCCAGTTGCAGCTGCTCAGGCCTAGGTGGGTCCCGCGATGGCAGATGATGAGCAGAGTAGACTAGAGAGGTTCGGGAGACTCCAGCCTCCATCATTTAGTGGGGCTGAGTCAGAGGATGCCCAGGACTTCTTGAACAGGTGCCAGCAGATTCTTCACATGGCGGGTATTCTGGAGACCAGTTGGGTCTCATTCACTACTTTTCAGTTTACTGAGCCTACCTTCAGACAGTGGGAGGCCTATGAGAGGCGCAGGCCAGTCAGTGCAGCACCACTTACATAGAATGAGGTCTCCGTTCTCTTCTTGGAGAAGTTCGAGCCACAGACTCGTAGTGAGGAGTTGTGCAGATAGTTTGAGTAGCTACGACGGGATGGCATGTCCGTGACCCAGTATGAGATGCGGTTCTCAGAGTTGGCTCGTCACGCAGTTTGGTTTGTTCCCATTGAGAGGGAGAGGATTAGGAGGTTCATTGATGGCCTCTACTACCAGTACCATTTTGTTATGACTCGGGAGAGTGTATCAGGTGCTACATTTGACGAGGTGGTTGATATTGCCCGGTGGCTAGAGATGGTTCGCAGTCAGGAGCATGAGGAGAGGGAGGCCAAGAGGCCTCATGGTTCGGGCGGTTTCAGTGGTGCACCTTAGGGGGCAGTCTTACCACAGCAGGGGTTGTCCTTTTAGGCCTACTTAGATGGCTCGTCCAGTTCACCGTGGTGCATCATCCAGCCATGGTTCATACAGTGCTAGACCGGGTCAGCCATCCCTCAGTGCTCTCCCAGCTAAGAGTTCATCTCGTGCGCCTTCAGTTCAGGGTTCGACTGCACTCGGTTCTTCTAGTAGTTATTCTGGTTCTCGGGGTTCACCTAAGTATTTGCCACCATTTTCCAAGAGGGGATGTTTTGAGTGTGGAGAGTTGAGTCATATGAAGAGGTTTTGTCCCCACCTTACGGGAGGTCCAGTTTAGTAGAGGAGTCAGGCCACGACTTCAGAACAAGTTACTTGACCACCCACACAGCCAGCTCGGGGTGGCGCTCAAGCAGCTAGGGGTCACCCGAGAGGGGGAGGCCAATCAGGTGGTAGTCAGACCCGATTCTATGCTATTCTTTCCAGGACAAATGTCGTTGCTTTAGACACAGTGATCACAGGTATTGTCCCAGTATGCCACAAGGATGCTTCCGTATTATTTGACCCTGGTTCCACTTATTCGTATGTATCAAAGTATTTTCCTGATTATCTAGATATGCCCCGTGACTCCTTAGTTTCATCTGTTCATGTATCTACGCCAGTGGACGATACTATTGTTATGGACCGTGTCTATCGGTCATGTGTAGTGACTATTGGGGGATTGGAGACGAGAGTTGATCTCTTATTTCTTAGTATGGTTGATTTCGACGTGATCTTGGGTATGGATTGGTTGTCTCCATGTCATGCTATGCTGGATTGTCACGCTAAGACCGTGACGTTGGCAATGCCAAGGTTGCCGAGGATCGAGTGGAGAGGTTCTCTAGATTATGTTCCCAGCAGAGTGATTTCATAATTTAAGGCCCAGCGGATGGTTGGGAAGGGGTGTCTGTCTTATTTGGCCTTTGTGAGGGATGTTGGTGCTGATACTCCTACTATTGATTCTGCTCTGGTGGTTGATGATGTCCAAATCCACTACTAAAAAGTAAATGGACACGGTCGCATGCAATATAATTTACCCAACTATGAGTTGGGGTCGAATCCCACAGAGAACAATATATAAGCGATTAGGAATGTAAGAGAATTATCACTTATTATGCAATGCCAAACATTTAGAATGGTTGTTGAGAAAATATTATAGCAAAATGCGAAAACATAAACTAACCTAGAAAGAAAGTAAAATGATCAATGGCTACAAGCATGGGTGCATCGGGATTTACACTCAAGTAACGATCCAATATATTTCACAATTTTATAAATATGAATGAGTTTATTATTTATTAGCCTCGGATAATAATTCTATATTAGCTTCTCTCGAAGACTAACAAGACTTCCTAATTGAATTATCCCTAAAACAATTAAGAGATTAAGCACACCCGAATATGGCTACAAGTAGTTCATTCCTATCCCTAGGTAAAATCTATAAAGTGAGGGTTAACGCCTCAAGTTCTTGTCAATTAATCTTTTCCAACTCCAAATTATTTTTTTCAAAATTAATCCGAAGTGAATGGGCGAGTCCTAGGATTAGCTAATCCTTTTGGAAACATTCAAGAACAAGAATAATCAAAGAAACAACAACTCGCTTCACAATAAATAAAAATCGTTCAATACATAAGTACAACAAGGTATTTAATCCACACTTTAAATATGAGTATTTTCATAAACAAGATTCAAGTGTTGGAAATAAATACTACACACTTAGATATACAATACAAAGCAAGGAAATGAAGAAATGAGCATAAAGGAGTAAGAAATTCTCAACCAAAAGCTTCAAATCTTCAAGACCCAAGTGTGTGTGCAAGAACCCTAGCTTCCAAAACTTGTTCTCTCTAGTATATGGACTGAAAATAAGCCAAAGATCCTACCAAGATATGATTGATTGTCCTACAAATGAGCTAGGTCGTGTATTAAATGGTATGGGGTCAAAATCGTGAAATTCCATAACTACCCAATTTTTCCGCCCAATTTCTTCTTCGCGTTCAAGAAGGTTTGATTTCTTCTTCTTTCGCGTTCGTGATATCTCCTTCGCATTCGCGAAGGTTTTTCTCCTGCTTCATCGCGTTCGCAATTATACCTTCGCGTTCGCGAAGGTTGGCTTCCTCCTTCTTCGCGTTCGCGTACAGAACTTCGCGTTCGCGATGATTTGTTGTCCTGATGCTCCGCGTTCGCGTCTAACCCTTCGCGTTTGCGAAGGGTAATTCACTGGGCAGTATTTTATTTGCATTTTAGCTTCTTTTTGACTTGTTTTCACATGGTTTCTTCACCATCACTTCTAAATCACTTGATACCTGAAATATGTCAATAAACCTAAATAAATGCCTTAGTTTCTTAATAAAATCATAAAAAAGCCTAAGTTTCAAGAAGAGATAAGTGGGTAAAATACCAACTTATCAAACTCCCAAATTTGAACTATTGCTTGTCCTCACGCAATTCAACAACTAAGAACATCCTTCAATAAAATTACCAATCAAGCTCAATGGCATACCAAACATCATTGCAAGTCAACAGGGTTCACTTAAGCACAATCTAATGGCTTCGGTTGGTACCAACAATTAATCCAAAGCAAATGAATCACCAACTACTCAAATTATATTTCAATTCAAGTGCTCATACACTATATTAATCAAAGTAGCAACCAAGTCATGACACTAAAGCTTCAAAATTTGCCTCTCTATCACAATTATCTTCCCTCGCTCATTCCTCCCAATTAAAAATGAAATTAAATTCACAACTCAAATCTCATGTGCCCTCACACTTTAAGAGAGAATCCCCAACTCATAAATTGCAATTCAACACATACATGGGATATCAAATGGAAAGAATTAACTCTCTCTCACACAAAGATATTCAAATGCACACAAGTAGTACCAAAGGCTTGCCCTTCATGTATTTCTCCACTAATGTAGACAAACTTGGTTCAAAATCAATTAGGACTTAAAAAGGTTGTATTTTAGGCTTTTGGTTAAGGTAGGGCACAATTTGGTAAGAGTGACTCAAAACCTCCCTAAGCACTACAAGTTTTTCAAACAATCAAAGTACACTTCCTTCAAGAACTTTTCCACCCTTTCTTCGTTTTTTATTTCTTTCTTTTTTTCACATATTACTTTTTTTTCTCTTTTAAGCAATTTTTTTTATCACCTTTCACCTTTTAAGCAACTTTCACATCACAACTTTTCCAACCTTCACCCCCAAACTTAGGCTGCTAAAAGAAAATCAATAGAGAACGATAGTTTGTAACATGGTTGCCAAAGAAAAGGTTTAAAGTCTCAAAAGGGGTTGACTAGGTAAAATATGCAAGGGTAGGAAGTTTAGGCACAATAGCGGTCCAAGGAAGGCCCAACATCATTTTTCCAACCAAGTTAGTCTATGATTTCGCCTTGAAGCACATTCCGGGCAAGTTCTAGACTACAAATGATGCAAAAGAATTTCACAATAAATCTCACCACATATGGCACATGAAAACTCAAGTAGAATACAAATCCAAAATCCAATTGAAACCAATGAATCTCAAGGGAGTCACATATAGCCTAAGAAACTATTTAGTGAATCAAAGAGCCAAATATTGAGTCTAAAAGTCATGACAATAATCTTTACTTCAATCCTTTTCTTTTTCAAAAATCAAAAATTCATATGTCGAGGTTTAAATTATGTTGGCACCAAGCAAGCCACATGTTGGTTTATGGACACAAGATCACCCCCCAAAAACTAATTTATTCACTACTAGCTATTAAACTAACTAAAAACAATATATAATTAAAAAAATAGAATAAAAAAAACTAAACAAGACTAATTCCTTAAGAAAGTTGTCACGCCATCCATCATAAGGAAAAGTCACCCGGCTCAACACAAATAAATTCCTTGGAAAAGAACCGCGGTATAAAGAAAAACCAAGGAATTTCATTAATACTACTATGAAAAATAAAAACTAACAAGAAAAATTAATGCTAACATGTTAGAATTAAACTTCAAACTATCACTAATAAACTACTACGTCAACCAATCTACACAAGTTATCACAAAAAAAAAAAAAATCATGCTCCAACTACATCATCACATGTAAATGAGTCACTCCCCAGCCTAAAGTATTGCATTGTCCTCAATGCAACTAAACAAAACAAGATAAAATGAAGGAGGTGCTCCCTGAAACTGCATCACTCGGAGCTAGAGGTGGTGGGAAATTTGAGCTCCAAATCCTCATCATCATCGTCCTCTGATTCATGTTAGCCACAAAATGAACTCAGCTTGTGCATCATTTTGGACAAAAATTTGATTTTCTTTTTCTCATGCTCTTTACTTTCTCTATCGCTTCTCAATCTTCTCTTGTCGGTGGCTCATATTTTCCAATCTGTTGTTCATGGCCTCCATCTTACCAGTTTTTGCTTTTTTCTCTTTGACCACACCATCCAGGGATAGTGGGGTAGCAGTGCCAGTAGATGTGCTAGCCCCAGGTGAGCCAGTAGGAAGGCCAGCTATGAGCTGCCTAATGTGTGCATCTACTCTGTGTATCTGACTGGATAAGTGACGCATAGTGTAAGGGCCGGACTGGAGTGGTCCCATGGGGTCAAATGACCCTGGTGCAGGTGCAAAGGATCCAACGGGATCGGTGGTGGCCTCATAGAACTGCCCAAATGAAGAGGATGCCACATCAATTCTCCTTTTTTCTGCTTGTCACTGGGTCCCCTTTTCAGTAAAGGATGGATCATCGGCTTTCCCGGACCTTTCTCAACATCATCTGGGCATTTTAACACCCCAGCATCATAGCATAGTCGAGTTATTAAGGATGGGAAGAATAGGCACTTGGACCTCCCATGAGTGGCTTCCTCGATTTCTCTAACAATGTGTTCCCCCACGTTCACAGGTGGCCCATCCATGATAGTAGTAATTATCAGTGCCCTCTCTGGTGTCACATCAGTGTCATTTGTAGAAGACAAGACTCTTGCACAGATAATAGAGAGCCATGTCTTTGCCTCAGCCGTGAAATCATGAGAATCAACTCTCTTGTGCACTGTCATCCACTTTGGGGTCACCCCATCATGTAATTTGTCCACTAACCACTGGTTTCCTCCTGCTTTAGCTCTGTCTCTGTAGATCTCATTATCGGCATTGGGAAGGCCATAAATTCTGTTGATTACCTCAGGGCTGAAATGGACTTGCACACCCCGCACAGTAGTAACTAAGGTACCTTGGAAGTCGGTCCTCAAGGTGTTTGCATAAAATTCCAAAACTACTGTATGATTGGCATCATTTAGTTGCTCGACAAAACAAATCCACCTGCTTTCTACCAATCTTGTGTAGAAGTCCGGCATTTTAGCTTCAACCTTTTCCATATTTATGCCTCTTTCCCGAACGATGGTCTTTGACAAGAGTTCATCACATTTCCGCTCACATGATGCAGATAGAAACTGGTCATGATCAAAGGGTTCCTCTTGTTCAGCTTCAAGGACATGTTCTTGCTCAATTTCATTGTGTACTGGATCCATTTTATGCCCAAAGTACCTACAAAATAGACCAGCAATATTAAAAGCTCATATAGACACTTAAAACAGTGTATTAGGAAGTATTAAGGTCGAAGAAATGGGCGAAAAAGGTCCCGGGCAGAGCTGTGCAAAGTTACTGTTTTTCGCCAATTTAAGGACTGCCAGTGATTGCTCTTCGCGTTCGCGAAGAGCAAAAATTTTTCCCAGATTTAGACCTTCGCATTTGCGAGTGAACCATAGCGTTCGCGAATGTCAAAAAATTTTGCCCAGATTTTGGCCTTCGCGTTCACGAGCAGACCATAGCGTTCGCGAAGATGATCTTCTTCGCTCAGGCCTATTTTTCGTTCAGGCATTTCGTCAAACAGTGTGTGTGCCCTCTTTTCCTTCTCGTTTTTCAATCAACTTCAGCACACATCTTGCCCAAAATTTTACACTAACAATCACACACACACACTCAACCAACCTCACCCAGCAAGAACAACCAATCTTACACACGAGTTTGACATTTTAATACTCAAAATTTGAACCCTAAGTACCAAACAACCATGGTTGTTCTTCTATTGTTTTACACCAAGAAAGAGAAGAAAAAGTTAAGAGACAAGAGAAGAAATTGCATACCTTGCAAATGAGCTTGAAGATTATGGACTTGATGATTATGGAGAAGGAGTAGTGAGAGTTGTTCTTGAGCAAAAAAGGAACAAAAGGGTAAATTGTTCGTTTCCAGTGTTTTAACAATTTTAAAACTTACCTGACCATACACGTTCACGAGGGCATGGTCGCCTACGCGAAGAGTAAATCTGGCCAACAGTCGTGAATGCGAGTGGAACCACGCGAATGCGAAGAATTATAAAAGGCCACTGGCCGCAAACGCGAGGTTCTGTTGCGAACGCGAAGACCTGTTTCTGCAATTTCCCAGCAGCTACTGGTTTGGACTGCCCGGACCATGCCACTTGCTCAAAACAACTCCAAAAAAATGTGAAACTTGGCAGATTAGTCAAAAATAATATACTAAGCTATTCTAAAAAAAGAAAATTTCAAAAACGACTAAATATTTTGAAAACGATGGGTTGCCTCCCACCAAGCGCCGCATTTAACGTCGTCGCACGATGCGAATCAACTTTACCATTTTTCTCGCCACTTGGACGATATGAATTGGGCACCTAACTTGGAATAAAGCTTGTGACCACGAGCAACGAGGGGTGGTGGTAAGTAAATGATCAAGCCAAACTTTAATTTCTTCATTTTGCGTTTCTTGGCTTTCATGTGAGGAGTTGTCATTTTGCCTTTTTGAATATGCTAATTGCAAAATGGATGGCTCTTGTTTTTCTTCTTTGCACTTCCATATGGATTCGCACGGCTCAATTCCCATATCACAATAAAATTCCAAGATTGAAAAATGCTTATAATGCAAACTCAAGCCTTCAAATTGCAAATCTTCCCGGATTTTGAGATTCTCTTTTTCCCCCGAACTAGAGTTGATTTCAACCATCTTTTCACTTACACCGGTTGACTCTAATTCCATATTTTTCTTGGCATCATTAACACTCATGGAGTCGGTTGGCGAAAGTTCAATACTTGATTCCGCAAAATAAAGCTTACTTTCTTCCTCGATGTCAGACTCTTTTTGATCTCTTTCCACACTCTCAAGTTGGTAGGCATAGTGAGCCTCAACCAATATTTTCATTTGATTTTCCAAGGTGCGTATATTATCATCATTTTGAGTTAGTGCTTGTTTTAAGTCCTCGAGTGCCAAGCTTTGCTTCTCCTCATTTTCAAGAATTGCCTCCAACATGAGCATCATCCTTTCATTTTGAGCATTTGAGAGTTCTTCTTGCTTTTGATCAAGTGCCAAGGAAGAATTTTCGGCTACCACGTCTAAGGAAGGTTCTTGGCTATCATCCACTTTCGAGGCTTTTTGGACCTATAAAGCTTCAAGCATTTCTCCCATTTGTAAGTTTAACCTTTCAAGTACCAAATCATTTTGAAAACTATTTTTCAAAAGCTCCTCCAAGGCATTTTGCTCTTTGTTTCCTCCTTCAAGTAGGCATTCTAACATGAGCTTAAACTCTCCATTTTGACCATGCTCAATTTCTTCCACTTCCATATCCCTATAATTTTCATCACAAAAAGTAAAATTATCATAGAGGGGGCTTGGGGAAGGGAAGGACAAATAAGCACAATAATCCCAATGACCATTTTGACGACCACACTTATCACACATACTCTACTCGTGGGTTTGAGATTGTGCGCACAATCCACCCCCGGGAGAATTTAAACAATTTTTCTACGAGTGTGGTCCTCCACAATAAGGACAAGGGTCATCAAAGTATGAACAACTACCATCCGACCAATTTTCATTATATGATGCCATTTTTTTTCTTTTCAAAATTAAGAAAATAAACAAGAAACAAACAAGAAAAATAGACCAAGGTAAGAAAGATAATTACACAAATATTCACAAGTTTGGATCAAAGCAATTATGCTTAATTCTTAAACAACCTAAATTATGCCAAATTATTCCCCGGCAACGGCGCGAAAATTTGATACGCTCAAATTACACCTTAATAAATAGTGTAAAGTGGTCGATGTCAAATATAATAACCCAACTAGGTTGGGATCGAATCCCACAGGGAATAGGTGTGAAAAGGTTACTTGAGTAGTGTGAAACTTGACTCAATTTGTAATTCTATTCCGTTAGCTAAAAAAAAAGAATGTTGTAATTGAGTGAAATGAAGACAAGTATAATATTGTGAGGTTGTAATTAATTTGATTAAGAAAACCAAGGTTGTGTCCCCATTGATGGAATGTAATGCTATCGGTGTTAATATGATATAATTCTAATGGAAGGTTCTTTGATATGTAAATGGTTTCTAAGTGACTACCCAATATTTCCCAATAGTTGGGTAATATCTACTCTTTAAGATTTTCCCAAATGTAAAAGAGTTGCTATTGAAAATAACCAATTTATGCCAAATAGAACCCACTTATTCCTAGGCGATTCCATTAAACAAGGGTTAAAACCTTGAGTTTTTGATATTCAATTCTACCAACCCTAGCCCACTTTTCCAAGTGAAGATAGAGTGAAATGGAATTAGTTAATGTTTGCAATCACTAACATCACATGAAGCATAAGAACTGAATAAATATCAACCAACCATTATATATATATATTCAATGGTAAACATCCATTAACATTACACCCATCTAGGGTCCACAACCTTAGTAATAAAAACTAGCTACACATACTGAAATCTAAGAACAAAATGATAAATAGAGTCATAAAGCTTACAAAGATACAAGATTCTTTCTTCAAAAGTCTCCAGAACAATGGTGCATTCAATGCTCCAAAAGTAGTCTCTTTTTCTGACTTCTCTATCCCACAAAACCCCTAATAAATCTATTTATAGTGGGCTAAAAGTCGGAGCCAAAATTGGACAAAAATAACCCTGCAGAGCATTTATGCGACCGCATACTGGTCGCAGATCACATATGCGGTCCGCATATTATTCGAAATCATCGCATAATCTCATGTCTCCAAACCCAGCTCTTGATCGCATTTCAATTATGTGGTCCACATATACATTATGCGACCGCATATTCCTCCGCATAAGTGCTTCTCAACTTTCTTGATTTCAGTTATGCGATCACTATGCGGTCCGCATAACCGTTATGCGACAGCATAATGGGTCGCATTTTTTTTCTTCAGTTAACCAACAATCTGCTTCAGTTTGCGATGGTTATGCGGTCCGCATATGCTTTATGCGACCGCATACTTGCATCATTTCTGCCCTTTTGTGGCTTTTTGAGTTCTTTTCCATGTTTTGGGTCCTCAAGCCTCATGCACTGCAAAACACCAAAACTTCATAAGAATTAACTAAAAATGCATTGAAAGATGAGCTAAATTATATGTAATTGGTATCAAATGTGCCGAAATTCTACGGCACATCAGTGGTACGAGGTTTTCTAGATGTGTTTCCTGCAGGGCATGCTGCCTGACAGGGATATTGACTTTGGTATTGACTTTGGTATTGACTTGGCGCTGGACGCCCAACCTATTTTTATTCCTCTATATCGTATGGCACCAACTGAGTTGAAGGAATTGAAAGAACAACTTCAGGAACTTCTTGATAAGGGGTTTATTAGGCCTAGTGTGTCTCCTTGGGGTGCACCGGTACTATTTGTGAAGAAGAAGGATGGTACTTTGCAGATGTGCATCGACTATAGGCAGTTGAACAAAGTTACAATCAAGAACAAGTATCTGTTTCCACGTATTGATGATTTATTTGACCAGCTTCAAGGAGCGAGGGCATTTTCTAAGATTGATTTGAGGTCTGGGTATCACCAGTTAAAGATTTGGGACTCAAATATTCTGAAGATGGTATTTAGGACCCGTTATGGTCATTATGAGTTCCTTGTGATGTCTTTTGGGTTGACCAACACCCCAGCAACATTCATAAATTTGATCAACAGTGTATTTTAACCTTATCTTGACTCGCTTGTCATAGTATTCATTGATGATATCCTGGTGTACTCTCGTAGCCAGGAGGAGCATGCCCAGCATTTGAGGATTGTGTTGCAGCGGTTGAGGGAGGAGAAGCTTTATGCCAAGTTCTCCAAGTGTGAGTTTTGGCTTAGTTCAGTAGCGTTCTTGGGGCACGTGGTGTCTAGTGAGGGGATTAAGTTGGATCCGAAGAAGATAGAGGCAGTTCAGAGTTGGCCCAGACCATCCTCATGTACGGAGATTCGGAGGTTTCTCTGCTTGGCCAGTTATTATCGTCGCTTCGTGGATGGTTTCTCATCTATTGCATCACCTTTGACCAAATTGACCCATAAGGGTGCTCCATTCAGATTGTCGGATGAGTGTGTGGAGAGCTTCCAAAAGCTCAAGACTGCCTTGATCACAGCTCCAGTTCTAGTTCTACCTTCAGCTTTTGGCTCTTATATAGTGTATTGTGATGCTTCTCGAATTGGTATTGGGTGTGTCTTGATGCAAGGGGTAGAGTAATTATGCTTTGCGTTATTTGAAGCCCCATGAGAAGAACTACCATGTTCATGATTTGGAGTTGGTTGCCATCGTTCATGCATTGAAGATTTGGAGGCACTATCTCTGTGGTGTGTCTTGTGAGGTATTTACAGATTATCAGAGTCTCCAGCACTTGTTCAAAGAAAGGGATCTAAAATTGAGACAATGAAGATGGTTGGAGCTGCTAAAAGTCTATGATATCACTATTTTGTATCATCCCGGGAAGGCCAATGTGGTGGCCGATGCCTTGAGTAGGAAGGCGCTGAGTATGAGTAGCCTTGCATTCATTCCAGTTGATGAGAGACCACTTGCAGTTGATGTTTAGGCCTCGACCAACCAGTTCGTGAGATTAGATGTTTCGGAGCCCAGTCGGGTTCTAGCTTGTGTGGTTTCTCGGTCTTCCTTTTATGATCGCATTAGAGAGTGCCATTATGATGATCCCCATTTTCTTTTCCTTAAGGACACAGTTCAGCATGATGATTACAGAGATGTTACTATTGGGGATGATGGGGTGTTGAGGATGCAGGGTCGGATCAGTGTGCCTAATAAAGATGGGCTATTTGAGTTGATTCTTGAGGAGGCCCACAGTTAGCGATATTCCATTTATCCGGGTGGCACGAAGATGTACCAGGACTTGAGGCATCATTATTGGTGGAGGAGAATGAAGAATGATATAGTGGGGTTTGCAGCTCGGTGCCTAAACTGTCAGCATGTAACGTAAGAGCACCAGAGACCGGGCGGATTGCTTCAGAGGCTTGAGATTCCGGAGTGGAAATGGGAGCGTATCACCATGGATTTTATAGTTGGGCTCCCACAGACATCGAGGAAGTTTGATGTTATTTGGGTGATTGTCGATCGGCTGACCAAGTCTGCTCACTTCATTCCATTTGGGACTACCTATTGTTCGGAGCGGTTGGCTGAGATTTACATCCACGAGATTATTTGCCTTCACGGTGTGCTAGTGTCCATCATTTCAGATTGGGGCACGCAGTTTTGGAGAGCCATGCAACGAGAGTTGGGCACCCAGGTTGAGTTGAGCACATCATTTCACCCTCAGAAAGACGGACAATCCGAGCGCACTATTTAGATATTGGAGGATATGCTACGCGTTTGTGTCATAGATTTCGAGGGTTCTTGGGATTAGTTTCTACCGCCCACAGAGTTTGCCTACAACAACAGCTACCAGTCGAGCATTCAAATGGCTCTGTATGACACTTTATATGGGAAACAGTATTGATCTCCGGTGGGTTGGTTTGATCTGAGGGAGACTGGGCTATTGGGTACTGACTTGGTTCAGGATGCTTTGGACAAGGTTAAATTGATTCAGGATCGGCTTCGCAATGCGCGGTCTAGGCAGAAGAGTTACGTCGATCGAAAAGTTCGTGATGTTACTTACATAAAGGGTGTTATGATGTTTGGGAAGAAGGGCAAGTTGAGCCCTCAGTATATTGGTTCGTTTGAGGTGATTCAGAGGATTGGAGAGGTGTCTTACAAGCTTGCCTTGCCACCTAGTATGTCAAGTGTTCATCCAGTGTTTCATGTATCTATGCTCCGGAAGTATGTTGGCGACCAGTCTCATGTTTTGGATTTCAGCACGGTTCAGTTGGACGGTAATTTGACTTAAGATATGGAGCCGGTGGCTATTTTTGGTCGGCAAGTTTGAAAGTTGAGGTCAAAGGATAAAGTTTCAATGAAGGTGCAGTGGGGAGGTCACCCAGTTGAGGAGGCTACTTGGGAAACCAAGCGAGAGATGCGGAGCAGATATCCACGCCTATTTGAAACTCCAGGTATGTTTCTAGACTCAATCGAGGACGAACATTTATTTAAGAGGGGGAGGATGTAACGACCCAGCCGGTCGTTTTGAGAGTTGTAGCCCCATTCCCCCATTTACTGCTCACTTTATGCTTATTAGTTGCTATGTGACTTGTCGGGGTAGTTGGTTCGGGTACGGAGAGGTTTCGGAATGAGATGAGACACTTAGTTGAGGTTGGAAGCTTAAGTTGAAAATGTTAATCGGTTGTTAACTTATGTGTAAACGACTCCGGAATGGAGTTTCAATGGTTCCGTTAGCTTCGTTGGGTTATTTTGGACTTAGGAGCATGTCTGAATTGCGATTTGGAGGTCTGTAGTTGAATTAGGATTGAAATGGCAAAAGTTAGAAATTTAGAAGTTTGACCGAGACTGGACTTTGTGGTTACCAGTCCCGGATTGGGGTTCAGGGTATTGGAGTAGGTCTGTGGGGTCATTTATGACTTGTGTGCAAAATTCGAGGTCAATCGAACTTGATTTGATAGGTTTCGGCGTCGAATGAAGAAGTTGGAAGTTGGAAGTTCATAAGTTCATTAGGCTTGAATCGATGCATGACCCTTGGTTTTCGCGTTGTTTGATGTGATTTGAAGGCTCGACTAAGTTTGTATCATATTTTAGGACTTGTTGGTATATTTGGTCGAGGTCCCGGGGGCCTCGGGTGGAGTTCCGGTGGTTAACGGATCAAAGTTTGGAATTAAAAGGGGTGCTGTAGCTGGAGTCTTCTGGTACAATCGCACATGCGGAGCTTTGGTCGCAGGTGTGAGCTGGGAAGCACAGATGCGGCCAAAATAAGGGAGTGTAGTGGTTGCAGGTGCAAAGGTTTGACCGCACCTGCGTGGTCACAGATGCGGTGAGGTTGAGCGCAGAAGCGAGGGGGGAAGCGCAGGAGTGGAAGTAAGTCGCACTTGCATGTGCGCAGAAGCGGAGAATGTTTCCGTAGGTGTGAAGTCTGTCCCCAGTGAATTACGGCAGAAGAGGGAGAGTTGTCGCTTACGCGAAGCCGCAGGTGCGGGTAAGTTGTCACAGGTACGAGAAAGTGTTATATCCCGTACTTTTGTACATTTGTTTTGTCGTAAGATAATTGACATAAGTTCAAGGACAAGATTATTTTTGAGGTTATCAGTAATTTTACTTTTTGTAACAAGTGATAAGCAAAGTCGTGAAGGTCAGAGGGTAAACGAATTGAAGAAAATGAGTTTCGCCGAAGTTTGATTTTTTGGGATGAAATACGGTCCAAGCTATAATACCATATATTTATGGACTGGTGTTATACAATATGATCATGATAGTAAGGTATATGAAATATATTAGTATTTAAGTAAATTGAGTGCTAGAATTAATTTTGTGGATAATTTATTAATTATTGAATTATAGTTGGGAAAAAGTAAGTATTTATTAGACAAAGGATAAGTATGATATTGGTATATCTATGTGGAACCATGACAATGATGTAACATATGACTAATGTCCTTTATAGGACCTATGAGTGGACACTTGGAATAAGTTGGTGATATAGTGATATAATGAAGAGGTGGGTGGACCCTACATACCATGATGGATAAAATACTTTCTTTGGACTCTTCTTATTAGGAGAAATTGCAGCAAGTATGACCCCTTATCACTTTAGCTAAATGTGATGTTTCATATATAAAACTAGGCAGCAAGTACTTTGGTTCTTTCATTTTCACGAGATGTAGAAATATTTAAAGCAACCTTTTATCTTTGAAAATTATACATAACACCAATACAACATCAAATGGATATATCATCAACGTGAATTTATATTGTAGTAGCAGCTACTTGAGTTGGTAATTTATGAAAAAAGAGTGTAATCTTTCTCAAAGACAATATACGGGTTTTGCGCACCACCTCGATCTCGTTGTTCCGTTTTGGTACATTGGTTAACCCGGGCTTTCTTTGATGTGAAATAAGATGGAACAAGAGTATTTCTTGGCAAATAAGGTAAGAATTTTTCTCTCCTTGATATATTTAAATTCGTCTAGGTCATGGCTAAATTGTGGGATGAGAATTATGAAATTAATAGCGAAAAATCATATTTTGACGTTGTTGTTGTTGTATCGGCTATTTGATAATTTTCTAAGTTTTGTTGTGGCTGGAAATTGTTGGAGTAACTTAAGTATACATTTGGTGTAGTCATTGATATGTGTTTTGAAGAAAATAAAAGATTGGAGAAGTATAGTTGGTAATCGTAGCAGAGCTTTCCGCTCGTTGTATCGTTGTTTGGGTTGTAAAACTTGATATCTCTATAAAGCTAGGCATGATAACAACAATAATATGATGCTTGCAAGAGGAACTAGAAGAAACAATTAGCAACTGGATACAACAAGTAATAACACTGTAGAGTAAGCTGGACACAGTTTAAATCCTGTGGAACCAAATAAGGGAAGGCAAGTAGAAACTCAGGAAGAATAACCGCTATCACACAAGTTTAGCTAATAATCCCCACGAGGTACCAAACCTCAAAACTCACAATTCACGGGTCCCAATTCGTGAACCCTAATCACTTGGTATTTTGTGCCCTCATTACAACGGATAACTGCACGGATAACTCACGTGCCAATAGAACAATTCTCACATAGGAGACAAGTAGACGGAATACGCATAAATGGTCAGTAACATCAATGTTCATCTTCTTAAGTCGATAGGGTGATAAATTACGTGTATGCTTGTATAAGTGTTCTATCACAGTTCAGTCCAACGAATAAGAGTAGATAAAAATGAACGACACATAAGAAACGATCCCCACAATTTGCACAAAGTAAACTCATACAATTTAGGCACGCCACTACACAAATATCAACAACAACAATGTCCCCAGGTCATCACAAGTAATCACAAATCAATCCCCGGCATAGCCCACCTTGTCTCGCCACATGCGCATTAAATAAGTAAATGCCCGCCTTGTCTCGCTGCACGGGCATATAAATGTTCCCACCTTGTCTCGCCACATGCGCAAACACACAGATATAGCCAGCCTTGTCACGCCGCATGTGCATCACCAATAGTAACAATAGCATGGCAGAAACCTCGTGCAAACACCCGAATAAAACCTCCCAACAGTAGCACGTGCCAAAACACAACATCACAATAGAATGACTTTCACAACATGTGCCCATATTCCACAATATTTCTTCTAAACAGTGTCAATACCACAACCTCGCATTGCCTTTGGCTCAACAAACTGAGTACAACAGCAACAACAAGAACAATAACACGAGAATACGGCAAGTAATTCAACTCAAGAGCTTTGGATCACAAAGAAGTGGTAGAATGAGCTCACAAAGAATAAACACAATAGGGAATACTAGTCTCAATAAGAATAGCCAAAATGTGTCGAATTTCCCTACGGACTTCCCAATCCAAATTCGGACATACGCCTAAGTCTGAAACCACCATACGAAGCTATTGAAACCAGAAAAATTTTATTCCGCAGTTGTTTGCTCAAAGGTCAAACTTCAGTCAACTCTTTTCATTTAAGCTTCAAAAATAAGAATTATTCTTTCAATTTAATCTCGAATCATCTGAAAATTTATCTCGACCACACACGCAAGTCATAATACACATTACGAAGATGCTCGGCACCTTATGATTCCAAAATTATGATACGGATATAATAGTTTAGTTGAAACACGAATCAAAGGCCATTTGCTCAATATGGTAACTTTTATGCTCAAATCGACGTCGAAATCGAAAACAATCACCATACAACCCAAACTTATCCAAAACTCATCGGAATTTAACCAAACTTTGTGGACATGTCCAAATTCAACATACAAAATTATTGGAATAATTAAAACATGATTCCGAGTCTGTTTACCCAAAAGTCAAACCTTGGTCAACTCTTCCAACTTAAAGCTTCTAAAACGAAAATCATTCTTCCAAATCAATCCTGAACCGCTCGAAAATCAAAACCAACCATACATGCAAGTCATAGTACATAATATGAAGCTACTCAAAGTCTCAAAACACCGAATGAAACGCTAAAGCTCAAAATGACCGGTCGGGTCGTTACAATTATTTAGAAATTTAAAGTTATTTAAAAGGTTTAATGAGGAAAAACGGCGACCATTGGATCCTTGTAATCCAACGGTTGACATAAAATCTGGTAGTGGTTTTAAAATAATGAGAAAAGCAAGATTAAACCTGGTCCGTTGATGGTATGGATCGACGGTCAGGATTGAGTGTGTTTGTTTTGTGAGTGAGTTGGACGGGTGATATGGCGCACTGCTATTGGCTCACGGGGATTGGCATGGATTGCCAACTTGGATGGATTGGGTGGATTTCGGTCCGGGTTGGAGGTGATTGGGCCTGTGTATTGGGCTGATATCTATTTAAAACATAGCCAATTTGTATTTAAGTGTGCAATTGTAATTATAGCCATTCAGTCTTTAAACTTTTTAAAATCAATTTATTTAAACTTAATTAATCATAATTAAATATGATAAAAATATAATCATCAGATACTCTATAAATTACTGTAATTAATTAATTATTTATTAAAATACCTTATTTCTCAAATTATGACATTAATTTCGGATTATTTAAAATAGTAGGCTACTAATTAAAAATTAAAGATTAACTTGTTAAATTAATTATAAAACTCGTGTAACAAATAAAGGTTACTTTAATAGTCTCAAAAATAGTAACGGTAATATATTTTACAAATTATTCAATACCAAATTATTAATTTCAACACTATTAATTACTAATTTATATAAAAATAGATATATATTGATCAGAAAATATTTTCAACACATCTATTGCAAATCATTAGGTATAAATAAATAAATTTTAAAGGGAGGGTCAAAATTGATCGTCAACTGCTGCCCATCTTAGACCGGAGACGATGAAAGAGTTTTCGGGCAAAGAAATCAAACCAAGACCAATTTTGTCCTTACTTCAAGCATGTATTGCAAGAACATCGTATGGATTTGAAAGGATTATGCATTGTAGGACTAAACAGGAGTTAAGTAGGGTTTCAGGGGAATTTTGGGAAAATTGGGACCAAATTCAGGCTTTGAATTGCCTACAAACCTCGGGCTTAACGAGGATCAGTCCTCATATAGTTCGAGAATGATGATTTGGAGAAGGCGATGCTTCCAGAAATTGCCCCAGTATCGTGTAATGACGATACTACAAGACAAGAAGATTTTGGCACCTAAAATGACTTCGATTGCAGCTTGATTATAAGACTTGAAAGATTCGATGATTTAGAGTTATACCGATTATATTTGAGTTTAAATTTGGATCCTTGGCCCGCTGATGAGTTTGTTGTTACTCATAGCGTTGTAGCTTAGTTTGCTGCACAGAAGAAGTTCCACGTCATGATGTTTGATCTTTCAAAAACAAAGTACACACATACCCATATATCGTAATGCAGATATGTTAAGATGTGATATAATGATGTAGGAATGATGATGTCTGGCTGCCAGCTAGCCATTATTTGGGATCGGAGCGATGGGATATTTGAATCTAAAGTGTCCGAGCTCTGGAGCATTATTTGGGACGCTGGGGATGTGCCTTTGAATTTGACTTGATTGTTAGTTGAGCTGTGTACCATTCTACAACTGTCGGAGCGTTAAGTCTCCACATGATGGGAGTATCTCCGCACGATGGGAGTAGTTGACTTGAAATGTAAAATATCTCTGCACGATAGGAGTATCTCCTCACGATGGGAGTAATTGACTTGAAATGTAAAGTATCTCCGCAAGATGGAAGTATCAGACTTGAAAAATGTAAAATGCCTGTGAGTTGCATAAATAAAACGTCAAAACATTCAAGATAAATGGTGAAATAAAGGAGCATGCCCAAGAGATACTCTAGACTACAAAACTAAATTGCGACTGTCGATCGGCATAACGTATACCGGGGTACGATGGTTCATCCTTCGATTGGCAAAGTTGGTGACAAAATTTGAAACTATCTATTTGGAATCTTGGATATGGTGGAGTGACAGTGTTATCTGTGCGAAGTACTCTAGATGGTGAAGGAAATAGTTTGCTATAACACGGCTTTGATTGACAAAGCCAGCGGCTCAATTTGTACAAGGCGCTTTGATTGGTTGAGCAAACGATTTGATATATACATGACTACGATTGGCAGGGCCGGCGGCTCGCTATATACAAGGTGCTCCGCTTGGTTGAGCAGATGATTTTCTATTTACGATATGCTTCGATTGCATCAGAAGCGTGAATCCAGAATACCTTGCGAAGAATTTGGAGTTAGTCCTTAGTCACATAAAGGAATGAATTTAAATAACGAAAAAGAGATAAGGGTTCATGAGAGAGTAGCGGGTCCGTCATTGTTCTGAGTGTGTCCCAACATCATTCGTGTATTGTCAGTCCTGCGTTCAAAGAAAAATTCTTAGCAGGGGGGGTTGGTTTGTGTTGATCATAGACATGGCCTTGCCCCTGGTCTGGTGAGATTATGCCACGAAGTTCTGTAGGTGGAATAATAGTTTTTTAGAAAACATATTTTTTGAAAATTGTTCATTTTTATGTCAAATGCAGTCATTTCGGATTATGACATGTTAGAAGTTCCTTCTGATGCAAACGTTGTTTTTTGGATGTCTCTCTCCCATTGATGTTGATACTTGGAGATGCCACTAATGACGTAGCTTCTTGTTGTCGCGATTGTGTCCTAATCTAAACGAATGTATTACAAAGATTTTCTTAGGATTATGACCGAACCTTTTCATGTTGCCTACGTATCCGAATAGAATCGGGTCTGAAAGTAGTTCGAGGGTAATAAAATGATAAAATGAATTATGATGATGACCGAGCCTGACTCAGGCAGCCTACATATCCAAACGGAATCAGGTGAAATCGTAGTTCAATTACAATAGATGCAAGATGGTAAGAAATTGAAATGAAGTGGATGAGTCTGACTCAGACTGCCTAGGTATCCGAATGGAATCAAGCCAATACGTAGTTATATTATAATAGATGACTGAATCCGATGAGTATTGCCTACGTATTCCTGCCAAAGGAAATCAATGGCGTAGTTTCGAGCACATACAAGATGATATTTGGATTTTATATTACAAAAAGGGGGAGGGAGACCGCACCCTACGTAGGTTGCCTACGTATCCCACCGTGGGAAGTCAGGTCGGGCGTAGTTCTTTTACAGCCAAACCTCAATTCTACTATCTTCAAATGTAATATATCTTGATTGTATCTAAGTTGATGGGCTTCATGCTGACCCTACCGTCCATTTTTGCTAGGATCAATGCTCCTCCCGACAACACTTGATGGACCACATAAGGACCCTGCCAATTTAGAGCGAACTTTGCCTTGGCTTCTTCTTGATGAGGGAATATTTTCTTCAAAACCATCTTGTTGAATGCACTGGCCATCCTACTTTGATATAGCTGACCATGGCCTACTGTGTCCATTCTCTTTTTGTGAATGAGCATAGTTTCTCCTGTGTGTCCTGTAACCATTCTGTATCATCTAACTTGGCTTCTTGAATGACCCTCAAAGATGGTATCTCGACCTCTGCGGGTATCACAGCTTCGGTGCCATATACCAGCATGTATGGTGTTGCCCCGGTGGATGTTCTCACGGTGTTCTGGTAACCCAATAAAGTGAAGGATAATTTCTCGTGCCATTGCCTATGATTGTCCACTATCTTTCGTAAGATCCTTTTGATGTTTTTATTGGCTCCTTCAACTGCCCTATTCATTTGCCGCATGTAGGCTGTGGAATTACGATGGACGATGCTAAACTTCTCGCAAATCTCTCTCATTAGATCAGTGTTATGATTGTTTGCATTGTCAGTGATGATTGACTTTGGTATCCCAAATCAGTAGACTGTGTTTTTACGGACAAAATCTGCTACCACTTTCTTCGTAAAGGCCTTGTATGTAGAAGCTTCGACCCATTTGGTGAAGTAGTCGATGGCTACCAGGATGAAACGGGTGCCCGTTTGATGCGACATGCTCTATAGGTCTAATCACGTCCATGCCCCAAGCAGTGAACGATCAGGGGGGAACCCACTACATTCATCTCATTAGGTAGAACCCGGATGAAATCCCCATGAATCTAGCACTGGTGACACTTCTGCACGTAACAGATACTATCGCTTTCCATGGGCATCCAAGAGTATCCGACTCTTAAAATATTTATGGCCAAAGTGAAACCATTTATGTGAGGTCCTTACATCTAGTAATTTGGTTGCTTCAGCAACATCTCCACACCTTAACAAACCCAAGTCCAGGGTCCTCCTGTACAGGACTTCCCCGTTAAGGAAAAAGTGATTCGCTAGCCTTATGAGTGCTCTCTTCTGATCATTGGTGGCATTCTATGGATAATATCTTGTTTCAAGGAACCTTTTGATGTGGTAGTACCACGACTTACCATCTGGCTCTTCATTTACATGGAAATAGTACGCATGCTAATCCCGAACCTCTATCTTGATAGGGTCGATGTAATTCTTATCTGGATACTGGATCATAGATGACAAGGTTGCAAGAGAGTCGGCAAACTCATTCTGGATTCTGGGAATATGTCTGAATTCGATCTTGATGAATTTCTTTCACAATGAATTTCATAGGAGATTCTGAATGAATTTCCCTATGACCAGAAGCTCCTTGATGTTCATGTCGATTGTGCCATCCTAATCTCTAGGATGCATGCATCATACTCTACCATATTATTGGTTTAAGGGAACCTTATCTTAGCTGAAGCTGGGTAATTCTGTCCTGACTCAGAGATCAGGACCGCCCCAATCCCTACACCTTTGAAGTTTGCTGCTCCGTCGAAAATCATTCTCCATCTTGGGCAGGACTCTGCAATGTCCTACCCTGCAAACAAAACTTCTTCATCCGGAAAGTATGTGGTGAGCGGCTCGTAGTCCTCATCCACTGGGTTCTCTTCAAGTTGGTCGGCCAATGCTTCTCCCTTGATAGCTTTCTGTGTCACGTACACAATATCAATCTCGCTGAGAAGAATTTGCCATTTGGCCAACTTTCCTGTAGGCATCGGCTTCTGGAAGATGTACTTGAGCGGATCGAGCCGAGATATCAGGTGTGTGGTATATGCCGACATGCAGTGCCTTAACTTCTGAGTGATCCAAGTCAAAGCACAACAGGTTCGATCTAACAATGTGTATTTGGCTTCCTACGGTGTAAAATTCTTGCTCAGGTAATAGATAGCCTGCTCTTTCCTCCCGTCTCGTCGTGTTGTCCCAACCCGCATTCAATTGCATTATCCAGAATAGACAGATATAGTAACAGCGGCTTACCGGGTTCGGGAGAAACTAACACTGGTGGATTTGATAAATATTCTTTGATCCTACCAAAAGCTTTCTCACATTCCTCTATCCATTTTGTAGAAGCATCCTTTTTCAACAGCTTAAAAATAGGCTCACAGATTATCGTAGACCCGGCTATGAACCTGCTGATATAGTTTAATCTGCCAAGAAAACTCATCACGTCCTTCTTGCTCTTAGGCGGCGATAGGTATTGAATGGCTTTGATCTTTGAAGGATCCAATTATATCCCTTTCTTGCTGATAATGAAGCCTAACAATTTTCCGGCGAGGACTCCGAATGCACATTTTGGAGGATTCAACTTCAAGTTGCACCTCCACAAACGCTCAAAGAATTTCTTCAAGTCATTCAAATGCTCTGCACTCTTTCGAGATTTGATGATGATGCCGTCTACATATACCTCGATTTCTTTGTGGATCATGCCGTGAAAGAGAGTCATCATGGCCTTCATGTAAGTAGTACTGGCATTCTTGAAGCCAAATGGCATGACCCTATAACAGTAAACTCCCCATGGCATAGTGAACGTTGTCTTCTCCGCATCCTCTCCATGCATCAGGATCTTGTGGTACCCAAAGAAAAAATCCATGAATGACTGCAACTCGTGCTTCGCGCAATTGTCGATAAGGATATGAATGTTCGGCATAGGGAAATCATCCTTCAGACTAGCTTTGTTGAGATCTCGATAGTCAACATATATCATGATCTTCCCATCATTCTTTGGCATTGGTACGATGTTTGCCAAACTCTCATCTGCTTAGTGACCTCTTCTTTTATCCTCAAACTCAAATCTGGCTTGAACTTTCTAGGTTATTGTTTAACTAGCGGTCTGGCAAGATCGGTGGGCAATCGGTGCGAGACAATGTCGATGCTCAATCCAGACATGTTGTCATATGACCATGCTAACACATCGATGTATTATCATAGGAGCTCTACCAATTCTTCCGTCTATATTGCATCCAAGTGGATACTGATTGGAGTTTCTATCATGCTTCTTCACCTCCCAAGTTGATTACTTATGTTTCTTCAAGGCTAGGCTTCTTCTGGTTTTCTAACTGCTCGGTCACTTGCGGGAGGTTATCAGGAATCATGCTCTTGTCGTACTCCTCGTAGTCTGGATCATTTTGCTCGAGGGTTTCATTACATGTCATAATCACGAAACACAGGTTTTTATCGATTTTATTACCGAAAAGAAAAACTAAGTATAAATAAGAGCCAAAAACGAGTTTGCAATGATTTAAAAAAGGTGGTTCTTTTATCTCATTAAAAGGGGAACATCTGAGCGTTCAAGGAGGCAATTTACAAAAAGGTACAAGAACGGCTCAGGCCTCAATTGACCGTGTGTTTTTAAAAACTACTACAATTCCACACCACCAAGACTCCCGGCGAACTAGAGATGGGCTGGCGGTCCAATATTTCAAGGCCTCTCCTGGTTCGGCATCCCAAATGGTCGGTGTCTTGATATCAGCTTCGTTGCAGCATTCCTCGATCATGGTCACGAACAATCTTCCCATTACATCAACAATGGCATCCTCTGGTGTTGAGCTCTGACTCGGACCCGGAACACGATCTTGCACAAAAGCCTTATTCCCAAAGTTATTGATGTAAGTCTTTCTAGTTGGATGTAGATACCCTACTCCAACAGTACCCTTTTGCCATTTCGGCTCAATCGGTTATGTTATCCCATCTGATCGGGCTCCTAGCCCGGTCCCTGGTTGGTATCCGTACTTCATCATCTCTCTCATTGACATCTTTGATCTGTATGGCGACTACATACCCAGATTCTGCTCAGTCTTTTCTATCTTCGTAGTCTGCATGATCTCAACCGCTTGAAAGGCAACTCCATCCAACCCTTCTATGAATGGAACTGCATGTTCTAGATAAGCAGATAGACTTCATTCACCATGAATTACAATCTCTTGGAAATCCCCCTCGAACTTCATACATTGATGGAGAGTGGACGGAACTGCCCCTGTCATATGTATCCAATGCCTTCCTAGCACAAACTATATTAAGATGAAATGTCCATTACTTGAAACAGTACTGGGAACTCAACTAGCCCAATCTGCAGGGCTAAATAGATCTCTCCAGTGAGGTCCTTCTGAGACCCATCGAAAGCCCTCACTCTTACATGACTTTCTTTCACCTCTCTCAAATGGATACCCAACTCTCGTAGAGTAGAGAGTGGGCAGATATTCACTCTGGATCCTCCGTCAATAAGCACACGAGACACCACTTTATCCGCGCACTTGTCTGTGATGTGCTCGGCTCTGTTATGATCCACACCTTTTACAGGAAGTTCGTCTCTTCGAAAGGAAATCATGTTTTCTTCGACCATCTTTCTAATGGTTTCTGCTAACGCCTCACCGGTATCATTACTTGGCATACTTAATCCACTTAATACCTTCATCAGAAAAGCTTTATGGCTATCGGAACTCATCAACAAATCGATGATTGATATGTGTGTGTGGGTCTTCTTTAACTGTTCTTCCACGGAGTACTCCTTAACTGGCATCTTCCTCCAAAATTCATCCGCTTCGACATCTGTTATGTTTCTCCTTTAAATCTGTTATCTACTGGAGCGTAACACCTTCCTGACCTGGTCTTTCCATGGATAGCCACGAAATTTGTCATCTTTACTTTTCCTTTCTGTTGATACGTCCATGGAACCGTCTTGTATTCTTGATTCTCCTCATTCGTGACGGCGGCGGTGGACTGTTGTTGGTATGTCTGGACCATCACCAGGTTTTAACTGTACAGTGATCAGTGGAGTTTTTTGGGTTGGAACTCTTGTAGCCTCGACATTCCCAATTGTGACGATGGTCCCCTTCAGATCATAATCTTCGCCTAGAGCGATCATATTAGCTCCTTGATTCCTATGGTTCGGCAGTGGGTTACGATTCATATTCGGCAAAGCCAGGGTACATTGGATGGCTTCACTCTTGATCAGAGACTCAATCTCATTCATCATCCTAAAGCAGTCCTCAGTATCATGCCCAGGTACACCTGAACGGCAGGCACACTGCTTGGTTGCATCAAAGTATTTGAAAGGTTGGTCGGGAATTCTCCCTTCCACTTGATATATCAAACCAGCTCTCCTCAGCCTTTCACACAACTGGGCTAAGGGTTCAGCAATCGGGGTGTAGTTTCTGGGATTTTTTTCTTCAAAATTTGGGCGTGGCCAGGGTGCATAGGCGGGTCGATTTTGATGGGTGGTGGTTTGGACTAGAGAATATAGTCGTGGTGGGTTTGGATTTATATGGGCACGAGGTGGGTTATATTGAGGTTGGGTATTATAGTATGGTTGTGTGTTGTATACTGGAGCGTAAGTAGGTGCGTGTAAATGATGAGTGTTCATAGGGTAAGAGTTGTTTTTACGAGGTGGACTGGGCTGGTAGTAGGGAACAATTGATGATACTTCTTCCTTTTTCTTCTTTCTAGTGCTTATCGAACCGGACTGAATTGCTTTGTTGGTAGCTTGTAGAGCGGCCATTGATTGTATCTTGCCTAATTTTATACCTTCTTCCAAGAAGTCTCCCATCTTAACCAATTCGGGGAAATTCTACCCCATCATGCCTATCATCATTTCAAAGTAAATTTCCTCTTATGCCTTGATGAAGTACTTGGTCAGCTCATTATCATCTAGCGAGGGTTGGGTCCTGGCAGCCTCCGACCTCTAGCAGCGGGCATACTTTTGAAATGACTCTGATGGTTTCTTCTGCAAATTCACTATAGCGAACCTATCTCGAGTGATCTTGGTATTAAACTGAAAACGGTTCATGAAGTCCTCTGCCAAGTCTTGCCATTCTCTCCGGTTTCTGGGGGGGTGTACCAAGTGAGAACCTCTCCTGTCAAAATCCTTATTAATAACTTCATTCTCAGCTTTTTATTCCTTCCTACCCCGACCAACTTATTGCAGTAGGCCCTTAAATGCGGATGGGGATCACCCGTTCCATCAAATATGTCGAATTTCAGAGTCTTATACCCTACATGCATGTCTACATTAGGATGTATACACTAGTCTTCATAATCTAGGCTCTCGCTCCCTCGAGCAACCTGAAGATTCTTCATCTACTTTCTCAAAGCTCACAACTATTCTGATACTGACTCTTCCTCTTTGTACTTTGCTTCCCTCTCCATCTCAGCATATTGATCAATCTCGTATGGCACCCTAACCGTGACAGGCAGTATGAAGGTAGGTTCTCAAGTGACATATACAGGTGGAACATATCGCTTGTGTGTAGCGGTGTGTGCCGCGGGTATGTTAATTAGTAGGCTAGTTAATTAAAAATTAATGATTAACTTGTTAAATTAATTATAAAACCCGTGTAACAAATAAAGGTTACTTTAATAGTCTCAAAAATAGTAAGGGTAATATATTTTACAAATTATGTATTACCAAATTAACAATTTCAACACTATTAATTACTAATTTATATTAAAATAGATATTTATTGATTAGAAAATATTTACAACACATCTATTACAAATCACTAAATATAAATAAATAAATTTTTAAAGGGAGGGTCAAAATTGATCGTCAACACCTGGTAGTATAGGAGTGCTAGCCTCGCAGATATGGGCATGATAGCATGGTGGATGACGAATATGCTAGTCCTGAAGTACCAGCTTATTAGTCCGGTATGATATAACAATATCGGTTCACGTGCTGGGAAAGTACATAATTACGAGTCGGGTAGCTAGAATATACGTACAAGACGATACGAGTAGCTAGCATTTCAGTTTTATGTATTTGTACGACTGGCATATGATAGACAAGAAATGGTATGGGTTGTGAGATATTGTTATAGAATGTTTAGGAAAACAAAGCTACAGAGAAATGCTATGGGTCCCGTTTGGTAAGACTATGGTATATGACCTTCTAAACTTATTGTATGATATGAGCTCTAATCTACAAGTTATTTGACCCTATTGTATGTTGCCTTACATACTTTGTATATTATATCGTAGTGATGTCCCTTTGGCCGGGGATGCTTGTCACGCCCAGACCTCGGGGAGCGCGATCGGTGCTCAATAGAGTTACTCCGGTCGAGCAAGCCTGCACAATGTTGTCTACCCAACTCACCGATAAATAAAGAGAATAATATATTTCATTAATTAGACAGTAAGAGGTCGTGTGAATATCACCAGTTCATTTCCATTAGTTACGTCATTAGCAAGTCTCTAAAACAGTACACTGTACAATCATAGTTAAGGTGGAACAGATGATACGATTACAGTATGTTTAGTTTAACCTTCCCAAAGACAATATACAACTCACACTATGTCTACAGAGCCTAAAACATAAACGAATGAGTGCTACGATAGTACCGGCAACAAGAACCCGTATATACCTCAAACATTATGTACAAAGGACAAGGGATACAGGTCCCCGAAATGAAGTGGGGCTCACCAAGTCAGCTGAGGAGAGGGTGTGCTGCTATCACTGATTAATACCACCTGCTATGGAACCACCTGAATCCATTAAAGATGCAGCGCTCCCGGCAAAAGGGATGTTAGTACATATGGAATAGTACTAGTATGTAAAACTAAACACCCTCTCAATAGAACGAGTAACAGTAAACGAAGAAGGAAATAGGAAATCAATAATGAATCAAATAGTATCAAGGTGTCAAGTTAGGGGAAAGGCAAATTTCAAGTAAGTACCAATCTTTTTAAGTTGGGAGATCTTTAGCACCGATACACCATCGTGTTTTAGCACGGAGTTCGATCTCAGCCCGATCGGCTAAGTTGTCTCACCCCGAGACATCCACTCACAATACGATGTGCGCGGCATGGCGTCCGATCTCAGCCCGATCGGCTAAGCCGTCTCGCCACAATGCCGTATGGGTCGACATCACATCACATCTTGCTTGAAATAATCCCATCCCATATAAGGAGAAACAACTCAACACATCAATCGCATCCCATATAAGTGAAAACAATCTCATCACATTAACACGGGGATTTAACCCTCAATCACTCCTACACCGGCACATGTAGTTTTGGGGTTAGGTTATTTCGACCTACCCTTCCTCGGTGGCTAATCGATACTCCCAAAGCATTTACTATTAAAAGGATTTACCACTTATTTTGTAATCTTTTGCATATCATTCATTTCATTGGCACCAATGGCCATGACACAATATCATTCTTGGCACGTTGGCCGCACATCATATTTCAGGTTCTCCTCTTTCACTTTCAAATATCATCATGGATAATCAACAACAAGTCCTTTCAAATTAAGACTTTAAACATATATTTGAGCAATTTAGGGTATTAGGCACATATGATTTCCTACACAATTTGACATGATAGCTTTCATTAGAATCACATTTTTAAATCATAACATAATAACACATAGCCCGTACTTAAACCACATTCTCAAACAGTAACTCAACATAACAAGAATCTTTGGAATACATATTGAACGCATATTTATTTTGACACAAGGCTTATTTGGAATAGGTAATTTATAATGAGCATCACGGGACTTACAAAGCCATTGTGGGGTTTAATTCTAAAAGAGGAGTTTAGCCAACAAAGCACGCTTTGAGCTTTCCTTAATTCACTACACAATTTTGGAATCCTAGCAACTTTATTCTATTTAGAGACACAGCAACATTGAACATGAATTAAGAAGGAGTTCATGATTCTAGCTCATTTGAGCATTTTATCAAACACTAGGTGGCCATTATGATCTCAAGGTCCTCCTATGGTGGATTCCTCTATTTCACCACCCAAAATCTACCCAATTGAGCTCAACAATATCCCCACAACCCTAGATAGTACATGCATGCATAATGAACAACTCCCACACCCAAGAATTGCTTGGCTTCTTACCTATTTTCAATCAAATCTCGAAATTGAAGGCTAGGGCTAGAACCTTACCTTTTGGTTGAAGACCTTGTGAGTTACCCTAGAGAATTCTTCAAGGCTTGAGAAAAGATTGATGAACAAGTGACTTGGAAATTCCTTTTCTCACTGTAGACCACCTTCCTCTCTCTAAAATATAAGTTTGAACCTTCTAACATGATCCGTAAGACTGTTTTATAACAATGGGGTCGGGTTCAAAAATTAGAAAAAATAAAGCCCCGATGAAGATCTGTGGTCGCATATGCAACCGCATAACGCTTCTACAGTCCGCAAACTGGAACGCATAATGGCCCTCCGGAACTGGGCACTTCTGCCTCACTCTGCGACCGGTCTGCGGTTTTAGGTGAAATTTCACGGGGCCTTACATCCTCCCCCGCTTAAGATCATTCGTCCTCGAATGAGAGCCAAAATCCTCCATTAGAATACCAATGTGACTCAGGTGCTATAACACATACCAACAGTTCCAGACTTTTGACTAACTCCCCAAATTTCCAAAATTTTTGCCAGAGTTTCCCCTATAACTGGGCCTTTTCACATGTTAGAGAATCCCAGAAACCAACCCTAACAACATATACATGAACCAACAACGCATCATAACATAAAAAAATGGCAATCGTGGCCTCACGAGCAGTATATCACCAAAAAGGAACAACCTTAACATCAACTATACAAATGATACATAATTCATATAAGGTAACCTCTTAGCATTTTCATAGAACAAAACTTTATAAATACATGGTTATTCAAACAAATGAGGGTATTTTTTCTTCATCTCTTCCTCGGTTTCCCAGGTGGCCTCTTCAACTTGTTGGCTTTACCATAACACTTTCACGGAGGCAATTTATTTGTTCCTCAACTTTCAAACTTGCCTATCAAGAATGGCAATTGGAATTTCTTCTTACGTCAATTCTTCATTAACCTCAATAGTCTCAACCGGAACAATAAGCGACGGATCTCCAACCACCTTCTTAAACATGGATACATGAAACACCGGGTGCATTACAGACATATTTGGAGGTAGTTCTAGCCTGTAAGCCACCTGGCCAATCCTCTAAATGATTCTGTATGGTCCGACATACCTCGTACTCAATTTTCCTTTCTTACCAAACCGCATTATACCCTTCATAGGGGAAACCTTCATGAATATCCAATCATCTTCTTTGAACTCCAAATCCCTACGGCGTATATCCGAATAGAACTTATGATGACTCTGGGTAGTTTTCAACTGTTCTGTAACGATCTTAACCTTCTCTATAGCCTGATGCATGAGATCTGGTCCTATCAACTCCACTTCCCCAATATCGAACAACCCAATGGGAGATCTACATCTCCTACCATATAGAGCCTCGAACGGTGCCATTTGAATGCTAGCATGATAACTATTATTGTACACAAATTCTATGAGCGGTAAATAATCATCCTAGCTACCTTTGAAGTCGATAACACAAGCGCACAACATATCCTCGAGCATCTGAATAGTCTGCTCTGCTTGCCCGTCAGTCTGCGGGTGAAAAGTTGTACTAAGATTCACCTGAGTACCCAACCCTTCCTAAAATTTCTTCCAAAAGTTAGTTGTGAATTGTTCCCCTTGATCTGAGATAATAGAAACGGGAGTGCCATGCAACCTGACTATTTCCTTGATATATAACTGAGCTTGTTGTTCTACTGTGTCGGTAGCCTTAACAGGTAAGAAGCGAGCTGATTTTGTGAGTCGATCCACAATCATCCAAATCGAGTCATACTTACTAGGCGTGCGAGCTAGTCCCACCACAAAGTACATATTGATCATTTCCCACTTCCACATCAGAATTTCTATGTTTTGTGCCAACCCACCGGGCCTTTGGTGTTCGGCCTTTACTTGTTGACAATTTGGGCATCTCACCACAAAGTCCGCTACACTCCTCTTCATATCATTGCACCAGTAGATTTCCTTAAGATCACGATACATCTTTGAGAGCTCGGGTGCACGGAATACCTAGAAGCGTGAGCCTCAGTCATAATTCTCTCCCAAACTAGCCAACCAATGAACCTCCTTGGCCAACGGCCTTTGATATGCCTCTAAGTGAGCCAAACTGCCCATAAATTTCTGGCTAAGAGCATCCGTTACAACATTAGCCTTCCCCGGATGATATAGAATATCGATGTCATAATCCTTGAGTAACTCAAGCCATCTTCTCTGCCTTAGATTCAATTCCTTTTGTTTGAAAATGTATTGTAGGCTCTTATGGTCCGTGAATATATCCACATGGACCCCATGCAGATAAGGAAACCAAATCTTCAATGCAAATACCACCGCCGCAAGCTCTAAGTCATGTGTTGGATAGTTATTTTCATGATTCTTGAGTTGCCTAGAAGCATAATTTATCACCTTGCTATGTTGCATTAATACACACCCAAGTCCAATTCTTGAAGCATCACAATATACCACAAACCCATTTGTACCGTCTAGTCGAGTCAACACTGGTGTCGTGGTCAATCTCGATTTCAACTCTTGGAAGCTCCTCTCACAAGCATCTGACCATTGGAACTTAACCGCCTTCTGCGTCAATTTAGTCAATGGAGAGGCAAGGGTAGAGAATCCCTCCACAAACTTCTTGTAATGCGCGGCAGCTAGAGCCCCGGCTGGATTAGCTGAGCAGGCACCAACGCCCTTATTAGAGTAGTGAGAGGCTGGGGCCGAGGTGGGATATGTGTTGTAGCTAGAACCCCTGCTAGAGAAGAATTTGTAGAGCCAGCAGTAGCTCCAGTTGAGGAGCAGGAGCCTGATCATATCTAGCAGGTGGTACCCGTTCGGGCTCCTGGGGGGCCTATTGGTACCCCTGGACATCAGGAGATCTTAGATCATTTTATAAGTACGTTCGAGAGTTTGGACCAAGCAAGGTTTATTCTGGTTGCACTAGTTACTTCACAAGCTAGGGGAGGAGCCTAGATTTCGCCGCTCGTACACCAGAGCAGCTGTCTCATATTTATCAAACATCAGATATTATGCCAGTGCAACTAGTAGTTGCAGTTCAGCCTAAGGTATGGCCACTTGTGTCTGCTGAGGAGCAAATGATGTCGTTGAGGTTTCAGAGACTTCATCCTCCTCAGTTCAGTGGAGGATCTCCGAGGATGCACTAGATTTCTTGGATAAGTGTCATTAGATTCATCCTACTTTGGGTTGGGTGGAGTCGAACGGGGTCAACCTTACTACTTTTTAGTTGACAGGATTGACATACAAATGGTGGCTTACTTATGAGGTGAGTAGTCCAGCTGGCACATCACCACTTACATGGTCCTAGTTCTCCGATATTTTCTTTGGGGAGTTTATTCCACAGAACCACAGGGACGAGTTGTGTAGTGAGTTTGAGCATTTACGCCAAGGGAGGTTATGAATGTGTCTGAGTCTGCTATGAGGTTTGTAGAGTTATCCTGCCATGCAGCTCCCTTGGTTTCCGATGAGAGAGGGAGATAGAGAGTTGTTACATCCCACAATTTCGTATGTTAAAGTTTTGTCGTAAGTTAATCGACGTAAGCTCGGGAATGAGATTATTTTGACATTATAGGCATTATGCTATTTCAAATAAGTGATGAGTAAATTCATGAAAGTGAGAGGGTAAGCAAATCAAAAAAATGAATTTTCGTCAAAGTTTGACATTTTTGGATAAAATACGAACCGAGCTAAAATACCCGGTATTTATGGACTAGTACCATACAAGGTACCACATGGCCATGATAGTAAGGTGTATAAAGTGTATTAAAAGTGTAGTATTTTAAGTAAATTGAGATAATTCTTAATTATATGGTAATTGGTTGATTATTGGTTAATGGGAGATTAATTAGTTATATAAGACATTAGTGGAATTAAGACCTTGGGATAAAGCCTAAGAGGCCCAAAAACGTGGCAGCCCCCCTTATAATTAAAATGACTCTTAACAATCTTGCATAGATGTCATATTGTGGAAGATTAAAGTGGCTTAGTCACCACTTGAAGTGGGCCCACACCCATTCAAACACACTTAAAGCATTGTGACCATTTTACTTCATTTGGTCTTTGAGATTTTCAAGAGATTCAAGTATACTGTTCTTTCTATTAGACACTCACGTTAGAACATATTGAAGAAAATCATAATATTTTCCTACCCCGATACCAAATAACACATGATGGAGCACTTGGCAGGCATTGGATTTATGTTACTATTGTGAGATTTTGCAATTATAAGGGAATACGGTGCAATTTTCTCAAAAAAATCGGTTCAGGTATGTTAAGGCTATCCCTTCTTTCTTTTTAGCATGATCCAAATAATACAAATGAAACGAGTAAAATATGCAACTTTCATAAATGACTCTATTCATAGAAATACTAGGGGTGTCTATATTCTTGATTCCCCATGTGAATTATTATTATATCTTCTATTCATGGGTCTCAGAAAATACGTATTTGATAAAGTTTATCTGAAAGGCATATTGATTTTATGATATTCCGAGAAATCCTGTAACGTATTTCATATGCATTTCATGAATTTATACATGTACATTAACCCATGACCAGATGGCGTTATATATGCGTATATTATATGTATATGGGATATGGAAAAAGGTTATGGCATTACATACCCACCACCACCTGATTAGCTAGTATACGTTGATGATTTTGCCCACAGTGGCCGAGATGATATGATGGGAGGCTTGCTAATGTTATGAACGCATATACCTATGCATGGTATGACATTTATATGCATATGTATGACATTTTAAATATTAATGATTCACAGAGTTATTCAGACTTACATGTCGAGTCTTTTACTCCATGTTTCTCTCATGTCTATTATTTACTGATTTTCATTCCTTACATAATCGGTACATTATTTGTACTGACGTCCCTTTTGCCTGAGGATGCTGCGTTTCATGCCCGCAGGTCCCGATAGACAGGTCGAGAGTCCTCCAAGTAGGCTATCAGCTCAGCGAAAGATGTTGGTGCGCTCTGTTTGCTCTAGAGTTGCTATCGGTCAGTATGATTAGGACATGTGTTGATTAGTATGGCGGGGCTCTGTCCTGACCTTTATGACAATTATGTATTCTTAGAGGCTTGTAGACATATGTTATGTACGTAAAAGATTTTATGGCCTTGTCAGCCTATGTTCAGTGGTTATTTTGGCCTTATAGGCCAGTATGTCTTAAGTATAAGTTGGTATTTCATATTGTATTCTACTTATCTTATAGCAGCCTCTCTGGCTCAGTTATCTATGATAGTATGATACGAAAAGATACGTTATGTTGGTACTCGGTTGAATAAGGTATCGGGTGCCCATCGGTTTGGGTCGTGACAAAAGTGGTATCAGAGTAATTTTGTCCTAGGGAGTCTACAAGCCGTGTCTAGTAGAGTCTTGTTTATGGGTGTGTTGTGCACCACACTTATAAGTAGGAGGCTACAGGGCATTTAGGACTGTCACTCTTTCTTATTATTCTAGATCGTGTGGTAGAGCTCAGTTGTAAGAACTCAATTTCCTAAACTCTATCTTATTTATAATACGACGATGTCTACATCCAGAAAGATGGTTGGTAAGTGATATAGCTGTGGAAGAATTGAGTCAGAGGAGCTCGATTTTTGCATCATTCTTATGATGGATAAATATGATATATTCAGCAGATCATGTGTGTACTAAGATGTGTAAGCTTCTGGAAAAGGAGCCATAAGGCATGAATATCTATCCACCCTTATGGTAAAAAGCAACGATAGATTTAGAAGGTAGATACAAGCTTCAACAAGTTAAAGAAGCAAGATGAAAAAGGGTACGAGGTACCCAGCAAGTGAAGATTATCATTATTTACCTTCAACAGTAGTAGAGGTATGTACAATAGGCCACACCCATCTCATTTATGCCCTATGGGGGCTAACAGAATTAGTATAAGAGAAGGCAGGATGTCAGGATCTAGCTGGGGTTAGGGTAACCCAAAATGGTGGATGGATTGTTAGCGTTAGCTGACATTTCCGAAGGTTATTGCAAATGTGTTAATAGATCTCCTTGTGAGACACCCAGAGGGTGCACTCTAAAATAGTACAGCTAGATATGAATACTACAAAGATAGGCACTGGAAGCCTTGAAGGGATAAATATTAACTTAGTGTAGCTCCCGTCCCCAATGGAGAAAGAATGTTAGGCAACCCAAAGAGCCAATGGATGGAGCAAGGGGAGCTAAAAGCAAAAGAATGTCTTGTTCGAGTTTTCAGAATAAAGTGATAGACATAGATGTTAGCGGGAAATAAGAAGAGAGTCAATGAAGCATTATGAGTAAGATATGATACATGGATGACAACGGTAGATCAAAAAGATGATAGTATTATAGAGTCTATAGTCAAGTGAAGGAAAAGACGAGAGGTGACAGGCCTTGAGACAACAAAAGAATATAGGCCATAAAGTCATATCCTCATTTTGAAAAATAAGTTTGTGACTCTAACGTGATTACCAAAAGGAAAAGTTAGACCCCAGAATGATAGAAATCGGTATGGACTGATGAACAAGATATACTAAACATGAACTAGGGACTGAGTAATAGTCGCCATCATGAGAATTTCAGAGATTACATCCCGACGATAATGGAATGGGCGATAGAAGAATACCCTTTAAAGGTCATTCAGGAAGTCGCTTCCCTAAAGCAAGCAAGGTGAGTAAAGTTAAGCTTAAGGGACTGTATGTGCCAGTTACACTAAGTGTCACCCTCGCGAGTGAGGAATTTCGTTACCCTTTGTACAGAAGGATTATCGCGAGGCGAGTAAGGATCATCGATGATGTGAAAAGATGTAAAAGATGAGAAGGTAAAACATCTATACGTAGATCATCATAGCACTAAATCTTAGTGCTCCCCTAAAGGGGGAATATGGAGTGATGTGGCATTAAGTCAGAATTAAGTGGTTCTAGTAACTATGGAATGGTAAAGGAAGAATGTGATGAAAATGAGAAAGGGATGAGATTTCACTTATCCTAATGCTACAGATATGCTATGATTCTAGAACATTATGCAAGCACGACGTCAAGGAGAGGAAGTAAGGGTTCCTACCCGAGATATTATTGATAGATAAGGAACCAGTGCGAGACGTAAGTTAAGACAAAGGAAATAACCCAAGAAAGATTACGTGGAATATTGATATGAGAATGGGCCAACAAGTAGTTAGTAGTTGATTCAGGAAGAGCCTAGTTATGGCTAAACAAGAGGATACAGACAAATCAACATATCGTGCAAGATAAACATAGTAAAACCCAATATAGTGAATTCAGCCACGCAGTTATGAAATTGTAATAATTAAGATATATTCAGATAGGAGTAGGGGTAGTCAAAGGTACCAAATGAGTGTTATGGAAATAAAAGAGAGTGCCACTGGGAAGACAGTCAAAATATCAGTTTAGAAGCAACCCCACAAGCACAAGGGCGTGGAGGTAAGTAACTACGGATAATTATAGGCAAGGAAGGACATCAAAAGGTCCGCCAAGTATACGATGTAATAAGCTCGCAGCTTTACAAGAGTCAGAGGGTCCTCCCTAAGTACTTCAGTGAAAGAATAGCTGAGGAAATTTGGAAGAAGGGTTCAACCTAAACATGGTAACTTGAAGGAGAAATGATCATGTAAAAACTGTATCACTACAAAATTGTATGCACTCTATAAGAAAGTGGCACCTATCGTAGCTAATGAGCGGAAAATGAAACCAAAGGTAATATTCGAGACCATGTGAGTTGCACAAAAATTCCGGCATGCGTGGGAACTAAGATAAGCTAAGTATGCACACAACAAGGGGCAGAAAGACCAAAAAAGTAATTGCTTACGTTTAAAGAAAGCTGAGATGGAACGAAAGGAATTATTCGATCAATGATCCAGAGTTAGTTACGTTATGAACGCACATAAGATTTCAGAGTATTATCCATGCAGCGTATATGATGACAATCATACAGCAGTAGAAGACTCTGGTATAAGTTAAAAGAAATAGTTGAATCTAGGTCATAGACAAAGGATTGAATTGTTAGAAGATTGTATCATGGATATTCCATAGCGCCCATGATGGGCTTAAAGTAATAACTAATACCATGAGCCGCAGATCGGAAGATAGCTTAAGCCTACATAAAGGTTGATCAGAGGGAAGAGGAAACTGAAGAGTTACATCAACGAAGTAAATTGGGAGTCTGATTATTGGACCCAGAAAATTATAGACATCATGATTGAGAACATAGCAAAATCACTCTTAATATCAGAGGTACAAGACAAATAGTACAATAGCCATATTCTATAACGGCTCTACGATAAAGCAAATCAGAAGAGTACCAGCCTCATAAGAAGTCAGCATGAAGCTCTCACCGTATTATGTATGCACCAAAGGTGCAAGTATTATAATAGAGCTTCAAGTTGTGGATGTGAATTATACTTGTGTTAAAGCGAGGTCATGAAAGATATAGAAGACGTGATACGAGATTTTAAGGTAAGTAAGGTAAAGGTGAACAACGTACGGGATATTCAAATGCAGAAGGTTGCGAATAATCCATACTATAGATAGAAGGTTAGAAGCGCCGGGATTCAGTATCCAGGAATGGTACCGGCGTCGTCAGTGGCATATCTCCCAACCTATGGTTTCTAAGTATCGAGAGGTCTAATTAAGAGAGTAAAGAAGAGTTAGAGATGATGTGATGTCTCGCTTGATGTTCCAGGATGACATAAGGAAATCTATGGTGCAAGCAAGTTGAAGGAAGGTTGAGATTAGTATAAATAGATACGTATAGGTCGCAATCTAAAGTATAGTAAAGAGACAAGGCTTTATGACAGGAATAAGGATAAGAAAGGGCGAGTGAGAAGGTGACGAGAATGGATAAGTCCTCAGGATTAAGCCCATGAAAACAAGAGAGATGATGATTTCTCTAAGTTATAGAAAGCTCAGTATAGCCTAAATGAACTCAAAGAAGTCTAAGACTAATGGCATTTAGAAGAGATGAAATGTTGCCCTGATAGTACAATGAGGGTGTAATTGTGATAGATAAAGGATGACGATTGGTCCTTTGATTGAGTAATGATTTGATGAATTGTACAGAATTAAAATACCCACGTAAGGAGAATCACATTTGGATGCTATGAAATACGATTATGGAAGTATAGTATCGTATCACCCCCAGGTGGATCGGAAAATCACTTCAAATATTTCACGATGCAACGTGAGCCCTAGTGATTACATAAGAGGTTTCAAGTTATAAGTGGTAGATTGTAGATCAATATTGAGGTGAATCAACAATGGATGGACAAAAGTCACAAAGTATGAGATGAGATTAGGCCGTCATTCTTAAGATGAACAGTAATGAGGAAGCATTAAAGGACTTAGATTTATACATATGGGATAAGCAACGAAAGTAGCCTAGAGTTTGGTAGCAGACCTCAGTAACGATAAATCAAAGTAAGAGTTATGGTATAGTATGACCTACCTAGATGCAGTAAAGTCATACGGATGGATAACCGGGTCTATGAAATAAGATATAGCAATATTTGTAAGTTCGACAGAGTACCGAGCGAAGAACTTCAGTATACTTATAGATGCCCAGAGGGACATCTTGTCAGGCTCTGTATATGTTTACAAAGTGAAGGCCTAAAGATGGGCTAAAAGTTGGAGGAAAAAGGAAAGAAGAGTCGCTAGGTGCACTTACAGAGAAAAAGTCGTACAGGCTGCATGATAGAAGTTAGCAACAGTTACGAGATTGGAAGGATTCCGACCACAAGTCGTGGTGCAAAATGAGGCCTAAATGGGGGAATGCCCTAGCCTTTGGATTTATTTACAAGAACAGTTGCCTAGATGGAAAGAAGAGTACTAAAGTATTCGGAAGAACTACAGGTTATGATAATGACAAGTGCATCAGTCAACATTCGAGGACGAATGTTCTAAAGGGGGGAATGATGTTACATCCCGTAATTTCGTACGTTTAAATTTCATTGTAAGTTAATCGACGTAAGCTCGGAAATGAGATTATTTTGAGATTATAGGCATTATGTTATTTCAAACAAGTGATGAGTAAATTCATAAAGGTGAGAGGGTAAGCAAATCGAAGAAAATGAATTTTCGTCGAAGTTTGACATTTTTGGATAAAATACGACTCGAGCTAAAATACCCGGTATTTATGGACTAGTACCATAAAAGGTACCACATGGCCATGATAGTAAGGTGTATAAAGTATATTAAAAGCAAGCAATATTTTAAGTAAATTGAGATAATTCTTAATTATATGGGTAATTGGTTAATTACCGGTTAATGGGGGATTAATTAGTTAAATAAGACATTAGTGGGTAATTAAGACCTTGGGATAAGGCCTAAGAGTCCCAAAACGTGCAGCCCCCCTTTTAATTAAAATGACTCTTAAAGGTCTTGCATAGATGTCATATTGTGGAAGATTAAAGTGGCTTAGTCACCACTCGAAGCAGGCCCACACCCATTCAAACACACTTAAAGAATTGTGACCATTTTGCTTCATTTGGTCTCTGAGATTTTCAAGAGATTCAAGTATACTGTTCTTTCTATTAGAAACTCACATTAGAGCATATTGAAGGAAATCATAATATTTTCCTACCCCAATACCAAATAACATACGATGGAGCACTTGGTAGGCATTGGATTTATGTTACTATTGTGAGATTTTGCAATTATAAGGGAATACATTGCAATCTTTCTCAAGAAAATCGGTTCAGGTATGTCAAGGCTATCCCTTCTTTCTTTTTGGCATGATCCAAATAATACAAATAAAATGAGAAAAATATGCAACTTTCATAAATGACTCTATTCATAGAAATACTAGGGGTATCTATATTCTTGATTCCCCATGTGAATTATTATTATATCTTCTGTTCATGGGTCTCAGAAAAATACGTGTTTGATAAAGTTTATCCAAAAGGCATATTGATTTTATGATATTCCGAGAAATCTTGTAACGTATTTCATATGCATTTCATGCATTTATACAAGTACATTGACCCATGACTAGATAGCGTTATATACGCGTATATTATTTGTATATGGGATATGGGAAAAGGTTATGGCGTTATATACGCACCACCACCTGATCAGCCGGTATACGTTGATGATTTTGCCCACAATGGCCGAGATGATATTATGGGATACCCTCAGAGTCTTGATGATGTTATGAACGCATATACCTATGCATGGTATGACATTTATATGCATATGCATGACATTTTAAATATTAATGATTCACAGAGTTATTCAGACTTACATGTCGAGTCTTTTACTCCATGTTTCTCTTATGTCTATTATTTACTGATTTTCATTCCTTACATACTTGGTACATTATTTGTACTGACGTCCCTTTTACCTGGGGACGCTGCGTTTCATGCCCGCGGGTCCCGATAGACAGGTCGAGAGTCCTCCAAGTAGGCTATCACCTCAACGGAATATGTTGGTGCGCTCCGTTTGCTCCGGAGTTGCTATCGGTCAGTATGATTAGGACATATGATGATTAGTATGGCGGGGCTCTGTCCTGACCTTTATGACAATTATGTATTCTTAGAGGCTTGTAGACAAATGTCATGTACGTAAAAGATTGTACGGCTTTATCGGCCTATGTTCAGTGTACGAGTGGTTATTTTGGCCTTATAGGCCCATATGTTTTAAGTATAAGTTGGTATTTCATGTTGTATTCTACTTATCTCATGGCATCCTCTCCAGCTCAGTTATCTATGATAGTATGATACAAAAAGATATGTTATGTTGGTACTCGGTTGAGTAAGGTAACAGGTGCCCGTTGTGGCCCATCGGTTTGGGTCGTGATAAGAGTCCATAGATTTGTTGTTAGACTCACCTACGGCCTCAGATTTGGGATGACACGGGAGATGGAGATTGAGACTGCATTTCATCGGGCTGTGGAGATTGCTAGGATGTTAGAGTGTATCCACAGGTAGGAGATGCATGATAGGGAGGCTAAGAAGCATTGTGGTTTTGGGGGATTTAGTGGCTCCTGCCCTACGGGCATGGCTCGTCATGGTAGAGGCTTTATCAGTCAAATAGTTTAGTCTGAACTTCAGGTTTCACATGGTGCTCTATCTGGAAATAGATCTTAGAGTACTCGTACCGGTCAGTCATCCTTTAGTGCACCTTATACATGGGGTTCCGATAGCAGTTATTCCAGTCGTCCGGGGTGGGCTCAGTCCCAATAACCATGTCAGCAGAGAGGTTGTAATGAGTGTGGTGATACTAGGTATATGGTGAGAGATTGTCCCAGGATTTAGATGAGCGTACCTCTACAGGTTACTTAGGCTATGATCCCGACTCTTTATGCTACACCACATGCACAACCAACTAGAGGTGGGGGAGATGGGGGTAGAGGTCATCCTAGAGGGGGAGGCTAGGCTCGTTGTTATGCTTTCCCTGGTAGGATTGAGGCAGTCGCATTCGATGCAGTTATTATAGGTATTGTTCCATTTGTTATAGAGATGCTTCAATTTTATTTGATTCGGGTTCTACTTATTCGTATGTGTCATCCTACTTTACTTCATATTTGGGTATGTCTCGTGATTCTTTGGCTACTCCTGCTTATGTGTCTACACTCGTTAGGGATTCTATTATGGTGGATCATGTCTACCATTCTTGTGTGGTTTATATTGGGGGCTATAAGACTATAGTGGATCTTTTGTTGCTTAATATGATGGACTTTTGTAAGGCATCGTAAAATTTTACCAAAAATCTGGGGTTTCGTGGTTTGGAATTTTTGGGTTGAACAGTGCGTTGGGGAGTTGAAGAAAGTTTTTGGAAGTGCAGGGCATTTTTTGCGGCCCATTCTGTGGTCACAGAACTGATCTGCGGACCGCAGATCTGCCACAAACTGAGGCAGAAATTTGGGCAATTCTTTTGGACCATTATGTGGTCCATTATGCGGTCGCATAATCATTTTGCGGGCCGCATAGCCAATCGTAGACCCATCACACATATTTTCAGGAGGGCAGTTTTGCGGCGCATTATGCGATCACAAAATAGGTCTGCGGAGCACAGACTGGTCGCAGAGTGAGGCAAGGGTGCCCAGTTTCAGAAGGCAATTATGTGGCCCATTTTGCAGACCGTAGAAGCGTTATACGATCGCATATGCGACCGTAGATCTGTGTCGGGGATTCATTTTTCTAATTTAATAACCCGACCCCATTTAGTTTTATCTAGCCATAGGAGTCATTTTTAAGGGGTTATCTGATATTTTAGAGAGAGGAGAGAGCTATCCTAGAGAAAGAAAGGGGAGGATTCAAGGATTTCACTACTCAACTTGGATTAATCCTTGGAATTTCATCAAGAGGAACTTTCTAGGGTTTCTAAAAGGTAAGAATTTCTTCCCCCAATTCTCCAATTTCGAATATGGGTAGAAGATGGGTAAAGGGGGAGTGTGATTCTTGGGTGTGAGAGTATTATTTATACATGCATGTACCAATAAGGTTTGTGGGAAGATTGTTGAGCTCAAATAGGTAAAGATTGGGTTGTGGAGTGAAGGAAATCTTATGGTAGAACCTTGTAATCAAATTCGCACATCTAGTGTTTGATAAAATGCTCAAATGAGTTAAAACCATGAATATCTTCCTAATTTGTGTTCAATTTTATTATGTCTCAAAATAGATTGAAGTTGCTAAAATTTTCAGAATATTGTAGTAATTTAAGGAAAGCTCAAAGCGAGGTATGAAGGCTAAACTCTTCTTCTAGTATCGGAATTCCCGAATCCTTGTAAAATTCTATCGTGTGTAGTCGAACTTGAAATGCTATTGACGTGGGGTATTCAAACTAGTGAAATTGATTCCCGATTGGCATAACGTGTTAGAACTCTTGTGTGTTAATGATTCTCTATTTTTGACTTAATTAAGTTATAACCCTTTTTTGGAAAGAAGATCTTGTATTAACTCAATGTGATTAAATACTCATTTCTCATATGATGAGACCTTGTGAACTTACACTTGCTAAGGCCAAAGGTGCCAAATGGTTGATTTAAAAGGGAACTCTCTTGTACAAACTATTATCGTTCTGGGAATCCGAAGTATGGCATTGTGAATACACCTCCACCCGCATACATTGGGGTGAGGCGGCGGGACCGCTTTGTGTAGAGTTGTGGTATTGTGAATATACCTCCATCCGCATACATCGGGGTGAGGCGGCATGGCCACTTTGTGTAGAGTTTGTGGTATGGTGAATGTACCTCCACCAGCATACATTGGGGTGAGGCGGCAGGGCCGCTTTGTGTAGAGTTTCTGGTATTGTGATTGCACCTCCACCCGCATACGTTGGGGTGAGGCGGCACGGCCGCTTTGTGTAAAGGTAGTTCTGGAGGATCCCCAACTTATGAATTTATAAATGTTATTGAAAGCTCTTAATAAATTTGCTATGGCTTTAACGGCTAACTAAGCCTTTTATTGTTACCATGATTCATCATATTCATGTTGTATTTCTAAGTCCTTGCATAGGTGTTTGGTTTTCGTACTAGTACTATTCAACATGTACTAATTGCCCTTTTGCCGGGGGCGCTGCATCTTTAATGGATGCAGGTGGTTCCATAGCAGGCGGTATTGATCAGTGATAGCAGCACACCCTCTCCTCAGATTACTTGGTGAGCCCCACTTCATTCCGGGGTCTTGTATCTCTTGTTCAATGTACATAGTATTTTGAGGTATAGTCGGGGCCTTATTTCCGGCACTGTCGTAGCACTCTTTTACTTCTGTTAGAGGCTCCGTAGACATAGTGTGGGTTGTATCTGTTTTGGGAAGGTTAAACTAAAAATTAGAATCGTATCATCTGTTCCACTTTAACTATGATTGTACAGTGTACTGTTTTGGAGATTTGTTAAAGACGTAACTAATGGAAGTGAACTGGTGTTATTCATATGACCTATTGATGTTTAATTAATGATATAAATGTATCTTCTCTTTATTCATGGGCGAGTTGGGTAGAAGGTATTGTACAGGCTTGCTCGGCCAGTGTATCTCGGTTGAGCGTCGGTCGTGCTCCCTGAGATCGGGGAGTGGAAAGGTTTGCATGTTCATATTCCTAGTAGGGTGGTCACTTTTTATGAAGGCTCAACGGATGGTTGAGAAGGGTTTCTTAATGTACTTGGCCTTTGTTAGTGATGCCAGTGCTGATACTCCCATGGTTGATTCAATCTATATAGTGAGAGAGTTTCCAGATGTATTCCCTACAGACCTACCGGGCATGCCACCGAATAGGGATATTTATTTTGGTATTGACTTGGCACCGGGCACTCAGCCCATATCTATTCCACCGCATTGCATGGCTCTAGCAGAATTGAAAAAATTAAAGAAATAGTTGCAGGAATTGCTAGGTAAAGGTTTCATCACACCGAGTGTTTCGCCTTGGCATGCACCATTACTATTTGTGAAGAAGAAATATGGCTCCATGAGGATGTGCATTGACTAAATGCAATTAAACAAGGTTACCATGAAGAATAAGTATCCACTGCCATGCATTGATGATTTATTTGATCAGCTTCAGGGTTCTAGGGTGTTCTCCAAGATTGACTTGAGATCGGGGTACCATCATTTGACGATCAGGGCTTCGGACAATCATAAGACGGCTTCCAGGACTCGTTATGGGCATTATGGGTTCTTGGTGATGTTTTTTGGTTTGACTAATGCCCCAATAGCTTTTATGCATTTGATGAACATTGTGTTCTAGCCTTATTTGGACTCTTTTTTCATTGATTTCATTGATGATATCCTGGAATATTCCCGTATTAGGGAGGAGCACGAGCAACATTTAAAGACAGTGCTCCAAGTTCTGAGAGAGAAGAAGTTATATGCACATTCCCCAAGAGTGAGTTCTGGTTGGATTCAGTGGTATTTTTGGGCCACGAGGTATCTATTGAGGGGATCAAGGTGAATCAAAAGAAGATTGAGGTAGTTGAGAGTTGGCCCGGACCTTCTACAACCACAGAGATTAGGGGTTTTTTGGGTTTGGCTGGGTATTATTGCCGACTTGTAGAGGCGTTTTCATCTATTGCAGCCCCATTGACTAAGTTGACTCAGAAGGGTGCTCCATTCAGGTGGTCTGATAAGTGTGAGGAGAGATTTCAGAAGCTCAAGACTGCTTTGACTACTACTCTAGTTTTTTTTTTGCCTTCGGGATTGGGATCATATATAATTTATTATGATACTTCACGTATTGGCCTCGGGTGTGTGTTGATGTATGATGGTACGGTGATTTCCTATGCTTCACGTCAGTTGAAGCCCCATGAGAAGAACTAGCTGGTGCATGATTTGGAGTTAGCAGCTATTGTGCACGCGCTAAATATATGGCATATCTTGTGAGGTTTATACGGATCATCAAAGTCTCCAGCACTTATTTAAATAGAAATATTTGAATTTGAGGTAGCGGAGGTGGTTTGAGCTGTTGAAGGATTATGACATCACTATTCTCTATCATCCAGGGAAGGCCAATGTGTTGGTGCCTTGAGTAGGAAGATGAAGATCATGGGGGAGTTTATCATTTATTCTAGTTGGGGAGAGGCCTTTAGCTATAGATGTTCAGGCGTTGGTTAACAGATTGATCAGATTAGATATTTCGGAGCCGAGTAGAGTTCTTGCTTGTGTTGTATCTCAGTCGCACTTTTTAGCACATTAAGGCTCGCCGGTATGATGATTCCCACTTGCTTGTCTTTAAGGACATGGTGGTGCTAAGGAGATGACTATTGGTAATAATGGTGTGTTGCAACTTCAGGGTCAAGTTTGTGTTCCTAATGTTGATGTCTTGAGAGAGTTGATTCTTGAAGAGGCTCATAGTTCACAGTATTCCATTCATCAAGGTGCTATGACAATGTATCCTGACTTGAAGCAACATTATTGGTGAAAGAGGATGAAGAAGGACATTGGTGGGCACGTTTCTAGGTGTTTGAATTGCCAATAGGTCAAGTAAGAACATTAGAAGTCGTGTGGTTTCCTTCAGAAGATTGATGTACCAGAGTGGAAATGGGAACTCCTTACTATGGACTTTGTGGTAGGGTTTCCATAGACCTTGAGGAAGTTTGATGCCATTTGGGTCATTGTGAATCGGTTGACCAAGTCAGCTCATTTCACTCCGGTCATGACTTCCTACACTTTGGAGCAATTGGCTAGGATCTATATCAGGGAGATTGTTCGTCTGCATGGTGTACCTGTTTCTATTATCTCAAACCATGACACGTAGTTTACTTCGCACTTTTGGAGGACGGTTCAGCATGACTTTTGGCATTGTAAGGCCCCGTAAAATTTCACCAAGGAATTTAATGTTTTGTGGTGCCGAGGTAGGCTTATGTGTTTAAGGATTGTAGAAATTCTTCGCGGCGAAATTGCTCATCATGGTACGGACTTTTTGGGTTGAAGAATGCACTGAGGAGTTGATGGAAAGTTTTGGCAGAAGAAGGCGATTATGCAGTCAGTTTAGCGACCGTAGAACCATTTCGCGGGCCACATAATCATCGCGGAGTTGAGTAGAGAGTTTGTTGAATTTTGAAGGTTGTTCTGTGGTCCATTATGTGATTGCATAGTTGTTTCATGGTCCGCACATCCGTTGCAGATTTGGAATGAAGAATTTTGGAGAGTGATTCTGCGGTCCACTCTGCGGCCGCATAAGTGGTTTGTGAACCGCATATCTGTCGTAAACCAGTCCAGACCAGCCCAGTTCTTGGCATTGTTTTTGCGGCCCATTTTGCGGGCCGCATATCTATTATGCGGTCCATTCTGCGATCGCAAACCTGAGGTTGGAGGGTCCATTTTCCTATTTTTATAACCCAACCCCATTTTGATAAATAGCCTTAGGGGCTCATTTTGAAGAAAATATCTGATGATTTTAGAGAAAGGTAAGAGTATTTTTGAGAGAGAAGGAGGAAACCTAGCATTCTAATCACCCATTCTTGCACCAATCTTCAATAATAAAGGAAGCCACTCACTAGACCACCATCTTTCCGGGTAAGTTCCTATCCTATACCAACCATACAAGTTATTTTAGGGTCTAAGTATATTGTGGGATTGGAATTAGGCCATGCATATGTCAATAGCTTGTAGTATGTGGGGTTAATGAACTAGTTTTGGTAGTTTCTTGTTGAAATTGGCTGAGTGAGAAAGAGATTACCATTGTAGAGCTTTGTGGTCCATTTTGCATACTAGGTGTTTGACAAAATTCCTAAGAGAGTCACACCATGAGAATCCTTCTAATTATTATCCGATTTTCGCTATCTTCCTATAGATTGTTATTGCTAGAAGTGTTGGGAAGTTGTAGTAACTTAAGGAAAGCTCAAACAAGGTATGTTGGCTAAACTACTCTCTTAAAATTGAATTTCATGATGTTCCCATAAGTTTCAAGTATGGTTGGCTCAAGTTCCTTATTCCCATGTTTCGAGTTGTTCCCAATAAATTCGATTGTCCCAAGTAATCCAGTGTCGAGAATTATGTATTCAAAATACGTTCCGAATGTTTCTATCACATTATGTTATCCTTCGAGAATGTGTTAAATAATGATATGTGTATTAAAATATTATAGCTTGGGTCATGTTTCAAATAAAAGTCCATTATGCTTAACTTGGAAAGAATACTCCATGCGTCTAAAACTTCAATTGCTTATATGTGTGCCTAAAGTCTTGATTTGAAATGCCTTGTTATTGATAATCTATAAGGATGCTTGAAAGTGAAAGAAATAGGTTGGAAATATAAAGTGTGGCCAACGTGCCAAGAGTGAAAGTTATACTTATGGTCAATGGTGCTGAGGAAATGAAATGATGTGAGAAAGGTTATGAAATAGGCCTTGATTCAACTGTTCCAAACTGACTTCGAAAATAGATTTGCCTAAAAGCTTATGTACCCAAGTTATGCCCAAATGTGGTTGTTTTAACTAATGCTATGCTTTGTAAGTATTTCCAATGTGTTTTGAGCTCTTATATCTTCATGAGTTGAAATTGTGTATTGCCCTTTATGGGAAAAAGTATTTCAAGAACAAATGAGGTATTACACGGTTATGATTTTAGCTTGTGCTTCGATTGCCAATCATTTTGCTCCATTTCTTGGAAAGAAATCCATTGTGTTTAAAGTCTTCATTACTAATAAACCTAACATTATGATTTCTGGAATATTCAATTTGTTGATATTTATAATGATGATCCATGAAAGTAAAGAAATGAAAGTGTGGAATATGAGATGCGGCCACTGTGCCATGAATGAAAAATCATACGTATGGCCATCAGAGCCAAGGAAGTAATGATGTTGTGAATGGTTGAAAGTACTAACGAAGCTATATATACAGTGTGAAACGTTAAAAGGTGAATATAAAATATATTTGTACTTTGTGTTCCTTATGTGCAAAAAAACAAAAGTGTTTTGGGAGTATCATTAGCAAACCGAGGAAGAGTGGGTTATAAGGCCCACACCTGAAACTACATGTGCCGGTGTAGGGGTGGATTGTGATTATTTCCCTTATTTGGGATGAGATTGAAATATTGATGTGATTGTGATTATTCCCCTTAATTGGGATGAAATTGGTAATAGATGTGAATTGGAAAAGTCAACCCATACGTCATATGTGGGAAGGTGGCCTAGCTGATCGGGTGGAGATCGGACGCCATGTTGCGCACATGGTGGTACTACTCTTGGTAACAACTTTCTTTCGCATCACATGTCAAACCACATTGTTCGTGGGGAGATGGCCTAGCCGATCGGGTGTGATCGGACTCCGTGCTAACAAAGACGGTGGTATATCGGTGCTAATGATCTCCCAACCAAAAATATATATTATTTTCGTATTTTGAAAATTGTTATGTTTTAATTGGGCATTTGGATATTGTTGATTGTGACATGTTGTTTCTATGGTTTTCCCTTTTCTTATATTGGCATTCTATTTTGAAAGAGGACATTTAGCTTTATATACTAGTACAGTTTCATATGTACTAACGTCCCTTTTGTCGGGGGCGCTGCATCTTCAATGGATGCAGGTGGTTCGTCAGGGGGCGATTTTGATCCTCGTTAGCAGTTACTCTCTATTCAGCAGATTTTAGTGAGCCCTACTATGTTCTGGGCTTCATGTCATTTGACGTTGTACTTTATGTTTTGAGGTATAGCCAGGGCCTTATCGCCGGCACTTCCAGACTACTCTTTTGTTGTACTTAAAGGCTCCGTAGATAGGTTGTGGGTGGTCTATGCTATTGGGAATTAAACTAGTAAGTGTTGGTATTTGGGCAAACATATTTTTCATCATATCTATAAACTTGTAATATTTTGAAAATCATAAATAAATATCCTTTAGTAATGGAAAAGATTGTGGAACACTTGACTCTTCACTTGTACTGGTTCTTATATTGTTAATGGGCAAGGTTCGGTACAAGGCATCTAGCAGGCTTGCTTAACCGGGGTATCTCAGTTGAGCACTGGTCGTGCTCCCCGAGGTCGGGGCGTGACAGGCATGCAGGTTGAGTTGAGTACTGCATTTCACCCTCAGATAGACGGACAGTCTGAGTGGACCATTCAGATCTTGGAGAATATGTTGAGGGCATGCACTATTAATTTTGGAGGTCAGTGGGACAAGTTTCTACCTTTAGTAGAGTTTTCCTACAACAACACCTACCGGTCGAGTAGATGGATCCGTATGAGGCCTTATATGGGATGTGAAGTCATTCTTCGTCTGGTTGGTTCAAAACTGGTGACGCTAGGCTATTAGGTACAGACTTGGTTCGTGATGCCTTGGAGAAGGTGAAGTTAATTTAGGAGAGGCTTCATATATCACAATATAGGCAGAAGAGTTATTCTAATAGGAGAGTCCGTGATGTGGCATTCATGGAGGGTGAGAAGGTTCTTCTTCAAGTTTCGCCTATGAAGGGCGTGATGATATTTGGGAAGAAGGGTAGGATAAGCCCTAGGTTTATTGGTCCCTTTGAGATGTTGGAGAGAGTTGGTGTCACGCCCCAAACTCGGGGAGCGCAACCGGAGCTCAACCGATAGAACCCGGCCGAGCAAGCCTATGAGATTTTCTTCCACCCAAACTCATCCATGAATAAAGAGGATATGTACTCCATTAATCAAACACTGAAAAGATTTTATTAACAACTTCCTTTTCATTCTCATTAGCAGCTTCATTCATAATTTCCAAAATATTACGAGTTTATAGAATTAATGAAAAAACATGATTTCCAAATACCAACATTTCTAGCTCAATTCCCAACATCAACCACAACCCACAACCTGTCTATGGAGCCTCTAAGTACAATAGAAGAGTAATATGGAAATGCCGGCAACAAGGCTCCGGCTATACATCAAAACATAGTACATGAGAAACAAAAGATACATGACCCCGAAATGAAGTGGGGCTCAACAAATCAGCTAAAAAGAGTGTACTGCTATCATTGATCAATGCCGCCTACTGTAGAACCACCTGCATCCACTAAAGATGCAGCGCCCCCGACAAAAGGGACGTTAGTACTGTCGAATAGCACTAGTATGGATAGCTAAAAGTCCTCTTTCAAAATAGAATGCCCATATAAGAAAAGGCAGCACATAGAAACAGCAAGTCACAATCAACAATATCCAAATATACAGTTAAAACATAATAATTTTCAAAATACGAATTTCATATACAATTTTGGTTGGGAGATCATTAGCACTGATATACCACTGTCTTTGTTAGCAGGGAGTCCGATCATGCCCGATCGGCTAGTGCCATCTCCCCACGAACAATGTGGTTTGACATGTGATGCGAAATAAAGTTGTTACTAAGAGTAGTACCACCATGTGTGCAACATGGCGTCCGATCTCCACCCTATCAGCTAGGCCGCCTCCCCACATATGCTGAGTGGGTTGACTTTTCCAATCCATAATTATTATCAGTTTCATCCCAATTAAGGGGAATAATATCACAATTTTTCCAATATTTCAATTTCATCCCAAATAAGGGGAATAATCACAAATCACCCCTACACCGGCACGTGTAGTTTCAGGTGTAGGCCTTATGACCCACCCTTCCTCGGTTTTGCTAATGATGCTCCCAAAAATATTTATGATTTGACTTACACACAGAGATAACATAAATATAATTGTACTCACCTCAACATCTTTCACATTGTATAAATTCTCATTAGTATTTCCAGTCATTCACAACGACAATATTTCCTTGGCTCATTTGGCCATTCACAAGATTCTTTATTCCTGGCACGATGGCCGTATTTGATATTCCACACTTTCACCTCTTTCAATTTCAAAGATCACCATCAAATACCAACATATAGAATATTTCAGAAATCATATACTTCAAATTCATTTGTAATGGGAACTTTAAACATAAATGGTTTCTTCCCAAAGAATGGGGCATACCAATCAGTAATAGAAACACTCATAAAAATCAAAAATAATCAATACACCATTTAATCTTGCAATAATCTTCCCCAGAAATGACAATGTACAATTTCAACACACAAGTATGTAAGAACTCGAATCACACTGGATATATTTATAAAGCAAAGCATTAGTTAAATCAGCCACTTATGGGCATGAATTGAGTACAAAAGCTCTTAGGCAATTTTATTTTCGAAGTCATTTTAAACAATTGAGTCGAGGCTCATTTCATATTCTTTATCGCATCCTCTCAAATCATTTGCACTACTAGCCACAATCATAACTTAAATTCTTGGCACATTGACCACACTCTATAACCCCGATTCACTTATTTCACTTCCAACCATCTTTATAGATTATCAACAATAAGACATTTCCAATCAAGACTTTAGGTACACATATGAGCAATTAAGAGTCTTAAGATCATTGAGATTTTCTCACACAATTTGGCATCATAACCTTCATTTGGAGCACGACTCAAAGACATAGCATTTTAATACACATGTCATTCTTGAACACATTCCCAAAGGATAACATAATGTGATAGGAACATTCGGAACAAGTTTTGATTACACAATTCTCATCACTATGCTTATTCGGGACAATCGTATTTATTGGGCACAATTCGGAACATAGAATAAGGAACTTGAGACAACCATACTTGGAACTTACGGGAACATCATGGAATTCAATTCTAAGATAGAAAGTTTAGCCAACATACCTCGCTTTGAACTTTCCTTAAATTACTACAACATTCTGAAAATTCTAGCAATCCCAATCTATTTTGAGACATAACAAAATTGAACCATAATTAGGAAGATATTCATGGTCTCAGCTCATTTGAGCATTTTATCAAACACTAGGTGTGCAAATTTAACTACAAGGTTCTTCTACAAGATTTCCTTCACTCCACAACCCAATCTTTACTTACTTGAGCTCAACAATCTTTCCACAAACCTTATTAGTACAAGCATGTATAAATAATACTCTTACACCCAAGAATCATACTCCCAATCACCCATCTTTTACCCAAACTCGAAATTGAAGACTAGGGCTTTGAATCTTACCTCTTAGATGAAGATCTTGTAGATTTCCTAATTGGATTTCAAAGCTTGGGCAAGATTTTGATGAACAAAACACTTCATCTACTTCCTCTCTCTAGAACACTCTCACTTCTCTCTAAAAAAAACCTCAGATAATTGCCCCAAAATAAGCCCCAAAGGCTATTTATCAAAATGAGGTCGGGTTATGAAAATAAAAAAATTAACCCTCCGAAAGCAGGTCTGCGGTCGCATAAAGGACCGCAGAATGGATATGCGGGTTGCAAAATGCACTGCAAAATCGATGCCCAGAAATGGGCTTCACTGGGTAGGTCTGCGACCATTTTACGATCGCATAACTATTTGTGTGCTCGCATAATGGTTCTGCGATCGCAGAATTGATCGCAGAATTGCATTTTTCTAGCATTTGGTAATTTGGTCATAACGTCTTGTAGGAATGTCCAAATGAAAAACGGTTTGAAGTGTTAGAAACTAGACTCGAAGATATTTCATTTTATAGGTAGATCATCACATAACTCCATATATATACGTATAGATTCTCGTTCAAAGTTGGGTCTTGTGCGTACCCATTTGAAACTTTAGTCTATCATGAAATTTCAAACTTGACTTGGACTTAGGGCTCTTCTTAAACCATAAATCATTCTTAATGCACCTCATACATATATTATCATGATAAATTGATATTTTTCATATAATAGTCCTTGTCTACACCTAAAATAATACAATTAGCGCACATCAACTTTCTTAATAGCGCTTAATTACTTCAAACTTTTTTCCAGGGTTTTACAGTTGGCGAGGTTGCTTATAGACTTGCCTTGCCTCTTCGTTTTTCAAGAGTTCATCTAGTGTTCCATGTTTCCATGCTTTGGAAGTATCATGAAGATAAGTCACATGTCTTCGATTTCAGCACAGTGCGGTTGGATGAGAATCTAGCTTATGAAGAGGAGTACCTATGCTTTGGCTTTATTGAGACTTTGTTCCGTAGTTTATGTTAGGATTGGGAGTTATTATATCTTATTTCGACGTTTTATATCATTGTGTGTTTTTCTTAGCTAATCTTAGGGGTTAGGTGCCATCAAGACCATTGGTGGGATTTTGGGCCGTGACGTTTATAATTTGCGCATATATATTAAGTGAGTAACTTTTGACATAAAAGCCTCATCGCTACTTCACTGAGATTAGTATTTGGAGCTAAGCAGCTACAAAACTCGAGGGTGTGCATTGAAACCTACATCGCTTCGATCATCTACTATTATTTAGTTCATGGTGGTATAGGATTTGAATTTCTATCTATGTAACATCCAAACCGATGACTTGTAATTTCTTCTTGCCAACATTGTATATTCCAAATCATAGTATTTCATGACTTGTACTTTCAGGTCTTGGGATAGTTATATTGACATTGTACTCTTGCTTTTGTAATTACTTATTATCTTTGGTTTGGTTGATGTTAGATGTTAGTTGGCTTACCTAGCAGGTTTGGGGTAGGTGCCATCATGACATGGTTGAAATTTGGGTCATGATAAGTTGGTATCAAAGCTCTGGGTCATAGGTTCTATGAGTCATGATCAAGTGTATAGTAGAGTCTTGCAGGTTAGTATGTTGACGTCCATATTTATCTTTGAGAGGCTACAGGGAAATTAGGAAAACTTCACTTTCTTTCTTTCCCTATCGTGCGGCTTTGATTCAGCTTGAAGTCTGATCTCTAATTTCTCTCTATTTGGTCATATGCATTAAGTGAGCATGTTATTCGTTGAGCACCGATAGCTTGTGTGGATGTCGTGGAAGAGTGGAGAGGCAGCTATGTGATGGGTCTTATGCATCTAAGGATAATGCTTGGAGAGCTTTGCTATGACAAGAAAGGATGCGTGTGATGATGTGGGATATGTAAACTTAATTATCGCCTTAGAATGTGGTGCAGTCTTAAGATATGGATGTATTAATGGATCTTTAGTAGTTCACTAGTAGGATATAGAAGATTCTTGGACCTAGTTGACGAGTGTAGGCTCGGGAGGACCAATTGATCATATAGAAGTGAAGGTGAGATTTGATGACAAGGAGCTTAGGAAGATTCTAGGTATACCTGCTGAGGGGTATTATGACTATAAAAAGTTAAAGTGGCCTAGTCTAGAAAATATTCCCACCTCACTGGCCATCACCAGGAAATTTGTTGATAGGGAATTAGAGCAAGAACCCAGGGTCGTTTACAAGAGTGAGATGAAACCTGCTCACAAAGTACCCTTTGAATTTGTCAACAAAGTGGTTCTACCCAGGCAGGAAAGAAGGCACATTGCTACCTTCATGGACCTAGTTCTTATGGAGTGCCTTGATAATGGAAAGCAAATTAACTGGCCAGGGTTCATAATCCAGCACCTTCATAGGGTTGTTTGTGGCACCAAGACTCATGCCATTCCCTATGGCTTAATCGTAACTAATGTGCTTGCTCACTTTAAGGTTCCCCTCAAGAAATGGGATGTTTACGCCAGTAAAGACTACTTCGGGGCCGAAACTTTGACTGATTGTGACTGTGAAGTCCAAACTGCACCCAAAGAACCCGCTTCATCCAAGAGGGTACCTAAGAACATCAAGGTTAGAGCATTGGAGCAAGAGAGTGGGGCTAAGGATGCTGAAATTGAACAGCTGAAGACTAGGTTGGCTGTAGTAGAAGCTGAGAGAGACTCTCTCGAGTCTGAGCTTGCAAAGGAGAAAGAGAAGAATGAGGACATTCTTCAAGACATGTTGAAGCTGCTTCGGGACAAGAACCAAGAACCTAGTCCTTCCTACTCCTAAACCCTTCCTAGTCCAGTTTCTAACTAGTGACCCAAGTGGGAATTCTTTTTGTTTTTTGCTCATGGTGCTATGCTTTTATTTATTTTTATGCTTTGTGAAAGGATCTTATGAATAATATTCACTGCTTTTGCTCTAATTATTTGTTGATATTTCTTAGATGGATAATATCCTTATATTGACAAGAGAAAATTGAATCCATGATTGTCTTTGAAGTATCCCCAGTGGTCATGAGTAAGATCTGCTAAAATTTGGTTACTTAACTTAATTATGAAACTTTTAGATGATGCCAAAACGGGAAAGATAAGGTGTGCTTTTTCTTTGTACTATGATGTTTAAAACCTAATGAACATGGTCCTTGATAATTTGTGACTTTAAATAGAAAGTGTTTTGACATAGTATTTGATGTTGAGCTGAGTTGAAACATGTTCCATGCTTCTGAAAAGCACAGAGTTTGAAAAGCACGGTCAAATTCAAGCAAAATGCATGCGCGTACAAGGAATAAGTATAAGTAGTTATATCTGATAATCACTGAATGAAAAGATTGCATAATTGATAAGAGCAAGACTCCTAACTTAAAGAGAACTCTACTCTAGATAAGGAAAGAGTTAGAGATTGAAGTTACTAGAACTCTTCCACCAAGGAAGAGTAAAGCATCAGGTTTCTAGTTAATCCTAATCCTACTAAATCTATATATATCAGTTGTGTTCTCTTTTACATACGACACACACACGCTGAAGTTAAGAAAGAATTGAGAGCAAAATAGCAAGGCATTTTGCAAGCAATTCCTATGTGTTTCAATACAAAGCAAGGAATGAAGAAATGAGTAAAAATGGGAAAGCAAATCTTAACCAAAAGCTTCAAATCTTCAAGACCCAAGTGTGTGTACAAGAACCCTAGCTCTAAGAATTGTTCTCTAGTCAAGAAGACCAAAAATTAGCCAAATATCCGTTTCTAGTAAGCTAGGTCGTCTATTTGTGGGTTTGGGATAGAGAAAATGTGAATTGGCAATTCTGCCCAGGTCTGAAGCCCGTTGACCGCACCTGCAGAAGAATTATCGCAGGTGTGACTCTGCAGATGTGGCAGTCTTCTCACAGATGCAAGTCTTGAGGAATCCTAGCTACTCTACAGAAGCGGACAGTGTGCCGTAGAAGCGGCTCTGCAGATTCAAAAATTAAAGTGCATGTGTGATCACAGTGGAAACTCAGAATTTCAACAGATGTGGACACAGAAGCGGATATCCAATCACAAGTGCGATACCAATGGAACTTTGGCAATTCAGCAGATGCGGCTACCCTCACGCATATGAGAAACCGCAGAAGCGGACAGAATTCCGCAAATGCGAAATCACTCACTACATTTGCACTACTTCAACACTTTTTTGCTCAATTCCACTCCATTTGATCTCAACTCTCATCATGACTACTTTCACCTGAAAATCTAGCAATACACACAATAAATGACCTCATATTATAATTACAGGATAGAAAATCTAAAGTAAAGAGACTAAAATAATGGTAAAATCACCACTCATCAACACCCCCAACTTAAAGCTTTTGCTTGTCCTCAAGCAAATCAAAACCAAAATACTCAATGAGGCTCTACCATTTAATGCTCAAGTAGCATCGCTATCATTCCCAAATCACATTCATCAATTAAGAACCACACTTGTGGCTTTGGTTGGTACTAATAATTCGGCTCATGCATGTGAACTTCAATCAAATAACTCCCTCATTTAAAAACTCAATATCAAGGATGCACTAGAGTTTCAAAATAATTAAATGATAACAACCAAGCCTCAAAAAGTGACTCAAAAGCACTAGTCTACTACATATGCTCAATTTATTCAATTCGGAATTTATCAATGTCACAAATCCATCATAATCTATGTGCCCTCACAAGAAAGAAAGTCCCAAAATTACTATATTTACAACAGCAACACAAGGGACAAATGTACAAAGACACTCACTCTCAACAAAGAATTTCAAGTGTTACAAATATCATGCCATAAGCTTGCCCTTATTTTAATTTGCTGCCAATTCAAGAACATTCGGTTGGAGATCCCATTAAGGACTTTTTATGCTTGTAATGTAGGCTTAGGGAAGGGTAGGATAAGTATTTGGGTTAAAAATGACTACACCCTCCTTTAACACTACTCACATTTGTCTTTCTTTTTGCACTTTGATTTTTTTTAAACCACATAGCCCTTATTTACCTCTAGTTACCAACATTGAACCACCTTGAATTGCCTCTCTAATTTTCTTAAGACTTCCTATTTTTTTTTATACATATATTTTTTTTGCTTTTCTTTTGGAGCTCGAGTATATTCATATAACACACCTTTGAGGTATTTGCTTCTACACACAATGTACATCTTTACTATTTTCCAATTGACACCAACACCCCCAACTTAGGCTTTTAGCCTCATTCTTAACATTCAAGGAGGGAAAGGTTCAAAAGAGGGAATTATTTCACAAAAGGGTAAAGTTTTGAAATTTAGTAGCCAAATAAAAGGTTAAAGGCTCAAATGGGATTACTAGTGATAATATTTATGCAATCGTAGGCTCAAAAGGTTAAAGAGGATTTTTCAAAGATAACAAAGAATGTCTAAGGTCATCCCTCCAACCAAACATAATTAAGATAAGCATTGAAAGACCAACCGGGCAAGTTCTAGATGATAAAAGTAAATACAAGAATTATTTTAACAAAAACTAACACACATGGCACATGAACTAATCAAGACTGATCAATTTCACTTCTCAATAAGAATAATTTGAGCAATACCATGCCAACTAGTGGGCGAAGAGTCACAAAATTAGCCAAAAAGTTATCACAAAAATTGTTCTCCCCCATGCAACTTACTTTTTCAATTTTTCAACGAAAGATTTCGGATGGGTAATGTCAATTCACAACTCACATACAAAATACTAATTTTGTTAGTGCCAAACAATCCAAAAGTCTCCAAATAGATAAACAAGGCTAATTCCCTTAAGAAAATTGTCACGCCATCCATCATAGGAAAAAGTCACCCGGTTCAACACAAAAATATTTCTCGGGAAAGAACCATGGCATAAAGAAAACCCAAGGAGATTTATTGAAAAGTATATTACTACTAAAGAGATAAAAATAGTATAAACTTCAAACTACTAAACAAAATAAAATAAAATAACAAAAACGACTAATACTAAAGAAAAAAAAATAACATAAACTAAAAAGTACTAAAGGAATAAAAATAAAATAACGAAAAACTACTTAAAGAAAATAAAATAACAAAGCGACTAATCCGCATATACAACACCAATCACAAACTAAGCCCGGCAAGGGCATACAATATTCGCACAAAAGCATAAGCCAGACAAGGGTACAAGTCAAGCAAATATGTACAAATAAAGTATACTCCTTAAAAACACCCCAACTAAAAATAATGCAGTGTCCTCACTGCATAATATCATAATAAAATAAGAGTAGTTTGAGGGTCTCCATGAGGTCTGCATCAGACTAGCAGACTGCGGGAAAAGACTCCTCACTACTGTGTAGAGCTCTCGGCCTTATCATCATCGGTATCATCAGTATCAGCATCAGCATCATTCGACAAGAAAGAATACTTCTCATTGTCATCTTTGTCCTCGACCGGTATCTTCTTGTTCAGCTGCCCCCATTTGAAGATGGCCTTCATGCCTCTCCACGTCTTTACCATGAACTTGCCCTTCTTCTTGTTTTTCTCTCTCTCCTTTTGGAAGTCTGCTTGGAGATCAACATGAACCTTGGACATATTGCCATATGCTTCCTCGAGCCTCTTAATAGAACCTGCTAACTTTTCATGATACTCTGCCTATTTTTTTTGGGCCTCAGGTATGTCTTCGTTTCTATTTTAGTACAATAATCAAGCCTAGGCTGAGAGTGTGAAGGTCCACTAGGAAGCTGTGACACTAAGTCACGAATGGAGACAAGCTGGGAGTTTAGCATCCCAAATAGTCCCTCAGCAAGTGCCGCCTGTGAGGAGGACCCTGGTCCGGAAATTGTGGTGATTTTTCTCTTCTTACTCTTTACTGCACTACCCTCATATGTTACTCTCAACTGATGAAAGGGTCTGTCGGCTGGTAACTAACGATCGGTGCTATGTGCATTAATATTTGCCCGCCGGCACAACTCTGTGATCAATGAAGGGAACATCAAGCTTGGACTGTCTTGTAGCATGTACTCTTTCAGCTTTTGAATGATATAATAACTGACATTCACATGAATGCCATCAAGTATGCACGCGATCATCAGGTCCCTGACATATGAAACATCAGAGACATTAGGTGAGACTCTATTATAGATGATGTAAAGCCACATCTTGGCCTCAGCTGTGAAGTCAATGGATTTTAAACCCTTCCTCTTATTGGCCCACTTGCTCTCTTGTCTGAGGGATAAAGTTTAGATGCTAGCCACTCTTCGTTAGAGCATGTATCTTTTTCTCGTACCGGCTCAAGTGGATAGTCTGGAAGCCCTAAAACATCATTGATCTGCTCAGGTCCAGATCTTACTATTTTTCCCCTTATGGTGGGTTGTGGGTCATTGAAATTTGTACGCTTAAGGTTTGCGTAAAACTCTCGAACCTATCCCTCATTGGCATCACATGGAGTAGGCATGAAACAAGACCATCCAGTGGTTTGTAGACGTTCATAAAAATCTGGAAGTAGCTCGGCTAATTTATCCTCGAAGATTCCCTTTTCAAGTAGGACCTTCTTTGTAAGAAGGATTTCATAGTATCGGCGATGAAAATCAGCAGACATGAAGCGATCAGTGTCAAATTGTTCCTCCACAACCTCTTCCTCAATTTCATGATCAAGTGTCGCATTTTCATTTGTGTTTTGGGTCCATTTTTTAAGCTCAAAGTACCTAAAAATCAAAACCAAGTTAGTCGGGCATTATCATCATGTTAAACAATTTAAAACAATGCAATTAGGCCAAAGAATCAAGCCAAACGGACCCAGCAAGACATGGTTGCAAAGCTACTATTTTTGCAAAAAACTGCCCAATCATCGCACCTGCGCAAAATGTATCGCAGGTGCGGCTCCGCTTCTGCAGAAGATGGTCCGCTTCTATGGTGTTTCACAATTTATCCAACTTCGCACCTGCGAACATTCACCGCAGGTGCGATTTCGCATCTGCAGTTCTTTTCCCGCTTCTGATGTATTCATCATAGGTTTCAAACACTCAGAATCTGCCGACTCTTTTCAAATCAAATCATGTTTTTGGCACAAAATTTATACTCAAGACTTCTAAATTTGTGCTCTACAAGATTACACGACTTGATTTCACAAGATTTTAAGGTACTTAGCAACAACATTTCTTTTGGACAATTTGTCGAGCACATGAAAAGCACAGAGTGATTTGGTTTTTCTTAAAATGAATTGGGTAATTCAGACTTCCCCAATTTTTTTTAACAGCCACAGCACACACAAGCACACTCTCAACCAATTTTTTACACCTAATACTAACATTTTTATAGTGGGGACGAGGGAGTTAGGGGATTCGGCCATGGAAAGGAGAGAGAGAGTGAAAGGAAGAGCATACCTTGTTGCATGTGTATAAGCAATTAAGTGGGAGCAGTGGAGATGAAGAGCAGTTGCGTGAGAGGAGTTAGATTTTAGGAGAGGGGTTTAAAATTTTTACCTGCTGAAGAATATATTCAATCTTTAAAATTACCCGACGAGTTGCACCTGTGGATGTTTGATCGCCTTTGCGCATGCGCTTTTGCGGTGTTTGTACTGCTTCTCCAAAAACACCGCATCTGCGGTTGTCAGGGCGCTTTTGCAGAGCCGCATCTGCGGCCTTTTCTTTGTAGGTGCGGTTGCACCAGATTTCTCAGAGACAGAACTGGGCATCCACTATTTTGGCACACTCCAACACCTCAAACTTCTCAATTCAACTCCAAAAAAATATGAAACTTGGCAGATTGGTCAAATACAATATAGTAAACAATTCTAAAAAAAATTCAAAAATGACTTAAAATTTTTGAAAACGATGAGTGTGTGCTTGGGCAATGTGTGATCGCATTTGTAATGACCCAACCAGTCATTTTGAGCTTAGCGTTCCATTCGGTGATTTGAGACTTTAAGTAGCTTCATATTATGTATTATGACTTGCGTGTATGGTTGGTTTCAATTTTTGAGTGGTTCGGGATTGATTTGGAAGAATGGTTCTCGTTTTAGAAGCTTTAAATTGGAAGAGTTGACCAAAGGTTTGACTTTTGGGTAAACGGACTCGGAATCGGGTTTTGATTATTCCGATAGGTTCTTATGATGATTTTGGACTTGAACATATGTTTAGATTTGTTTTGGAGGTTCCTAGAAGAATTTGACACTATTTGTCGAAAGTTGGCAATTTGAAGAATTTAATAATTGTTCATAAGTTTGACCAAGAGTTGACTTTGATGTTATTGGACCCCAATTGATGTTTCGAGAATTTGGATAGGTCTACATAGTTGAATTGAACTTGTATGCAAAGTTTGAAAGTTATCCGAATTATTTAATTGGGATTCGGACACTCTTCTGAAAGAAGGAAGATTTAACAACTTAAGAGAAATTCTATCCGGTTTGAGCCTCGATTCTTTGTTCTGATGTTCCCGTGGGTATTTTGAGACTTTGGATAAGTTTGAATGATGTATTTATATTTGTTGGTATGATTGGATGGGGTTCCGAGGGGCTCGTATGTGTTTTGTATCATTGATTGAGAAACTAGTTAAGTTAAGAATTTAAAGTATGACCATGGTCAATATCGGGTCAAGATGACCTTTTTTCGGTGTTTTGAGTGTGCGAGCAGGTTTATAGCATATTTTATAGTTGAAATGCATATATAGATTGTGTTCGGGAGGTTCCAAATGAGTTTTGGGTGCTAAAACGAATATTTTCTTATTGCTGGTTTTTTTCTGGTGTAAGTAATTACGAAAATGCCATTTATGTCACTGAAATTTTCAGATTTCTTTTAAAACTTCAAAATATCATATCTCCCTCATTTTAGGGCTAAATTGTGTGATTCAAGAGGCTATCTTGGGTGTAATCGCAAGGATCATGTTGATCTTATCAAATGTGAGTTTCAGGATCATCTAGGACCTGATTCAAGCTGGGACAGCTGCTGTATGTTTTTGTCTTATTTCAGAATTTAGTTACTTTTTCTCACAAGGTTTTGGAGCTTGATTTTGGGTGAATTTGGAGCAAATTTTTACTACTTGGATTGGGGTAAGTATTTTTAACTTGGATTTGTTATTATTTCATAATTCCAACCTGGATTTTAGTGTATGATTAATGATTTAAATTGGAGAAATTGGAAATTTTAGTAAAAACTTTCTAAAACATAAATTGATGGTTTGAAGGCCGATTTGAGGTCGGAATTGAATGATTTTGGTATGGTTTGACTCGTATCGGAATGTGTGTTTAGAATTTGTAAGTTTTGTCAGGTTCCGAGGTGCGGGCCCGAGGTTGACCCTTTGGGTTGACTTTTTGATTTTAGTTAAAGATCGAATCTTTATTATACGAAATTATTTTCTATGGCTTTTATTTATGATATTAAATTATTTTAGCTAGATTCGAGCCGTTTGAAAGTGGATTTGTGCGGGAAGGGCTTATTAGTAGATTGGTATAGCTTGTTTGAGGTAAGTATCTTGCCTAACTTTGTGGAGGGAAACTAACCCTTAGGATTTGGGTTGTTTGTATTAATTGCATTATGTGGAACACGTGTACACGAGGTGACGAGTGTGTATACGGGCTCATATGTGGTATTTTAACCAGTTTAGACTCTTAGGCTTCTTTCATGCATTTAATTGAAATTGTCATATCATGTTATATCTTCCATTGTTTAGTTTACTCTTACATGCCTTGTTTGACGTTGTTAGTACATGTTATATATCTTATTGTCAAATTTGCTCTTATATGCCTTAATTGAAGATGTTACCTATCTTATTGTCATGTTACCTCCTTTATTATTGAGTTATTCTTATTTGGAGTTGTTATTACAAGAAGTCTCTTCGTGTTGAGTTATTCTCATGCATTTAGACATAGTTACTATTTCATAATATCTCTTTCATTATTAAGCTTATGTTATACATTTGAATGGGAAATTGTCATTTCGTGGGAATACCTTCATTTTGAGTTATTGAAGTCGTAAAAGCTATTAGCACATTGAGGTTGAGGTTGTTGATTATTGAGATATCTTTCCTTGTTGATTATTTCTCATTCATTTGTTTATTTTGAGATTCGTGTATACATTGTGGTTGAGCCATGGCTATGTGTTATGCTAACATTGATATTATTGATTTTGGCAAGTTGTGGTATATGGCTCGTGTGGTGCGGTATAAGGATAGAGGTTGATGTGCATGCAGTGACAAAAGGTGGGATTTATGTGTGTGTTGCTAGTAAGGGAATTACTCGAAGCCACGCGCCGACATAAGGGGGCTTAAGCGCGTGTAGCTATTTCAGGAAAAATATTTTCAAAAAAATCTAAATGTAAGGCTCACACGGCGATATAAGGAAAGATTGTGCTTGTGATTTATGAAATGTGAATATGAGGTATGGTACCTCGGTATGAATTTGTTGTACATTCTACATTTGAAAGGCTTGTTGATTTGAACGGTTTTGGTTTTTTCTTAAATCATCTCACTTATATTTTGATTGTATTTGGTTATTGATTGTATTTTTTTGTGGGAACGATTGTTAGTTCTTATGTGAGTCATGCATTCTACGTGATTTGTTGTGTTGCTTTAATGTGCCAACTTGTGCCTCCGTGTTACTTGGTTAATTGAGTTTCTAGATGAATTTGCTTGCATGGAGTCATTATCTCATATTCTGTTGAGTTGTTGGTAACATAACGATTTTAAATAAAATAATTATTAACATGCTTTATTTTATATGACTCTTAAGATAGAACTCGTTATCTCACTCGGTGCCTTGCTATTTTTAAATGATTATCATATTTTACTTTAATTGGGTTCTCAAATTAAACTCATTACCTTATTTGATATTTTACTTTACATGAAATTGTTATCACGCCTTATTTTAACAAATTCTATATTTAATTCGTTAACTTATCTGATAATTTTCTTAATTTGAAGATGATATTTTACTTTACCTTATTGATTTATAAACTAAACTCATTTGATACTCTATTTTTGTATAAATTGTACTTTATTTTACTTTATTTATTTTCTAAAATAAACTCATTATCTCATTTGACGCCTTACTTTATTCAAGATTGTTATTATGCCTTATTGTATTTAAATAAACCTCTTGAACATTTTATTTGGTATTTGACTCGGATACAATATACATGGTAGCACGTGGACTTTTCTGTGAGGAGGTGATTGATAATGTGGGCACGAGGTGTCATACGTGTAAGATTCAGAATTGTAGCTTATGATTTGTAGTTACGAGGTCTGGTGTCTCGAGATAATTCTTGTTGTAAGTCATGTGTTGGGAACAATTTGATTACTTGAATTGTCATATGTTTTCAAAATTTGAGTTCATTCATATTTCATATGTGTTCTGATTATGTTGTTGCTTCATTACCCATTTACTTCTTGTTGCCAATTGCATTTCTATTATTTCTCTGTTGGTTTTATATTAATAATCTTTACGTTGTTAGCCTTACATTGATGTTCTTTCCATTGCTAGCTTTATGTTAATATCTTGCACAGGTTTTATGTCTAGTGAGTGTCTCGACTTACCTCGTCAATACTCCACTGAGGTTAGTCTTGATACTTATCGGGTACCGTTGTGGTATACTCATGCTACGCTTCTGCACATTTTTGTGCAGATCCAAGCACTTCTGATCGTGTTAGTTCTTGAGAGTTGTGTATGCGCGGCTGGAGACTTCAAGGTATACCTGCTTCATGTTCGCAGATCTCAGAGTCACTTTCGGATATTATCTTCACTGTTGTTTATCTTCATTTCAGAACAGTATTGTATTTAGAAATTCTAGTGTATGTCGGTAGAGTTTATGACTTTGTACAACCGGTTCTGGGGATTGTATAACATTTGTTCAGTTTTAGTTACATTATCTCATTTATCAGTTTAAGTTTTATATAGTTAAGATGGTTATCTTTGTTAGATCTCCTCATATGTTAAGCTTACCTAGTATTAGAGATTAGGTGTCATCGCGGTTCTTACGGTGGGATTTTGGGTAGTGACAGCATTTTCTGTCGCATAACCGTTATGCAGTCCGCAGAATTGGCCTTTGACCGCATTTTTGAGTGAATTTTTATTACTAGCTTCTGACCATTTTCGCGACCAATATGCGGCCCGCGTAACAATTATGTGGTTGCATTCTGGCCGCAGAAAATCAACTGAAGCTCAGACATAAAATTATGCAGTCGCATTTCAATTTCCTGTACTCTAAGACACACACATCAAAATGTTCGACAAAAACAAATAAACCTACAAAAATAAAAATCTAACAAAAACATTTGAAAATAATGGGTTGCCTCTCACCAAGAGCTGCATTTAATGTCGTGGCACGATGCAAGTCAACATTATCACTTTTCTCTCCACTTGGAGGATATGAATTGTTGGAATCAAGTTTGTGACCACGAGCTGCGGGGGTGGTAAGTAGATGAAAAGGCCAAACTTCAAATTCTTCATGTTGCATTTCTTGGCTTTCTTTTGAGGAATGTCATTTTGCATTTTTGAACTTTCAAATTGCAAGACGTATGGCTCTTGTCTTTTTTATTTGTACTCCCACATGGATTCACACGGCTCAATTCCCTTATCATCATGAAATTCCGAAGTTGAAAAATGCTTAGAGTAAGTAAACAAACTGCCAACTTGTAACTTTTTCCGGATTTTGACATCCTTTCTTTCCCCCGGAATAGAGTCAAGTTCAACCATATGCTCAATTACACTGGTTGACTCTAATTTCATATTTTTCTCGACATCACCAACAAGCATGGAGTCGGCTGGCGAATGTTTAATTCTTGATTCAAGCTCCAAACCATTTTGGAGACTATTTTCCAAGATCTCCTCAAAGGTTTTTTGCTCCTTGTTTCCTCTTTAAAGTAAGCACTTCATCATGAGTTTGAACTCTCCGTTCTGCCCATGCTCATTTTCTCCCACTTTCAAATCCCTATAAATATCCAAACCAAAAGTCGAATCGTCATAGTGGGGGTTCGGGGAAGGGAAGAACAAACAAGCACAATCTCCCAAATGGCCATTTTGACCACCACACCTATCACATATACTCCACTCATGGATTTGAGATTGTGCGCACAATCCGCCCCCGGGAGAATTTAAATAATTTTGCCACGAGTGTGGTCCTCCACAATAAGGACAAGGGTCATCAAAGTATGAACAACTACCATCCGACCAATTTTCATTATGTGATGCCATTTTTCAAAAACTAATAAAATATACAAGAAAACAAATAAGAAAAATAAAGAAAGATAAGAAAACTAATTACACAAATATTCACAAATTTGGACCAAAGCATGTACGCTTACTTCTCAAACAACCTAAATACGCCAAATTGTTCCTCGGCAACGGGGCCAATTTTGATGACGTCCAAATCCACTACTAAAAAGTAAGCGGACACGGTCACATACAATATAATATACCCAACTATGAGTCGGGGTCGAATTCCACAAAGAACAATATGTAGGCGATTAGGCAATGTAAGAGAATTATCGCTTATTATGCTACGCCAAACACTTAAAAGGATTTTGAGAAAATATTTATGTCTAAATGCAAAAATGTAAACTAACCTAGAAAGTAAGTAAAAGGATCAATGGCTACAAGCATGGATACATAGGAAATTACACTCAAGTAATGATCCAATGTATTTCACGATTTTATAAATATGAGCGAGTTTATGTTCATTAGCCTCGGATAATAATTCTTTATTAGCTTCTTCCGAAGAATAACAAGACTCCCTAATTGAATAATCCCTAAAACAATTAAGAGGATTAAGTGCACCCGATGTGGCTACAAGTAGTTCAATTCTATCCCTATGTAGAATCTATAAAATGAGGGTTAACGCCTCAAGTTCTTTTTAATTAATCTTTTCCAACCCCAAATTACCTTTTCCAAGATTAACTTGAAGTTAATGGGCGAGTTCTAGGGTTAGCTAATCCCTTTGGAAACATTTAAGAACAAGAATAATTAAAGAAATAATAACTCACTTCATAATAAATAAAAATTGTTCAATACATAAACACAACAAGATATTTAATCCAAACTTTAAATATGAATATTTCCATAAACAAGATTCAAGTGTTGGAACTACACACTTAGATATTCAATACAAAGCAAGGAAATAAAGAAATGAGTAAAAATGGGTAAGCAAATCTCAACCAAAAGCTTCAAATCTTCAAGACCCTAGTGTGTGCAAGAACCCTAGCTCCAAGACTTGTGTTATCTAGTCAAGAAGACAAAACTTTAGCCAAAGATCCATTTCCAATAAGCTAGGTCATGTATTTGTAAGTTTGGGATAGAGAAAATATGAATTGGCAATTCTGCCCAGGTCTGAAGCCCGTTGACTGCACCTGCAGAAGAATCATCGTAGATGCGACTCCGCAGATGTGGCAGTCTTCTCGCAGATGCGGGTCTTAAGGAATCCTGGCTACTCCGAAGAAGCGAATAGTTTTCTGCCGAAGCGGCTCCGCAGATGCGGAAATTAAAGCGCATGTGCGATCACAGTGGAAACTTAGCATTTCCACATATGCAGACTCCAACCGCAAAAGTAGATATCTAATTGCAAGTGCGATACTAGTGGAACTTTGGCAATTTCACAGATGTGGCTACCCTCTCGCAGATGCGAGACCGTAGAAGCGGACAGAATTCCACATCTGCGAAATCAGTGACTGCATTTGCACTACTTCAACTCTTTTTTGCTCAATTCCACTCCATTTGATCTCAACTCTCTTCATGACTACTTTTACCTGAAAATCTAGCAATACACACAATAAATGACCTCATATTATAATTAAAGGATACAAAAACTAAGGTAAAGAGACTAAAATAAATGGTAAACTCATTACTCGTCATTCATATACAGTCTACTGTGATGCTTTATGGGTTGGCATTGGGTGTGTATTTATGCAAGATGGTAGGGTGATTGCTTATGCTTTGCCTCAATTAAAGCCTCATGAGAAGAACTACCTAGTGATTGATTTGAAGTTGGTAGCTATTGTACACGTGCTCGAGATTTGGAGGCATTATCTTTATGGTGTGTCTTGTGAGGTGTATATGGATCAATAGAGTCTTCAGTACCTATTCAAGCAGAAGGATTTGAACTTGAGGCAACGGAGGTGGTTAGAGCTACTAAAGGACTATGATATCACCATTCTTTATCATCCCCAGAAGGCCAATGTGATGGTCGACGCCTTGAGTAGGAAGGCAGAGAGTATAGGGAGTCTCACTTTTATTCCAGCTGGGGAGAGACTGTTAGCTTTGGATGTTCAGGCTTTGGCCAACAGGTTCGTGAGGTTGGATATTTTGGAGCCTAGCAGGGTTCTTGCTTATGTTATATCACGGTCGTCCTTGTTTGATCACATTAAGGCGCGTCAGTATGATGATCCCTACTTGCTTGTCCAGGACATGGTGTAGCACGGTAATGATAAGGAGGTGACTATTGGTGACGATGGGGTATTGAGGCTTCAGGCCCAGATTTGTGTTCCTAATGTGGATGGGTTGTAGGAGCTAATTATTGAGGGTGGCGGAGGATGAATAAAGACATTGTTGAGTATGTGGCACGGTGTTTGAACTGTTAGCAGGTTAAGTATGAGCATCAAAGACCAGTTGGTTTGCTTTAGAGGCTAGATATACCGGAGTAGAAGTGGGAGTGTATCACTATGGATTTTGTGGTTGGGTTAACACAGACCTTGAGGAGATTTGATGTTGTGTGGCTCATTGTGGACAGACTTCCCAAGTTTGCACACTTCATTCAAGTCATGACTACCTACACTTCAGAGCAGCTGGCTCAAATTTATCTTTGAGAGATTATTCACCTGCATGTTGTGCCTTTCTGTTATCTTGGATCGAGTCACTCAGTTTACATTGAATTTTTAGAGAGTCGTGCGGTGGGAGTTGGGTACACATATCGAGTTGAGTGCAGCATTTCATTCCCAAACTAACGGGCAGTCTGAGCGTACTATTTAGATCTTGGCAGACATGTTGTGAGCTTGTGTCATTGATTTCGGGGGATAGTGGGATCAGTTTCTACTGCTAGTAGAGTTCGCCTACAGCAACAGCTACCAGACGAGCATCTAGATGGCTTATTATGAGGCCTTATATAGGAGGTGATATCGTTCTCCAGTTGGTTGGTTTGAGCCTGGGGAGGCTAGGTTTTTAGGCATTGATCTAGTTCATGATGCTTTGGAGAAAGTGATATTGATTCACAAGCGGCTTCGTACAACACAGTACAGGCAAAAACGTTATTCTGATAGGAAGGCTCGTGATGTGGCATTCATGGTGGGCGAGAGGTAACTACTCAGAGTTTCATCCATGAAGGGTGTGATGAGGTTCGGGAAGAAGGAAAAATTGAGCCCTCGGTATATTGGTCCTTTTGAGGTTCTAGAGAGAGTTGGCGAGGTGGCCTACAGACTTGCTTACCCAGCTTATCGGGAGTTCATCCGGTATTCCATGATTTCATGCTCTGGAAGTACTGTGAGGATCAGTCATATGTGTTAGATTTCAGTTCGGTGAAGTTGGACAAGGATTGGCTCATGATGAGGAGTCGGTAGCCATTTTGAATAGGCAAGTTCGCAAACTGAGATCGAAGAATATTGCATTGGTGAAGGTCTAGGGGAGAGGTCAACTGGTCAAGGAGGCGACTTGGGAGACCGAACATGATATGCAGAGCAGATATCCTCATCTTTTTGGCACTTCAAGTATATTTCTAAATCTATTCGAGGATGAACGTTTATTTAAGAGGGGGAGAATCTAACGACCCAGCCAGTCATTTTATGTATTTGAGCCCATGTTGCCCTATTTTATGCTTCACGTATGCTGATTTGTGATTATGTGACTTGCGGGGATGGTTGATTTTGTTTCAGGAAGGTTTTGGATTGAATTGGAATACTTCATTCTTTATTTGGAAGCTTAAGTTGGAAGTGTTGACCAAGTTTGACTTTTGTTTGTTTGATCTCATATCGGAGTTTTGATAGTCCGGTTAGGTCCGGATGGTAATTTTGGACTTATGCTTATGTCCAGATTTGGATTTGAAGGTTCCTAGGTTGATTTTGCTCTAATTGGAAAAAGTTTGCAATTTGAAGATTTAGAAGTTCATTAGTTTGACCCATAGTTGACTTTGTGGTTATCGAGGTCCATTTGAGATTCCGAGCCTTGGAATAGGTTCGTATGATGATTTATGATTTATGTGTAAAATTTGAGGTCATTCCGAATTGTTTAGGCATGTTCGGTGAAAGTTTGGAATTCAAAATTTTGGATTAGTTCATTAAGTTTGAATTGAGGTGTGATTCGTGATTTTGATGTATTTTGTATGATTTGAGGCCTCGAGTAGGTCCGTGTTATATTTTGAGATTGGTTGGTATGATTGGAAGGGGACCCGAGGACTTGGGGTGTGTTTTGGGGTAGTTTCAGATTATTTCTCTCATGTTTCGAATTGCTGGTTTTTTGATGTTTTGGTGTTCATCGCGATCGCGGATGTGGTATCACAACCGCGGAGTGTGTTTTGGGCGCTGGTATTGTTTTCTCTTCGTGTTGGCGATGGGAGAGTCGCGTTCACGGAACATGGTGGGCAGTGGCATTCGCGTTCGCGAACTGGGCATCGCATTCGCGTAGAGGAAGGCCGGTTGAGGGTGGCATGCATTTGGCCATCGCGTTCGCGTAGCAGGGGTAGGCTTTTGCATTCGCGCGGGGGTCTCGCATTCACGAATAAGGGGCAAGATCTTGGCCTTCACGGTCGCAAAGTGGATCCGGCAATCGCAAAGTGCATAACTAGGAAGATATTTTAAGTACTCTATTTCGAGGGTTTGAATTATTTTATCATATTTTGGGTGGAAAATGGTCAAAATTGACTTTGTACTATCAGGTATTGTTTAAAATTGCCCTATGTTATACTATTTGGTAGATTGGGTCCCTACCGTTATTATCTTGTTCAAAACTACCCCTAATTTAGACGGCAAGCCTGTAACGAGCCGACTTGTAGTTTTAAGAATTAATGCCTCGTTCAATGGCTTAAGGTCTCAAATAGATTTGCAATATGTATTATGACTCGCGGGTGTGGTCGAGTTTGATTTACTGAAGATTCAGAATTTAATTAAAAGAGCAATTCTTATTTAGAAGCTTAAATGGAAAGAGTTGACCGGAGAGTTGACTTTTGAGAAAACGACCCCGAAATAGAATTTCGAGGATGGCAATACCTTCGTATGATGATTTCGGACTTAGGCGTACGTTCGGATTTGGATTTGGAAGTCCGTAGGACAATTCGACACATTTTGGCGAAAGTTGGAAAATATAAGATTTTGGAAAAGTCCGACCGAAGGGTGAATTTTTAATAACGAGGTCGGATTTCGATTCCGAAAATGGAATAGTTCCATTAAGTCAATTATGACTTGTGTGCAAAATTTGAAGTCATTCCGGATTGATTTGATACGTTTCGGCGCAAAATATAGAAGTTGGAAGATTTGAAAACTTATAATTTGATTCGATGCGCGAATCGTAATTTCGGCATTGTTTGACGTGATTTGAAGCCGTGACTAAGTTCATATTATATTTTGGGACGTGTTGGTATATTTGGTTGAGGTTCCGAAGGCCTCGGGTGGATTTCGGAAGGTTAACAGATCAATTCGGACTTGAAGAAAAGCTACTGGAATTTCTGGGCAGCTGCTGTTCTTTTCGCAGGTGCGTGAACAGTACCGCATGTGCGTGAACAGTACCGCTAATGCGTGAACAGTAACCGCAGGTGCGAAACTAGGCAGAATCATAAGGACCAAAAATGGTCATTTTTGGGCATTTCGTTTTGGAATTTTTGGAGCTCGGATTTGGGCGATTCTGGAGGGATTCTTCACAAGCTTGGTTGGGGTAAGTGTTCCATATCCTAAAGTGTTTATATTTCATGAATCCATGATTATATTCATCATTTAATTCGGATTCAAATGGAAGAAATCAAGATTTTTACAAAATCTTCCAAAAACGAAAATTTAAGATTTGGAGGTCGAGTTGTTATTGGAATACGATAAAATTGGTATGGTTGAACTCATATTGAAATGGGTGTTCGGATTTCATAAAAATTATGTTGGGTTCCGAGGGGCGGGCCCCGCGTTGACTTTTGTTAACTTTTTGGAATAAATTTTTAAGTCGATGTATTATTATCCAGAATTATTTCTGATGAATTTTAATGGAGTTATACAATTAATTTGGATGGATTTGAGTTGTCCGGAGGTCAATTCAAGCAAGAAGGCTATTTTGGAATATTGACCTAACTTCAAAAAGTTAAGTATCTTACTTAACCTTGGTTGGGGGAATTACCCCTTAGGCATCGAGTCTTATGTGCCATTTGTGAAATGTGAAAAGCCGTGTACGCGAGGTGAAGAGTACGTACTCGGCTTATATGTGTAAATTTTATTGAGTTAAAGTCTTGAGAATATTGTGTGGTAAATTGGATAATTGTTAGTATATATTTAATCATCTATTTATCGTGCCTAAATCCTTGTTGTTGTTGAATCTGTTGTTATATGATAATTTGATGTGATTGTTACTTGATTATTTATGTAATTCCATGAATTTGTTGGTTTGATAATTATTGGAATTTAATTTCATTATGGATTTTTCCTCAGCAAATAATTAATTAAATGAGCTTAAGAAGAGGTGTTTATATAATTATTGAAAATTATTGTTATGTTACCGTGATAATTTTTCGTGTAAATTGTTGTGTTGTGTTAATTATTATTTTGAGGATATAAGGGTGGCATTTCACCGTTGATATTATGTGGGTATAAGGGTGGCGTTTCACTGTGGTTGTGGTTGTGTTTGTTGGAATATGGTCTGGGCGGAATGATAAGGGTGGCTATAGGAGCGATAAGGGTGGCAATAGGAGCGATAAGGGTGGCTATTGTCAGGGACGATATGTGATGATGTGGGGTTGTAGTGTTGATGATTTTCATGTGACGTTGTGATTTTATTGTGTTTATTTTTATACCTTGTGCAATTTGTCTTGTTGTTGGTAAATTGATAACAATCTGATTTATGTTGAAATTGAGAGCCGGTGGCTATTGCCAAGCGGATTATAAAATGAAATGTGGGCACGAGGTGCCATGAGTAAATAATGAGGATATTTGGCATGTGAATTGTCCGTGCAGTTGTCATATGAAATGTGGGCACGAGGTGCTGTGATGAAATGATAATGATATTTGGCACGTGAATTGTCCGTGCAGTTGTGATATGAAATGAGGGTACGAGGTACCGAAAAAATATGATGATTTAATTATGGGAACGAGGTGCCGTAAAAATATAAAAAATGGGCTAAGACCCGTATTTACGAAAAATATGAAAATGGGCTGAGACCCGTATTTTTATGATTTTGAAATGAGGTGTCACATGGTGACTCTTTAATCGAAAGAATTATATTCAAAATATTTATTTGAAAGGATTTTTATTCAAGAAGAATTATATGAAAGAATTGTATTTGAAAGATATTTATTCAACGAAATTATATTTGAAAAAGAGTTTTATTCGTAAGAATTATATATGAAAGATATTTAATTGAAGAACTTGATTTAACTAGGTGTAATTGTATTTATTAATTATTAAGCAATATTAAATGGTGATTTTATTGTCTTACTGTGCATATCATTGGTTGTTTTATGTTGCTTTGATGTTATTTATTTCCTATTATTTTGTATATTATATTGCACAGGTTATTAGACTAGTGAGTGTCTTGACTGTACCTCGTCTCTACTCCATTGAGGTTAGTCTTGATACTTACTGGGTACCGACCGTGGTGTACTCATACTACACTTCTGCACTTTTTTGTGCAGACTTAGGTATTGGAGATATCGGACTTGAGCAGAGTTAAAGCGGGATCGTAAGGGTTCAAGGTAGAGCTGCTTGGTCGTCGCAGTCCCTTGGGGTCTTTTCATTTCATTGTATTGTTAATTTGTAATCAAACAGTATTGCATATTCGGTCCTCGTGATCATCCCATGTATTCAGTTAGAGTTTGTGACTCAGTACTACCAGTCTTGGGAGATTGTATATTCATATTTGTTCCGCTGTTAGTTTTAATTACCTATTTAATTTTATTTTTTTTTAAAAAGCTTCAAAAATGTAATTAAAATCGGCTTACCCAGTCTTAGAGATTAGGTGCCATCACAACGCCTGTGGTGGGATTTTGGGTCGTGACAAGTTGGTATCAGAGCTCTAGGTTCATAGGTTCTACGAGTCACGAACGAGTCTAGTAGAGTCTTGCGGATCGGTACGGAAACGTCTGTACATATCTTCGAGAGGCTACAGAACTGTTAGGAAATTTCCATTTCTTTCGTTCCTGTAGTGCAGAATTTGTTGAATTTGGAATTTGGACCTTTGTATCTCCATTCTCTCACAGATGGTGAGGACACATGCTACTGGGTTAGCTGAGCAGGCATCCACTCATACTGCTAGGGCTGCAAGAGGCCGGGGCCGAGGTAGAGGCCGAGGAAGGGCACGTGTTGCGACTAGAGCACCTGTCAGAACAACAGTTGAGGAGCCACCAGTAGCTCCAGTTGGGCGACAGGTACCAGAAACACCTGTTGTTACCCCCGGACTTCAGGAGACCTTAGCACAATTCCTGAGTATGTTTGGTACATTAACTCAGGTGGGATTGATCTTTGTTGCACCAAATATTTCGCAGATTGGGAAAGTAGCTCAGATTCCTACCACAACTCCAGAGCAGCAGGTTCACGTTGGTCAGGTTCCGGGTGCAATACCGGTAAAACCTGTTATTCTGGTTCGGCTTGAGGTCAGGCCAGAGGCATCAGAAGAAGAACAAAAAAGGCTTGAAAGGTTTAAGAGGTATAGTCCACCTACTTTCAGTGGCACAGCTACAGAGGATGCCCAAGGATTTCTAGAAAATTGTCACTGTATTCTCCGCACCATGGGTATTGTGGAAGTGAGCAGAGTTGCCTTTACTACATTTTAACTATCATGTGCAGTGTATCGGTGGAGGAAAATGTATGAAGAAGGTAGACCAGACGATGCAACACCACCAACTTGGGCTCAATTTTCAGAAATATTCTTGAAAGAGTTTGTTCCCCGGACTCTCCGAGATGCATGGCGTGCAGAGTTTGAACGGTTCCGTCAGGGCACTATGACAGTGTCAGAATATGCTATTAGGTTCAGTGAGTTAGTCCGTCATGCACCGATCTTGGTTCCTACAACCAGAGAGCGGGTCCGCAGATTCATTGAGGGGCTCGATTATGATATTAAAATATGCATGGCCCGAGAATTGCAAACTGATACTCCATTTTAACAAATAGTGGAAAGTGCAAGAAAGATTGAGGGTATTTTAGGCGAGGAAAGGGAGTCTAAGGAGGCCAAAAGGTCTCGAAGATCTGGAGGGTTCAGTGGATTTTACTCTTCAGCTAGGACCCATTATAGCGGAGGCTCGAGTAGTCGGTCAGCTTAGTCCGCACATCAGATTACTCGGGGTGCTCCAGTTTACAGTGCACCACCGACACGAGATTCTTACAGTGGTTATTTCAGTTATCCGGCACAGACTCAATACGAGCAGCCGCGACCTCAGAGAGGTTGTTATGAGTGTGGTGATACTAGGCACATCATGAGAGATTGTCCCAGACTTGGAAGGGGTGGATTTCATCAAAGCACTCCAGCTACGAGCTTTATTCCAGTTAATACTCCATATGCACAGTCAGCTAGGGGTGGAGGACATCTGGGTAGTGGGCGCCTAAGAGGTGGAGGCCCGACCCGTTGATATAATCGCTATGTTTTAGCTGAGGCCGATACAGCAGATGGTGTCGTTACAGGTACGATCCCAAATTGTTATAAAAGAATATTTTCCCTTAGTTTGATTCGGATCTGAATATTGAGGTGAGTCCTCCTATTATGCTCCGCTTATGGGTAAGCTTCGTAATTTTGTGACCCACTTATATGTTATCCTTGTTGGGAGAATTGAGGATACGAGCCCGTGTCTATCATTTTTATGTTTGTGCACCATTAAGGGCTATAAGTCCAAAAGTAATTTTTATTATTCATCATAGTGGGTTTAATGTGTTTCGGAATAATTGATTCCAATTTTTATGAATTATATGCCCTACCGGTATGAGGGTTCATTATGTGTTGTGAAAATTGTTTATGAAATATATTGAACAGAAGAAAAGAAAGGAAATTGAAAATTTCAGTTGGCACAATGTGCAAAATACTCGTGATTCGGAGTTGAGGACGATATCCTCGCATTTTATATATGATGTGAAATATTTAAACCGGGCTACAAGCCGCGGAGGAAGTTATATAAGGACAAGGTCCTTGTGGTGAAATATTTATGAGTTTAAAATTCTCCGCGTGTGAAATTTAATTTGTACAATAATATTAATAGGGAGTCATGCCTGTTACGCTTATTTGATAATTCTTGTATATTTTCTGTGCATATTCAGCCATTTTCGTGTTGTAAACATTGAGTTTTAACCTATGAGATGAGTGCCCAGGTGGCGTTAAATGTGACTCATTAATCCGAGTAAGTAATCATGAGGTCTTCATGCCTCACATTCCGTTGTCAGTGTTGTGAAAATTCGAAATGAGGTGGTGGTTAATATGAGATTAATTGATGATGCTGGAATTAATTATGAACAACTTTTAAGACCAGAGATGTGGTGATGAGCATATATATGATGTGCTTCATGTCCTGATATCATTATGATAATGCAGTGCTTGTAATGCTGAGATTGGTGTTATTGATATATACCTTGTGATATTTTGTTGGGTTGTGGATGTGTTGTTAGGAGTTGTTTTGGTGCTACTCTGGCAGGTGGATAGGCCCAATTACAGGGGAAACTCTGCCGAAATTTCTGAAAAATTTGGGAATTAGTAAAATTTGGAGGATTGGATTTGCAAAGGAAGAGGTAAGTTATGTTATGTGTTTGAGGGCGAATGATCCTAAGCGGGAAAGAATGTAACACCCCAGAAAAAGTTTTGAAGTACTTCAACACTATCAAGAAAGTTGATGTGTGCGTAGACACGAGTTGCTATAGCCAGTTGAGACTAATAACGTGCGTTGTTGTAAAAAATCAGGCCTTTTGAAAATGTTGGAGTATATGAAAATGGTCTTAAAGTTTTAAATATGGATAAAAGAAATAATCTCAAATGAGATAGTATTGTCGGGCTTATCTCAAATACGGTAACGTGGGATCAACCGTAAGTATATGTGTAAAAGTAAAATCACCAATTTGGTAACCTCGGAATAATTCTTAGCACGTTCTAGGACGAACGTTTGTTTAAGAGGTGGAGAATGTAACGACATGACTTGTCGTCTTAAGAATTAATGCCCCGTTCAGTGGCTTAAGGTCTCGAACAGCTTCGCAATACGTATTATGACTCGCGGGTGTGGTCGAGTTTGATTTACTGAAGATTCAAAATTTAATTAAAAGAGCAATTCTTATTTAGAAGTTTAAATGGAAAGAGTTGACCGAAGAGTTGACTTTTGAGCAAACGACTCCGGAATAGAATTTTGAGGATGGAAATAGCTTCGTATGATGATTTCGGATTTAGGCGTATGTTCGGATTTGGATTTGGAAGTCCGTAGGACAATTCGACACATTTTGGCGAAAGTTGGAAAATATAAGATTTTGGAAAAGTCCGACCAAAGGGTGAATTTTTGATAACGAGGTCTGATTTCGATTCCGGAAATGGGAATAGCTCCATTAAGTCAATTATGACTTGTGTGCAAGATTTGAAGTCATTTCGGATTGATTTGATACGTTTTGGCGCAAAATATAAAAGTTGGAAGATTTAAAAACTTATAATTCGATTCGATGCGCGATTCGTAATTTCGGCGTTGTTTGACGTAGTTTGAAGCCTTGACTAAGTTCGTATTATTTTTGGGACGTGTTGGTATATTTGGTTGAGGTTCCGAGGGCCTCGGGTGGATTTCGGAAGGTTAACGGATCAATTCGGACTTGACGAAAAGCTGCTGGAATTTCTGGGCAGCTACTGTTCTTTTTGCAGGTGCGTGAACAGTACCGTAGGTGCGTGAACAGTAACCGCAGGTGCAAAACTGGGCAGAATCATAAGGACCAAAATGGTCATTTTTGGGCATTTCGTTTTGGAATTTTTGAAGCTCGGATTTGGGCGATTCTGGAGGGATTCTTCACAAGCTTGGTTGGGGTAAGTGTTTCATATCCTAAAGTATTTATATTTCATGAATCCATGATTATATTCATTATTTAATTTGGATTTAAATGGAAGAAATCAAGATTTTTACAAAATCTTCCAAAAATAAAAATTTAAGATTTGGAGGTCGAGCTGTTATTGGAATTTGATAAAATTGGTATGGTTGAACTCATATTGGAATGGGTGTTCGGATTTCATAAAAATTATGTTGGGTTTCGAGGGGCGGGCCCCGCGATGACTTTTATTGACTTTTTGGAATAAATTTTTAAGTCGACGTATTATTATCCGAAATTATTTTCGATGAATTTTAATGGAGTTATACAATTAATTTGGATAGATTTGAGTTGTCCAGAGGTCAATTCAAGTAAGAAGGCTATTTTGGAATATCGGCCTAACTTCAAAAAGGTAAGTGTCTTGCTTAACCTCGAGTGGGGGAATTACCCCTTAGGCATCGAGTCTTATGTGCTATTTCTGAAATGTGAAAAGCCGTGTACGTGAGGTGACGAGTACGTACTCGGCTTATATGTGTAAATTTTATTGAGTTAAAGTCTTGAGCATATTGTGTGGTAAATTGAATAATTGTTGGTATATATTTAATCATCTATTTGTCGTGCCTAAATCCTTGTTGTTGTTGAATCTGTTGTTATATGACAATTTGATGTGATTGTTACTTGATTATTTATGTAATTCCGTGAATTTGTTGGTTTGATAATTATTGGAATTTAATTTCATTATGGATTTTTCCTCTACAAATAATTAATTAAATGAGCTTAAGAAGAGGTGTTTATATAATTATTGAAAATTTGAATTTAATGAAGACTTTACTTTATGTTGAGTAATTTCTATCTCTATTGATTGTTTTTGGGTGTCGTACATATTGTGTGGAGCTTTTGGCTATTTGTTGTGAAATTAATTGACTTGGTTGTAGCTTTGGAATTTGGTTGTGGCCATCAGGCAAATTGTGATATGAATTGATTTTGTTATGTTGCCGTGATAATTTCCCGTGTAAATTGTTGTGTTGTGTTAATTATTAATTTGAGGATATAAGGGTGGCATTTCACCGTTGAGATTATGTGGGTATAAGGGTGGCATTTCACTGTGGTTGTGTTTGTTGGAATATGATCTGGGCGGAACGATAAGGGTGGCTATAGAAGCGATAAGGGTGGCAATAGGAGCGATAAGGCTGGCTATTGATATTGTCTGGGTGGAGCGATAAGGTTGGCTATAGGAGTGATAAGGGTGGCAATAGGAGCGATAAGGGTGGCTATTATCAGGGACGATATATGATGATATGGGGTTGTGGTGTTGATGATTTTCATGTGATGTTGTGATTCTATTGTGTTTATTTTTATACCTTGTGCAATTTGTCTTGTTGTTGGTAAATTGATAACAATCTGATTTATGTTGAAATTGAGAGCATGTGGCTATTACCAGGCGAATTATAAAATAAAATGTGGGCACGAGGTGCCGTGAGTAAATAATGAGGATATTTGGCATGTGAATTGTCCGTGCAGTTGTGATATGAAATGTGGGCACGAGGTGCTGTAATGAAATGATAATGATATTTGGCACGTGAATTGTCCGTGCAGTTGTGATATGAAATAAGGGCACGAGGTGTCGGGAAAATATGATGATTTAATTATGGGCATGAGGTGCCGTGAAAATATGAAAAATGGGTTGAGACCCGTATTTACGAAAAATATGAAAATGGGCTGAGACCCATATTTTTATGATTTTGAAATGAGGTGTCACATAGTGACTCTTTAATCGAAAGAATTATATTCAAAATATTTATTTGAAAGAATTTTTATTCAAGAAGAATTATATGAAAGAATTGTATTTGAAAGATATTTATTCGACGAAATTATATTTGAAAAAGAGTTTTATTCGTAAGAATTATATGTGAAAGATATTTAATTGAAGAACTTGATTTAACTGGGCTGTAATTGTATTTATTAATTGTTGAACGATATTAAATGGTGATTTTATTGTCTTATGGTGCATATCATTGGTTGTTTTATGTTGCCTTGATGTTATTTGTTTTCTATTATTTTGTATATTATATTGCACAGGTTATCAGACTAGTGAGTGTCTTGACTGTACCTCATCTCTACTCCATTGAGGTTAGTCTTGATACTTACTGGGTACCGATCGTGGTGTACTCATACTACACTTCTGCACATTTTTGTGCAGAGCCAGGTATTGGAGATATCGGACTTGAGCAGAGTTAAAGCGGGATCATAAGGATTCAAGTTAGAGCTGCTTGGTCGTCGCAATCCCTTGGGGTCTTTTCATTTCATTTTACTATTAATTTGTAATCAAACAGTATTGCATATTCGGTCCTCGTGATCATCCCATATATTCAGTTAGAGTTCGTGACTCAGTACTACCAGTCTTGGGAGGTTGTATATTCATATTTGTTTTGCTGTTAGTTTTGATTACCTATTTAAATTTAATTTTTTTTTAAAAAGCTTCAAAAATGTAATTGAAATCAGCTTACCTAGTCTTAGAGGCTAGGTGCCATCACGACGCCTGTAGTGGGATTTTGGGTCGTGACAAAGCTATGTCTCATTCTCAGACTCAACTGGCCCATCCCCAATTTAAAATACTCGAACCCTCTCTTATCTGCCTCGTTACCCGACCATAAACTTGCCACTCTCAATTAACTCCACCTCAGTAGCATTCGGGTGGCGCCACGTCTATATTAATATCCTATGTCGCCCTACCAGCACCCTACTACTACTACTCCCCCTTACCACCGACACCTCTACCTCCATCATTGTTGTACTATTACCGGAAAATGACATCATTTTAGCCAGATCATGAAATAAAACATTGTTTGGAGATGGCGAAGTTAGTGGAAAAAAAAAGAAGAATATTAAGCGTGAAAACCTGAAACCCAGAACTAAACTGATCAAACGGCAAACCCCATGAAGCACAAGCCAGAAAATAGTCGCCGGAGACTTAACATACCCATCTGAACGTGAATCTAACAATCCTCTGAAGTTGTTGCTCCAGCGACCTTGATGTAACGCCACTAGTTGTTTCATTTTTTCAGTATAAAGTTCAAAATGGTGTCAAGATCTTGAAGAATCCTGAATTTTAGTGAAGAAAATAGTGGTCTTTAAGATTTTTGAAGAGAAAAAGCGTTAGTTGGGGAAAGTGTTTCGTGAGAAGTTAAAAGGGTTTAATCAAAGAAAAAAAAGAATGTTACTTTAAGCTTAAGAATCTAAAAGGGGTTGTTTACTAGTAACTATGTTTTTATTATATTTGAATTTCAATGATTAAAATTGACGCCATGAACAAACAGTGAAAACTGAGAGAAGCTTGAGACGAAGAAGAAAATTAGACTAACATAGATCTGAGTCATAGGTAGATCCGAGTAGGGTGGGATTTTTTTCATGACAGTGGGGAGAAAGAAAGCTTAATTGAGAGTGACGGGTTTAGGGTTGGTTTATGAATAAGAGATGGTTTCGGGTATTTTAAATTGGGGATGGGTCAATTGAGTTTGCGAGTGACACGTGGCTTGGCATCTAAATTAGGGGTAGATTTGAATAACAATATAACGGTAGGGACCCAACCGACCAAATAGTATAACTAAGGGCAATTTTAAACAATATCAAATAGTACATGGACAATTTTGACTCATTTTTGTATTTTGAGATTGGGAGCTCGGATTTAGTTAATTTTTGAGGGAATTTTCACTACTTGGATTGGGGTAAGTATTCTTGACTCGGATTTGATTATTATTTATGATTACATCCTTGATTTTAGCATTTGAATGATGAATCTAAGTGAAGAAAATTAGGGATTTTAACAAAACTTTTCTAAAATGAAAATAAGGGATTTGAACCCCGATTCAAAGTCGGATTTGGATGGAACTTGTATGGTTGGACTCGTATTCGAATGAATGTTTGACATCTATAACTTTTATCGAATTTCGAGAGGTGAGACCGGGTTGACCTTTTGGTTGACTCTTTGATTTTTGATAATGATCGGAGCTTTATGAATAGGAATCATTTTCTATAGTCGTGTTTGATATTATTGAGTTATTTTTTGCTATATTTGACCTGTTCAGAAGTCGGTTTGAGAGGCAAGGGCTTTTTAAAGTATTGATTTGACTTAGTTGAGATAAGTATCTTGCCCAACCTTGTGCGGGGGAGTACCCCTTAGGATTTGGCCTTAATTGCTTGTTCGTGTTATGGAAAAAAATAGCGTGTACACGAGGTGACGAGTGTGTACATGGGTGTTATATGTGGCTTATGACTGGATTAGACCGTAGGCTATTAATATGATTTAATTTGATAATGTACTTTATATGGAACATGCTTAAACAACTTTTTGACTACATGATCATGATCGCTACATTTGACTTAGCCATAGTCATGCTTTATTTGTTGAACACCCTTCGGCACTTTTATGTTATTGTCATATCTATGTGCATTTTGTTGATAAGTTGTGAGCTTATATCATGATGAAACTTTGGTATTATTCTTTCGTGATATTGTGGCACATGTGGACATGTTGTGCGGGTTGATTGTTGATGTGTGGAGAATAAGGGTGGCATTTTACTATTGATGTTGTGCGGAGTATAAGGGTTGTATTTCACTGTTGATGTTGTGTGGAGTATAAGGGTGGCATTTCAATGTTGATACTATGTGGAGTATAAGGGTGGTATTTCACTGTTGATGTTGCGTGAAGTATAAGGGTGGCATCTCACTATTGATGTTTTTGTGGAGAAATAAGGGTGGCGATATGTGCATGTGGCAATATAAGGAAGGCATTTCATTGTTATGCGCACATGCGGCGAAATAAAGGTGGCATTATTGATGATGTTATGTGATTATAATGAGCTAACCGGTTGTTTTGAGACCTAGAGCATCATTCAGCGGTTTGAGACCCCGAGCGGCTTCACTTCAGGTATTATGACTTATGCATATGGTCGGAATTGAATTTCGGGAAGTTCGGAGTTGATTTGGAAAGAAAATTCTAATTTCAAAAGCTTTAAATTGGAAGAATTGACTAAGGTTTGATTTTTGAGTAAACGACCTCGGAATCATGATTGGAAGGTTCCAACAGGTTCGTATGATGATTTTGGACTTGGGTGTATGCCCAGATCAGGTTTTAGATGACCCGGGAGCATTTCGACGCCTATTGTGGAAAGTTGGCATTTTGGAAGAATTTCATAAATTTGGGTTGAAGTGCATTTCAATGATATCGATGTCCGTTTGGGATTCCGAGTTTGGGAATAGCTCCGTATGGTGATTTCAATCTTAGGAGCGCATCCGGAAGTGGATTTGGAGGTCCGTAGGTCATTTTGGGGTCATTTGGGCAGAAGTTAGAAATTTGGATAATTTTAAGAAGTTTGACCGGGAGTGGACTTTTCATATCGGGGTCGGATTCTGATTCCGAAAGTTGGAATAGGTCCGTAATGTCGAATGCGACTTGTGTACGAAATTTGAGGTCAATCGGACATGATTTGATAGGTTTCGACATTAATTGTAGAAGTTTGGAATTTCAAAGTTCATTAAGTTTGAATTGGAGGGTGATTCATAGTTTCGATGTTGTTTGGCATGATTTGAGGCCTCGACTAAGTTCGTAATGTATTTTGGGACATGTTGGTATATTTGGTTAAGGTTCCGGGGGCCTCGGGTGGGTCTCGGATGGTTAACGGAGCAAGTTTTGGACTTAAGGAATGGCTGAAGTGCACTAGTTCTGGTGTAATCGCACCTGCACAAGTTTGACGGCAGGTGCGTGACCGTAGAAGCGAGGAAACGGTCGCAAGTGCGGTTTGGGCAAAGCTGGGCAGTGACCGCAGGTGTGAAAGGTTGTCCGCACCTGCGAGGATGCAGATGCGGAGGTGCGTCGCAGGTGCGATATTGAGAGAAGAGCCTGGGGGCGCAGGTGCGGAAGCATATCCGCAGATGCGGATGCGCATCTGCGCATGGGAGACCACATATGCGGAAATGGGCTGGAAGCCCTGGACCGCAGAAGCGATGGGAGGTCTGCAAATGTGGCCAAGGCACCGCAGATGCGAAAATCGCCTGGGCAGTGAGGTTTTAAAAGACGGGATTTTGCCTTTTTCCTCCATTTTTCTTTTGGATGGGCGATTTTTGGAGCTCTTGGAAGGGGGATTTTCATCATCTATGTCAAGGTAAGTGATTCCCACATATTATGAGTTAAATACATGGTTTATATAAGGATTTAAACATGGAAATTAGTAGAAATTTAGGATTTTGAAGAAAAACCTAGAAATTGGTATTTTGGAATTTGACCACGAATTTGGGCATGGAATGGGAAATAAATCATATATTTGAGTTCCTGGTGTCATGGGTAAAGATTATCTTCGAAAATTTTCGAAATCCGGGCACTTGGGCCTGAGGGTGATTTTTATCGACTTTTCAAGCGAAGTTAGAAATTGTTATAAATTGGATTATAATAAGTATTAGAGTGTATATTTATGGATTTGCACATTTATTGACTGGTTTTGGAGCATTGGGCATCGATTTGAGTTATTGGAAGGGCTTGGGAGCCGGTGATAGAACTTCGGAGCGAGGTAAGTCTTTTTTCTAACCTTGTAAGAGGGAATTTACCACATAGGTGAACTTAATTAATATGTGTTATTATTATTGGGGGCTACGTACGCACGAAGTGATGAGAGTCCGTACCTAGCTACTATTCATGTTTATGTCCGGATAATTTTAGGTTTACACCATGCTTTGTGGACACCGTTATTTGATTATATTTGCTAATTGTATCAAATGGAACTAAGTCGAGGATTTTAAGGATTTAAAAGCTTCAAGTTGAATTGTCTTTATTTTGAAAAGAATCAAGGAAGGGTATGATTTATTGATAATTTATATTTGACCGCGTCGCAAGTATATTCCGCGAGCGGGATAATTCTTTCTATTACTCTCATGGGAGCTGGTCGTTCGCCTCGATAGGTTAATAGATGCATCTATGGTTCATGTCGTTCGACCCTCGATAGTGCACAATTTACATTTATGTTAGATCGGGCCGAACGTTCTCGGTGGAATTTTGTGCGTGATAATAGAACTGGAAGTCCCTTTTATAATTGGTATAAATTCATTATTTGAAAGATTATTTGTTTTAAATGAAGAAAGTGATTTGGGTTCTTAAATATGGTGATGAATTGTTCAGTTATTTCTTATTCTGAGTTTTATTGTTACATATATCATGCTTAATTAGAATTTCATATTATCATATTGTTGGCCCTTAGTAAGTGTCGGAGTCGACCCCTCGTCACTACTTCAAGGTTAGGCTAGATACGTACTGGGTACGCGTTGATTTACGTACTCATACTACACTTGCTGCACATTTTTGTGCAGGTGCATATATGACTAGTGGCCTTGTGGGCGCAGAGGCGCGGTTATTGCGGGGACTTAGGTGAGCTGCATTCCACGTTACGAGTCTGCAACCAATAGAGTCTCCTTCAGAGTATTTATATTTTCCTGTCAAATTTGTATTTCGGACATATGTTGTATTTAATTTTACATTCTTAGTTGAGGCTCATGCACTTGTGACACCGGGTATTGGGGCGATTATGGGCTGCACTGTATTGGAATTATTAAAAATATTATTATTTATTTTGTAAATTTCATCTTTTACCATTTAATTGAAGGAAATATGATTTCAAATATATTAAAATGTGAACAAAATTAAGTCTTTATTTTTGGCTTGCCTGACAGCGGTGTCCAGCACCATCACGACCTTTAATGGATTTTGGGTCGTGACAACATGGTATCAGAGCACTAGGTTCACTTAGGTCTCACGAGTCATGATCGAATCTAGTAGAGTCTTGCGGATCAGTACGGAGACGTCTGTACTTATCTTTGAGAGGCTACAAGGCTGTTAGGAGCACTTCTCTTCTTGATTCCTCGTCGTGCGATTTGATCCATGTGAGGTTTATGCCTTCATTTCCATCCTATTCAATCTTGCATGGCGTGAAGCGCTTGTTATAAATTGGGAATCGAGGAATTCGAATGGTACTACAGATGTGGTGCGGGATGTTTCTCCCTGCGTATTTGCTTTGGGCTATTGTCGTCGCCTTGTGGAAGGCTTTTATGTCGTTTCAGCTCAGTATCAGTATTACCTAAGGTTTTGAGACTTGGCATTGATTGTTATGACGATTCGCGTGTTGCTATCGCATAGTGTTGGTGTAATGGTAAGATGCTTGTCTACGCGTCGAAGCAGTGAATAACTTGGAAGGAGGTTTACTCAGTGCATAATTCAGAGATCCAGTGTTTTGTTTCCGGCGAAGGAAAGGCAATCGGGCTATGAATGTTCAGGTTTGGGTTGACAGAGTAACGAGACTTGGTATTTCGAGCATGGTGGAATTTTCATCTATGATGTGGTATCGTTGCCCTGGATTGAATGTGTTAAGTTCGCCGATGTTATGGTCTTCATCAATTTGCCTTAGGTGCAGAGTAGTGTGAGATGGTGCCGGAGAAGCGATTGTTAGAGACAACGGAGTACAGTAATTTCGAAATTTAAATGGGTATTTCTAATGTTGACGGCTCGAGGAAGATGATCTTCGGAGGGGTTTAAAGTTGGTAGAGATCTATTGGTTCAAGTGCTACAGAGATATATATTGAGTTAAGGCAACAATTGGGGCAACGAAGGATGAGGAAGGACGTGTGGGAGGTGTCTTGCGGTGGTTAAGTTTCTAGAAGGCCAAGTGTGAGAAACAGAAGTCAGGTAGTTTCTTAAAGGAGAGGGTTTGACCAAAGTGGCAGAGTAACATATGGGTTCTGTGGTAGGATGACTATACGCCTTGGGGGAAGTTAGAGTGATTTGGGATTCATGGTGGATAGTGACTAGGTCTGCGGGCTTAATTTGGAATATTGGCTGCTATATTAAGGAAGATTAGGTGTGACAGGGGGGAGTTGCTTAATATGAAGAAGGATACAACATGACTTTGGATTGGAATGTATCGTCGCACGTTTAGTTGATGTCAATGGGGAGTGAACGGGCTTGTACGGCTGGTGAATGAGCACGGGCTCAGGATGGTTTAAGAATTTCATAGTAATTGTACTCGGTACAGCGCTGTTAGAAGATGTCGGCATGTAATTTCCACAGGTGGGTTATCTCCCGTGAGCAGGTTAGCGGTCGTGTGGTGTTGACAAAACTTCGGCGAAGGATTCTACTAGCTATCCGGTAAAAGGTCGGATATATAAATGTGGCTAGTGATTCAGAATGTTCATGAAGTGTTAATGAAAGGATTTTGAGGAATTCTGGCGAGTTGATTGTGCAAAATCATGTCAATGGGGGATAAGGAATCTTGGTGGGTTCCAGAGTTATGCGATGGTAGCTTCAAGCTAAGTAGGAGAGCCCCACCGCCTACGATGGGATTGCATGGTTGTCTACTTATGAGATTTCTGGTTATCGGCATATTGGTGGATTATTACGACTAAGGAAAGAGAACATCAGCGGTAATTTTGAGAAAAGGATTGAGGAATGTGTGCTATAGTTGGCCTTATTGACTCATGTTCGGGCTTTGGGAAGATTCGGGATTTATGCTTCGTGTAGAGGTGATTTACAAGGAAAGTGATTCAGCCGGGTGCTTCTTTGAGAGGGCGTTCATGTGCTAGTGGAGCCTTGGAGTTTGATTATATTCGGGACCAAGTCAGAGTGGGTGAATCTCAACAACGGACCTAGTGGAGTCAAAAGTTAAAGTGTGGTGCCTAAGGATTTCGAGTCAATAGTATGGTTGAGTATCGAGCTTTTGCAGCGGATTATGAAAAGGGGCTCGGAGTGTTCTGTGCTATCTTTGGTCTGCGGTGTAACATGAGAGGAATGGGAGAAAACGACTTCGGATTCATAGAGCAATTGTCAGAATGGATATACTAGTTAAATACGCGAATATGCGCACAAGGAGGGTATGAGATGGTTCGTGGATTTTGGAGATAATGTGGTCTCGAGAAATGGGATCACTCAGGATGAGTGCGGATTGAGGTTGTTATGTGTTGAATGAAGCTATCATTATTCCTAAGGTAAGTCTAAGGTAAATTAGAAGAAGTCGGATCGGTTAGCAATAGTTGAATTGGCATGATGGCGGCAATGATCAGTTCCTTCAGCGTGTTAAACCATGCATGTGATTTGTGGCGGTACGTGCGAAGCTTGACGGCCACCGTAATTGACTTTATTTGGGGGCATTCGAGTATTGTGGCCTTGTTATGTGTAGAGGGATCCCGGAAGAGTTACGGTGGTTTAGACCACTACTTGAGGTTTGTATTTTCTACGGTTATGGGAATTCAGTCGCATGTCGCTATGGTTCTCCTGAAATGAGTTAAGTGAAAATTTTCTATACGATGAAGTGTGTACCCTATTGGTGGTTCGGGAGTTATGATGAAATTCTTGTACTCTTGCGTATTGGTATGTTAGGTGCAGTGAGCGGCATGGGAATTGGAAGTTGAGGATCAAAGTTGCAGTTGATGTCGACAAAAATGTCACAAGCTCGGATGAGCGAGAAAGGACTCAGATGGTTAGAGTCAGCTGGTATTGTCCTTAGCGTCACCTGAGATCGGTGTCCTGTGTAAGAGGCTTTGTGTACTGATTTGCAGCTTCTTGATTTGCTTTTCAGCATTAGTGTGACCGGTGGTATGGATGTGCAGACTTGTTACCTGGTGCGGAAGGTCGTGGGAGCGTATCCCATGGGAAGATTGTATAAGTGTGACATGTATTCACTTGATTGATTAAAGATTGGAACCAAGTATGGAGATTTGGTATTATCGCTAATATGAGAGTTTAAGCCTGAAAGGCGCTCTATTCAGTTGGTTGTGAATTGTGGAAGTTTGTTCCGATTTTGACGGATGTCCTTATGCGTCATGGGTTGTTGTGGATCTTTGAAAGGTTATTAGCCCAGTGCGGTACGATCAGAATTGACTTGAGGTCTGTGGATGGATCTAAATGTGAATGTGGACTCTATATTAGGCTGGATGTGTTCATTTCAGCATAGCGCTATTTTCGGAGGGGTCTTCGGGCCTTGGATGTTATTTCTGTTGTCGGCCTTTCCATGTAGTCTCTATTATGCCATGTGGGTTGTGAGGATGTTTGATTATTCGCACTCGTATTGAGATCCCATATAGTTTATGGTGTTATATGAGCAGGATGAGTCTCGAGATGCAGGTCATTTATTACACCTTAGTTGTGCTTGCGTTTTATAGCGTATGACGCTACCCGTCTCCCCAGGATTTATGTTATGCACTTGGCGTGCTTATGGTTGATATTCGGGCATTTCGTAAGTATAAGCATTTCTTTCGATTATCATGATTGGATCGGGTTGCATGCCGCAACAGTGTGATGTTGAGCATAGTTCCCTATATCTATCCCTGTGTGTTTTGTCCCGCATTGTTTTAGAAAGATTCATGGCACCTTTTCGGTTGTTTAATTAGTTACGTGGGTTGAGAAGTTCTTTCCAGAGTTCATTCTCCTTCTGTACCACATTCGAGTTTGTGGATTCTTGGCACATGGTGGCATCATATGAGACCTTTGGTAGTGTTTGTGGTGGCTTATTGCCGGAACGACTTGTACTGGGTGAGACGAGATTTTTGGACCTGGGATCACTGCGATCAGATTTATATGAAGCATATTAGAGAGCAAATATTGTTATTTGATTCATAATGAGGTAATGGTTCTAGTCAAGAGAAGAAACCCAATGATTTCTTGACTCGACAGTTGGTTATGAATTTCTGCACATCTCTTCCGTCGTGGCAGTATTTCAACGATTGGAATAGGACTTATACGTGTCGTGAAGTGTATTGTAGGCATCAGATTCGTGGAATTTCGTCCATTGTTATCGGAGGATGTTATTATGGTCATGTGAATTATTCGGTGCATGGTAAGAATTTAGTAAGGGTACACAATCGTGTTTGGTGCAGTGTGTAGTGATTGATACGGTATTCGTATGTTAGAAATAGGCCTGGTGGAGAATTTCGTATGTTGGAATTTGACTCTAAGACTTACTTGACTAAATAAAGAGGAAGATCTTCAGGTTTTCTCGAGCAAATGTGCTCGACTGGGTTATGGTAGCATGGGTAGGTGCACGAGGTATTAATCAGTGATTTCTGACAACTCCAGAGCAGTTCTTAGCACGTTCGCGGACGAACGTATGTTTAAGTGGGAGAGAATGTAACGACCCGACCGGTCATTTTGAGCTCTAGCGCATCATTCAGCGGTTTGAGACCCCGAGTAGCATTCACTTCAGGTATTATGACTTGTGCGTATGGTCGGAATTAAATTTCGGGAAGTTCGGAGTTAATTTGGAAAGAAAATTCTAATTTCGGAAGCTTTAAGTTGGGAGAATTGACTAAGGTTTGATTTTTGAGTAAACGACCTCAGAATCGGGATTGGAAGGTTCCAACAGGTTCGTGTGATGATTTAGGACTTGGGCATATGCCCGGATCGGGTTTTGGATGACCCGAGAGTGTTTCGACGCCTATTGTGGAAAGTTGGCATTTTGGAAGAATTTCATAAATTTGGGTTGAAGTGCATTTCAATGATATCGATGTCCGTTTGGGATTCCGAGTTTGGGAATAGCTCCGTATGGTGATTTCAATCTTAGGAGCGCGTCCGGAAGTGGATTTGGAGGTCCGTAGGTCATTTTGGGGTCATTTGGGCGGAAGTTGGAAATTTGGATAATTTTAAGAAGTTTGACCGGGAGTGAACTTTTGATATCGGGGTCGAATTCCGATTCCGAAAGTTGGAATAGGTCCGTAATGTTGAATGTGACTTGTGTGCGAAATTTGAGGTCAATAGAACGTGATTTGATAGGTTTCGGCATCGATTGTAGAAGTTTGGAATTTCAAAGTTCATTATGTTTGAATTGGAGGGTGATTCATAGTTTCGATGTTGTTTAGCATGATTTGAGGCCTCGAAAGTTCGTAATGTGTTTTGGGATATGTTGATATATTTGTATAAGGTTCGGGGGGCCTCGGGTGGGTCCCGGATGGTTTAACGGAGCAAGTTTTGGACTTAAGGAATGGCTGAAGTGCACCAGTTTTGGTGTAATCGCACCTGCGCAAGTTTGACTGCAGGTGTGTGACCGCAGAAGCGAGGAAAAGGTCGCAGGTGCGGTTTGGGCAAAGCTGGGCAGCGACCGCAGGTGTGAAAGGTTGTCCGCAACTGCGAGGTCGCAGATGCGGAGGTGTGTCGCAGGCACGATATCGAGAGAAAAGCCTGGGGGCGCAGGTGCGGAAGCATATCCGCAGATGCGGATGCGCATCTGCGCATGGGAGACCGCATATGTGGAAATGGGCTGGAAGCCCTGGACCACAAAAGGGATAGGAGGTCCGCAGAAGTGGGACTGCAGATGCGGCCAAGGCACCGCAGGTGCAAAAATCGCCTGGGCAGTGAGGTTTTAAAAGATGGGATTTGGCCTTTTTCCGCCATTTTTCTTTTGGATGGGCGATTTTTGGAACTCTTGGAAGGGGGATTTTCGTCATCTATGTCAAGGTAAGTGATTCCCACATATTGTGAGTTACATACATGGTTTATATAAGGATTTAAACATGAAAATTAGTAAAAAAATTGGGATTTTGAAGAAAAACCTAGAAATTGGTATTTTGGAATTTGACCACGAATTTGGGCATGGAATGGGAAATAAATTATATATTTGAGTTCGTGGTGTCATGAGTAAAGTTTATCTTCGAACATTTTCGGAATCCGGGCACGTGGGCCCGAGGGTGATTTTTATCGACTTTTCAAGCGAAGTTAGGAATTGTTATAAATTGGATTATAATAAGTATTAAAGTGTATATTTATGTATTTGCACGTTTATTGACTAGTTTTGAAGCGTTGGGCATCGATTTGAGTTATTGAAAGTGCTTGGGAGCCGGTGATAGAACTTCGGAGCGAGGTAAGACTTTTTTCTAACCTAGTAAGAGGGAATCTACCCCATAGGTGAACTTAATTAATATGTGTTGTTATTTGTGGGGGCTGCGTATGCACAAAGTGACGAGAGTCCGTACGTAGCTACTATTCCTATTTATGTCCGGGTAGTTTTAGGTTTACACCATGCTTTGTGGACATCGTTATTTGATTATATTTGTTAATTGTATCAAATGGAACTAAGTCGAGAATTTTAAGGATTTAAAAGCTTCAAGTTGAATTGTCTTTATTTTGAAAAGAATCAAGGAAGGGTATGATTTATTGATAATTTATATTTGACCGCGTCGCAAGTATATTCCGCGAGCGTGGTAATTCTTTCTTCTACTCTCATGGGAGCGGGTCGTTCGCCTCGGCAGGTTAATAGATGCATCTATGGTTCGTGCCGTTCGACCCTCGGCAGTGCACAGTTTACATTTATGTTGGATTGGGCTGAATGTCCTCGGTGGAATTTTGTGCGTGATAATAGAATTGGAAGTCCCTTTTATAATTGGTATAAATTAATTATTTGAAAGATTATTTATTTTAAATGAAGGAAGTGATTTGGGTTCTTAAATATGGTGATGAATTGTTCAGTTATTTCTTGTTCTGAGTTTTATTATTACATATATCACACTTAATTAGAATTTCATATTATCATATTGTTGGCCCTTAGTAAGTGTCGGAGTCGACCCCTCGTCACTACTTCTTCGAGGTTAGGCTAGATACTTACTGGGTACGCGTTGATTTATGTACTCATACTACACTTGCTGCACATTTTTGTGCAGGTGCATATATGCCTAATGGCCTTGTGGGCGCAGAGGCGCGGTTATTGCGGGGACTTAGGTGAGCTGTATTCCACGTTACGAGTACGCAGCCAACATAGTCTCCTTTAGAGTATATATTTTTCTGTCCAATTTGTATTTCGGACAAATGTTGTATTTTATTTTACATTCTTAGTTGAGGCTTATGCACTTGTGACACCGGGTTTTGGGGCGATTATGGGTTTCACTGTATTGGAATTATTAAAAATATTATTATTTATTTTGTAAATTTTATCTTTTACCATTTAATTGAAGGAAATATGATTTCAAAAATATTAAAATGAGAACCAAATTAAGTATTTATTTTTGGCTTGCCTGACAACGGTGTCCGACGCCATCATGACCTTTAATGGATTTTGGATCGTGACAGTAATGATTCGGGTGTCCTTGTTGATGTTGTTTATGTGTTGAAACGGGGTTGATATTTTTATTTCACACATATTTTTTAAAAGTTTATGTCTTGTATTTTTAATGAGTTGTCAGTTGAATTTGACATGATATTACATGCCCCACTTATTTGATGATTTGTTGACTAAAATGAGTTTTCTACATTGAGTTGTCATCACATGCTCTATGAGATGGTTGATATTATTTTTTCTTGTATATATTTTGATGCTAGTTATTGATATATTGCACAAAGTTTTGACTAGTGAGTATCACATGACATGAACATCGTCACTAATTCACCGGTAGTCTTGATACTTACTAAGTACAGACCATGGTGTACTCATACTATATTTCTATATATTTTTGTGTATATCCAGGTGCTAGAGGTAGCAGATCTGGACAGTGAGAGCTTATTGACCGGGAGGATTCAAGCTAGAGTTACTTTGACCGTTGCAGCCCTTTGGAGTCCTATCCTTATATTGATACTGTCATTTCTATATTCCGAACAATATTGTATTTTGAGATATTCTTATGTATTCAATTAGAGCTCGTGATTGTATACTACCTAGTTCTGGGAATGCGTTTTAAGTATTGCCGCTTTTGTTCGTATTGATTTTATTTCCGCTTTTATATTAAACTTTGTTCTATTATATCATGTTTTGTTGATTTAAATATGGTTAAGTGTTCGGTTTGCCTAATTTTAAAGACTAGATGCCCTCGCGACCCATATGGTGGGATTTGGATAGTGACAATATATTACTTGAAGATTGTAGGTTAGCATTCTATCCATCTTTTACTTTATGTTTTACCCTTCTAAATACATTTACATCCTCTTAATACCAAGGACCTTTTTGTTATTTCAGCAAAAACCTTCTTTCTTCAAAATCGGACATGTCGTTCTATTCGCCTTTTTTTTTACCGGCGAATCCCCGTATCCATTTCTATTTTTCGGTGACTGGTCAATTATATTTCTTTCTCCGGAGAATCCCATTAACATAATTTATTTATTTATTACTGTTTACCCTCAAAACAAACTAAGAGCCCGTTTGGATATAAGAAATTTTTTTCTTTTTTTCAAATAAAAATTTATTTTTTTTCGAAATCGGTGTTTGTTCATAAAATTTTCAATTTTTACTTGAAGATGCATTTTGAAAATTTTAGAAAATTTGAAAAACTCCAAAAAGCTGTTTTTCAAAATTTTTACTCAAATCACTCACAAAACTTCAAAAACAACCCAAAATTATATTATGTCCAAACATAACTCTAAATTTCAAATACTATTTTCACCGGAAAAAAATTTCACCTATTTTGGAATTTTATAATTCTTATGTCCAAACGCCCACTAAATGAAAAAGATCCCGAGATATTTCGACTACAATATTTTCAGTATTGTAAATTGCTCACATCAATAGAGTAACTGTTAAATAACAAGAACCACCTCCTTCGCCTAGAATGTCAATTTATAATAAATTATTTCTTGAATTTGTTTCATGTCCTTAATACTCCTAAAAGCTTGACAACAAAACCTGAGAAATCTAGCCATTCAAAAAGAAATCTAACCCAATAACAGTTCACCTAAGAGATTGGCTTTGAATTTTTGCATCTTCTAATATCATACCTACTGACAGTAATGGGCAGAAGAAAGAAAAGTGGGAAAGGACAATAAAAAGAAATTATCATTACCAACCAAATTGATTTAAGAAGAGAAATTGTTGCTTGTCTTTGATCTGTTTCCCAGTTTTGTGTTTGTTGCTGGGTAGAGTAACCATTGATGAGGGAAATAGAGAATTGACTTTAGATTTTTGGTAAGAAGACAATAAAGCCCATCCTATTAGTGTTGGTAGTATACTGGTAAGGATATTTGTAGAAATTTAAAAAAGGGTATAATGCCAGCTCTATCTAGCTCCATATATATAAGATAATAAGAAAATACATTCAAGGATTTGTAAAGAACTAGGGGACTTAGATGCAATATATAATCTTTACATGCAACTTTGAACAAGACAAGACAATCACAAAAAAGGAATAAATTACCCAAAAAAAACACCTCCATATGTGAGAACCACCATTATTACCAAAACAAATTCCATTCTAATTGACCTAACAATTCCATCTTCCATATACACTAGAGACACAAATTACACTCTATCCATTCGTCTAAAATAACTTACCTATACACACTAACACATTTACAACCATGCTTCACCAAAGACCACATGTAACTACAATAATTAATTTCTCCATCTTCTTAATTACACCACGACAATACGGTTGTCGAAGGATTTGTGGTGACTAAGAGGTGATGGAGACTTGGAGTTCAAAATGGGCCCTAGCAATGATCGAATTGCAACTAAAAAGTCTGAGCACCATTACAAATGTGGTTTCTAGGCCAGTAAAGTGTAATCCTTTTTGCCGCAAAAGTGCTTGTGCGCTTTTGAATTATAAAAGTTTTTTTTTTTTTTTGTGGAAAAGTAGTTCAAAAATGCAATTTATCCTCATAAGCAAATGTGTCAATTTTATACTTTTTCCGGACAAAATTAACCTTGCAAAAAATTTATATTTAACAAATTATCCTCGATCGCATTCATTGGAACTAACACATCTCTGACGAAATCATATTTCAATTGTTACATTCTAATTGAATGTTAATAACTAGAACAGAATACGTATTTCAACATATTTATCCAATTGATAATATCACTTGTACAATAAATCTTTACATGTCTTTTTTCATAATTTGACACTCAAATTACCTTTTTAGAAAGATTGACCAAACAAATATTATTTTAATAATATTAAGAAAGACACTACTAAAATATACTCCAGCCGTTTCAATTTAGATAAGATAGTTTGACTTGGTACGTAATTTAAGAGGAAAAAAAAGACTTTTGAAACTTGTGGTCTTAAAAGCTTTGTGGGGCTATGACATTTGTGTGGTTATAAAAACTTCTCATTAAGGATAAAATAAAGAGTTTAAAATTTAATTATTTTCAATTGTAAAAATGTGTCATTCTTTTAGAACAGACTAATAAGGAAAGTGTGTCATCTAAATTGAAACAAAGGGAGTAACATAAAATGATTTAGCTAAATGCAAAGTTGCTATTGTAAAAATGTAAAGATTCATCTTTTTTGAAACTTCATTTAGCAAAAAAGCATTTTCTGAGAATATACTGGACCTTAAAAGCTTGACTAAACAGGCATCAATCCTGTGGACTCCATTTCATCCACTTTAATTTAACTTTCCAACAATATTCATCTCAAGCTTCCTTTTAATTTCTGTATGGCTTAATTGAATAGCTTAAGAAAAAAGGGTCAATTATATAGATCTAAAAGGAAAATAAGATTACGTCCACAGGAGCTAGGCATATAAAGAATATACTCTCCCGAAATGATCTGGGACTGAAATTCAAGTACATAGCATCTCATTTTTAATGGCCAAATGATGGTATCTTACTTGACATATGAACCATTTTACTTGTTGAATGGAAAAACAATTCAAACGCCTAGACTGAATTTCTTATTTAGTTTAAAGGCCACCAAAAATTATTAACCACAATCACTTCTGACATCATTAAAATTTTGTAAATTTTTTGAGATTTACATGAATTTTCAAATTACTTCAAGAAAAGTTTTTCCTCCAATTTTTTCCTCTGGATTCTCCCTTTGCAATGATGCATTTTTCATCTCTTTTTATCTTGTTCGGATAAGTCTTTTCTCTTTCTTTTCTTGTAAGATATAAATAAAAAGAAAAATAATAGATGGGGCCAATGATAACCTGAACTTACAAAATATAAGAGGACGGTTAACCCAAAAAATAACAAAAGAAATTCAAATCTAGAAGCTTAACTAGTCACAAAAGAATACAAGTATCACTAATAAATATGGTTTTCGGTAGGTTGACAATGGTCTTTTCACTTGTTGAAGAACAACCCTCTCCTCCTTCCTTTTTTCTTCTCACCAGCCTACAACAAGTTCAACAATGAGATCCAAAGGAGAATGTCACAAATAATTGGAGCTTGAAAACTGATGTTAGAAACAAGCTAACAACTAATGAAGAAAGAAAAACATTTACATCATGATTTTAGCACCAATTCTTGCCACTCATTACCTTGACAATTAACTAGCCATCTAAGAACTTCACTGATTTAGCCACGAGAAGAAGACAAAATGCTCTAGAAATTTCATCGCTGAATTCCCAAAACCATGATTTAGTATCCACATGGTATTAATTGACATCTGTAAGCATATGGTCACCCTCAAAGACTGGCGTATCAATACTCTTCAGTAATGTACACAGATCACATAATTTTTTTTATGATGGTGGTGTTAGGGTCAGCTTTCGCGCACCTCAATTATTCCACCGGCTACCTACTACCTCCCACCAGCACAACTACCAGGTAACTTTGCCCACCAAGGCTAAGACAAATGGGAAGAAACCACCTAGTGTTTTTTGCCTAGGAAGAAATCATAATGATGCCGCAGGAACTTAAATGGTAGGTACTAAAAGAAGCAGCAACAGGTTCCAATGTCAAATATGTGAAGAATATAGACGTGCCACTCCACAAAAATAACACTAGATCATAAAGAAGCATCTAACACATGAAAGATATAACACCAGATACGCTGATCGTTGATCAATAAAGATCCTGTGTCGGTCTCATGTACTGGAGCTAACTCTATTCCGTAACTCTTTTGCTTAGCATCTGCCTGATGCTCTTTAATGATATCTTTTTACTTCAAAAAAAAAAATCCTGTGTCGGAATTTGATTAATGAAAAGAGAGCCTTTTGTGCAAAAACAGTTTTGCGGCTTTTGCCAATCAACAACAACTATGCCTCAGTCCCAAACAAGTTGAGATCGGCTATATGGATCCTCACTTCTTTCTTTAAGCTCAAGTCATATCATAATCACTACCAAAGTAACATAAAAGTGAATAATTGTCAACCAAAACGTACAAATTCATGTGTGGGAATCTTATATCAGATGCTAGCTGAGTTTCATGCTAAAGCAAAGAAATAAAAGAAAAAGGTACAGTACAGATCTCGCCGGAAGAGCTTTTGGTGCTAGCTGACAGAGCTCTTCGTGCAGAGAAATTCACAGTTTTACCAAGACATACAAATTCACGTGGTAATGCACCTATCAGATGCTACCCAAGTTTCTTGCTAAAGCAAAGAAATAAAAATTACATGATCTGAACCATGACTAAGAATAGGAGTAAAAGAAAAAGAGCACATGACAGATCTAGACCACAAATGCATTATGTTGTAACACTCAAATAGCCCGTAAATTTCATTTGAACCTAATAGAATACATGTATCATTCACATCATATTATAGAAATAACTTTCAGATTGTAGAAGTCATACCCTTATAATAAACAGTCTCATGGTTAGGACAATTGTATCCCTTGAACTGCAAAATAGAGCCACATGTCACTTAAATAGAGAAAATGAATTTTATGATAATTTGTTGGAAAAAGTAAAATGTACACACGCAGAAGAAGAAAGTGAAATATAAAAAAGGTAAAATGTCAAGATGACATATTGATGTGACATGAATGCTTCCCAACAGAAGCAGAACATAAAAATGATAACAGGTAAGTAAGGAAGTCAAGAATCCGCTATGTGTTGCTTCATCTGGGTTGAAAGACTTCGAGAAGCAGATGTTAGAACCACTTGAAAAACTCTTTTTAAAAGCTGGATTGTCCATAACTATGAAAAACGAACATACCAGTTGTTTTTTTCCTTTTTCTTTCTTTATTTCAGTCTTTCTTCTTCTTTTCCCTTTTTTTTGTGGGGTGGGGTGGGGGTGAGTTGTGATTTACCAGCTAATGTCTCCTTGATCATTCTCAGCCTTCAAAAGATGCTCAACTCCCCGACTATCGAAGATTGAAAATTCCGTAGGATTTCCATATGGAATAGAAACCTAGAAGACAACAGCATAAAATGGTGAGAACGGAGTGGAGATTTAGGAAACAATAGAAGTTATAGCACTATGAACTAAAACTATTATTTGTAAAATAGACGTCCTGAGAGAAACATTATACAACTAAGTACCCATCAATTACAAGAAGCTTATGTGTCTCTTTCTAGTGTCTTTACATCGGAAATAAGAGCCATCATCTATTACCAATGCTTCTTAAGCTTTTGATGGAGTTGGAGTTGCCAGCTTAGCACTTCCGTAGGAAAGCAGTTTATCATCCTTTACCTTTATGAAGACCCCAAAAAGTTTAGCATTTTATCCTCCACAAAATGTACAACTTTACTAAGACATAACAGAAAAAATGTATGCAGTCACTAAGAAGTTGAGAAGGTTGGAGAAACAAATTATTTTGTCAAAGTTGTTCCCTGTAAAGTTCAGTCAAATGTGAAAAACCCTTAAACATGCTGAAGTTACTGGCTGAAGCACATTCCAGCCAACTTTAACTACACAGAAATAAATAAGTGTATATACATATAAATGGATATGGGTCTTGCTAACATACTGCCTTCATGGCAAATTTCTCCAGTCAATTTCATATATCGAATTGCGCCGTCCATTTTTTTTCCTCCGATATCTCTCTTCTCCGTTTCTTTCCTCCATCATCTTTTGTTGTGCTTCCGTTTTTATATTTTCCTTCAGTCGTGAGTATAGCCAAGTGCTTCAAAAACAAATTGAAAGATATGCATATCAGATTTGCAATTCCGTCAGTTCAGTTTCAGACTCCGGAATTCCTTTCTTGTCAAATATCTTTCTCTGGTGAACTCGTTGTCCTTTCTTTGTTTCACTGTGCCACTTCTTTTTCTGGGTATACTCTCCCTTTTTTCTATCGTAATAGCAACTCCAACAACCATTATCGTTTGTCGGATCTCCATTCGAGCCACCATCAGTTTAAGTTTTCAAACCAGTAATGGGACCCCAAGCCTGAAACTGGTGTGATTGCTATTCTTAAAGTTAATTAAAAAGTTAATTTCGCCGGAATTTTTTGTTCGCGACAGATCAAGATGGAAACTAAAGGAGAGAAAGAGATTCTTTAGGCCAAAAGTACGAAAATAACCCTAGAGTGGTAGAGTGACAAAAGCAATTTAAAGGGCAATTAATGGAAATAGAATTTGGGTACAATGCTATACATATATATATATGTGTATATATATATATACACATACACAAAAAAAAAAATCATTTTTAGCCTTTTGATCACCACCCTAGACTGAGATTTAGATCTAAGCACAGAAGGGACTAAGCCAGATATATTCCTAAAAATTACCCACAAACTCGTAGACTTCTGTGACAAAGCACAGTACATTATCCAGCACTGCCTTCCACCAATAAAAGAATACAAAGGTAAATGGAAATATAAGTGTCAAGTACAGAGTTCAACAAACATATCTATTACATTGACTTTTTCCTGACTGATGCCAAAGGTACAACTCACTGAGGAATATGCTTTCCGAATATGGTCTGTGGATATGACAAACTTTCATCCTTGAAGCTACTTAAATTCCTGTCTAACTTGGATGAGATATTGTTGCTAAATTCTGTGGGTCCCAACAGATGGAAGTTGTTCAATGCAACTAAGAGAAGAACTGGAAGTATTTATGACCTATATCCATTTCGGTTACTAGTGGGCCTCCTTTACAGCTCTAGACATCCAAAGTTCAACAGAATTAATCTATGCTCAACCAAGAATTTTTTATTTTTTTTTGATAAGGTAAAAGTTTCAACCAAGCAAATGTTTGATCAAGCCCATGGTCTACCTCAGTAAATAAATAAGGGAGAAATCCTCCGGAAGAGGGACTCTCATGATATAGGGACAAGTTCCCTAAATTTATTTATGTGGCGGATAATACTCCTTAAGCTGTGAGGAAAAGTAAGTCCTGGGTCAAATAGTAGGGAATATTCCATCTCCTGAGGGTGAGAAGCATCAAATCATGGAAGGCTACCTTTTGCTTGCAGATTAAACTAGTGAACGATAGCAGGCACAATTAGAATGAATACTTCAATGAATATCCTCGCATTCAAGAGACTCATGTGCATCTTCAACGCCACTCACCAGAGGGCTCACAAACATGGAGTTGGAGAGGTGTACAGATACGTCACAAACTGTTCATGTATACATAATTTAAGGTATACAGATACGTCACAAACTGTTCATGAATATAAAAAGGCAAAAGACAAGAAGACATACAATTGTAGATTGAGAAAACTTCTCACTGACTAGAACACCACCAGGCCCATTACCCTTGATGCTGTAACCATCTCTCTTGATGGCCAAGGTAGCAGGCTCCCATATATCAAGATATCGTGTCTGTACAACCAAAAAAGATAGAGCAAGGGAAAGCAATAGATCAACCAGAATAATTATTTGTGATCATAAGAAACTGAATAAGGCCATCATGATATTATCCACACCTAGAAACTCACAAATTTCCTTACCGACAATGAAACTTTATACGAAGCATGACCACTATAAAGGGTTTTCTCTATGCAACTATGCATTACAGGATCTGCAAACATGGAAAACAGAGAGTTCATACAAAATGACTTCAAAGTATGTGGAGCAACCAAACAAAATTAAGCCCAAGCATCCCCAGATTTTAGCTTTCCTGTATTTATTGTGATTCATGCAAATATAAGACAGGAAACGTATTTGGCTCATGAAATCGTGACAGTCCACACAGGCATCACTAAAGATGTAGGTAAAAGTCCAAGGAAAAGATTTTAATCACCCCGAAGAAGTGTCATATATTGCTGTCTCACTATATGAATAGAGATAAGTTAGAGACTGACAGAAGGTCAGTGGATTTTCCCTCCATAGAGCTTAGTCCTTAGAAACAAAAACTATTCCCAGATAATAAAATAAAGGGAAAGAGAAAGAAACAGCTCGCAGAATGATGGACAGATCTAGACAAAGCTCCCAATACTACCCCAACATTGTAGCATCACTTGCGAAAAACAAGATCAAGCAAACTCTAAATAGGGTTCTTTTCACCTTTCTCTATAATCAGTATGAAAAAACAGATCAAGCAAATAGAATATTGATCACTTCAGAACCCTGACGAAGCAGCTATGAAACTGACTGAACCCGTGTTAACCACATAACAAATTTCAAAAACAATCCTCCCACCATCTTGTTAAATAGTGATGAAGACAAAATTACGTAAATTAAATGTGCACTCTCTAACAGTTTAAACTTTTAGATGAGATGGTCATACACTTCAATGTGGTACCAAAGCAAGCAGAGGTCAAGTCTAACTGCCGTCCATTATCAAAAGGGAGTTTTAGCGTGCTTGGCTCATGAAAAAGAAGCAGACCCACACATGAGGGGGCGTGTTGAAGATGTAATTAAGTAAATAAAAATATGCTCTCCAACAACTACCTTTTAGATGAGATGGCCACACATTTCAATAAACAGAAAAGCCTATCTTTCTCCTTCTCAGATGTATGATGAAACACTACCAAAGAATAAAAAAAGAAAAAGAATAAGAAACTACTGACAGATTAAGCACTAATTCAAGCTTGCATCCTTAAACATTTATTCAATATCGACAGCTTTCAAACTCGAAAATCCAACTTTTATGAAGTAACATGTTTGCTCCAACATGGAGAATGATAGCAACAATTCTAAGGGGTTCGCATATTTGTCTCCTAGTATTGATGGAAAGAATATCGACTTCTGTAATTTGCAAAACGGTCAAAAGTTTCAAATATTGGATGAGAATCGTACCACAAGTGATCTTCCTATGCTCATTTGCAAAGACCTTCACGAGTTCACCCTGATAATCAAAAGAAGAAAAATCATTGCAGTATTTCCCTTCAAGATAAACCCAAAAAAAAGAACAGCTTTTTTCATTAGAAAAGAAAAAAGAACAGTTTTTATAAATAAATAAAACCACATTCTTTTTGCAGTCTTCCTTTTTTTATTATTTTATACTAAAATAAGCACCAAAGGATGTTTAGAAACTGCAAAGTTGGATGTGAATGGTTGCAGTTTCACCCTACACCACTTAGGTGCATGGCCTTCTTCTTCCTCCCACCCAAATTCACCTCCCCACCCCCCCAAATGAAAATTATAAAAAAAAAAAAAAAAAAAAAAAAACTCTACAAAAAGGCCATACACGAAATATATTATGTTGACAAAAGGCTTGGAATTTTATTTTTTTTCTGAAAAAAGAAAAACAGTAGCAAGTATGCCATCTCAACAAAAAGCACTAGAAACCATATGCCCTCCTTGCTATTTCAGGTGACAGACACTTCCATTTTGGAATGTTGAATAACATAGAAGACTTCAATGAATAATGAAATTTTGAGCTTTGACAACTCTCGGTATGCTAATATCCCTGAGCATTTCAAATTAGCACAAGAAAATTCCTTTTCCTCTAGCAACAACTTAACACTTCAACATCCAACTGTATATTGATACTTCCTCCGTTTCAATTTATGTGAAACACTTTCTTTATTAGTCCGTTCCAAAAAGAATTGACGCATTTCTATATTTGGAAAAAATTTAACTTTAAAATTTTCATTTTACCCTTAATGAGAAGCTCTTACAGCCACACAAATGTTACGACCCCATAAAGCTTTTACCCTTTAAGTTTTTAAGACCACAAGTTTCAAAAGTTTTCTTTATTTTTTTTCTTAAACTTCGTGTTGAGTCAAACTACGTCACATAAATTGAAACGGAGGGAGTACCTTATTCCATCAACATAAAAATTATAATATGTCAATGAAATTAAGATGAGATGGAATACGACCTTTTCTCAAAACTTTATAGGTAAAGGTTCACTGTTTTGCTATCCAGAAAACATAAATTGAAGCAGAAGATCAATAAATGAAAAAGGGATAACAAATAAAAAAACCTTGTAATTGTAATTGTCCCGAATTTCGAGCTGTACGCCTGAACTTTGTGGGGGTCCTACGACTACTCCCCCACCCCCAACCCCTCTTTGCCCGAAGTAGTATAAAATACCACCTTTTCTGACCAGCACCAATATTAAGGAAACATTGTATCTCACACACCCAATCATATTTTGGCACATAATTTTTTAACGCTATTTTTAGAACCACCAGAAAAAATTTACCTCTTTTTCTTTTCCTCTTTCCTTTTTCCTTTTCTTTTTCCTTTTCTTTTTCCTTTCTCCTTTTTTCCTTATCTCTGCCAGAAGCCTGCAGGTCGAATTGTCTCACCGACAAACAATTACTGCGGATAGTCATGATGCATGGAGATGAGGAACGGGGGTAAATGGTGTTTTTTCCATTAAGTCCTATGATGAGAAGCTTCTGATTTAGAGAGGAGTCTGCTTTTCCACATATTTCGATATGATCCCGAGGGTACCGAGAAAGGTGTATTTTTTCCCTTGGTTAGCTGCGAGGGGGTGATACTGATGGCAGAGAATTTGAGGAAGAGGAAGATTACATGCATTAATTGGTGTTTCATGTGTAAAGACTCGGGAGAAGATGTGGATCACCTTCTTTTACATTGTGAATAGCGTCTTGTTTATGGTGGAGAAATTCTGAAACGGTTCAATCTGAGTGGGTGATGGCGGGCACTGTGAAAGAAACTATGTTTAGCTGGGCGTTTAGAAGACGAAGTCACGGAAGAGAAGATGCAGAGGCATGGGATGTCGCTCCTCTAGCACTTGCGTGGAACGTATGGAGAGAGAGGAATAGAGAGCTTTTGAAGGAGTAGAGAAAGACTTTGTACACTTGAGGAATAGCCACTTTTCCCTTGCTTCCTTTTGGTGCACCCATGAGGTTTCTATTTGTATAGATGATTGGTGCCATTGGTAGAAAACCATGACTTTTTGTAAGGTTTTCTATTTTATGCTATACTTCTTGTATACGGACACATTTTTGTCATTTCCTTAGGAAAAAACAATTTAGCTTATCCAAAAAAAGTGTGCTGGTGTAGTTGATCTGAGCAATTCTGGTGGTATCAAGCTGAGATCAACAGGAGCTTCCCGTTTATCCATGTTAGCTCTGATACTTCATATCCAACGCTCACATTTTTTTACGTCATCACACCACCTTCCTCTTCTCTCCCTCAAAAACAATCACACAGAGACCCACCAAAAAACTAATTGATATCAGCTGCACCAATTTGCCAAGATTTGACCCAGGAGAGATTCAGACAGTCGAAAACTGTGTTGGCCAAGTTGAAGTTTCTATTTCCATTGACAAAACCACATAAACAGAGAAGATAAAGAAGAGAAGAAATACAAAATAGAAATGATCGGGGAGATCCTGGAACAGCTGGTAGAAGCCAAAATTCTTGTGGAAACTTCGAAGTTTATCACCAACCCCCAACCCCCCTTTTTCTGCAACCTTTTGTGGTTTAATGGTGTATATCTGTTGTTCAAGTTCAACATCCTTGGCCAAAACAATACTCCACTTTAAGAAAGGAAATATGGAAGCGACATTAAGAAACAAGATCTGGAAAGTTGGGGCTCCAGCGATGACATTTCTTGTGATCTTTGAACTTTCGCGATCATGAATGACTTTCGGTGAACTTTCGAGTCTTATAATTCTGTATGGAATGAGGAGCCTAGTAGAATAAGTTTTAGTTTAATTATTCTTAGAACTGTCAGTTCATTTTGCTAGATTGTTTTGTTTTCTGGTTTTGGGTAGTACTGGGGCGGAGCAGGTGACAGTGTGTTTTTATGAAGAAGAAGAAGAAAGAGAAAAATGAAAAGAAAAAAGAAAGAAAAAGAAAAAGAAAAGTAAAAGATAAATAAAAAAAGTACAAATGGAAAATGAAAATAGATTTGGGGCAGATGTTTTCATTCTCACATGCTAGGAGTGCATGCAAAACATAGTAGGTGCCACATGGGCTCAAAAGGTGGTACTTCTATCACTTCGAACAAATATAGGGGGTCATAGGACCCCGCGAAGTTCATGTGCACAACTGGAAATTCAGGTCAAGTACCAGGGTTTATTTATGTATTATCCCAATGGAAAACGAGAAGGGTAGACCAAGCATCTGGAAACAAATCATAAGAAACAAGAAAGATGAAGTCAAATCAAAATTTTCCACCGTTTTCCTCCTTTTTTCCTTTACTCAAACCTCGCCCTTTTCCACCTTTCTGCATTTTTCTATTCCTTCCATCCCAAAAGAATGGCAGAGCTTCGACTACAAAGGGTATCTAATTTTCAGCAAGAATTCAGGCATTGATTTCTTAATTTCTTAAAAATAAAATTGATACTCATAAACTACTTAAAACTTACTAAAATCACAATTCTATTAAAAAAATTAAAATGTTCGAAAATTTTTACTCAAAGAGAATTGTCTGATTTCACAAATAGTAATTGTGCAAACAAATTAGGATGGATGGAGTTCAAGATCTAAATCTTAAGATTCGGAGGTACGGATCCAGATACGGACACGGGTGCGAAAATTCGGCTAAAAACAATTCAAATATCTAAAAATAGAGTTATAAAAATGTATAGATTATGAGACATTATGTGGAAACTTACAATGTGTTCCAAGGAGAAAATATTGATCAAGAGGAGATCTGAGAAGTAGATAAAAGGAAAAGGATTGAAATAGAAATTTCTAGATACAATGTATTCCATTTTCTTCAATTTCACCCTAACTTTTGTTTTGATTTCCTGTCCCGGATTTCTCCGTCGAATTTGGTCAAAGTAACCAAAACCGGTTGACTAGATCCGATACGGATCACACACCCACATCGTGTTCGAAATGGACGCGGCATCGAAAGTAAAGAGTCCGAGCAACTTAGGAGGGAAGCATGGAGGTTTGATACAAAGAGACAGCAAAGGGTAGAAGCAGTACCTTCCGCTTCCGGTTGTCCAATGGCTGGACTTCAATAGCAAGGTACGTATCAACGTCATCAGCAGTGACAAGGTATGTCGGTTGTTTTGCCCCTGTCACAACAGTGCCACGTGGCCTCAAAGGAGAAATAAAGTAAAACAGATATGTGAATTGTTTAGTGACATACCCTCTATATAGTTGAAAGATCCATCCTCTAAATGACGAACCCACTGCAAGTTCAAGAATAGCCAAAAAAAAGTAAGTTTAAACAGAAGGCTAATAATATACAGCATGAAAGATCAAGTGATAAAAGTGGAATCAAAAATCAGAAACAGCAGGAAAGGAAATGATTGAGGAAGGAAGCTAGAAAGGCTGAAGCACGAAACACCTCAAAATTGCAACTGGTTGTTCCATTAATAGAGTAGCCACAAGCTTGGAGTGCCTGTCCAGGATAAGCTTCACCAGAAATTTGGAGACCCTCTATTGCAGGCAGTGCCTCTTCATCTGCGGCTGAAAAATGCTCAAGTTTAGGGCACAGTAGCCAGCATAAGGTCTGACCTATTTTAACAAAACCCTAAATTGGGGAAAAACACAGTTTTCCAACTGTTTTCCTAATCCTGGTAAGACGTGGACAGTATAATAAACCCTACAGTGAAGCTTATTTGATTTCACATTTCACTTTAACCTTCTTATCCAGAACGTTCCATTTTGGTTCAGTTCAATGGGCTTCTGTTTAAATTACATTTCCCAGGTCTCTCTACAGGTTAAAAAAAAAAGAATAACAGCAATCAAAGGAACTAAAATTTCACCTTCCGAATAGGAGGATGAAGGTTCCTCGAGAACTGGTGGCAGATAAGGATACGATGAGCTTGGATCATCTAGCTGTGATGTATATGGTGAGCTTTTATGGGCCCAATTAGGCTCTATATCGTTTTGATGTCTCCCCATCTCAGAATCATCCATCTCATTGCTGCTGATGAGATCGCTAAAAGTGACTTGCTTACCGGGTGTTTCTTCACTTTTAGGCTTCAAATGCATAGTACCTGCAAGTTGTGATGGTATGACTTCGGTCGTAGTATTCCTGTAGAATCAGGCATATTAAAGACCGAATGAACAACGTTACCCACAATGGAACAAAATCAATAAACAAAGTGAAATCAAGCAAATCGTACGAACCGTGAAAATAAGCAAATATCAGAAAAGCAATCAAAAGGAGAACCATGATACAAGCACAAACTGTAGAAAGTATGAACATCCTCTTGCAAAAAGACCAAGTTTATACTCATGGAAACAAATGTTTAACCAGAGAGATCAGCAAATCAACACAAACCAGAATACCACATATGAGGGAGAAAAGAGTAGTAGATGGAGTCCTAATCTAGACTGAATTTATGTTTACAACTGCTAGTGCCCAAAAATTAGTCCACAGGTGATCAAGTGTTGCATGATGCTCTTAACAGTTGTGATTTGCCTGCAACTTTCCAGTTCACAACTATGTTGACAATCTTTATATTGGTCATGCAACTGCAGACAAAGGCTGAGACGATTCCATATAGCTTGATTGGCAAGACTGTCATATGGTTAAATGATGTTAACAAATTCTTCCAGACAGTCATACATTGTAACAAGTGAAAGAGTTAAAAGTAAAGCTAATTTCATACCCCAAGAGAGAGGAAAAATAGATACTTAAATATAACTTTACAAGCAAATGCCTTGTAAATCATAAGCTAAAACGGGAGTGAATTCAATATCCAATACATAACGATGCTGATATTAATCCAACTCCTTAAAAGCGAAAAGAACTGATGACTTCCAGTTGGGATCATTTTGCACGTCATTGTTTGAAGCGCACACAGACTTCTCTGAAGCGCATTACGAAGACCCATGAAACGATAACCCCTCACTTCAAATCGCTTCATCGTTCTAAGCGACGAATCGATGCTTTTAAATTTTAATAACACTGAATACAACTTATCCACTCAAACACTCTTTTAATCTTCAAGAAAGTCAAACAATTTCATCTAAATTGGGATAAAGGGAGTCTACTAGAACCAGCAACCTCAATTAACCAACAAAAGCAAATAAAGACAGAATCAACCTATACAAGCACCATGCCTTCACAAAAAAAATAAAAAATAAAAATAAATAAATAAATAAAAGAGAATAAGAAGAAGAATCATTCCCTTGATAAGGAAACATACAACTATTGTTTATCCTAAACAAAATTTTGGAGAATTTGAGCTTTCCTAATCTTTTCCTGGGTATTAAATTTATTTTTATGTAATCTATTTAATGGCACATACTATGAATCATTATTTTCATCATTTTCCAATGAGCCAGAAAAAGTGGTTGGGAAATACAACTTATTTGTGGAAAGATGGGAATATGATTTTGCCATCAATTTCATCCAAAAATGACCAAGCATTTGGAGAAGTCAATGATAACAGAACCCACCACCAAAAGCAGATGGTTGGAATTGTACATTCAGTTCACAGTAGCAGTCTCCATTTGACCAGGCTCACCTGCTTGTAAGAGGTGAATACCTCCCCAAGTCATCAGTCTCCAGATTTATTGCAGCATCACGGTTTAAACCACTCTGAGAATTCCTCAAGGGATCCCATGTTGTTGTAGTCTGGGGATCTGAAGAAAGAGGAGCCTTTTCACTGGAATATGCTTGTTGTGGTACTAGTTCAAGGCCTTCTTTAATCTGTAAAAGAACATGGGAAGTAAGAAATCCATCGTACGTTGGAAAAAGAATTCCTTCAACATATTATGTCACTGAATATTAGACTTGCCTCAGCAGAACGAGGAGGTGATTGAGCAAAATTTGACAGGTTTATATCCGATCGCCAAGGTGTCATTTGGTACTGAGACTCCTTTAACTTTGCCTACAAAAAGAGTACCTATATATCTTTAAAATGTTCAATTAGGGAAGGGAAGTTTATATCCACGGGACCAGTGGTCAGAATGAACAGAATGGGTACTTCCAGCAAACATACCTCAGTAACAAAGAGCTTCTCTTGTAAATGTCTAAACAGAACCTGCAATATTTTGCTTATTGAGCTAGAAAAATTATATTGGTATTTAGAATGGTTGAGTTAAATAAACTCTACCATACATTCCATCAACACTGTTACAAGTTTGGAAATCATGGTTTTTTTTTTTATTTTATTACAATTGATACAACCATCAGAATCAATTTTGAACATTATACTTGTTCTCCCCTCTTACTTTGTCAACAAATTACATCTTGAACTTTCACTTCTCTTAACTTCAGGCCAGTTAATGGAAATGAAGATAATATGATGACAAGACTTACTGAAAAAGAAGACGAACAAAGATAAAACTTGATACAGCAGATAGGATAATATGTTTGACCCATGAAATGAGACTATTTAGTGGTCCCTGTCTTATGTAAGGAGTAAGAATGCTGACAACTTATACCGCATGTATGCTGCCGTATGAGTCACAAAGATGAGTCCTAGAGGATTAAAACTATAAAATGTTACACTCTCTACTTTTAGAGAACTCTTAATTTGTCCATAAAGATAAATCATTGGGTATTGGAATGAAATAACCCAACTAGAGTGGAACAGATATAGAAGATTCATATATAGCTGCTCCCAACTAACTTCAGATTGAGGCATACTTGTTGTAACGTGACACTAAGCAGTGATTCCAACTAATCATACAACTTTTGCTGATCTGTGGAAGAGTTAATCAGTTTACACTGCTAATGTAGTATTTGCTTTCACATATAGCATCTATATGATGCAACCCCTTGGTGCCTTGCATATATTAATTTCCTTTCCTTGTGCATCTGTACAGGGAGTGGCATAGCGTTGGTTCCTTTAATAAGTGTCTTTCTCATCCAATCCACAGGCGCGCGCGCACACAGAGACAGAAAGACATGTATATATATGTATGTGTGCGTGTGTGTGTATATATATAGTGTGTGTGTGTATATATATTTATACACACACACACACACACATATATATATATATATAGAGAGAGAGAGAGAAAGTCATGTTTACCTTGACATTACTGACAATTGATTGGGCATCAGTTACGGGTGGCTGAAGAGAATACTCTGCAAGAAGCGGCAGCAAAGATGATACAAATGTTGATCTTTCTTGCTGTGCAGCCTGAAGAAATACATGAACCTCAAAACAGAATCATGGAATGGGAAAATATTTGCAATAAAAAGAATCAGATAGCAGCTCAACAGCTTTACTGACAAGTAACTTGGTACAGCAGGCTGGCCCTGATTATCAAACACAAAGTAACAAAAATTCTAGTCGTGATTCAACAAAGTTGCTGAATATTCAAAAAACTGTGCATGCACCTTCACAAGAAAAAAAAATTGTAAGTGAGAAATCCCCGAGGGACTGGCGCACGGATCAAAATCTGGTGGATAATGGGCCTGTCTCTTTACCCTTATCCACCTAAATACCAGGCTTTTGTTTGCGGCAGGGTTCGAATCCTATCACTACATCAAAGCTCAGAGGGGGAGGCGGAGGGCACCTTCCCAAGAAACAATTGAGCTAATCTTCAGAAATTAAGCTCCCGTTTGGCCATAGATTTTGCCTTCAGTTTTTCAAAAAAAAAATTTGAAAACATTATTTCATTATGAAATATGATCATGTTTTGGGGAAAAAATTTTCAAAAAGTTCCAAGTTCCCAAAAACTGGTTTAGGGCAGTTTTTGGGTGAAATTTTTTCTTCCACTCACAAAACTTCAACTTTTCTTCAAATAAAATGCATGTTCAAACACAGCTTTAACTTTCAAAAATTATTTTTCAACACAGCTTCAAAAACTCTTTTTTCAAGTTTCAATTAAATATATGTCCAAACGCTAGCTAAATCTCTTCGGTATAAAGTATCAAAGCCATAGAACATAAGTTGATCGCAAACTGATAACATAGTATGACTAAAACAAAACTAGAGAGAGAGGTAGATAGCTACATGAGTGGGTATGTGGGAGAGATCCAAATAGAAGAACAAGGAACATTCAACAAAATATGAGATCACAAATAATTCTTAAAAGCAACATCTTCAACCCCTACTCACCAAGCAGCAACAAGCAAAACCAAAAATTTGGATTACAGGGCACTAATGAAAAGAACTGATCATATTCTTCTCCATAAAGATTATAAAATCACTAACACACTAATAGATAAACATAACAAAGCAAAATATTAGTCCCTGTGAATGTACAGGCATACCTGCAGTGCATATGTAAGACGTATATTTTCCTCAATTATGTCTTGTCTGTACGATATCGCTTTAGATGCAGCATCAACAAGATCTTGTTGCTGCTGATCGAAGGCCTATACACATATGAAGAGCAAATAACCTCAGTAAGTTCAAGGACTAGTAAGAAGATGGATTAACAAACAGAAAATGAGTGGAATTGGTAAGTATGACAGTCACTCTGACCCACCATGCGCATATATGCAATTCGCTTTTCCAGAACATATTTCTCGTTGCGAATTTGTGCTTCCTACCAAAAACATAAACCATTCACTTTGACAATGAAATAACAAAACGAAAATGGTATACTAAAAACACAGGCTCTTATTTACCTTGATGGAATATTCAGAAAGATGTTTCCTCAATTGTATAATCTCCTGTTCATGCTCCTGGATCTTCAAAACAAGATCCTAGAATGATACATTACTTATAAATAGGGGGGGACTCAGTATGAATTGTTAGAAGACGAAATTTCATCATAGTGACAGAGAGGGACCTGCTTCATATTGCTGCTAACTTCGGCCACTGGTATCAGACCTTGTCCAGATAAATTGAGCCGTCTGTCATATTCTGCTTCTATTTGATACCTACCTAAGCCAGTCTAATGTCACTATTTCGGTTTGTATCTATGAAGAAAACTGCTGCCTTTATCTCTTTTCTCAAACATTATTAATACAGCAGCGGTAACACCTAACTTGTAATGTCTGCGCCTGGTAAACTGATGTTTAGATGATGAATTGTACTTATGCTAATACCTGTTAGGTGAAAATGATGCCGAAGGTGATGAGAAATGAGAGACGCCAGAATTATCAGTTGTTGTCTGACCACCAGGTAGTGCTCTCAATGTACCATTCACCTTGCTATATTCGGTGTGGCTTTCTCCCTGATTTTTAAGAGTCAAGTTCAAATCATTTTGCCTGGGATCTTTTGCAAGAACCATATTACTAGACAAATTATGTCCTATACTGTCCATGTATGTAAGTTCAGGAATTTGACTTCCAAAACCCAAAGTTGATGGATGAGCTCCATCAGCCTCATTAAGATGATCCAACTGACCAAGAGAACAAGGAGTTTGACCTTTCAGTTCTCCTGATCTCTGCAAAATGTGGAGACCCCAAATATTATAAGAACCTTGGATACATGAGTGGAATTAAAATTTCTTATCATAAGACTATTGACTATGTTCACATTACACTATTTCAAAGAGGTGCCGGTTGCACATATTGTATAATTTAATAAGAAGAGGCAAGGAGTCACAGAATCTTATCCGAAGCAAAGTCTTAAAAGTAGAACATTAGCACGACAACAGATTTGGTTAAATATCTACCAAACAGAACCGTGAGTGAAAATAGAAAACTTTGACAAAAAACTAGAACTGGCACATAAAACTAATCCATTTAACTCCTTGATGATCATGTCAGTCCAAGGGATAATATTGTACACATAATTAATTACCTATATGTTGGCAGTACATAAGACGTACCAAGTTGAAACATTGCTCTAAACAGTAATGACAGGACTTTTCTGACCAAAAAGAAAAGGAAAGTTCTCTTTCATTACTATTTGGGGCAATGCTTTTTTAAAAAAAAGGTTCTCTGACAGAGAACTCCAAAGCTAGTTAAATACAAGCATATGCCATTTCACTGTATTCATTTTCTTCTAGGGTTAGTGTACACCTAAACCTACAATCTTAGAAAGTGCAACAATATCGACTTAAACACTGTTGCAATTATAACAAACAGTAATTACACATTTTTATTCATTGAAAATGAAGCTAAAAGCTATTCAGCCATCCTCCTTTTCTTTTACAGTTAATTTCTCTTTCCTGTTTGCTGCCTTTTATTTCATTTTCTTTTCCTTTTTTCTAATTGTTAAAGTTAAAGTATATTAACTTCAGCAACAAGAGTGGCGCTGCAAAATAAGTACAAGAAGAGGCTACATTACGAATTGAGTAATGAGCTCAAGAAGTCAATCATGGCATCTACGTCATTTGCAATAGCCATGTTCTTGTAACACCCACTATCTGAAGCCTATGTGCAGACTTATAGCTTGTTTGGCCAAGCTGGAGAAATCAGCTTATTTTGAGAAGTGCTTTTTTCAAAAGTGCTTTTGAAACAAGTACTTTTGGAGAGAAGCAGTTTATGTTTGGCTAATCACTCTGAAAAGCACTTTTGAGCAATAATTTGTGTTTGGCCAAACTTTTCAAAAAGTGCTTTTAAGTATCAAATTACGAATAAGGACATGAATAGATTTACTTAATAGTTAATATTATGAGCAAATAAATAATCTCAAAAATTTGTTATTACATGCAATAATTAAATCTTTTCATTTTATTTAAGTACAATATGAAAATAAAATTTAAAAGTACTTAATTATTTTAATATAAGTTAAATATATTAAAAATCATTCAACAAATATAAAAACATTCACCCCTAAAGTTATTATATATTAAAAAGCTATCCTAAAAATAATAAGAAATATTTATACCTTAATATCCTAAGTATTAGGTTTGACGGTTATTTTAGTATATACTATATTTTGTTAAGGGTATTTTTGGTAAGAAGAAAAGTCAAAACTGCTTCTGCTTCTGCTTTTGGAAAGAAGCTACTTTTTTCTGCTTCTCAAAAACTGCTTCTTCTTCTTCCCAAAAGCACTTTTTTCCCCCAAAAAAGCTTGGCCAAACACCTCAAGTTAGGAAAAAAAAGTGCTTTTGGGAAAAAAAGCACTTCTAGCCTTTTGAGAAGCTTGGCCAAATAGGCTATTACTCAGTGAGAATGAGACAAACTTATTACCACTACAACAACAACAACAAAAAAAAAAAAAAAAAAATAATCAGTATAGTCCCACAAGTGGGGTCTGGGGAGGGTAGTGCGTACGCAGACCTTACCCTTACCTTGAAAGTACAGAAGTTTCTGATAGACCCTAGATGAAAAGAAAGCAGTAGCAACAAAACTTATTACCAATAATGTCGGAAATACAAAATGACTTTTGTGCTCATATGTTTAAAAGAGATTATGGTACTTGTATAAAAAAAATCAAATATGTAATCCTTGTAAAGGGCAGCTCGGTGCACTAAACTCCTGCTATGCGTGGGGAAATGGCCGGTACGCAACCTTACCCTGCATTCCTGCAAGAGGTTGTTTCCACGGCTCGAAGCCGTGACCTCCTGGTCAAATGCGTAATCCTTGTAATTGGAAAAAAAAAAAAAATAGGGAGGGTCTATGGTGCATGTACTACTTGTCACTACTTGTCGTGACTGCACTGAAAATTAGGGGTGCACTTCTATCAATAGGCCCAATGTGGTCTGGCCCTTCCACGGACCACGTGCATAGTGATCTTACTGCACCGGGCTGCCCCTTTTTTATAATGGTAAACCATTATTGGGACATTAACTTCCCCACACTTTTCCAAACTGGCAGCTCGAAACTACTGCTGACTTCCTTCATCTTCTGTATAGATGTGATCGTCACAAGAACCAGAAGCAGAAAATCGAGTATCCTTTGCAAGTAAAAAGTTGTCTGCTCTCCTAGTTATAAATTTGTTATCACATGGGATAATCATTGACAGAAGCAATCTTCAGCAAACACTAGTCAAGAGCTATAACTGAGATTTCTGTTAACTTATCCTCTTTAACTTAATCCAGGCTATGTATTGCAACTATATTTGCACTCTGTATTGTCTTCCTCCCCCAATCTCCTCATTTGTAAATCAAAGCACTTTGATGATCCATCCACCAAAATACAAAAACAATACATAAATTTAGTCTTAACCACTATCTGCTTCAGTTCTTTGGAATCATACTACAGTTCTTTTTTTCTTTTTTCTTTTTTTCGCTTCAGTGGATCCTTTCCTTCCATCACCAAAAAAATTTTGTGTGGTAATTATCCAAGTTAACCAAATTATTTTAATGAATGTTACTTTTTAATTCACCGCGGTGTATGGGTTAGTTTGCGCGCACCTCGACTAATTCCACGAGGTACCTACTACCACCCACCAACACAGGTATAATTCAGTCCAAGGTTTGGACAGATGGGAAGAAATCACCTAATATTTTTATTTTTTGCCTCTGATGGGATTTGAACCTGAGACCTCATGGTTCTCAACCCATTTCATTGACCATTAGGCACACCCTTGGGTGCAATGCTAGTTACAACCTTAAACAAATAGATTAATGATCTAGCAGTATGTTCTCTGTCTATGGAAGTTACATTTAACAATTCCTTAAGGGGGGTAAAATGATCATATTTAAGTGGCAGCGAAAACCTAATCGGCATAGACGACGTGCTAACTGCTATTGACATCAACTCTGCAACAACTATTACCAATCCTCAATCTCAAGCAAGTTGAGGTCACAGGCTCAAATTTATAGTCTACCAAATGTTGTACAACCATGTATACCCTGACTACCTTCTGCAATTTCAGAGTTGAATTATTCAACTTAAAAGTGAAGCTAGATGGTCTGCTTTATGAACTGCTACCTTTAAGTAGAAGTACGGAGCAGCTAGCAATAGCTGCCACCTTTTTATCAGCTGTTAGATCCCTACGATCTAATATAGTAGGGAATATAGGTATTGTCACTAAACATGTGTAAGTCTAGCAAAGGGCACTACATACATAATGTCGAAGTGACACAAAAAGTGATGCTTTGCATTTGCAGGTAACAAACAAAAAATTGGATTGCAGTGAAGGCTACAAGTGGAAGGGTATTAGAAGATAAAAGATAACCAGCATAATGATATTCAGAATTTTTCATATTCTGGAACCAAATAACGTAAAGCATAAGACAACTTTAGTCCACAGAGTAACCACCGATCTGATTATTTACTTACAAATATTTCAACTTCCAGAATCTTCTTTTGAAGTTCTGTTCTTAATCGATTATTCTCGTCAACCTGTAAAAGAAGAATACAGATAGGATCAGCAGACAGTCCTCTTCTCTTTGTGTGTGTGTGTGCATATTTTCATTTTTTTTTAATAGTGAAATCAATAAACAGCCTTAGATCTCATCAAGAGCCCACATCCCATTATTGAAGCAGCCACAAAACATAAAGGATTCAGGCGTGACCAGTAATGAACATAAGAACAAACCATTCCATCTCCTTCACACTGCAAGTTTTTGATATTCAGCTAATTGCCCAAAAGAAGAAAGAAAGATAAGAGGAATTAAACATCCGCAGACGAATTTCCAAAATTTTAAAGCACTGTTCTTCTCGACTCTCATGGTCACCTCCAGTTCCTTCCTAACATCCTGAAGTGATATGTGTATGTAATAATAGCAGTAATAATTGGTAATAGTTCAGCAATCATCCTTGACTACTACTTTATTGCGCACACTAGCTTCATTTGAGATGACAGAATGCAGGTAAATGATAAACACTAAATAATACTGGAAAATCCAGAAATCCTCTTAAAGCTTGAGGAAAACAGCAATAACAACAATAAACCCAGTATAATTTTACAAATAGGTTCCGGGGAGGGTAGTGAGTACACCAGATCTTACCCCTACCTTGAAGGTAGAGAGGCGGTTTCCGATAGACCCTCGGCTCAAGGAAAGATGCAAAAAAAAAAAGCAATAGCAACAAGCAGTAACAACAACAAGATAATAAGAAACCGAAACGAAAGGAACAACATGTAAAATAGAAATCTAACAATAATAGAATACGAGACTAACAATAATACTACTGGTATGGGAAATAAACACTCTCGACTACCTACTAGCTTTCTACCTTAATCCCGACCTTCACACCTTCCTATCAAGGATCATGTCCTCGGTAAGCTGAAGCAACGCCATATCCTGCCTAATCACCTCTCCTTAATACTTCTTTCGCTTACCTCTACCTCTTCGCAGACCCACCAAGGTCAACCTCTTACACCTCCTTACTGGGGCATTTGTGTTTCTCCTCTTCACATGCCCAAACCATCTAAGTCTCGCTTCTCGCATCTTGTCCCCCACCGGGACCACTCCCACTCTTGCCTGAATATCTCTCAACATCCTCATTTCTGCTACTTTCATCTTCTGGACATGGGAGTTCTGACTAGGCCAACACTTCACCCCATATAACATAGTCAGTCTAACAACCACTCTATAGAACTTACCTTCAAGGTTAGGTGACACATTCTTATCACATAAAACACCGGACGCGAGCCTTTATTTCACCCACTCCGCTCCAATACGATGTGTAACATCCTCGTCAATCTCCCCATTTCCTTGGATAATAGACCCAAGATACTTGAAACTATCTCTCTTAGGAATGACTTGTGTATCAAGCCTCATGTCCACGTCCGCTTCATTGGTCACGTCACTGAATTTGCACCCAAATATTCTGCCTTGGTCCTACTCAGCTTGAAACTTTTAGACTCCAGGGTCTGTCTCCAAACCTCCAGTCTCACATTAACACTGTCTCGCTTCTCGTCAATCAGTACAATATCATCCACAAATAACATACACAATGGCATCTCGCGTTGAATGTGGCGCATCAGTGTGTCCATCGCCAAGGCAAATAAAAACGGGCTAAGAGCTGACCCCTAGTGGAACCCCATCACAACTAGAAAGTGGTCCGAGTCCCATCCCCCGCTGTCTTCATCGGGTTTTAGCTCCATCATACATGTCCTTAATCACCCTAGTGTAAGCAACATAAACACCTATAGCCTCCAAACAACTCCATAGAATCTCCCTAGGACTTCGTCGTATGCTTTCTCTAGATCAATGAACACCATATGCAAGTCTATCTTCCTCTCCTTGTACTACTCCACCAACCTCCTTATAAGGTGAATGGCTTTCATAGTCGAACGCTCCGACATCTGAACTGGTTTTCGTAAATAAACACACTCCTCCTCACCCTCGCTTCCACAACCCTCTCCCAAACTTTCAAAGTGTGGCTAGACAGCTTAATACCCCTATAGTTGTTGCAATTTTGGATATCACCTTTGTTCTTGTACAACGGAATCATCATACTCCACCTAATTTTTCAGGCATCTTCTCCGTCCTAAAAATAATATTAAACAACCCAGCAAGCCATTCCAAGCCTGCCCTGCCCGCGCTCTTCCAAAATTCCACCGGAATTTCGTCTGGCCAGGTCGCTCTTCCCCTGCTCATCTTACGCATAGCCCTCTCAACGTCCTCAATTTTAATACGCCGACAATAACCAAAATCTCGACGACTCTCGGAGTGCTCCAAATCACCCAACATAATATCCTTGTCCCCCTCTTCATTAAGGAATTTATGGAAACATGTCTGCCATCTACGTATAATATGTGCCTCATCCATCAATACTCTGCCTTCGTCGTTTTTGATGCACTTCACTTGGTCCAGGTCACGAGCCTTCCTTTCTCTCACCTTGGCTAACTTGTACAATTTCTTGTCCCTACCTTTGTCCCTAAGTTCTTCATACAAACGTCCAAACACTGCAATCTTAGCCGCCATAATCTCTAACTTCGCCTCCTTCTTAGCCTTCTTATACCACTCCCTATTCGTCCTCTTCTCCTCCTCCTGATGAAAGATTTCTGGAATTTTTTCTAGTTTTTGAAAATTGGAAATACTTTTCAAAAGTTTTTTCTAACCAAGCACGGCTAGAGAAAAGTTTTTTAGTTTTGCAAAAAGTGAGAAACTACTCCAGAGGTGTTTTTAAGTTTTTGCAATAATTGAAAAGCTTTTTACTAATGGCGTCTGGTCAAAAAGATTTTTCGAAATAATCATTAGAACTTTCAGTAAACAAATGGCTAATTAACTCAAGATTTTATTTTTATAACAATGGTGTTTTGGCCAGCTTGCGTGCAGCTCGACTAATTCCATAGAGTACCTGCAACCTCCCACCAGCATAGGTACCAGTAGGGTTGTCAAAACCATTCTAAAAACCGACCGAACCGAACCTAACCGTACCGATTATTAGGTTTTTTGAGTAAAACCGTAGGTTCCAATATAAATTTATAATCGTACCGAAATTACAGTAGGTTTTTTAATATTATAAAAAATAGCAAAAAAATATTGAACTGTACCGAATAAATTTATATGTATAAAACATACTTTATATCATTATACGTTAAGTTCATTAATATTTTAGACTTAAACCTTGGGCCTTGGGGTGGATTCAGATGGAACAACTATAAGATACCCAACCTGCCCTACAACTATTAAAACAAAGGTATTATACATTATTTAAGCTTCTCCCAACGGCAATTGTCGGCAAAAAGCGAAGGTATCTTCTTTCTGTTTCTCCTCCATTTTTCAGATTCTTTTCCATTGATTTGTGAACTATTCTGTTGATTCATCTTAATAAAGACGAACATTCAATAGTTTGGTCATAATCAATTATACGATTTGCTAGAATTTTTCCCCATAGAATTTATATGATTGTATTTGCAATGTACTTGTTATATTACTTCTTTGCTTTATTAATGATAATTGGATTGAAGTTCGAAAGGGAAAAGGAAAGATGCTTGGTAAGTTCTATTTTCACTAACATGTTTGGTCATATGCTCACGTGTAACTGTAAGGATAGTATCACTGTTGTCTTTGCAAAAACTTTAGTAAATTGCCAAAGAACATATGATAGCAAACTGCTTCCAGTATAAAAAAACAATCTTTACTTTGAGTTTAGTGGCACAGTTTATATGGAATTCTCCATATTTTGTAAAGAAATATATACTCATTGCGTTATATTAAAGCTTATTATTATTTTATATAATGAATTAGATATTCGTGCGACTCTTAGATGACATTATAAAAAAAGTACCGATATCGAAGAGAAATAGAGATGATTGGTACGGTTTTGACAAGTCTAATTTTGGTTATGCATAATAGAGTAATCAAGAAAATGGTATGATATAATTTTTTAAAAATAACTGCCCGAACCGTACCATTGACACCCCTAAGGTGACAGATTGGAAGAAATAACCTAGTATTTTTCTCTCCACTAGTATTTGAACCTGAGACCTCATGGTTCTCCACCCACTTCATTGACTATTAGGTTACACCTTTGGATGCCTAATTAACTCCAGAATTTTTATTTTTTATTTTTTTTTTATGAAGTTAAACTCCAGAATTGTTTTACCTAGAGTATAATTTGATTTGTCATGAAATTATTTATCTCTAAGCAGTACTTAAAGTCCCAACTCTAGAGATTACATCTCCAAAAAATCGTGTTTTCAGTAAAATCAAAAACTTATTTCTATAGTAGCTCAAAGACATTTCACTCGTTAATATTGTACAGACATATGTTCTAAATGCTATATCAGGGATAATAAGCTAGATGCCAGCTAAAAAGATCCATACAAAATAAAAATGAATGCAATGTTTTCCAACAACATTATTAAGCCTTTCACTTTTCTCCTTTGTAATTACAACCACTCTTCTTCATCAAAAAAATTACAATCACTCCCTTATCCCATTTTATTATTATGCTATTTGATAAAGTATGATTTGAGATTACCCTGGCTTATGATCTGAGAATACCCTGGCCATTGCAATTTGATTCACACCCTTAAACACTTCACTCCACTCAGTAGAGATAAAAAATCTTTCAATTATACTGGCTTGATCTTCCCCTCTAGACCATGTGAATTGTGCTCCCTGTAAAGCATGGTCAATAACAGTAGCTTTAGTACATGAGTTAGTGTTATTTGTGTATTTTTGTATTCCTTGACTTCTATGATTACTTGTTGTTGCTTTCGTTTCGGTTTTCTAATCGCAGTACTTAGTTTTAATTTTGTATTTTTGCTTCAGTTTTCTAATTTGTGTGCTTGTTGTTGCCCTTCTTTTTACTTTTCCTTAGCCGAGGTTCTACCGGAAACAGTCTCTCTGCCTTCTTGAAGGTAGGGGTAAGGTATGCGTACGCACTACCCTCCCTAGACTTCACTTGTGGGATTACACTGGATTTTTTGTTGTTGTTGTTGCTATTTGATTATGTTGTTATGGATTCACTTATGGCAAGGAAGACCTTTGATAAGAAAGATCTTTGATTTTTCTGCTTGTTATAACGGAAAATCTTTTGAATTTGTTTAAAATTTTATCTTTAAATTCCTTATAGGCCTTTTAAATGGACAGTTTTTAGTATGGAAAACCCCCTGATTTTTTGTTTGTGATCATGTAATTTCACTTTAGAGTTTCGAGTTCCTTATAAGCCTCTATAAAAAGGTTGTTGTTGTTACAATCTACAAGCAAAGATCAATAACTCCCACCCCATTCCTATTTTTCTCTCTCATAATACCATAATTAATAACCCGCCTTACCTATCTCTCTAGCCTTTTGCCCTGTCTATTTAGTTTCCTCTAGGCATGTAATATCAACTCTCCTTCTTTTTAGGGTATCCACTAATTCCATCGACTTCCCTGTCAATGCACCAAAATTTAACTATTAAGTACCAACGCCTAATGGGGAATAGAACATGTGACATCGCTGAAGGCTCGAAACCATTTGACCACCTTTACAAAGAGAGAGTTTACCTATATGGCCTCTAAATTCTTAATGAGCTAGAACTACTTATCAAAAAAAAAAATCTAATGAGCTAGAACTACATCAAAGTCCGTTTTTTAATGATACATCAGAAGAACCAAACATGTATGTCCTTCTAAGGTAAACTCTGTAAATATTCAAGCTGACAACATGATGAACCAAAAGATACAACAATAATTACGTCTCAATCCCAAGCTAGTTGGGGTCGACTATATAAATCCACTCAATCCATTTCACTCCTTTTGGACCGATTTCATTCCAATACTGAATGCTCCATTAACCAAAAGATAAGTAAATAAATAAAATTATGATACAGCATGGTAGGAAACAACACAAAGATCCTTCCTTTCTCCATTACATAACAACCCAATTACTGTTTTAAGAAAACTTCAAAATCCAGAAACTCTTTTCATCCCTTTTTGGACAAGTATACAACCCTTTTTTCACATAAGTAGACACCCTTCAATATGGAACTTTTTGATTGATATACATTCTGAAGTTTTTTGGGGGAGGATCCATTACTATAAACTGTAAGCAAAAGAAAAATATACTAAGAGACCTACTCTGAACAGGATCAGCACCCAGATATAGTAGCATTACAACCACAACAAGGTACAACTCAACAGAACCATGGAATATTTCACACTATAAGCATTAGACTATATGCACTAGAGACTGTTGGACAGGACAGTGACTGATGTATCATTTATCTATCTCTAGACTACCTTTTTGCAATTCAGTTTGCAAAACATGGCATAGGTTGTTTAAAATGGACTAGAGTTATCCATCTTGGACAGGACAAAGATTAAGGTCTAGGACAACAGCTTTATCTAACATATGAAACTAAGAGACTTAATGCCACATTCAACATTGTCTTTCAAAATCCTATTGGTATGATTGAAGTCCATTTGCAGCTTACGTAGCTTCTATTTGAGATACACAAGATAGCTCTTTTAAAGATTACGCCTGCTACCATAAGTCCATAACTATGGAAATTTACACTTGCATTGAATACAATAGAGAGAAGAGAATACACATAAGCAAGAACAAAAATTTCAACTTGCTAGAATTTTTAACTCTTTGAAACCTCAAAATGATATTAGAGTCTCCCCCATCTACAATTTAATATCTAATATTACCTAGCCAAATGCAGGCAGCTTAAAAGATCATAACCATCAAACAATCTAGAAATCAAAAACTAAAATTAGAACGTTCCAAACAGACTCATCATCAGAATAATTAAAACCCACATTCAGGTGGGGGAAGGAATAGCAAACCTGTTGCTTAATGGTGGCTTCAGCAGCTTCAACTGCTTTCAAAACCTGAAACAGCCCGTCATTGTTCTTTGGAACATTATTTGAATCATTCAAATTCAATCCCGCAAGTTTAGGCACCAAACTGTCTCCTCCATTTTCCATATCTCTCTCACTCTCTTTCTCCTCCCTCAACCTTCAACACTTATCTTCTTCACTACAAAAAATCTCTATCAGAAAATGGTATAATAAGCACAACATAATCCATACAATTTTTACCCATGTGTATTTACAACCCTATTCCCTATAACTTCAAGAAAATAACATAAATGAAACAAAACCCCAATACCCATATAAAATAAGTAAATAAAATATTAGAAAACAAAAAGTACCTCAGTTCCCTATTGAATACATTGAAGTAAGGGAAAATAAAGCTGATAAAAATGGGGGAATACGTAAATAGATACAGGAAAAGTAGAAGAAGAAGAAGAAGAAGAAGAAGAAGAAGACTTGGATATGGTGGTTTGGTGGGGGTGGGGTGATAGTCTTGTGATTGGGGGGTGGGTGGCGAAGCACGCGGGGTTTATCTGTCTTTCGGCCTTTTCTGTCGTCTTCTTTGTCTCTTTAGGATTCTTGCCCGAAACGAAGTTAACTCAGAATTTCCGCCTACTTGCTACGTCCCTCCGTTTCATTTTACTTTTTAATTCGGGCAGAGAAGAATAACTCGCTTCGCCCGATTTAGAAACAATTTATTAAATTAAACAGTTATATCCGCACAAAATATATAGATTCATTTTATATCACAAATTTAGAAAAAAAAATCTTAAATTTTTAACCAGTCAAATAGGTTCACATAAATTAAAATGATATAATATTATTTTTCTTTTTATTTATATTTTTTATTATTTTATTAGTATGATGACTTTTTCTTCTTTTATTTTATTTTTCTTTTTCGCGAGAATACTACAGCGTAGAGGGAGCTGTGATAATTATGACGGGATTTTATTAAGCAGACAACTTTTATTATTTATTTGTTTTATTTGTTTGTTGGGTTATTTGTTTAATGTGTGAATTGCAAATTTGGCCCTTGAAGTTTAACAGTATAATTATATTTGGTCATTTGATATTTTCATTATGAAAAAAGTGCACTTAGGCCCTCATTTATTTGTATTTAATGCAGGTCTGAATCATAATTATTATGCGTTTGTTTTTTAAATCTGAATTTTAATCATTCAGATCTTAACCACTAAGACTGTTTATTTTTTTAATTTTATAACCACTTAATGAATCTGAATAGGTCTTAGTGATTAAGATCTATAATATAGTCTTAGGCTTCATTTGTTATTTTTAAGATTAAGACACATGTACGTGAATATCAAGATGTGTATTAAAATTAAGACATCTGAAACTGAATACACATCTGAATATTAAAATGTATTTCAAGATCTGAATATTAAATGATTAAGATCGTTTGTTTTTTAAACATCTGAATATATAGAATTTATCCTTATTTAAAAATAAATAAACATAAATTTAATAAAATATTAATTAATCTAATATTTTGTCGGTATATATATATATGGTAGTTGGTGTGGGTGTTGGTGATGGTTAACGGATGTGCTTGTGAGTGGCAACTACATGCGATGGTTGGTGGTGATTTTGGTTGATGGTGGTTGTTCTGGGTAGTAGCTAGTGGTGATTGGTAGCGATAGCGATTATGGTTGAGGATGTCGGTGGTGGGTGGTGATAGTTAATAATGGTGAGTGGTGGTGGTTGTGATTGAGGAAGGTGATGGTGGGTAGTGGTAATTTATAATGGTGGGCGGTGCCGGCTATGGTTATTGATGGTGATGGGGTGGTTGGTGGTGGTAGTTGGGATGGGTGAGTGTGTAGTTATGGTTGAGGATGATGGTGGTGTGAGTGGTGGCGACTATAGTTGAGGATGGTGGTGGTGGTAGCTGATAATGGTAGGCGATGGCGGTAGTTAGTAATAAATGTGGATGATAGCATCTTAATAAAATTAAATCTATGTTATAGATTTTAATCATACAGACCCATTAAGTGGTTGTGAAGTAAGAAAAACAAACACACTTAATGATTAAAATCTGAATGATTAAAATTCAGATTTTAAAAACAAACGCACTTAATATCTGATATCTGAATGATTAAGATTCAGACCTCCATTAAGTGCAAACAACTAAGGCCTTAATATCATTAAGATGTTATAAATTCAAGAATTTTTGTAAAATTGGTATTTCACTATTACTCCTACACTTTCACCACTGTCACGACCCAAAATACAACTAGTCATGATGGCACCTAACCCCAACCCTCTAGGTAAGCCAATTAACAACAATCTGATTCAATGAGATTTAATTAGAAAATAAATGAAGAAATAACTGAACTTTTATACAAGGAATTCCCAAGGACTGGTAGTACAAATCATGAGCTTCTAAGATTTAGAGTTTACAAAGCTGGTATGAAATAAATACATCATCTGTTTGAAATAAACATGAACAGATTAATAATTCTAAAGCTACCAAGAACAAAAGGCAGCAATGTCTGGAACGCAGGTATGTCTTCAATGCCAGCTCTCGCCATACACAGCGACATCAGCATCAGAAATTTGCACGCAAGGTGCAGAAGTGTAGTATGAGTACAACCGACCTCATGTACTCAATAAGTAACAAACCTAACCTTAGGTTGAAAGTAGTGACGAGTTGGGACAAAGGTCAGAGTCCAACACCAATAGCCAACAACAGCTCATAACCATATAATAAAAGTGGCACAAGAAATAACTCAGAGATATAATGCTCAGCTCGTTCACAGTTTCAGAAAAATAGGCATGCTTTTCAAGTATATCAGTGAAAACCCAAATCTTTTACTGAAATTACCAAAACATGAGTAAATCTGAAAAATTGTGATTTTTCCCAAAAACTTTCAACAACAGGTAAGATGTTTCTTTATCAAATGGCATGAGGAAAGTACATCTTTATGCATTCATGTCAATGTGTACGTGAAAGTCATGAATGATGCAATACCGTACATCATGAGGAAAATGCATCTCTATGTCTGTATGTCAAGTGTGCATGTAGAATGCAATGCAACACAGTGATAAAATCATATGCATACTGTCAGAGTATCGATTCACTTAGTCCTACCAGTCACTCAGTCCTCATAGTCACTCAATCCTCACAAACACTCAGTCCTCCCAATCACTCGACACTCGCACTCAGTAGGGGTGGATCCTTCCCAAGTGCTAATATAAGCCAATCATGGAATAAATTAATAAAGCCTATTGTGGCGTGCAACTCGATCCCATAAACATTCTCATAATCAGGCCCTCGACCTCACTTAGTCATCAATCTCTTCAGTCTCTCGGCCTCACAAATCTTATGCCAATCGGCTCAAACAATGATAATATGATGTGAGACAAATGATAATAGAGACTGAGATACGATATGCAATGAATGAGTATGCCTCAGTATGTAATTATAATTTAAGCAAATAACTCAACAGTAGAAATGACCTCAGTAGGTCCAACATGATAAGCATATAGCCTAAACATGGTTTCTAACATAGATCACAACTCAATTACACTAGCACGTAAAAATATCATGGATAAAGATAAGATTAGGTAACTACAAGTACCACAGAAACAACCGAGTCATAATTCACACAGCGCACACCTACACGCCCGTCACCTAGCATGTGCGTCACCTCAACACCAAACACATAACACGTATATTCAGGCTTCATACCCTCAGCACCAAGTTTAGAAGTGTTACTTACCTAGAACAAGCCAAATTTGATACCGAGCAAGCCAAATAATACTTTAGAAATGCTATCGCGCGCGATCCGACCTCCAAACGGCTTAAAACTAGCCAAAAGCAACTCAAATACATCAAATAATGCCTAAGGAAACAATTTCAAATGTTAAAGGTCGGATCTTTAATCAAAAGTCCCAAAGTCAACCAAAATGTCAAACCCAGGACAACACCTCAGAACCCGACAAAACTTATAAAATCCGATAACCCATTCAATTACGAGTCCAACCATACTAGTTTCACTCAAATCCTACTCCGAATTGATGCTCAAAACTCGGAAATTCACTTTATGAAATGTTTGGACAAAACTCCTAATTTCTCTTTTAGATTCACCATTTAAATACCAAAATCAAAGATGGAATCATGTAAATTAATCAAAATTAAGCCAAATTACCTATGTCAATTCAAATCCGACTTCAAATCGACCTCCAAATCCATAAATTTCATCCTCATAAATTTTAGGGATAAAACACACAAATCTCCAATCAAAACATGGGTTAATTCATAAATGAACTACAATAATAATGTTAAAATACAAAACTGAGGTTAGATACTGACCTCCATGAAAAAACGAGAAGAACGCCGTGAAAATCACCTCAAACGGAGCTCTAGAACTCAAGATATGCTCAAAATACTAAATAAACGCAGTATGATTTTTTTAATACACAGGGAAATTCGCTTCTGCGCTTAAAATCCGCACCTGCGATCTGCCAACTGTAATTTCCGCATTTGCGGTCCATTTTTTGCACCTGCAGGGTCATAGATGCGGACCCAACTTCGCATATGCGAAGCACCATCACCAGCTTTCTTCTCTGACACTAAAATGAGCATAACCCCCTCATACAATATTCAAATTCGATGATTCCTTTTGCTATGGCTCTGTAATTACGATACAGATCTAATGCTTCAATCAAAAAAGAACTGGAGCTCATTTGCTTAATGTGGTGCCATTTATACTTGAATAAACGACGTCGAAACATAAAAAATGAGCGCAACACAACCCAAACCTATCAGAAACTTACCCGAACCCCTCGGGACCCCGTCCGAACATTCCAACAACTCAGAATGGCCTCAAATTTTGCACACAAGTCCCAAATGACATAACGAAGCTATTTCAATTCCCGGAAGCATAATCCGAACTTGATATCATCAAAGTCAACTCCTGGTCAAACTTATGAACATTCCAAATCTTCAAATTTCCAATTTTTGCCAAATAGTGCCGAAACCTTCTAGAAATATCCAAATGCAAATCCGGGCATATGCCCAAGTCGCAAATCACCATCCGGACCTAACGGAAACATCAAAACTCCGATCCGAGTTCAAATACTCAAAAGTCAAACTTGGTCAACTCCTCCAACTTAAAGCTTCAAACACAAAATTCATTCTTCCAAACTAATTCCGAATCACCTGAAAACCGAAAGCGACGATGCACACAAGTCATAATACATCATACGGAGCTACTCATGCCCTCAAACCACCAGGCGAAGTGCAAATGCTCAAAATGACCGACTGAGTCATTACACTCTCCCCCACTTAAACATACATTCATACTCGAATGTGCCAAGAGTTGTTCCTAAGCTGTCAAATCACTATGTAACCTTACCACGCACATACCCGGGGGTGATCCCACGTCACCCTAATCCATATAAGCCTGACAACACAACCTAACTGAAGATCCTTAATTCAACCTTACCCCATAAATCTTAGAACCCAATTTCAAACTTCCGGAATTCCTTACAAGACTCGAATCTCGCACATACACACTGTATAAGTCTGAACAAGCTGTATCAAGTCATATCCATAACCCAAGATGTAATCTATGATATACCACATAACTCAGATGCTCACAACAATAACTTTTGACCACAGTAGCTACTCAAACACACCTGGTACTGGTAACAAACCTCATATCAAACAAAACCTCATTCTAAAACCTTCGTACGCTGCCGATGATGAAAGAAACATACAGAAACTCATAACCACTCATCAGATCAACAAGTCATGGAGCTCCCTCTCTTTCGACAAGAACTATAACCAATTTCTAAGCTGACCTCCGATATTACTCTTCCAAACACATTGTAATCAAATTCGATAGCAATCACTTCAGGACCAAAGACTTCATCTCGTCAAATACAAGCTACTCTATTGACATGCCACACCAATACTACCTAGAGCCACAAACCGTGCAATCCGTGCACCAATACGCAACAATTCAAATGCACTCAAAATGAAAAATGACTGAAATGAGAGAACCGTCCCGCAATCTCAACAAGTACCATCACAACGCAATGCTAAGAACTCATCACACACAGTAGGACCAAAACACACGAATCTATCACAAAGGATCATATCCCATCATAACCCCGATGCAATACATAACCTATCCAAACACTAGTCCAGATGAAGTACCTCCAGTCACCATGCTCAAAATCAATAACTACACGCAATTCGACACCAAATACATGAAGTGTATAACCATAACCACGGTGAAGCAAATAACACAATATACTACAGTCCGAAATGACCATAACCAAGGCGCAAACAACCATTCAATACCCCAATAACCATTTCGCTCGAATTTCGCTACAAGGCCTAAACAGAACCACATTGGTGTGCATATAACTAACAAATCACAACCCCTTGTAGCATAGAACAGTAACACATAGAACATATCAAATACTAATAAAATCAATTAAAACTGAATGTCACATCCCTCAATAATAGCAGTACGGAGTCAACAAATCCAACCCGGTGTAGAATACACATCCTCCTTGAGCCTACCAATGGGCCCTCAAATTGACTCTGGTCATCCGTAAATAGATAAATAGCCCTCTAAAGTCCTCAATGATCTAACCATAACACGTATCACCATCTAGCTAACTTTGGCCACATCTTCACAATCCGCAACCCCGAAACAAATTGCTCCTAAGAACTAGTGTCTCCAAATCCATAGAACATATGAATCGCCATAGCTGATCCTAACTCAACCGCCCGAATGTCTAACATATCTCTCATACACGATCATCCCACGAGAAATACTTCTATAATTCTTCCGTGCCATATAGCAAAAATCTGAACACCTGCGGAATTTCCATCGCAGGTGAGGACTTGACTTAAAACACTTGGGTCCGCTTCTGCGATCAAAAGGCCGCACCTGCGAACATTGTCCACTTCTGCGGACTTCCCCTCCCAGCTCACTCTCCGCTTCTGCGGAATTTCAAGCGCATCTGCGGGCTCGCAGATGCGGCATTTCCCTCGCACTTGTGATCCCTGGCCACATCCTCAAATCCCGCTTTTGCGAGCTCACACCTGCAGTTAGCCTTGCACATGTGCGATTACACCAGAACCAGCCCAGCGCCAGAAAATCTTCTAAGTCCAAAAATGATCTGTTAACCATCCGAAACTCACCCGAGACCCCCGGGACCTCAACCAAATATACCAACTAGTCCTAAACCATCACACGAACTTAGTCGAGCCTTTAAATCACATCAAACAATGCTAAAAACACGAGTTACACATCGATTCAATCCTATTGAATTTCAAAGTTTCAAACTTCTACATCCGACATCGAAACCTATCAAATCAAGTCCGATTGACCTCAAATTTTGCACACAAGTCATTATTGACATTATGGGCCTATTCCAACTTCTGGAATCGAAATTCGACCCCGATATCAAAAAGTCCACTCCCTGGCAAGCTTACCAAAAATCATCAAATTTCCAACTTTCGCCAATGACGTTAAAATGACCTACGAGCCTCTAATTCAACATCCGAAAATGCTCATAAGACCAAAATCACCCTACAGAGCTATTGAAACTGACGAAACTCCATTTCAGCGTCATCTTTATACAATTTAAACTATGGTCGATTCCTACGACTTAAACTTCCATTTCATGTACTATGTGTCCCATTTCACTCTGAAACCAAAAATAAAACTTCCCGGCAAGTCACAAAACCCAAAATGAAGTAGAGGAAGCAATAATTAAGGGTTCAGGGCTAATACTCTTAAAATGACTGACCGGGTCGATACAATAACCATATAATAAAAGCGGTACCAGAAATAACTCAGAGATACAATGCTCAGCTCATTCACAGTTCCGAAAAAATAGGCATGCTTTTCAAGTATATTAGTGAAAACCCAAATCTTTTACTGAAATCACCAAAACATGAGTAAATCTGAAAAACTGTGATTTTCCCAAAATCTTTCAACAACAGGTAAAATGTTTAATTATTAAATGGCATGAGAAAAGTACATCTCTATGCCTACATGTCAATGTGTATGTGAAGTCATGAATGACGCAATACCGTACAACATGAGAAAAATGCATCTCTATGCTTGTATGTCAAGTGTGCATGTCGAATGCAATGCAACACAGTGATAAAATCATATGCATACTGTCAGAGTATCAATTCACTCAGTCCTCCCGGTCACTCAATCCTCATAGTCACTCAGTCCTCACAGTCACTCATTCCTCACAATCACTTAGTCCTCCTAATCACTCGGCACTCGCTCTCGACACTCGCGCTTGGCACTCCCACTCACACTCGCACTCAGTAGGTACCTGCGCTCACTGTGGGTGTGCAGACTATAGAGGGGCGGATCCTACCCAAGTGCTAATATAAGCCATAAATCAGTAAAGCATGTTGCGACGTGCAGCTCGATCCCATAAACATCCTCACAATCAAGCCCTCGGCCACACTCAGTCATCAATCTCTCCAGTCTCTCGACCTCACAAATCTCATGCCAATCGGCCTAAACAATGAAAATATGATGTGAGACAAATGATAACAGAGACTGAGATATGATATGCAATAAATGAGTATGACTAAGTATGTAATTGCAATTTAAGCAAATAACTCAATAATAGAAATGACCTCAGTGGGTCCCAATAAGATAAGCATATAGCCTAAACATGGTTTCAACATAGATCACAACTCAATTACACTAGCACGTAGAAATCTCATGGATAGAGACAAGATTAGGTAACTACTCAGTACCACAGAAATAACCGAGTCATAATTCACACGGTGCACGCCCACACGCACGTTACCTAGCATGTGCGTCACCTCAACACCAAACACATAACACGTATATTCGGTGTCCATATCCTCAACACAAAGTTTAGAAGTGTTACTTACCTAGAACAAGCTAAATTCGATACCGATCAAGCCAAACAATACTCTAGAAATGCCATCACGCTCTATTCGACCTCCAAACGGCTCAAAACTAGCCAAAAACAACTCAAATACATCAAATAATGCCTAAAGAAACAATTCCAAATGTTAAAGGTCGAATCTTTAATCAAAAATTCCAAAATCAACCAAAAGGTCAAACCTGGGCTCGCACCTCGGAACCCGACAAAACTTATAAAATCTGATAACCCATTCAATTACGAGTCCAATCATACTAGTTTCACTCAAATCCAACTCCGAATCGATGCTCAAAACTTGAAAATTCACTTTATGAAATGTTTAGACAAAAACCTCCAATTTCTCTATTAGATTCACAATTTAAGTACCAAAATCAAAGATGGAATCATGTAAATTAATCAAAACCTAGTAAAAAATACCTATCTCAATTGAAATCCGACTTCAAATCGACCTCCAAATCCATAAATTTCACCCCTTAAGTTTTTGGGATAAAACCCACAAATCTCCAATCAAAACATGGGTTAATTCATTAATGAACTAGAATAATAATGTTAAAATACACAATATGAGGTTAGATATTGTCACGACCCAAACCGATGAGCCGCGACGGGTACCCGGTGCCTTACTCAATCGAGTACCAACATAACATATCTTTGCGTATTATACTATCATAGATAACTGAGCCGGAGAGGTTGCCGTGAGATAAGTAGAATACAACATGTAATACCAACTTATACATAAGACATATGGGCCTCTAAGGCCAAAATAGCCACTCGTACACTGAACATAGGCCGACAAGGCCATGCAATCTTTTATGTACATGACATCTGTCTACAAGCCTCTAAGAATACATAATTGTCATAAAGGTCAGGACAAAGCCCCGCCATACCAAACAATACACATCTAAATCGTACTGACCAAATAAGCAACTCCGGAGCAAATGGAGAGCACCAACATCTTCCGCTGAGCTGATAGCCTACTTGGAGGACTCTCGACCTGTCCATCGGGACTTGCGGGCATGAAACGCAGCGTCCCCAGGTAAAAGGGACGTCAGTACAAATAATGTACCGAGTATGTAAGGAATAAAAATCGGTAAGTAATTGACATGAGAGAAACATGGAGTAAAAGACTCGACATGTACGTCTGCATAGCTCTGTGAATCATTTCATTTTTATAATGTCATGCATATACGTATAAATGTCATACCATGCATAGGTATATGTGTTCATAACATCATCAAGCCTCTGAGGGCATCCCATCATATCCTTTCGGCCACTGTGGGCAATTCACCAACGTATACCAGCTGATCAGGTAGTGGTGCGTATATAATGCCATAACCTTTTTCCATATCCCATATATATATATGTGTGTGTGTGTGTGTATATAAAGTTATCTGGTCACGGGTCAATGTAAATGAATGCAATGCATGATAAGTATGTCAATAAAATCTTTCGGAGTGTCATAAGACCATTATGCCTCTAATTAATAAGATTTCTCGGAATGTCATAAAAATAATAAGCCTGTCGGATAGACTTTATCAAATACGTATTTTTCTGGGACCCATGAACAAAAGATATAATAATAATTTACATGGGGAATCAAGAATATAGACACCCCTAATATTTCTATGAATAGTCATTTATGGAAATTGTGCATTTGCTCGTTTAGTTCGTGCCACATAGATCATGTCAACAAGAAATAAATGATAGCCTTAACAAACCTGAGCCGATTCTCTTGATAATCACTCTATCACACGTCATTTGCGACAAAACACATAACGACGGATCGAAGTAGGGAAATATTCGTATGATATTCTTGAGAAAGATTGTACCGTGCTCCGTCTATCTTGGTCTTCAAAATCTTCTGTGTGTGTATTAGAGAAAGTATCATCAGCATCTTCTGAACTACTCATAGAGAAAGGACCTCTCGCCAAAAGAGAATGAATATTTGCAATAGAATGAAGTAAATCACGTTGCTTTCACCTATATGAGTTTTGTTGAAGCATTCTTCTTTTCATTAGAGATATATGTATATCCCTTAAGTGATTTAGAGGGGTGCTTTTAATTTTAGGGGGTGTGGGCCCCACTTATGTGGTGATTAATCCACAAACTCCTCTAAATAAGCCACCACCTCCTTAAGCATATTACTAGATGGCAACTTGCTGCCAACTTTCCAAAATCCCACGTGGATGTTGCCCTCCTTATAGTTATCCAACAAATCTCTCTTAAATATTTATTCATAAATCTAATAATTAACCAATTATCCACATAATTAAGAATTATCTCAAATTACTTATAATACTACTCACTTTAAACAAACCTTATACACCTTACTATCATGGTCATGTGGTACCTTGTATGGTACTAGTCCATAAATACCGGGTATTTTAGCTCGGGCCTTATTTTATCCCAAAATGTCAAACTTCGACGAAATTCATTTTCTTCGATTTACTTACCCTCTCAACTTCACGAATTTACTCATCACTTGTTTGAAATAGAATAATGCTTATAATTTCAAAATAACCTCATTCTGGAATTCACGTCGATTAACTTACGACATAATTTTAACGTACAAAAATGCAGGATGTAACATCTCATTTCCGAACTTTCATCAATTTATTTATGGCGTACTTTCACGTACGAAAATATGGGGTGTAATATCATTCCCCCCTTTGGAACAATCTTTCTCGAATGTTGATTGATGCACTTATCATTCTCATAAACCATAACTCTTGCGAATACTTTAGTACTCCTCTTGCCATCTAGGCAACTATTATGTGAATGAATCTCAAATGCCAGGGCATCCCCCCTTTTGGCCTCTTTCTCACACCACGACTCGTGGTCGGAATCATTCCAATCTTGTAATTGTTGCTATCTTTTATCATGCAGCCTGTACGATTCTGACTCTTCTTTCCTTTTTCCTCCAGCTTTTAGCCAATCCCTAGGCCTCATTTTGTGAACATATACAAAGCTTAATAAGATGTCCCTCTGGGCATCTATAAGTACAATGAAGTTCTTCACTCGATACTTTATTGAACTTACGAATATTGTTATATCTTAATTCATAGACCCGGTTATCCATTTGTATGACTTTACTGCATCTAGGTAGGTCATACTATATCATAACTCTTACTTCGATTCATCATTACTGAGGTCTACTACCAAACTCCAGGTTACTCTCATTGCTTATCCTATAGGTATAAATCTGAGTCCTTTAACGCTTCTTCATTACTATTCATCTTAAGACCGATGGCCTAATCTCATCTCATACTTTGTGACTTTTGTCCATCCATTGTTGATTCACCTCAATATTGATCTACAATTTACCACTGATAACTTGAAACTTCTTACGTAATCACTAGGGCCCATGTTGCATCGAGGAACATTTGAAGTGATTATATGTCCCCCCCCTCCCCCCGAACCTGGGGGCGATAAGATACTATATTTCCATAGCCGTATTTCATAGCATCCCAATGTGATTTTCCTCACGTGAGTATTTTAATCCTGTACAATTTATGAAATCATTACTCAATCGAAGGCCCAAACGTCATCCTTCATTTATCACAATTACACCCTCATTCTACTACCAGGGCAACATTCCATCTCTTCTAAATGCTACTAGTCTCAGACTTCTTTGAGTTCACTCAGGCTATACTAAGCTTTCTATAACTTAGAGAGACCATTAACTAACTCGTTTTCATGGGCTTAATCCTGAGGACTTATCCATTCTCGTCACCTTCTCACTTGCCCTTTCTTATCCTTACTCTTGCCTTTCTAAAACCTTGTCTCTTTATTATACTTTAGCTTGTGACCTATACGTATCTATTTATACTACTCGCAACCTTCCTTCAACTTGCTTGCACCATAGATTTCTTTATGTCATCCTGGAACATCAAGCGAGACATCACGTCATCTCTCACTCTTCTTTACTCTCTTAATTAGACCTCTCGATACTTAGAAACCATAGGTTGGGAGATATGCCACTGACGACGCCGCTACCATTCCTGGATATTGAATCCCAGTGCTTTTAGCCTTCTACCTGTAGTATAAATTATTCGTAACCTTCTGCATTTGAATATCTCATACGTTGTTCACCTTTACCTTACTTACCTTAAAATCTCGCATCACGTCTTCTATCTCTTTCATGACCTTGCTTTAACACAGGTATAATTCACATCCACAACTTGAAGCTCTATTATAATACTTGCACCTCCGGTGCATACACAATCTGGTGAGAGCTTCATGCTGACTTCTTATGAGGCCGGTACTCTTCTGACTGGCTTTATCGTAGAGCCATTATAGAATATGGTTGTTGTACTATCTCTCTTGTACCTCTGATATTAAGAGTGATTCTGCAGTGTCCTCAATCACGATTTCTATAATTTTCTGGGTCCAATAATCAGACTCCTGATTTACTTAGTTGATGTAACTCTTTAGTTTCCTCTTTCCTCCGACCATCCTTTATGTAAGCTTAAGCTGTCTTCCGGTTTGTGGCTCTTGGTATTAGTTATTACTTTAGACCTTCATTGACGCTATGAAATATCCACGATACAATCTTCTAATAATTCAATCATTTGTCTATGACCTGGGCTCAATTATTTCTTTTAACTTATACCGGAATCTTCTACGGCTGTATGATTGTCAGCATATATGCTGCATAGATAATACTCCGAACTCTTAAGTGCGTTCATAACGTAACTAGCTTTGGATCATTGATCGAATATTTCCTTTCGTTCCTTCTCAGCTTTCTTTAAACGTAAGCTATTACTTTTTCTGGTCTTTTTGCCCCTTGTTGCGTGCATACTTAGCTTATCTTAGTTCCCACGCATGCCGGAGTTTTCTTGCAACTCATATGATCTCGAATATTACTTTTGATTTTACTCCCCGTTCATTAGCCACGGTAGGTGCCACTTTCTTTTGGAGTGCATACAAATTTGTAGTGAGACTGTTGTTATAAGACCATTTCCTTTTTAGGTCACTGTGCTTAGGTTGAAGCTCTCTTCCTTATTCCCTCAGCTAGTCTTTCATTGTAGTACTTAGGGAAGATCCTTCGACTCCTGTAAAGCTGAGAGCTTATCACATCGTATACCCGATAGAATTTTTGATGTCCTTCCTCACCTATAATTATCCGTAGTTACTTACCTCCACGCCCTTGTTCTTGTAGGGTTGCTCCTGAACTGATATTTTTGACTGTCTTCCCAGAGGTACTCTCTTTTATTTCCGTAACACTCATACGGTACCTTTAGTTACCCCAACTCCTATCTGAATTTTTTTTCCAACAATTGCGATCTCGCATCTGCGAGACTGAATTCCCTATGCTGGGGTTCAATACATTTATCTTGCATGATCTGTTGATTTATTTGTATCCTCTTGTCTATCCATAACTAAACTCTTCCTGAATCAACTGCTAATTATTCGTTGGTCCATTCTCATATCTATATTCCGCGTAATCTTCTTGGGTTATCTTCTTTATCTTAGCTTACGTCTCGCACATGCTCCTTATCTATCAATAACATCTTAGGTAGGAACCCTTACTTCCTCTTCTGACATCGTACTTGCATAATATTCTGGAATCGTTGCACATCTGTAGGATTTGAATAAGTGCAATCTCATCCCCTTTTCATTTTTGTCGCACTCTTCCTTTACCATTCCATAGTTAATATAATTACTTAATTCCGACTTAATGCCACGTAACTCCATATTCCCCCTTTTAGTGGAGCACTAAGATTTAGTGCTACGATGATCTACATATAGATGTTTTACCTTCTCATCTTTGGCATTTTTCTCATCATCGATGATCCTTACTCGCCTTGCGGTAATCCTTCTGTACCAAGGATAACAAAATTCCTTACTCGCGATGGTGACACTTAGTATAACTGGCACATACAGTCCCTTAAGATTAACTTTGCTCACATTGCTTGTTTTAGGGAAGTGTTTTCCTGAATAACCATTCTCTGAATTTCTCATGAATCTTTTTCTGTGGTCCATTCTATTATCGCCGGAATGCAATATGAAGTTCTCATGATGCCGACCATCATCAAATCACGCAGTCCTTAATTCATGTTTAGTTTATCTTGTTCACCAGTCCATATTGATTTCTATTACTTAGGGATCTAACTTTTTCTTCTGGTAATTACGTTAGCGTCATGAACTTATTTCTCGAAATGAGGATACGACTTTATGGCCTATACTCTTTTGTCGTCTCAAGGCCTGTCACCTTTCGTCTTTTCCTTCACTTGACTATAGACTCTGTAATATTGTCATTTTTTTGACCTACCGTTGTCTTCCATGTATCACATCTTACTCATAATGCTTCATTAACTCCCTTCTTATTTCCCCCTAACATCTATGTTTATTACTTTATTCTGAAAACTCAAACAAGACATTCTTTTGCTTTTAGCTCCCCTTGCTCCATCCACTGGCTCTTCGAATTACCTAACATTCTTTCTCTACTAGGGATGTGAGCCACACTAAGGTAATATTTATCCCTTCAAGGCTTCCAGTGCCTATCTTTGTAGCACTCATATCTAGCTATACTATTTTAGAGTGCACCATCTGGGTGTCTCACAAGGAGATCTATTAGCACATTTGGAATATCCTTCGAAAATGTCAACTATCGCAAACATTCCATCCACCCTTTTTGGGTCACTCTAACCCCAGCCGGATCCTGATATCCGTCCTTCTCTTATACTACTTCCGTTAGCTTCCATGTGGCATAAATGAGATGGGTGTGGCCAATTGTACATATCTCTGCTACCGTTGAAGGTAACTCAAAATGCTTATATCTCCCTTCCTGAATGGTAAATAATGATAATCTTTATTAACTGGGTACCTCGTACCCTTCTTCACCTTGCTTCTTTTACTTGCTGAAACTTGTGTCCACCTTCCGATTCTGTTATTCCTTTTTACCATAAGAGTGGATAAGTATTCTTGCCTTAATACTCCTTATCAAGAACCTTACACCTTCTAGTACACTCACATTTACTTATCATAAGCACGATGCAAAATCGAGTTCTTCTGACTCGACACTTCCACAGTTATATCTCTTACCGACCGTCTTTCTGAATGTAGGCATCGTTGTATTACGGATAAGATAGAGTTTAGGAAATTGAATTCTTACAACTGAGCTCTACCACACGATCTAGAGTAAGAAGAAAGAGTGACAATCCTAAATGCCCGGTAGCCTCATGTTTATAAGTGTGGTGCACAACACACCCATAAACAAGACTCTACTAGACACGACTTGTAGACTCCCGAGGACAGAACTGCTCTGATACCACTTTTGTCACGACCCAAATCGATGGGCCGCGACGGGCACGCGGTAACATATCTTTTCGTATCATACTATCATAGGTAACTGAGCCGGAGAGGTTGCCATGAGATAAGTAGAATACAACATGTAATACCAACTTATACATAAGACATATGGGCCTCTAAGACCAAAATAGCCACTCGTACACTGAACATAGGCCGACAAGGCCATGCAATCTTTTACGTACATGACATCTGTCTACAAGCCTCTAAGAATACATAATTGTCATAAAGGTCGGGACAGAGCCCCGCCATACCAAACAATACACATCTAAATCGTACTGACCAAACAAGCAACTCCGGAGCAAATAGAGCTCACCAACATCTTCCGCTGAGCTGATAGCCTACTTAGAGGACTCTCGACCTGTCTATCGGGACCTGCGGGCATAAAACACAGCGTCTCCAGGCAAAAGAGACGTCAGTACAAATAATGTACCGAGTATGTAAGGAATAAAAATCAGTAAGTAATAGACATGAGAGAAACATAGAGTAAAAGACTCGACATGTATGTCTGCATAGCTCTGTGAATCATTTTATTTTTATAATGTCATGCATATGCGTATAAATGTTATACCATGCATATGTATATGCGTTCATAACATCATCAAGCCTATAAGGGCATCCCATCATATCATCTCGGCCACTATGGGAAAAATCATCAACATATACCAGCTGATCAGGTGGTGGTGCGTATATAATGCTATAACCTTTTCCCATATCCTATATATATATATATATATATATATATATATATATATATATATATATATATATATATATATATATATATATATATATATATATATATATATATATATATACATATACACGCGTATATAACGCCATCTGGGCATAGGTCAATGTAAATGAATGCAATGCATGATAAGTATGTCAATAAAATCTTTTGGAGTGTCATAAGACCATTATGCCTCTGATTAATAAGATTTCTTGGAATGTCATAAAAATAATAAGCTTGTCGGGTAGACTTTATCAAATATGTATTTTTCGGGGACCCATGAATAGAAGATATAATAATAATTCACATGGGGAATAAAGAATATAGACATCCCTAATATTTCTATGAATAGTCATTTATGGAAATTGTGCATTTGCTCGTTTAGTTCGTGCCGCATAGATCATGCCAAAAAGAAAGAAATGATAGCCTTAACAAACCTGAGCCGATTCTCTTGACAATCACTCTATCACACGTCATTTGCGACAAAACACATAACGACAGATCGAAGTAGGGAAAAATTCGTATGATATTCTTGAGAAAGATTGTACCATGCTCCGTCTATCTTGGTCTTCAAAATCTTCTGTATGTGTATTAGAGAAAGTATCATCAGCATCTTCTGAACTACTCATAGATAAAGGACCTCTCGCCAAAAGAGAATGAATATTTGCAATAGAATGAAGTAAATCATGTTGCTTTCACCTATATGAGTTTTGTTGAAGCATTTTTCTTTTCATTAGAGATATATGTATATCTCTTAAGTGATTTAGAGGGGTTCTTTTAATTTTAGGGAGGTGTGGGCCCCACTTATGTGGTGATTAATCCACAAACTCCTCTAAATAAGCCACCACCTCCTTAAGCATATGACTAGATGGCAACTTGCTGCCAACTTTCCAAAATCCCACGTGGATATTGCCCTCCTTATAGTTATCCAACAAATCTCTCTTAAATATTTATCCATAAATCCAATAATTAACCAATTACCCACATAATTAAGAATTATCTCAAATTACTTATAATACTACTCACTTTAAACACACCTTATACATCTTACTATCACGGCCATGTGGTACCTTGTATGGTACTAGTCCATAAATATCGGGTATTTTAGCTCGGGCCGTATTTTATCCCAAAATATCAATCTTCGACGAAATTCATTTTCTTTGATTTACTTACCCTCTCAACTTCACGAATTTACTCATCACTTGTTTGAAATAGAATAATGCTTATAATTTCAAAATAACCTCATTCCCGAATTCACGTCGATTAACTTACGACGAAATTTTAACGTACAAAAATGCAGGATGTAACATCTCATTTTTGAGCTTTCATCAATTTTTTTTATGGTGTACTTTCACGTACGAAAATATGGGGTGTAACAGATACCGACCGCCATGAAAAAAAGAGAAGAATTCCGTTAAAATCACCTCAAACAGAGCTTTAGAACTCAAGATATGCTCAAAATACTAAATAAACACAGTATGATTTTTTTAATACACTTGGAAATTCGATTTTGCATTCAAAATCCGCACCTGCGGTCTGCCAGCTGTAATTTCCACATTTGCGGTCCATTTTTCGCACCTGCGGGGTCGCAGATGCGGACCCAACTTCGCATTTGCGAAGCACCAACACCAGCTTTCTTCTCTGACACTAAAATGGGCATAACTCCCCCATACGATGTCCAAATTCGATGATTCTTATTGCTATGGCTCCGTAATTACGATACTGATCTAGTGCTTCAATAAAAATAGAAATTGGTGCTCATTTTCTTAATGTGGTACTATTTATGCTTGAAGAAACAATGTCGAAACATCAAAACAGAGCGCAACAAAACCCAAACCTATCCGAAACTCACCCGAACCCCTCGGAACCCCGTCCGAACATTCCAACAAGTCCCATATCATAACACGGACTTACTCGAGGCCACAAATCATGCATAAAAATATCAAAAACCATGAATCGCACCTCAAATCGAACTTAATGAACTTTCAACTTCCAAAAGTCATGCCGAACCATATCAAATCAACTCAGAATGGCCTCAAATTTTGCACACAAGTCTCAAATGACATAACAAAGCTATTCCAATTCCCAGAACCATAATACGAACCCTATATCATCAAAGTCAACTCATGGTCAAACTTATGAACATTCCAAACCTTCAAATTTCTAATTTTTGCCAAATAGTGCCGATACCTTCTAGAAATATCCAAATGCAAATCCGGGCATATGCCTAAGTCACAAATCACCATCCCGACCTAACGGAACCATCAAAACTCTGATCCGAGGTCATATACTTAAAAGTCAAACTTGTCAACTCTTCCAACTTAAAGCTTCAAACATGAAATTCATTCTTCCAAACTAATTCTGAATCACCCGAAAACCGAAAGCGACGATGCACACAAGTCATAATATAGCATATGGAGCTACTCATGCCCTCAAACCACATATGCGAGAACCGCTTAATCGGCCGATCATTCACTTCTGCGATAACCTTTCGCATCTGCGGATGCGCTCCTGTGCAAAACCCTCGCATCTGCTGATCACCAAAACCATCCTCGCAGGCGCGCATGTACTCTTCGCACCTGCACCATTCTCACTTACGGCCCTTATTTGTATAAGCGGTAATACTTAATGTGTTCCAGCTTCACCAAAGCGACAAGACACTCGCACCACGCCCTTCATATCTGCGACATAACTCACATTGGTGCGATGCATCAGAACATCAAAAGATCTCAAAATCACAAATGTGGTCCAAAACACACCCGGGCCCTCTACGCTCCCATCCAACCTTACCAACAAGTTCGAATACCTAATAAAAACTTATCTAAATGCTCTAAACACCACGAATAACATCAAAACTATGAATCGAAGATCAAAATCAAACTCTTAGTTCCCAAGCTTTCCAGCTTCGCCGAACATGTCCAAATCATGTCTAAACATTCTGTATTATAACCAAATCTCTCACGCAAGTTCCAAAGTACTAAGTGAACCTATTCTAAGTCCTGAAACAATAATCCGAATCCGATATTGTAATAACCCAACTTGTCGTTTGGTGTATTTGAGCACTGTTTCCCATTTGATGCTCCCCCTATGTGTATTGTTTTGTTATGTGACTTTCGAGGATGGTTGCTTTGGGTTTGGGAAGGTTTTGGAGTTAATTTGAATACTTAGTTCCAAGGTTAGAAGCTTAAGTTATAAGAGTTGACTGAGATTTGACTTTTGTATAAACAACTGTAGAATAGTGGTTTGATGGTTCCAGTAGGTTCGTATGTTGATTTTGGGCTTAAGCGTATGTCCGGATTTTTATTTGGAGGTTCGTAGGTTGATTTGGTTCTTTTTGGCGAAAGTTGGAAATTTGAAGGTTTTGAAGTTCATAGGTTTGACCGGAGTTGACTTTAAGGCTATCGGGTTCACATTGTTGTTCAGGGAGTTGGAATAGGTTCGTTATGTCATTTGGGACTTGTGTGCAATATTTGGGGTTATTCTGAGTTCATTAGATGCGATTCGGCATGAGTTTTGAAAGTTGGATGTTGATTAGTTCAATAAGCTTGAATTTAAGTGCGATTTGTAGTTTTGTTGTCACTTTGTGTGATTTGAGACCTCGAGTAGGTCTGTGTTATACTTTGGGACTGGTTGGTATGTTTGGACGGGGTCTAATAATTGGATTTGGTAAGTGTTCTTGACTCGAGTTTGATTATTATTCATGACTCTATCTTTGATTTTAGCAATTGTTTGGTGAATCTAAGAGAAAAAATTTAGGGGTTGCAGCAAAACTTTTCTAAAGTGAAAAATGGAGATTTGCACCTTGATTTGGAGTCGGTTTTGGATGAAACTTATATATTTATACTCGTATTCGAATGGGTAGTAGGGACTTATGACTTTTGTCGGGTTCCGGGAGGCGGGCCCGTGCTGACATCTTGATATTTGATAAAGATTAGATCTTTTTTACTTGGAATCGATTTCTATAGCTGTGTTTGATGTTATTGAGTTGTTTTTGGCTAGATGTGACATGTTCAGAGGCTGATTTGAGAGACAAGGGCTTTTTACAGTATTGATTTGGCTTGTTTGAGGTAAGTATCTTGCCTAACCTTGTGTAGAGGAATACCCCTTAGGATTGGCTTTAATTTTTAATTTGTGTTATGTGAAAAGTGACGTGTACACGAGGTGACGAGCGTGTACATGTGTGCTATGTGTGGAATATGACCGGATTAGACCTTATGCTATTTATATGCCTTAATTTGAGGATGTATTTTATATGAAACACGCTTAATCACTTTGTAGATACTTGAACATGATCACTATAATTGATTTTGATGTAGTATTGCTTTATATGTTAAAAACCATCTGCATTTTACTATTTTCATGTCCTTGTGGTCGCTGATGCTCGTACTTAACCTACTGACAGTTCAGATACCGAGCCATATACTCCATAATATCTTTCCTCATTCTTCTCCATCAGTAGTGTTGCTTCAATTCATGGTACATCTTTGCGGTGCCCAGATGAATGGAATATTGTGAACTATGGGCCTCCGCAAGAATCGGCTCCTGCAACCCATCCACATTGAACACACAAATCCGGCCCCAAAGTTGTAACAGCCCATCATCACCAATAGTCACCTCCTTGGCATCACCGTACTGCACCGTGTCCTTAAGGACAAGTAAGTGGGGATCATCATACTGACGTACCTTGATGCGCTCAAACAAAGAAGACCGTGAAACCATGCAAGCAAGAGCCTGGCTAGGCTCCAAAATGTCCAACCTCACGAACCCATTGGCCAAAGCTTGAACATCCAAAGCTAACGGTCTCTCCCCAACCGGAATAAAAGCAAGACTCTCCATTCTCCCAGCCTTCCTACTCAAAGCATCGGCCACCACATTAGCTTTCCCAGAATGATAAAGAATGGTAATATCATACTCCTTTAGTAGCTCTAACCACCTCATTTGCCTCAAGTTCAAATCCTTTTGCTTGAATAGGTGCTGCAGACTCATGTGATCTGTGAACACCTCACATGACACGCCGTAGAGATAGTGCCTCCAAATCTTAAGCGCGTGAACAATGGCTGCCAACTCCAAATCGTGCATTGGGTAGTTCTTCTAATGGGGCTTCAACTGACGTGAAGCATAAAAAATACTCTACCCTCCTGCATCAACACACACCCAATGCCAATTTGTAAGCATCACAACAGACCATAAAGAACCCGATTCTAAAGGAAAAACTAGGACTGAAGCTTTAGTCAAGGCAGTCTTGAGCTTCTTGAAGCTCTCCTCACATTCGTCAGACCACCTGAATGGGGCACCATTCTGAGTCAATTTGGTCAAAGGAGCTGCGATGGATGAGAAACCCTCCATGAAACGGTGATAATACCCAACCAAATCTAGAAAACTCTGGATCTTAGTAGCAGTAGACGGTCTAGGCCAACTCTGAACTGCCTCAATCTTCTTCGAATCCATCTTAATCCCCTTACTAGACACCACGTGGCCCAAGAATGCTACCAAATGAAGCCAAAACTCGCACTTAGAGAATTTAGCATATAACTTCTTCTACCTCAAGGTCTGGAGCACTATCCGCAAATGCTACTCATGATCCTCCCGGCTGCGAGAATACACCAATATATCATCAATGAACACGATGATGAAGGAATCAAGATAGGACTGAAACACGCTGTTCATCAAGTGCCCGAAGGATGCTGGGGAATTGGTCAGCCCAAATGACATCATCAAAAACTCATAGTGACCATAGCGAGTCCTGAAAGTCGTCTTTGAAATATCAGAAGATCGGATCTTCAACTGATGGTACCCTAATCTCAAATCAATCTTCGAGAATACCCTAGGTCCCTGAAGCTGATCAAATAAATCATCAATACACGGTAGTGAGTATTTGTTCTTGATAGTAACCTTGTTCAGCGGCTTGTAGTTTACACATCCTCATAGAGTCATCTTTTTTCTTCATAAATAGAGTTGGAGCACCCCGAGGTGAAATGCTCGGTATGATGAATCTCTTATCAAGCAACTCCTGAAGCTGTTCCTTTAATTCCTTCAACTCCACTAGTTCCATGCGATATGTTGGAATAGAGGTGGGCTGAGTGTCCGACACCAAGTCAATACAAAAATTAATATCCCTATCAGGTGGCATGCCCGGTAAGTCTGCAGGAAACACATCCGGAAACTCTCTCAGTACCGGAACTGACTCAACGGTAGGAGTATCAGCACTAACATCCCTCACAAAGGCTAAGTATGCCAAGCATCGCTTCTCAATAATCCGTTGTGCCTTTAGAAAAGACACCACCCTACTAGGAACATGACCCAATGAACCTCTCCACTCCAACCTCAACAATCCCGCCCTTGCCAATGTCACTGTCTTGGCATGACAATCAAGAGTAGAGTGATATGGTGACAACCAATCCATGCCCAAAATCATATCAAAATCCACCATGTTGAGTAACAGAAGGTCAACCCTAGTCTCATAGCCCCCAATAGTGACCAAACAAAAACGATAGACCAGGTTTACCATAATAGAATCCCCAACGAGTATAGACACATAAATAGGAGTACTCAAAGAATCACGGGACATACCAAATATGAAGCAAAATAGGATGACATGTATGAATAAGTGGAACCTGGATCAAATAAAACTGATGCATCCTTATGTAAAACCCGAACAATACCTGTGATGACAACATCTGATGCAACAACCTCAGTCCTACCATGGAGAGAATAGCAACGAGCCTGACCTCACCCTCTAGGATGCCCTCTACCCGCCTGTCCTCCACCCATAGCTGGTTGTACAGGTGGAGTAGCAACTGAAGCAGAAACCATAGCCTAAGTACCCTACGGAGGTCCACCCCTCTGAAGTCTAGGACAGTCTCTCACCATGTGCCTAGTATCACCACACTCAAAAAAACCTCTCTAGGGGCATGGCTGGTGGTACTGAGTCTGACTCGGACGACTAGAATAACCACTGTAGGAACCCCATGCAGGAGGTGCGATGGAAGATGGCTGTCCAAAATGAGTACTTTGAAGTCCCTGAACACCTGGAGCACTGCGGGTAACCTGAAGTGTAGACTAAACTAGTCGACTAATAAAACCTCTACCATGACGAGCTGAAATTACAGAGAGGGAATCACTAAACCCTCCAAAATCTTGAGGCCTCTTGGCCTCTTTATCCCCTCTATCCTAGTCGCAGATACGCTCGAACCTCCTAGCGATCTCCATAACCTGATGAAACGGAGTACCAGACTCTAACTCCTATGCCATCCCAAATCTGAGACCATAACCGAGTCCCTCAATAAATCTACTGACTCTCCCCCTAAGAGTGGAAACCAAAGCAGGGGCATGACGAGATAACTCAGCAAACCTCGTAGCATACTCAGACATAATCATAGTTCCCTGGTGCAACTACTCAAACTCAGTGCGCAACGCATCCTTGAGGGTCTGTGGAATGAACTCCCTCATGAAGGGATGAGTGAACTGAGCCCAAGTAAGTAGCGCTGCACCAGGTGGACTACTCACCTCATAAGTCTGCCACCATCTATATGCCGGTCCCGTCACCTGGAAAGTAGTAAGGTCGACCCTGCTCAAATCCACTATGCCCATAGTGCCCAGAATATAGTGATAGTGGTCTAGAAAACCCTGTGTATCCTCAGAAGCTGCACCACTAAAAGTAGGAGGATGATACTTCTTGAACTTCTCTATCCTCTTCTTCCCCTACTCTGACGCCACTGGCCTGACCTCAGGCTGAATCGCAATCACGGGCTGCACCGACATAGGACCTGGAGCCTGATCAACATGAGCCCGTTGCTCTAGAGTACATACGGCTGGAGTTTGAGCTCTTCCCCCAGCCTGAGAAGTAGTTGGTGCAACTAAGATCAACCCTGCCTAAGCCAAGGTACCAAACATGTTCAGGAAATGTGTCGAGGTCTTCTGAAGTCCAGGGGTAGCAACAAACACCTTAGGTGCCTGCTCCTCAACCAGAGCTATTGGTGTCTCCTCTGCTGCTGCTCTAATAGGTGCTCTAGCTATAGAACGTGCACCACCTCGGCCTCTGCCCTGGCCCCTAGCATCACCAACCCTAGGGGCAACATCATCAATAACTAAATCTCGTGTCCTTACCATATGTGAGAGAAGAGAAAGACAAAGGCTCAAAGTCCGAAACAATAAATCCGCATGATAAGGAATGAAAGAATTGGAATTTCCTATTAGTACAGTAGCCTTTCGAAGATAAATACAGACGTCTCCATACTAATCCGCAAGACTTTACTAAACATGCTTATGACTCGTAGAACCTATGAACCTAGAGCTCTGCTCCTACTTGTCACGACCCAAAATCCCACCTTAAGGATCGTGATGACACCTAGTCTCTAACATTAGGTAAGCCTAATACATGATGAGAACAAATAGAATAAAGCATCTTAACTATTAAATAAAAGTTAGAAAATTCCATAACATAGCTATAAAGTGAATACAATAATCATACATCCCAAAACCCGGTAATACTGAGTCATAAGCTCTACAAGAAGTGCATAATAAGTCTCAAAGTGTACATCACCGTTTGGAATACATAAACAATAATAAAGAAACTAAAGAGGGTGACTCCGAGGCCTTCGAGCGGGACAACAAGTATACCTTGAAGTCTCCACAACGTTGGCTTGACTCTCTAGCGATTAGCACGATCTGAGGTACCTGAATCTGCACATAAATGTGCAGAAGCTTAGTATGAGTACACCATAATCTGTACCCAGTAAGTATAAAGACTAACCTCGGTGGAGTAGTGACGAGGCTCAAGTCAAGACACTTATTAGTCAAATAACATGTGTAGAATATAAATATAAAACTGACAACGGAAAAGCATCACATAATAAATATCAACAAAGAATAGGGCATGTGATAAAACGACAAATTAACCAACACCCCGTGAAAACACAAAGTGAAATCATTTAAGGAAAACAAGGATATTTTCAAATCATCAACCCATTCCAACACAAGAGTAACATCAAGAATCACCCTGAAATACCACATAACATAATGAACAAGCCACCCTTTTGACGTCGCGTGAGCTTCACAATAATTTATTTCCTTTATATAGCTACACACGCATAAGCCCCCTTATCTCGCCGCGTGTGCATCACAATGAAGTATTTCACTTAATTGCAACATGTGCATAATCCCCCTTATCTCACCGCATGCGAATCAATAAATACCACCCTTATGTCGCCGCACGCGCATCTCACCACCCTTATACTCCACACAATAATAATCACCCGCACAACACGTACACATGCGCCATAACATCACCACAACAACAATACCAAAGTAACAACAAGATATAGCGCACAACTCAACAACAATGTGTACAAGAATCATAGCAATAACATAAGGGTGCGAGGGACTGAACAACAATAAAACATGTTTCATATAACAAGAAACCCCAATTCAAGGCATATTAATAGCCTAAGGTCTAATCCGGACAATTACCACACATACGCCCATGTACACACTCATCACCTTATGTACACGTCATTTCACATAGCACAAATAATGCAAATTAGACCAAATCCTAAGGAAAAATCTCCCCCCCCACAAAGTTAGGTAAGATACTTACCTCAAACAAGCTAAGTCAATACTTTAAGAAGCCCTTCCCGTGTGAATCAACCTCCGGACGGATCGAATCTAGGCAAAACAACTTAATAATATCAATAAAAGCCATAGGAAACAAGCCCAAATGATAAAGCTATGATCTTGAAGTCAACCCAACATGTCAACCCCTAGCCTACACCCCGGAACCTGACCAAACTCACAAATTCTAAACACCTATTCCAAAACCCTCAATTTCTTCACTTTGATTCATCAATCAATTACTAAAATCAAGGCTGAAATCATGAATAATGAACAAATCCGAGTAAAAAATACTTACCCCAATCCAAATCGTGAAAATTCCCTCCAAAATCCAATTTCGGACAAATGCCTAAGTCCAAAATTACCATACGAAGCTATTGGAACCATCAAGACACCATTCCGGAGTCGTCTACACAAAAGTCAAACTCCGGTCTAGTTTTACAACTTAAGCCTCCAACCAAGGGACTAAGTGTCCCAAATCAATCCAAAACCACCCCAAAACCCAAGCAACCATCCCCGCAAGTAATGTAACCACGAATACACATATGCAAAACATCAAATAGGGGAAATGAGACTAAAATACTCAAAACGACTGGTCAGATCATTACAATTAGTAGTACAAGTCATGAGCCACTAAGATTCAAATTTACAAAACTGGTACAAAAATAAATACAACATATGTTCTAGGATACCTAAATAGAAGTAAAATCCTAAACTACCAAGAACAAGTGGTAGCTTATATCTGGAATGCAGGTACATCTTCAATGCAAGGCTTTGTCCTCCACAACTATTCAATTCCAAGATCTGCACGCAAGGTGCAGAAGTGTAGTATGAGTACAATCGACCCCATGTACTCAATAAGTATCTTGACTAACCTCGGTGAAGTAGTGTCGAGGTTTTAGGTCAAAAGATACTCACTTACTATTTACCTATACAGGTAATAAGCAGGAAACAAGGCAATAGATATGACAGTAATAGTAAGAGCATCAACTGAAGAACTGAGGGAAAATTTAATAAATCTCTTTCAAATATAATTCTTTCAAATAAATATCACCATGTGACACCTCATTTAACTTTTCTGGTATGAGAAATACATTCAATATATCATATCAAATGGCACGGCAATACCTTCGTGCACTTGTCTCATTCTCACCCAATATATATATATATATATATATATATATATATATATATATATATATATATATATATATATACATATATGTATGTATACATACATATATAGCATTGTGACGTGTAACCCGATTCGGAGTGGACGGGGTCCCAGGGGCCTCAGGTATGATTCGGAGTGGTTTCAGATAATTTTTCCTTGTTTTGCAACTGCTGGTGTCTGATTTTGTTCTTCACGAATGCGAAAGGTCTCACGCGTTTGCGAAGAAGGATTTGAGTTGGGGGTCTTTTTTTCTATGCATTCGAGATAGGGAAGTCACGTTCGCGAAGTGTTGGGCAGTGGTGCTCTGCGTTCGCGGTCGCTTGGTCGCATTCACGTAAGAGAAGCTGGCTTGGTAGGGGAATTTGGTCTTCGCGTTCGCGAATGTGCAGCCGCATTCGCGATGGACAGGCGGGTAAAGATCCACGTTCATGGGCCCTGTCTCGCGTTCGCGCAGAGGAATTGAGGAGCAAAAGCTGGTAGTGCTTCGCGAACACGAGGGACTTTCCGCGTTCGTAAAGAAGGTCGGGCTGGGCAGTGTTGTTTTAAAATCGAGGGTTTGGCTCATTTTCACTTCATTTCTTCCATCAGAGCCGACTTTGGATCGATTTTGGAGCGCCATTTTCATCATCAATCATGAGGTAAGTGATTTCTATGCGTTGTGAGTTAAATACACGAATTTAGGCTTGTAAATTCAAGAATTTAAGTGGAAAATGTGGGATTTTTGGTAGAAATGGTTTTTTTGGATTTTGACTACGAAATTGGAAATGGAATTAGGAATAAATTGTATATTTGAGTTCGTGGCACTATGGGTAATGATTATCTTTGAAAATTTTTGAAAACCAGGCAAGTGGGCCTGGGGTTGACTTTGTTGACTTTTCGAGGGGAGTTGAGAATTGTTATACATTGATGAATTATTGGTATTTGAGTATATTTTTATTGGTTTGCACGTTGTTTGACTAGTTCTGGATCGATGCACATCGACTTGAGGTGTTAGAGAGGCGTTAGAGCCGGTTATGGAACTTCGGAGCGAGGTAAATCTCTTGCATGACCTTGTGAGGGGGAATTTACCATGTAGGTGTTATATTTATTATTTACTACACGTTGTGGGAGCTATGCACGTATGAGGTGATGAGTGTTCGTGCATACGCTAGAATTCCAGATTATGTCCGGGTAGACTTAGATTCATGCCATGCTTTAATTGTACTATTTGAGTTATTCTTGCCTATTTAATTACTTCAATTCGCATTATGACCTGACACTAGACTCGCGTTGAGTAATGGACTCGCTATTTTAGATATTTGACGAGCTACTTGATTAGCCATAGAAATTGTACTTCTCTTACGGATTTCTCCTGCGTCGTGCGTATTCATCGGAATGTTTCTCTTGAATTCCATAACTCACATGTATATTCGTGAGTGAGATCATAAATCCATAAAAGCTTCATACTCTTATGAGATCGGGCCGTTCGTCTCGGCAGGATTATGTATCACACTCTTATGGGATCGGGCCATTCGCCTTGGCAGGATATTGTAACACACTCTTATGGGATCGGGCCGTTCGCCTCGACAGAATGTTGTAACACACTATTATGGGATCGAGCTATTCGCCTCGGCAGTATCATGTATCATATTCTTATAGGATCGGGACGTTCGCCTCGACAGTTCTATGAAACACTGTTATGGGATCGGGCCACTCGCCTCGGCAGAATCATGTGAATTACTTGATAAGGAGTCCGCGTATTCATGAGTTTCTTGACTTGAGATGTGATCGTTGATTTGGTATTGACCATTACGTCTTCCATTTTAGGAGGTATCCGATAATTGAGGACTTTATAGTTGATTTACTGGACCACTAGTAAGTGTCATTGTTGACCCCTCGTCACTACCTCTTCGGGGTTAGACTAGATACTTACTAGTTACGCGTTGATTTAGGTACTCATGCTGCACTTCTGCACTAAATGTGCAGAATATGATAGGTTCATTTTGTGGTCATTTGGGCGCGTAGGCGCAGTTGCCGAGGGGACTTTATGGTGAGCTGCATTCCATGCTACGATTCACAACACACAGAGTCTCCATCATAATTATTAAATTTATTCTGTCTATCTTGTATTCCAGACATATGTTGTATTGTTATTGTACTTTCTAGTAAATACTCATGCACTTGTGACACTGGATTTTGGGGGTTCCTAGTGGATTGTGTATCTATATGTTATGATTTAAAGTCGTGATTTATCTTGAAACTATTATGCCAAGTTGTGTAGAGATTGTGATTTGGGGTTACACCTCCACCCTCATATATTGGGGTGAGGCGGTAGGGCCGCTTTGTGTATGATTTTGGTATTGTTGTTGCACCACCACCCACCTGAATATATTGGGGTGAGGCGGTATGGCCGCTTTGTGTAGGTATTGGTATCGTTGATGCATTTCCACCCGCATATATTGGGGTTAGGCGGCGGGGCCGCTTTGTGTGAAAATGGGTATTGTGTTTGCACCTCCACCCGCATACATTGGGGTGAGACAGTAGGGCCGCTTGAGTGGAGTTTTGGTATTGTGTTTACACCTCCATCCGCATACATTGGGGTGAGGCGGTAGGGCCGCTTTATGTGGAAATGGTTACAGAGGATCTCATCTTGAATTCTATAAATGTTAATGACAGCTCTTGATAAGCTTGATTTGGTTTAAACGACTATCTATGCTATTCTATTGTCGCCTTGATCCATCATATTCATACTGTATTTTCGAGTTCTTAAATTGGTATTTGGTTTTCATACTAATACTATTCGACATGTACTAATGTACCTTTTACCGGGGGTGCTGCATCTTTAATGGATGCAGGTGGTTCCACAGTGAAGGATACTGACCAGTGATAGCAGTGCTCATTCTTCCTAGCTGAATTGGTGAGCCCCATCTCATTCCGAGGTTGTGCATCTTTTGTTTCTTATGTGTTTTGAGGTATAGCCGGAGCCTTGTTGTCGGCACTATCATTGTACTCTTTGGTATTTTAGAGCCTCCATAGACTAAGTGTGGGTTGTGTATGGGTGTTGGGAATGTTAAACAAGTTGTGTTGTGATTAAATCACTTGTTCTACTTTGAACCATAAAGGGGTGTGTGTGTGTGTTTTGAAACTTATTAGTGGAGTAACTAATGGTAATGAATTGGTATTGCAGACATGATCACTTTATTATTTGAATAACGAAAACATATATTCTCTTTATTCATGAATGAGTTGGGTAGAAGGAAGTCTAATAGGCTTGCTCGACCGGGTTCACTCGGTTGAGCGCCGGTCGCGCTTCTCAATTTTGGGGCGTGACAGAAGATGCTATCAGAGCCTAAGGTTTTAAAGTGTCCTAGGATGTCTTGGAGCCGTGTCTAGTAGAGTCCTCCTTATCGGTGTGTTGTCGACCATATCTATAAGTTGGAGGCTACTTGGGCATTTAGGAATAATACCCTTCTTTTATGTTCTCGATCGTACGATAAAGCTGATTGTAAGATTGTTCCTCCTTTAACTCGTGCATTGCTCTAATTTTCAGTACATGGCACCTAAGAAGAAGGCAAGAGCTGGCCAAAGAGCTAATGTCACCCCGGGAGTGGCAGTTGATCCTATATTTGATGATGCGGGTGAGCACCCGAGGGGTGAGGATATTCCCCTAGTTACTACAATGCCTGATTCTACCACAGCTGATCAGACCGAGCCTATCCCTACACCTACTGAGGGTGTAACGGTTCCTCCAACTGATATTCCAGTTCCACCTCCAGCTCTAGCTTCCGATTCTAGTGTTTCTGATGTTGATCTCAGGGGAGCCATATAGATATTGGCACAGATAGTGGCTTCTCAGGCCCAAAGATCGAGTGTTGGGCCTACTTCTTCCAGTCAGCCAGGGGAATCTACTAGTTCCAGGATGAACAAGTTTCTTCAATTAGATCCTCCGGTGTTTATGGGTACTAATCCCGAGGAGGACCCCCAGGACTTCATTGATGAGATGCGCAAGACTCTCCGGGTTATGCATGCTACAGAGACGGAGGGAGTGAAGTTGGCCTCCTACCGCCTGAAAGGGGTGGCCTATTCTTGGTTTGAGTTGTGGGAATAATCCCACGAGGAGGGAAGCCCTCCAGCAAGGTGGGGTGAGTTCACAGATGCCTTTATGGATCATTACTTGCCTGCCGAAACTAAGGCAGCCTGTGCCACTGAGTTTGAAAGCCTGAAGCAGGGTAGTATGAATGTGTGGGAGTATCATATGGCGTTTGACCGCCTGTCCAAGTATGCCATTCACATGTTGCCCACTATGGAGGCTAGAGTGTGCCGGTTTGCACAGGGCCTTAGCCCCTTGGTTATTAATGAGGCCTATACAACTGCCTTGAATTCCGATATGAACTATGGTAAGATAGTGGCATTTTCTCAAGCCACAGAGACTCGTAAATTGAAGAATAGAATGGAGCATCAAAGTAACAGCAAGGCCCGGTCCGCGGGCAGCTTGGGTGTTGGTTGGTCGGCATTCAGGGGAGGGTCATCAGGTCCATCTCAATCATTCGCTTAGTCTTCAATGAGTGCACAGTCATTTGGACCCAGTCAGGGCAATAGGGGACCCCACCAACAGGGTCGGCCCGATAGAAGGTTTCAGCAGCGGAGGCTCCCATGCCCTAAGTATGGGAGGATGCACTTTGGGGCTTGCATCATGGACCTACCTATATGCTATGGGTGCGGTGTGAGGGGTCACATTCAGAGGGATTGCCGCTCGTCCCGCCAAAACATGGGCAGAGGTGCGGCACAACCAACTAATTCTGCAGTTACTACATCCACAACACCTCCAGCTCGAGGCACCCCAGCACCCGTAGGGCGTGGTGCAGCTAGGGGTGGTGCACAAAATTCGGGAGGGAACATCAGATTTTATGCTATGCGGAGGCGTCGTGATTCAGAGGCTTCTCCAGATGTTGTCACATGTATATTGTCTATCCAATCGCTTGATGTATATTCTCTTATTGATCCCGATTCCACATTGTCATATGTCACTCCTTATGTTGCTATGGAATTTGGGATAGAACCGGAACAACTTCATGAGCCGTTCTCTGTATCTACTCCGGTTGGTGAGTCTATTTTGGTCGCGCGGGTTTATAGGGATTGTGTTGTCACGTTGTGTGGTCGGGACACCGTGGCCGATCTTATTGAATTGAGAATGGTCGATTTTGATGTGATAATGGGGATGGATTGGCTTTATTCATATTTTTCCAAGCTTGATTGCCGAACCAGAACTGTTAGGTTGAATTTCCAAATGAGCCAGTTATTGAGTGGAAGGTGATGATGTAGTACCGAAGGGTAGGTTTATTTCTTACCTTAAGGCCACGAAAATGATCAACAAGGGGTGTATTTACCATTTGGTCCGGGTTACGGACACCGATGCTGAGGCACCTACACTTGAGTCCGTACCTATTGTGAATGAATTTTCGGGAGTCTTTTCGGATGAACTCCCTGGGATCCCATCAGACATGGAGATTGATTTTGGGATTGATGTGATGCCAGACACGCATCTTATATCTATTCTACCCTACAGAATGGCACCGGCAGAATTGAAGGAGCTAAAGGAACAATTGAGAGATTTGTTAGAAAAGGGTTTTATCCGACCGAGTGTGTCGCCTAAGGGCACACCGGTACTTTTTGTAAGAAAGAAAGATGGGTCACTGAGAATGTGTATTGACTATCGGCAGCTTAACAAGGTCACAATCAAGAATAAGTATCCACTGCCAAGGATAGATGACTTGTTTGATCAATTGCAAGGTGCCAGGTACTTCTCCAAGATTGATTTAAGATCCGGGTATCACCAATTGAAGATCATGGAGCGGGATATATCGAAAACAACTTTTAGGACCCAGTATGGGCATTTTGAATTTCTGGTGATGTCTTTTGGGCTAACAAATGCCCCAGCAGCTTTCATGGATCTTATGAATCGATTCTTCAAGCCTTTTCTTGACTCCTTTGTGATAGTGTTTATTGACGATATCCTTGTATATTCACGCAATCGAGAGGACCATGTCGATCACCCCGGGGTAGTGTTGCAGACTCTGTATCACCACCAGTTGTATGCAAAATTTTTGAAATGTGAATTTTGGCTTGAGTCTGTCACATTCTTGGGTCATGTTGTCTCCAGAGAAGGAATTAAGGTCGATCCTCAAAAGATTGCAGCGGTGAAGAATTGGCCTATACCTATAACGCCAACCGAGTTTCACAGTTTCTTGGGTTTAGCAGGGTATTACAGGAAGTTTGTGAAGGGGTTCTCTACTCTTAACTCTCAATTGACTAAATTGACTCAGAAGGCAGTTAAGTTCCAATGGCCAGCTGCTTGTGAAAGGAGTTTCCAGGAGCTGAAAACAAGATTGACTATGGCACCGGTGTTGACCTTACCAGAGGGCGTAGATGGATTTGTGGTATATTGTGATGCTTCAAGAATTGGGCTTGGGTGTGTATTAATGCAACATGGCAAGGTGATAGCTTATGCTTCCAGGCAACTCAAGAATCATGAAAAGAATTATCCAACACATGACTTAGAACTTGCGGCGGTGGTTTTTGCATTAAAGATTTGGTATCATTATTTGTATGAGGTCCATGTGGATGTATTCACGGACCACAAGAGTCTTCAATATATTTTCAAACAAAAAGAGCTGAATTTGAGGTAGAGAAGATAGCTTGAGTTACTCAAGGATTACGACATCGATATTCTGTATCACCTGGGGAAAGCCAATGTTGTGGCGGATGCTCTTAGCCGGAAATCTATGGGTAGTTTGGCTCACTTGGAGGCATGTCAAAGGCTGTTGGCCAAGGAAGTTCATCGATTGGCTAGTTTGGGAGTTCGTATTGCGGACTCTAATGAAGGAGGGGTAATTGTACAAAATAGGGCTGAATCATCGCTTGTTGTGGAAGTCAAAGAGAAGCAATACAACGATCCATTTTTGGTGCAATTGAAGGAGAGGATTCATAAACATAAGACTATGGCTTTTTCTCTCGGCTTGGATGATGGTATGCTAAGTTACCAAAGGAATCTATGTGTTCCAAGTGTGGATAGTCTCCGGGAAAGAGTCATGACCGAGCCTCACACTTCTAGGTATTCCGCGCACCCAGGTTCTACAAAAATATATCATGATCTTAAGGAAGTCTATTGGTGGAATGATATGACGAGGAATGTAGCAGACTTTGTGGCGAAGTGTCCAAATTGTTAGCAAGTGAAAGACAAATACCAACAGCCTGGTGGGTTGGCACAGAACATAGAAATTCCAATGTAGAAGTGGGAAATCATTAATATGGACTTTGTGGTAGGACTACCGCGCACTCCGCGCAAGTTTGACTCAATTTGGTTTGTTGTGGATCGACTCACGAAATAAACACACTTTTTGCCGGTTAAGGCTACCGACACAGTGGAATAGTATGCTCAGTTGTATATCAAAGAAATAGCCAGGTTGCATGGCACTCCAGTTTCTATCATATCTGATCGGGGAGCACAATTCACTGCTAAAGTTTGGAAGAAATTTCATCAAGGTGTGGGTACTCAGGTGAATCTTAGTACAGCCTTTCACCTGCAGATGGACGGGCAGACAGAGCGGACTATTAAGACGCTCAAGGATATGTTTCGTTCTTGTGTTCTTGACTTCAAGGGTAGCTGGGATGATCATCTTCCACTCATAGAATTTGCTTACAACAACAGCTATCATGCTAGCATTCAGATGGCACCGTTCGAGGCTTTATATGGAAGGAGATGTAGATCTCCCATTGGGTGGTTCGAGATTGAGGAAGCAGAGTCGATAGGGCCAGATCTCGTGCATCAGGCTATGGAAAAAGTTAAGATCATTAAGGAGTGGTGGAAGACTGCTTAGATTCGTCAGAAGTCCTACTCGGATGTTCGTCTTAGGGATTTGGAGTTCAAAGAAGATGATTGGGTATTCTTGAAAATTTCCCCAATGAAAGGTGTAATGCGATTTGGTAAGAAAGGAAAATTGAGTCCGAGGTATGTCAGACTATACAGAATCATTCAGAGGATCGGTCAGGTGGCGTACAAGCTTGAGCTACCACCTGAGATGTCATTAGTGCACTCGGTATTCCATGTGTCTATGCTGAAGAAGGTAGTTGGAGATCCGTCAGCTATTGTGCCGGTTGAGACCATTGAGGTTAATGAAGAACTATCATATGAAGAAATTCGAGTTGCCATTCTTGATAGGCAAGTCCGAAAGTTGAGAAATAAAGAAATTGCATCCGTGAAAGTGCTATGGCAAAACCAACAGGTTGAAGAGGCTACTTGGGAAGCCGAGGAAGAAATGAAGATAAGTATCCTTATTTATTTGAATAGCCATGTATTTATTAAGTTGTGATCTATGAAAATTCTAAGGGTTACCTTCTACGAATTATGTATCTTTTGTACAATTAATGTTAAGGGTGTTCTGTTTCTGGTAATATATTGCTCATGGGGCCATAGTAGGTGTTGTTATTGTGTTATATTGCATCATTGGATTATATATGTGTTTTGAGAATGTGTTTCTAGGGCTCTCTAACAGGTGGATAAGACTAGTTACAAGGGAGACTCTGGCAAAATTTTTGGAAATTTAGGGAGTTAGTCAAATTTCGGGCTGATGGTGTGTAGTATGAAAAGTGAGATGCATAAGATGCTAATAGTGAACCTTGGCCATCATTCAAGGATGAATGATCTTAAGTGGGGGAGGATGTAAGGCCCCGTGAAAGTTTTTCTAAAAACCGGGGTTCCGTGATGCCGGGGCAGGTGTAGAAGTTAATAATAGTAGAAATTCTTCGCTGCGAGCTTGCACGCCGTGGACTTTTTGGATTGAATAGTGCGCTGGGGAGTTGAAGGAAATTATTTTGCAGAAATAGGCATTTCTGCGGCCCATTCTGCGGCCGCATAATCACTCTGCGGGCCGCAGAATGGTCGCAGAGTGAGTCAGTTTTCTGGGTCATTTTGATATCATTTTCGCGGTCCATTATGCGACCGCATAACCGTTTCGCAGGCCGCACTCTTGTCGCACAATCAGTCTTGAAGTTTTGCGGAGGGAAGTTCTGCGGCGCATTATGCAACCGCAGAATAGTTCTGCGAGCCGCATAGTGACCGTAGACCCGGTCAGTTCCTTTCCAGTTTTGGCACCCAATTTGTGCGGCCGATATGCAGACTGCATATCCATTTTGCGGTCGCATATGCGACCGCATATCCTGTTTCGGGGCTTCATTTTGGGGTTTTTTAAACCCGATCATTCTTCAATTAAAACATATGCCATAGTCCATTTTGAGCACATTTCTGATAACTTTAGAGTGAGAGAAAGTTCGTAGAGTGGGGGAGTAACCTTCAATCTATTATCCACCAATTCTTGCTTAATCATTGAGGATTAACAAAGGAAGTCTTCATCCTAAAGGTAAGAATCTATGCCCTAGCTCTTAATTTCGAAAATCTTCTAAAAGGGGAGTAATTAGCAAGACAATTATTGGGTGTGGGGGTTGTTATCTTGCATGCATGTGTTATCAAAGAATGTGGGAAGGCTGTGAGCTAAAAATGGTAGAGAATGGGTTGGGGAATGATAGATTCCTCCATAAAAGGACCTTGAAACCTTAATGCACACCTAGGGTTTGATAAAATGCTCAAATGAGCTAGAACCATGATCCTCCTCCTAATTTTTGGTTCAATTTGTTATATTTCTAAAATAGGTTGAAGTTGCTAAGAATTTCGGAACATTTTAGAGTTTAAGGAAGCTAAATTGAGGTATGTTGGCTAAACTCTTCTTTAAGAATTGGAACCCCAATATCCTTGTAAGTTCCAAGATATTTATTACAAATCGAGTATTCCGAATATGTGTTGTGACAAAGATATATGTTCAATTCGTGTTTCAAATGGTCTTATCATATTGTATTATAAATTGAGGATGTGTTCCAAACTATAGATTGTGTATCTACATGTTATGATTCCAAGTCGTGATTTATGTGGAAACTATTATGCCAATTTGTGTAGAGATTGCAATTTGGGGTTACACCTCCACCCGCATATATTGGGGTGAGGTGGCAGGGCCGCTTTGTGTATGATTTTGGTATTGTTGTTGCACCACCACCCACCTGAATATATTGGGGTGAGGCGGCATGGCTGCTTTGTGTAGGTATTGGTATCATTGATGCATTTCCACCCGCATATATTGGGGTGAGGCGGCGGGGCCTCTTTGTGTGAAATTAGGTATTGTATTTACACCTCCACCCGTATACATTGGGGTGTGGCGGCAGGGCCACTTGAGTAGAGTTTTGGTATTGTGTTTACACCTTCACCCACATACATTGGGGTGAGGCGGCGGGGCCGCTTTGTGTGGAAATGGTTACAAAGGATCTCCTCTTTAATTCTATAAATGTTAATGACAACTCTTGATAAGCTTGCTTTGGTTTAAACAGCTATCTATGCTATTCTATTGTCTCCTTGATCCATCATATTTATACTGTATTTTCGAGTTCTTAAATTGGTGTTTGGTTTTCATAATAGTACTAATCGACATGTATTAACGTCCCTTTTGCCGGGGGCACTGCATCTTTAATGAATGCAGGTGGTTCCACAGCGGAGGATACTGTCCAGTGATAACAGTGCTTATTCTTCCCAGCTGACTTGGTGAGCCCTATCTCATTCTGGAGTTGTGCATCTTTTGTTTCTTATATGTTTTGAGGTATAGCCGGAGCCTTGTTGCCGGCACTATCATTATACTCGTTGATATTTTAGAGGCTCCGTAGACTAAGTGTGGGTTGTGTATGGGTGTTGGGAATGTTAAACAAGTTGTGTTGTGATTAAATCACTTGTTCCACTTTGAACCATGAAGGTGTGTGTGTGTGTGTGTTTTGAGATTTATTATTGGAGTAACTAATGGTAATGAATTGGTATTGCAGACATGATCACTTTATTATTTGAATAACGGAAACATATATTCTCTTTATTCATGAATGAGTTGGGTAGAAGGAAATCTAATAGGCTTGCTCGGCCGGGTTCACTCGGTTGAGCGCCGGTCGTGCTCCTCGGTTTTGGGGCGTGACAGAAGATGCTACATATATAATAGCCAAACAAAATGCTATGAATCTATCCCAAAGATGAGAAGCAAAATACACTTAATAAGTACAAGAAATCATATCCAATATCTCACCATTATGGTGTGCAACCCGATCCAAATAAAATACCCATGGCGGTATGCCACCCGATCCATAGATAATTGCATGGGAACACCTATCGATCCAAAATGTTCGTACTCACCAGACACTAGTGTATCAACAACAAGCGCGCCAAGTGCATAAACATAACCCTGGGGAGATGAATAGCATAATGCGCTACGAAAAAGGCCAAGCACCACTATGGTGCAATAAACATTTCAACATCTAGAGAGGCATCTCGCTCATATATTGCTACAAGGCCTAGATAGGACCACAACATGCGTGTGAATAATCAAGTAGTTTCACAGCCCATCATAGCATAAGAGAGCAACACATAAAATAGATGATGGAAGGAATAACATCCATTATGCCCGATGACTCATCCATAGATAAATGCTGTGCTGAGTAGATAGATCTGATCTAGCGTGGAATACAAATTCACATTAGGCCTACCAATGGGCCTCCAAATTGATTCAGATCATACCAAAATAGGTCAATAGCCTTCCAAAAGTCCATATTTACCCTAACCACGTCACATACAATCAGCCGTAAACTCCTGAATACACTTCTACACTCCGCAACCAAAGGAATAGTCCACATAACAGAAACAAACTCTCCAATCTGGGAGAGTTACCAGAATCTCCATACCTGGTCTCAACCTCTAATACTCAAATGGCTGACACGTCACACATACACACACAATCGTCCCTTGAGAGATAGTCCCATAACCTTCTGCACTAAGTAGAAAAACCTGAACATCGATGCCACCAACCATGCAAATTTTGTTGTGCTAGTCAAGCATCTGCAATTTAATACACAATGCCTCTTCCACAAAACACACCATCTTTGCGCGACACAAAAATAGTGCTAGTATACTCCCAAACATCTGAAACCCTCACATTGCCTAGAACGCATGACTTCCTTCCGAAGCTGAACCGTCACCTTGTCCATTCAATCCAAATATCACGCGCTCACCGTATCTATCATGTTATCATATGAAAATACGAGAATATCATTACCAACTCCGAATCACAAGTAGGATAAAAATTCTGTCAACCAAAAACTCTCCTCTTACTCAATTCAGGAGAAGATCATGACATGCAACAAACTTTCCATAACCGTAGAATACATCAATCTCAAGTCGTGGTCAAAGCCTTCGCAAATTATTCGTGACCCATTTGTACATAACTAAGACATCAGAATTGAATTTCTCTAAATCAACAAAGTCATGCAGACTGTCAAATCTGCAAGTATTGCCACAAAATACATGTATAACCTTATCATACCAAAGAAATCAACCATTTCCATTACCACAATGATCAAAGCCACTGCTAAACTGACCCAACTTCTTCTTATTTAATCTTGACTTGTCTCCAAGATAACACTTCTCTTTCCCAGTACACCATGGATCACAATCAACACTCACCCCGAGTGACCCCAACAGGAGACCGTCGTAGTACCCATAGGCCATTTTATTCCCTCTCATGTACTCAATAGTACATCAAAACTGATGCGGCCATTCCAAAGTGACCTTTTGCGAATCCGAAGATGTTTCTTCCATCTCTCTAACACTACATTGTAGAACCAATAATGATGTGGAAATACTCCAAGTCTCTCTCACAGTCCGCTGCAAATCTCAATCCTTAGCCACACAACGAACCCAAAAATCCTTAGGTATCACATGTTGAATCTTGAACCACTAGAACCATCCTTGAGAGTCGCCACTCTGGCCTAGTCCTGAATAATTAGCCAAACAACTAGTGCTCCATTAGCACATGAATACTCCAAAAGAAGCACCCAAGCGAATCCTTTCCTGTTACAGACTATCAAACTTGAGCCATTCCACAACCTTTATATATATATATATATATATAACACATCCATCAAATTCCTTGCTCGAATTGCCCTTGATTCCCTCTTCCTCGAAGTCATTTATAAATGTATAAATGAATGAAATGCATAAGAAATAAGTTAATAAGATTTCTCGGAATGTCATAAGATCAATATGCCTTTCGGATAACTTTATCAACTACGTATTTTTCTAAGACCCATGAACAGAAGATATAATAACAATTCACATGGGGAATCCAGAACATAGGCACCCCTAGTACTTCTATGAATAGACTCATTTATGAAAGCTGTGCGTTTACTCGTTTCATTTGTATCGTATGAATCATGTCAAAAAGAAAGAAGGGATAGCCTTAACATACCTGAGCTGATTCTCTTGATAGATTCTCTAACACATGTCTTTGCGAAAAACACGTAATGGCGGATCGAAGTAGGGAAACATCCGTATGATATTCTTGAGAAAGATTGTACCGTACTCCCTTAGAATTGCAAATCCCATTGCTATTACGTAATATAATCTCGTATGAATTTTGCTGTAGAAGATCCGTTACTTAGCAAGCTTGGCATCACACCTTAATGAAGTAAAGAGATCTCTTAAAACTGTGAGCTCCATCTGTTACTTTGTATCTAGATATACGCATCTCTCTTTGTGTATTAGAGAGGTCTTATACCTTAGTGGGTGTGGGGCCCACCTAGGAGATGACTTAGCCACAAAAATCTTCTAAATGTGCCACCTTTCACATGAATTTAAGAATCACAATTACCTAAGGCAAAAGCTGCCACGTTGAGGCCCATTAATCTTATCCAAATATCTTAATTAATTAGTTAATCTCCCACTAAAATCAATAATTACGCAATTATCCACATAATTAAGAATTATCTCAAATTACTTAAAATAAAAATCACTTTTAACATACTTTATACACCTTACTATCATGCTCATGTGCTACCTTGTATGGCACTAGTCCATAAATACCGGGTATTATAGCTCGGACCGTATTTTATCCCAAACTGACAATCTTCAACGAAACTCATTTTCTTTGATTCGTTTACCCTTTAACCTTCACGGCACTTACTTATTGCCTGTTATAAATAGCATAAATGCTTATAACCTCAAAAATAATCTCATCCCCGAGTCTACGTTGATTAACATACAACGAAACTTTAGCCTACGAAAACGCGAGATGTAACATCCTCCCCCCTTAGAAGCATTCGTCCTCGAATGTTTAACTCCCTGGGATCTATATAAATTTTGGCAGAGTCACCTTTGTAACAGTACTACTATCAACCCTTCCTGTAGAAAACTCAATAATTCAATGCCACATAGGACCACAATCATCAATAACGACAATGGCCTCACACGACCAATGATAATAACTAACACAAGAATCCATACACGTACCTTAAGGCTGTGATGTCTCAGTCGGATCCTTCTTTGGAAGAGGAAACAAGTGAGGATATCTAGACTTCATGACTTCTTCGGCTTCTCAAGTCATTTCTTCCACATTATTGTTTCTCTAAAGTACTTTCACCGAAGCTACGTCTTTAGTCCTCAATCTCCGAACCTGTCTATCTAGTATAGCAATGGGAGTTTCCTCATATGATAGCTGCTCTGTGACCTGAACATTGTCAACTGACACGATTCTGGAAGGATCTTTGATGCATTTACGAAGCATAGACACATGAAAGACTAGATGTACAGACTCTAAGTCAGAAGGCAAGTCTAACTCATATACTACCTGGCCTACCTTGTGTATGATCTTATATGGTCCAATGTACCGAGGGCTAAGTTTTCCTTTCTTACTTCAACCTGAAACTCCAAGTCTCGTCATCGATTATATGCATAAGACTTCTGATGACTTTGAGCTGTTAATAGCTTTCCATGTATGAGCTTAATCTTCTCGATTGCTTGTTGTACCAACTCTGGTCCTACTAACTTAGTTTCCCCAGCATCGAACCATCCTATAGGCGACCTACACTTCCGTCCGTAAAGAGCTTCGTATGGAGCCATCTGAATACTGGAATAATATCTATTATTATACGCGAACTCAATAAGCGGCAGATAAGCGGACTCAATAAGCGGCAGATGATCATCCCAGCTACCCTTGAAGTCTATCACACAGGCCCGTAACATATCCTCAAGTATCTAAATAGTACGCTCAGCCTGTCCGTCTGTCTGGGGATGAAATGTCATATTAAGACTTACCTGAGTCCCTAGTCCTTTTTGGAAGGACCTCCAAAAACTATTTGTAAACTGATCTCCTCTATCCGAGATAATAGATATAGGGACACCAAGAAGTCGTACTATCTCCTTAATGTAAAGCCTTGCATAATCTTCTGCGGAATATGTAGTCCTAACGGGCAAAAAATGGGCTGATTTTGTAAGTCTATCAACAATCTCCCATATAGAATCGAACTTACGCTGGGTATGAGGTAAGCCTACGATGACATCCATATTGATTACTTCCCACTTCCAAGTCGGAATCTCTATAGCCTGCAATAATCCACCGGGTTTTTGATGCTCAATCTTAACCTGCTGACAGTTAGGGCACTGAGCAACAAACTCTGCTATATCTTTTTTCATTCCGTCCCACCAATATATTTCCCTGATATCATGATACATCTTTATTGCTCCTGGATGGATAGAATAATGAGAGTAGTGAGTTTCTCCCATAACCTGCCGGCACAGCCCTGCAACATTAGGGACACATAATCGTCCTCGATATCTGAGGACCCCATCTTCTGTAATCTCAAATGGTGTCTTCTCCTTCTGAGTGGTTGTATCCCTATAATGAGCTAACATAGGATCCTCGTACTGGCGTTCCTTCACTTCAGTTACTAAAGAGGATGTTGCCGTGTCCTGAATAGTAATTTCAGTATCACCTGAGTCCACTAACCGAACTCCAAGACTAGCTAGCTGATGAATGTCATGAGCTATCCTACTCTTCTCTGGTTGTAAATATGACATGCTACCCATAGATCTACGGCTGGGGGCATCAGCTACCACATTTACCTTCCCCGGATGGTATAAAATATCAACGTCATAGTCTTTCAGTAGCTCCAACCATCTCCTTTGGCGTAAATTCAATTCCTTTTGCTTGAAGATATACTGAAGGCTCTTATGATCCATATAGATATCAACATGAACACCATTCAAGTAGTGCCTCCACGTCTTTAGTGCATAAATCACTGCGGCTAACTATAAATCGTGGGTCAGGTAATTCTTCTCGTGCTTTCTTAGTTGTCTAGAAGCATAAGCTACAACCTTACCATGCTGCATCAGTACACAACTCAATCCAACTCCAAAAGCATCACAATAGTTATAACATAACCATCGGTTCCCTCTAGGAGCGTTAAAACAGGTGCTGAAGTTACTTTGTCCTTCAATGCTTGAAAACTCCACTCGCAAGCATCAGTCCATTAGAACTTAGCTCCCTTCTGAGTTAATTTTGTCAATGGTGCTGAGAGAGAAGAAATTCCCTCTACAAATCTCTTGTAATAACCAGCCAAACCAAGGAAGCTACGAACCTCTGTTGGTGTCATGGGTCTAGGCCAAGTCTTCACTGCCTCAATCTTTTGTGTATTAACCCAGATACCTTCACCTGAAATAATATGCCCAAGGAAAGCTACAGAATTCAACCAAAATTCACATTTAGAGAGTTTTACGTACAACTTCCCTTTTTGTAGAACTTTGAGCATAGTACGCAAATGATCTGCATGCTCTCTCTCTGAACGAGAATACACCAATATATCATCGATAAATACAATCACGAACAGATCTAGAAAGGGTCTGAATACTTGGTTCATCAAGTCTATGAATACTGCTGGGGCATTAGTCAAACTGAATGACATAACATGAAACTCAAAGTGCCCGTATCTGGTCCTGAATGCTGTCTTCGAAATATCTTTCTCCTTAACCCTTACCTAATGGTACCCGAACCTCAGGTCTATCTTCGGGAAACACTTGGCACCTTGAAACTTATCAAATAAATCATCAATCATCAGGAGTGTGTACTTATTCTTGATCGTCACCTTATTCAACTGTCTATAATCAATACATATCCGCAAGGAACCATCTTTCTTCCTCACAAATAACACAGGTGCTCCCCACGGTGATGTACTAGGTCTGATAAAGCCTCTTTCAAGCAAGTCCCTTAGTTTTTCCTTCAACTCTCTCAGCTCTGCAGGTGCCATTCTATAGGAAGGAATAGATATTGGCTGAGTATCTGGTAATAGGTCAATAGCAAACTCAATTTATCGCTCTGGCGGAAGACCCGGATGCTCATCGGGAAAAACATCGGGAAACTCATTAACCACAGGGATAGATTGAATGGTTGGTGATTCTACTTTCACATACAGAACCCGAACTAAGTGATAAATATAGTCCTTTCTGATCATCTTCCTTGCCTTGAGATACAAAATAAATCTACCTCTCGGCGATGCCGTATTACCTTTCCATACCAAAACAGGCTCCCCTGGAAATTGAAATCGGACCATCTTTGATCTACAAGCAACGTTGGCATAACAATAAGGCAACCAATCCATACCCATTATAACATCAAATTCTACCATATCTAACTCGATTAGGTCTTCTACTGTAGATCGACTATGAACTACTACTATACAATCTCTATATACCCGCTTAGCTATCACTGGATTCCCAACAGGTGTGGACACCTCAAAAGGTTTAACCAACTCAGGTTTTATTCCAATCTTACTAGCAACCAATGGAGTAACATATGATAAGGTGGAAACATGATCAATCAATGCATATACATCATACGAGGAGATTGATAATATACCTGTAACAACATCATGTGACGACTCCTGATCCTGTTGACCTGCTAATGCATAAATGCGGTTCTGAGGACCGCTCGAGCTAGATGCTCCACCTCCGCCTCTACCATGACCGATTGATGCTTGTGAACCTTGCCTAGGGGGCGTACAGATGATGATGAACCAACTACAGATCCCGCTGGCTGAACTATGCTTGTACCACCTCTCGTCAGACAATCTCTCATAATGTGCCCTGGATAACCACAAGTATAACAAACACCTAACCCCATACAACACTGCCCGACATGCTGCTTAACACACTGAGCACATCGTGGCAAGGGTGGCCTCATCTAACTTGACTCACCCCTATACTGAGAACTTGAGGCCCTGGAATTCTGACTAGGCCCTGAATATGTGAAACGGTCAAATCTTATATAGGCAAACTCAGGGGGTGCGCTAGCCGATGGCTGGGCTAGATACCTCGGGTATTGTTGTCTCTGACCACCTCGAAACTCACCAGAAGGACCCGAAGATCACACTCTTTTACTCTGGCCCCTAACATGCTCACGATCGGCCCTCTGCTTCTGTTTACGCTCCTCTACACCCTGAGCATATGCCTGGATACGAGAAATATCCATGCCTGGCTGAAGTGAGACCGGCATACAATCATTTAGTAGGTGCGACTCCAATCCCATCATGAACCAGTGAACCCGATCCTCCATCGTAGATACAACAGTGGGAGCATACCTGGCTAACGAATCGAACTGAAGACTGTACTCCATTCCGGAGTCGTCTTCACACA